>NC_091984.1:7094869-8559565 GCF_044704955.1 Pristiophorus japonicus | reverse complement strand
GTCATAGTACATCAGTTCATTGCAAGTTGGCCTGCAAGTACAGCAGGCAGTGAAGAAGGCAAATGGCATGTTGGCCTTCATAGCGAGAGGATTTGAGTATAGGACCAGGGAGGTCTTACTGCAATTGTACAGGGCCTTGGTGAGGCCACACCATGAATATTGCGTACAGTTTTGGTCTCCTGATCCGAGGAAGGACATTCTTGCTGTTGAGTGAGTGCAGCGAAGGTTCACCAGACTGATTCCCAGGATGGCAGGACTGACATATGAAGAATGACTGGATCAACTAGAATTTCACTGGAATTTAGAAGAATGAGAGAAGATCTCATAGAAACATATAAAATTCTGACGGGATTGGACAGGTTAGATGCAGGAAGAATGCTCCCGATGTTGGGGAAGTCCAGAACCAGGGGCCACAATCTCAGGATAAGGGGTAAGCCATTTAGGACCTAGATGAGGAGAAACTTCTTCACTCAGAGAATTGTGAACCTGTTGAATTGTCTCCCACAGAAAGTTATTGAGGCCATTTCATTAGATACATTCAAAAGGGAGTTAGATGTGGCCCTTACGGCTGAAGGATCAAGGGGTATGGAGAGAAAGCAGGAATGGAGTACTGAAGTTGCATGATCAGCCATGATCATATTGAATGGTGGTGCAGGCTCGAAGGGACGAATGGCCTATTCCTGCCCCTATTTTCTACGTTTCTATGTTTCTATGTTAATAACATCGTGTTTAAGACTAATGCTTGTCACCAAACATCTCGCGTATAATCTCCAGGAAGGACCCTATCCACGGGCCGTTGCATTTGGTGCCTGAGGGGAGGTCGGCGGTTTATTTGAACGATGGATGTCCCTCCGGGGGGGGTATCAGTACCGCTGGTGAGCTTGCCAATGACAGGAGGGAGCAGCGTGTCCGTGGGCTGTGATCGGAGACTTCCGTGTGGCCGGAACTAATGTCCCAAAGTGTCCCAGGGCAGACAGTGAGCCAGGGCAGCTCTCCCCCAGTCCAGGCTGGGTCACTGTGTGACTGACAGCAGCCGGAGAGACTGACACAGTCTGGGTAAAGGTGACCAGACCCCTCATTGCTCAGTCGTGCCCCATCCATCAACATAACACAAAAGGAGACGGTGCACAAATTGACTTGAAGGGCGCAGGTTCCGACCCCAGTCCAAATGTTAGCAGGGAAGCTACGTAAGATTAACCAGCTTCATTACAATCCAGCAGATTTACATATTCAGTGGATCATTACAATTTAAAATCTATTTAATACTTACTCTTGCGGCATTGGTCGGATTCACGCCGATTGTGGGACACTGACAACACTACATCGGCGATCTCGCCCCATATTTTCTGATACATCCGGGTGGAGTGAATGGAATTCCCTAGCGCAGAGAGTTGTTGATGCCAGTTCATTGGATATATTCCAGAGGGAGTTAGATATAGCGGATCAAGGGATATGGAGAGAAAGCAGGAAATGTGTACTGAGGTGAATGATCAGCCATGATCTTATTGAATGGTGGGGCAGGCTAGAAGGGCCAAATAGCCTACTCCTGCACCTATTTTCTATGTTTCTATGTTTCTCTGTTACATGCCAGGAAGACAATGACATTATGACATTAAATATGAGCGATGAGATTAAGTAAAATATTGATCATTGCATGGAAAAGCAAGCACCAGCAATTCCCCTGTTACTTGAAGGTTGAACTGAGCTCAAAGGACTATTAAGAAATAACATTAAAAGATATTATGAGCGAAAGGATAAAGGCAAAGAACTGGAAGCGAAATAAAGGATACCCTGAAAAACCCGCCTTGATACTTGAGATTATACATCCGTGGATAAGGATCCTTTCACGTACCCTAGTGGCAGTGCAGATAGTAATAGCCTTGAGTTGGTTGGTGATGTTATGTAGCAAATGAAAAGACAGGAGAGGTATACCCGAGTAAAGTTACAAGATAAGGATTAGAATTATATCCCATGTGTTAGTCCCAGTGCAGCTATCGTGGTGCTGATGATCCTGGGAGAATGTGCAGGCAGATACAAAAGACGCAGAATGATGAAGTTGGCCAAGGCCCGTAACCAAGAACGCAGAAAGCCTTTGCTAGATCCAAAGACGGGTAATCAAACACAAAGACGCATGAATACCTGACATGAGTCGTGAGTGTCCCAATCCTATCGCCTGATCAACGAGACCGAGGCAGGAGACACACGAATCAAGACAGGAAAAGGCAGGGAAAGGAGAAATGGTTGTTCATGGTGGGTATTAGGGGGTTACCACCTGACCAATGTATTAGTAGTAGGAGCGGTGGGGACTGGTGGCAAATAACCAATGGAACACTTCCCCGCCTAGTTTCTGTATTTCGACTCTATAAACATGTAATTGTACCGCCTGTCCTGTGAGATCGGTTTGGAGAGCACTCAGTAACGGTACTGATGCAGTCAGATCTCCCTTGATTAATCAGGTTTTAATAAACAACTCTTTTCTCTATAAAAGACCTTTTGTGTGAGTGTTATATTTTTAATACTCCACAACAATCTTATTGAATGGTGGACCAGGCTCGAAGGGCTGAATGGCCTGCTCCTGCACCTATTTTCTATGTTTCTATGTAAATCCCCTCTAAAGCTTCTACCAATTACTTTAACTTAATGCCCCCTGCTTGTTGACCCCTATGCTAAGGGACATAGGCCTTTCTATTCAGAGTATCTATGCCCCTCATAATTTTATACACCCCAATGAGGTCTCCCCTCAGCCTCCTCTGTTCCAAGGAAAACAAATCCAGCTTATCCAATCTGTCCTCATAGCTAAGATTCTCCAACCCCGGCAACATCCTCGTAAATCTACTCTGTACCCTTTCCAGTGCAATTAAGTCCTTCCGATAATACGGCGACCAGAACTGCATGCAGTACTCCAGCTGTGGCTTAAACCAGTGTTTTACACAGTTCAAGCATAACCCCCCTGCTCTTATATTCTATACCTTGGCTAATAAAGGCAAGCATTCCGTATCCCTCCTGAACCACCTTATCTACCTGGCCTGCTACCTTCAGGGATCTGTGAACATGCACTTCAAGGTATCTTTGTTCCTCTACACCTCAGTGTCCTATCATTTAATGTGTCTTCCCTTTCCTTTTTATCCCTCCCCAAATGTATTACCTCACATTTCTCCAGATTAAATACCATTTGCCACTGTTCTGCACACCTGACCAGTTGATTGATATCTTCCTGCAGTCCACAGCTTTCTTCTTCATTATCAACCACACAGCCTATTTTTGTATCATCTGCAAACTTCTTAATCATACCCCCTATATTCAAGTCTAGATCATTGATGTATAGCACAGAAAGCAAAGTACCTGGTACTGAGCACTGCAGAACACCAATGGAAACATCCTTCCAGTCACAAAAACACCCACCAACCATTACGCTTTGTTTCCTGCCTCTGAGCCAATTTTGGATCCAACTTACCACTTTGCTCTGGATCCCATGGGCTTTTACTTTTGTGACCAGTTTGCCATGTGGGACCTTATCAAAAGCTTTGCTAAAATCCAAATACACTACATCACACGCACTGCCCTCATCGTCCTTCCTCGTTATCTCATCTAAATTCGATCAAGTTAGTCAGACACGACCTTCCCTTGACAAATCCATGCTGACTGTCCCTGATTAATCCATGTCTTTCTAAATGTAGATTTATCCTGTCCTTCAGGGCTTTTTCCAATAATTTTCCCACAACTGAGATTAGGCTGACTGGCCTGTAATTACTTGGTCTATCCCTTTCTCCCTTCTTAAACAAGGGTACCCCATAAACAAGCAGTCTTCCAGTCCTCTGGCACCACACCTGAAGCCAGACAGGGCTGGAAAATGATGGTCAAAGCCTCTGCCATTTCGTCTTTTGCTTCGCTTAATAGCCTGGGATATATTTCATCGGGGCCTGGGGACTATTTCACTTTCAAAGCTGCTAAATCCCTTAATATCTCTTCTCTCATTATGTTTATTTCATCTAATATTTCACACTGCTCCTCGATAGCAGTGTCTGCATTGTCCCTCTCTCTAATGTGAAAAGAGACGCAAAGTATTCATTGAGAACCATACCCACATCTTCCGCCTCCACACACAGATTACCCTCCTGGTCTTTAATAGACCCCTCAGCTTGCCTTACGGCCGAACTCCGCCCCCACTATGACCGCCTTTCGGTCCAACTTAAAAAAAACCCAAAGTACTGAAAATCAACGGAGAGGCCGCCTCAACGATCCCGGCGGAAAAATCTTAAAGTAAAAGGAAGTGCGCCAGCTTTCTGGTGGCCCTGAATTTCGGACCCACTTTCTTTCAAAGGTAGACTTTCAGACAAAAGGAATATTGTAACTTGTTAAACATTCACAGTCAGGAAAACTTGCACACTTTTTCACACAAACTGAAATTGCAATATCCTTTAAGGTTCCTTTCACTCAGTAAACTTGAGATTTATTTTTCTCGGCACAGAAACTGGTCGGTTCAGTGTCGCTTTCAACTTTAAGTTTCATTTTTTTCCTTCGCCTTTTAAACTATCGTCTCAGCAGCTTTTCCTGACTCTCCAATTCCCTGTTTTTTCTCCTTTTGCTGATTTTTCAGATGGGTTTGCCTGCAGCTGAGATTTTTTTCCCTCTCCATCTCCCACTGTCTCTCCTGCTCTTTCTGTTTCTCCTCTCTCACCTCACCTTTCCTATAACGTTCATCTGCACCTTCTGTACAGAACTAGGACACATAGGCAAGTAATCCCCTTCCTTTCTCTACCTTAATTTATCATCTACTTGTCCCTGAATAAACTTCACCACCTCTTCATAAAACGATATCTCACTCGTCAAACATTCTGACATGAACATTTGAGTCCCCTCAACATTCAACTTACCTAACTCTTGGTCTAATGCTTCTTGAACACGAACTCATTTTGACATCTTTGTGTACTTTTGATTACTGCTGGGTGATTAGATCTCCTACAGGTCCAATAGGTTACCTCCCTAAGGTCTGTGGTTGTGCACCACAACAGACACAGAGGTCCTCTGTACACCAAAGTAAACATTAGTCATAATCCTTCGTGGTCGCTAGATTTGTAGGAGGTTTTAACCTCAAACTTAATGTTTTGGACATGACTACATATTGGTATCGTTAGATTTTTATTGTTATAAAGTAGAAGTCAATTCAACCGGCAAAGACTAATTTTAACCGACAGTAATTACAGTTCCGAAAGATATTCCCAAATTCAGTCACTGGACAGTGTCGCATGCAATGTCACCGTTATTTCTTTGATCCGGTCTGGCAAATTAGAGCGTTAGGCTTTCCCCAGAATGGATTCACTCCTCAATACCACTGTACCAGAGAGACGTGAAGTGCATTAGGCTTGTGTAACTCCATCTCGTCAGGTACCATCGTCCTCTTCTCTACATCTGTACATCCCAGGTCAAACAGTACCTTTTTTATCTTCTTTTTTAAGGTCAGTTGAGTCCTCTTATCCAATCATTTGTGGCAAATGCAAGACTTCTAGATATTTCCCCATTCTCTTGTTCTGGGGACAGTTCCATATCTGGTCAATCCAAAAGTGGTCTCTCTGATGCTGTCTTTGTATGTTCAATTATGTAGCCATTATCTCATTTTAACCTGTAACATTACTTTTACAATAACAGTACGCAGCTGTAATGGTTGCTGTTGCAAAAGCTCGCTGTATCCCATTCCCTCTCTGCAAAACCGGACTTGAACCATGCATGGTCTGATAATTTCTATATAAATAACTTGTCTGGACCTTGCTTGGTCTGACCATTTCTGTAAAAACTTGTTTGGACTTTGCACGATAATGTCTTGTCACCAGTAAAGCAAGATACATTTTATAATCAAGCTTAATTCATTTTACAATCTCAAAAGCAAGGTTCATAAATGTTAATACATTTTGTAATCTCGCAAAGATTGCAAGCACTTCAACCTTCTCTTTTGCACTCATGTGCTGGGCTCCGCTATCATTGAGGATGGGGATATTCATGGAGCCTCCTCCTCCCGTTAGTTGTTTAATGGTCCACCACCATTCACAACTGGATGTGGATGGAATGCAGAGCTTTGATCTGGTCCACTGATTGTGAGATCACTTAGCTTTGTCTATAGCATGCTGCTTCCACGGTTTAGTGTACATAAAGTCCTGTGTTGCAGCTTCCCCGGGTTGGCACCTCACTCTTAGGGATGCCTAGTGCTGTTCTTGGCATTCTCTTCTGCACACCTTATTGAACCAGGGTTGGTCCGCTGGCTTGATGGTAATGGTAGATTGAGGGATATGCCCGGCTATGAGATTACAGATTGTGGTGAAATACAATTTTGCTGCTGCTAATGGCCCACAATGCCTCATGGGTGCCCAGTTTTGAGCTGCTAGATCTGTCCTGAATCTATCGCATTTAGCAGTGTGGTAGTGTCATAAAACATGATGAATGATGTCCTCAGTCTGAAGATGGGTCTTTGTCTCCACAATAACTGTGTTACCGGCTACAAAGTTGTCATGGACAGATGCATCTGCGACAGGTAGATTGGTGAGGACAAATTAATGTGTGTTTTTCCCCCGTGTTGGTTCTCTCACCACCTGCCGCACTCTCAGTCTATCAGCTATGTGCATCAGGACTTGGCCAGCTCGGTCAGTAGTGGAGTTACCGAGGTGCTCTTGGTGATGGACATTGAAGTCTCCCACCCACAGTATATTCTGTGTCCTTGCTTCCCTCAGTGCTTCTTCCAAGTGGTGATCAACATGGAGGAGTACAGATTGATCAGCTGAGGGAGGGCGTTAGATGGTAATCAGGAGGTTTACTTGCCCATGCTTGACCTAAATCCATCAGAATTCATGTGTTCTGGAGTCAATGTTGAGGACTCCCAGGGCATTCCACCCGAATGTAAACCACTGTGCCACCACCACAATGACAGAATGTAAGTCTGTCCTGCCGGTGGAATAGAACATGTCCAGAGATAGTAATGGAGGAGTCGGGGACATTAGCTGAAATGTATGATTCTGTGAGTATGACTATATGAGGCTCTTGACTACATGGAATATTGTGTCCAATTGTGGGTATCGCACTGTCGGAAGGATGTGAAGACCGAAGAGTGGGTGCAGAAAAGATTTAAAAGAATGGTTCCGTTACATGGATAGATTGGAGAAGCTGGGGTTGTTCTCCTTAGAACAGAGATGGTTAAGGAGATTTGATCGTGGTGTTAAACATCTAGACAGAATAGATAGAGAGAAGCTGTTCCCATTGGCGAAAGGGTCGAGAATCAGAGGACACAGATTTAAGGTGATTGGCAAAAGAACCAAAGGTGACATGAGGAGAAACTTTATTATGCATCAAGTGGTTAGGATCTGGAATGCACTGCCTTAGGTGCTGGAGGCAGATTCAATTGTGACTTTGAAAAGGGAACTGGATAAGTACCTGAAGGGAAAAAAATTGCAGGGCTACGGGGAAAGGGTGGTGGAGTGGGAGTAATTAAAGGGCTTTTGCAGAGAGCCTGCATGGGCTCGATGGGCCGAATGGCCACCTTCTATGCTCTAATCATTGTATATTACAATTCAAAATAACACAGTAGCAGTATACTGGACCCTATTTGCTGACCACAACACTATTTGCTGGACCATTCACACCCATTAAAGGAGGAAACTGAAAATTAAAATGTTTTCTCGGTTCAAAATGATAACCTGAGGAAAAAGAAAATCGTTAAAAAAGCCCATCAAGAATTACGATGTGCATAAAATGGACATCACACATGTGAATGTGAGAAGTGGATTATCATCCAATGGGAAAGATGAATTGTTGCCTGAATTGTAAGTATTTAGCAAGAAGTTTTAGCCTGTGCTATCATTAAACATTATGAAGTTAATATAGGTTTGTTGCATCTTATAAATAATTAAGGTGCTGAAGTGACCAGATCTTGTAGTGCAAATTGCATTAGTACATTTGCTTTTCATTGAATAGAAATTTGCTGATTAGATAAAAGGTTAAAGCTGTTCCCTCGATCGATATTCGTGTCATTTCTAATGTTGGAAGCTAGCTCACTTTTGGCTGAGTTTATTTGCAAAACTAAATGATCACTTTATGAAAATATTAAATGATTCGAGCTCGCCATTTTCCTCTGAAAGGGCACATTGCATTCCACATGTCTTCAGTTTGCATCGCTGCTATAGGAACAGCACTGTAATTTAGGTAATTTGCATTCCACATGCCAATGCCACGGAGTTTTAATTTCCTCAAGATAGATGCCTTTATTGAAATGCTCTCTGGATCGTCAAACCAGACCTCATGGTATGTAATATTGACCTGCCATTAAAAAACAAAGAGAGTTAAACAAGTAGGAGCAAGGTTTGACTCAGTACACAGTTCCAGACAAAATACTGAACATCTTTAGCAGCAATATGCACAATACATTAAACTTGTACTTGCATTAAAAGGTGAGGTTAGGTCGGCTGAGCTAAAGAAAGGTGAAAGGGTGGATTGTTCCAAACCTCAGTTGAAATGGATTATGAAAATCACTGCAAACTAATAGAAGCTAACTTTAGAGAAAGTCTGGTTACTGATCCTTCATTGAGAGCACAGAATCTCAAAATTAATTAATTTCAAATTTTTAGTTCTTTATGATACTAAAGTTGGCAAAGTCAATGCAAATACTGACCTTGAAATTACACCGTGGGATACAGTACAAATAATTTGATAGGTTACTGATGCTGTTAAAATGGCGCCAGGCTGATCAATTGATTGAATTAAGTGTTCATCCGCTAACACTCCACAGCATGATTTCAAGCCAATTACATAACTATGCTACAGCACTTCAAAGAAACTTTTTGTGTGATGCACTTTGAGCTTTAAATAGACACAATCAAGTACAATACGAATGCCATTCTTAACATCTATTACTACAAGAACAACAACATTTATATAACACCTTTAATGTAGTAGAGCATCCTACGGTGTTTCACAGGAGCGTTATCAAATACAATCTGACACAGAGGCACATCGGGAGATATTAGGACAGGTGACCACATGCTTGGCCAAAGAAGTGGGTTTTAAGGAAGGTCTTGAAGGAGGAGAGGTAGGGACGTTGAGGAGGGGAATTCAAGAGCTGAGGGCCTCGGCAGTTTGAATGCTACCAATGGCCTTCATAAAAGGGAATTCAAAAATCTTCTATAGGCATACAGGTATTATACGGGTAAGAGGAGGGGTGGGACAAAAAAGGAAACTTACGAATGGAGGCTGAGGGTATGGCTGAGGTACTACATGAGTACTTTGCATCTATCTTCACCAAGGAAGAAGTTGCTGCTCAATTCATAGTGAAAGAGGAGATAGTGGGGATACTGGATGGGATAAAAATTGATAAAGAAGAGGTACTACCAGTAAGGCGGGCTGTACTTAAAGTAGATTAATCACCAGGACTGAATGGGATGCATCGTGGGATGCTGAGGGAAGTTAAGGACAGAATCGCACAGGTACTGGCCATAATCTTTCAATTCACCTTAGATACAGGAGTGGTGCCAGAGGACTGGAGAATTTCAAATGTTACACCCTTGTTCAAAAAAGTGTGTAAGGATAAATCCAACAACAATAGGCCTGGCAGCTTAACCTCGGTATTGGAGAAGCTTTTAGAAACAATAATCATGGACAAAATTAACAGTTACTTTGACACGCATGGATTAATTAAGGAAAGCCAGCACAGATTTGTTAAAGACAAATCGTGTTTAACTAACTTGATCGAGTTTACTGATGAGGTAACAGGGAGGGTTTATGAGGGCAATGCGGTTGACGTGGTGTGCATGGACTTTCAAAAAAGGCGTTTGATAAAGTGCCACATAATAGGCTTGCCAGAAAAGTTGAAGCCCACAGAATAAAAGGGACAGCAGCAGTATGGATACAAAATTGGCTAAGAGACAGGAAACAGAGAGTAGTGGTGAACGGTTGTTTTTCAGACTGGAGGTAGGTATACTGTGGTGTCCCCAGGGGTCGATACTAGGACCACTACTTTTCTTGATGTATATTGATGACTTGGACTTGGGTGTACAAGGCACAATTTCAAAATTTGCGGATGACACAAAACTTGGAAGTATAGTGAACAGTGAGGAGGATAGTGATAGACTTCAAAAAGACATAAATAGGCTGGTGAAATGGGCGGACGCGTGGCAGGTGAAATTTAACGCAGAAAATGTGAAGTGAAACATTTTGGTAGGAAGAACGAGGAAAGGTAATATACACTAAAGGGTAAAAAACTAAAAGGGGTATATGAACAGAAAGACCTGGGGGTATATGTGCACAAATCATTGAAGGTGGCAGGGCAGATGGAAAAAGCCGTTAAAAGCATACGGGATCCTGGGCTTGATAAATAGAGACAACGAGTACAAAAGCAAGGAATTTATGATGAACCTTTATCAAACACTGTTTAGGCATCACCTGGAATATTGTGTCCAATTCTGGGCACTGCACGTTAGAAGAGTTCCGAGGGCTTTAGAGAGGGTGCACAAAAGATTTACAAGAGTGGTTCCAGGGATGAGGGACTTCAGTTACATGGATGGATGAGAGAAGCTGGTGTTGCATTTCTTGGAGCAGACAAGGTTGAGAGGAGATTTGATGGAGCTGTTCAAAATAATGAGGGGTCTAGACAGAGTAGATCGAGAGAAACTGTTCCCATTGGTGGAAGGATCGTGAACCAGATGTCACAGATTTATGGTGATTGGCAAAAGAACCTCAGTCAACATGAGGAAAAACTTATTTTATGCAGATCTGGAAAGCACTGCCTGAACAGTTGGTGCAGCCAGACACAATCTTGGCTTTCAAAAGGGAATTGGATCAGTACCGAAAGGCAAGAAAATGCAGGACTACGGGGAAAGCACACGATCGTGGGACTAGCTGGAGTACTCTTGCAAAGAGCCGGCACGGGCTCAGCAGGCTGAATGGCCTATGTCTGTGCTAAAACCAGAAAACACTTTATTTTATACTTTCCACATGATTCAAAACTCAGAAATGTGGTCAATGATGAGAACGATAGTAACAGACTTGCATTGCTTTATAAATGGTACGAAAGCCATTTTTGCCAAACTTTTACAAAACACTTGTTGTGCCTATTAGGAGTATTGTCTTTAATTCTGGATAACACACTTCAAAAAGAATGTCAAGGCCTTAAAGCGGGTGCAAAAGAGATTGGTTATAATGGTACCAGGAATGAGAGACATTGGGGGTGAAATTGCCCTTTTTTATGGCTCCATTAGCGCCTCCGGGGCAGCGCCAATGGGGAGCAAGACAGTTTTTGTCCAGGGAGGAGGACAAGACCATGGATGTGCTGCGCCTCATGGTTAGCACCCCAGGGTGCTACACAAGGGCGATGACATCATTGTGTTGCAAGGCGACCCATCACTACCCCATACCGACCTATTACCACCCCACATGGGAAATTGCCATGCAGGCCGCGAGGCCGGAGCAAACAAGTGTCAACGGCAACTTCGTGGGTCGCGAAGCTGGCCAACATCTGCTCTCAGGGCAGTGCTTAAAGGGGAGGGCACCACCGCCCTGGGCCATCTCTTTATGTCAGCCGAGTCTCGCATTCTCTCAATGATGGCTGCCCTAGCTTGGTCTGGACCACCATTGTGTCAGGATGCTTTTACCGATATATAAAAAGGAAAAAAGAGTAACTAAAGTAAATGTTGGTCCTTTAGAAGATGAGAAGGGGGATTTAGTAATGGGGAATGTGGAAATGGCTGAGACCTTAAACAATTATTTTGCTTCGGTCTTCACAGTGGAAGATACAAAAACCATGCCAAAAATTGCTGGTCACGGGAATGTCGGAAGGGAGAATCTTGATACAATCACTATCACTAGGGAGGTTGTGCTGGACAGGCTAATGGGACTCAAGGTAGACAAGTCCCCTGGTCCTGATGAAATGCATCCCAGGGTATTAAAAGAGATGGCAGAAATTATAGCAGATGCATTGGTTATAATCTACCAAAATTCTCTGGACTCTGGGGAGGTACCAGTGGATTGGAAATCAGCTAATGTAACGCCTCTGTTTAAAAAAGGGGGCAGACAAAAGGCAGGTAACTATAGGCCAGTTAGTTTAACATCTGTAGTGGGGAAAATGCTTGAAGCTATCATTAAGGAAGAAATAGCGGGACATCTAGATAGGAATAATGCAATCAAGCAGACGCAACATGGATTCATGAAGGGGAAATCATGTTTAACTAATTTACTGGAATTCTTTGAAGATATAACGAGCATGGTGGATAGAGGTGTACCGATGGATGTGGTGTATTTAGATTTCCAAAAGGCATTCGATAAGGTGCCACACAAAAGGTTACTGCAGAAGATAAAGGTATGCGGAGTCAGCGGAAATGTATTAGCATGGACAGAGAATTGGCTGGCTAACAGAAAGCAGAGAGTTGGGATAAATGGGTCCTTTTCAGGTTGGAAATTGGTGGTTAGTGGTGTGCCACAGGGATCGGTGCTGGGACCACAACTGTTTACAATATACATAGATGACCTGGAGGAGGGGACAGAGTGTAGTTCAACAACATTTGCAGATGACACAAAGATTAGTGGGGAAGCGGGTTGTGTAGAGGACACAGAGAGGCTGCAAAGAGATTTCGATAGGTTAAGTGAATGGGGTAAGGTTTGGCAGATGGAATACAATGTAGGAAAATGTGAGGTCATCCACCTTGGAAAAAAAATCAGTAAAAGGGAATATTATTTGAATGGGGAGAAATTACAACAAGCTGCGGTGCAGAGGGACCTGGGGGTCCTTGTGCATGAATCCCAAAAAGTTAGTTTGCAGGTGCAGCAGGTAATCAGGAAGGTGAATGGAATGTTGGCCTTCATTGCAAGAGGGATGGAATACAAAAGCAGGGAGGTCCTGCTGCAACTGTACAGGGTATTAGTGAGGCTGCACCTGGAGTACTGCGTGCAGTTTTGGTCACCTTACTTAAGGAAGGATATACTAGCTTTGGAGGGGGTACAGAGACAATTCACTCGGCTGATTCCGGAGATGAGGGGGTCACCTTATGATGATAGATTGAGTAGACTGGGTCTTTACTCGTTGGAGTTCAGAAGGATGAGGGGTGATCTTATAGAAACAGCAGTGGCAGCCAGTTCTCGTGATGCATATAGGTACCAACGAGATAGGTAAAAAACAGGATGATGTCCTACAAGCTGAATTTAGGGAGCTAGGAGTTAAATTAAAAAGTAGGGTCTCAAAGGTAGGAATCTCAGGATTGTGACCAGTGCCACATGCTAGTCAGAGTAGGAATCACAGGATGGCTCAGATGAATACGTGGCTTGAGGGGTGGTGCAGAAGGGAGGGATTCAAATTCCTGGGACATTGGAACTGGTTCTGGGGGAGGTTGGACCAGTACAAACCGAACGGTCTGCACCTGGGCAGGACCGGAACCAATGTCCCAGGGGGAGTGTTTGCTAGTGCTGTTGGGGAGGGGTTAAACTAATATGGCAGGGGGATGGGAACCTATGCAGGGAGACAGAGGAAAGTAGAATTGGGGCAGAAGCAAAAGATAGAAAGAAGAAAAGTAAAAGTGGAGGGCAGAGAAACCCAAGGTAAAAATCAAAAAGGGCCACATTACAGCAAAATTCTAAAGGGGAAAAGTGTGTTAAAAAGACAAGCCTAAAGGCTCTGTCCTCAATGCGAGAAGTATTCATGGTAAGGTGGATGAATTAACTGTGCAGGCAGCAATTAATGAATATGATATAATTGGCATCACGGAGACATTGCTCCAGGGTGACCAAGGCTGAGAATTCAACATCCAGGGGTATTCAATATTTAGGAAGGATAGACAGAAAGGAAAAGGAGGTGGGGTAGCGTTGCTCGTTAAAGAGGAAATTAACGCAATAGTAAGGAAGGACGTTAGCTTGGATGATGTGGAATCTGTGTGGGTGGAACTGCGGAATACTAAAGGGCAGAAAATGCTAGTGGGAGTTGTATACAGACCATCAAACAGTAGTAGCGAGGCAAACAAGAAATTAGGGATGCATGCAATGAAGGTACAGCAGTTATCATGGGCAACTTTAATCTACATATAGATTGGTCGAAGCAATACGGTGGAGGAAGATTTCCTGGAGTGTATTAGGGATAATTTTCTCGACCAATATAGAGGGCTGGCCATCCTAGACTGGGTGATGTGTAATGAGAAAGGACTCTTAGCAATCTTGTTGTGCGAGGCCCCTTGGGGAAGAGTGACCATAATATGGTAGAATTCTTTATTATGATGGAGAGTGATACTGTTAATTCAGAGACTAGGGTCCTGAACTTAAGGAAAGATAACTTGGATGGTATGAGACGTGAATTGGCTGGAATAGACTGGCGAATGATACTTAAAGGGTCGATGGTGGATAGGCAATGGCAAACATCTAAAGATCACATGGATGAACTTCAACAATTGTACATCCCTGGAGTAAAAATAAAACGGGGAAGGTGACTCAACCGTGGTTAACAAGGGAAATTAAGAATAGTGTTAAATCCAAGGAAGAGGCACATAAATTGGTCAGAAAAAGCAGCAAACCTGAGGACTGAGAGAAATTTAGAATTCAGCAGAGGAGGACAAAGGGTTTAATTAGGAGGGGGAAAATAGAGTATGAGAGGAAGCTTGCTGGGAACATAAAAACTGACTGCAAAAGCTTCTGTAGATATGTGAAGAGAAAAAGATTAGTGAAGACAAACGAAGGTCCCTTGCAGTCAGATTCAGGGGAATTTATAATGGGGAGCAAAGAAATAGCAGACCAGTTGAACAAATACTTTGATTCTGTCTTCACGAAGGAAGACACAAATAACCTTCAGGAAATACTTGGGAACCGAGGATCGAGTGAGAAGGAGGGAAATTATTAGTCGGGAAATTGTGTGAGGGAAATTGATGGGATTGAAGGCCGATAAATCCCCGGGGTCTGATCGTCCATTAATTATAGACCGGTTAGCCTGACATCAATAGTGGGGAAAATGTTGGAATCAATTATTAAAGATGAAATCGCAGCGCATTTGGAAAGCAGTGACGGGATCGGTCCAAGTCAGCATGCATTTATGAAAGGTAAATCATGCTTGACAAATCTTCTGGAATTTTTTGAGTAACTGGTATAGTGGACAAGGGAGAACCAATGGATGTGGTGCATTTTGACTTTCAAAAGGCTTTGGACAAGGCCCCGCACAAGAGATTGGTGTGCAAAATCAAAGCACGTGGTATTGGGGGTAATGTGCCGACATGGATAGAGAACTGGTTGGCAGTCAGGAAGCAGAGAGTCGGGATAAACAGGTCCATTTCAGAATGGCAGGCAGTGACTAGTGGGGTGCTGCAGGGTTCAGTGCTGGGACCCCAGATATTTACAATATACATTAATGATTTAGATTAAGGAATTGAGTGTAATATCTCCAAGTTTGCAGATGACATTAAGCTGGGTGGTGATGTGAGCTGTGAGGAGGATGCTCAGAGGCTGCAGGGTGACTTGGACAGGTTAAGTGAGTGGGCAAATGCATGGCAGATGCAGTATAATGTGGATAAATGTGAGGTTATCCACTTGGGTGGCAAAAACACGAAGGCAGAATATTTTCTGAATGGCGGCAGATTAGGAAAAGGGGAGGTGCAATGAGACCTGGGTGTCATGGTATATCAGTCATTGAAAGTTGGCATGCAGGTACAGCAGGTGGTGAAGAAGGCAAATGGTACGTTGGCCTTCATAGCTAAGGGATTTGAGTATAGGAGCAGGGAGGTCTTACTGCAGTTGTACAGGGCCTTGGTGAGGCCTCACCTGGAATATTGTGTTCAGTTTTGTTCTCCTAATCTGAGGAAGGACGTTCTTGCTATTGAGGGAGTGCAGCAAAAGTACGCCAGACTGATTCCCAGGATGGCAGGACTGACATATGAGGAGAGACGGGATTGACTGGGCCAGTATTCACTGGAGTTTAGAAGGATGAGAGGAGATCTCATAGAAACAGATAAAATTCTGACGGGACCGGACAGGTTAGATGCAGGAAGAATGTTCCCGATGTTGGGGAAGTCCAGAACCAGGCGACACAGTCTAAGGATAAGGGGTAAGCCATTTAGGACTGAGATGAGGAGAAACGTCTTCACTCAGAGAGTTGTTAACCTGTGGAATTCCCGACTGCAGAGATTTGTTGATGCTAGTTCATTGGATATATTCAAGAGGGAGTTAGATGTGGCCCTTATGGCTAAAGGAATCAAGGGGTATGGAGAGAAAGCAGGAAAGGGCTACTGAGGTGAATGATTAGCCATGATCTTATTGAATGGTGGTACAGGCTCGAAGGGCCGAATGGCCTATTCCTGCATCTATCTTGTCTGTTTCTTTGTTTCTATGTAATGCCCCCTTTTGAAAAAAAAACTGAACTAAAAAAAACCTAACTAACTCACTTACACTGGAGCAACTTAAATGGGGAGAATTGCGATTTTTAAGTTACCCCCAAAAAATCTAGTTGCTCCAAAAAAAACCAGAGCAACTCCAGGGGAAATTTGAGTGCCAGTGAAGCTCCTAACCCTGGCCGAAACGCTTCCCCCCGCCCTTCCTCACGGTGCCGATGCCAGTCCTAACCCTGGCTGAAAGGCCTCTCTCCCTCGCCCCTCTCCCCTCCCCTCCCCTCCCCTCCCTCTCTCCCCTCCCCCTCTCTCTCCCTCTCTGCTGCTGCTGTCCAGGCCGTGGAACTGCACCTGCTGCACTGATTCTCTTACCTGCGCTGAATTTGTTAACTGCCCAGAAGGTTGTTCCAGAGTGGTCACATATCCCATCCTCAGAAAAATTGCAGTAAATCAGAGCTGGCCAAACTTGCTTTAATGGCCAGAATTGGCGCGGGTGGCAGGTTACGCCCCCAATGAGGTAAAAAAATGGTAGCCTAAAAAAATCCTACCTAAGTGAATTACGTTAGTGCAGAAACTTTGAGGAAACTTACAGATTTCAATTTACTCCAAAAAAACGGCGCACACCAATAAAACGGCGCAGATAATTGGGGAAAATTGAGCCCAATAAAGGGGGAGATAGAGGAGATATTGGATGGGATTAGAATTGATAAAGACGAGGTATTGGAAAGGCTGCCCGTACATAAAGTAATTAAGTCACCAGGACCGGATGGGATGCATCCTCGGATGCTGAGGGAAGTGAAGGAAGAAATCACGGAGGTACTGACCATAATCTTTCAATCCTCTTTAGAAACAGAAGTAATGCCAGAGGACTGAAGAATTGCAAATATTACACCCTTGTTCAATAAAGGGTGTAAAGTTAAACCCTGCAACTATAGACCGGTCAGTTTAACCTCGGTAGTGCAGAAGCTTTTAGAAACAATAATCAGGGACAAAATTAACAGTCACTTGGACAAGTATGGATTAATTAAGGAGAGCCAGCATGGATTTGTTGAAGGCAAATCATGTTTAACCAACTTGATCGAGTTTTTTGACGAGGTAACGGAGATCGTAGATGAGGGCAATGTGGATGACGTGGTGTACATGGATTTCCAAAAGGCATTTGACAAAGTGCCACATAATAGGCTTGCCAGCAAAATTGAAGCCCATAGAATAAAAGGGACACTGGCAGAGTGGATGCAAAATTAGCTGTATGACAGGAAACAGAGAATAGTTATGAACAGTTGTTTTTTGGACTGGAGGAATGTATATAGCAGATAAAAAAAAGTTTAGGGGATCCTGGCTTCCTGAATAGAGGTATCGGGTACAAAAGTATGGCTATTATGATGAACCTGTATAAAACACTTTTTCAGCCTCAGCTGGAGTATTGTGTCCAATTCTGGGCACCACACTTTAGGAATTTAGTGAAGGTATTAGAGCGAGTGCAGAACAGATTTATGAGAATAATTCTAGGGATGAGGGACTTCAGTTACGTGGACAGTCAGGAGAATCTGGAGCAGAGATGATTGAGAGGCAATTTGATAGAGGTGTTCAAAATCATGAGGGGTTGAGAACAAGAGGACACAGATTTAAGGTGACCAAACGTGACAGAAGGAAAAAAACATTTACACAGCGAGCGGTTCGGATCTGGAATCCTCTGCCTGAAAGCGTCGAGGAGACAAACTCAATCACGGCTTTCAAAAGGGAGTTGGATAAGTACCTGAAAGAAAAAAATTTGCAGGGCCAAGGCGAAAGAACAGGGGTGTGGAACTAACTGAGATGCTATTGCAGAGAGCCAGCAAGGGCTCAATGGGCCAAATGGCCCTCTTCCATGCTGGAAACATTCTATGATTCTATGAGGGTGAAATTCATTATTGCCCCATTTGGTGGTGATAACAGTTGGGAGGTGTGAAACTCAGTGCCAAGCCCTAAAGTTTGCAAATAGATGTTAACAAATATGATGTGATTGGGATTACAGAGACGTGGCTCCAGGATGATCAGGGCTGGGAACTCAACATCCAGGGGTATTCAACATCAGGAAGGATAGAATAAAAGGAAAAGGGGGTCGGGTAGCATTGCTGGTTAAAGAGGAGATTAATGCAATAGTTGGGAAGGACATTATCTTGGATGATGTGGAATCTATATGGGTAGAGCTGCAGAACACCAAAGTGCAAAAAAGGTTAGTGGGATTTGTGTACAGACCTCCAAACAGTAGTCGTGATGTTGGGGAGGGCATCAAACAGGAAATTAGGGGTGCATGCAATAAAGGTGCAGCAGTTATAATGCTTGACTTGAATATGCACAAAGATTGGGCTAACCAAACTGGAAGCAATACGGTGGAGGAGGATTTCCTGGAGTGCATAAGGGATGGTTTTCTAGACCAATATGTTGAGGAACCAACTAGGGGGGAGTCCATCTTAGACTGGGTGTTGTGTAATGAGAGAGGATTAATTAGCAATCTCATTGTGCGAGGCCCCTTAGGGAAGAGTGACCATAATATGGTGGAATTCTGCATTAGGATGGAGAATGAAACAGTTAATTCAGAGACCATGGTTCAGAACTTAAAGAAGGGTAACTTTGAAGGTATGAGGCATGAATTGGCTAGGATAGATTGGCGAATGATACTTAAGGGGTTGACTGTGGATGGGCAATGGCAGACATTTAGAGACCACATGGATGAACGACAACAATTGCACATTCCTGTCTGGCGTAAAAATAAAAAAGGGAAGGTGGCTCAACCGTGGCTATCAAGGGAAATCAGGGATAGTATTAAAGCCAAGGAATTGGCAAACAAATTGGCCAGAAATCACAGCGAACCCGGGGACTGGGAGAAATTTAGAACTCAGCAGAGGAGGACAAAGGGTTTGATTAGGGCAAGGAAAATGGAGTACGAGAAGAAGCTTGCAGGGAACATTAAGACGGATTGCAAAAGTTTCTATAGATATGTAAAGAGAAAAACGTTAGTAAAGACAAACGTAGGTCCCCTGCAGTCAGAATCAGGGGAAGTCATAACGGGGAACAAAGAAATGGCAGACCAATTGAACAAGTACTTTGGTTCGGTATTCACTAAGGAGGACACAAACAACCTTCCGGATATAAAAGGGGTCAGAGGGTCTAGTAAGGAGGAGGAACTGAGGGAAATCCTTATTAGTCGGGAAATTGTGTTGGGGAAATTGATGGGATTGAAGGCCGATAAATCCCCAGGGCCTGATGGACTGCATCCCAGAGTTCTTAAGGAGGTGGCCTTGGAAATAGCGGATGCATTGACAGTCATTTTCCAACATTCCATTGACTCTGGATCAGTTCCTATCGAGTGGAGGGTAGCCAATGTAACCCCATTTTTTAAAAAAGGAGGGAGAGAGAAAACAGGGAATTATAGACCGGTCAGCCTGACCTCAGTAGTGAGTAAAATGATGGAATCAATTATTAAGGATGTCATAGCAGCGCATTTGGAAAGAGGTGACATGATAGGTCCAAGTCAGCATGGATTTGTGAAAGGGAAATCATGCTTGACAAATCTTCTGGAGTTTTTTGAGGATGTTTCCAGTAGAGTGGACAAGGGAGAACCAGTTGATGTGGTATATTTGGACTTTCAGAAGGCTTTCGACAAGGTCCCACACAAGAGATTAATGTGCAAAGTTAAAGCACATGGGATTGGGGGTAGTGTGCTGACATGGATTGAGAACTGGTTGTCAGACAGGAAGCAAAGAGCAGGAATAAATGGGTACTTTTCAGAATGGCAGGCAGTGACTAGTGGGGTACCGCGAGGTTCTGTGCTGGGGCCCCAGCTGTTTACACTGTACATTAATGATTTAGACGAGGGGATTAAATGTAGTATCTCCAAATTTGCGGATGACACTAAGTTGGGTGGCAGTGTGAGCTGCGAGGAGGATGCTATGAGGCTGCAGAGTGACTTGGATAGGTTAGGTGAGTGGGCAAATGCATCGCAGATGAAGTATAATGTGGATAAATGTGAGGTTATCCACTTTGGTGGTAAAAACAGAGAGACAGACTATTATCTGAATGGTGACAGATTAGAAAA
Source organism: Pristiophorus japonicus (assembly GCF_044704955.1). Lineage (NCBI taxonomy): Eukaryota > Metazoa > Chordata > Chondrichthyes > Pristiophoridae > Pristiophorus > Pristiophorus japonicus. Next base: position 8,539,168 of record NC_091984.1, on the reverse strand, counting down.
AGGGGAGGTGCTACGAGACCTGGGTGTCATGGTACATCAGTCATTGAAGGTTGGCATGCAGGTGCAGCAGGCGGTTAAGAAAGCAAATGGCATGTTGGCCTTCATAGCGAGGGGATTTGAGTACAGGGGCAGGGAGGTGTTACTAAATTGTACAGGGCCTTGGTGAGGCCACACCTGGAGTATTGTGTCCAGTTTTGGTCTCCTAACTTGAGGAAGGACAGTCTTGCTATTGAGGGAGTGCAGCGAAGGTTCACCAGACTGATTTCCGGGATGGCAGGACGGTCATATCAAGAAAGACTGGATCAACTGGGCTTGTATTCACTGGAGTTCAGAAGAATGAGAGGGGACCTCATAGAAACGTTTAAAATTCTGATGGGTTCAGACAGGTTAGATGCAGGAAGAATGTTCCCAATGTTGGGGAAGTCCAGAACCAGGGGTCACAGTCTAAGGATAAGGGGTAAGCTATTTAGGACCGAGATGAGGAGAAACTTCTTCACCCAGAGAGTGGTGAACCTGTGGAATTCTCTACCACAGAAAGTTGTTGAGGCCAATTCACTAAATATATTCAAAAAGGAGTTAGATTTAGTCCTTACTACGACGGGGATCAAGGGGTATGGTGAGAAAGCAGGAATGGGGTACAGAAGTTGCATGTTCAGCCATGAACTCATTGAATGGCGGTGCAGGCTCGAAGAGCCGAATGGCCTACTCCTGCACCTATTTTTTATGTTTCTATGTTTCTATGTTTTGCTCATCTCACAAAATCTGGGTTACCACCCCCGGAACGAAGTGGAGCGCTGGTTGAAGAGATTTTCACACTGCTCATAGTTTAGCAAGTGTAATCCTTGCTGTGCCCAAGATAAATTCTTTCAGAGCAAGTAATACTTGGTCTCAATATAAAATATCTGATTTTAAATAAAACAAGATCATGTTGCACTTTCCAGATACTGTAAATTTGAGACCCAAGTAACAAATGTTTACGGTCTTGGAACTTTTGTTTGAACCAGAAATGAGAACATTACAATGAACCATTAGTCAGCATCCTTTAGACAAAAAGCTAACTCCTCAACTGCTCTCATCACTTGCAACTTTCCAGGGCATGAACTTCAGTTCAGTTTGTCCAGTCGGTAGAAAACCCAAAACAGTAGCAAACCTTGTACAATTTACAATACATTTGTGCTGTATACTCACAATAAAATGTTGCAAAGAAAAACTTGTTTGAAACATTAGATGTAAAATGATTGAAGTATTCCTCCAGCTTCATCCGGGTGAAAGAAATTGAACTCCACCTGACATTCAGTCACATTGGGGAGCATTGGCCCAGAAATTCCGGGTCCATATGGAGGTTCGACAGACCAGGGAAGGCATCGCACAATGCGTGTGCGCTGAAAACTGGCTTTGCCGATCTGTCAAGCTCCAGCTTGACACATCATCCGCATATCGGGAGCGAGGACATTTTCAAGGGCAAGATTGAGGTATTTTCCCATATCTTGCCCAGCAAATTTCCTCAAAACTCTTGTGCCTGATAGAAGCAGGCACATAGCCTACTTTTTCAGGCGTAAGAATCTTAAAACACACTTAAAACATAAAAAATAAAATAAAAAATACACATTTTATTTTTTAAAACCCTGCCTACTACTTTAAGTTTATTTAAAACCATAATTAAAATACCTTTAAAAACTCAGAAATGTTTTTTTCTCTAAGATATTTATTAATTTTAATTTCAATCCATTTTAATTATGTGAGGTGTATTTTTATTTTTTAATTTGGTGTTATTGTGTTTGGTTTTTTTTTCTCAATTAATAGCAATGAGAACTTGTAGATACGGGGTTCCCATTGCTATTAATTGAGAATACTGTACCTGATTGGCTGAGCAGTCATACATGACTGCATCTTCTGTGTGGGAATCTATGGATGGGAGCAGGCTTCGCAGTGCAGCAAGAGAATGCCTCCCCACCGGAATCGCAGGCTGCTCTCGGACCACCAGACAAATCCGTAGAAATATTTCAGGTCGGAGGCAATTGCCCGCGGGAAACCTCCGACCGCAATTTCAGCCCCAATAAAACCTCACTTATTACAGCTGCTTTCTCTGGTTTCTCTGGCAAATGTTTGGCAGAAAGTTCTTCGAAACATAGAAACATAGAAAATAGGTGCAGGAGTCTGCACCGCCATTCAATGAGTTCATGGCTGAACGTGCAATTTCAGTCCCCCATTCCTATAGAAACATAGAAAATGTTCTTGTATGCATACAGCTTTTTTCAAAGGCCGTAGTGGTCCCTGCATGGACTCATTTGAGATCCTTGCTTCAAGCTCCATAGAGACAGACTCTGTCTCCATTGAAGACATTCTTACAATTCCCTGCAGTACCAATCCACTAGTGAACAAGTTGGTCTCCTCCATCCTCTCCGCTATTATGGAGAGTGTGTGTGGCACTTCTCTCAGTACCTGCCTAAGTTGCCGATGCACCTCTTGCAATCTCGTTCTCAACAATCAGCCCCGGAGTTTAGTATCTGTATCCAGCTGATTAGAGCTTGGAAAGTACTGCGCCCCTCAACGTGACCTCCACATAGCTGTCTCTACCACCAGTGTCTGCTTGTGCTCACTCGTGAGGTGTGAGTCACCAGGTGAAAACACAACTAACTCTCGAAGTGAACCCATTTAAGTGTGAGTCTCTGTGCTAGTGCATGGCTGTAGATCTTGTGACAGTGCACCCTCAGAAGAGTGAGGTCCTCTGAGGAAATGTGCTCATGGATGTCCTGTCACACTTGCTGTACACGTGAAGTCCCTGGAAGACAAAAGAAAGAGATAGGATTTAGTTGTGACAAAGTCACAATGTTGACAATCCATACTCAGTCTTCTCATAGTTCAGCCATCAATGAAAAGAAGCCAGCGTATGGACCCAGGTTAATTCAGCTTCTGAAAGGGGTTCATGATTAATTCATTCGATAGAGGGATAAATATGATTTGCATCATGCGAGAGAGAGAGAGAGACAAACAGATTTCACTGAGCAACCACTGGTGTTTTGCCACCAACCAGCCGTCGATATTCATAATAGAATATGCTTCTAGATTAGAAATATTATGTTCGGATCAGAAAAGTTAAGAGACTCGGGGTTTATGCTTACACAGCAAGTCCAAAATGTTTCTCTGTGTTTTGTTGATGTAGACTTGTGTCTCTGGATTATGCAGTCGCCAGAAACTACCATATTAGGTAATGTAAGCTCCAGTTTGATAAGAAAATAGTATATCAATGTAAGTATTTTCCCTTGTTCGAGAGCACGGTGATACCCAGGCCTAGGTATACCTTGCTCCATCTGTGACTACACTTCACTTGCAAATCGCATTTTATGTTGAAATTAAAGAATAAAATGATTATAACCAGAGAACTGAATTCATACTACTTAAGTGAACAAACGGAAGTTTGTTTTAAGACAACAATATGTGTGTCAGAGATATTTGTAATTCTGTCACCAGCTATCTGTGAGCTCCCTGTGTCTCCATCTTCAACTGAGAGGGCACAGATGTGCCACATATCTCCAGTGCATCCTCTTTTCTATCTGTGAGCTGCACTATTTATGGCGCCCCAACTCCAGTCCTATTTCTCTCCCTTGTGTTTTGCGCTCTCTTCTCCAACAATAGGTGCAAAAACAGACCTGTGAGTGAGTGAAGAACATAAGACATAAGAACATAAGAAATAGGAACAGGATGAGGCCATTTGGCCCTTCGAGCCTGCTCCGCCATTCAAAAGATCATCGCTGATCTGATCAGGGACTCAGTTCCACTTTCCTGCCCGCTCCCCATCACTCCTTACTCTCTTATCACTCAAAAATCTGTCTATCTCAACCTTAGGTATATTCAAAGACCCAGCCTCCACAGCTCTCTGGGGCAGAGATTTCCTTAGATTTACAACCTTCTGAGAGAAGAAATTTCTCCTCATCTCAGTTTATTCTGAGATGCAGGTGCAGATGAAGGTACATACGATAAGCGTGACTATGAGACACATGCATCATATTACCTGATTGGGATGAGTATGGATATGTGGGAAGGTGATGCAGTGCACAGAAAGTGAGGTTAGGGTGCTGTTCAAAGTTGAGTTGGTGCTAGGTGTGTGGTGAAGAATACTTAGTAAGACAGAGTGAAAACGGTTTGGCTTAAAGCATAGAATGTAGTTGAATCAGCAAAAGTACTCATTTTTCCTGATCCAGTGAGATAATTAAACTGCTTTCTGCATTGCATCCATGACCTGGGCACAACGCTCCTGCTGCTCTCCTCCTGAACTAACTCCAACTGCACCTCCTTGATGAGAGCAGCAGGTTTCTTCCTCCAATGACTGGGGGAAAATATGTCTCTCCTCCACCTCCTGACTGCACCCAGCAGTAATTCCAGTGCGGCATCATTGAATCTGGGTGCTGCCCTTGCTCTATGTCCACCATCCATACTGAACATCTCCAATTTACACAAGGGCACTGTCCCTTTAAATACAGCTGAGATTATGTCATGTGGATGTACATCATGCCCACTGTGCAGCTTGGAGACACAAAACCTTGAAGTCAAAATTAATTGCTACAATTGAGTTCAGATTGCAAAATTCAGCCCGCTCAGTTGATTTATGGGTTTCCCCCATGTAACTCCACACCGGAGCACACAACCTGCCTTCAGATTAATATCAGGATCAACAATATGGAACAAACTTTCAAATCTAATATCATTTTGTTTCAGTTTCATCTCTCTAAAAAAATAATTGTTGGAATGTGTGTGTTGCTGCCCATCTCGAGTTGCCCAAAGCGACTGTGTGTCTTGCTAGGTATTTCAGAGGGCAGTTAATGATCGACCGTATTGGTGTGGGACTGAGGTTACATAGAGGTCAGATCGGGTAAGGAATCAAATATGAATCTTGTTGTGTATGGAGAAAGAGTCAGACTGAACGCTGTGAGCGCAAAGTAAAGTGTGACCTTAGTCTTTTATTGCAGGTCTCCAGAGTGCCTGTCTGACCTGTGAAGCCTCCTTAAATACCTGTGCTCCCAAGGGATTATGGGATCCCCGTGGACTCCAGGGTGGCTGTACAGAGTAAATACAAGTCCACATAAAGAACAACACCTCCCCCCCGCCCCCAAAGTCAATAGTGTAACTATCTACAATGTGAGTCAATCTGGGGCCCTTTTTGCCCTGGTTGATCGTCTCGGTCTGAAAGCTGGTGTTGTTGAATGATTTGTTGAGCCCTGCAGGGCTGCTGTGGATGATGGGTTCTGCTTCGTGGTCAACCGCGGTGCCGGTTGCCACTGGTGTGTATGTTGGGGGATCAAAAAAGGTGGGTTGCTCAGGATAGTCCGTGAATCTGAGTTTGATTTGGTCCAAGTGTTTCCGGTGAATGAGTCCATTTGAAAGTTTGATCCGAAACACCCTGCTCCCTTCTTTGGCCACGACAGTGCCGGGAAGCCACTTAGAACCTTGTCCATAATTTAATACAAATACAGGATCATTGGTTTCAAACTTGCGTGACACATTTGCGCTATCATGGTATGCACTTTGTTGAAGCCGCCTGCTCTCTACCTGTTCATGTAGATCAGGGTGAACTAACGAGAGCCTTGTCTTAAGTGCTCTTTTCATGAGCAGTTCAGCAGGTGGGATCCCAGTGAGTGAGTGGGGTCTTGTGCGGTAGCTAAGCAGGACTTGGCATAGGCGAGTCTGCAGTGAGCCTTCAGTTGCCCTCTTCAAGCCTTGCTTGATGGTTTGCACTGCTCTCTCTGTCTGACCATTGGACGCTGGTTTAAATGGGGCAGATCTGACACGTTTGATCCCATTACGGGTCATGAATTCTTTGAACTCAGCACTAGTAAAACATGGCCCGTTGTCGCTCACCAGGACGACGGGTAAGCCGTGTGTGGCAAACATGGCCCGCAGGCTTTCAGTAGTGGCAGCGGACGTACTAGCCGACATTATCTCACATTCAATCCACTTGGAGTATGCGTCTACAATCACAAGGAACATTTTACCAAAGAACGGGCCTGCATAGTTGACGTGTACCCAAGACCACGGTTTGGAGGGCCAAGACCATAAACTTAGCGGCGCCATCCTGGGTACATTGCTTAACTGCGAGCATCTGTGAACGCAGGACTCTAAGTCCGCATCGATACCGGGCCACCACATGTGGGATCTGGCTATCACTTTCATCATTACGATGCCTGGGTGGGTACTGTGGAGGTCATTAATGAAGGTGTCTCTGCCCTTCTTGGGGACCACTGCTCAATTGCCCCACAGAAGGTAGTCTGCCTGTATAGACATTTCATCTTTGCGCCGTTGGAACGGCTTTATCTCTTCCTGCATTTCCACTGGGACACTGGACCAGCTCCTGTGAAGCACACAGCGTTTGACTAGAGATAATAAGGGGTCCTGGCTTGTCCAGGTTTTGGTCTGCCGTGCAGTGACAGGTGATTGCTCACTCTCAAATGCTTCCATAACCATTGCTAGATCTGTGGGCTGCGCCATTTCCATCCCTGTGGTGGGCAATGGCAGCCGACTGAGAGCTTCGACGCAGTTTTCTGTGGCGGATGGCGTAGTTGTATGCAGACAAGGTGAGCGCCCATCTCTGGATGCGGGCCGATGCGTTGGTATTTATCCCATTACTCTCGGAAAACAGGGATATAAGTGGCTTATGGTCAGTTTCCAATTTGAATTTTAGCCCAAACAGGTATTGATGCATTTTCTTTACCCCATAGACACACGCTAACGCTTCTTTTTCAATCATGCTGTCGGCTCTCTCAGCCTTAGACAGACTCCTGGATGCATAAGCAACCGGTTGCAGTTTCCCAAAATCATTAGCTTGTTGCAATACACACCCGACACCATATGACAACGCATCACATGCTAGTACCAAACGCTTATAATGGATCATACAATGCAAGCAATTTGTTTGAGCAGAACAATTGTCTCGCTTTTACAAAGACATTTTCTTGGCTTTTGCCCCAAACCCATTCTCCCCCTTTTCGTAGTTCGAGCAGTGTGCTGAGACCCGGTAAGAAGTTACCAAAGTTGTTCAAGAGTCCCAGAAATGACCGCAGCTCCGCCACGTTGTGTGGCCTCGGTGCGTTCTCGATTGTCTCCGTCTTCGCGTTAGTGGGCCTGATGCCATCCGCCGCAATCCTCCTTCCCAGGAACTCCACTTCAGGTGCCAGGAAAACGCACTTCGAGCGTTTTAACCTGAGCCCCATGCGTTTGAGTCGACGAAGAATCTCCTCCAGGTTCTGCAGGTGCTTGACTGTGTTCCGACCTGTGACCAAGATGTCGTCCTGGAAGACCACGGTGTGCAGGACCGACTTCAGTAAACTTTCCATGTTTCTCTGGAATATCGCCGCCGCTGATCGGATTCCAAATAGGCATCTGTTATAAACAAAAAGACCTTTGTGAGTGTTGAGGTAGGTGAGGGCCTTTGATGATTCCTCCAGTTCCTACGTCATGTAGGCTGAAGTCAGATCCAGCTTCGAAAACATCTTTCCTCCCGCCAGCGTTGCAAAGAGTTCGCCGGCCTTTGGTAGTGGGTATTGGTCCTCATCATCATAGGCAGTCCCTCGGAATCGAGGAGGACTTGCTTCCACTCCCAATGTGAGTTCTTTGATGGCTGAACAGTCCGATACGAGAGCCACAGATCCTGTTACAGGTGGAACAGACAGTCGTTGATAGAAGGGGTGATGCAGGGAGAAACGATTGATAGTTACTTTGTAATTGCCACAGATTCTGACGGTGCCTTGGCCCTTGAGGACTGGGACAATAGGACTGGCCCTCTCGTTGAACTCGATTGGTGAAATGATGCCCTCTCTTTGCAGCCGGTCTAGCTCGATCTCTACCCTTTCTCTCATCATGTACGGTACTGCTCTCGCCTTGTGATGGATGGCTCGTGCCCCCGGAATTAGGTGGATCTGCACTTTTGCTTCTTGGAATTTCCCGATGCCTGGTTCGAACAGCGAAGGAAATTTGTTTAAGACCTGGGCACACGAAGTGTCATCAGCGAGCGATAGAACTCGGACGTCATCCCAGTTCCAGCGTATCTTTCCCAGCCAGCTCCTGCTGAGCAGCGTGGGACCATCGCCCAGTACCACCCAGAGTGTTAGCTTGTGTACCGTTTCATCATAGGAGACCTTTACGGTAGCACTGCCGATTACAGGAATCTGTTGTTTTGTGTCAGTTCTTCGTTTCGTGTGAACTGGAGTTAAGACTGGCCTTGAGGCCTTGTTGCAATCACAACCTTTCGAAAGTCTTTTTGCCCATGATGGACTGGCTTGCGCCCGTGTCCATCTCCATTAACACCAGGAGTCCATTTAGTTCAACATTCAGCATTATCGGGGGACAATTCGTGGTGAATGTGTGTACCCCATGTACCTCTGCCTCCTCTACCTGAGGCTCTGGTTCGTCGTGATCCTTCGTGGATCTGTCCTCCTCTGCAACATGGTGGATTGCAGGTTTAACAAGCTAAGCAGTTCGCCTGCACACTCATTGGAGGTGCCCCATTGTTCCATAGCCCTTGCAAACGTACTCTTTGAATCAGCATGAACGGAAACGATGATCACCCCCGCAGCGCCAACAAGATGTTAATGGCCTTGCATTCATCACCCTTGATGGTGGACTCTGAGTCATCTGCGGACCTGCGGCTGCAATTATGTGACCTGCCCTGTATGTTATGATTCGAACACAACATCACTTTGTTCACAGTACTTGTAGCTGCACTTGTGTGCTGAGAGATTTGCTTCGTTTTGTCACTGGTGGCAATGAACACCTGGGCTGTCGTTATTGCCTTACACAAGGTTGGGGTCTCTGCAGTCAAAAGTTTGTGAAGTATGGTTTCGTGGCCAATGCCAAGTACGAAAAAGTCTCTGAGCATGTGCTCCAAATGTCCTTCAAATTTGCAATGTCCTGCAAGGCATCTTAGCTCAGCGACATAACTCGCCACTTCCTGACCTTCAAACCTTTTGTAGATGTAGAACCGGTACTTTGCCATCAGAACGCTTTCCTTCGGGTTCAAATGCTCTTGGACCAGTGTGCACAAATCGTCATACGATTCCTCTGTGGGTTTCGCTGGAGTGAGCAGATTCTTCATGAGGCCATACCTTGGTGCCCCACAGACGATGAGGAGGATCGCCCTTCATTTGGCAGCTCTCTCTTCCCCATCGAGCTCATTAGCCGCAAAGTATTGGTCGAGTCGCTCCACAAAAGTTTCCCAATCATCCCCCTCCGAAAATTTCTCCAGGATGCCCACTGTTCTCTGCATCTTTGGATTCGCTATCTGTATCTCGTCGCCAGTTGTTGTGTATGGAGAAAGAGTCAGACTGAACACTGTAAGCTCAAAGTAAAGTGTGAACTTAGTCTTTTATTGCAGGTCTCCAGAGTGCTTCTCCAACCTGTGAAGCCACCTTAAATATCTGTGCTCCTAAGGGATTATGGGATCCCTTGGGACTCCACGGGATGAGCCCTCTGGTGGCAGTACAGAGTAAATACAAGTCCACATATATAACAAATCTCAATTGCCAAATCCTGTACACAGAGAATATTGAATCATGAAAGGCTGTAATATTCACATTGTGCAAAGAACATTAAATGCACCAATCGCTATTATGCTTTGATTGATAATCTTACCATATAGTTAAAATATGGAACTCTCGAAACTTCATCCCAATATTTGCCGGTAAACGATTTAGGCAAGAGCTTCATGATATCTTTGTATGGGACCGGTCTTGCCGCGTGATAACTGCAAGGGGCACGTATCAAATCGTTCTGTTCCAATTCACATCTACCAGGCTGGAAAGTACAAAAAGGATGAGAAAATAATACTTGTGAATATATTTAATTGTTAACTTCAAAAACACAAGAACAGCCTGAATGATCTCCAATTATAAAGGACAAGACACACCCAGTGGTTTATCTGGAATGCGTAATTAGATCCTGCCTGCCTAAGTAATCAAGTACTTTGCAAATTGTAATTTGAGCGATTCTGACTGCCAGGCTCCAGTCGGAACAGAGCTCACATCGAAGAGATTGGGCTCACCCTTGTGTCTTAAGACCTACTCCTACCCCCCAAACATGTTTCTAACATTCAGTTCACCCCCTGAGTTTATGATTTTTGCCAATTAACAAGTTCCTGACCTTCCCCTCCACGTTTCTGTCATCCTCTCCCCACTCAATTTCCTGCCTTTCACCCTCCCCCCTTCCCCCCGAAATCCTGACATTTTCTCTCCCTACCCAGGTTCCTGAGCAGCACCACCCCCCACCCAAATATCTGACCTCCCCCCACCAAAGGTCCTGACCTTCACCTAATGCCCAAGTTCCTGACCTTCTTTACCCCTCTGGGCTCTTTACCTTCTCCCCCCAACTAGTTCCTTCCCAGCCCCCACCACCCATAGGTGTGTAAGGGGTGGTCTCGTTCTTTAGCCCTGCCCCACAGGTTCAATCCACTTTATAAAATCCCAAATTCGATTAAAGTTCATAGTTTCTTCCATGTGCACTTTAGGATCTCAAACTTTCTGGTAGATATGCCAAATTAAATTTCCTTTCCAATTAGTCCAAACACTTGACGGGGGGGGGTTTCCAACGAATGTTGCCCCCTTCAGATGGGGCATTGTGTGTGGGTCACAGATTGTTAACAGGTTTATTGGCTGTGAAGTGAACAGTAACCCAGCATGGCTCAAAGACTGGTGTGGAAGAAATGGGTTTCAATTCATGGGGCACTGGTACCAGTACAGGGGTAAGAGGGAACTGTTCCGTTGGGACAGGTTTCACTTGAACCATGCTGGGGCTAGTGTCCTGGGGAATTGAATAACTAGGGCTGTAGAGAGGGGAGGGCTCAGGTGAGCAGAAATTTATAAAAGTCAAAGAGCAAGATGAACATAAGAACATAAGAAATAGGAACAGGAGTAGGCCATACGGCCCCTCGAGCCTGCTCCGCCATTCAATAAGATCATGACTGATCTGATCATGGACTCAGCTCCACTTCCCCGCCCGCTCCCCATCACCCCTTAGCCCTTATCGTCTAAGAAACTGTCTATTTCTGTCTTAAATTTATTCAATGTTCCAGCTTCCACAGCTCTCTGAGGCAGCAAATTCCACAGATTTACAACTCTGAGAGAAGAAATTTCTCCTCATCTCTGTTTTAAATGGATGGCCCCTTATTCTAAGATTATGCCCTCTAGTTCTAGTCTCCCCCATCAGTGGAAACATCCTCTCTGCATCCATCTTGTCAAGCCCCCTCATAATCTTATATGTTTCGATAAGATCACCTCTCATTCTTCTGAATTGCAATGAGTGGAGGCCCAACCTACTCAACCTTTCCTCATAAGTCAACCCCCTCTTCCTCGAAATCAACCTAATGAACCTTCTCTGAACTGCCTCCAAAGCAAGTATATCCTTTTGTAAATATGGAAAACATAACTGCACACAGTGGCCTCCAGGTGTGGCCTCACCAAGACCTAATGTAGCTGTTGCAAGACTTCCCTGCTTTTATACTCCATCCCCTTTGCAATAAAAGCCAAGATACCATTGGCCTTCCTGATCACTTGCTGTACTTGTATACTATTCTTTTGTGTTTCATTCACATGTACCTCCAGGTCCCGCTGTACTGCGGCACTTTGCAATCTTTCTCCATTTAAGTAATAACTTCCTCTGTGAAGGCAATAGGGCAGGGCAGCGGTGGGGGAAATGATAACCAAAGTGTGACAGGAAGGGACAGAATGTATAAAAATCAGAGTGTATCAGAAAGTGTGGTCAAAGCAGGACAAAATGGAAAAATCATAGACTCATAGTAACACAGAAATTTACAGCACGGAAGGAGGCCATTTTGGCCCATCGAGTCTGTGCCGGCCAACCAAGAGCTCTCCAGCCTAATCCCACTTTCCAGCTCTTGGTTTGTAGCCCTGTAGGTTACGGCACTTTAAGTGCACATCCAAGAATGTTTTAAATTTGGTGAGGGTTCCTGTCTCTACCACCCTTTCAGGCAGTTCCAGTCCACCACTACCCTCTGGGTGAAGAAATTTCCGCTCATATCTTCCCAAAACCTCCCCCCAATTACAGGCAACTCTCGATTATCCGTACACAGATCTAACGGAGAACCCGCTTCAACGGCACACGTCCGACCACACGCCCGACCCAGCCGGATTTGTTTTTCCACTGAAGTCTGATACTGCCCGTTTTATTGACCATTCCCCCCCCCCCAACCCCCCCCCACAACCCCCCTCAACACCCCCCCTCCCCACCTCCCGTTCCCCCCGCACCCAAGTTGAATTTTATTGACTTGTGTTTATCTCATCTTTGCACATCTGAAACCGTGTGCTTATCGGGGATATTTTAACTCTTGGCCAGAGTGTAAGTCAGACAATGCGTGGTCGAACGGCTGTTACACATCTCTCCCGATTTTCGGACACCAGAAGCGATCCTGTTTGCACTCTCGCCAAAAGTTTAAATGAAATGCATTGTAATGTTAAAGGAATATTTCTTAATAGTAGTCAACGGGACAGGAATGGGGCCGTTGCTGTTTCTGTTGTGTTGCTAAATAAACATGCATGGCTCGGGTGGGGACCCTGCATGCTGGCACCGTCCGGCTTGTCTGTGCTCTTTCTCCGCCGATCGATGATGGTCTCACTTTTTCATAAAATGCATTTACAGAGATACACATCTTTACAAGTTGATAACACCAGTCATAACATGTTGGTTGTGCAGAAAGGAAATAAGAAAGAAAAAAGATTGCAGGAAGCAAGCAAGACTGATAGAAAATGTACTCTATTGTACTCGTCCGAGCGGCAAAATCGTTCACCTGGAATAGCCCGATCCCCGAGGGCCCCGGATAATCGAGAGTTGCCTGTAATTTAAACCAATACCACTTGGCTGTTGACCCTCTGCCAAGGGAAACAGGTCCTTCCTATCCACTCTGTCCAGGCCTCTCATAATTTTATACACCTCAATCAGGCCTCCCCTTAACACCCTTTCCAAAGAAAACAGACCCTGCATCTCCAATCTTTCCTCTTGGCCAAAAAGACAAAATGAAAAGCTTTTTATCTGAATGCACGCAGCATTCGTAAGAAGATAGATGAGTTAATGGCGCAAATAAATGTAAATGGGTATGATTTGATAGCCATTACAGAGACAAGGTTGCAAGGTGACCAAGGCTGGGAACTGAATATTCAGGTGTATTTGACAATTGAGAAGGATAGACTGAAAGGAAAAGGAGATGGGGTAGCTCCATTAATAAAGGATTAGTTCAGTGCAGTAGAGATAAATTATATTGGCTCAGAAGATCAAGATATAGAATCAGTTTGGGTGGAGATAAGAAATAATAAGGGGAAGAAGTCACTGGTGGGGGTAGTCTATAGACACCCTAACAGTAGCTACATTGTTGGATGGAGTATAATTCAAGAAATAATGGAGGCTTGTAAGAAAGGTATGGCAATAATCATGGATAATTTTAATCTTCACATTGATTGGACAAATCAAATTGAGGAAGAGTTCACAGAGTTTACCCGGGATGGTTTCCTTGAACAATACCTTGCGGAACCAACCAGGGAGCAGGCTATCTTAGATCTGGTACTGTGTAATGAGGCAGGATTAATAAATGGTCTCCTAGCAAAGGATCCTCTCGGAAAGAGTAATCATATCATGGTTGAATTTCAAATTCAGTTGGAGGATGAGAAAGTCAGATCTCAAACCAGTGTCGTAAATAAAGGTGATTAGAAAGGTATGAAAGCAGAGTTGGCTAACGTGGACTGGGAAAATAGATTAAAATGTAAGACATTTATAAGTAGTGGCAAATAATTTAGGAGATATTTCATAACTCTCAACAAAAATATATTCCAGTGAGAAGGAAAGACTTTACCAGAAGGGAGAACCATCCATGGCTTATTAAGGAAGTAAAGGATGGTATCAAATTGAAAACAATGGCATACAAAGTTGTCAAGATTAGTGGGAGGCCAGAGGATTGGGAATTTTGAAAAAAACAGCAAAGGACGACTTAAAAAGTAATAAAGAGAGGGAAGATAGATTATGAGAGTAAATAGCAAGAAATAAAAAAACAGAAAGTAAGTCCCCCCCAGCTTTCGACCTGAATCACATTCTTCCCACATCCCCACTGTGCTCTCCGTGCTATTTAACCTCCCCGTCCCCGAATTCCTGAACTCCTCTCATCATTGAGGTCCTGATCTCATCTCCCCGCCAAATTTCAGAACCCACTTCCTTCGCTCCAATCCTCTCTCCTCCCCTTAAATCCTCTACCCTCTCTCTCTCCCACTCTACCATTCTCTCTCCCCTCTCTCTCTCCTCCCCTCTCTCTCTCTACACCCGTCTCTCTTCCCTCTCTCTCTACATCCCTCTCTCTCTTCACTCCCCTCTCCCTGACTCCCCTTCTCTCTTCCCCTCACTCTCCCTCCCTCTCTCCCCTCTCTCTCTTCCTCTCTCTACCCTTCCCCACTCTCTCCATCTGTCCCTCTCTCTCTCTCCCCCTCTCTCTCTCCCCATCTCCCTCTCCCTATCTTTCCCCTCTCTCACTCCCTTTTGCCCTATCACTCTTCGCTCCCCCCTCTCGCTCTCTCTTTCTCCCTCTCCCCCTCTCCCTCTCTCTCTCTTCCACCGACATCCCCCCATCCTGCCCCTGTTATATATGTAAACATTACCAATGTGTAAGACTTGCCACCAGGGGGCGCACCTCTAGGAGACCCAAGTTGCTGGCACTGTGTTAGCCAAGGAGGGGAATAGAGTGTTTGTTGTCAAACTTTTGAATGGACAAAATTGCAGTTCACTGACAACCAAGAACAGTTTAAAGAGGACATTACCAGCAATGATCCAAACACACACACCCAACCAGCAATCGACCTTGTGGTCAACCACGAGGATGAACCCACCATGCCCAACAGTCCGATCAGACCAGCCACACCGCAGTGCAGCAATGATCTGACCGACTCACCCAAGCCAGGACTTCAACTCAGGTGATCAACCCAGGAGTGCAGAGCCCCGGATCGCCTCAGCTTGTAAATAACTTGTATCTTAGACTTAGGGGGGGTAATGATGTTATATATGTAAACATTACCAATGTGTAAGACTTGCCACCAGGGGGCGCACCTGTGGGAGACCCAATGGCCATCTGCACACTCGGGAAAAGTAGGTATAAAAGGCAGTCTACCATACTGCTTTCTCATTCTGGAGTTACATTAAAGAGACCAAGGTCACAACAGTTTAAGCATACAATATGCAGTCTTGTGGAGTTATTCTGAACATAACAGCCCCCAACAGATCCAATGACCTTCTCCTTCTCTCTCACTTCCCCTCTCTCTCTCTCTCTCTCTGTCTTTCAGCCGCTGCCCCCACCTTGCCCCTGGCCACCAACGGATACAGCAACCTTCTCCTTGAGGAATGAAGTAAAAAACGGCCCACAGTGCAGGCCGCAACTATTGGGTACTGTGCCTTCGCGGTTTCGGTTAACAGCGTGCATGTACAGAAGGGGATCGAGTGAACATTGGGATACCGCGAGCATGCACAGAAGGCCACAAAGATGTTCGTCAGATACTCCTGGTGACTGAATATAGCAGATTAAGGGCTGATTTAATTGATGAGTTTAACATGATCAAAGGAGTTAATTGGTTAGATAGAGAGAAAGTAATTGCACTGGAGGGTGAAGTCGTGAACAATGCACTTAGGGCGGCTTCAATGGAATACAATATTAAATAACATGGATAAGGTAAGCCCAGAGACTAAGCCAATGAATGTAAATGGAAATTGGTGAAAAGTAAACATGGAACTGAAATTAAAAACCTTTTGTTAAAAAAGAGTTTTTGAAATAGTCTACAAAGTAAACTAACAGAGACAAAAACACAATTAGATGTCCTGATCAGACTATTAATGTACCAGATGGATGAGTTCCAGGTGAATTGATTCTATTCCCATTTCTTGTGCAATGCAAACTGGCCATTTTGCCTTACCTCAAACAACTGCTTGCAAGTATAGTCATAACCAAACAATGCAAGTCCCAACACGAGCTTTCTGGATTCAATACCCAGATTGATATAAGCGGACAGACCTAAATGGGCAAAAAATAACAATGAGGTTCTTGAGATTAACATTGATATAGGGCAGGTAGACCCTGAACCTGGACATCTTATTGGATCTGTTGGGGGCTGTTATGTTCAGAGGAAGAACATTCTTGCTATTGAGGGAGTGCAGCGAAAGTTCACCAGACTGATTCCCGGGATGGTGGGACTGACCTATCAAGAAAGACTGGGTCAACTGGGCTTGTATTCATTGGAGTTCAGAAGAATGAGAGGGGAACTCATAGAAACGTTTAAAATTCTGATGGGTTGAGACAGGTTAGATGCAGGAAGAATGTTCCCAATGTTGGGGAAGTCCAGAACCAAGGGTCACAGTCTAAGGATAACGGGTAAGCCATTTAGGACCGAGATGAGGAGAAACGTCTTCACCCAGAGAGTGGTGAACCTGTGGAATTCTCTACCACAGAAAGTTGTTGAGGCCAATTCACTAAATATATTCAAAAGGGAGTTAGATGAAGTCCTTACTACTAGGGGGATCAAGGGGTATGGCGAGAAAGCAGGAAGGGGATTCTGAAGTTGCATGTTCAGCCATGAACTCATTGAATGGCGGTGCAGGCTAGAAGGGCCGAATGGCCTACTCCTGCACCTATTTTCTCTGTTTCTATGTTTCTATTGTACATACCTGATACAACCTGGTGATAAGGAGCATTTGACATTGCAAAACACTCATTCATCGTTTGATCATGCATATTATAGGATCTCACAAACAAAAAGTCACAATGTTTTCCAATTGTAGCAAAGTCATAGCATTGGCCCTCTATGCAGTTTGGAGCCCAAGGCACAGTAAATATGATCTAAGGGCCAAAGAATAACACAAAGAAGTTAATTAGTTGCACTTTCGATTAACAAAATATTAATCATGTTGAATACCTCATCGTTCCCCCAACTCCTTCCTCCAATTTTTCTGTCAATTTTCTCTCCTCCTCTCCTAAATGCGGCAAGTTGTGAGCAAATTACAATTGCAAAACTACCGGCCACGCTCCAATACCTGATCAAAGTGATGTAAGAAATTGTGAATTGGAAGAAATAACTTGAGGCTAAGATGTCCCTTCAGACTGGTCTTAGAATGAAGGATTCAATCCCTGCTACAATAGCCAAGCGACTTGAACAGCGTGAACATCAATAACTGATAACAGGCAGCTCCAAACATCTGAAGGCCAAGAATGGCATGTCTGACTCCAACCTTGGGAGGATGTGAAGAGGAGGGTTACACCCAAGAGTTGAGACAAAGAACCCGACATATCATAGGTTAAATGGTCCTGTCCGTATCCTACACCAGGTCCATCCCTAAAAAGAATATTAAAGAAAGACCCAGTGTAGTGTAGGAGAGGCGTGAGTTCGGGGCCCAGGAGAGACAAGGTGCCCAGGGGCAGCACGGGCCAGCCCACACTGCGATATGTGTGCGCACTAGGTCCGTGTAGCAGAGCTGGTCTCCAGTCATCTTGGGTAATCCTTGCCACTGGACCAAGACCTCTGTCAAGCCCGTGTGGTGGCTGGGGTGCAATGACCACCACACATTAAAAAAATCCACGCACAGGCATCTTCCACCCTTCAACATGTAGTTCGGGACCTGGAATATTAGGTCCTTCATTGAAACACCTGTGAACTCATCCATTTTTGGCGTGGAAGCAAGTCATCCTCGCTTCGAGGGACGGCCTATGAAGATTTATCCTGTCCTTCAGTATTGTTCCAATAATTTTCCCACCACCGAGGTTAGGCTGACTGGCCTGTAATTGCTCGGACTGTCCCTTTCTCCCTTCTTAAACATAGGTACCACATTAGCAGTCCTCCCGTCCTCTGTCACCACACCTGAAGCCGGGGGAAGGATTGGAAAACGATTGTCAAAGCCTCTGCAATTTGTTCTTTGGAGACCATCCGATCAGCTGCCTCTGCCACTTCCCTTCCTTCCCCTGACCCACCGGGCCAAATTTCCTCTGAGGTTCCCTCCTGCCCTAGCCCTGAATTCACATCTCTCCCCAGTTTCTCTCTGATAGCCCCTCTTGACCCCTCCATGCTCATATTGTACATGAGCCCCACTTCCTGCTCCTTTGACCCTATTCCCACTAAACTGCTGATCACCCAACTTCCCTTTCCTCTCCAAATTCCTTAAGCGTGTTGTCGCCTCCAAAACCTTGTTTGAATCCCTTCAATCTGGTTGCTCCCCCGCCACAGGACCGAAATGGCTCACATCAAAGTCATAAATGACATCCTTTGTGACTGTGACAAAGGTAAACTATCCCTCCTCATCCTTCTCGACCTGTCTGCAGCCTGTGACACGGTTGACCATTCCATCCTCCTCCAATGCCTCTCTGTCACCGTCCAGCTGGGTGGGACATTCGCCTGGTTCCATTTTATCTATCTAATCATAGTCAGAAAATCACCTGCAATGGTTTCTCTTCCCACTCCCACATCGTTTCCTCTGGTGTCCCCCAAGGATCTATCCTTGACCTTCCTATTTCTCATTTATAAGCTGCCCCTCGGCGACATCTTCCGAAAACACGCCGTCAGTTTCCACATGTACGCTGATTACACCCAGCTCTACCTGACCACCACCTCTCTCGACCCTTCCATGGTCTGTAAATTGTCAGACTGCTTGTGCGACATCCAGTACTGGATGAGAAGAAATGTTCTGCAGTTAAATATTGGTAAGAACTAAGCCATTGTCTTTGGCCCCTGCTGCAAACTACGCTCCCTAGCCACCGACTCCATCCCTCTTCCTAGCATGTGTCCGAGGCTGAACCAGAATGTTCACAACCTAGGTGTCATATTTGATCCTGAACTGAGCTTCCGGCCACATATCCACAGCATAACTTAAATCGCCTATTTCCACCTCCGTAACATCGCCTATCTCCACCCCTGCCTCAGCTCATCTGCTGCTGAAACCCTCATCCATGCCTTTGTTACCTCTAGACTTGACTACTCCAAGGCACTCCTGGATGGCCTCCCACATTCTACCCTACGTAAACTAGAGGTCATCAAAAACGCGGCAGCCCGTATCCTAAGTCGCACCAAGTCCCACTCACCCATCACCCCTGTGCTCGCTGACCTAAATTGTCCCCCGGTTAAGCAATGCCTTGATTTCAAAATTCTCATCCTTGTTTACTATTCCCTTCATGTCCTCACCCCTCCCTATCTCTGCAATCTTCTTCAGGCACACCCCCCCGAGATGTCTGTGCTCCTCAAATTCAGCCCTCTTGAGCAACCCTGATTATAATCCAAGCTAACCTCTCCCCCTCTCTCCCCTCTTTCCTCCTTCAGAACGCTTCTTAAAATCTAACTCTTTGACCAAGCTTTTGGTCATCTGCTGTAATTTCTTCTTACGTGGCTTGGTGTCAAAGTTATTTGTTTTTTCTTATAACACTGCTGTGAAGTACCTTGGGATATTTTACTACGTTAAAGACGCTATATAAATACAAGTTGTTGTTGTTTACCTGAGATCCAGGTATTTCACGGTGGAAGATTTGTGCGGTATCGCGAATCAGCTCAATTAGTCCGGTATGATACATTGATTGATCTGATAAACTTTGCTGGTAATTCAAAGTGATTCCATCCATAAATTGCCTTTTTGCCACCTGTATTTGTTCATTCATCCAAGCTGCTCGCTTTGCAGGGCTGCGTAAAAGCGGTTGTGTTATACGTCCTAATGAAGAAAGAAGAAACAACTGACATCTTTACAGCATCATTTGTAGAACATAGAGGCCAAGGCATTTTACAGGACAGAAGTGCAACAAGTAGTAAGTAGGAGAGGAAGATTTAGCTGGAACTTGCATTTACATAGTGCCTTTCACATCCTCAGGATGTCCTTAAGTGACTCAGAGCCAAATAATTATGTTTGAAGTGAAATCACTGTTGTATAAGCAGAGGTGGTCGCTAATTTGTACCCAATTAATGACCCATAAATAGGAAATGAACACAAAAGGTAACTCTAAAGTCTTCTATAGGCATATAAATAGTAAACTGATAGTAAGAGGAGGGGTGGGGCATTTAGGGATCCAAAAGGAGACCTACACATGGAGGCAGAAGGTATGGCTGAGTTACTAAATGAATACAGTGCATCTGTCCAAGGAACAAGATGCTGCCATAGACATAATGAAAGAGGGGGTAAAAGAGATAATGAATGGGATATAAATTGATTAAGATGAGGTACTAGAAAGGCTAGCTGTACTTAAAGTAAATAAGTCACCAGGATGGGATGGGATGGATGCTAGAACACTGAGGGAAGTGAAGGAAGAAATCGCAGAGGTATTAGTCATAATCTTCCAACCCTCCTTAGAAATTGGGTTGGTGCTCCAGGACTGGAGAATTGCAAATGATACACCCTTGTTCAAAAAAGGGTGTAAAGATAAAGCCAGCAACTATAGGGCAGTCAGTTTAACCTTGGTACTGGGGAAGATTTGAGGGACAAAATTAACAGTCACTTGGACAAGTGTGGATTAATTAAGTAAAGCCTGCGTGGATTTGTTGAAAACAAATTATGTTTAACCAACTTGATTGAGTTTTTTTGATGAGGGCAATGCTGATCAGGCCAACATCCCCAGCATCGAAGCACTGACCACACTCGACCAGCTCCAATGGGCGGGCCACATTGTTCGCATGCCTGACACAAGATTCCCAAAGCAAGCACTTTACCCCGAACTCCGACACGGCAAGTGAGCCCAAGATGGGCAGAGGAAACATTTCAAGGACATATTCAAAGCCACCTTGAGAAAATGCAACATCCCCAATGACATTTGGGAGTCCCTGGCCAAAGGCCACCCTTGGTGGAGGAGGTGTATCCGGGAGGGCGCTAAGCGTCTCGAGTCTCATCACCGAGAGCATGCAGAAAACAGGCACAGACAGTGGAAGGAGCGTGCGACAAACCAGCCTCCCCACCCACCCTTTCCTTCAACCTGTGACAGAAACTGTGGTTCCCATATTGGACTGTTCAGTCACCTAAGAACTCACATTTAGAGTGGAAGCAAGTCTTCCTTGCTTTCAAGGGACTGCCTATGATGATGCTGTTGATGTGGTGTACACAGATGTCTAAAAAGCGTGTGACAAAGTGCCACATAATAGGCTTGTGAGCAAAGTTGAAGCCCATGGAATAAAAGGGAAGTGGCAGTATGGATATGAAATTGGCTAAGAGTCAGGAAACAGAGAATAGTTGTCAACATTTGTTTAGCGAACTGGACGTTAAGGTATACAGTGGTGTTCCCTTGGCGTCGGTTCTAGGACCACTGCTTTTTTTATATATATATTAATGACTTGGATGTGGGTGTGCGGGGCACAATTCCAAAATTTGAAGATGATACAAAACTTGGAAGTATAGTGAACAGTGTGGAGACTAAAGATAGACTTCAAGATGACATAGGCAGGCTGGTGGAATGGACGGACACGTGTCAGATGAAATTTAAAGCAGAAAAGTGTGAAGTGATTCATTTTTGTCAAAAGAATGAGGAGAGGAAATATAAACTAAATGGTACAATCCTAAAGGGGGTGCATGAACAGAGAGATCTAGGGGTATATGTGCATAATTTGTTGACGGTTGAAAAGGCAGTTAGAAAAGCTTACAGGATACTGAGCTTCCTGAATAGAGGCATAGAGTACAAAAGCGTGGAGATTATGATCTACCTGTATAAAACATAGATAGAAACATAGAAAATAGGTGCAGGAGCAGGCCATTCAGCCCTTCTAGCCTGCACCGCCATTCAATGAGTTCATGGCTGAACATGAAACTTCAGTACCCCCTTCCTGCTTTCTCGCCATAACCCTTGATCCCCCGAGTAGTAAGGATCACTAGTTCACTAAATCACTAGTTCGGCCCCAACTTAAGTATTGTGTCCAATTCTGGGTAACATACTTTAGGAAGGATGTGAAGGCCTTAGAGAGGGTGCAGAAAAGATTTATGAGAATAATTCCAGGAATGAGGGACTCCAGTTACGTGGATAGACTGGAGAAACTGGAGCTGTTCTCCTTTGAGCAGAGAAGATTGAGAGGAGATTTATTAAAGATGTTCAAAATCATGAGAGGTCTAGACTGAGTAGATACAGAGAAACTGTTCCCACTGGCAGAAGGGTCGAGAAACAGAGAACACAGATTTTAGGTGATTGGCAAAATAATCAAAAGTGACATAGCTGAGGTGGTCTTGCAGAGAGAGCCGGCATGGGGTCGACGGGCTGAATGGCCTTTCATGTTGTAATCATTCTATCATTCTATGATACTATCAAATGGCCAGATAATGTTGATTGAGGAATAAATGTTGCCAAGGACACCACGAGAACTGACCATTATCCTTCGAATTGTGACAATGGGGTATTTTACATTCACCTGAATAGGCAAGTGGAGCCTTTGTTTAATGTATCATCTGAAACACAGCAGCTCTGGAAATGCAGCCCTCTCTCAGTACTGCCCAAATGTGTCAAGTCCTGAAGAACACCAAAACCTTCTGAGCCAAAGGAGAGAGAGAGAGTTCTGCCACGGAGCCAGGCAGACACTTGAGGGAAGTAACCAAAAGCACAGTCAATGAGCTAGGTTTTAAGGGGGCTTGCGAAGATAGAGAAATACCAAGGCACAGAGTTTCAGATAGCGTTGAAGTCAATAACAGCTGAAGTCTCTGCCATTGATGGTGCACGAGGAGAAAGCTCAGTCGGCCAGAGACAGTAGAGTGTAACGTGTGTGCTGGGCCAAGGCTCGGGACACAATTGGGGAGGGCTTTCATTTAACTGCATCCTAATTTCAGAATACGTGGCATACTGCTGCAGTGCCAGGGAATAAATGTACCAACTATCTATTTATAAGACTTTAACATCCACGTATGTCCTTTCAGCTTTCTATTCAAAGTTCTGTGTCAACGATTTACCAATTTACCAATTCTAATGTGTTCAAATCTAGTAATGCCTGTCCTGTCATCTTATTAACAGGACTTTGCACATAATCCTAGAATTAGAGAAGTTCATGCCAGAGAAGGAGGCCATTTGGCCCATCATGTCTGTGCCTGCCGAAAAAGACCAGCTCTTGGCCCATAGCCTTGTAGGTTTTGGCACTTCAAGCGAATATCTAAGTACTTTGTAAATGTGATGAAGATTTCTGCCTCTACCATCCTTTCAGGCAGTGTGTTCCAGACCCCCACCACTCTCTGGCTGAAGACGTTTCTCTTCAATTCCCCTCTAATTGTTCTACCAATTAATTTAAATCGATGCTCCCTGGTTATTGATCTCTCTGCTAAGGGAAATAGGCCCTTCCCACGCACTCTATCTCGAGCCCTCAAGCGATGACAGCGTCAGCTTCAGAGGATACATACCGGGCGGCCTGCCGCTAGCGGGGCACTAGTTAAAAGGGAGGTGGTGGGTGGGTCAATTAAAATTATCCAATTGTCTTGTGCAGCCCTTTGCCACTTTGGACGTGGGTCCACACCGTGATTGGTCATTCAGGCACTCTGTTTGAGTGCCGGGCTATTAGCGTGGGGCTCCTGCAACCCGGTGTTCAAGGTAGGACTATTTTTTTACTGCAGACTTTGCAGCTTTGGCCCTTCTCTTTACTTTAGAGATGAGCCCCACCTACACGGCAGAGCTATGCGGCCCAGTGCATGTGCCCCAATACTGCCCCAAAAAGCAAGTGGAGTGCTGGATTTAATGCTCCACTTCCTTTCGGGGGCGGTAACCCCAATTTAGAGAGCGGGTCGGGACTTCTGTGCTCGCTGCAAAATATCCTGCCGAGTGAGTGTTCCGCCGCCAAACGGGGCGGTAATCAATTTTTAGCCCCGCCAAACGGGGCGGTAATCAATTTTTAGCCCTTGATCTACCAATATATCGTTGTGGTTTTGTCGGTGATAAAATTAGTTACCTATCAGGAGAACTCGAACGTCATTTGCATGAGCGCGACACAAAATCTCAGGGTCATACGCTCTCACGGGTATAATAGTCGTGACCTTAGACCAGTCATAATGCTTCCAATCCTTTCCACCAATATCAAAGACAACAACCTAGTACAAAAATAAAGCTGTCAACCGCTGTTTAAAAATATAGATTTTCCCAATCAATATAACTGTCCCCAGGCTGTGTGATCAGGGAGGGCTGGTGAACACATCTATCCTGCAGGTTATATTGGTGGTGCTCTTGTTGCTGTCACACTGCCCACTTAGTAACATTACTCTGGAGTAAATGCTAACCTCATCAGCTACATAAGTTACATAGTCATTTGCCACCAATGTTTTGTTTTCAAAGATATGATAAGTTATATGCAGTTTAATCATTGCCAGGGTCACACTTTACATTGACTGATTAAGTCAAATCACATTTTTATTACATGGGATTCCAGAATTTTTAAACAGGTGTTTTGGGGTCAAGATTCTGTGCAAACCGCAAACCTTAACCATGGCATTAGGCAGTAAGAGGGAGATCACGTCATTTAAGACATTTCACGTTAAAAAAAAACACATTTTATTGATGTTGCACATGCGAAAATATCTTTGTACAGTTCAATCGATTGTTCTATTTTATACAGGCTGCAACTATACCAACATTAACATTTTAACAGACGAATTATAATATGATACTCTGCATTTCTATCATATTCTAGCTTGACCCTTGCACTATTCCACGAGCTTCACCAGTTCCCGATCCCAACCCACACCCCTCAGCCTTTTCCGGATACTTGGCCAGCGATCCCTCTCCCCCGTGACATAGGCTGGAGCTTGACCGGTGCCATCTCTTTCTCTGCCCCATTCCAGCCCGTGCACCCAATCCCAGCACGTGTATGTTGTACCCAGCCCGTGACTGCCATCCAGCTCAGCACAGTTCAGCCTGAGATCCCCAACCCAGCCCAGCCCGAGCCCACCAACCCAGCCCAGCCCGAGCCCCCCCAACCCAGCCCAGCAACCCAGCCCAGCCCGAGCCCCCCCAACCCAGCCCAGCCCGAGCTCACCCAACCCAACCCAGCCCGAACCTGTCAGCTTCAGCCCAAACCAGCCATACCCCCAACCTAACCCAGCCAAGTCCGAGTGTCTCCACCCAGCCACACCCTGCCCGAGTCCCCCAAACAAAACTAACCCAGCTAATGCCCCCAACTCAACCCGGTGCAGCCTGTGTCCCCCAACACAACTCATCCCAAGCCCCTCGAAACAAACTAACCCAATGCCCCCCAACCTAAGCCCTCCCAGCCCGACCCACCCAACTCAACCTAATGCAGCCTGTGCCCCCAACCCAATTCAACCCAGCCCGAGCCTCCTGTCATAACCCAGCAGAGCCTGAGTCCCCAGTACAACCCAGCCCGAGCCCCCCATCTCGGTTCCCTAGGGGGAAAGTGCCAGGGGGTGAAGAACGATCCCCGACCCCGGAAAGAACAACCTAAAGAGGAGGATCTCTCAGATCTTCCACAACAGTGCGGGTGAGAGGAACAAAATGAAGAAAGGAAGGAGCTCACATCCCAATGTCCATTCCAAGGGCTGCTGCTCAATACACTTCAACAGACAACTTAAAGTAAAATAACTTATACACGAGGGAATTTAATGGCCCTCGACACCCACCTCGACTTGGTGCTGAATGTGTGCGGCCACGGGTTGGCACAGAGACGGATTCGAGCATTGACACTCGATATTGGTGTCGGATTCACCGGCGACCCACAGCGCGGCCAGGGCCAGAACCTGCGCCAATGCCAAACTCGATCGCATCCTCTCTGCCAGAGATGAAAACTTATCAGACACTGTGCGACAATGTATTTATACTGACGGGCATGTGACTGATGACACCTCCTGGATCTCTCTATCTCTTGGTATGTGTGGTAATCGTGAAATGTTGACGCAAGCTTCATACTGTCAAATGCAACTTTGTTGGGACGTTCTCTTCTCTCCCTCCCTACCTCTCTTGGGCAAGATTCATCCCTGAACCCGTCTCCCCTACTTCCTCCTTAACATCGAAACATAGAAACAAAGAAATATACAGTGCAGAAGGAGGCCATTTCGGCCCATCGTCTCTGCACCGGCCAACAAAG
Source organism: Pristiophorus japonicus (assembly GCF_044704955.1). Lineage (NCBI taxonomy): Eukaryota > Metazoa > Chordata > Chondrichthyes > Pristiophoridae > Pristiophorus > Pristiophorus japonicus. The sequence continues at coordinate 8,513,138 of NC_091984.1, read as the reverse complement.
AGCCACATGGCTCTCGGTCAGCAGCCCTGAAGGTTACATATAAACCTATGAACAATGAACAACAGTGGAAAGGTAACCACTGCCCAAACAGTCCGCCCCACACAACTGCGACACTCCTTGCACCGAAACATTCTGTACACCACCCCAACCGGAGCCATGTGATCTCCTGGGAGAGGCAAAACCCAGATAATAACCCAGGCCAATTGGGGAAAAAAAATCTGGGAAGATTCCTCTCTGACCTATCCAGGCAATCAAAACTAGTCCAGGAAATCACATTGGACATATTCGATTCTCTGCAGTACTTACCATCGTATCTGCACCAGCAAACAGAGTTTCTCCAGTCTAATCCCATTTACCTGCTCTAGTTCTGTAACCCTGCACGGTACGGCACTTTAAGTGCCCATCCAAGCACCTTTTAAATGTGGTGAAGGTTTCTGCATCCATCACCCTTCCAGACAGTGAGTTTCAGATCCCCACAACACTCTGCTTGAAGAAGTCTCCCCTCAGATCCCCTCTGAACCTTCTACCAACCACCTTAAAACTATGCCCCCTTGTAATTTTCCCCTCCACAAAGGGAAATAGGCCCATGCTATCCACTCTATCCAGGCCCCTCAAAATTTTGTACACCTCAATGAGGTCTCCTCTCAACCTCCTCTGTTCCAATGAGAACAAACCCAGCCTATCCGCTCTGTCCTCATAGCTAAGATTCTCCATTTCAGGCAGCATCCTAGTAAATCTCCTCTGCACCCTCTCTAGTGCAATCACGTCCTTCCTATAATACGGTGATTAGAACTGTACGCAGTACTCCAACTAACATTGGCCAACATTAATCCCTGAACCTGTCTCCACCCACTTCCTCCTTAACATTGAGAAACCTTCATTCCTGAACCGATGTCCCTCACTTTTTCCCTAATATGGGCAAAATTCATTCCTGAAACTCTCTCCATTCCCTCCTCTTTCCTCCTTAACTTTAACACTATTCAACCCTGCACCTCTATCCCCCATCCCCTCATCCTCCCTGCCTTGACCAATATTCATCGCTGAACCCCTATCCTGCACTTATTGTGTGTCTTTATCAACATTTATCTCTGAATCTCTCTCCTATAGGATTGCAAAATTCGTGGAAACCCCTCAGTGTTTGGACTCATTGAAAAGGAAATTCGATTTGGGACTATCAATCAGAAAGTTTGGGATCCTAAAATGCTTATGGAAAAAATCTACGAGTTTTAACCAAGTTTGGGATTTTTAAAAGGTGAATGTTGGGTCTGCAAGAAAAGGGGTGGGGTCAATCTTTAAAAGGCCAGTTTGGACATTGGAGCTAATCAAATTGTCTGGGAACTGTTTACCCCAGTAACCTGCCCCGAGAAGACATTTACATTTTATAACCGACCACGGTAGAAACATTATCCACCCCACCCAGAGGACCCAAATGTCACATACTTATTCCAACACCTTTCAACAGGCATCGAAATATCTGGCTCAGGCCAGACTTCCGGAAGCAAGAAAAAACGGTGCTATCACAATGGACAAGATCTCACCAACTCAGGAAAGTCTATCAATGCCAGAATAAAACTAAATCAAGTTTCAGTTAGCTGGGCTGCAAAACTTAAAAAAGAACAAAGGTTGATTTGGGGCACAGATAAGGAAGTCTCTCAAAGTATAATTAAGGCCTGTTTTTACAGCCAGGGGAACACTTTGCTTCTACACCAACTTCGTATGCTTCAGACCTGACTGACTTCAAGATCAGCACACCAGCGTTGTTAACCTGGTTCTTCAGAACATCAACCAAGACAGCATTGCAAACGACCAGGACACCAAACACGCCGCGGCAGCAAGAGGCTCACGGAACAACCACCAAGATATTACCAGCAACCAAATTGGTAATATTGAGCCACCGCGACCAACGATTTCCAAACCGAAGTCAACTCGACGAAAACCTGAAGATTCGCAAGCTACTCTACAAGCTATCCCTGAGCTACCAACGGGTAAAACATTATCTAAAAGAACTTTAAAACCTACTGCTGAAGGAAGAAAGTGGGTACTTACCCCATAAATCCAATACGTGCCCTACCGCATCAGCGGACACCACCCAACTGAGGAACACGCAGCAAGAAGTCCTCTCCTACGTTCAGGGTATGGCTAGCAGAATCAACAAAATCTAACGCACCCCGAAACCGCGACCCATTACCGACTGTCAAGGAAGGATTGGTGAGCATAGTCCCTGAAGCTCCAGAGCCTAACCTAGTTAGATAGGGGAATTGGGAGGTGGGAGGTCTTGTACTGCGGTGTATTCCCTTGTGTTTGAATAAGGGATTCCCCATTAGAGTGATAAGTTTTTCCTCCTTTAAAGTGATAAGTTTTCTCAGTTTTAATAAAAGGTGTATTCATTCTTCTTGAATAAAAACCATACATTTCTTTGTACAAAGCAGTTGTCTGCTGTACTTTATCACACCCTGATTAATAAATCCAGGCTCAAAAACCAGGGAGTGGGAGTAACTCACAACTGCTCTGGGTCAGGGAAGGTAAACTGATGCCCCACACCATCCCCTACACTCCCCACCTTCCTCTCTGTTGGGACCAACATTCGTCTTCGAATCTTTACCACACTTCCTTCATGTTTTGTTCAACTGTCACCCTCAAACCTCTCTTCCCACTATTTCCATGTCTTTTTTTTCATTCGTTCCTGGGATGTGGGCGTGTTGACAAGGCCAGTATTTATTGCCCATCCCTAATTGCCCTTGAGAAGGTGGTGGTGAGCCACCTTCCTGAACCACTGCTTTCCACATGGTAATGGTAGTCCCATAGTGCTGTTCGAGAGGGAATTCCAGGAATTTGATGGAGGGAAGTTCATTGATGAAGCAGCTGAAGATGAGTGGGCCTCGGACACTGCCCTGAGGAACACCTGCAGTGGTGTCCTGGGGCTGAGATGATTGGCCTCTGCCAACCACATCCATCTTCCTTTGTGCTAGGTATGGCTCCAGCCAGTGGAGAGCCGTTCCCCTGACTCCCATGCTGCTTCCATTGTTTAGCATACATGTAGTCCTGTGTTGCAGCTTCCCCTGGTTGGCAGCTCATTTTTCAGTATCCTGATGCTGCTCCTGGTCTGCTCTTTTAAACTTCTCATTGAATCATGGTTACATAGAAACATAGAAACATAGAAAATAGGTGCAGGAGTAGGCCATTCGGCCCTTTGAGCCTGCACTGCCATTCAATAAGATCATGGCTGATCATTCTCTCAGTACCCCTTTCCTGCTTTCTCTCCGTACCGCTTGATCCCTTTAGCCGTAAGGGCCACATTTAACTCCCTCTTGAATACATCCAATGAACTGGCATCAACGCCTGGCTTGATGATAATGGTAGAGTGAGGGATATGCCGGGCCATGAGGTTATAAATTGTGGTAGAATAAAATTCTCCTGCTGCTGATGGCCCACAGCTCCTCACGGATGCCCAGCTTTGAGATGCTCGATCCATTCTGAATCTCTCCCGTTTCGCACACTGGTAGTGCTGCACAACACGATGGAGGATGCCCTCAGTGTGAAGATAGACCTTCAGCTCTACAAAGACTGTGCGGTGGTCACAGCTACCAATACTATCATGGACAGATGCATCTGCAACAGGTAGATTGGTGAGAATGAGGCCAGATCAGTTTTTCCCTCATGTTGCGTACATTCTGTGCCCTTGCTACCCTCAGTGCTTCTTTCAAGTGGTGTTCAACACGAAGGAATACTGATTCAGCAGCTGAGGGAGGGAGATAGGTGATAACCAGCATGAGGTTTACTTGCTCATGCTTGACCTGAAGCCATGAGACTTCATGGCGTCAATGTTGAGCACTCCCAGAGCCACTCCCTCCCAACTGTAGACCACTAGGATGACACATTTGGTGGCTCTCTCCTGCCGGTGGGACAGGACAGGACAGGACAGTGATGGTGATGGAGGAGTCGGGGACATTGGCAAAAAGGCATGATTCTGTTGGTATGACTATATCAGGCTTTTGCCTGACTAGTGTGTAGGACTACCTCTCCCAATTTTAGTGCAAGTCCCCAGATGTTAGTGTGGAGGACTTTGCAGGGTCGACTGGGCTGGGTGTGCCTTTGTCTTGTCCGATGCCGGTGCCGAGGTTGGTGCCAAGTGGTCCATCCGGTTTTATTCTTATTATTGTTTGTTGTAGCTGTTTATTACAACTGAGTAACTTGCTCGACCATTTTAGAGGGCAGTAAGAGTCAACCACATTGCTGTGGGTCTGGAGTCACATACCATGCAGACCAGGTAAGGGCAGCAGATTTCCTTCCCCAAAGGACCAGATGGATTTTAAAGAAAACCCGGTACTTTAATGGTCATCATAACTGATACTAGCCTTTTATTGCCAATTTATTTAATTAACTGAAATTAAATTCCACAGATGCCGTGGTGGGATTTGAACTCACGTCTTCAGATTAGTTGCCCACATAATGATGGTGACTGCACTCCAAGACATTGAGCATAAAATTGCAAACCCCTTTTTACCCCGGGGCGGGCGGCAGAAACGCCACCCCCGGAATTGCACCCATTATTGTGGGGACTATAATGGCTTTGTGCTGCACCTCCCGATCAGCCTCGGGTCGGGGTGTACACGGTGATGATGCCATCGCTGTGCGCACCGACCCCTTATCGTCCCGGGCTGACCGCTTTGAGCCCCGTGGGGGAAATTGGTCTGCGGGACGCGAGGCTGGCGTGGGGCAATGCCAACACCAGCTTTGTGGGGCGCGATGCTGCCGTACAGGAGCCGCCGGGTCGTTACTTGAAGGGGAAGGCCTTTGTGCCACGGCCGCCATGTTTTACAGTCGGCCCAACAATGGCGGTCGGTCTGCCATCATGAAGCCCACCACCCCCTCTTAGGGGCCGGGCTGCTGTCCCAGCCTAAAACTTCTCCGGTGGTGCCCACCAAAGGGGCTGCAGTGTTCACAACGGCCCTCCCCTGTAAATGAAGGGGAGGGGTGTTGTGTCGTGTCAGCACTACGCGGAAAGGCCATGTAGCAATGATGTCAGCAGCGTGTCGCAGAGCTGCAAGCCCTGTTACTGCCCCGGGAGGGCCTTGGAAACGATGCAGAATGCCTCAGACAACACTCCACCTCGTCTCTGAGGTGATTCATTGTGGTGTGCTGCAGGCTGCACAACTTGGCTATAATGAAAGTGCAGGCATTGCCAATGGGGATTGCAACCCCATCTCAGGAGGAGGACAAAGAGGAAGAGGAGCCTGCCGAGGTCCCGAATGGCCAACCAGATGAGGAGGAGGAACAGCAGCCACAGAGGAAGCACTGTGGCAATGCTGCCGCTGCAAGAGCGTCTCATAATGCATCGTTTCTCTTCAATGGAGGAAGCTGACAGATGCAGCTAATATTGACCGTGCTGTGCACTATGATAATGGCTCAGTGAAATTCCACATTGATAGACAAGAGGGGAATGCAAATGGTCAAATTAATATTTTAATAACTTCGTCAAAAGTTTTGCCTCAAACAGCACACCAAACAAACCCTCACCAGCAACTAATAAAAAAATGTTAACAAATGCTCCTTGAAACAGCATAACACACAATCAACTTGAGCAATATGTGTTCAAGCGCCCCTGCCATTTGTAATTCCACACCAGCTTCAATGTGCCATATTAGGACCAGACCCATACACCAATAGCAGGCATCAAACAACAGCAACAATATATTTACAATGATATTTACAGGATGAAGACATCTGTCCAGGGTGGCCAAAATCTTTATTTCCCACCCTTTTCTTAAACCCTCCTCCCACGCCTACTGCTCCTCCTTAATGGGGCTGCAGTGCCTGCAGCAAGACTGCTTTAAGGCTGCTGTGTCTGTAAGGCAGACACTACAGACAGCCGAGCAGGATGCCCTGGACCAGCTCTGAGACCGGAAGGGCCTGCAGCGGACTGCACTACCTCAGTATCGGTGGCAGCAGTCTTAGATGGCTATGGTATAGACCGCGGCAGGTGCAAAGGTGGAGTGGCAGTGGTGGGAGCCGGAATGCTGTCATCCTGAGCAAGGACAGCACCTTCCATTTCCAGCAGAGCCTCAGCATCCGGAGCTAGATTGCTGGCCTGCTTCGGCACCATCACTTCCCCAGAGAGGATGGCCGCAGTTGGTGTTTGCATGGCATCAATCTGAGACTGACCCACAGAACCCGGAGTCTGAAACGCTGCAGTCTGAGAGTTGATGCCAGTAACCAGTGACCGCATCAGATCACGAAGGCCTTGTGTGGCTTCGGCCTGTGATGCGATAGCTACTGCCATGCCACGCGGCATCACCTCTGGGATTCCACTGTCGCTCGTTGAGCCCATCTCCCTCTGGAGCCGGTCAAGGATGGGCTCGATAGGCTGCTGGGAGGCTCGGCCAATGCTTGAGGCGGCCTCCTCCAACCTCAGAGCAAGTGCATCCATGCTCTGCGGGATGCTTTCCAATGCACCCCTGGCGCTGTGTGTTGCTGCAGACCACTCAGGCCAGGAGTCTCAGGCTCTTCAAAGCCCAATAATGGCGTGTCTTCCACCGAGGTGGTGCCTCCACTTGGTGCAGCTGATGGAGGGTCACACTCTGTCGAAAAATTTTTGCCCCCTTCCTCCTCGTCTCCCCCACTGTTCGATGTGGAGGGCTCATGGTGAGGCTGCTGTGCTTCTGGCTCATCATCTGTAAGCACAAAGCAACAGAATTGTGGTTAGCAGCAGGTGAGGGGCAGGAAGGGAAGAAAGAGCTGGCATTGGACATTTATATGTAAAGGGAGTAGGGCATTTGGTCTCAAGGGTAAAGGGCCACACATAAAACACAAAGGGCATTAACATACTGCCAGGGGGCTCGGCTTCACCAACCACTACTGCACCAACTGGTGTGCCCACGAGGGCGGACACTTGCTCCTACACCTCTGTGAGGTCCTCGATGTCAGGCTCCCCTCCTCCGGTGCACCTCTGCTCGTGCCGGTTGTGTGTCAGTTTCGACTGCAATAACAAACACAAGAAGGTGTGAGTGAGTGTGCAGCTCATCGTGTGCCACATGTGCCTACCTTCGTTGAATAGTGGCTACTGTGTGGAAGTGTGCAGATCTCCATTTGAATGTGTGTGGCTGTGCAGAGTGGCTGGGTGAACGGTGGGATTAGGTGATTACCACCTAAGATGAAGGATAAGGCTGAAGTGTTGTGAACGCATATCAAGAGTGAAACGGTAGTGCGAGAAGGAGTCAGGCTGAGTAGGGAATACGAAGGTCAGCGACGATTGGATGGCCAGGCCATGGCTGATGAACTGAGCCTGAACTTTAATGGTGTCTTCACCAATGAAGACCATCGCCTCGGTACACATCGTGCAGGAGCAGGTACTGCAAAGTCTTGACATTGTGTGAGACAGTGAGCTTCACATTAAGGCATTGCAACGTGAATAGAAAGGGTACTCACCCTGACTGCCCTAGTGAGGTTGTTGAACCTCTTGTGACATTGTGTCACAGTTCTGGCGACTGTGTTCCTGGCGGAGACGTGCTGGGCCACCTCCCTCCATCGCCTCCTGAAGACTCTGGGAGCAGGCCTCTTTCCACTGGAAGGTTGCAGCAGAATCCACCGCCTCTCCACTCCCTCCACGAATGCCTCGACGACCGTCGGCGAGATGCGGTGGTCACGCTGGCGACCAGCTTCCTCCTCCATTTTCCCACTCTGAGCAAACGGAGAAGTTGGAACTGTGCATGCGCATACTTATCTTACCACGTCTTTAAGAATTGACTGTCCACAGGATGCATAGCGGCTTTCGCAGCATTTGCATTCGCTCTGGAAATTTATTGTTGAGATTTTCAGTTCCACCACCGTTAGAGAATTGTGCAATGACTGATTTAACGCTCCCGTTCCCGCTTGGGGCGCTGAAACCTATTTTTGCAGCAGGCGGAGCAAACTTTCAGGGGAGCTATAGTTACTGCCCCAACAGGATTAACCCTTCAAAATGGGGGTACCGAATTACTAACCCAATTCCCCGATATCAGTGTTAAATTTACTTTACATCACATTTCTCAGGCTGCAATGATGCTGGAGCTCCCAGTCTCTGCCGTGTGTGACACAGATTGGGCACCCCAAAGTTATACTGAGGTCATTGGCGAATGAATACTGTGCATGTCTGGATGGATGCTGGTGCAGAGCTACACTTTCTGCAAGCTATTATTTAATGACAATGAGGGAGAGAATGGGAGCGCCTGACTTCATCTAACAATAAAAACATTTCAGAGCAAGTTTGTATAGTTCTCGGGGATTTTAAAATGCTGCTTTGCATCAGGCGGATATGATAGTGCAGTCGGTACGATCTCAAGCTGGTGCGGAACAGCCTCCAGGACTGGGGAAGAGGGGAACACAGTGTCTCACGTTACTTGTCTTTAGTACCATTGCCAGTTAGATTGCTGGCCTGACATCGGAGTTATACGACTATTTCTGTGATACTCCTACCACAAGGAGTAGTTGAGGCCAATAACAGATTCATTTAAAGGGAAGCAAAATAAGGGCATGAAGGAGAAAGAATAGATGAATATAATGATAGGGTTAGATGAAGAGGGGTGCGTTGAGGCTCATGTGGAACATAGACAGTGACTTGGACCCAATGGGCTTCGGCCTGTTTCTGTGCCGTACATTCGAAGCATGTAATACCTTGTTGATGTGTACTTGAAAATGTTTCACATTGATGCAAAAAGGCATTAGATACTGAATGAAAAGTGTACTGGTATATTCTGTATCTAGCATAATGAATGAAATGTTTGTGAAAAGTTTCAGTGACGGCAGCAGATAAGAGTATGAATTACTTAGACCTTGAGCCACATGCACAAGTTCTTCTCTCCCATCCCCTTCACTCCCTTACTGACATTGTCAACCATCCAACCAATAAAGAACAGTGCTCTACTGACCCTGACAGAACAGAAATGTAATATACTTAACAATTATGGTACAGATGCAGAACACAGAGATTCAAGCTCCATGGGTGTAAGATACCCTCGTCATGATTAAAGTCTTTGGTTTCTTTTTACTGAATAAAATGGTTAAAACATTATGGGCAGGAAATTCCAAACCTTAGCGGCAGCGGATATCACTAACGGTGCGCTCGAGCATTATCGCCGTTGGAAAGCCCCGGCGCTGGCGCTAACTATATCGGTGCACCGGTCCCGAGCGAGCAAGGGAAGGTGCTGAAAGGGCACTTCTGCTCCCGTCGGGCAATAACCGGAGTAGGATGTCGGGGAAAACTTCGGGAGGGAACATCGGATCTGATCCATGTCAATGGTCGGTGAAAGGGCTTGTGGGGCTGAACAGGGCAGTACTGAGCATGTGTGGCCGTGCCTTGGCTGGAAGGAGTGACAGCAGTAAAGCGGCAGACTGATTTCCAACTGATAAATACACAGGTCAGCCTCTGACAACGAAGGTGTGTCCAGCGGTACAGGAACCAGGCGGGTCGCACACCGGGATGCATAGCACGAGTCCCGGAAACCTATGGAGGCGGACCTGTTAAAACCGTGGGGATGGAGCCTGCTGTCTGCGGGTGGAAAAGTCACCTTGCCTCGGTGGTTAGTTTTCCGTTGTGTGATCGGCGCTATTGGGGCGGTCTGGTCGGATGCGTTTTGCTCCAGAGTCCCGTGTCCGAATTCATCCGGGGATGGCTCATAGGAAAGCAAGGGAAGGTGAAATGGTGAATGAAAAAAATACTGGAAGAATAGGAAACCATTAACTCTTTTAGCGTCTACCTGCAAAACATAAAACATTTATCCGTGCCACCCGACCTGGATGACACACCAGACATTTACAAGGCCCTTTTTTTTTTTCTTTTTTTTCGGTTTTTCTTTTGGGCACTAAAATCAATTTTTTTTCCTTTTTCCAGTGCCCCCTATAAAAGGGGAGGGGGACACTAAAAGCACCGGCAATTAAAACAAATTAAACTTTAAAACGTAAAATCAAATTAAAATTTGGTTGCCGGGCGTGATGATGCACTCCAGTCCCTCCGGTGCCCACCTCTTAGGAAACCATTAACCAGAGACCAAGTCCAAAAGGTGAAATGATTAACTAAAGAATGTGGGAAATGATTATCCAAAGTCTGCAAAATGCTTGCAGAGACTAAGTCTAAACGTGGCATGAGTTGCTGAGGCGTGAGTCCGGGGAGCGTCCGAGGCCTATCAAGGTCGCGAGAGCCAGGTGGAGTTCGTAGTCGCTGAGGCGTGAGTCCGGGGAATCCGGGCAAGGCCTATAAAGGCCGCGAGAGACAGCGGGAGTTCGTAGTCGCTGAGGCGTGAGTCCGGGGAATCCGGCCGGGGCCTGTAAAGGCCCAGCTTGCATCAGGGAGGCAAAAAAGAAGTAGAAAGAAAACGAAAGGTGACGTCACAACCAAGGGGGTAAGTGATTGGCTGGTGATTGGTCAGTAGTTTTTCTTTCTCTTTCTTTATCAGTAAGTAACATTTAGCATCGTTGTTGCCCAATTAAGTTTATCTAAGGATTAAGACATGGCAGGAGAGCTCGGACATGTGTTATGCTCCTCCTGTACTATGTGAGAAGTCAGGGACGCTTCTGGTCTCCCTGACGACTATGTGTGCAGGAAGTGTGTCCGCCTCCAGCTCCTGACGGAATGCATTGCGGCACTGGAGCTGCGAGTGGATTCACTCTGGAGCAGCCACGATGCTGAGAATGACTTGAATAGCACATTTAGCGAGTTGGTCTCACCGCAGGTAAAGGGTACACAGCCAGATAGTAAATGGGTGACCAACAGGAAGAGCAGTGCAAGGAAGGTAGTGCAGGGGTCCCCTGCGGTCATCCCCCTGCAAAACAGATACCTCGCTTTTGGTACTGTTGAGGGGGATGACTCATCAGGGGAAGGCAGCAGCAGCCAAGTTCATGGCACTGTGGGTGGCTCTGCTGCACAGGAGGGCAGGAAAAAGAGTGGGAGAGCTATAATGATAGGGGATTCAATTGTAAAGGAATAGATAGGCGTTTCTGCGACAGCAACCAAGACTCCAGGATGGTATGTTGCCTCCCTGGTGCAAGGGTCAAGGATGTCTCGGAGCGGATGCAGGACATTCTGAAAAGGGAGGGTGAACAGCCAGTTGTCGTGGTGCATATAGGTACCAATGATAGAGGCAAAAAACAGAATGAGTTCCTACGAGATGAATTTAGGAAGCTAGGAGCTGAGTTAAAACTTAGGACCTCAAAAGTAGTAATCTCAGGATTGCTACCAGTGCCACGTGCTAGTCAGACTAGAAATAGCAGGATAGCTCAGATGAATACGTGGATTGAGGAGTGGTGCAGAAGGGAGGGATTGAAATTGCTAGTGCATTGGAACCAGTTCTGGGGGAGGTGGGACCAGTACAAACCGGACGGTCTGCACCTGGGCAGGACCGGAACCAATGTCCTAGGGGGAGTGTTTGCTAGTGCTGTTGGGGAGGAGTTAAAATAATATGGCAGGGGGAGGGGAACCTATGTAGGGGGGCAGACGGAAATTAAAAAGGGAGAAAGAGGCAAAAGACAGAAAGGAGAATAGTAAAAGTGGAGGGCAGGGAATCCCAAGGCAAAAAACAAAAAGGGCCACATTACAGTAAAATTCTAAAGGGGCATGGTGTGTTAAAAAGTCAAGCCTGAAGGCTCTGTGCCTCAATGCGAAGAGTATTCGAAATAAGGTGGACGAATTAACTGCGCAGATAATGGATATGATGTAATTGGCATCACATAGAAACATAGAAACATAGAACAATAGGTGCAGGAGTAGGCCATTCGGCCCTTCTAGCCTGCACTGCCATTCAATGAGTTCATGGCTGAACATGCAACTTCAGTACCCACTTCCTGCTTTCTCGCCATACCCCTTGATCCCCCGAGTAGTAAGGACTTCATCTAACTCCCTTTTGAATATATTTAGTGAATTGGCCTCAACTACTTTCCGTGGTAGAGACTTCCACAGGTTCACCACTCTCTGGGTGAAAAAGTTCTCCTCATCTCAGTCCTAAATGGCTTACACCTTATCCTTAGAATGTGACCCCTGGTTCTGGACTTCCCCAACATTGGGAACATTCTTCCTGCATCTAACCTGTTTAAACCCGTCAGAATTTTAAACGTTTCTATGAGGTCCCCTCTCATTCTTCTGAACTCCAGTGAATACAAGCCCAGTTGATCCAATCTTTCTTGATAGGTCAGTCCCACCATCCTGGGAATCAGTCTGGTGAACCTTCGCTGCACTCCCTCAATAGCAAGAATGTCCTTCCTCAAGTTAGGAGACAAAAACTGTACACAATACTCCAGGTGTGGCCTCACCAAGGCCCTGTACAACTGCAGCAACACCTCCCTGGCCCTGTACTCAAATCCCCTCGCTATAAAGGCCAACATGCCATTTGCTTTCTTAACCGCCTGCTGTACCTGCATGCCAACGTTCAATGACTGATGTACCATGACACCCAGGTCTCATTGCACCTCTCCTTTTCCTAATCTGTCACCATTCAGATAATAGTCTGTCTCTCTATTTTTACCACCGAAGTGAATAACCTCACATTTATCCACATTATACTTCATCTGCCATGCATTTGCCCACTCACATAACCTATCCAAGTCACTCTGCAGCCTCATAGCATCCTCTGCGCAGCTCACACTGCCACCCAACTTAGTGTCATCCGCAAATTTGGAGATACTACATTTAATCCCCTCGTCTAAATCATTAATGTTCAGTGTAAACAGCTGAGGCCCCAACACAGAACCTTGCGGTACCCCACTAGTCACTGCCTGCCATTCTGAAAAGTACCCATTTACTCCTACTCTTTGCTTCCTGTCTGACAACCAGTTCTCAATCCATGTCAGCACACTACCCCCAATCCCATGTGCTTTAACTTTGCACATTAATCTCTTGTGTGGGACCTTGTCGAAAGCCTTCTGAAAGTCCAAATATACTGGTTCTCCCTTGTCCACTCTACTGGAAACATCCTCAGAAAATTCCAGAAGATTTGTTAAGCATGATTTCCCTTTCACAAATCCATGCTGACTTGGACCTATCATGTCACCTCTTTCCAAATGCGCTGCTATGACATCCTTAATAATTGATTCCATCATTTTACCCACGACTGAGGTCAGGCTGATCGGTCTATAATTCCCTGTTTCCTCTCTCCCTCCTTTTTTAAAAAGTGGGGTTACATTGGCTACCCTCCACTCGATAGGAACTGATCCAGAATCAATGGAATGTTGGAAAATCACTGTCAATGCATCCGCTATTTCCAAGGCCACCTCCTCAAGTACTCTGGGATGCAGTCCATCAGGCCCTGGGGATTTATCGGCCTTCAATCCCATCAATTTCCCCAACACAATTTCCCAACTAATAAAGATTTCCCTCAGTTCCTCCTCCTTACTAGACCCTCTGACCCCTTTTATATCCGGAAGGTTGTTTGTGTCCTCCTTAGTGAATACCGAACCAAAGTACTTGTTCAATTGTCTGCCATTTCTTTGTTCCCCGTTATGACTTCCCCTGATTCTGACTGCAGGGGACCTACGTTTGTCTTTACTAACCTTTTTCTCTTTACATATCTATAGAAACTTTTGCGATCCGTTTTAATGTTCCCTGCAAGCTTCTTCTCGTACTCCATTTTCCCTGCCCTAATCAAACCCTTTGTCCTCCTCTGCTGAGTTCTAAATTTCTCCCAGTCCCTGGGTTCGCTGCTATTTCTGGCCAATTTGTATGTCACTTCCTTGGCTTTAATACTATCCCTGATTTCCCTTGATAGCCACGGTTGAGCCACCTTCCCTTTTTTATTTTTATGCCAGACAGGAATGTACAATTGTTGTATTTCATCCATGCGGTCTCGAAATGTCTGCCATTGCCCATCCACAGTCAACCCCTTAAGTATCATTCGCCAATCTATCCTAGCCAATTCACACCTCATACCTTCAAAGTTACCCTTCTTTAAGTTCTGGACCATGGTCTCTGAATTAACTGTTTCATTTTCCATCCTAATGCAGAATTCCACCACATTATGGTCACTCTTCCCCAAGGGGCCTCGCACAATGAGATTGCTCATTAATCCTCTCTCATTACACAACACGCAGTCTAAGATTGCCTCCCCCCTGGTTGGTTCCTCAACATATTGGTCTAGAAAACCATCCCTTATGCACTCCAGGAAATCCTCCTCTACCGTATTGCTTCCAGTTTGGCTCGCCCAAGCTATGTGCATATTAAAGTCACCCATTATAACTGCTGCACCTTTATTGCATGCACCCCTAATTTCCTGTTTGATGCCCTCCCCAACATCACTACTACTGTTTGGAGGTCTGTACACAACTCCCACTAACGTTTTTTGCACTTTGGTGTTCTGCAGCTCTACCCATATAGATTCCACATCATCCAAGCTAATGTCCTTCCTAACTATTGCATTAATCTCCTCTTTAACCAGCTATGCTACCCCACCTCCTTTTCCTTTTATTCTATCCTTCCTGAATCACAGAGACATGGCTCCAGGTTGACCAAGGCTGAGAATGCAACATCCAAGGGTATTCACCATTGAGGAAGGATAGACAGAGAGGAAAAGGAGGTGGGATGGCGTTGCTGGTTAAAGAGGAAATTAATGCTATCGTAAGGAAGGACATTAGCTTGGATGACGTGGAATCGGTATGGGTGCAGCTGCGAAATACCAAAGAGCACAAAACACTGGTGGGAGTTGTGTACAGGCCACCAAACAGTAGTCGTGAGGTTGGGGACAGCATCAAATAAGAAATAAGGGATGTGTGCAATAAAGGTACAGCAGTTATCATGGGCGACTTTAATTTACATATAGATTGGGCTAACCAAACTAGTAGCAGTACGGTAGAGGAGGATTTCCTGGAGTGTATTAGGGATGGTTTTTTTGACCAATATGTCGAGGAATCAACTAGAGAGCTGGCCATCCGAGACTGGGTGATGTGTAATGAGAAAGGACTAATTAGCAATCTTGTTGTGTGAGGCCCCTTGGGAAAGAGTGACCATAATATGGTAGAATTCTTTATTAAGATGGAGAGTGACACAGTCAATTCAGAAACTAGGGTCCGAAACTTGGGGAAAGCTAACTTCGATGGCATGAGGCGTCAATTGGCTAGAATAGACTGGCAAATGATACTTAAAGGGTTGACGGTAGATAGGCACTGGCAAACATTTATAGATCACATGGATGAACTTCAACAGCTGTATATCCCTGTCTGGAGTAAAAATAAAACAGGGAAGGTGGCACAACCGTGGCTAACAAGAGAAATTAAGGATAGTGTTAGATCCAAGGAAGAGGTATAGAAATTGGCCAGAAAAAGCAGCGAACCTGAGGACTGGGAGAAATTTAGAATTCAGCAGAGGAGGACAAAGGGTTTAATTAGGAGGGGGAAAATAGAGTATGAGAGGAAGCTTGCTGGGAACATAAAAACTGACTGCAAAAGCTTCTATAGATAAGAGAAAAAGATTCGTGAAGACAAATGTAGGTCCCTTGCAGTCAGACTCAGGTGAATTAATAATGGGGAACAAAGAAATGGCAGACCAATTGAACAAATGCTTTGGTTCTGTCTTCACGAAGGAAGACACAAATGACCTTTCGGATGTACTGGGGACCGAGGGTCTAGTGAGAATGAGGAACTGAAGGATATCCTTATTCGGTGGGAAATTGTGTTGGGGAAATTGAAGGCCGACAAATCCCCGGGACCTGATTGTCTGCATCCCAGAGTACTTAAGGAGGTGGCACTAGAAATAGTTGATGCATTGGTGATCATTTTCTAACAGTCTATCGACTCTGGATCAGTTCCTATGGACTGGAGGGTAGCTAATGTAACACCAATTTTTAAAAAAGGAGGGAGAGAGAAAATGGGAAATAATAGACCGGTTAGCCTGACATCAGTAATGGGGAAAATGTTAGAATCAATTATTAAGGATGAAATAGCAGCGCATTTGGAAAGCAGTGACTGGATTGGTCCACGTCAGCATGGATTTGTGAAAGGGAAATCATGCTTGACAAATCTTCTGGAATTTTTTGAGGATGTAACTAGTAGAGTGGACAAGGGAGAACCAGTGGATGTTGTGTATTTGGA
Organism: Pristiophorus japonicus; assembly: GCF_044704955.1. Classification (NCBI taxonomy): domain Eukaryota; kingdom Metazoa; phylum Chordata; class Chondrichthyes; family Pristiophoridae; genus Pristiophorus; species Pristiophorus japonicus. The sequence goes on along the minus strand of NC_091984.1, from coordinate 8,497,097 downwards.
CTTTCAAAAGGCCTTTGACAAGGTCCCACAAAAAAGATTGGTGTGCTAAATCAAAGCACATGGTATTGGGGGTAATGTACTGGTGTGGATAGAGAACTGGTTGGCAGACAGGAAGCAGAGAGTCGGGATAAACAGGTCCTTTTCAAAATGGCAGGCAGTGATTAGTGGAGTGCCGCAGGGCTCAGTGCTGGGACCCCAGCTCTTTACAATATACATTAATGATTTGGATGCAGGAATTGAGTGTAATATCTCCAAGTTTGCAGATGACACTCAACTAGATGGCGGTGTGAGCTGTGAGGAGGATGCTAAGAGGCTGCAGGTTGATTGGACAGGTTAGGTGAGTGGGCAAATGCATGGCAGATACAGTATAATGCGGATAAAAGTGAGGTTATCCACTTTGGTGGCAAAAACACGAAGGCAGAATATTATCTGAATGGTGGCAGATTAGGAAAAGGGGAGGTGCAACGAGACCTGGGTGTCATGGTTCATCAGTCATTGAAAGTTGGCATGCAGGTACAGCAGGCAGTGAAGAAGGCAAATGGCATGTTGGTCTTCATAGCTAGGGGATTTGAGTATAGGAGCAGGCAGGTCTTACTGCAGTTGTACAGGGCCTTGGTGAGGCCTCACCTGGAATATTGTGTTCAGTTTTGGTCTCCTAATCTGAGGAAGGACGTTCTTGCTATTGATGGAGTGCTGCGAAGGTTCACCAGATTAATTCCAGGGATGGCTGGACTGACATATGAGGAGAGACTGGATCAACTAGGCCTTTATATACTGGAGTTTAGAAGGATGAGAGGGGATCTCATAGAAAGGTATAAGATTCTGACGGGATGGGACTGGTTCGATGCGGGAAGAATGTTCCCGATGTTGGGGAAGTCCAGAAGCAGGGGACACAGTCTTAGGATAAGGGGTAGGCCATTTAGGACTGAGATGAGGAGAAACTTCTTCACTCAGAGAGTTGTTAACCTGTGGAATTCCCTGCCGCAAAGAGTTGTTGATGCAAGTTCATTGGATATATTCAAGAGAGAGTTAGATATGGACCTTATGGCTAAAGGGATCAAGGGGCATGGAGAGAAAGCGGGAAAGGTGTACTGAAGGAATGATCAGCCATGATGTTATTGAATGGTGGTGCAGGCTCGAAGGGCCGAATGGCCGACTCCTGCACCTATTTTCTATGTTTCTATGTTTCTTTAAATACATGTCCGAAATTCATTTATTAATAACCAGTGACCACATTTACAACAAACATATTAATGATGCACCTTTGTGCAATGGCTCGTTACTGTGCCTTTGCCTGCTCTAGTGCTCCTACAAAGTGTTGGCCCAGTAGCTGCAGCACGGCTGGTGGACGGCTGCTGAGTGTCCGTGCGGGGGACTTCAGATGACCTTGCAGGACACCCTCGACTGACTCTGGGCCAGGAAGGTCCGGCTGCAGACTGCACCATCTCAGCAGGGGCGGCAGCAGTCTGGGGTAGCTGGATGACAGACAGTGACAGGGGCAATGGCGGTGTGGCCGTGGTGTAAGCAGAAATGCTATCATCCTGAGAGAGGACAGCAACTTCCTGTTCCACTGACCCACTGCCATTCCCCCGCGGCAACACCTCAGCATCCCTAGCAATCTGTTGGAGCACAGATTGATGGCCTGCTGAGACGCCGTGAAAGCCCCGGTTGACGGTGGTAGACCCAGCCATGATGGCAGCAGTCAGAGCTTGCGTGACATCAAGTTAAGACTGCATGAGAGCAGTCTGAGATTGGATGCCACCAAGCATAGACTGCATTACAGCACTAATATTTGCGTCGCTTCCGCCTGTGCTGCACTGGAAGCTGCCAGATCGCCCATCACACGCGGCATCATGTCTGGATCACCACGGACTCACTGGGAGTCTACCATCCTTTGCAGATTGGAAGTGATTGGCTCCATGGTGTGCTCAGAGTCTTCTGCAATGTTGGAGGTGGACTCCTCCACACTCCTGGTCATTACCGAGAGGCTGTCATGCACCCATGCCATTGGATCTATTATCGCCGTGTGCATGCCCATCACACTTCTTGTAAATGCCTCAATATGGAGGTCCTCATCTGTGTCCTGTGTAGCACAACTCACACATGAACCCGCCCTCCGGGGAGTTGGCTCCCGAGCTATCCTTTGCCCCGACCTCACTGTAGCCCACTCGTCCCCGGTGCCTCACCATGTGCAGATCTCGCTACTGTGGCCTCTAAACAACAGTGTCTGAGCTGGTGCCTGTGGGTGAGATCCGCCTCGCTCTCTACGCTGACCTCAGCGACAGGCTTCTCAGTTGCTTGTTCGTTGTCTGCAATAATAATCTCACACGAGTCGGGTAAAGGAAGGGAGAATTGTATGCATAGAGCATGATTAGCTGGAAAGTCTGATACGCTTGTGGGGTGAGGGGGAAGTGGGATGTGAGAAGAAGGAGTAGGGATGAACATACCGTGGTTTCCCCAAGGGGGTCTACGTCGCCGATGACCAAGGCGCCCTCCACCCGGCGCCCAATAATACGCAGCACTCTATTCTCCAGTGCAGACAGTGGTTGGGTGTCGGCTTGTCCCCTGTCTGTGCACTCCTGCTCCGTCCTGTTTTGAGCCACCTTGGCCTCACTCCACCGTGCTGCCCAAGACATCATGCGCTACCTCCCTCCACATGCTGCACAAGGCTTGCGGCGAGCGGCTCCTGCCACTTGCCGGGTCGAGCACCGCTCTCTGACTCTCCACACCGAACACCAAGGCTCCATTGCAGAATTTGTGGGCTCTCACCCTGGGTCGTTGATCCTCCATGTGTGCAGCAGCTTCAGTCCGTTAGCTCCTTCTCCTTCGGGCTGTACAGAGACTCCAGGGAAAAACCATGAATTGTTCATCCAGCACACCCAGCACCAACATCAGAGATGGAGATAGGGGGCCCTCGCCCACCCCGCCACCACCCTCCGACCCAGCGGGCGGGGTATTTCAGTTAAAATCTTCCACCAGGTCGAGCAGTTCCTGGGAGATGTCGGGGCGACTGGGCATGCTCAGCCTCATCGGCCTCGCCCGCCTCAGCTTACAGGACGACCGACCCAGCAATGATTAATGGTTGTGGTATGGTGGTAACTGTGGACGGCTCCATGGCCCCCACAACAGGCAGGGCTTCTTCCCCATCCCCAGGAGGCCCAGGCTGGACAGAAGTAGCTGTATCACCCTCCCGAGGGATGGGCAACTCCCGCCGATGGCGCGTCTTGGTAATGGTGGGGATGTGGGGTGGGTGGAGCGCGGGACCAGCGCGATGCGCCAACTCCTCTTGCATTGAGGGACCTCCCTCCTCTCGGTCCTCCTCCGCTTCCAAGAAATGGCGCTTCCTTTTTAGTCTGGATGGACACTGTAAAGTCCTGTCCCCTCAGTACAGATTCACACGAGGCATGTAGTGAAGTCAAGGTCACTCTGGACCTGCACCTTTATTTCACAGCTCTGGAATGCTGCACTTGCCTGAGACCTGCCCTTATATACCTGTCTCTTGCAAGTGCACCCCTGGTGGTAAGGTATGCTGGTGGTTACAGGTCATATCTTATTACAGTCATGTATAGCATGTTAGGATACAGTTATATACTATAATGTAAGATACATGACATCACCCTCCCCCAAGGTCTTATTGTCTTTATAGGTTCAGTCTCTCAGGTGGTCTACGCTCTCGCGTGGAGTGTGAGTTGTGGTTCAGTTGTTTGCCTTGGTGTCTGTTTTTCTTTGGGTGTGGTTGCTGATATCTCGCCTGGGTTGTCTGTTTCGATCGGTGTGATTGTTGTTGACTTTTCTGGGCTGTCTATTGGGATTGCCCTTTCCTCAATTTGTTCCCTCTGTCTGTCCACCAGGTGTGGTGCGAGTTCCACATTGTCGTCTTGCCTCTGGTTCCGCAGTGTTGTTGGTAAATCTGCTTTTGACTTGGTCTGCATGCCTCCGGCAGGTTTTGCCATTGTCCATTTGTACTACCAGTAGCCTATTTCCTTACTTGCCCGTTACTGTCCCTGCAAGCCATTTGGGACCCCTGCCATAGATTAGTACAAACACTTTGTCCCCTATCTCATTCCATCTACCCCTCGAATTTCTGTCATGGTACTCAGTCAGCTTACGGCGCTTTGCCTCAATGATTTCGTGCATGTCTGGGAGGATTAATGAGAGCCTTGTTTTTAAAGTCGTTTTCATCAACAGTTGCGCGGGGGTGATCCCAGTCAATGAGTGCGGACGAGATCTGTATGCCAGCAGCAGTCGCGACAGGCGACCCTGCAGCATGGGACCTTGGATTTTAAGAGTGCCTTGTTTAATCATTTGCACTGCTCTCTCCGCCTGACTGTTGGAGGTCGGCTTGAACGGTGCCGTCTTGACATTATTTATGCGGTGGTCAATTATAAAGTCTTGGAATTCTGCGCTGGTGTAGCACGGACCATTGTCACTGACCAGTGTGTCAGGGATTCCGTGCGTTGCAAACATGGTTGCAAGGCTCTCTACAGTGGTGGAGGTTGTGCTCGAGTTTAAAATGGTGCATTCGATCCACTTTGAAAATGCATGTACAACTATGAGGAACATTTTGCCCATGAATGGGCTGCCTGGTCTACGTGCACCCGCGACCATGGTTTGGTAGGCCAGGGCCCGGGGCTCAGTGGAGCCTCCCTGGGGGCATTGCTGAGTTGGGCACACATGGTGCACCTTCGGACGCAGAGCTCCAAGTCCGCATCAATACCAGGCCACCAGACGTGGGATCTGGCTGTGGCCTTCATGAGAATGATCCCCGGGTGCTCGCGGTGGAGCTCCCGGACAAATGCCTCTCTGCCTCGCAGAGGAATGACTACTCAGCTGCCCCACATTAGGCAGTCTGCTTGTCGTGATAGCTCATGCATGCGCCTGTGAAAGGGTTTTAATTCCTCGGAGCAGGCATCGCGAGCCTCTGCCCAGTCACCAGTTAGGACACATCTTTTTACTAAGGATAACGTGGGGTCGCTGGCCGTCCAGGCTCTGATTTGGCGAGCCGTCATGGGTGAACCTGTGAACTCAAAGACATTGATTGCCATGACTATCTCACAGTCCTGTTCATCAGACACTTCCGTGGTCGCCAGGGGTAGCCTGCTGAGAGCGTCGGCACAGTTGTCTGTGCCTGGTCTGTGTCTTCTGGTATAGTCGCCAGCATGAGTGCCCATCATTGAATTCGTGCCGAGGCATTGGCATTTATTGCCTTGCTCTTGGATAGGAGGGACGTGATCGGTTTCTAACGCGAACTTGGCCCCGAAAAGGTATTGATGCATCTTTTTCACACCGTACACGCATGTGAGCGCCTCCTTCTCTACCATTCCGTACCCGCGCTCCGCCCGCGAAAGTGACCTGGAGGCATAAGCTATGGGTTGTAATTTGCCCGCACTATTGACATGTTGCAAAACGCACCCGACCCCATATGCTGATGCATCGCATGAGAGAACTAGCTTTTTACCTGGATCAAAGAAAGTCAAAACACTGTTGCGTGCCTTATTGAAGGCGCGTTCCTGGGCGTCCCCCCAAAACCAATCGCACCCCTTCCTGAGTAGCACGTGGAGAGGCTCCAGCAGCGTGATTAAGTTCTGGATAAAGTTCCCAAAGTAATTGAGTAGCCCGAGAAAGGCACGCAGTTCTGAGACATTCCGGGGCCTGGGTGCCAGGCGAATTGCTTCTGTTTTGGACTCTGTTGGGCAGATTCCATCAGTGGCAATCCTTCTGCCCAAAAATTCAACCTCGGGTGCGAGAAACAAGCACTTGGATTTCTTGACTCGTAGGCCTACCCTATCCAACCACTTTAGTACTTCCTCCAAATTACGGAGATGGGAGTCGGTGTCCCTACCCGTGATAAGTATGTCATCTTGAAATACAACCGACCCCGGGATGGACTTGAGCAGACTCTCCATGTTGCGCTGGAATATGGCAGCTGCTGACCTGATGCCGAATGGGCATCGATTGTATATGAAAAGGCCTCGATGTGTGTTGATGGTGGTGAGTAGCTTGGATTCCTCGGTCAATTCTTGCGTCATATACGCAGATGTGAGGTCTAATTTTGAGAAAAGTTTACCTCCAGCCAATGTGGCAAATAAGTCCTCCGCTCTGGGCAGTGGGTACTGGTCCTGTAGGGAGACTCTGTTTATGGTAGATTTGTAGTCCCCACAGATTCGTATGGATCCATCGGGCTTCATGACTGGGATGATGGGACTTGCCCAGGCGCTAAATTCCACAGGTGATATAATGCCTTCCCGCAGAAGCCTGTCTAGTTCGTGTTCAATCTTTTCCCTCATCACATAGGGTACAGCTCTGGCCTTGTGATGGACCGGTCTAGCATCCTGTGTGATGTAGATTTTGACTTTGGCCCCTTTGAAAGTGCCCACACCTGGCTGAAAGAGATGTTCAAATCGCTTTATAACTATTGAGTAGGAGGTCCGTTCCTCTAATGACATGCATGGACATCATCCCATTTCCAGTTTAGTTTTGCCAGCCAGCTTCTCCCCAGCAGTGCTGGGGGATCTCTGGGGACAATCCACAGGGGAAGTCGGTTCACTGTCCCTTTGTGTGTGACAGAGAGCATGGCGCTGCCGAGGACTGGTACGATTTCTTTGGTATAGGTCCTTAGTTTGGTGTTGATTGCTCGCATTGTGGGTTGATGAGGTGTGAACGGCCGTTCCTGTGGCTCTTGATGGCTTCTGCCTGCTGTCGAGAGCCTGTTCTCCTGGTTTTGTCTGTGTGTGGGGGTAGCAGCTTGTTTAGTGCTGTGAACTTCTTGTTCCGATATTTCGTTAGTTGTCGTACCTGCATTGTAAATCAACCTTGTTTCTTCTTCCCCTACCAAGAATGTCTGTGCAACCAGTGCTGCTGCCTCTAAGGTCAGGTTCTTGGTCTCTATGAGCTTTCGGAATATGCCTGCATGGCCTATTCCTTCAGTGAAAAAGTCTCTCAGCATTTCTCTCCTCAGTTCATCGGAGAACTCACATAAACTAGCCAACCTCCGAAGTTCCGTCACGAAGTCGGGTATGCTCTGGCCCACACAGCGTCTGCAGTTGTAGAACCTGTGTCTGGCCATGTATAGGTTGCTCGCTGGCTTCAGGTGGTCTCTTACCAGTGTGCTCAATTCTTCAAATGACTTGCTTGCTGGTTTCTCGGGTGCCAACAGATCCTTCATTAAAGCATATGTTTTCGAGCCACAGCTGGTCAAGAGATGGGCTCTTCTCTTGTCTGCCTTATCGTCGCCTAACCAGTCTTTGGTTACAAAGCTTTGCTGGAGCCTTTCTATAAAGTCCTCCCAAATGTCTCCCGCATTGTACTTTTCATCTGATCCGTTGTTCGCCATTGTGTGGATTCTGTAATCCCGTAACTCATCGCCACTGTAAAGTCCTGTCCCCTCAGTACAGATTCACACGAGGCATGTAGTGAAGTCAAGGTCACTCTGGACCTGCACCTTTATTTCACAGCTCTGGAATGCTGCACTTGCCTGAGACCTGTCCTTATATACCTGTCTCTTGCAAGTGCACCCCTGGTGGTAAGGTATGCTGGTGGTTACAGGTCATATCTTATTAGTCATGTATAGCATGTTAGGATACAGTTATATATAATAATGTAAGATACATGACAGACACGGAGGCAGGGAGACTTCTATGTTTGCCTCTGCCTCTGCCTCCGCTCCCTCCTTCTGTTTTTGTTTCTCGGGCCCAAGGCCGACCGCGGGTAGTAGATTCTCTTTGGGAGTGGGTCCTGTCATAGGATTGGTCACAGGATTACCTCGTGCTCACGTTCACCATTTTGGTGTTTGGGGCAAGCGCGGTTATGGGGTCATTTGAGTTTTCTTAGTGACTCGCCTCAAGATGTTTTTTTCCCTCCACACCTTCCTTCTGCCCGGACGCACTCCCTTTCCCCCGCCGGAGGCCGTGTTGGTCTTTTTCTGACATCGCCCGTGCCTCTACTGGTTCCGACGAAAGCGGGTGGGGGAGGAGTGGCGGCGACACCAGCCTCGGTCACCTTAGCTGGTTTAGCGGACTTGGAGGTCGGAGTCGAGGATGACTTGCTTCCACACTAGAAATGAGTTCTCAGGTGACTGAAGAGTCCAATGCGGGACCCACAGTCTCTGTCACAGGTGGGGCAGACGGTTGTTGAAGGAACAGGAGGGTGGGGTGCCTGGGTTGCCACGCGCTCCTTCCACTGTCGACGCTTGGCTTCAGCTTGCTCTCAGCGAAGAGGCTCGAGGTGTTCAGCGCCTTCCCGGATGCTTTTCCTCCACTTTGGGCGGTCTTGGGCCAGGGATTCCCAGGTGCCAGTGTGGATGTTACATTTTTTCAAGGAGGCTTTGAGGGTGTCCTTGAAGCATTTCCTCTGCCCACCTGGGGCTCACTTGCTGTGTTGGAGCTCCGAGTAGAGCACTTGTTTTGGGAGTCTAGTGTCAGGCATACGGGTGATGTATCCCGTCCAGTGTGGCTGATCGAGCGTGGTCAGTACTTCGATGCTGAGGATATTGGCCTGAGCGAGGACACTGACGTTGGTGCGCATGTCATGCCAATGGATTTGCAGCATCTTACGGAGGCAGCATAAGTGGTACTTCTCCAGTGTTTTGAGGTGCCTGCTTTACATAGTCCATGTCTCTGAGCCATATAGGAGGGCGGGTATCACAACTGCTCTGTAGACCATGAGCTTGGTGCCGGGTTTGAGGTCCTGGTCTTCGAATACTCTCTTCCTCAGGTGACCAAAGGTTGCACTGGCACACTGCAGGTGGTGTTGGACCTCGTCGTCGATGTCTGCCCTTGTTCACAGTCGGCTCCCGAGGTATGGAAAATGGTCCACTTTGTCCAATGTCTCGTTGTGGATTTTGATAAACGGGGGGGGGCAATGCTGTGGCAGGGGCAGTTTGGGACGATCTTTGTCTTACAGTTGTTTAGTGTAAGGCCCAAGCTCTTGTAAGCCTTGGTGAAGATTTTGACGATGGCTTGGAGTTCGGCCTCCGAGTGTGCGCAGACGCAAGCAGCGTCTATGTACTATAGTTCGATGATGGAGGATGGGACGAGCTTGGATCTAACCTGAAGGTGGCGGAGGTTGAACAGATTCCCGTTTGTCCTGTAATTTAGCTCCACTCCAGCGGGGAGCTTGCCGAGGGCGAGATGGAGCATTGCAGCAAGGAAGATCAAGAAGAGCATTGGTGCAGTGACACAGCCTTGCTTGACCCCAGTCAGAATGTGGACTGGGTCTGTGGTGGATCCGCTGGTCAGGATCACGGCTTGTATGTCGTCATGGAGCAGGTAGAGAATGGTGACAAACTTTTGAGGGCAGCCGAATCTGAGGAGGACGCTTCTTAATACCTCACGATTGACAGTGTCGAAGACTTTTGTGACCTCGGTGGAAGACACGCCATTATTGGGCTTTGAAGAGCCTGAGGCTCCTGGCCCGAGTGGCCTGCAGCAACACACAGCGCGAGGGGCATCTTGGGGCAAGCTCCTCAGAGATTGACTCTGATCATGACTCCTGCTCGGAGACACTCAGATGTGGACATGGACTTGGAGGCTATGTCGAGAGAGTCCATGGTAATTCACCGTGAGCTTATGGGTGCATTGGAAAGCGTCCCGCAGAGCATGGATGCACTTGCTCTGAGGTTGGAGGAGACCGTCTCAAGCTTTGGCCGAGCCTCCCAGCAGCCTATCGAGCCCATCCTTGACCGGCTCCAGAGGGAGATAGGCTCAACGAGTGACAGTGGAATCCCAGAGGTGATGCCGCGTGCCATGGCTGGCATGGCAGTAGCTATCACATCACAGGCCGAAGCCATTAAGGAGCAGCAGTAGGCGTGGGAGCAGGGATTAGGAAAGGTTGGGAAATAAAGATTTTGACCACTATGGACTGATGTCTCCATCCTGTAAATATCATTGTAAATATATTGTTGCTGTTGTTTGACGCCTGCTATTGGTGTATGGGTCTGGACCTAATATGGCACATTGAAGCTGGTGTGGAATTACAAATGGCAGGGGCGTTTGAACACATATTGCTAAAGTTGATTGTGTGTTATGCTGTTTCAAGGGGCATTTGTTACATTTTTTGTTAGTTGCTGGTGTGTTTTTCTTGGTGTGCTGTTTCAGGCGAGACTTTTGATGAAATTATTAAAATGTTTATTTGACCGTTTGCATTGCCATTTTGTCTATTAATGTGGAATTTCTCTGAGCCATTATCACAGCACATAACATGGTCAATATTAGCTGCTTCCATCAGCTTCCTCCATTGAAGAGAAACGATACATTATGAGCCACTGATGATTGGCCCTTGCAGCGGCAGCATTGCCACAGTGCTTCCTTCGTGGCTGCTTCTCCTCCTCGTCTAGTTGGCCATTCGGAGCCTTGGCATGCTCCTCTTCCTCTTTGTCCTCCTCCTGAGGTGGGGTTGCAATCCTCACGGCCAATGCCTGGGACCTCATTATAGTCAAGTTGTGCAGCATGCAGCACACCACAATGAATAGCGACACATGTTGATTGCAGTATTGAAGGCTGCCACCAGAGCGGTCCAGGCATCGGAACTGTTGCTTCAGCACCCCTATTGTCTACTCGACTCTGTTGCGGGCGGTCGCATGGCTGCTGTTGTAGCGATGCTCCAATTGGGTGGTGGGATTGCGGAGAGGGGTCATTAGCCAGGTGGCAAGGTCGTATCTTTTGTCCCCGAGCAGCCAGCCATGTCCTTCCCATGGTGGCTGAAACATTCGTGGCACAGTGCTCTCATGCAGGATGTATGCATCCTGTGTGCTGCCAGGATAGCGGGCATTCACTGTGAGGATGCGCTGCGTGTGGTCACACAGCAGCTGCACATTCAGGGAGTGGTATGCCTTTCAGTTTCGGAAGACCTCGACATTCTAGAATGGTGCTCGAAAGACCACATGTGTGCAGTCAATGGCTCCTTGAACCATTGGGAAGCTTGCTATCCTGGCAAACCCATATGTCTGCTCATACTATTTATCCCTGCTCATTGGGAATGTTAATAATTGCATTGACCGTCTGAACAGAGCCCATTAAACATGAACCAAATTTCCCGGCGGGGCACAACAACCTGCGTGGCTGGGTGGCAAGCCTTTCAATATGCATTATTGCAGCGATGTGAAGCAAATTGAGAGACGTTGCCTATGTCCTCGATGCAGCCTGGAAGGAGGCGGAGGCATAGAAGGTCAGCGCAATACTGGCCTTCACTGCGACGGGCAGCGCAGTCTTGGTGCCGATGTCAGGCTGCAGGTCAGGCTGCAGAAGATGGCACAACTCTTTCAGGACCTCTTTTCGGAATGCAGCCTTCTGACACACTGCTCCTCTGATATGTCAAGGTGTGAGCGTTGTTCCCGTTAAACCTGTGGGGGGTAAGGCCTCCTGTCCCAATGTCAATGGGGTCTCCTCAGTTGTGGGCCATGCTCTGTTGAAATGTTGCACTCACTGTGACCTCCAATTAACCCGGTTGCTCCTCCCTTCAAATAGCCTCCAGGTATCGCCTAACTTACGTGGGATTGCCTGGTTTCTCTGGCGTGTGCAGCGGCAGACGCTAAATGAGACGGACACACCTCATTTTGCCAGTGGTGTGCTAGCGGGTTGCTGCTCGCGAACTGATGTCATGATCTAACTGATTTTGGACGGCGAGGCGTTTTGCGCCGCCGGTAAACATGAACCACATTTCCCGGCGGGGCACAACAACCTGCGTGGCTGGGCGGTAAGCCTTTCGAGATCCATTAATGCCCCTAAATGAGGTGCTTCAAACCAAATTTCATGTCTACAGAGTGATCAACAGAGGGAAAGAGTTCCTAGGTCCAGTAGCTGGGACTGAACTCTTGTTATCATTTAAGAAACAACTGGATACAAAAAAGGTGGGGAGATAGATATATATTTTTTTTTGGAGGGCCGTGTGGCCTCCATCATCTGTAATTATCTTGTTTGTGCACTAAATTGATAATATTGTACAAATTCTTCACATTTGTATTGAATTCCTCTGACTGTCAGTCAACTGTGATATTAGCCCACTTATACAAAAAGGGTTCCATGCCTCTTAAAATAAAGTTGAATACATTCAAGGAAGAATTTGCAATTATATTGTACGATTCATGCCCTCAGGACATCTCAAGACACTGTACAGCCAAAGATAACGGGGGCGATAATGCCCGCGCCAGTGTAACGGGACGGTAACCTACGAACCTGGGCCTATTTGCGCCCGGATTGGAAGTACCGCCCCCTCTGGGAATTGGGCCCAAGTGCATCAGAGAAGAAGCGGAGTGTTGTCTGAGGCGCTCCCGGTAGCTGGCCGTGCATCTCTGCGCCACGCTGATGACATCAGCACTACACGGTCACTCCGCGTAGCACTGACATGCCACAAAGCCCCCCCACTCCTTCATTTGAAAGGGGAGGGCCGTTGGGAACTCTGCAGCCCCTTTGGTGGGTACCACTGGGCCACCAGAGACTTTTTAGGCTGGGGCAGCGGCCGGCCCCCAAAGGGGGGTGTGGGGCTACATGATGGCAGCCCGGCCTTTCCAACAACTGCTATTGTTGTGACGACTGAAAAACATGGCGGTCACGGTGCAAAGGCTCTCCTCTTTAAGCAGCGCCCCGTCAGCTCCTGTACAGCAGCATCGCAACCCGCAAAGTTGTTGTTGGCATCGCCCCAAGCTAGCCTCTCCTCCCGCGGGGCGCAAAGCGGTTGGCCTGGGGCAATAAGGGGTCGGCATGGGATGATAAGGAGTCAGCGCACACGGCAATGGCATCACCGTGTACACCCCGTGCCGAGACTAATCGGGAGGTGCAGGGCAAAGCCATTATCACCCCCACAATAATGGGGGCAATTCCGGGGAAGCCGTTTCCGTTGCCCGCCCCGGGGTGAAAAGGGGTTTGCAATTTCACGGTCAACGTCTTGCAGTGCAGTCACTGTCATTATGTTGGCAAAATGATCCAAACACATGAGTTCAAATTCCACCATGGCAGCTGTGGAATTTAAATTCAGTTAATTAAATAAATCGGCAATAAAAAGCTAGTAATAGTAATGATGACCATTAAAGTACCGGGTTGTCTTAAAATCCTCTCACTGATGTCCTTTCGGGAAGGAAATCTGCTGCCCTTACCTGGTCTGCACTACATGTGACTCCAGACCCAGAGCAATGTGGTTGACTCTTAACTGCCCTCTGAAATGGCTGAGCACACCACTCAGTTGTAATAAACAGTTACAAGAAACAATACTCAGAATAAAATGAGATGGACCACTCAGCATCAACCTCGGCACTGGCATCGGCAAAGACAACGGCACACCCAGCCCAGGCGACCCTGCAAAGTCCTCCGCACTAACATCTGGGGACTTGCCCCAAACTTGGGAGAGGTAGTCCCACACACTAGTCAGGTAAAAGCCTGATATAGTCATACCAACAGAATCATGTCTTTCTGCCAATGTCCCTGACTCCTCCATCACCATCACTGGGTATGTCCTGTCCCATTGGCAGGAGAGAGCCACCAAATGTGTCATAGTAGCGGTCTACAGTTGGGAGGGAGTGGCTCTGGGAGTGCTTAACGTTGACTCCCTGAAGTCTCATGGCTTCAGGTCAAGCATGGACAAGGAAACCTCATGCTGGTTACCACTTATCTCCCTCCCTCAGCTGCTGAATCAATACTCCTTCATGTTGAACACCACGTGAGAGAGGCACTGAGGGTAGCAAGGGCACAGAATGTATTCGACATGAGGGAAAAACCGACCTGGCCTCATTCTCTCCAATGTACATGTCGCAGTTGCATCTCTCCATGACAATATTGGTAGCTGTGACCACCGCACAGTCTTTGTAGAGCCGAAGGTCTGTCTTCACACTGAGGGCATCCTCCATCGTGTAGTGCAGCACTACCAGCGTGCTCAATGGGAGAGATTCAGAATGGATCTAGCACCTCAAAGCCGGGCATCCGTGAGGCGCTGTGGGCCATTCGAGCAGCAGGAGAATTTTATTCCACCACAATTTGTAACCTCATGGCATATCCCTCACTCTACCATTAACATCAAGCCAGGTGACTAACAATGATTCAATGAGAAGTTTAAAAGAGCAGACCAGGAGCAGCATCAGGATACTGAAAAATGAGCTGCCAACCAGGGGAAGCTGCAACACAGGACTACATGTATACTAAACAATGGAAGCAGCATGGGAGTCAGGGGAACGACTCTCCACTGGCTGGAGCCATACCTAGCACAAAGGAAGATGGTTGTGGTTGCCGGAGGCCAATCATCTCAGCCCCAGAACATCACCGCAGGTGTTCCTCACGGCAGTGTCCTAGGCCCAATCATCTTCAGCTGCTTCATCAATGAACTTCCCTCCATCAAATTCCTGGAATTCCCTCTCTAACAGCACTACGGGACTACCTTCACCACGCAGAAAGCAGCGGTTCAAGAAGGTGGCTCACCACCACCTTCTCAAGGGCAATTAGGGATGGGCAATAAATGCTGGCCTTGCCAACACGCCCACATCCCAGAAACGAATGAAAAAAAAGAGATGGAAATAGTGGGAAGAGAGGTTTGAGGGCGACAGTTGACCAAAACATGGAGGAAGTGGGGTAAAGATTCGAAGACGAATGTTGGTCTCAACAGAGCGGAAGGTGGGAGAGAGATTCAGAGATAAATGTTGGTAAAGACACACAATAAGTGCAGGATAGGGGTTCAGTGATGAATATTGGTCAAGGTAGGGAGGATGAGGGGATGTGGGATAGAGGTGCAGGGTTGAATGGTGTTAAAGTTAAGGAGGAAAGAGGAGGGAATGGAGAGAGTTTCAGGGATGAATGTTGCCCATATTGGGGAGAAAGTGAGGGACATCGGTTCAGGAATGAAGGTTGCTCAATGTTAAGGAGGAAGTGGGTGGAGACAGGTTCAGGGATTAATGTTGCCCAATGTTAGTTGGAGTACTGCGTGCAGTTCTAGTCACCGTAGAAAGAATGTGATTGCACTAGAGAGGGTGCAGAGGAGATTTACTAGGATGCTGTCTGGAATGGAGAATCTTAGCTATGAGGATAGATCGGATAGGCTGGGTTTGTTCTCATTGGAACAGAGGAGGTTAAGTGGAGACTTCATACAAGTGTACATAATTTTGAGGGTCCTGGATAGAGTGGATAGCGAGGGCTTATTTCACTTGGTGGAGGGATCAATTATGAGGGGATTAGTTTTAAGGTGGTTGGTGGAAGGTTCAGAGGGGATCTGAGGGGAGACTTCTTCACGCAGAAGATTGCGGGGATCTGAAACTCACTGCCTGGAAGGGTGATGGATGCAGAAACCCTCACCACATTTAAAAGTTGCTTGGATGGGCACTTAAAGTGCCGTAACCTGCAGTTACGGACCTGGAGCTGGTCAACGGGATCAGACTGGAGAACCTCATGTTGGTTGGTGCAGATACGATGGTAAGTACTGCAGGGAATCGAATATGTCCAATGTGATCTCCTGGACTAGTTTTGATTGCCTGGATGGGTCAGAGAGGAATTTTCCCAGATTTTTTTTCCACATTTGGCCTGGGTTTTTATCTGGGTCTTGCCTCTCCCAGGAGATCACATGGCTCCGGTTGGGGTGGTGTACAGAATGTTTCGGTGCAAGGGGTGTCGCAGTTGTGTGGGGTGGACTGGTTGGGCTGGGTGCTCTTTACCTTCCCGCTGTTGTTCATTGTTCATAGGTTTATATGTAACCTTCAGGGCTGCTGACCGAGAGCCATGTGGCTCTTTATTGTCCGGTGTGGAGACAATGGGCCGAAATGGTCTCCTCCTGCACTGTAGATTTCTTTGTTTCTATGTTTCTATGTTAAGGAGGAAGTGGGGGAGACAGGTTCAGGGATGAATCTTGCCCAAGAGAGGTAGGGAGGGAGAGAAGAGAACGTTCCAACAAAGTTGCATTTGACAGTATGAAGCTTGCGCCAACATTTCACGATTACCACACATACCAAGAGATAGAGAGACCCAGGAGGTGTCATCAGTCACATGCCGGTCAGTATAAATACATTGTCGCACAGTGTCTGATAAGTTTTCATCTCTGGCAGAGAGGATGCACTCGAGTTTGGCATTGGCGCAGGTTCTGGCCCTGGCCACGCTGTGGGTCGCCGGTGAATCCAACACCAGTATCGAGTGTCAATGCTCGAATCCCTCTCTGTGCCAACCCGTGGCCGCACACATTCAGCACCAAGTCGAGGTGGGTGTCGAGGGCCATTAAATTCCCTCGTGTAAAAGTTATTTTACTTTAAGTTGTCTGTTGAAGTGTATTGAGCAGCAGCCCTTGGAATGGACATTGGGATGTGAGCTCCTTCCTTTCTTCATTTTGTTCCTCTCACCCGCACTGTTGTGGAAGATCTGAGAGATCCTCCTCTTTAGGTTGTTCTTTCCGGGGTCGGGGGTCGTTCTTCACCCCCTGGCACTTTCCCCCTAGGGGACCGAGATGGGGGGCTCGGGCTGGGCTGTACTGGGGACTCAGGCTGTTCTGCGTTATGATGGAGGGCACTGGTTGGGTTTGTTTTGGGGGCTCGGGCTGGGCTGAGTTGGATTGGGCTGGGGGCACAGGCTGCACTGGGTTGAGTTGGGGGCATTAGCTGGGTTAGTTTGTTTTGGGACACTTTGGCGGGGTGTGGCTGGGTGGAGGCACTCGGACTTGGCTGGGTTAGGTTGGGGGCGCTGGCTGGTTTGGGCTGAGGCTGGCAGGTTCGGGCTGGGCTGGGTTGGGTGGGCTCAGGTTGGGCTGGGTTGGGGGTCTCGGGTCGAGCTGTGCTGAGCTGCATGGCAGTCACGGGCTGGGTACAACATACACGCACTGGGCTTGGGTGCAAAGGCTGGGCTGTGTTGGGGGGCTTGGGCTGGGCTGTGTTGGGTGGGCTCGGGCTGGGCTGTGTTGGGTGGGCTCAGGCTGTGTTGGGTGGGCTCGGGCTGGGCTGGGCTGTGTTGGGTGGGCTCGGGCTGGGCTGGGCTGTGTTGGGTGGGCTCGGGCTGGGCTGGGCTGTGTTGGGTGGACTCGGGCTGGGCTGTGTTGGGGGGCTCGGGCTGGGCTGGGTTGGGTGGGCTCGGGCTGGGCTGTGTTGGGGGGCTCGGGCTGGGCTGTGTTGGGGGGCTCGGGCTGGGCTGTGTTGGGTGGGCTCGGGCTGGGCTGTGTTGGGGGGCTCGGGCTGGGCTGTGTTGGGGGGCTCGGGCTGGGCTGTGTTGGGGGGCTCGGGCTGGGCTGTGTTGGGGGGCTCGGGCTGGACTGGGTTGAGGGTCTCGGGCTGGGAATTGTTGGGTGGGCTCGGGCTGGGCTGGGTTGGGTGGGCTCAGGCTGGGCTGTGTTGGGTGGGCTTGGGCTGGGCTGTGTTGGGTGGGCTCGGGCTGGGCTGTGTTGGGGGGCTCGGGCTGGGCTGTGTTGGGTGGGCTCGGGCTGGGCTGTGTTGGGGGGCTCGGGCTGGGCTGTGTTGGGGGGCTCGGGCTGGGCTGGGTTGGGTGGGCTCGGGCTGGGCTGTGTTGGGGGGCTCGGGCTGGGCTGTGTTGGGTGGGCTCGGGCTGGGCTGTGTTGGGGGGCTCGGGCTGGGCTGTGTTGGGGGGCTCGGGCTGGGCTGTGTTGGGTGGGCTCGGGCTGGGCTGTGTTGGGGGGCTCGGGCTGAGCTGTGTTGGGGGGCTCGGGCTGGGCTGTGTTGGGGGGCTCGGGCTGGGCTGGGTTGAGGGTCTCGGGCTGGGAATTGTTGGGTGGGCTCGGGCTGAGCTGGGGCAGGAAAGAGATGGCACCAGTCAAGCTCCAGCCTGTGTCACGGGGAGAGGGATCGCTGGCCAAGTATCCGGAAAAGGCTGAGGGGTGTGGGTTGAGATCGGGATCAGGTGAAGCTCGTGGATCGGTGCAAGGGTCAAGTTAGAATATGGTGGAAATGCAGAGTATCGTATTATAATTCCTATGTTAAAATGTTAATGTTGGTATAGTTGCAGCCTGTATAAAATAGGACACTCTATTGAACTGTGCAAAGATATTTTAGCATGTGCAACGTCAATAAAATGTGCTTTTTTTTTAACGTAAAGTATCTTAAATGACATGATCTCCCTCTTACTGCCTAATGCCATGGTTAAAGTTTGCGGTTTGCACAGAATATTGACCCCAAAACACCTGTCAAATATTCTGGAATCCCATGTAATAAAAATGGGATTTGACTTAATCAGTCAATGTAAAGTGTGACCCTGGCCATGATTAAACTGCATATAACTTATTGGATCTTTGAAAACAAAACATTGGTGGCAAATGACTTTGTAACTGATGTAGCTGATGAGGTTAGCATTTACTCCAGAGTAATGTTACTAAGTGGGCAGTGTGGCAGCAACAAGAGCACCACCAATATAACCTGCAGGATAGATGTGTTCACCAGCCCTCCCTGGTCACGTAGCCTGGGGACAGTTATATTGATTGGGAAAATCTATATTTTTAAATGGAAGTTAACAGCTTTATTTTTGTACTAGGTTGTTGTCTTTGATATTGGTGGAAAGGATTGGAAGCATTATGACTGGTCTAAGGTCACAACTGTTATAGCCGTGAGAGCGTATGACCCTGAACTTTTGTGTCACGCTCATGCAAATGACGTTCGTGTTCTCCTGACAGGTAACTCATTTTATCACCGAAAAAACCACAACGAGATATCGGTAGATTAAGGGCTAAAAATTGATTTTCGCCCCGTTTGACACCGGTAATGCTCGCTCGGAGGATATTTCGCTCTTGGATCTCTTGATCATTCTCATCGAAGCAGTCCTGGTGTTTTCTGGTTGAGTGACCGAGCGTCTCTTTGCAGGCACTGGTTATGGAGGCCTGGAGGGCAGACCAAGTGTTGTGGACATTCTGCATCTCAGGGTCATTAAGACACGCCAGGTTAGTTGTGAGGCACTTACTGTATAGGACTCTCTTAGCTGGGTCCTTAAGTGCCCCGGCATTGACTTTTTTGCGGCACTGCTTCTGCTGCCCCCTCCTCTTTGGGGCTATGCTGATGTCAATGATGGATCGGATTTGGCGGTGATCCATCCAGCAGTCATCAGCTCCTGACATGGCGCAGGTGATGCGCACATCTTTGAGATCCCTGGCTTGGATGCTGACATAGTTGAAGCGAGGGTGTTGCCATGATGCCTTGTATTTGTCCCTCTAGTGGAACAAGATGTTGGTGATGAGAAGTTCATGTTCTACACATTTTGTCAGGAGTAGGGTACCCGCTGGAGTTGGCTTTCCCTACCCCCACTCTCTGCCAAACACGCCTCCCCAGAGGGCTGTGTCATGCCAACCCTGGCATTGAAGTCACCGAGGATGATCAGTTTGTCGTCACTTTGTGCATGCCTTTTGGAAATCTGTGCACATCACATCAACCACATTGTCCTCATCAACCATTCCTGTTCCCTCATCAAAAAACTCGATCAAGTTGGTTAAACACGATTTGCCTTCAACAAATCCATGCGGGCTTTCCTTAATTAATCCACATTTGTCCAAGTGACTGTTAATTTTGTCCCTGATTATTGTTTCTTAAATCTTCCCCACTACCAAGGTTAAACTGACTGACCTATAATTGCTGGCTTTATCTTTGCATAATTTTTTGAACAAGGGTTTATCATTTGCCATTCTCCAGTCCTCGAGCACCACCCCCATTTCTAAGGAGGGTTGCAAGATTATGGCTAATATCTCTGCGATTTCTTCCTTCACTTCCCTCAGTGTCTTAGGATGCATCCTGTCATGTTTGTAACTACAATGTAACACCACTGTATTACTGTAAACACTCAACTTAGATGTACACCTTGACCACAGAGGGTGAACATGTGGGAGACACTCCTTACCTGATCACACAGGTATATAAAGGGAGGTCACACGCAGGGTCATCACTTCTGGAGTCCTGTAATAAAGAGTTAAGGTCACAGAGTGGCCTTGTCCCTGGAATGTGCCTCATGTGGTTTCATGCTGTAGAGTAAGGACTTTACATATCCCATCCGATCCTGGTGACTTATTTACTTTAAGTACAGCTAATGTTTCTAGTACCTCTTCTTAATCAATTTATACCCCATCCAGTATCTCAACTACCCCCTCTTTCATTATGTCTATGGCAGCTTCTTGTTCTTTGGACAGGTGCACCGTACTCATTTAATAACTCAGCCATAACCTTCTGCCTCCATGCGTAGGTCTCCTTTTGGATCCCTAAATGCCCCCAACCCTCCTCTTATTAGCTTTTACTATTTATATACCTATAAAAGTCCTTAGAATTACCTTTTGTGTTCATTTCCTTTTTATGAGACCTTATTTGGCACAAATTAGCTGCCACATCTCCTTATAAAACAAGTGATTTCACTTCAAACGTAATTATTTGGCTCTGAGTCATGTAAGGACATCCCGAGGATGTGAAAGGCACTATGTAAGTGCAAGTTCTAGCTAAATCTTCCTCTCCTACTTACGACTTGATGTTTGCACTTCTGTCCTGTAAAATGCCTTGGGCTTTATGTTCTACAAATGATGCTGAATAAGTGTCAGTTGTTTCTTCTTTCTTCATTAGGACGTTTAACAAGAGAGCTATTTACCAGCTCTGCAATGCGAACAGATTGGATAAATTCTAAAATACAGTTGGCAAAAAAGCAATTTATGGATGGACTCCTTGTGAATTATCAGCAATTTTTGGAAAACGATGAATTATATCTTTTTGGAATGATTGAGCTGATTCACGAAACCACACAAACCTTCCACCGTGAAATACCTGGATCTCAGGTAAACAACAACAACTTGTATTTATATAGTGCCTTTAATGTAGTAGAATATCCCAAGGTGCTTCAAAGGAGTGTTATAAGAAAAAACAAATAAATTTGACACCGAGCCACGTAAGAAGAAATTACGGCAGATGACACAAGCTTAGTCAAGAGGTAGGTTTTAAGGAGCGTCATGAAGGAGGAAAGAGAGGCAGAGGCGGAAAGGTTTGGGGAGGGAGTTCCAGAGCTTGGGACCCAGGCAGGTGAAGGCACGGCCACCAATGGTTGAGCAGTTATAATCAGGGATGCTCAAGAGGGCTGAATTTGAGGAGTAGAGACATCTCAGCGGGTAGTGAGGCTGAAGGAGATTACAGAGATAGGGAGGGGCGAGACCATGGAGGGATTTGTAAACAAGGATGAGAATTTTGAAATCAAAGCATTGCTTAACTGGGAACCAATGTAGGTCAGCGAGCAAAGGGGTGATGGATGAACGGGACTTGGTGCAACTTAGGACACGGACTGTCACGTTTTTGATGAACTCAGTTTATGTAGGGTAGAATGTAGGAGGCCATCCAGGAGTGTATTGGAGTAGTCTACTCTAGAAGTGACAAAGACATGGATGAGGGTTTTAGCAACAGATTAGCTGAGGCAGGGACGGAGATGGGCAATGTTACGGAGGTGGAAGTAGGCAGTTTCATTTATGCTGCCGATTTATGGCCGCAAGCTCATTTCAGGGTCAAATATGACACCTAGCTTGTTAACAGTCTGGTTCAGGCTCAGACAAATGCTCGGGAGAGGGATGGAGTCGGTGGCTAGGGAATGTAGTTTGCAACAGGGACCAAAGACAATGGCTTAGTTCTTACCAATATTTAATTGGAGAAAATTTCTGCTCATCTAGAACTGGATGTCGGACAAGCAGTCTGACAATTTAAAGACCATGAAAGTGTCAAGAGAAGTGATGGTGAGGTAGAGCTGGGTGTTGTCAGTGTACATGTGGAAACTGACGCCGTGTTTTCAGATGATGTCACCAAGGGGCAGCATATAGTTGAGAAATAGGAGGGGGCCAAGGTTAGACACCAGAGGAAATGATGTGGGAATGGGAAGAGAAGCCATTATAGGTAATTTTCTGGCTCTGATTAGATAGATAAAATGGAACCAGGTGAGTGCAGTCCCAACCAACTGGACGGTGGTGTGAGGCGTTGGAGGAGGATAGAGTAGTCAACCGTGTCAAAGGCTGCAGACATGTCGAGAAGGATGAGGAGGGATAGTTTACATTTGTCATAGTCACAAAGGATGTCATTTGTGACTTTGATGTGAGCCGTTTCAGTCCTGTGGCTGGGGTGTTAACCAGATTGAGGAAATTCAAACGTGGAGTTCTGGGAAAGGTGGGCACAGCTTTGTGAGGTGACAACATGTTCAAGGACTTTGGAGAGGAAAGGGAAGTTGGAAATGGGACGGTAGCTTGCAAGTACAGTGGGGTCAAGGGTTGTTTTTTTGAGGAGATGGGTGATGACAGCAGATTTGAAGGAGAGGGGGACAGTACCTGAGAGAGAGAACCATTAACAATGTCGGCTAACATGGGAGACAGAAAAGGAAGTTGGGTGGTCAGCAGTTTAGTGGGAATAGGATCAAAGGAGCATGAAGTGGGTCTCATGTACAATATGAGCATGAAGGGGTCAAGAGGGGCTATCAGAGAGAAACTGGGGAGAGATGTGAGTTCAGGGCTAAGGCAGGGGGGAAACTCAGAGGAAATTTGGCCCGATGGGCTAGGGGAAGGAAAGGAAGTGGCAGAGGCAGCTGATCAGCTGGTCTCAAAAGAAGAAATTGCAGAGGCTTTGACCATATTTTCCAATCCTTTCTGGTTTCAGGTGTGGTGCCAGAGGACTGGAGACTGCTAATGTGGTACCTATGTTTAAGAAGGGAGAAAGGGACAGTCCGAGCAATTACAGGCCAGTCAGCCTAACCTCGGTGGTGGGAAAATCAGTGGGAAAAATTTCTGAAGGACAGGATAAATCTTCATTTAGAAAGACCACGGATTAATCAAGGACAGTCAGCACGGATTTGTTTAGGGAAGATCGTGTCTAACTTAATTCTATTTTTTGAGGAGGTAACAAGGAGGGTCGATGAGGGTAGTGCGTTTGATGTAGTGTGTATGGATTTCAGCAAGGCTTTTGATATGGTCCAAGGTGGCAGACTGGGCTCGAAAGTAAAAGCCCATGGGATCCAAATCAAAGTGACAAGTTGGATCCAAAATTGGCTCAAAGGCAGGAAGCAGAGGGTAATGGTTGATGGGTGTTTTCAGTGATGTTCTGCAGCCCACACTACGATATGTGTGCGCACTTGGCCTGTGCAGCAGAGCAGGCCTCCAGTCATCTTGGTTAATCCTTGCCACTGGACTAAGACCCAGCTCTGTCAAGCCCGTGTTGTGGCTGGTGTGCAACGGCCACCACACGTTTAAAAAATCCACGCACAGGCATCTTCCACCCGTTAACATCTGGAATATTAGTTCCTTCACTGAAACTCATCCCTTTTTGGCGTGGAAGCAAGTCATCCTCGTTTTAAGGGACTGCCGATGATGATGATCTGCAGGGCTCAGTACGAGGTCCTTTGCTTTTTGTGCTATACATCAATGATCTAGACTTGAATACAGGGGGTACGATCAAGAAGTTTGCAGATGATACTAAAATCAGCTGTGCGATTGATAATGAGGAAGAAAGCTGTAGACTGCAGGAAGATATCAATCAACTGGTCAGGTGGGCAGAACAGTGGCAAATGGAATTTAATGCGGAGAAAAGTGAGGTAATGCATTTGGGGAGGGCTGCTAAGAATAGGGAATACACATTAAATGATAGGACACTCAGAAGTGTAGAGGAACAATGGGACCTTGACGTGCATGTCCACAGATCACTGAAGGGCGCAAGCCAGTTAAATAAGTTGGTTAAGAAGGCAGAGGGAATGCTTGCCTTTATTAGCCGGGGCATAGAATACAAGAGCAAGGGGGTTATGCTTGAACTGTATAAAACTGTAGTTCGGCCAAAGCTAGAGTACTGCATGCAGTTCTGATCACCATTTTTCAGGAAGGATGTAATTGCACTCGCGAGGGTACAGAGGAGATTTATGAGGATGTTGCCGGGAGTGGAGAATCTTAGCTATGAGGACAGATTGGATGAGCTGGGTTTGTTTTCCTTGGAACAGAGGGGGCTGAGGGGAGACCACATTGTGGTGTATAAAATTATGAGCGGCCTAGATATAGTGGATAGAAAGGGCCTATTTCCCTTAGCAGAGGGTCAACAACCAGGGGCCATTAATTTAATGTAATTGGTAGAATTTTTAGAGGGGATATGAGGGGAAATTTCTTCACCCAGCAGATTCTGGGGGTCTGGAACTCACTGACTGAAAGGGTGGTAGAGGCAGAAACTCTCACCACATTTAAATAGTACTTGGATGTGCATTTGAAGTGCTGTAAACTGCAGGGATATGGACCGAGAGCTGGCAAGTGGGATTAAGCTGGATAGCTTGTTGTTGGCCGGTACGGAGACGATGGGTTGAAATGGTCTCCTTCCGTGCTATAAATTTCTAAGATTCTATGATGAGCTCCTCGCACTTGTTGTTGGAGGTGAGTGTGATGGCGATAAGGGGGAGGGGTTTAAGAAGACAATTGGCAGTAGTGAATAGTAACTGGGGCTTATCTTTGCATTCCAGAATGATCCTGGAATAGTGAACAGTATTGACAGACAAGAGTCAAACCCGATAATGGTTTATATGGTCCAGCCAGATCTGGCAGTGAATGGTAAACCTGTTGTCCAACACATCCGTTGAAATCTGCACCCCTTGGACTTGAGGGAATGAAGATGAGGGCCGTACCAGGGGGAAAAGCCAGGGTGAGAGAGAATAATTGTTTTAATAGAGAGTAGGGTAACAAAGGTGGTGATGAGGGTGTGGATGAGCAGATCGGTGGCTGCAGAAATATCATGGTGAATGGAGGGACAAAGGCTAGACAGATTGGAGTTGATAAGTGCAGTTGTAAGAGAGTTTGAAGAGAGTGTTTTCCAGGGGCAGATGTAGAAGAAAGTAGCGTTGTTTGGGGGAAGGGGGATGTGGTTGGAGGGCGATACAAGGAAATGGTCAGAGATTATCTGATCTGCAATTGACACGGTAGGAATAGCGAGGCCACGAGAGATGGCAAGGTCAAGGGAGAAATCGTGTATATAGGTTGGGGAGTTCACATGGAGGGAGAGATTAAGGGAGGATAGGAGAGTAGTGAACTCAGTGGAGAGACAGCATGATGAATTGAGATGAAGGTTGAAATCACCGAGGATAAGAAGTCGCTGGGTGCAGAGGCTGAGGGAGGAAAGCAGTGAGGATATATCCGTCATTACATTTTTATTGTGCTTGGATGGGCGGTAGAGAAGGAGAATTTTAAATGAGAGGTGAGAGGGGTGGAATAAGGTGAGATGTTCAAAGGAGGAGAAGGTGCAGGAGGAGTAGGGGGATAGACCAAGGTATGATTTTGTGATGAGAACCACATCGCCATCACAGCGGTCTGGGCAGGGCAAGTGATGGAAGGTATAGCCGGGTGGGGAGGCTTTATTTAAACGTAAAGAGACTGAAATTGCCCACCGCTGGAAACAGGGCACCTACCCTGTTCCTCATGTTTTTATCGGCGTGCTAGTTGCCCAGCTAAGAGAGCCCTATACAGTCGGCGACTCACAGCTAGCCTCGCGCGCCTTGATGACCCCAAGACGCAGAATGCACACAACGCTTGGTCTGCCCTCCAGGCCTCCTTAACCAGTGCCTGTAAAGAGACGCTCGATCACGCAACCAGGAAACACCAGGACTGGTTTGATGAGAATGATCAGGAGATCCAAGATCTGACAGATCGCAAGTGCAGGGCATTTCTGAGCCTTAAACAAAAACCCAACTCTGGAGCAGCAAAGCAGTATTACAAATGGCTCAAGAGTGAGGTCCACCAAAAAACCCGAGACCTAACGAACAGGTGGTGGATGGAGAAAGCACAGCAGATACAGCATGATGTGCGAGGATTCTTCATCGCAGTCAAGGCCACCTACAGCCCAAACACCCAAGGCCCCACCCCACTGCTGGCCAAGAACGGGGAAACACTCATCAAAGACACCGAGGCAGTCGGGGCCCGCTGGAAGGAGCACTTCGAAGATCTCCTCAACCGAGACTCTGCCTTTGATCCAAGTGTTCTCGACTCCATCCCACAGCATGCTACCCGCCACCCCCTCGGCAAAACCTCAACACTGCACAAGATAGAAAACAGCCTAAAAACAACAAGGCTACGGGAGAGGATGGAATCCCTGCTGAGGCACTGAAGTATGGCGGGCAGACACTGTTGGTGCGAATGCATGACCTCATCTCGCGCACCTGGAGGGAGGAGAGCATGCTGGGAGATCTCAGAGATGCAGTGATTGTGACCATCTTTTAAAAAGGGGACAAGTACAGAGGAATCTCCCTGCTATCAGCCACTGGGAAAGGAGTCGCAAGTGTCCTCCTCAACAGTCTTCTCCCAGTAGCTGAGGGGCTCCGTCCGGAGTTGCAGCGTGGATTTCGTTCCCCACGGGACACAACGGACATGATTTTTGCAGCACGACAGTTGCAGGAAAGATGCAGGGAGCAGCGCCAGCCCTTATACATGGCCTCCTTCGTCTTTACAAAAGCCTTTGACACTGTCAACCGTGAGGGTCTATGCAGCGTCCTCCGCAGTTTCGTGTGACCCCAAATGTTCGTCACCACCCTGCGCCTGCTACACGACGACAAGCAGGCCATGATCCTTACCAACGGATCCATTACAGACCCAATCCACGTCCGGACCAGGGTCAAACGGGGCTGCGTCATCACCCCAAACCTCTTTTCAATCTTCCTCACTGCCATGCTCCACCTCACAGTCAACAAGCTGCCCGCTGGTGGTGAACTAAACTACAGAACCAGTGGGAACCTGTTCAACCTTCGCCGTCTCAAGTCCAGGTCCAAGACCACCCCAACCTCTGTCGTCGAGTGACAGGACGCAAACGATGTCTGCATCTGCGCTGATACAGAAGCTGAAATCGAGGACACAGTCGACGTATTGACTGAGGCCTATGGAAGCATGGGCCTTACGCTAAACATCCATAAGACAAAGCTCCTCCACCAGCCTGTCCTCACTGCACAGCACTGCCCCTCAAGACCCACGGCACAGCCCTGGACAACATGGACCATTTCCCATACCTCGGGAGCTTCTTATCAACAAGAGCAAACATTGACGACGAGATCCAACACCACCTCTAGTGCGCCAGTGCAGCCTTCGGACGCCTGAGGAAAAGAGTGTTTAAAGACCAGGCCTTCAAAACTGCCACCAAGCTCATGGTCTGCAGGGCTGGAGTAAAACTCGCCCTCCTTTATGGGTCAGAGACATGAACCCTGTACAGTAGACACCTCACGTCGCTGGAGAAATACCACCAATGATGTCTCCGCAAGATCCTACAAACCCCCTGGGAGGACTGACTCACCAACTTTAGTGTCCTCGACCAGGCAAACAACCCCAGCATTGAAGCACTGACCACACTTGATCAGCTCCGCTGGGCAGGCCACATTTTTCGCATGCCTGACACAAGATTCCCAAAGCAAGTGCTCAAATCGGAACTCCTTCACGGCAAACAAGCCAAAGGTGTGCAGAAGAAACGTTACAAAGCCTCCCTGATAAAGTGCAACATTCCCACCGACACCTGGGAGTCCCTGGCCAAAGACCGCCCTGTGGAGGAAGTGCATCCGGGAGGGCGCTGAGCACCTCGCGTCTCATTGCAGAGAGCGTGCAGAAATCAAGCGCAGGCAGCGGAAATAGCATGCGGCAAACCAGTCCCACCCACCCCTTCCCTCAACGACTATCTGTTCCACCTGTGACAGGGATTGTGTTTTTCATATTGGATTGTTCAGCCACCTAAGGATTCATTTTAAGAGTGGAAGCAAGTCTTTCTCGATTCCGAGGGACTGCCTCTGATGATGATGTTGGTTGCGTTGGCCTCTTGAACGAAATTCTGCCCTTTGGCTTTTTATTCCCGGTGGATCGGAAGTCGGTCATAACAGGGGCGGAAGTGCGGCAGTGAGCACACTCGAGCGGAGGACGTTGGGGTTGGGCGGGGTGGCCGCCGCTGTCAGTCATCAGCGTAGCGCTGATGATGTCATCACGGTGCCGCATCACCACGGCTCTCCCCTTCACTTAAAGGGGAGAACCTGCGCGATTGTTTAGGTTCGGTCCACTGGGCCACCAGGGAATGTTTAGGCCGGACCAGTGGCCTGGCACCAAAGAGGGGGTGGCAGGTTTCCTGTTGGTGGCCCGGCCGAACCCGGGGGCATAATTGTTACCCCGACATGGCAGTTGGCCGACAAAATATATAACATGGTGGCCGTGGTAGTAGGTATTCCCATTAATGGGAGCCGCACCGCCATTTTACAACCTCACTGCACCGGCAGAAAACAGCAACTTTTGGCACCGTGCTGTGGGAGCACGATTTGTTCGGCGGAATTTCGCCATAGCGGGTGTACGCGCTTATGACGCACTTAGGATTGATAGACAGCAGAGTAGCAGTGGGGGGGAGTGGGTCACTGACGGGATACTGCAGGAGTGGAATTTTTTAAATGTGGCCATTACATGTGAAATCGGCGGCCATTGCACTCCGCAGCATGGCCGCTGATTTCCGGCGGTAACAGGCCTTAAAGTAAGGGGCAATTTCAGCCCCAAGGTTTCATCACCCCTCAGCCAAGTTTCCGTCACGTCCAAGATGTCGATGCAATCATCCACGATAAACTCATGGATAGCAAGGCAGTTGTTGGAGGGAAATGCGGAGAGGGTCGGTGATGGATGATCCACTGCCAGCATCCACAGGGTCAGCACTTGGAGGGATGAGTTGGACGAAGGTCATCTCCCTGTGGGCTAGCTGGGTGGCAAGGTCGGTGGGAGAGTGGGGTGGGACCGTTGGGGACACTACCCCTGAGGAGACAGTGACGAGTGCCACGGTGGGCCCTTCGGAGCATACCAAGAGAGGCACAGAGAGAAGCTGCAGGCTTATCTAAGAGCGAGTCGAGCCTGCGACGGCGGCAGGAGAGGAGGAAGGTCGAAGTGTAATGAAGGGTCGGGGTAGGGATTTGGGAGGACAGAGTATCCGAGAGAGGGGAGTTGAAAGGCAGCATGACGACAGGAGAGAAGGTCAGGGGGGGGATAGGGAGAAAAGATCAAGCGGGAGAAGTTGTGGAAATAGAAGTGAATGTCTCAGGTTCGAAGTGACAGTCAAATTGCGCACGCAACTGGACATCGGGAAAAACTGAAGTTACATCAGCCTGGTTATGTAGTAATTATAGGGATGCACATTTCCCGGGAGTGACAGGGAATATGTTGATGGTCATAGTAAGGAGTGCAGAGTTAAAGTAAAGGAGCCATTTAAAAAAATGAGGATAACACTTTTGTTTCTATTTAATTATAAAGGAACATTGATATTTTTCTGGAGAAGAAAATGGAAATAGTGATATTTAGCTGCTGTTTATTAGTGCACCATCTGGTTCCATTCTGCTTTGACCAAAGCTGAGGTTAGAAATTTTAATTTGAATCAGCTTCAACTGGATATACAGCAAACTTGGTGCTGCACCACTTGTAGCCCAGAATTCTACCGTTAGTTGAAGCCCAGCTTCCATGAATGGCATGGTTCAAACTGTAATATTCACACAAGTTCACAGAACAATAGAGCACAGAAGATGACCATTTGGCCCATCGTTCCTGTGCCTGCTCTCTGAAAGAACTGCCCAATGACTCCCATCCCCCTGCTCTCGCTCCATAGCCTTACAACTTTTTTCCTTCAAGTATTTATCCAATTGCCTTTGAAAGTTACCAACAACTTGCTGTGAAAAATATCCTCCTCATGTCACCTCTGGTTCTTTTGGCAATTACCTTAACGGGGTCCTCTGGTTACCGACCCTCCTGCCACTGAAAACAGTTTATTCTAACTCACTCTATCAAAATCTTTCGTAAAGGGAAGAGAAACTTGTATTTATGCAGGGCCCTATAACATCCTTCGGAAATGTCCCGTGATTTACACGCGATGGTTTATTTTGAAATTAAGGACCATTAAATAGGTTTAAAGCACTTGCTGCATTTTTATTCAATGATGCTTGAAGCAGATTTTATTGTTATGAGGTTTTTATATGACAGACCTTGCTAACCTGACGTGCTGTCATTTAATTCTTAAGTGTCGGCTCATTAATGCCTTGTGTTAAGGCAGTGAATACGCAAGCCGTACAAATCATGGGGCTAGACTTTCCGTTATTTTTGCATGCATATCACCCACTTAACGTCATTTTAACGCTGAAATGAGGTATAATGCCCATATATCGCCCATTTAGCCACAAAATGGAAACTAATGTCAGCAGCTCATAAATGAAAGAACGTTGTGGTTATTTACAAAGCTGCAACACTGCTGGGTGTGCAGGTCAGACATCACTGGTGTGCATCACCTTGGTGACTGTTAAAGTTTAAGTTGATTCAAGTTAAGTGTAATTATACCCTTTCATGTTTAGGAATCACCAGTGTGTAATGGTGCAGCTATCTGAGACACTGTGCAACAATGTTATGTTGAATATAAAACATTTAATCCAACCATTTATGTGAAATCATAATTATAAGTGTAAAATACACCTCTCCCCACCTCACAACAAATTTATCACATTTATATCATTCGAATGGTCACCATTTCCAGCAACACAGAACACAAATGCAAACTAGCAAGATAGCCCCCTCACCCCTTCCCTCGAACCTCTCACCAAAATAGCACAAACAACATAAAAATATGCCCAAGACAACACCTGCACCTCACTTTCCTTTCCCCCCTCCACTTCTACCCCACACCTCTACCCCTTCCCCTTCCCCTCCTGCCTCCAAGCAGCCTGGCTGAGGAGCTCCTCAGGTGCTGCTTCATTGGGGGGGATGACGGCAGAACCGCTGCTTGGACGGATACGGGAGAGGACGGTCCCGAGGTGGGAATGTCCTCCGGGCCAAAAGCAATATCTTCGTCCTGGCTCTCATGTGTCATTGGCATTGGGGTACTGCACTTTGGGGCGCAGTGCCGTGCTCCGGGACCACTGGGAGGCCTCCGCCATCAGTGTTCCTGGCTATTGGCTCCATGGCCTCCACCAGCTGTGGCATGTCCGCCATCATAGTGGCAGACATGCTGGCCAGCTGGAGGGATTTGCCCCCCATTATTTGTTGGATCTGCTGACCTATGTCAACACTCCTCCTGGACAAGTCTACCATGCCCCTGCTCAGATCTGCTGCTCGTGGTGCAGACCTGCCACGTATAACCAACCTCCGCTTGGTCGGCGCCGGTCTGGAGACACCTGGGGCGCCCTGTGGCAAGTTGCTTGGGCCCGGTACCTCCATGTTGGATGTGCGAATGGCCGCGGGAGTACTAAATGTCATTAGTGTCGAATGGAATATGGAAGTTGGGGATGCAGGCTCCTCGAAGTCAGCACTGTCATCCGTTGAGAAAGGACCCGGCAGGTGCACGGGTGAGTATCGGTGCCCCTCAGCACCACATCGAGGATCGTCCGGTGAGTCCGGCCCCGCGCCCTCACCTTCTGGCCTCTGTGGTCTTGCCTGGGGCCGTGCTGCTGGCTGAGCTGCTAAACATAAATGAGGTTATTAGAGGAGAAGGGGGTGCTAGGGGCACATGGTGAGTCTAGCGCTACACACAGCATATGCACGACAAAAACACCACTATCAAGATCATCAAGACATCACATTTCATGACTATCACCAAATTCTGCAATGCAATGATTCTCATGAGGACATCATTATTTAGACAAGAATTTTATGATTCATCTATCATATAATATTGGTCGGATATGAGTGTGTGTGGCATCTATTGACTTTACATCACACAATGATGTATACTTTACTCACGTGGCATCACATCAGGCTCTGCTGCTGTTTGCGTGACTGACCGGGGGGTGGCTCCCCACTAGTGCCAACATCCACTCCTTGATTTCAGTGATGTCGCCCCCCCACACGTTAACATCTGCTCGGCCCTATTCCTTGAAAGCTACTTCTATAAAAGGTAACAACAGCACGACATGGCATGAGATCATTGCGTGATATTATTGCTCGGTACTGTCACAGAGACTGATACAACACATAACCGACAGATGTAATCATTATACACCATGACCGCAGGCTTTGAGTAACCTTCCCGGTATAAGTGCAAGACATCACATCTGATTTTAATCACTCATTACACTTACAATTCCAATCATATAAATATATAAGTACATGTAAATAAATGTAATACTTACTGTGGTGGATCCGACAAGGTCGTTCCGTCGCTTGCAGGTTTGGTTGCCCTCACGCACCTCGTTGGTCATCGACAAGACCACCTCGGCTATCTCGGCCATATCTTCTGGTAGGTCTTTGGGGTGGGTGTCCCATGCCCTCCCTGGGTCAATTGACCCCAGCGTGACTTGACCTCCTGCATGAGGGATGCATTTGCCTCGTCCGAGAACTTCCTCGCTCTTTTTTGTCCTCCCAATTGTTCCTCTCCCAGCTCACTGTTTTCACCAGCGTCAGTCTCCATACTGTGCTAGGTCGCTTCCTCCATTCCTTCCAAATTAAATATTATTTGTTCCACAAAAAGTCGGTGCCAACTACCGTCTTTGTGCTTAGTAGGCTTTTTTCTGCTGGTAAATCTCACTCCTGCCTCCCAAAACAGCCAAACAAGCACACACCACACCCACACATGTTTCAGTTCCTCTCTGCTCCCTCTCACTCTGCCTCCTCTTCTGCGCATGTAATGATGACCCCTGACCTCCTGAAACGCGGGAAATGAGCGTTACCATGCTGTTGCTCTGGTCAGCGACACTTTATGGCAGAAGGTCAAAAAAATGTAACGCTAACGCCCATTTCAGCTAGCTCGCGGTAACGCCCATTTTCAAAAATGGAAAGTTCGGGTTTTGAAAATGGGCGATAATCCGGCAATCTCAAAACCCATTTTTTCCACCCACGCAGGAAATAACGACCATTTTTGGGCGATCTGCACAAAAGTGGAAAGTCTAGCCCATGGTCTATTCGCAGCTGGAATATTGGAGGGAAAAATTTGCCCCTCGTGCCACTGGGTCAAATGAACCATTTGATTGCTATCTGGAACCACCCGCTGAAACTGCAGTGCAGATGTTGGGCAAGGACACCAACTGCTTTGCTCCTTCCCTCACAGTCTAATATCCTGCCAGCACTCAGGGGTCGAAATTTGGTTGTGGATGCCGCCCGTTACCACCGGCGGTAGGTGGCAAACGGCCGGCAACAGCCTCCCATCATCGTTAAGTGGCGTCCACGGCCCGGCTGAAATAGAGTAGGCTCTTTGGCAGAGACACCAAGAGGCAACACTGAGCCAGCTAACGCCACCCACGTAGTGACATCATCAGCAAACAATGGCTCTGTCGGGATATTTGCTTTGAACTGCTGCCGTACAGTCTGAAAAAAGTGGTGGTTCAAGAGCAGTTATGAGGGGAATCGCCGAGAAAGGAAGGTACATTTTTCTCTTTATTTATTTCTGCATGATTTCATTAGTTTTAAGAGTGGAGAAATGTGTGTGTGTGGATCGGAGAACTTTTAGTAATTTACTTTTCCTTCCCTTTTCTTCCGCTTGTTTTTCCGAGCATGGCGGTAGCCTCCTGAGCCTCCGCCCGAGGATGTGTGTGCAACGCCACTTTTCAGCGCTGCTCTGCCACCTTTGGGTGTAAAAACTGAATTTGGTCGTGAGAGCCTGCACCTAATGCCTGGCGGTAAAATCAGCACTCAAGCGGTGACCCCGTCTCAAAAACACTAGTAGCGAATTTCGACCTATTAATGTCTGGCCTCACGTGATCAAATGTGATCACTGTAAGATTCAGGATCACAGGTCACTCACAGATACCCAAAGGGTCTTAGGAGTTATAAGGCAAATGAATTGATAGTTCAAATATAGTCAAACACAACACACAATCAGGACAGACATAGTAGACCTACGACCGTGATAAATAGTTGTTATTAGTCCCGATCGCACAGACGGCTGGTGGTACGAACAGTTCTTTTCTTCACCGTCTGCCCTGAAATGCCTTCTGGGTCTTTCTTTTTAATTCTTTTTAGGGATGGACCTGGTGTAGGATACGGACAGGACCATTTAACCTATTGTATGTCGGGTTCTTTGTCTCAACTCTTGGGTGAAACCCCCCTCTTCACATCCTCCCAAGGTTGGAGTCAGACATTCCATTCTTGGCCTTCAGATGTTTGAAGCTGCCTGTTATCAGTTATTGATGTTCACGCTGTTCAAATCACTTTGGCTATTGAACCAGGGAATTAATCCTTTATTCTAACACCAATCTGAAGGGACATCTTGGTCTCAAGTTATTTCTTCCAATTCACAATATCTTACATCACTTTGATCAGGTATTGGAGCATGGCCGGTAGTTTTGCGATTGCAATTTGGTCACAACTTGATGCCTCGAGGAGAGGAGAGATAATTGACAGAAAAATTGTCGGAAGAATTTGGGTGAATGATGAGGTACTAAACATGATTAATATCTTGTTAACCTAAAGTGCTACTAATTAACTTCTTCGTGTTATTCTTTGGCCCTTAGATCACATTTACTGTGCCTTGGGCTCCAAACTGCATAGAGGGCCAATGCTATGACTTTGCTACAATTGCAAAACATTGTGACTTTTTGATTGTGAAATCCTATGATATGCATGAGGAAACGATGAACGAGTGTTTTGCAATGTCAAATACTCCTTATCACCAGGTTGTATCAGGTATGTACAATAAGATGTTCAGGGTCTACCTGCCCTATATCAAAGTTAATCTAAGAACCTCATTGTTGTTTTTTGCCCATTTAGGTCTGTCCGCTTATATCAATCTGGGTATTGAATCCAGAAAGCTCGTGTTGGGACTTGCATTGTTTGGTTATGACTATACTTGCAAGCACTTTTTTGAGGTAAGGCAAAATGGTCAGTTTGCATTGCACAAGAAATGGGAGTAGAATCAATTCACCTGAAACTCATCCATCTGGTACATTAATTGTCTCATCAGGACATCTAATTGTATTTTGCCTCTGTTGGTTTGCTTTGTACACTATTTCAAAATCTTCACTTTTTAAATTTCTGTTCCATGTTTACTTTTCACCAATTTCCATTTACATCCATTGGTTTAGTCTCTGGGCTTACCTTATCCATGTTATTTAATATTGTATTCCATTAAAGCCAAACCCTAAGTGCATTGTTCACGACTTCACCCTCCAGTGCAATTACTTTCTCTCTATCTACCCAATCAGCTCCTTTGATATTGTTAAACTCATCAATTAGAGCAGCCCTTAATCTGCTATATTCAGTCACTGAGTATCTGACGAACATCTTTGTGGCCTTCTGCGCATGCTCGCGGTATCCCAGTGCCACCAATGCACACCCGATCCCCTTCTGCACATGCACACTGTTGGGGAGGAGTTAATCTAATATGGAAGGGGGATGGGAACCTAGGCAGGGAGACAGAGGGAAATAACATGGAGTCAGAAGTAAAAGATAGAAAGGCGAATAGTAAAAGTGGTGGGCAGAGAAACCCAAGGCAAAAAGCAAAAAGGGTCACATTACAGCAAAATTCTAAAGGGGCAAAGGGAGTTAAAAAGACAAGCCTGAAGGAGTGCCTCAATGCGAGGAGTATTCGGAATAAGGTGGACGAATTAACTGCGCAGATAGCAGTTAATGGATATGAAGTGATTGGCATCGCGGAGACATGACTCCAGGGTGACAAAGGCTGGGAACTCAACATCCAGGGGTATTCAACATTTAGGAAGGATAGACAGAAAGGAAAAGGAGGCGGGATGGCGTTGATGGTTAAAGAGGAAATTAATGCAATTGTAAGGAAGGACATTAGCTGGGATGATGCGGAATCAGTATGGGTGGAGCTACAGAATACCAAAGGGCAGAAGACGCGCGTCGGAGTTGTGTACAGGCCACCAAATAGTAGTAGTGAAGTTGGGGACAGCATCAAACAAGAAATAAGGGATGTGTGCAATAAAGGTACAGCAGTTATCATGGGCGACTTTAATCTACATATTGATTGGGCTAACCAAACTGGTAGCAATGCGGTGGAGGAGGATTTCCTGGAGTGTATTAGGGATGGTTTTCTAGACCAATGAGGAACCAACCAGAGAGCTGGCCATCCTAGACTGGGTGATATATAATGAGAAGGGACTAATTAACAATCTTGTTGTGCGAGGCCCCTTGGGGAAGAGTGACCATAATATGGTACAATTCTTTATTGGGATGGAGAGTGACAAAGTTAATTCAGAAACTAGGGTCCAGAACTTAAGGAAAGATAACTTTGACGGTATGAGGTGCGAATTGGCTAGATTAGACTGGCAAATGATACTTTGGTCGGTGAGAGGCGACAGTCCGGGGATGTCGGAGGCCAATAAAGGCCACGAGAGGCAGCGGGAGTTCGTGGTCGGTGAGAGGCAAGAGTCCGGGGACGTCGGAGGCCTATAAAGGCCGCGAGAGGTAGCGGGAGTTCGTGCTCATGGAGAGGCGTGAGTCTGGGGTCAGAGGCCTATAAAGGCTGCGAGAGGCAGCGGGAGTTCATGGTCGTGGAGAGGCGTGAGTCCGGGGTCGTAGGCCTATAAAGGCCGCGAGAGGCAGCGGGAGTTCGCGGTTGTGTAGAGGTGTGAGTCCGGGGTCGGAGGCCTATAAAGGCCGCGAGAGGCAGCGGGAGTTCGTGGTCGTGGAGAGGTGTGAGTCCGGGGTCAGAGGCCTATAAAGGCTAGCTGGTGCAGCTGCAGGGAGAAGGCAAAAAAGAAGTAGAAAGAAAGCGAAAAGTGACTTCACAGCCAAGGGGGTAAGTGATTGGCTGGTAATTGGTAAGTAGTTTTTTGATCTCTTTTCTTCATCAGTAAGTAACCTTTTGCATTGTTGTTGCCAAATTAAGTTATTCTAAGGGTAAGTCATGGCAGGACAGCTCGGACACGTGTTATGCTCCTTCTGTACTATGTGGGAACTCAGGGACGCTTCCGGTGTCCTGACGACTACGTGTGCGAGAAGTGTATCCGTCTGCAGTTCCTGACAGACCGCATTACGGCAATGGAGCTGCGGGTGGATTCACTCTGGAGCATCCATGATGCTGAGAATGACGTGAATAGCACGTTGAGCGAGTTGGTCTCACAGCAGGTAAAGGGTACACAGCCAGATAGAAATGGGTGACCAACAGGAAGAGCAGTGCAAGGAAGGTAGTGCAGGGGTCCCCTGCGGACATCCCCCTGCAAAACAGATACACCGCTTTGGGTACTTTTGAGGGGGATGATTCATCAGGGGAGGACAGCAGCAGCCAAGTTCATGGTACCGTGGGTGGCTCTGCTGCACAGGAGGGCAGGAAAAAGAGTGGGAGAGCTATGGTGATAGGGGATTCGATTGTAAGGGGAATAGATAGGCGTTTCTGCGGCCGCAACCAAGACTCCAGGATGGTATGTTGCCTCCCTGGTGCAAGGGTCAAGGATGTCTCGGAGAGGGTGCAGGACATTCTGAAAAGGGAGGGTGTATAGTCAGTTGTCATGGTGCACATAGGTCCCAACAATACAGGTAAAAAAACGAGATGAGGTCCTCCGAGACGAATTTACGGGGCTAGGAGCTAAATTAAAAAGTAGGACCTCAAAAGTAGTAATCTCAGGATTGCAACCAGTGCCACGTGCTAGTCAGAGTAGGAATCGCAGGATAGCTCAGATGAATACGTGGCTTGAGGAGTGGTGCAGAAGGGAGGGATTCAAATTCCTGGGGCATTGGAACCGGTTCTGGGGGAGGTGGGACCAGTACCAACCGGATGGTCTGCAGCTGGGCAGGACCGGAACCAATGTCCTATGGGGAGTGTTTGCTAGTGCTGTTGGGGAGGAGTTAAACTATTATGGCAGGCGGACAGGAACCTATGTAGGGAGGCAGAGGGAAATAAAAGGGAGACAGAGGCAAAAGATAAAAAGGAGAAGAGTAAAAGTGGAGGCAGGGAATCCCAAGGCAAAAAACAAAAAGGGCAACATTGCAGACAAATTCTAAAGGGTCAAGATGTATTAAAAAGACAAGCCTGAAGGCTCTGTGCCTCAATGCGAGGAGTATTCGGAATAAGGTGGACGAATTAACTGTGCAGATAGCAGTTAATGGATATGATGTAATTGGCATCACAGAGACATGGCTCCAGGGTGACCAAAGCTGGGAACTCAAAATCCAGAGGTATTCAACATTTAGGAAGGATAGGCAAAGAGGAAAAGGAGGCAGGTGGCGTTGCTGTTTAAAGAGGAAATTAATGCAATAGTAAGGAGGGACATTGGCTTGGATGATGTGGAATTGGTGTGGGTGGAGCTACGGAATAACAAAGGGCAGAAAAAGCTGGTGGGAGTTGTGTACAGGCCACCAAACAGTAGTAGTGAGGTTGGGGACAGCATCAAACAAGAAATAATGGATGTGTGCAATAAAGGTACAGCAGTTATCATGCGCGACTTTAATTTACATATAGATTGGGCTAACCAAACTGGCAGCAATGCGGTAGAGGACGATTTCCTGGATTGTATTAAGGATGGTTTTCTTGATCAATATGTCGAGGAACCAACTAGAGAGCTGGCCATCCTAGACTGGGTGATGTGTCATGAGAAGGGACTAATTAGCAATCCTGTTGTGCGAGGCCCCTTGCGAAGAGTGACCATAATATGGTAGATTTCTTTATTAAGATGGAGAGTGACACAGTTAGTTCAGAAACCAGGGTCCGAAACTTAAGGAAAGCTAACTTCGACGGTATGAGGCGTGAATTGGCTAGAATAGACTGGCAAATGACACTTAAAGGGTTGACAGTGGATAGGCACTGGCAAACATTTATAGATCACATGGATGAACTTCAACAGTTGTACATCCCTGTCTGGAGTAAGAATAAAACAGGGAAGGTGGCTCAACTGTGGCTAAGAAAGGAAATTAAGGATAGCGTTAGATCCAAGGAAGAGGCATAGAAACATAGAAACATAGAAACATAGAAAATAGGTGCAGGAGTAGGCCATTCGGCCCTTCTAGCCTGCACCGCCATTCAATGAGTTCATGGCTGAACTTGCAACTTCAGTACCCCATTCCTGCTTTCTCACCATACCCCTTGATTCCCCTAGTAGTAAGGACTTCATCTAACTCCTTTTTTAATATATTTAGTGAATTGGCCTCAACAACTTTCTGTGGTAGAGAATTCCACAGGTTCACCACTCTCTGGGTGAAGAAATTCCTCCTCATCTCGGTCCTAAATGGCTTACCCCTTATCCTTAGACTGTGTCCCCTGGTTCTGGACTTCCCCAACATTGGGAACATTCTTCCTGCATCTAACCTGTCGAACCCTGTCAGAATTTTAAACGTTTCTATGAGGTCCCCTCTCATTCTTCTGAACTCCAGTGAATACAAGCCCAGTTGATCCAGTCTTTCTTGAAAGGTCAGTCCCACCATCCCGGGAATCAGTCTGGTGAACCTTCGCTGCACTCCCTCAATAGCAAGAATGTCCTTCCTCAGGTTAGGAGACCAAAACTGTACACAATACTCCAGGTGTGGCCTCACCAAGGCCCTGTACAACTGTAGCAACACCTCCCTGCCCCTGTACTTAAATCCCCTCGCTATGAAGGCCAACATGCCATTTGCTTTCTTAACCGCCTTGTGCACCTGC
Source organism: Pristiophorus japonicus (assembly GCF_044704955.1). NCBI lineage: Eukaryota > Metazoa > Chordata > Chondrichthyes > Pristiophoridae > Pristiophorus > Pristiophorus japonicus. The sequence goes on along the minus strand of NC_091984.1, from coordinate 8,457,700 downwards.
ATGCCAACCTTCAATGACTGATGTATGATGACACCCAGGTCTCGTTGCACCTCCCCTTTTCCTAATCTGTCACCATTCAGATAATAGTCTGTCTCTCTGTTTTTACCACCAAAGTGGATAACCTCACATTTATCCACATTATACTTCATCTGCCATTCATTTGCCCACTCACCTAACCTATCCAAGTCACTCTGCAGCCTCATAGCATCCTCCTCGCAGCTCACACTGCCACCCAACTTAGTATCATCCGCAAATTTGGAGATACTACATTTAATCCCCTCGTCTAAATCATTAATATACAGAGTAAACAGCTGGGGCCCCAACACAGAACCTTGCGGTACCTCACTAGTCACTGCCTGCCATTCTGAAAAGTCCCCATTTACTCCTACTCTTTGCTTCCTGTCTGACAACCAGTTCTCAATCCATGTCAGCACACTACCCCCAATCCCATGTGCTTTAACTTTGCACATTAATCTCTTGTGTGGGACCTTGTCGAAAGCCTTCTGAAAGTCCAAATACACCACATCAACTGGTTCTCCCTTGTCCACTCTACTGGAAACATCCTCAAAATATTCCAGAAGATTTGTCAAGCATGATTTCCCTTTCACAAATCCATGCTGACTTGGACCTATCATATCACCTCTTTCCAAATGCACTGTTATGACATCCTTAATAATTGATTCCATCATTTTACCCACTACCGATGTCAGGCTGACCGGTCTATAATTCCCTGTTATCTCTCTCCCTCCTTTTTTAAAAAGTAGGGTTACATTGGCTACCCTCCACTCCATAGGAACTGATCCAGAGTCAATGGAATGTTGGAAAATGACTGTCAATGCATCCACTATTTCCAAGGCCACCTCCTTAAGTACTCTGGGATGCAGTCCATGAGGCCCTGGGGATTTATCGGCCTTCAATCCCATCAATTTCCCCAACACAATTTCCCAACTAATAAGGATTTCCCTCAGTACCTCCTCCTTAGTAGACCCTCCGATCCCTTTTATATCCGGAAGGTTGTTTGTGTCCCCCTCAGTGAATACCGAACCAAAGTACTTGTTCAATTGGTCCGCCATTTCTTTGTTCCCCGTCATGACTTCCCCTGATTCTGACTGCAGGGGACCTACGTTTGTCTTTACTAACCTTTTTCTCTTTACATATCTATAGAAACTTTTGCAATCCGTCTTAATGTACCCTGCAAGCTTCTTCTCGTACTCCATTTTCCCTGCCCTAATCAAACCCTTTGTCCTCCTCTGCTGAGTTCTAAATTTCTCCCAGTCCCCGGCTTCGCTGCTATTTCTGGCCAATTTGAATGACACTTCCTTGGCTTTAATACTATCCCTGATTTCCCTTGATAGCCACGGTTGAGCCACCTTCCCTTTTTTATTTTTACGCCAGACAGGAATGTACAATTGTTGTCGTTCATCCATGCGGTCTCTAAATGTCTGCCATTGCCCATCCACAGTCAACCCCTTCAGTTTCATTCGCCAATCTATCCTAGCCAATTCACGCCTCATACTTTCAAAGTTACCCTTCTTTAAGTTCTGGACCATGGTCTCTGAATTAACTGTTTTATTCTCCATCCTAATGCAGAATTCCACCATATTATGGTCACTCTTCCCCAAGGGGTCTCGCAGAACGAGATTGCTAATTAATCCTCTCTCATTACACAACACCCAGTCTAAGATGGCCTCCCCCCGAGTTGGTTCCTCGACATATTGGTCTAAAAACCCATCCCTTATGCACTCCAGGAAATCCTCCTCCACCGTATTGCTTCCAGTTTGGTTAACCCAATCTATGTGCATATTAAAGTCACCCATTATAACTGCTGCACCTTTATTGCACGCATCCCTAATTTCATGTTTGATGCCCTCCCCAACATCACTACTACTGTTTGGAGGTCTGTACACAACTCCCACTAATGTTTTTTGCCCTTTGGTATTCTGCAGCTCTACCCATATAGATTCCACATCATCCAAGCTAATGTCCTTCCGAAATATTGCCTTAATTTCCTCCTTAACCAGCAATGCTACCCCACCTTTTTTTCCTTTTATTCTATCTTTCCTGAATGTTGAATACCCCTGGATGTTGAGTTCCCAGCCCTGATCATCCTGGAGCCACGTCTCCGTAATCCCAATCACATCATATTTGTTAACATCGATTTGCACAGTTAATTCATCCACCTTATTGCAGATACTCCTTGCATTAAGACACAAAGCCTTCAGGCTTGTTTTTTTAACACCCTTTGTCCTTTTAGAATTTTGCTGTACAGTGGCCATTTTTGTTCTTTGCCTTGGGTTTCTCTGCCCTCCACTTTTCCTCATCTCCTTTCTGTCTTTTGCTTTTGCCTCCTTTTTGTTTCCCTCTGTCTCCCTGCATTGGTTCCCATCCCCCTGCCATATTAGTTTAAATCCTTCCCAACAGCACTAGCAAACACTCCCCCTAGGACATTGGTTCCGGTCCTGCCCAGGTGCAGACCGTCCGGTTTGTACTGGTCCCACCTCCCCCAGAACCGGTTCCAATGTCCCAGGAATTTGAATCCCTCCCTGCTGCACCACTGCTCAAGCCACGTATTTATCTGCGCTATCCTGCGATTCCTACTCTGATTATCACGTGGCACTGGTAGCAATCCCGAGATTACTACTTTTGAGGTCCTACTTTTTAATTTAGCTCCTAGTTCCTTAAATTCGTTTCGTAGGACCTCATCCCTTTTTTTACCTATGTCGTTGGTACCAATGTGCACCACGACAACTGGCTGATCTCCCTCCCTTTTTAGAATGTCCTGCACCCGCTCCGAGACATCCTTGACCCTTGCACCAGGGAGGCAACATACCATCCTGGAGTCTCGGTTTCGGCCGCAGAAACGCCTATCTATTCCCTTTACAATTGAATCCCCTATCACTATTGCTCTCCCACTCTTTTTCCTGCCCTCCCTTGCAACACAGCCAGCCACGGTGCCATGAACTTGGCTGCTGCTGCCCTCCCCTGATGAGTCATCCCCCTCAACAGTACCCCTCAGCAGTGTATCTGTTTTGCAGGGGGATGACCACAGGGGACTCCTGCACTACCTTCCTTGCCCTACTCTTCCTGCTGGTCTTCCATTCCCTAGCTGGCTGTGGACCCTTCTCCTGCGGTAAGACCAACTCGCTACACGTGATACTCACGTCATTCTCAGCATCGTGGATGCTCCAGAGTGAATCCACCATCAGCTCCAACTCCGCAACGCGTACCGTCAGAAAATTAGCCAGAAAAAGCAGCAAACCTGAGGACTGGGAGAAATTTAGAATTGAGCAGAGGAGCAAAGGGTTTAATTCAGAGGGGGAAATTAGAGTAAGAGAGGAAGCTTGCTGGGAACATAAAAACTGACTGCAAAAGCTTCTGTAGATATGTGAAGAGAAAAAGATTAGTGAAGACAAACGTAGGTCCCTTGCAGTCAGATTCAGGTGAATTTATAATGGGGAACAAAGAAATGGCAGACCAATTGAACAAATATTTTGTTTCTGTCTTCACTAAGGAAGACACATATAACCTTTCGGATGTACAAGGGGACCGAGGGTCTAGTGAGAAGAGGAACTGAAGGATATCCTTATTAGGCAGGAAATTGTGTTGGGGAAATTGATGGGATTGTAAGCTGATAAATAGCTGGGGCCTGATAGTCTACATCCTAGAGTACTTAAAAGAAGTGGCCCTAGAAATAGTGGATGCATTGGTGATCATTTTGCAACAGTCTATCAACTCTGGATCAGTCCCTATCGACTGGAGGGTAGCTAATGTAACACCGCTTTTTAAAAAAGGAGGGAGAGAGAAAACGGGCAATTATAGCCTGACATCAGTAGTGGTGAAAATGTTGGAATCAATCATTAAGGATGAAATAGCAGCGCATTTGGAAAGCAGTGACAGGATTGGACCAAGTCAGCATGGATTTATGAAAGGGAAATCATGCTTGACAAATCTTCTGGGATTTTTTGAGGATGTAACTGGGAAGGTGGACAAGGGGGAACCAGTGGATGTGGTGTAATTGGACTTTCAAAAGGCTTTTGACAAGGTCCCACACAAGAGATTGGTGTGCAAAATCAAAGCACACGGTATTGGGGGTAATGTACTGACGTGGATAGAGAACTGGTTGGCAGACAGGAAGCAGAGAGTCGGGATAAATGGGTCCTTTTCAGAATGGCAGGCAGTGACTAGTGGGGGTGCCACAGGGATCAGTGCTGGGACCCCAGCTCTTTACAATATATGTTAATGATTTGGATGAAGGAATTGAGTGTAATATCTCCAGGTTTGCAGATGACACTCAACTGGGTGGCGGTGTGAGCTGTGAGGAGGACTCTAAGAGGCTGCTGGGTGACTTGGACAGGTTAGGCGTGTGGGCAAATGCATGGCAGATGCTGTATAAATGAGGATAAATGTGAGGTTATACACTTTGGGGGTAAAAACACGAAGGCCGAACATTAACTGAATGGCGGCAGATTAGGAAAAGGGGAGGTGCAGCGAGACCTGGGTGTCATGGTTCATCATTCATTGAAAGTTGGCATGCAGGTACAGCAGGTGTTGAAGAAGGCAAATGGTATGTTGGCCTTCACACTAGGCAATTTTAGGATAAGGGCAGGGAAGTCTTACTGCAGTTGTACAGGGCCTTGGTGAGGTCTCACCTGGAATATTGTGTTCAGTTTTGGTCTCCTAATCTGAGGAAGGACGTTCTTACTATTGAGGGAGTGCAGCAAAGGTTCACCAGACTGATTCCAGGGATGGCTGGACTGACATGAGGAGAAATTGGATCCACTGAGCCTTCATACACTGGAGTTTAGAAAGATGAGAGGGGATCTCATAGAAACATATAAGAGTCTGACGGGGCTGGACAGGTTCGATGCGGGAAGAATGTACCCGATGTTGGGGAAGTCCAGAACAGTCTAAGGATAAGGGGTAGGCCATTTAGGAATGAGTTGAGGAGAAACTTCTTCACTCAGAAAGTTGTTAACCTGTGGAATTCCCTGCCGCAGAGAGTTGTTGGTGGCAGTTCATTGGATATATTCAAGAGGGAGTTCGATATGGCCCTTACAGCTAAAGGGATCAAGGGGTATGGAGAGAAAGCAGGAAAGGATACTGAAGGAATGATCAGCCGTGATCTTATTGAATGGTGGTGCAGGCTCGAAGGGCTGAATGGCCTACTCCTGCACCTATTTTCTATGTTTCTATGTTTCTCCCAAAGCCGTGAATGCGCAGTACCCAACAGTTGTGACCTGCACTGTGGGCCACGCTTTAATTCACTCCTGAAGGAGAAGGTCGCTGTTTGCATTGGTGGCCAGGTGCAGAGTGGGGACAGCTGCTGAAGAGAGCCAGAGACAGAGGGGAAATGAGAGAGAAGGAGATGGTCATTGGATCCATTGGGGGCAGTGTGTGGTGGCGGAGGGGGCTGTTGGCAGAAGAGAAGGAGAGAGGAGAAGGGAGAGAGAGAGAGGAAGAAAGAGAGAGAGAGGTGGATCAAAGAGAGATACGGTGAAAGTGAGAGAGAGAGTGGAAGAGAGGGGGAGGGGAGAGAGAAAGGTGGTGAGGGAGATGGGGAGAGAGAAGGGGAATGAGAGAGAGGGACAGATGGACGAGAGAGTGGTGAAGGGTAGAGAGAGGGAGAGTGAAGGGGAGAGAGAAGGTGGGAGACAGGGAGAGGGGAGTGAAGAGAGAGAGAGGGGTATACAGAGAGAGGGGGGGGAGGAGAGAAAGAGGTGGGGAAAGAATGGTCTAATGGGAGAGAGAAAGAGAGGGAATGGAGAGGGTTTAAGGGGAGGAGAAAGGACTGGAGCGAAGGGAAAGGAGTTCTGAAACTTGGTGGGGAGAGGAGATCAGGACCTCGATGGGGAGAGGAGGTCAGGAATTCAGGGATGAGAGGAGGTCAGGAATTCGGGGACGGGGAGATTAAATAGCACGGAGAGCACAATGGGGATGGGGGAAAAATGTGACTCAGGTCGAAAGCTGGTGGAGATGGAAGGAATGAAAGCGAGAATGTGATCCAGATGGTAAGGCGGATCACATACATCCAATCCCACCCTTTTTACACCTATACAACGTTCTCCTCTCCTTCCTCTCGACCTGGTTGGTTTCTCGGAATGTTTGCTACTTGTGTAGCAAGTGATATCATTGGACTGGATGAAATCCAGAACCCATGATACTGTTAAACATAAGAACATAAGAAATAGGAGCAAGAGGAGACCATTTGGCCCCTCGAGCCTGCTCCGCCATTTAATAAGATCATGGCTAATCTGATCTTGGGCTCGGCTCCACTTCCCTGTCCGCTCCCATAATCCTTCACTCACTTATTATTCAAAAATATGTCGATCATACCTTATATTCAATGACCTAGCCTCCACAGCTCTCTGGGGCAGAGAATTCCAATCTGCTCAACCTTTCCTCATAAGTCAATCCCTTCTTCTGAGGAATCAACCTAATGAACCTTCTCTGAACTGCCTCCAATGCAAGTGTATCCCTCCTTAAATAAGGAGAGCAAAACTGTGCGCAGTGCTCTAAGTATGGCCTCACCAATACCCTTTAATGTTGTAGCAGGACTTCCCTGCTTTTATACTCTATCCCCTTTGCAATAAAATCCAACATTCCATTTGCCTTCCTGATTACTTGCTGTATCTGCATGCTAACTCTTTATGTTTCATGCACAAGGCCTCCAGGGGCTAGATAGAAACATAGAAAATAGGTGCAGGAGTAGGCCATTCGGCCCTTCGAGCCTGCACCACCATTCAATAAGATCATGGCTGATCATTCACCTCAGTACACATTTTCTGCTTTCCCTCCATATCCCTTGATTCGCCATATCTAACTCCCTCTGGAATATATCCAATGAACTGGCATCAACAACTCTCAGCGGTAGGGAATTCCACAGGTTAACAACTTTCTGAATGAAGAAGTTTCTCCTCATCTCAGTCCTAAATGGCTTACTCCTTAACCTTATACTATGTCCCCCGGTTCTGGACTTCCCAACATCGGGAACATTCTTCCTGCATCTAACCACTCCTGTCTTGTCAGAATGTTATATATTTCTATGAGATCACCTCTCATCCTTCTAAACTCCAGTGAATACAAGCCCAGTCAATCCAGTCTCCCCTCATATGTAAGTCCTGCCATCCCGTGAATCAGTCTGGTGAACCTTCATTGCACTCCCTCAATAGCAAGAACGTCCTTCCTCAGATTAGGAGACCAAAACTGAACACAATGTTCCAGGTGAGGCCTCACCAAGGCCCTGTACAACTGCAATAAGACCTCCCTGCTCCTATACTCAAATCCCCTAGCTATGAAGGCCAACATACCATTTGCCTTCTTCACCACCTGCTGTACCTGCATGCCAACTTTCAATGACTGATGTACCATGACACCCAGGTCTCGTTGCACCTCCCCTTTTCCTAATCTGCCGCCATACAGATAATATTCTGCTTTCGTGTTATTGCCACCTGTTAAGTCCTGACTCTAATGTACTGACTTACACGAGACACACGCTGAAGTCAAGATCACTCAGGACCTGCACCTTTAATTCCAGCTCTCCAGTGCTGCACTTGCCTGAGACCTCCCTTTATATACCTCAGTGGGACAGGTATGGAGTGTCTCCTGCAAGTGCACCCCTGGTGGTAAGGTATGCTTATTGTTGCAGGTCATATCCAGTTACAGTCATGTATAGCATGGTAAGATACAGTTATATACAGTAATGTGAGATGCATGACATCACCCTCCCCCAAGGTCTTATTGCCTTTATAGATTCAGTCTCTCAGGTGGTCTGCGCTCTCGCGTGGAGCGTCTTAGTTGTGGTTCAGTTGTTTGCCTTGGTGTCTGTCCACCAGGTGTGGTGTGAGTTCCACATTGTAGTCTGCCTCTGGTTCTTCAGTGTTATCAGTGAATCTACTTTTTACTTGGTCAATATGCCTCCGGCAGGTTTGGCCATTGTCCATTTGTACAACCAGTAGTCTGTTTCCCTCTTTGTCTGTTACTCAGGCAAGCCATTTGGGACCCCGGCCATAGTTTAGCACCAACACTTTGTCCCCTATCTCATTCCACCTCTCCCTCGAATTTCGGTCATGGTACTCAATAAGCTTTTGACGCTTAGCCTCAACAACTTCATGCATGTCTGGGAGGATTAACGAGAGCCTGGTCTTTAAGGTTCGTTTCATCAATAACCTGTCCAGCCCCATCAGAATCTTATATGTGTCTATGAGATCCCCTCTCATCCTTCTAAACTCCAGTGTATAAAGGCCCAGTTGATCCAGTCTCTCCTCATATGTCAGTCCAGCCATCCCTGGTGAACCTTCGCTGCACTCCCTCAATAGCAAGAACATCCTTCCTCAGATTCGGAAACCAAAACTGAACACAATATTCCAGGTGAGGCCTCACCAAGGCCCTGTACAACTGCAGTAAGACTTCCCTGCTTCGATACTCAAACCCCCTAGCTATGAAGGCCAACATACCATTTGCCTTCTTCACCGCCTGCTGTACCTGCATGCCCACTTTCAATGACTGATGAACCATGACACCCAGGTCTCGCAGTACCTCCCCTTTTCCGAATCTGCCACCATTCAGATAATATTCTGTCTTCATGTTTTTACCCTCAAAGTGGATAACCTCACATTTATCCACATTATACTGCATCTGCCATGCATTTGCCCACTCGCCTAACCTGTCCAAGTCACCCAGCAGCCTCTTAGAGTCCTCCTCACAGCTCACACCGCCACCCAGTTGAGTGTCATCTGCAAATTTGGAGATATTACACTCAATTCCTTCATCCAAATCATTAATATATATTGTAAAGAGCTGGGGTCCCAGCACTGATCCCTGTGGCACTCCACTAGTCACTGCCTGCCTTTCTGAAAAGGACCCGTTTATCCCAACTCTCTGCTTCCTGTCTGCCAACCAGTTCTCTATCCATGTCAGTACACTACCACCGATAGCATGTTCTTTGATTTTGCACACCAATCTCTTGTGTGGGACCTTGTCAAAAGCCTTTTGAAAATCCAAATACACCACATCCACTGGTTCTCCCTTGTCCACTCTGCTAGTTACATCCTCAAAAATTTCCAGAAGATTTGTCAAGCATGATTTCGCTTTCATAAATCCATGCTGACTTGAACCAATCCTATCACTGCTTTCCAAATGCGCTGCTATTTCATCCTTAATGATTGATTCCAACATTTTCCTCACTACTGATGTCAGGCTAACTGTTCTATAATTAACCGTTTTCTCTCTCCCTCCTTTTTTAAAAAGTAGTGTTACATTAGCTACCCTCCAGTCCATAGGGACTGATCCAGAGTCGATAGACTGTTGCAAAATGATCACCAATGCATCCACTATTTCTAGGGCCACTTCTTTAAGTACTCTGGATGTAGATCTGGCCCTGGGGATTGATCAGCCTTCAATCCCATCAATCATCCTAACACAATTTCCTGCCTAATAAGGATATCCTTCAGTTCCTCCTTCTCACTAGACTCTCGGTTCCCTAATACATCCGGAAGGTTATTTGTGTCTTCCTTCATGAAGACAGAATCAAAGTATTTGTTCAATTGGGCATTATTTCCGACGTGGGTGGTAAAAATGGGTTTTCAGATCCCCAGCTTCTCACTAATTCTCAAAGCACCTCGTCTCCATTTTTGAAATTGGGCGTTACTGCGAGTGATATGAAATGGGCAGTAGCGTTAAATCTCTCTGACCGTGTGCCGTAAAGTGTTGCTGTCCTTAGCAACGGCAACGGCTTGGCACCGCTCGATTCCCATGATTCAAGAGGTCAAGGGTCGTCTTGACATGCACAGAAGAGGAGACACAGAGAGAGGGAGCTGAGAGGGACTGAAATTGTGTGTGGCTGTGTGATGTGTGCTTGTTTGGCTGTTGTGCGAGGTACGAGGGAGATTCACCAGCAGTAAAAAGTTTACTAAGCACCAAGAACATAGTTGGCACTGAGTTTTTGTCCAACAAAAATTGGACAGGTTAGATGCAGGAAGAATGTTCCCGATGTTGGGGAAGTCCAGAACCAGGGAACATAGTCTTAGGATAAGGGGTAAGGACTGAGATGAGGAGGAACTTCTTCACTCAGAGAGTTGTTAACCTGTGGAATTCCCTACCGCAGAGAGTTGTTGATGCCAGTTCGTTAGATATATTCAAGAGGGAGTTAGATATGGCCCTTGCGGCTAAAGGGATCAAGGGGTATGGAGAGAAAGCAGGAATGGGGTACTGAAGGAATGATCAACCATGATCTTATTGAATGGTGGTGCAGGCTCGAAGCACCGGATGGCCTGCTCCTGCACCTATTTTCTATGTTTCTATGTTTCTATATAACATGGAAAGGATGGAGGAGGCCCTGGAGCTGGTAGCCAGGAACACTGGTGGCAGAGGACTCTCAATGGTCCCAGATCGCGGCACTGCACCCCAAGGTGCCGCATCCCTATTGCCAAAGACACATAAGAGCCAGGAGCAACCTCTTGCTTCTGGCTCGGAGCACGTTCCCGCCTCGGGACTGTCCTCTCTCGTATATATCTGAGCAACGGTTCGGCCGTCATTCCCCCCCCTCCCGCAATGAAGCATCACCTGAGGTGCTCCTCGGCCAGGTGGCTTGGAGTCTGGAGGGGAAGGGGAAGGGGTAGAGGTGGGGACGAGAAGTGGGGTGGTGGGGTGAAGGAGTGTTTTTTACAGAAATACTTATAATTTCAGACAATGTTCGATTTAAATGTTTTTGATTTAATAAGACCTTGTTTCGCATTGTCTCAGATAGCTGCACCATTATACACTGGTGATTCCTGAACATGAAAGGGCATAATTACTCTTAACTTCAATCAACTTAAACTTTAACTATCATAAAGATGATGCCCACCTTTGATATATGACTTACACACACAGCAGTGTGTCAGCTTTGTAAATACCACCAATGTTCTTTCAGGAAAAGCGCTCATTGATGAGCTCCTGATATAACAGTCTTGCAGCTATCCACCACAGGCCCTTTCATGAGGTTGGCAGGGGGGCGGGGGTATGGCTTCAGCATCAGCCTGATTGTCTGGGCCGATGTCAGCATCCACCTCCTCGTCCTTCTCTTCCTCTCTCTGGTGAGCTGGACTGTCAGACTCTTCAGGCAATTCTTTTCCCCTCCTGATAGTCAAGTTGTGCAGCATGGAGCACACCACCATGAATTAAGTTACTTGCTCAGGGGGGTATTGGAGCTCGCCTCTTGAGTGGTTCGGGCATCTGAAGTGCTGCTTAAGCACTCCAATGGTTTTCTCCATGATATTCAGAGTGGCTCTGCGGCTCTCGTTGTATTGCCTCTCAGGTTCGGTGTGGGTGTCACGCAGGGGGGTCATCAGGTGGCAAGGCCATATCCTTTGTCACCAAGCATCCAGCATTGACCTTGTGGCTGATTGTTAAACAAGTCAGTTACAGTGCTCTCACACAGGATGTGAGCATCATGGATGCTGCCCAGAAATTTTGCATTCATTGCCATTATAATTTGCTGGCGGTTGACAAACGAGTTGCACATTCAGGGAGTGGAATCTCTTGCGGTTCCTGAAAACCTCTGCATCCTGAAAAGGTGCCTACATCGCGATGTGCGTACAGTCTATTGTTCCCTGAACCTTGGGGAAGTTAGCAATTTGGGAGAATCCTAAAGCCCTCTCAGTCTGAGCCTCCCTGGTCATAGGGAAGCTGATCAGGTCCATCCTGCGTGTGCACAGGGCTTCAGTGACCTGTCTAATGCATCAATGTGTGGCATGCTGAGACAGATCGCAAATGTCACCAGCTGAGGCCTGAAAAGAACCCGATGTGTAGAACGACAGTGCCGCGGTGACTTTGACCTCGACGGACAGTGCAGTACTGATGGTGCTGGCATGCTGCAGATCTCCGCTTATGAGCTGGCATACCTCAGTGATAACCTCTTTGTGGAAGCGCAGTCTCTGAAGGCAGGTAGTGTCGGGCAAGTCGAGGTAAGACTGCTTCTCCCTGTACTTGCGGGGGGTGTAACATCTGGTCCTCATCAGTCTGGCACATCTTACATTGGGCACATAGTGATGTGGAGCGTACCTTGGGCCATCTCGAGTCTGCAGCCATCATCGTAGGCAGTCCCTCGGAATCGAGGAAGACTTGCTTCCACTCCCAAAGTGAGTTCTCTGATAGCTGAACAGTCCAATACGAGAGGCACAGATCCTGTTACAGGTGGGACAGACACTCGTCAGGGGAAGGGGTTGGTAGGGCTGGTTTGCTGCATGCTCCTTCCGCTGCCTGTGCCTGGCCTCTTCATGCTCCTTGCGTCGAGACTCAAAGAGCTCAATGCCCTCCCGGATGGACTTTCTCTGCCTCAGGCAGTCTGCATCCAGGGTCTCCCAAGTGTCAGTGGTGATGTCGCACTTTACCAGGGAGGCATTGAGGGTGTCCTTATAACGTTTCTGCTCTCCTCCTTTGGCTCGTTTACCACGAAGGAGCTCTGTATAAAGCGTTTACTTAGGGAGTCTCGTATCTGGCATGCGTACTATGTGGCCTGCCAGCGAAGCTGATCGAGTGTGGTCAGTGTTTCAATGCTGGGGATATTAGCCTGGTCGAGGACACTGATGTTGGTGCGCCTGTCCTCCCAGGAGATTTGCAGGATCTTGTGGAGACATCGTTGGTGATATATCTCCAGCGACTTGAGGTGCCTTCTGTAAATCGTCCATGCCTCAGATCCATACAGGAGGGCGGGTATTACGACAGCCCTGTAGACCATGAGTTTGGTGGTAGATTGGAGAGTCTGGTCTTTAAAAACTCTTTTCCGCAGGCGGTCGAAGGCTGCACTGGCGCACTGGAGGCGATGCTGAATCTCCGCATCAATGTCTGCCTTTGTTGGTAAGAGGCTCCCGAGATATGGTAAATGGTGATTGATGATTGGAGGGCAGTGCTGTGTGGCGATGACAGGCTGGTGAAGGACATTTGTCTTACGGATGTTAAGCGTAAGGCCCATGCTTTCATATGCCTCAGTGAATACATTGACTATATCCTGCAGTTCAGCCTCTGAATTTGCACAGACACAGGCATTGTCCACATACTGCAGCTCAATGACAGAGGTTGGGGTGATCTTGGACCTGGCCTGGAGGCAGCGTAGGTTAAACAGCTTCCCACTGGTTCTGTAGTTTAGTTCCACTCCAGCGGGGAGCTTGTTGATTGTGAGGTGGAGCATGGCGGCGAGGAAGATTGAGAAGAGGGTGGAGCAATAACACAGCCCTGTTTCACCCCGGTCCGGTCGTGGATTGGGTCTGTAATGGATCCGTTGGTGAGGATCACGGCCTGCATGTCATCCTGAAGCAGGCGAAGGATGTTGACAAACTCTTGGGGGCATCTGAAACGGAGGAGGACGCTCCATAGACCCTTATGGTTGACAGTGTCAAAGGCCTTTGTAAGATCGATAAAGGCCATGTATAAAGGCTGGCGCTGCTCCCTGCATTTTGCCTGGAACTGGCGCACTGCAAAGATCATGTCAGTTATGCCCCGAAGAGGACGAAATCCGCATTGTGATTCCGGGAGGAGCTCCTCGGCCACTGAGAGAAGACAACTGAGGAGAACTCGAGCGGCAACTTTCCCAGTGGCTGAAAGCAGGGAGATTCTTCTGTAGTTGCCGTAGTCGGACTTGTCTCCCCTTTTTAAAGATGACCACAATCACTACATCTCTGAGAACTCCCGGCATGCTCTCCTCCCTCCAGATGAGAGAGATGAGTTCATGTATCCGCGCCAACAGCGCCTCTCTGCTGTATTTTAGCGCCTCAGCAGGGATTCCATCCGCACCCGTAGCCTTGTTATTCTTAAGCTGTTTTATGGCTTTGCCAACCTCGTGCAATGTTGGAGTTTCACTGAGCTGGTGGCGGGTGGCATGCTGCGGGATGGAATCGAGAACACTCGAGTCAAAGGCAGAGTCTTGATTGAGGAAATCTTGAAAGTGCTCCTTCCATCGGGCCCTGACAGCCTCAGTGTCCTTGATGAGTGTTTCCCCGTTCTTGGCCAGGAGTGTGGTGGGGCCTTGGGAGTTTGGACCGTAGGTGGCCTTGACTGCAGTGAAGAATCCTCGCATATCGTGGTTGTCGACCAGTTGTTGTATCTCCTGTGCTTTCTCCATCCAACATCTGTTCTTTAGGTCCCGAGGTTTTGTTGGACCTGAGCCTTGAGCCGTCTGTAATGTTTTGCAACTCCCGAGTTGGCTGTTGCTTGAGGCTCAGAAATGCTTTGCACTTGCGATCTATTAGTTCTTCGATCTCCTGATCATTTTCATCAAACCAGTCCTGATGTTTTCAGGTTGAGTGACCAAGTGTCTCTTCACAGGCACTGGTTATAGAGGCCTGGAGGGCAGACCAAGTGTGATGGGGATTCAGCATCTCAGGGTCATCAAGGCATGCCAGATTAGCTGTGAGGCGCTGGCTATATCGGGCTCTCTTAGCTGGGTCTCTAAGTGACGCAGCATTAACTTTTTTGCAGAACTGCTTCTGCTGTCCCCTCTGCTTTGGAGCAATGTTAATGTTGATGATGGGTTGGATTAGACGGTGATCTGTCCAGCAGTCGGCAGCTCCTGTCATGGCGCGGGTGATGAGTACATCCTTGCGATCCCTGGCTCGGACGATGACATAGTCGAGCAGATGCCAGTGTTTGCAGCGAGGGTGGAGCCACGATGCCTTGTATTTGTCCCTCTGGCGGAACAGGGTGTTGGTAATGAGGAGTTCATGTTCAAGACATTTTGTCAGGAGTAGGGTACCGCTGGAATTCCCTTTCCCTACCCCCTCTCTGCCAATCACACCTCCCCAGAGGACTGTGTCTTTGCCAACCCTGGCATTAAAATCACCCAGGAGGATCAATTTGTCGCCTGTGGGGACACAGGACAAGGATGTCTCGAGGTTGGAATAAAAATCCTCTTTAGCCGAATCCATTACATCGAGTGTGGGGGCGTATGCACTGATGACTGCGGAACATTGGTTCCGAGATAGGGTGATACGGAGTCTGCAGCATGTAATTGGTCATCAAGAGAGGGTGAGAAAGGACAGGCCCCATTGCAATAGCTTTCTGTTTTCTACCGATTAGTCACAAAGAATGAATGTCCCGACGAAGACACCTATTAAATTCCAATCGTTCACAATATGATAAAGATGTTTGTACAGATGTTCACAACCCCTCCAAAGATCTCCAGAGCACATCCGAACTCTCCCAAGCTGGAAGCAGAGCAGCCTTTTAAATGATGTGACATGTGATGTAGAACATGGCGTCCATAACGCTGGGATTATTTCCGGTTAGTTCCACTTTTTCTGGGCGTTTTTTTGTGTGAGCGATATTGTGACCGATATGTGTGCGAGGTGGAGAAAGTGACACTGGCAGATCTCCTGGGCGTTAGTTTCGGAAAATGTGATCTTTCGGACAAAAAAAAGTGGGCGGTCGGTATTATTTAATCTTGAGCGGAAACTAACGCTGGGAAATATTGTGGGTGTTGATTTCGCCCATTCTGATGATTCCGCCCCAAAAAGATGGGTGGGCGGTATTATTTTTTCCCGTCGTTTTGCACATGGGGAAAGTAACGCTTGGCGATAAGTGTCCAAAAGATGCCTGTCAGTTTCAATTTTGTGGCTAAATGGACGAGATCTGGGCGTTATACGTCATTTCAGCGATAAATGGACATTAAGTGAGCGTTAAGCATGCAAAAAATGTGGAAAATCTAGCCCCAGGACCCTCTGTACTACAGCATTTTGTAATTTGCCTCTATTTAAATAATAATTTGCTTTTTTATTTTTCCTGCCAAAGTGGATAACCTCACACTTTCCCACATTATACTCCATCTGCCAAATGATTGCCCACTCACTTAGCCTGTCTGCATCCCTTTGTAGATTGTTCATGTCCTCCTCACAACTTACTTTCCCATCCATCTTTATATCATCAGCAAATTTGGCTACATTGCATGCGATCCCGTCATCCAAATCATTAATATAGATTGTAAATTTTTGAAGGCCCCAGCACCGATCCCTGTGGCACCCCACTAGTTATTGTTTGCCAACCGGGAAATGACCCATTCATCCCCACTCTCTGTTTTCTGCTATTTCTCTAATCCGCTATCCATGCTGATATATTACCCCCAACCCCGTGAGATTTTATCTTGTTCAATAGCCTTTTATGTGGCACTTTATCAAATGCCCTCTGGAAATCCAAATACACCACATCCACTGGTTCCCCCTTATCCAACCTGCTGTTTACATCCTCAAAGAACTCCAGCAAATTTGTCAAACATGATTTCCCTTGCATAAAACCATTCTGACTCTGCTTGTCTGAATGATGCTTTTCCAAATGTCCTGCTACTGCTTCCTTAATAATGGACTCCAGCATTTTCCCAACGAAAGATGTTAGGCTAACTGCTCTATTGTTTTCTGCTTTCTGTCTGCCTCCTTTTTTAAATTGGGGCGTTACATTTGTGGTTTTCAAATCTGCTGGAACCTCTCACAAATCCAGTGACGTTTGCTCGATTACCACCAATGCATCCACTATCTCTGCAGCCACTTCTTTTAAAACCCTAGGATACCAGCCATCAGGATTTGTGCACCTTTAATCCTATTATTTTACCGAGTACTTTTTCTTTAGTGATAGTGATTGTTTTAAGTTCCTCCCTCCATATAGCCTCTGGATTATCCATTATTGAGATGTATTTACTGTCTTCTACCGTGAAGTCTGACACAAAATATTTGTTCAAAGTCTCTGCTATTTTCATGTTACCCATTATTAATTCCCCAGTCTCATCCTCTAAGTGACCAACATTTACTATAGCTACTCTCTTCCTTCTTATATACTTGTAGAAGCTCATACTTTCTGTTTTTATATTTCTTGCTAATTTACTCTCATAATCTATCTTCCCTCTCTTTATTACTTTTTAAGTTGTTCTTTGCTGGTTTTATAAAATTCCCATTCCTCTGGCCTCCCATTAATCTTGGCAACTTTGTACGCCATTGTTTTCAATTTGATACCATCCTTTACTTCCTTAATAAATCACGGATGGTTCTCCCTTCTGGTAAAGTCTTTCCTTCTCACCAGAATATATTTTTGTTGAGAGTTATGAAGTAGCTCCTTAAATATCTGCCATTGCTTATAAATGTCTTACATGTTAATCTATTTTCCCAGTCCACTTTAGCCAACTCTACTTTCATACTTTTGTAATCGCCTTTAATTAGAATCAGTACACTGGTTTGAGATCCAACTTTCTGACCCTACAACTGAATTTGAAATTCAACCATGCAATGATTACTCTTTCCTAGAAGATCCTTTACGATGAAATCATTTATTAATCCTGTTCATTACACAGCACCAGATCTAAGATAGCCTGTTCCCTGGTTGGTTCCGCAAGGATACACTCTATGAACTCTTCCTCAATTTGATTTGTCCAATCAATATGAAGATTAAAATTACCCATGATTATTGCTGTACTTTTCTTACATGCCTCCATTATTTCTTGAGTTATACTCCATCCAACAGTGTAACTACTGTTCGGGGATCTATAGACTACCTGCACCAGTGACTTCATCCCCTTATTATTTCTTATCTCCATCCACCCTACATCTTGATCTTCTGAGCCAATATAATTTCTCACTACTGCACTGATCTCATCCTGTATTAATAGAGCTACCCCACCTCCTTTTCCTTTCTGTCTAGCCCTCCGAATTGTCAAATATTCATGAATATTCAGTTCCCAGCCTTGGTCACCTTGTAACCTTGTCTCTGTAATGGCTATCAAATCATACCCATTTACATTTATTTGCGCCGTTAACTCTTCTATCTTTTTACAAATGCTGTGTTCATTAAGATAAAAATATTTTTGTTTTATCTTTTTGGCTCTGAGGAAACATTGGGTCTGTTTTCTTTGGAACAGAGGAGGCTAAGCGGAGACCTTATTGAGGTGTATAAAATTATGAGGGGTCTGGATAGAATGGATAGGAAGGACCTGTTTCTCTTGGCCAAGTGGTCAACAACCAAGTGGCATAGATTATGTGGGCCATCCCGATCTGTGTGAGAACACCACCGCAGGTCGGGGCTATAAATAGAGTTGTAGCACCGGGCCCTGGAACATTGTGGGCGAAGGTGCGGTGAATGAGAATATGGAGCCCATAAGAGCCGAGGGCCCAGTGGCAGCATGGGCCTGCCCACACTGCGATATGTGTGCGTACTAGGTATATGCTTCAACCCTTGCCATTGGATGAAGGCCTAGCTTTGTTGAGCCTGTGTGGTGACTGATGTGCAACAGTCACCACACATTAAAAAAATCCACACACAGGCCTCTTCCACCCCCTCAATTGGAGTTCAGGACTGGAACATTGGCTCCTTCATTTGAAACATCTGTGAACTCTAGTGGAAACAAGTCATTCTCGCGTGAGGGACCGCCTATGATGATGATGGATTTAAAGTAATTTGGGGGAGGTTTTGGGAAGATATGAAGGGAAAGTTCCTCACCCAGAGGATAGTGGTGGTCTGGAACTCACTACCTGAAAGTGTGTTAGAGGCAGGAACCCTCACCACATTTAAAAGGTACTTAGATTTGCACTTAAAGTGCCGTAACCTACAGGGCTACGAACCAAGAGCTGCAAAGTGGGATTAGGCTGGTAGCTCTTGGTTGTCCTGCACGGACTCAATGGGCCAAAATAGAAACATAAACATAGAAACATAGAAAATAGGTGCAGGAGTAGGCCATTCGGCCCTTCGAGCCTGCACCACCATTCAGTAAGATCATGGCTGATCATTCACCTCAGTATCCCTTTCCTGCTTTCTCTCCATATCCCTTGATCCCTTTAGCCACCAGGGCCGTATCTAATTTCTCCTTGAACATATGTAATGAACTGGCATCAACAAATCTGTGCAGTAGAAAATTCCACAGGTTAACAACTCTCTGAGTAAAGAAGTTTCTCTTCATCTCGTTCCTAAATGGCTTACCCTTTATCCTTAGACTGTGACCCCTGGTTCTGGACTTCCCCAACATCAGGAACATTCTTCCTGCATCTAACCTGTCCAATCCCTTCAGAATTTTATATGTTTCGATGAGATCCCCTCTCATCCTTCTAAACTCCAGTGAATACAGGCCCAGTCGATCCAATCTCTCCTCATGTCAGTCCTGCCATCCCGGGAATCAGTCTGGTGAATCTTCACTGCACTCCCTCAATAGCAAGAACATCCTTCCTCAGATTAGGAGACCAAAACTGAACACAATATTCCAGGTGAGGCCTCACCAAGGCCCTGCACGACTGCATTAAGACCTCCCTGCTCCTATACTGAAATCCCCTAGCTATGAAGGCCAACATACCATTTGCCTCCTTCACCGCCTGCTGTACCTGCATGCCAACTTTCAATGACTGATGTACCATGATACCCAGGTCTCGTTGCACCTCCCCTTTTCCTAATCTGCCACCATGCAGGTAATATTCTGCCTTTGTGTTTTTGCCACCAAAGTTGATATCCTCACATTTATCCACATTATACTGCATCTGCCATGCATTTGTCCACTCACCTAACCTGTCCAAATCATCCTGCAGCCTCTTAGAGTCCTCCTCACAGCTCACACTGCCACCCAGCTTAGTGTCATCTGCAAACTTGGAGATATTACACTAAATTCCTTCATCAAAATTTTTGATGTATATTGTAAATAGCTGGGGTCCCAGCACTGAGCCCTGCGGCACCCCACTAGTCACTGCCTGCCATTCTGAGAAGGACCCGTTTATCACTACTCTTTGTTTCCTATCTGCCAACCAGTTCTCTATCCACGTCAATACCTTAACTCCAATGTGCTTTAATTTTTGCAAACTAATCTCTTTGTGTGGGACTCTGTCAAAAGCCTTTTTAAAGTCCAAATACACCACATCCACTGGTTCTCCCTTGTCCACTCTACTAGTCAAATCCTCAAAACATTCGAGAAGATTTGTCAAGCATGATATCTCTTTCATAAATCCACGCTGACTTGGACCGATCTTGTCACTGCTTTCCAAATGCGCTGCTATTTCATCTTTAATAACTGATTCCAACATTTTCCCCTTCCTTCCATGGTGTATATTTCTATGTTACTATGATTCTATGATTTATCATTTTGCCCTGCTTTGACCACACTTTCTGATACACTCTTATTTTTATACATTCTGTCTCTTCCTGTCAAACTTTGGTTATCATTTCCCCCACCGCTACCCTGCTCTATTGCCTTCACCTTGCTCTATGACTTTTTAAATTTCTGCTCACCTGAACTCTCCCCTCTCTACAGCCCTAGTTATTCAATTCACCAGGACACTAGCCCCAGCATGGTTCAAGTGAAACCTGTCCCAATGGGACAGTTCCCTCTTACCCCTGTACTCGTGCCCGTGCCCCATGAATTGAAACCCATTTCTTCCACACCAGTCTTTGAGCCATGCTGGGTTACTATTCACTTCATAGCCAATAAACCTGTTAACAATCTGTGACCCACACACAATGCCCCATCGATGGGTGGTGGGGGATGGTAAGGAACTAGTTGGGGAGAGAAGGTCAGGAACCAAAAGGGGGAAGAAAATTGGGAAGGTGGAGAAAGTTAGGAAGCGGGGGAAAATGGGGTGTAGGGGAAGAAGGTAAAGAGCCCAGAGGGGTAAAGAAGGTCAGGAACTTGGGCATTGGGTGGTCAGGACCTTGGGCGGGGGGAGGTCAGATACTTGGGCATTGGGTGGTCAGGACCTGAGGCGGGGGGAGGTCAGATACTTGGGCGGGGGCAGTTCAGATACTTGGGCAGGGTGAAAGAAGGTCAGGATCTCGGGGGTGGGAAGGGGGGAGGGTGAAAGGCAGGAAATTGAGTGGGGAGAGGATGACAGAAACGTGAAGGGGAAGGTCAGGAACTTGGGTGGTGGGGGAGGTAAGGAACTTGTTGATTGGCAAAAAATCAGAAACTCAGGGGGTGAACTGAATGTTAGAAACATGCTTGGGGGGTAGGAGTACATCTTAAACCACAAGGGTGAGCCCAATCTCTTCGATGTGAGCTCTGTTCCGACTGGCGCCTGGCAGTCAGAATCGCTCAAATTACAATTTGTAAAGTACTTGATTACTTAGGCAGGCAGGATCTAATTATGCATTCCAGATAAACCACTGGGTGTGTCTTGTCTTTTACATTTGGAGATCGTTCATGCTGTTCCTGTGTTTTTGAAGTTACCAAATTAAATATATTCACAAGTATTATTTTCTCATCCTTTTTGTACTTTCCAGCCTGGTAGATGTGAATTGGAAAGGAACAATTTGGAAGATGCCCCTTGCAGTTATGCAGTGGCAAACTGGGTCCCATACAAAGATATCATGAAGCTCTTGCCTAAATCATTTACCGGCAAATATTGGGATGAAGTTTCGAGGGTTCCATATTTTAACTACATGGTAAGATTATCAATCAAAGCATAATGGAGATTGGTGCATTTAAGATTCTTTGTACAATGTGAACATTACAGCCTTTCATGATTCAATATTCTCTGTGTGCAGGATTTGGCAATTGAGACTCATATTTGGGGAAGGAAATGTGTTACCCTTACCCGGTCTGACCTCTATGTAACCTCGGTCACACACCAATGTGACTGATCATTAACTGCCCTCTGAAATACCTCGCAAGACACACAGTCGCTTTGGGCAACTCGAGATGGGCAGCAACACACACATTCCAACAATTATTTTTTAGAGAGTTGAAACTGAAGCAAAATGATATCAGGTTTGAAAGTTTGTTCCATATTGTTGACCCCGATATTAATCTGAAGGCAGGTTGTGTGCTCCGGTGTGGAATTCCATGGGGGAAACACGGAAATCAACTGAGCGGGCTGAATTTGCAATCTCAACTGAATTGTAGCAATTAATTTTGACTTCAAGGTTTTGTGTCTCCGAGCTGCACAGTGGGCGTGATGCACACCCACATGACATAATCTCAGCTGTATTTAAAGGGACGGTGTCTATGTGTAAATTGGAGATGTTCAGTATGGATGGTGGACATAGAGCAAGGGCAGCACCCAGATTCAATGATGCCTCACTGAAATTACTGCTGGGTGCAGTCAGGAGGTGGAGGAGAGACATATTTTCCCCCAGCCATTGGAGAAAGAAACCTGCTGCTCTCATTAAGGAGGTGCAGTTGGAGTTAGTTAAGGAGGTGAGCAGCAGGAGCATTGTGCAATGGGAACAGTTTCTCTTGATCTACTCTGTTCAGACCCCTCATGATTTTGAACACCTCTATCAAATCTCCTCTCAATCATCTCTGCTCAAAGGAGAACAACCCCAAATTCTCCTGTCTCTCCACGTAACTGAACTCCCTGATCCCTGGAATCATTCTTGTAAGTCTGTTCTGCACCCTCTCTAATACCTTCACATCATTCCTAAAGTGCCGTGCCTAGAATTGGACACAATACTCCAGTTGAGGCTGAACTAGTGTTTTATACAGGTTCATCATAATAACCATGATTTTGTACTCGATACCTCTTAGCAGGAAGCCAGGATCCTCTAAACTTTTTTTATCTGCTTTCTCAACCTGCCCTGCCACCTTCAACGATATATGCACATATACCCCTAGGTCGCTCCGTTCATGCACCCCCTTTAGGTATGTACCCTTTAGTTTATATTTGCTCTCCTCAGTCTTTTAACAAAAATGTATCACTTACACTTTTCTGCTTTAAATTTCATCTGCCATGTGTGCGCCCATTCCACCAGCTTGTCTATATCCTCTATCCTATCATTGTTCACTATACTTTCAAGTTTTGTTTAATCTGAAAATTTTGAAATTGTGCCCTGTACACCCACATCCAAGGCATTAATGTATATCAAGAAAAGCAGTGGTACGAGAACTGACCCCTGGGGAACACCACTGTATACATTCCTCCAGTCCGAAAAACAACCGTTCACAACTATTCACTGTTTCCTGTCATACAGCCAATTTCGTATCCACTCTGCCAGTGTCCCTTTTATTCTGTGGGCTTCGACTTTGCTGACAAGCCTATTATGTGGCACTATGTCGAATGCCTTTTGGAAATCCATGTACACCACGTCATCCACATTGCACTCATCTACGATCTCTGTTACTTCATCAAAAATCTCGATCAAGTTGGTTAAACATGATTTGCCTTTAACAAATCCATGCTTGCTTTCCTTAATTAATCCATACTTGTCCAAGTGACTGTTAATTTTGTCCCTGATTACTGTTTCTAAAAGCTTCCACACTACTGAGGTTAAACTGACCGGCCTATAGTTGCAGGGTTTAACCCTTACACCCTTTATTGAACAAGGATGTAACATTTGCAATTCTCCAGTCCTCTTGTTAAGTATGGAAGAACTCCACAAGACTGAGTACTGTGAGCTAAAAGTGATGTGACCTTAGTCTCTTTAATACAACTCCAGAGTGCCTAAGCAGCATGGCAGACAACCTTTTATACTCCCTTGTGCGAGGTGTGCAGGTGACCCTTGGGCCTCCAACAGTTGCACCCTCTGGTGGCAAGTCTTGCACAGTTACAATGTTTACATACATACCATCACTCCCCCCCAATGTCTTTGATATAAATTATTTACAAGTTGAGACAATCCGGGGCCCTACACTCTCTGGTTGATCGTCTGAGTTCAAATTCTGACATGGGTGAGCTGGTCGGACCATTGCTGCACTGTGGCGCGGCTGGTCTGACAGGACTGTTGGGAATGGTGGGTTCATCCTCTTCATTGACAGCGAGGTCGATTGCTGGTTGAGTGTGAGTTGGTGGATCGACGATGGTGATGTCCTCTTCAGGTTGTTCCTGGTTGTCGGTGAACTGCAGTTTGGTCTGATCCAAATGCTTTCTGCACGTTTGTCCATTCAATAGTTTGACTAAAAACACTCTATTCCTCTCCTTGGCCAAGACAGTGCCAATGACCCATTTAGGATCATGACCTTAATTAAGGACCAACACCGGGTCGTTAACATCAATGTCACGCGATACAGCCGCGCGATCGTGGTACTTGTTTTGCCGGTGACGCCAGGTTTCCACATGATCATTTAGATGCGGGTGGACTAAGGAGAGCCTGGTTTTGAGTGCTCTCTTCATTAACAATTCTGCAGGGGAAGCCCCAGTGAGTGAGTGGGGTCGCCTCCGGTAGCTGAGCAGAACCCATGATAAGCAGGTCTGCAACAAGCCTTCCGTCACGTGTTTCAAACTTTGCTTGATAGTTTGGGTTACCTGTTCCACTAGACCGTTGAATGTGGGCTTAAAGGGGGCAGACCTGACATGCTTGATGCCATTGCGGGTCATAAACTTGAATTCAGAGCTTGTGATACACGGTCAATTGTCACTGATAAGGACGTCGGGCAAGCCATGGGTGGCGAACATAGCCCGGAGGCTTTCAATGGTGGCAGTTGATGTGCTGGATGACATGATTACGCATTCAATCCATTTAGAATAAGCATCCACTTCAACTAAAAACATCTTTCCGAGAAAGGGACCAGCAAAATCTACATGGATCCTGGACCATGGTTTGGAGGGCCATGACCACAGACTCAATGGAGCCTCCCTTGGTGCATTGCTCAATTGTGAGCATGTCTTGTACTGGTGTACACATGACTCTAAGTCCGAGTCAATGCCAGGCCACCAAACATGCGACCTGGCTATAGCCATCATCATGACTATGCCTAGGTGGGTATTGTGTAGATCACGTATAAAAATTTCCCTGCCCTTTTTTGGCAAAAACCATGCGATTACCCCATAAGAGACAATCCGACTGGATGGACATTTCATCTTTGCGTCGGTGTAATTTCATCTTGCATTTCCTCGGGAACAGCCGACCAGCTCCTATTAAGGAAGCAACATTTTACAAGTGATAGCACAGGATCCTGGCTGGTCCAGGTCCTGATGTGGCGAGCAGTGATGGGTGATCCCTCGCTCTCAAAAGCATCCATGACCAGAAGCAAGTCTGTGGGCTGCGCCATTTCCACCCCGGTAGTGGGCAATGGTAGCCGACTGAGGGCATCAGCACAGTTCTCCGTGCCTGGTCTGTGGCGGATAACATAGTCATAGGCGGACAATGTTAGTGCCCATCTGTGGATGCGGGACAAAGCATTGGTGTTTATACTTTTGCTTTCTGAAAACAGTGAAATGAGCGGTTTGTGGTCGGTTTCAAGCTCAAACCGAAGTCCAAATAGGTATTGGTGCATTTTCTTAATCCTATATACACATGCTAAAGCCTCTTTCTCAACCATACTGTAGACTCTTTCTGCCTTAGACAGACTTCTAGATGCGTATGTAACCAGTTGAAGTTTGCCCGATACATTGGTTTGCTGTAACAGACTGCCGACGCCATAAGAAGATATATTGCAAGCTAGCACTAATCATTTACACGGTTCATACAGTACAAGTAACCTATTGGAACAAAGTAGGTTTCTGGCCTTCTCAAAGGCTGTCTCTTGAGAGTTACCCCAAACCTAGTTGTCACCCTTACAGAGCAACATGTGCAATGGTTCCAGCAAAGTGCTTAAGCCGGGTAGAAAGTTACCCAAATAGTTGACGAGTCCCAGGAACGAAAGCAGCTCGGTCACATTCTGTGGTCTGGGTGCATTCTTGATGGCCTCTGTCTTTGAGTCCGTGGGTCTGATGCCGTCTGCCGCTTTCTTTCTCCCCAAAAATTCGACCTCTGGCACCAGGAAAACATACTTGGAGCGTTCAGCCTGAGTCCCCCTCTGTCTAGAACCTCTTCCAGGTTGTGCAGGTGTTCGATGGTGTCACGACCAGTGATCAGGATGTCGTCTTGAACCACAGCGGTACATGGAACCGATTTCAGCAGACTCTCCATGTTCCTCTGGAAGATGGCAGCAGCCGAGCGAATCCCAAAAGGGCACCTGTGGTATATAAACAGTACTTTTTGCGTGTTGATGCACGTCAATCTTTTCAAAGATTCAGCCAGCTCCTGTGTCATGTCGGCAGAGGTGAGGTCCAACTTGGTGAACGACTTCCCCCCCTGCTAACGTTGTGAACAGGTCATCCGCCTTGGGTAGCGGGTACTGGTCTTGTAATGAGACTCGTTTGATTGTTACCTTGTAGTCTCCGCAGATTCTGACTGTGCCATCGCTTTTCAACACCGGAACAATTGGACTGGCCCGCTCGTTGTACTCGACTGGCGATATGATTCCCTCTCGTTGAAGTCTGTCCAGTTCGATCTCGACTTTCTCCCTCATCATATATGGAACCGCTCTAGCCTTGTGATGAACGGGCCTTGCATCGGGGACTAGATGGATCTGCACCTTGGCACCTGTGAAGTTGCCGATGCCTGGTTCAAATAGCGAAGGAAACTTGCTCAGCACTTGGGCGCACGAGGCATCATCCACTGACGATAGTGCTTTGACGTCGTCCCAGTTCCATTGAATCTTTCCCAGCCAGCTTCTGCCAAATAGCGTTGGGCCATCGCCGGGTACAATCCACAGTGATAAATCGTGCACAGCTCCATCGTACGATATCGTAACTGCCGCACTGCCAATGACTGGTATGAGCGCTTTGATGTAGGTGCACAGCTTTGTCTGAATCGGGCTCAGTTTGGGCCTTTGTGCCTTGTTGCCCCACAGTTTCTCAAAAGCCTTCTGGCTCATAATTGACTGACTCACCCCGTATCCAACTCCATTGATGCTGGTAGACAGTTAAATTTGACTTTCAGCATGATAGGAGGGCTCTTGGTGGTGAAGGTGTGTACCCCGTACACTTCTTCCTCAGATTGAGTTGCCTCCCTTCTTTGTTCTGCGTGATCCGCGCCAGATCGATCATCCTCTGCCCACTCTGCCATGTGGTGAGTCGCAGGACTCCTGCACATTCACTGGAGGTACCCCATTGTTTCACAGCCTTTGCACACATAGTGCTTGAATCGATATTGATGGGCTCGATGATTAACCCCGCAGCTCCAACATGATGCTAATGGATTGGCATTCACGACCGATGGCGGACTCTGAGTCATCCTCGGTCTTGCAGCTGCAGACATGTAGGCCCTGCCTTATGCAGTTCTGACAGCTAGCGATGTTATTTTATGCACAGTACTTGCCGGTGAGCTTCGATGCTGGGAATATAACTGTCTGGTATTATTACTCATGGATAAGAATGCCTGGGCTATCATGATGGCCTTGCTCAGGTCGAGGGATTCGGCGGACAGCAGCTTGCGAAGAATGACCTCGTGGCCGATGTCAAGCACAAAAAAGTCCCGCAGCATTTCCCCAAAAATCCAGCAAATTTGCAAGTTCCTGCATGGAGTCTCAGGTCGGCGACATAACTCGCCACGTCCTGGCCCTCGGAGCGGTGATGTGTGTAGAAGCGATACCTGGCCCTCGGAGCGGTGATGTGTGTAGAAGCGATACCTGGCCCTCGGAGCGGTGATGCGTGTAGAAGCGATACCTGGCCATTGAGATGCTCTCCTTCGGCTTGAGGTGGTTCTGAACCAGCGTACACAACTCTGTATATGTCTTCTCCACTGGTTTCTCTGGTGCTCGCAGATTCTTGATGAGGCCGTATATTGTGGACCCACACACGGTGAGGAGAATCGTCCTGCGCTTGATCGCTTTATTGTCCCCATTCAGCTCGTTGGCCACGGAGTACTGGTCGAGACGCTCAATGAAGGCTTCCCAATCATCACCCTCTACAGATCTATCTAAAATATCAACGGCAGCCATAACCACATGAAAGTTCATAACCTGTTACTCGTCGCCAATTGTTAGGTATGGAAGAAAGCCATAAGACTGAGTACTTTGAGCTCACACTGATGTAACCTTAGTCTCTTTAATACAACTCCAGAGTGCCTAAGCAGCATGGCAGACAACCTTTTATACTCCCTTGCACGAGGATTGCAGGTGATTCTTGGGCCTCCAACAGTTGCGCCCTCTGGTGGCAAGTCTTACACAGTTACAATGTTGACCTACATAACACCTCTGGCACCTCGTTTGTTTCTAAAGAGGATTGGAAGATTATTACTAGTACCTCCGTGATTTCTTCCTTCACTTCCCTCAGTATCTGAGGCTGCATCCCATCTGGTCCTGGTGACTGAATTACTTTATATACAGGCAGCCTTTCTAGTCCCAATTCTTATCCCATCCAGTATCTCCTCTATCTCTCCCTTTATTGGGATCAATTTTACTCAATTATCTGCATCATTTTTTTGGCGTGCGGCGTTTTTTTTGAGTAAATTCAAATCTGCAAGTTTCCCCAAAGTTTCTGCACTGGCATAATTCACTTAGGTAGGATTTTTTTAGGCTACGTTTTTTTTACCTTATTGGGGGCATTATCTGCCACCCGCAACAATTCTGGCCATTTAAGCAAGTTTGGCCGGCTCCAATTCACTCCAATTTTTCTTAGAATGGCATATGTGACTCTGGAAAAACCTTCTGGGCAGTTAACAAATTCAGCGCAGTGCAACAGATGCAGTTCCACGGCCCGGACAGCAGCAGGAGAGAGGGAGAGAGAGGGATATCATGTTTGTAACCTCACATAACTGTAATCTTTATGTAACAACACTGTACATTGTATACACCTGAGAAATGCACACCTTGACCACAGGGGGTGAACTTGTGGGAGACACTCCTCACCTGGTCACCCAGGTATATAATGGGAGGTCCCACGCAGGGTCATCACTTCTTGGTCCTGTGAATAAAGGTACAAGTCACAGAGTGACATTGTCTCCAATATGTGCCTCCATGTCTCGGTCTCCTTTTTGTCTCTAATTGGCCCCACCCCTTTTTGTTGCTGCCCGTTTAATATTTATATGCCTAAAGAAGACTTTTGCATTACCTTTTATTATAGCTGCCATCCAATTCTTATACTCTCTCTTTCCCCCTCTTATTTTCATTTTCACTTCTCTGAACTTTCTATATTTAGCCTGATTCTTAGATGTATTCTCAAGCCTGACATCGGTTATACGCGCTCTTTTTCTGCTTCTTCTTATTCTCTATCTCATTCGCCACTGCAAGGGGTGGTCCCGGGTGTCAGGT
Organism: Pristiophorus japonicus; assembly: GCF_044704955.1. Lineage (NCBI taxonomy): Eukaryota > Metazoa > Chordata > Chondrichthyes > Pristiophoridae > Pristiophorus > Pristiophorus japonicus. The sequence continues at coordinate 8,428,770 of NC_091984.1, read as the reverse complement.
TCACCTCTGACCTACTTGAGTGGTTCGAATCGCTCCCACTCCCTCGGGTTCTCGACTCTGGGTTTATTTGGGGGATGTGATAAAGTGCAAAGGACAACTGGTTTGGTGAAAAAGAACTTTGATTTTATTACAGACAAGAAAATACAATGTCAGACTTATAATCACTCGAATAAAGAATAATATATTACACATTCAAAGGGGATTACAGTAAAAATTACCCCTCCCACCTCCCATTACCTAATCCTAGCAAGGTTAGACTCCAGGGCAGGCAGGGACTATGCTTACCAATCCTTTCCGGTCAGTTAGCGGTAGTTCGCGATTTCGGGGTTCATTGAATTCTGTAGGTTCTGCTTGCGGTACCCCGAACATCGGAGAAGACATCTTACTGCGCAATCTTCAGTTGGGTTGAGTCTGCTGATGCGGTAAGGCACGTTTTGGACCTATGGGGTAAGTACCCGGTTTTCTTCATTAGAAATAGGTCTAAAGTCTCTTTAGGTAATGTTTTCACCTGTTGGTAGTCAGGCCTTAGATTGGAGAGTGGAAACTTTCGATTCTTCGGTTTCTTCCTGTTGAAGTTTTGTTTCGAGTTTGGCCGATCGCGGTGGTTTTTCGTTGGTACCACGTTGGCTGTGGTCGGTTGCTGCCGCGATGGTGATGTTCTTCCTTCCTTCAGGGCTTCAGGACTTCGAGGCTGGAGAAGTTAGTTTACAACTGTCGCGTTGGTTTCTCTCCTTTCTTGATGACAACAGCATGGTCTCGGTTGTATGGCAAAGTGTGTCATACCCTCTGTTAAAACAGGGGGCTAGTTTTTCGATTTGAGCTGTTCTAATCTTTGCGCCAAATGAGTCCAGGATTCTTTTTAAAAATTTGGCGGGCTTGACTTCTCTTTGTAATATTTTGGCGTGCTTGTTAAAAGTTAATATGACTTGGGTGGGTTGCATTTCTAAATCTATTTCCTGATGGAAATATTAGCTTGGTAATCGCAGTTTCCTGTGCTTAGTTTTTCGCATACAGGCTGTAGTGGGCCCTTTGTTCTTATTCATGTTGAAGATGGCTTTTCTCAGTTTGGTTTGATGGCTGGCCATCTCTGACTTATTGTTGTAATGTAAATATCTCTTGTGGAGAAGGGTTTTCGAATGACCATTCCTCCAAACAAGTTAACTTAGTCTCACCACCCAGATAGTTCTTTAGTTCTTTAGGCCCGTCCACAGGCTTGAATTTGTCTTGTAAAAGTCCAAAATTCGATTAAAGTTCGTAGTTTTTCCATAAGCACTTTTGCATTTCAAACTTTCCGGTAGATAGTCCAAATTAAATTTCCTTTCGAATGAGCCCAAACACTAGAGGGGGGGTTCTCGTGAATGTTGCACCCTTCAGTATCCAGGGAGCTCTGGCTCTGGTTGCTCTAAATTTCCCCTTAGTGGGAATGTACCTCGACTGTACCCAAACTATTTCCACTTTAAAGGCATCCCACCGTTGCACTCCAGTTTTGCCGACCAATCTTTGATCCAATTTAGCACGGGCCAAATCCATTCTCATCCCACTGAGATTGATTTTCCTGCAATTAAATATTTTTACTCTAAATTGCTCCCTGTTGTTTCCCTTGGCTAATCTAAACCTCATGAAACTATGGGCTAGATTTTCCATTATCTTTGCATGCATACCGCCCACTTAACATCCATTTTAACACTGAAATGAGGTGTAACGCCGATATATCGCCAATTTAGCCCACAAAATGGAAACTGCGGCCCATTTCTTGGTCACTTATCGCCGAGTGTTACTTTCGGCATGTAGGTAACGCCGACAAAAAATAATACCGCCTTTTTTTGAGTGGAAACATAAGAATGAACGAACCCAAAGCCCATAATATCGCCCAGCGTTATTTTCGGCCCGTAATTTACGTCAAGATTAAATAATACCTGCCGCCCACTTTTTTTTTGTCGTAAACATCACATTTGCCGAAACTAATGCCCAGTATATCCCCAGCGTGACTTTCAGCACCTCGCACACAGATCGCCCACAATCTCACTCGTCGAAAAATCTGCTGTGAAATAGTTGAACTGACCTGAACTAATCACAGTGGTGTGGACACCATTTTGTAAATCGCAAGTTGCTTCATTGAAAGGGCTGCTTCAACTTCGGGGGAGATTGGATGTACTCTGGAGTTCATTTAACATGAGTTCATCTGAGTAGACATCTTATCATACTGTGGACGATTGGATTTTCCGTTAGGTATCTTAGTGGGGACAGTTATTGCTTGTGAACAATGGGCATTATACTTAGTTATTGGAATGGGGCCAGCCATTTCTCAGCCTGCCTTGATGACAACGCAGATGCTGCAGAATACAATTGGCACAAGGTCTAATCCACAGCATTATGTGCCCAATCTAAGACATGCCAGACTGATGAGGAGGACCAGACCATACACCCCCCGCATTTACAGGGAGAAGCAGTCTTACCTCGACTTATCCGAGAACACCTGCCTTCAGAGACTGTGCTTCCACAAAGTAGTTATCCGTGAGATATGCCAGCTCATCAGGGCAGATCTTCAGCCTGCCAGCACCATCAGGACCGCCCTGTCTGTCGAGGTCAAGCTGACCGCGGCACTGTCGTTCTACACATCGGGTTCCTTTCAGGCCTCCGCTGGCGACATTTGCACTATATCTCAACATGCCACACATTACTGCTTTAGACAGGTCACTGAAGCTCTGTACACATGTAGGATGGACGTTATCAGCTTCCCTATGACCACGGAGGCTCAGCCTGACAGGGGTCCAGGATTCTACCGAATTGCTAACTTCCCCAAGGGGCAGAGAGCAATAGACTGTACGCACATCGCCATACGGGCACCTTTTCAGGACGCAGAGGTTTTTTGCAACCGAAAAGGATTTCAATCCGTGAAGGTCCAACTCGTTGTCGACCACAACCAGATAATTATGGCAGTGAATACCAAATTTCCGGGCACATCGATGAGGCTCACATGCTGCATGAGAGCGCTGTATCTGACATATTTACCAGGCAGCCACAAGGTCAATGCTGGATTTGGTGACAAACGATATGGCCTCACCACCTGGCTGATGACCCCCCACATCGAAGCTGAGAAGCCTCCTCACAGCCTTCTTTCCCACCAAGCTTTGTATCATCAGCAAACTTAGATACATTACATTCGGTCCTTTCATCTCAGTCATCAATATAGATTGTAAAAAGCTGAGGCCCCAGCACTGATACTTGCGGCGCCCCACTAGCCTGCCAACCTGAAAATGACCTCATTTTTCCTGTTGTGTTTTCTTTCCTTGAAGTCATTGAATGGCGGTGCAGGCTAGAAGGGCCGAATGGCCTACTCCTGCACCTATTTTCTATGTTTCTGTGTCTATGTTTCTATGAACCAATCCCGAAGACCTGCAAAAAAGGTAAGTTAAGATTTTTATTTTTTAATTCTTTTGCAGCAATTACTTAGTTAATGGTCTGGTAAATGTTTTGTGATTTTTGATTTTTTTGTTTTTTGCAATTTTTTATTTGTGTATGTTTTCTCCCCTCCCAGGGCCTGTATTTTTAGCATTGATAGGCCTCGGGCTAAAGTTGGTGAGATCGCGGTTTCCACCAGGTTTAACGACAGGCGTATTTTGTTGTCAAATTTATTCCGTTAAAAACGGCAATATTTTTATTTTTATTTCTTCACAAAAATGATGTTATTTATCAAATAACAACAGGCTGGGGAATTTCTAGCCCTTGGTTCCCCACTATTTCTGGTATGATTTTTGTGTCTTCTACTGTGGAAACAGAATATTTGTTTAACATCTCTGCCATTTCCTTATTCCCCATCATACTTTCTCTTTTCTCAGACTCAATCGACCCACATTTACCTTCACTATAGAAGCTCTTACAATCTGTGTTTAGATTTCTTGATAGTTTAATCATTCTATTTTCTCTCTCTATCAATGTTTTGGTAACTCTTTGCTGGTTTCTAAAACTCTCCCTACCCTCAGGCTTAGAACTCTTCTTGGAAACATTAAAGCCTTTACTTTTAATCTAATACTATCCTTATCTTCCTTAGTTGGCCACAGAGGGATTACTTTTCGTGGATTTTTTATTTCTCAAACATTTATATGCATTGATAATAATCAAATACTTTTTCAATATTTGCCTTTGCTTAACTATGATCATACCGTTCAATTTCATTTCCCAATCTATCTTGGCCCACTCGGCTCACCTACCTATGTCATTGGCAGACTTAAGTACTTCACTTTTGAACTCAATGTCAAATTCTATCAAATTATGATCACTCTTCTCTGGAGGATTCCTTACTATGAGATGTATGGGTTCTCCCTCGAAGTCACACTCCATCCGGACTTGAAAAAATATTGCTGTTTCCTCATCATCGCTGGGTCAAAATCATGGAACTCCCTCCCTAACAGCATTGTGTTAGTACCTTCATCTTATGGACTTGCAGCGGTTTAAGAAGTTGTCTCACCAGCACCTTCTCATGGGCAATAAGTGCTGGCTGTGCCAGTGATGGTCACATCCCGAGAATGAATCATTAAAAAAAAATTAAACATGACAAGATCTAAAATAGCCGCTTTGCTGGTTGGTTCCACAGACCCCAGCTTCTGTAGAACAACATTGTTCGAGCAAACTGTCTAGAATGCATTCCATGAACTCGTCCTCCAAACTACTTTTGCCAATTTGATTTGTCCATATGGAAATTAACCCAATAGTTTTGACTAATTAAAGATGATCTTCCAGTGTCAGTAGGACATAGGGTGATACAGCACAGGAAGGAGGTCATTCAACCCATCATGCCACTGCTGGCTCATTTACAGAACTACACAAATAGTCCCCCTCCCCTGCTCTTTTCCCATAGCCCTGTCATTTTTTTTGCTTCAACAATTTATCCAATTCTGTCTGAAAGCTACAATTGAATCTGCTTGCACCATCCTTTCAAGCTGTGCCTTTCAGATCACAACAAGTTACTTTGTGAAGAATCTTTTCCTCTAGTTCTTTTGCTCATCACCTTAAATCTGTGTGCACTGGTTACTGACTTCTCTGCCACTGGCAACAGTCTTTCACATGTATACTCTATGAAAACCATTCATGATTCTGAACACTTCTATCAAATCTCCTTTTAATCTTCTCTATTCTAAGGAGATCAACCCAACATCTCTAGTCTCTCCATAGAAATAAAAGGGGCAAATTTGTCCTGTTTCCCGATTGGGGGCAGTAACATTCCGGGGCCGGGACTTTTAGCGCCCGGTATGGAAGTCCCGCCTCCGTCATGGAATTGCCCGAAGAAGTCCCCCACTGAAAGGAAGCCGGATGCAATCTCCCGTGCTCCACTTTCTTTGCTGGCGGTAACCGGGGCGCTACTGGGGCGGGAGTCAAGCGCTACGCGGATGCTCCATAATGGCCAGCATCCTGGCACAATGGCAGTCCGGACCAAGCTAGGGCAGCCATCATCGAGAGAATCCGAGAGTCGGCTGACATAAAGAGATGGTCCAGGGCACTGGCGCCCTCCCCTTTAAGCACCGCCCTGAGAGCGGATGTTGGCCAGCTTCGCAACCCACGAAGTTGCCATTGACACTTGCTTGCTCCGGCCTCGCGGCCTGCATGGCAGTTTCCCATGTAGGGTGCTAATGGGTCGGCCTGGGGCGGTGATGGGTCGCCATGCAACGCAATGATTTCATCGCCGCTTGTGTAGCACCCTGGGGTGCTAACCATGAGGCACAGCACAGCCATGGTCGTGCCCACCTCCCTGGACAAAAACTGTCTTGCTCCCCGTTGGTGTTGCTCTGGAGGCGTTAACGGGGCCATAAAAAAGGGCAATTTCACCCCCAATATCTCTCATTCCTGGTATCATTATAACCAATCTCTTTTACACCCGCTTTCAGGCCTTGACATTCTTTTTGAAGTGTGTTATCCAGAATTGAAGACAATACTCCCAATAGACCCAACAAATGTTTTGTAAAGGTTTGGCAAAAATGATTTAGTACGCTATGCTTCCATTAATAAAGCTAATGGAAGTCTGTTACTATCGTTCTCATGGTTGACTACATTTCTAAGTTTTGCTGGAAAGTATAAAATAAAGTGTTTTCTGGTTTTAGCACAGACATAGGCCATTCAGCCTGCTGAGCCCGTGCCGGCTCTCTGCAAGAGTACTCCAGCTAGTCCCACGCTCGCGCCCTTTCCCCATAGTCCTGCAATTTTTTTTTTGCCTTTCAGTACTTATCCAATTCCCTTTTGAAAGCCAAGATTGTGTCTGGCTCCACCAACCGTTCAGGCAGTGCTTTCCAGATCCTAACCACTCCCGGCGTAAAATAAGTTTTTCCTCATATTGACTTAAGTTCTTTTGCCAATCACCATAAAACTGTGACATCTGGTTCACGATCCTTCCACCAATGGGAACAGTTTCTCTTGATCTACTCTGTCTTGATCCCTCATTATTTTGAACAGCTCCATCAAATCTCCTCTCAACCTTGTCTGCTCCAAGAAATGCAACACCATCTTCTCTCATCCATCCATGTGACTGAAGTCCCTCATCCCTGGAACCATTCTTTTAAATCTTTTGTGCACCCTCTCTAAAGCCCTCAGAACTCTCCCAATGTGCAGTGCCCAGAATTGGACACAATATTCCAGGTGATGCCTAAACAGTGTTTGATAAAGGTTCATCATAAATTCCTTGCTTTTGTACTCATTGCCTCCATTTATCAAGCCCTGGATCCCGTATGCTTTTTTAACTGCTTTTTCCATCTGCCCTGCCACCTTCACCGATTTATGCACATATACCCCCAGTTCTTTCTGTTCATATACCCCTTTTAGTTTTTTAACCTTTAGTTTATATTACCTTTCCTCCTTCTTCCTACCAAAATGTTTCACTTCAAAGTGTTCTGCGTTAAATTTCACCTGCCACGTGTCCGCCCATTTCACCAGCCTGTTTATGTCTTTTTGAAGTCTATCACTATCCTCCTCACTGTTCACTACACTTCCAAGTTTTTTGTCATCTGCAAATTTTGAAATTGTGCCTTGTACACTCAAGTCCAAGTCATCAATATACATCAAGAAAAGTAGTGGTCCTAGTATCGACCCCTGGGGACACCACAGTATACCTACCTCCAGTCTGAAAAACAACCGTTCACCACTACTCTCTGTTTCCTGTCTCTTAGCCAATTTTGTATCCATGCTGCTACTGTCCCTTTTATTCTGTGGGCTTCAACTTTGCTGGCAAGCCTATTATGTGACACTTTATCAAACGCCTTTTTTGGAAGTCCATGCACACCACATCAACTGCATTGCCTTCATAAACCCTCCCTGTTATCTTATCAATAAACTCGATCAAGTTAGTTAAACACGATTTGTCTTTAACAAATCTGTGCTGGATTTCCTTAATTAATCCATGCGTGTCCAAGTGACTGTTAATTTTGTCCCAGATTGTCATTTCTAAAAGCTTCCCCAGTACCGAGGTTAAGCTGACTGGCCGACAGTTGCTGGATTTATCCTTGCACACTTTTTTGAACAAGGGTGTAACATTTGAAATTCTCCAATCCTCTGGCACCACTCCTGCATCTAAGGAGAATTAAAAGATTATGGCCAGTACCTGTGCGATTCCATCCTTAACTTCCCTCAACATCCCACGATGCATCCCATTCAGTCCTGGTGATTAATCTGCTTTAAGTACAGCCAGCCTTACTGGTAGTACCTCTTGTTAATCAATTTTTATCCCATCCAATATCCCCACTGTTATTTTTGTCGACTTGTATTTACTCTGTACAGCCACCAGAGGGCTCATCCCCTGGAGTTCCAAGTGATACCATAATCCCTTGAAAGCACAGGTATTGAAGGAAACTTCACAGGTTGGAGAGGCACTCTGGAGACCTGCACTAAAAGACTAAGGTCACACTTTACTTTGAGCTCAGTGTTCAGTCTGACTCTTTCTCCATATACAACTGGCGACGAGATGCAGATAGCGAACCCAAAGATGCAGAGAACAGTGGGCATCCTGGAGAAATTTTCAGAGGGAGATGATTGGGAAATTTTTGTGGAGTGACTCGACCAATACTTCGTGGCCAACGAGCTAAATGGGGAAGAGAGCACTGCCAAACAAAGGGCATTCCTCCTCCCCGTCTGTGGGGCACCAACGTATGGCCTCATGAAGAATCTGCTCACTCCAACAAAACCCACAGAGAAATCGTATGACGATTTGTGCACACTGGTCCGAGAGCATTTGAATCCGAAGGAAAGCGTTTTGATGGCGAGGTACCGGTTCTACACCTACAAAAGGTCTGAAGGCCAGGAAGTGGCGAGTTATGTCGTCGAGCTAAGACGCCTTGCAGGACATTGCGAATTTGAAGGACATTTGGAGCACATGCTCAGAGACTTTATCGTACTTGGCATTGGCCACGAAACCATACTTCACAAATGTTTGACTGCAGAGACCCCAACCTTGAGTAAGGCCATAGCGATAGCCCAGGCATTCATTGCTACCAGTGACAATACGAAGCAAATCTCTCAGCACGAAAATGCTGCGACAAGTACTGTGAACAAAATGATGTTGTTTTTGAATCGTAACGTACAGGGCAGGTCACACATACCTGCAGCTGCACGTCAGCAGTTGACTCAGAGTCCACCATCAAGGGTGATGAATGCAAGGCCATTAACACCTTGTTGGCGCTGCGCGGGTGATCATCGTTTCCATTCATACCGATTCAAAGAGTACATTTGCAAAGGCTGTGGAACAATGGGACACCTCCAACGAGTGTGCAGGCGAGCTGCAAAGCCTGTTAAACCTGCAAACCACCACGTTGCAGAGGAAGACAGATCCACGGAGGATCACGACGAACCAGAGCCTCAGATAGAGGAGGCAGAGGTACCTGGGGTGCACACATTCACCACGAATTGTCCCCCGATAATGCTGAATGTTGAACTAAATGGACTCCCGTTGTCAATGGAGCTGGATATGGGTGCGAGCCAGTCCATCATGGGAAAAAAGACTTTCGAAAGGTTGTGGTGCAACAGACCACAAGTTCCAGTTCACACGAAACTAAGAACTTACACAAAAGAACAGATTCCTGTAATCGGCAGTGCTACCGTAAAGGTCTCCTACGATGGATCGGTGCACAAGCTACCACTCTGGGTGGTACTGGGCGATGGTCCCACGCTGCTCGGCAGGAGCTGGCTGGAAAAGATACGCTGGAACTGGGACGATGTCCGTGTGCTATTGCCCGCTGACGACACTTCGTGTGCCCAGGTCTTAAACAAATTTCCTTCGCTGTTCGAACCAGGCATCGGGAAATTGCGAGGAGCAAAAGTGCAGATCCACCTAATTCCGGGGGTACGACCCATCCATCATAAGGCAAGAGCAGTACCGTACATGATGAGAGAAAAGGTAGAGATTGAGCTAGATCGGCTGCAATGAGAGGGCATCATTTCACCAATCGAGTTCAGCGAGTGGGCCAGTCCTATTGTCCCAGTCCTCAAGGGAGGCGGCACCATCAGAATCTGTGGCGATTACAAAGAAACTATCAATCATTTCTCCCTGCAGGATCAATACCCACTACCAAAGACCAACGACCTCTTTGCAACGCTGGTGGGAGGAAAGACGTTCACGAAGCTGGATCTGACTTCAAGCTACATGACGCAGGAACTGGAGGAATCATCGAAGGCTCTCACCTGCATCAACACACACAAGGGTCTTTTTGTTTACAACAGATGCCTGTTTGGAATCCGATCAGCGGCGGCGATATTCCAGAGAAACATGGAAAGTTTACTGAAGTCGGTCCCGCACACCGTGGTCTTCCAGGACGACATCTTGGTCACTGGTCAGAACACAGTCGAGCACCTGCAGAACCTGGAGGAGATTCTTAGTCGACTCAACCGTGTGGGGCTCAGGTTAAAATGCTCGAAGTGCGTTTTCCTGGCGCCTGAAGTGGAGTTCCTGGGAAGGAGGATTGCGGCGGACGGCATCAGGCCCACCAACGCGAAGACGGAGGCAATCGAGAATGTACCGAAGCCACACAACGTGACGGAGCTGTGGTCGTTTCTGGGACTCTTGAACTACTTTGGTAACTTCTTACTGGCTCTCAGCACACTGCTCGAACCATTACATGTCTTACTACGAAAAGGGGGCGAATGGGTTTGGGGCAAAAGCCAAGAAAATGCCTTTGTAAAAGCGAGAAAATTGTTACGCTCAAACAAATCATTAGCTTGTTGCAATATACACCCGACGCCATATTAACACGCATCACATGGTCCCAGCATGTGATGCGTGTTCTTTGGCGTCGGGTGTGTATTGCAACAAGCTAATGATCTTGGGAAACTGCAACTGGTTGCTTATGCATCCAAGAATCTGTCTAATGCTGAGAGAGCCGACAGCATGATTGAAAAAGAAGCGTTAGCGTGTGTCTATGGAGTAAAGAAAATGCATCATTACCTGTTTGGGCTAAAGTTTGATTTGGAAACTGACCATAAGCCACTCATATTCCTGTTTTGCGAGAGTAAAGGGATTAATACCAACGCATCGGCCCGCATCCAGAGATGAGCGCTCACATTGTCCGCATACAACTACGCCACCCGCCACAGGCCAGGCACAGAAAACTGCGCCGATGCTCTCAGTAGGCTGCGATTGCCCACCACGGGGGTGGAAATGGCGCAGCCCACAGATCTAGCCATGGTTATGGCAGCATTTGAGAGTGAGCAATCACCCGTCACTGCCCAGCAAGTCAAAACCTGGACAAGGCAGGACTCCTTGTATCTCTAGTCAAAAGCTGTGTGCTTCATGGGAGCTGGTCCAGTGTCCCAGTGGAAATGCAGGAAGAGATAAAGCCGTTCCAGTGGCGCAAAGATGAAATGTCTATACAGGCAGAGACTGCCTTCTGTGGGGCAATCGAGTAGTGGTCCCCAAGAAGGGCAGAGACACCTTCATCAATGACCTCCACAGTACCCACCCAGGCATCGTACTGAAGAAAGCGATAGCCAGATCCCACGTGTGGTGGCCCGGTATCGATGCGGACTTGGAGTCCTGCCTTCACAGATGTAATACATGTTCGCAGTTAAGCAATGTACCCAGGGAGGTGCCGCTATGTTTATGGTCAACATACCAGGCAGCCCAGCAAGGCCAGCTGCACAGCAGCCCAGCGAGGGCCCAATAAATGATTCAACAACACCAGCTTTCACAACGAGACGATCAACCAGGGCAAGAAGGGCCCCAGATCGACTCACATTGTAAATAGTTACATTATTGATTTTGGTGGGGAGTGTTGTTATATATGTGGGCTTGTATTTACTCTGTACACCCACCAGAGGGCTCATTCCCAGAGTCCCAAGGGATCCCATAATCCCTTGGGAGCACAGGTATTTAAGGAGGCTTCACAGGTTGGAGAAGCACTCTGGAGACCTGCAATAAAAGACTAAGGTCACACTTCACTTTGAGCTCAGAGTATTCAGTTTGACTCTTTCTCCATACACAACACCCACTACCTCCTCTTTCACTATGAATTGAGCAGCACTTGTTCCTTGGTGAAGATAGATGCAAAGTACTTATTTAGTCCCTCAGCCATACCCTCAGCCTCCATTCGTAAGTTTCCTTTTTTGTCCCACCCCTCCTCTTACCCGTATAATACCTGGATGCCTAGAGAAGACTTTTGAATTCCCTTTTATGAGGGCCATTGGTGGCATTCAACTGCCTCGGCCCTCAGCTCTTCAATTCCCCTCCTAAACTTCTCTACCTCTTCGACTTCAAGACCCTCCTTAAAACCCACTTCTTTGGCCAAGCATGTGGTCACCTGTCCTAATATCTCCCGATGTGCCTCTGTGTCAGACTTTATTTGATAACACTCCTGTGAAACACCTTAGGATGCTCTACTACATTAAAAGGTGCTATATAAATGTTGTTGTTCTTGTTGTAATAGATGTTAAGAATGGAATTCATTTGTACTTGATCGTGTCGATTTAAATCATCTCAAAGTGCGTCACGCAATAAGTTTCTTTGAAGTGCTGTAACATAGTTATGTAATTGGCTTGAAATCATGCTGTGGAGTGTTAGCGGATAAACACACAATTCAATCAAATGATCAGCCTTGCGCTATTTTAACGGCATCATTAACCTATGCATCAATTGTACCGTATTCCATGGTGTCATTTCAAGATCAGTACTTGCATTGACTTTGGCAACTTTAGTATCATTGGGCCCAAGTTTCGGGCCGTGCCTAAAACAGCGCAGCCCGGACCTGGAGTCCTGTTTTTCGCGCCACAAAGTGCGCCTAAAAAAATCTTACCTATTCTCCGGCTCCCTGCAGGCCCTCTGGAGCTGGGCGCGGTGCAGCACGAGCTGTGGGGGCGGAGCCAGGTCCCTGGGCTGAAAACAGTGCCGGGACTTCTGCACATGCACGCTACAGTGGGCACACATGTGCAGTAGCTCCAGGCGCCCAAAACTGTGGGAGGGGCCCGAAGCACGCAGCCCCTGGCCCTGGCCGAATGGCCTCAATGGGGCTGCGTGGATAAGGCTCCTCCCACCTGACTGGACCCGACCCGACCCTCACTCTCTCTCCCCCGCTCACCCACCCCCCCCCCAGCGACCCGATCTCCGCGACTCTTCCCCCCCCACCCCCCTCCGTGGCTCCGCTCCCCTCGGACCTCCGCGACTCTCCCCCCACTCCCCCCGGACCTCCGCGACCCCACCTCGAGACCCGACGCCACCTACCTGTAAATCCAGCCCGAAGTCTTGGGCCCGGCCGTTCAGCCTCCTTCCCTCCCTTCCTGCCTCCCTCCCTCCATCCTTCCTTCCCTTCCTCCTTCTATCCTTCCCTCGCTCCCTCTCTCCTACCCTCCCTCCCTCCCTCCCTCTCTCCTTCCCTCCCTCCCTCTCTCCTTCCCTCCCTCCCTCTCTCCTTCCCTCCCTCCCTCTCTCCTTCCCTCCCTCTCTCCTTCCCTCCCTCCTTCCCTCCCTCTCCCCTTCCCTCCCTCCTTCCCTCCCTCCTCTCTCCTTCCCTCCCTCTCTCCTTCCCTCCCTCCTTCCCTCCCTCTTCCCTCCCTCCTCGCTCCTTCCCTCCCTCCTTCCCTCCCTCCTCTCTCCTTCCCTCCCTCCCTCCCTCCTCTCTCTCTCCTTCCTTCCCTCCTTCCCTCCCTCCTCTCATTCCCTCCCTCCCTCCCCTCTCCTTCCCTCCCTTCCCTCCCTCCCTCCTCTCTCCTTCCCTCCCTCCCTCCTCTCTCCTTCCCTCCCTCCCTCCTCTCTCCTTCCCTCCCTCCCTCCTCTCTCCTTCCCTCCCTCCATCCTTTTTCCTTCCCTCCCTCCCTCCTCTCTCCTTCCCTCCCTCCATCCTCTCTCCTTCCCCTCCTCCCTCCTTTCTCCTTCCCTCCCTCCCTCCTCCCTCCTCTCTCCCTTCTCCCCCTCTCCCATCCCTTCCCCCCCTCTCCCCCCCTTCTCCTCCTCTTCTCCTCCTCCCACCCCCCCACCCACCTTCTCCTCGCCCACCCCTCCTCCTCCTCCCCCACCCCACTTGTCCCCCTCCCCTCGCTGTCAGTTCTCACTGACTAGAACTGGAGCAAACTAAATGCCGAGAATTTAAATGTCTAAGATACTCCATTCTAAAATTCAGAAGTAACTCAGGCCGAAACTTGGCCCCATTAAATAATAAAAAAGTTGAAATGTATTCTTTTTGAAGTTCTGTGATCTCAATGAAGAATCAGTAGCCAGACTTTTTCAAAAATTAGTTTCTATTAGTTTGCAGTGATTTTCATAATCCATTTCAACTAAGTTTTGAAAAAATCCACCTTTTCACCTTTCTTTAGCTCAGCCGACCTAACCTCACCTTTTAATGTAAGTACAAGTTTAATGTATTGTGCATATTGCTGCTGAAGATGTTCAGCACTGTGTCTGGAACTGTGCACTGAGTCAAACCTTGCTCCTATTTGTGTAACTCTCTTTATTTTTTTATGGCAGGTCAATATTACATACCATGAGGTCTGGTTTGACGATCCAGAGAGTTTTTCAATAAAGGCATTTATCTTGAGGAAATTAAAACTCCGTGGCATTGGCATGTGGAATGCAAATTACCTAAATTACAGTGCTGTTCCTATAGCAGCGATGCAAACTGAAGACATGTGGAATGCAATGTGCCCTTTCAGAGGAAAATGGCGAGCTCGAATCATTTAATCTTTTCATAATGTGATCATTTACATTGCAAGTAAACTCAACCAAAAGTGAGCTAGCTTCCAAATTTGAAATTACTCCAATATAGATGTAGGGAACAGCTTTAACCTTTTATCTAATCAGCAGATTTCTATTCAATGAAAAGCAAATGTACTAATGCAATTTGCACTACACGATCTGGTTACTTCAGCACCTTAAATCATTTATACAAGATGCAACAAAGCTATATTAACGATCATAATGTTTAATGATAGCGCAGGCTGTAACTTCTTGCTAAATACTTGCAATTCAGCTTTCCCATTGGGTGATAATCCATTCTCACATGCACATGTGTGCTATCCATTTTATGCACATTGTAATTTTTGATGGGCTTTTTGATGATTTTCCTTTTCCTTAGGTTATCATTTTGAACCAAGATAACATTTTAATTGTCATTTTCCTCCTTTAATGGGTGTGAATGACCAGCAAATAGTGTTGTGGCCAGAAAATAGGGTCCAGTATACTGCTATGTTATTTTGAATTGTAATATACAATGATTAGAGTATAGAAGGTGGCCATTCGGCCCATCGAGCCCGCGCTGGCTCTCTGCAAAAGCCCTTTAATTACTCCCACTCCACTGCCCTTTCCCCGTAGCTCTGCAATTTTTTTCCCTTCAGGTACTTATCCAGTTCCCTTTTCAAAGTCACTGTTGAATCTGCCTCCACCACCTAAGGCAGTGCATTCCAGATTCTAACCACTTGCTGCATAAAAATGTTTCTCCTCATGTCACCTTTGATTCTTTTAACAACTACCTTAAATCTGTGTCCTCTGATTCTTGACCCTTCCGCCAATGGGAACAGTTTCTCTCTATCTACTCTGTCTAGACCCCTCATGATGTTTAAAACCTCAATCAAATCTCCTCAACCATCTCAGTTCTAAGGAGAACAACCTCAGCTTCTCCAACCCAGCCATGCAACTGAAGTCCCTCAACCCTGGAAGCATTCTTTTAAATCTTTGCTGCACCCACTCTTAGGGCTTCACATCCCTCCTACAGTGCAACACTCAGAATTGGACACAAATATTGCATGCAGCCAACAGCCTCATATATAGTCATACATTTCAGCTAATGTCCCTGACTCCTCCATTGCTATCCCTGGATATGTTCTATCCCACCGGCAGCACAGACTCACCAGAAGTGGTGGCACAGTTGTATACAGTCGGGAGGGATGCCCCTGAGAGTCATAGAAACATAGAAACATAGAAAATAGGTGCACGAGCAGGCCATTCGGCCCTTCGAGCCTGAACCGTCATTCAATATGATCATGGCTGAACATGCAACTTCAGTACCCCACTCCTGCCTTGTGTTACGCTCCTCCCCTGTTACAGCCCCTTGAATATCCACTGTTGGGATATTGTTAGTGTCCTCTCCCGTGCAGACTGATACAAAATATTTGTTCAGAGTTTCTGCCATCTCCATGTTCCCCATTATTAATTCCCCGTTGTCGTCCTCTAATGGACCAACATTTACTTTAGCCACTCTTTTCCTTTTTATATACCTATAGAAACTCTTGCAGTCTGTTTTTATATTTCATTCTAGTTTACTTTCATAGTCTATTTTCCCTTTCTTAATCATTTTTTCAGTCATTCTTTGCTGGCAGTCAATCTTCCCAATCTTCTGCCCTCCCAGTAGTTTTGGCCACTTTGTATGCCCTTGTTTTAAATTGATTACCATCCATTATTTCTTTAGTTAGCCACGGATGGCTATCTTTTCTTTTACACTCTTTTCTCCTCACTGGAATATATTTTTCTTGGGAGTTGTGAAATATCTCCTTAAATGTATGCCACTGTTCATCAACCGTCCTACATTTTAATCTATTTTCCCAGTCCACTTAAGCCAACTCTGCCTTCATACCTTCACAATCTTCTTTATTTAAGCTTAGTACACTGGAAGAAGCACTGAGGGACGCAAGGGCACAGAATATACTGTGGGTGGGAGACTTCAATGTCCATCACAAAGAGTACCTCGGTAGATCCACTACTGACAGAGCTGGCCAAGTCCTGAAGGACATAGCTGCCAGACGGTGAGTGCGGCAGGCGGTGAGATAACCAACACAAGGGAAAAACCCACATGAACTTGTCCTCACCAATCTACCTGTCGCAGATGCATCCGTCCATGACAACATTGGTAGCCATGACCACAGTTATTGTGGAGATAAAGTCCTGTCTTCAGACTGAGGACACTATCCATCATGTTTTGTGACACTACCACCATGCTAACTGGGATAGATTCAACAGATCTAGCAGCTCAAAACTGGGCATCCATGAAGCGTTGTGTCCATTAGCAGCAGCCGAATTGTTTTCCATCACAATCTGTAATCTCATGGCCGGGCATATCCCTCAATCTGCCATTACCATCAAGCAAGCGGACCAACGCTGGTTCAATAAGGAGTGCAGAAGAGCATGCCAAGAAAAGCACCTGGCATCCCTAAGAATGAGGTGCCAACCTGGGGAAGCTGCAACACAGGACTATATGTACACTAAACAGTGGAAGCAGCATGCTATAGACAAAGCTAAGTGATCTCACAATCAGTGGACCAGATCAAAGCTTTGCATTCCAGCCACATCCAGTTGTGAATGGTGGTGGACCATTAAACAACTAACGGGAGGAGGAGGCTCCATGAATATCCCCATCCTCAATGATAGCGGAGCCCAGCACATGAGTGCAAAAGAGAAGGTTGAAGTGCTTGCAACCATTGTGAGGTTATAAAATGTATTAACATTTGTGAACCTTGCTTTTGTAAGATTATTAAATGAACTAAGCTTGATTATAAAATGTATCTTGCTTTACTGCTGATGAGACATTACTGTTGGTAGTTATCGGCCTGTGCAAAGTCCAGACAAGTTTTTACAGAAATGGTCAGACCATGCATGTCCAGACAAGTTATTTATATAGAAATTATCAGATTGTGCATGGTTCAATGACGTTTTTGCAGAGTGGCAAACCCATCTGAAAAATCAGCAAAAGGAGAAAAAACAGGGAATTGTGGAGCCAGGAACAGCTGCTGAGACGATAGTTTAAAAGGTGAAGGAAAAAAAGTAAACTTAATATTGAAAGCGACACTGAACCGACCAGTTTCTGTGCCGAGAAAAATAAATCTCAAGTTTACTGAGTGAAAGGAACCTTAAAAGATATTGCAATTTCAGTTTGTGTGAAAGTGTACAAGTTTTCCTGACTGTGAATGTTTAACACGTTACAATATTCCTTTTGTCTGAAAGTCTGCCTTTGAAAGAAAGTGGGTCCGAAATTCAGGGCCACCAGAAAGCTGGCGCACTTCCTTTTACTTTAAGATTTTTCCGCCGGGATCGTTGAGGCGGCCTCTCCGTTGATTTTCAGCGTTTCGGGTTTTTTTTTACGTTGGACCGAAAGTCCATTAAAGGGGAGAGAATCCGTCATTTTATATTAAGAATAAGAGGATAACTAAAGAAAGGACAGGGCCTATTAAAGACCGTGAGGATAATCTGTGTGTGGAGGTGGACAATGTGGGTCTGGTTCTCAATGAATACTTTGCGTCTCTTTTTACAAAACTGAGGGCGATGCAGACACTGCTATCGAGGAGGAGGAGTGTGAGATATTAGATGAAATAAACATAGTGAGAGAAGAGGTTTTAACGGGTTCAGCAGCTTTGAAAGTGGATAAGTCCCCAGGCCCGGGTGAAATATATCCCAGGCTGTTAAACGAAGCAAAAGACAAAATGTCAGAGGCTTTGACCATAATTTTCCAGCCCTCCCTGGCTTCTTGTGTGGTGCCAGAGGACTGGAGGATTGCTAATGTTTAAGAAGGGAGAAAGGGATAGACCAAGTAATAACAGGCCAGTCAGCTGAATCTCAGTCGTGGGAACATTATTGGGAAAACTCCTGAAGGACAGGATCAATCTACATTTAGAAAGACACGGATTAATCAGGGACAGTCAGCATGGATTTGTCAAGGGAAGGTCGTGTCTGACTAACTTGATAGAATTTTGAGGAGGTAACCAGGAGGGTCGATGAGGGCAGTGCGTATGATGTAGTGTAATTGGATTTTAGCAAAGCTTTTGATAAGGTCCCACATGGCAGACTGGTCACGAAAGTAAAAACCCATGGGATCCAGAGCAAAGTGGCAAATTGGATCCAAAATTGGCTCAGAAGCAGGAAGCAAAGGATAATGGTGGATGGTTTTGTGACTGGAAGGACGCTTCCAGTGGGGTTCTGCAGGGCTCAGTACTAGGTACCTTACTTTTTGTGCTATACGTAAAGGCTTGAATATAGAGGGGTATGATTAAGAAGTTTGCAGATGATACAAAAATAAGCTGTGTGGTTGATAATGAAGAAGAAAGCTGTGGACTGCAGGAAGTTATCATTCAACTGCAGCAACAAAGAGTGGCATTCGTGAGTTTGGTAAGTGGTTGAGTTCAGGCAAGTGGGGGTTGCAGGTGCTGTTTTGTCTTGTTTTTCCTACCAGTGCTGACACTAGAGCAGCTGATAAGGAGTGCGAGAGTAGGAGATGGAGGCCCAGTGAGCAGCCCAACCAGCTGCAGACAAAGATAGAGGGGTGCGAAATCGAGAGGTGACGTCACAGCCAAGCTGGTAAGTGGTTGGCTGTTCGACTGGTAAGTATAACTCTCTTTTAGACTGACTTTTAGATTGGTTTAATTGGCAGTGAACTACTAAGTAGCTGTTTGGTGTTTAAGTAAATTTTAGTAAGTAAATTAATTTAAGGATTAAGTCATGGCAGGAGAGCTCGGACCCGTGTCATGCTCCTCCTGTGCTATGTGGGAAGTCAGGGATACTTTCAGTGTCCCTGACTACTATGTGTGCGGGAAGTGTGTCCAGCTGCAGCTCCTGACAGACCACATGACGGCACTGGAGCTGCGGATGGACTCACTCTGGAGCATGCGCGATGCTGAGAATGTTGTGGATAGCACATTTAGTGAGTTGGTCACACATCAGGTAAGGGTTAGGACAGATAGTGAATGGGTGACCAAGAGACAAGGCAAGAGCAGGAAGGTAGTGCAGGAGTCCCCTGCGGTCATCTCCCCCCCAAAACAGATATACTGCTTTGGATACTGTTGGGGGAGATGACATACCAGGGGAAGGCACCAGCAGTCAGCTTCATGGCACCATGGGTGGCTCTGCTGCACAGAAGGGCGGGAAAAAGAGTGGGAGAGCTATAGTGATAGGGGACTCTATTGTAAGGGGAATAGATAGTAATTTCTGCGGCTGCAACCGAGACTCCAGGATGGTATGTTGCCTCCCTGGTGCAAGGGTCAAGGGTATCTCAGAGCGGCTGCAGAGCATTCTGGAGAGGGAGGGTGAACAGCCAGTTGTCGTGGTACATGCAGGTACCAATGATATAAGTAAGAAGTGGGAAGAGGTCCTATAAGCTGAATTTAGGGAGCTAGGAGTTAAATTAAAAATAGGACCTCAAAGGTAGGAATCTCTGGATTGCTACCAGTGCCACGTGCTAATCAGAGTAGAGGGAGCAGGATAGTTCGAAGAAATACGTAGCTTGAGCAGTGGTGCGAGTGGGAGGGATTCAAATTCCTGGGACATTGGAACCAGTTCTGGGGGAAGTGGGACCTGTACAAAATGGACGGTCTGCACTTGCGCAGGACTCGAACTGATATCCGAGGGATAACATTTGCTGATGCAGTTCGGGAGTGTTTAAACTAATATGGCAGGGGGATGGGAACCTATGCAGCGAGACAGGGTGAAGTAATATGGAGTCAGAAACAGATGATAGAAAGGTAAAAAGCAATAGTGGAAGGCCGAGTAAACAAAGGCAAGAAACAAAAAGGGCCACACTACATCATAATTCTAAAAGGACAAAGGGTGTTAAAAAAACAAGCATGAAGGCTTTGTGTATAAATGCAAGGAGTATCCGTAATAAGATGGATGAATTAACTGTGCAAATAGATGTTAACAGATATGATGTGATTGGGATTACAGAGACGTGGCTCCAGGATGATCAGGGCTGGGAACTCAACATCCAAGGGTATTCAAGATTCAGGAAGGATAGAATAAAAGGAAAAGGAGGTGGGGTAGCATTGCTGGTTAAAGAGGAGATTAATGCAATAGTTAAGAATGACATTAGCTTGGATGATGTGGAATCTATATGGGTAGAGCTGCAGAACACCAAAGGGAAAAAAACATTAGTGGGAGTTGTGTACAGACCTCCAAACAGTGGTAGTGATGTTGGGGAGGGCATCAAACAGGAAATTAGGGTTGCATACAATAAAGGTATCATGGGTGGCTTTATAAACATATAGATTGGGCTAACCAAACTGGAAGCAATACGGTGGACGAGGATTTCCTGGAGTGCATAAGGGATAGTTTTCTAGACCAATATGTCGAGGAATCAACTAGGGGGGAGGCCATCTTAGACTGGGTGTTGTGTAATGAGAGAGGATTACTTAGCAATCTCGTTGTGTGAGGCCCCTTGGGGATGAGTAACCATAATATGGTGGAATTCTACATTAGGATGGAGAATGAAACAGTTAATTCAGAGACCATGGTCCAGAACTTAAAGAACGGTAACTTTGAAAGTATGAGGTGTGAATTGGCTAGGATAGATTGGCGAATGATACTTAAGGGGTTGACAGTGGATGGGCAATGGCAGACATTTAGAGACCGCATGGATGAACTACAACAATTGTACATCCCTGTCTGGCGTAAAAATAAAAAAGGGAAAGTGGCTCAACCGTGGCTATCAAGGGAAATCAAGGATAGTATTAAAGCCAAGGAAGTGGCATACAAATTGGCCAGAAATAGCAACGAACACGGGGACTGGGAGAAATTTAGAACTCAGCAGAGGAGGACCAAGGATTTCATAGGGCAGGGAAAATAGAATACGAGAGGAAGCTTGCAGTGAACATTAAAACGGACTGCAAAAGCTTCTCGAGATATGTAAAGAGAAAAAGGTTAGTAAAGACAAATGTAGGTCCCCTGCAGTCAGAATCAGGGGAAGTCATAACAGGGAACAAAGAAATGGCAGACCAATTGAACAAGTACTTTGGTTCGGTATTCACTAACGAGGACACAAATAACCTTCCGGATATAAAAGGGGTCAGAGGGTCTAATAAGAAGGAGGAACTGAGGGAAATCCTTATTAGTCGGGAAATTGTGTTGGGGAAATTGATGCGATTGAAGGCCGATAAATCCCCAGGGCCTGATGGTCTGCATCCCAGAGTACTTAAGCAGGTGGCCTTGGAAATAGCGGATGCATTGACAGTCATTTTCCAACATTCCATAGACCCTAGATCAGTTCCTATGGAGTGGAGGGTAGCCAATGTAACCCGCCTTTTTAAAAAAAAAGGAGGGAGAGAGAAAACAGGGAATTATGGACCGGTCACCCTGACATCGTTAGTGGGTAAAATGATGGAATCAATTATTAAGGATGTCATAGCAGCGCATTTGGAAAGAGGTGACATGATAGGTCTAAGTCAGCATGAATTTGTGAAAGGGAAATCATGCTTGACAAATCTTGAGGATGTTTCCAGTAGAGTGGACAAGGGAGAACCAGTTGATGTGGTGTATTTGGACTTTCAGAAGGCTTTCGACAAGGTCCCACACAAGAGATTAATGTGCAAAGTTAAAGCACATGGGATTGGGGGTAGTGTGCTGCCGTGGATTGAGAACTGGTTGGCAGAAGGAAGCAAAGAGTAGGAGCAAATGGGGACTTTTCAGAATGGCAAGCAGTGACTAGTGGGGTACCGCAAAGTTCTGTGCTGGGGCCCCAGCTGTCGACATTGTACATTAATGATTTAGACGAGGGGATTAAATGTAATCTCTCCAAATTTTTGGATGACACTAAGTTGGGTGGCAGTGTGAGCTGCGAGGAGGATGCTATGAGGCTGCAGAGTGACTTGGATAGGTTAGGTGAGTGGGCAAATGCATGGCAGATGAAGTATAATGTGGATAAATGTAAGGTTGTCCACTTTGGTGGTAAAAACAGAGAGACAGACTATTATCTGAATGGTGACAGATTAGGAAAAGGGGCGGTGCAACGAGACCTGGGTGTCATGGTACATCAGTCATTGAAGGTTGGCATGCAGGTACAGCAGGCGTTTAAGAAAGCAAATGGCATGTTGGCCATCATAGCGAGGGTATTTGAGTACAGGGGCAGGAAGGTGTTACTACAATTGTACAGGGCCTTGGTGAGGCCACACCTGGAGTATTGTATACAGTTTTGGTCTCCTAACTTGAGGAAGGACATTCTTGCGATTGAGGGAGTGCAGCAAAGGTTCACCAGACTGATTCCCAGGATGGCGGGACTGACATATCAAGAAAGACTGGATCAACTGGGCTTGTATTCACTGGAGTTCAGAACAATGAGAGGCGATCTCATAGAAACGTTTAAAATTCTGATGGGTTCAGACAGGTTAGATGCAGGAAGAATGTTCCCAATGTTGGGGAAGTCCAGAACCAGGGGTCACAGTCTAAGAATTTAGGACCGAGATGAGGAGAAACTTCTTCACCCATAGAGTGGAGAACCTGTGGAATTCTCTACCACAGAAAGTTGTTGAGCCCAATTCACTAAATATATTCAAAAAGGAGTTGGATGCCGTCCTTACTACTAGGGGGATCAAGGGGTATGGCGAGAAAGCAGGAATGGGGAACTGAAGTTGCATTGTTCAGCCATGAACTCATTGAATGGCGGTGCAGGCTCGAAGGGCCGAATGGCCTACTCCTGCACTTATTTTCTATATTTCTATGTTTCTAACTGGTCAGGTGTGCAGAACAGTGGCAATTGGTATTTAATCTGGAGAAATGTAAGGTAATGCATTTGGAGAGGGCTAGAAAAGAAAAGGAATACACATTAAATGATAGTACACTGAGAGATGTCGAGGAACAAAGGGACCTGGGAGTGCATGTTCATAGATCCCTGAAGGTAGCAGGCCAGGTAGAATTGGTGGTTAAGAAGGGATGCAGAATGCTTGCCTTTATTAGCCGAGGCATAGAATATAAGAGCAGGGGGGTTATGCTTGAACTGTATAAAACACTGGTTTAAGCCACAGCTGGAGTACTGCATGCAGTTCTGGTTGCCGTATTATAGGAAGGACGTGATTGCACTGGAGAAGGTACAGAGTAGATTTACGAGGATGTTGCCAGGAGTGGAGAATTTTAGCTATGAGGACAGATTGGATAGGCTGGGTTTGTTTTCCTTGGAACAGAGGAGGCTGAGGGTAGACCTCATTGAGGTGTATAAAATTATGAGGGACCTAGATACTCTGAATAGAAAGGGAGTACTTCCCTTAGCATAGGGGTCAACAACCCGGGGGCATAAATTTAAAATAATTGGTAGAAGGTTTAGAGGGGTTTTGAGGGGAAATTTCCTCATGTAGAGGGTTGTGGGGGTCTGGAACTCACTGCCTGAAAGTGTGCTAGAGGCAGAAACCTTCACCACATTTATATAGTACTTGGATGCACACTTGAAGTTTGTAACCTGCAGGGTTACAGTCTTTGAGCTGGAAAGTGGGATTAGGCTGGATAGCCTCTTGTTGGCCGGCGCAGACACGATGGGCTGAAATGGTCTCCTTCTGTGCTGTAAACTTCTATGATTCTATTATTCTATATCTTCAGCCACTGAGCCACCAGGGAGATTTCGGCCGGGCCAGTGGCCTGGCTCCCAAGAGGAGGTACCAGGTTGCCGGCAAAAATAAAGAAATGCCGGCCACGGCAGTGGGCCCTCCCCTCGAAGGGCCGCCGCATTGCTGGACCACACACAGTGAGGAGAAGCTGCACTGACAGAAAAATCTGTCTGGGGCACCGTGCGGCGGGGCAACGATTGTTTTTAGTGAATTTGGGGCGCTGTATTTTGCAGGTGAGGGAGAGCGGCGGTGTGTGTTTTGATCACGTGTTTGCGGCAGTCATCGGCAGTGGGGCGGAATTGGGTACCGGCCGAAAAATCCCCGACCTGAATGTGGGTCGGGGCGGACAGTTGACCACAAAGCAGCGGCCACGGGATTCCGCCGCATGGTCACCACAAACGGGCAGTAACGGTTCTGACTGAGACCCTGAATTTCGGCCCCAGTGTCTGTTGTGTCTGTTTTAGCTCCACCCACTTTTCTGCGATGGAACTAAAAGCCGTTTAACACTTTGTCGTCATGTTTTGAATTTTGGAAGTTTTAAGAAAGTGTGAATATGTTGAGTATGATCATTTTAATGTAAGATTATGCCTCTAGATGTGGGGAAAGTTTGTGATCGACATTTTAAGTTTACAACACTGCTGAGAACAAAGCACTGTCTTCTGAATCTGGTGACTGAACCCCACCAAGAACCCCACCCTCTAACATTTTGACAAGTAAGAAGTAACCAGAATTTCTCAACTGGGTTGTAAGAGGGGGAAAAATAGTCTATCATGAAATAAAGAAAGGAGAAAGGGAAAGATTCTGTCCCAGTTTTATTTTCAGTGTAGTTCCACTTAAAAAAAAGGATGTGTTTATTTGTACTGCCAAAATGGCCACCATGTTCCACCCTTCTTTTCTAATTGGTCCCCTTGGAGGATAAGCCACACCCTGAAGTTTCACAGCAATGTGTAACTGGAACCGCCCATCCCAAGGTCTCACTGACTTTGCAAATTGTAACTCGATCCACTTTGACTTCCTGAAGTGGCAGAGGACAGAGCTCCCCAGAAGACAGCAAGGGCCAGCCAAAGTCCCTTACCTCAGTCCAAGTACATCACTCCCCCAGCCGAAGTACCTTACCCCAGTCCATCCCTCCCCCAGCAGAAGTGCCTTACCCCCAGTGCAAGTGCATCCTCCACCACCACCCCCTGCCCCGCCCTCACCATAGATGGGGCATAGTGTACGGATTGTTAACAGGTTTATTGGGTATGAAGTGAATAGTGACAGTGTTGTGACTTCTGGATATCATATACACCAACGATGTCCCTTGAAGGGGTTTGGAAGCACGTGATCCGTCTTCCCTGAGTTCGCTCTCTCCCCTCCGAGCCCCTATCCCCACCACTACCCATGTCTCTCTCTCTGCCCCCCCTCATCCTCTCTCTTTCCCCCAGCCTCTCTCTCTCCCCCAGTCACTCTCTTCCCCCTCAGCATCCCCCCCCACCCCCACAAGCCTCTCTCCCCAGTTTATCTCTCCTCCCAGTCTCTCCCTCCGCCCAGTCTCTCTCTCTCCCCCAGTCTCTCCCCGCCCCAGTCTCTCTCGACCTCCAGCCTCTCTCTCCCCGAGTCTCTCTCTCCCCCCAGCCTTTCTCTCTCCTCCCAGCCTCTCTCTCTCCCCCAGTCGCTCTCTCCCCACAGTCTCTCTCTCCCCCCAGATTCTCTCTCTCCCCCCAGCCTCTCTCTCTCCCCCCATCCTCTCTCTCACCCCCCAGCCTCTCTCTCTCCCCCCAGCCACTCTCTCTCCCCCAGCCTCTCTCTCCCCCCAGCCTCTCTCTCTCCCCCCAGCCTCTCTCACTCCCCCCAGCCTCTCTCTCTTCCCCCAGCCTCTCTCTCTCCCCCCAGCCTCTCTCTCTCCCCCCAGCCTCTCTCTCTCCCCCAGTCTCTCTCTCCCCCCAGTCGCTCTCTCCCCCCAGTCTCTCTCTCCCCCCAGATTCTTTCTCTCCCCTCAGTCTCTCTCTCCCCCCAGCCCCTCTCTCTCTCCCCCAGTCTCTCTCTCCCCCCAGTCGCTCTCTCCC
Organism: Pristiophorus japonicus; assembly: GCF_044704955.1. NCBI lineage: Eukaryota > Metazoa > Chordata > Chondrichthyes > Pristiophoridae > Pristiophorus > Pristiophorus japonicus. Next base: position 8,402,983 of record NC_091984.1, on the reverse strand, counting down.
CCCAGACTCTCTCTCCCCCCAGATTCTTTCTCTCCCCTCAGTCTCTCTCTCCCCCCAGCCCCTCTCTCTCTCCCCCCAGCCTCTCTCTCTCCCCCCAGTCGCTCTCTCCCCCCAGTCTCTCTCTCCCCCAGTCTCTCCCCATCCCCAGTCTCTCTCTACCTCCAGTCTCTCTCTCCCCCCAGTCCCTCTCTCCCCCAGCCTCTCTCTCTCCCCCAGCCTCTCTCTCTCCCCCAGTCTCTCTCTCCCCCAGGTCTCTCCCCCAGCCTCTCTCCCTCTCCCACCCACCCCCCGCCCCCCACCCAGCCTCTCTCTCACCATCAGGCCCCCTCACCACCATCGGGCCCAGGACCACCGCCAACGGGCCCAGGACTGCCGGGGAGAGAGAGTCGGAGCCCCAGGTCCTGCTTCTTGGCACCACACGCACGGAATGATTCGGCCGGGAGAGGGGCGGAGTTTGACAGGGGTGGGGTTTGTCACCTGTCCGTCAGAAAAAGTGCCGTACAAATAGTTATATCGTTAAAAAACATGCTGTATGAATGGTTTGGACTACAAGCTGAGTGAACATAAGAACATAAGAAATAGGAACAGGAGTAGGCCATATGGCCCCGTGAGCCTGCTCCGCCATTCAATAAGATCATGGCTGATCTGATCATGGACTCAGCTCCACTTCCCCGCCCGCTCCCCATAACCCCTTATCCCCTTATCATTTAAGAAACTGTCTATTTCTGTCTTAAATTTATTCAATGTCCCAGTTTCCACAGCTCTCTGATCAGCGAATTCCTCAGATTTACAACCCTCTGAGAGAAGAAATTTCTCCTCAACACTGTTTTAAATGGGCAGCCCCTTATTCTAAGATTATGCCCACTAGTTCTAGTCTCCCCCATCAGAGGAAACATCCTCTCTGCATCTACCTTGTCAAGTCCCCTCATAATCTTATACGTTTTGATAAGATCACCTCTCAATCTTCTGAATTCCAATGAGTAGAGGCCCAACCTACTCAACCTTTCCTCATAAGTCAACCCCCTCATCCCCGGAATTAACCTAGTGAACCTTCTCTGCACTGCCTCCAAAGCAAGTATATCCTTTCGTAAATATGGAAACCAAAACTGCACGGAGTATTCCAGGTGTGGCCTCACCAATACCTAATATCGCTGTAGCAAGACTTCCCTGCTTTTATACTCCTTCCCCTTTGCAATAAAGGCCATAATACCTTTGGCCTTCCTGATCACTTGCTGCACCTGCAGACTATCCTTTTGCGTTTCATGCACAAGTACCCCCAGGTCTCGCTGTACTGCAGCACTTTGCAATCTTTCTCCATTTAAATAATAACTTGCTCTTTGATTTGTTCTTCCAAAGTGCATGACCTCACACTTTCCAACATTATACTCCATCTGGCAAATTTTTGCCCACTCATTTACCCTGTCTATGTCCTTTTGCAGATTTTTTGTGTCCTCCTCACGCATTGCTTTTCTTCCCATCTTTGTATCGTCAGCAAACTTGGCTACGTTACACTCAAGTCCCTTCTTCCAAGTCATGAATATAGATTGTAAATAGTTGGGGTCCCAGCACTGATCCCTGTAGCACCCCACTAGTCATTGGTTGCTAACCAGAGAATTAACCATTTTGCCCGACTCTCTGTTTTCTGTTCGTTAGCCAATCCTCTATCTGTTCTAATATATTACCCCCAACCCTGTGAATTTTTATCTTGTGCAGCAACCTTTCATGTGGCACCTTGTCACATGCCTTCTGGAAGTCCAAATACACCACATCCACTGGTTCCCTTTTATCCATCCTGTTCATTACATCCTCGAAGAACTGCAGCAAATTTGTCAAACATGACTTCCCCTTCATAAATCCATGTTGATTCTGCCTGACCAAACTTTGCTTTTCCAAATGTCCTGCTACTGCTTCTTTAATAATGGACTCCAACATTTTCCCAACCATAGATGTTAAGCTAACTGGTCTATAGTTTCCTGCGTTTTGTCTGCCTTCTTTTTTAAATAGGGGTGTTACATTTACAGCTTTCCAATCTGCTGGGACCTCCCCAGAATCCAGGGAATTTTGGTAAATTGCAACCAATGCATCCATAATCCCTGCCATTACTTCTCATAAGACACTAGGATGCAAGCCATCAGGTTCAGGGGATTTATCTGCCTTTATCCCATTATCTTACTGAGTACCACCTCCTTAGCGATTGTGATTGTGTTAAGTTCCTCCACGCCTATAGTCCCTAGACTATCCACCGTCTGAATATTGTTTGAGTCCTCTATGGAAAGATTGATACAAAATATTTGTTCAGAGTTTCTGCCATCTCCATGTTCCCCATTACTAATTCCCCCGTCTCGTCCTCTAAGGGACCAACATTTACTTTAGCCACCCTTTTCCTTTTTATATACCAATTGAAACTCTTGCTATCTGTTTTTATATTTTGCACTAATTTACTTTCATCGTCTATCTTCCCTTTCTTAATCATTGCTTTTGTCGTACTTTCTTGGCTTTTAAAAGCTTCAAAGTCTTCTGTCCTCCCACTAGTTTTGGCCACTTTGTATGCTCTTGTTTTTAATTGGATATTGTTGTGTACCTTTAGCAAATGACTCCACGAGGCAGGGTATGATACTGAAACTGTGTAGACCTGTAGTCCTTTATTTGCAGCTCCTCGAGTGAGGACACCAAACTGTGAGTTCCTTTATATACTGGGTTACCTGCAGTGTGCAGTAACCCTTAGGTCTCCAACAGCAGCACCCTCTGGTGTACAGGTAATGTGTGTACAGTATAAGGGTACATTCAGTATTGCATAATAGTGTTACAGACATCACACAGTAAACAGGCATGCATATACAACAACACTCCCCCCTAAGCATTTTTTATATCCTTATTATCATGCCCAGGGGAGGTGATCAGTGGTGGGCTATGGGAGGTTGTGATGAGAGTTGTGTGTTACCAGGTGTGACCCCTGTGCTTGAGGCTGGCCTCATACGTTTCCCCTCCCTCACACACAGACCATGTGGGTGTCACTGTTGTGGGATCCCTCAGGGGGATAACCACAGCAGCAGTGGTTGTGGTGTATATTCTATGATGTGAGTAGTTGTGGGGTGGTGGGCAGGGCCACATGACTGGGTGGGCTCCTTGTCCACCAATTGGGATGAGGGTCAGGTCATCCCAGGTTTTGCCAGGGAAGCTGGAGGGTATTGACCTCACGCTCCTGGTGTTGGCCCTGGTGACCTGGTGACCTGTAGAGCTGGTCTGGTGCAGGTTGCCATTGGTGATGGCTGGGGTGCCCATTGATCACTGTCCCTGTAGTGGGTCTGCTCTCACTGGATGTGTGTGCATCCTGCAAGGGCATCACATTTGTTCCAAAGGTCCAGGCTACATGATCAGCAAGCCTGCTGGACCTGGGGTCTCTCACAGAGGGATTCCATTGGCATTAGCATAGTCCCTTTAGGACCCAATGTTCTTTGGCAGTGTCCGACCAGTATACAAGACACCTTTTCTCTGATCACACATAGTCGAGCCTGCATTGTACATTCTAGCCTATGCATCTCTTTTGGGTGTCCTGGTCTCAACAGACATGGTTACATTAGGCATTTCAAACTCACTATCATTATTGTTAAGCATAATAAACTTGTTCTTAACCTTACTGACACCTGCATTCTTCTCATTAGTCTCATTAGTTAAACCAGCATCACAATTTCATGGTTACATTGCATACATTTTCATACTTGCACCCTTTTATTGCATCTTTAGATTTAAAGTCCTTGTATTCAAATAGTTGAAACTGTCCCTTTAAATTTCTTTGGTTACCGGTCTCCTTTAAGGGAGCCTCCCAATCCGATTGGCCGCTCGGTGCCACGTGTCGCTCCTCCAATGCTGCCCCTCGTGGTATGGCCACGGGCAGTTAGATTACAGGTTCTTCTCTTCGTGGTTCGACTGCCATCTTCTGGCTCTCCCTCAGGTGGGCTGTGGTGGTCTTCTCTTCCACAGGTTCGGCCCTGGATGTCGGGAATCCATTTCTTTCGTCGATGTTCACCTCTTGGAGTGCTGCCCCGGACCGGAAAGTGGAGTTTGGATCCTCGGTCCTGGAGATTTCGCCGGGGTGCTGTGGAGTCGTCACTGCACCGTCGAGCTGGACAGTGGAGCCTCCCCGGATGCTGCGATGGATCCACGTTGGAGGTCGATTGCCAGAGACCAGAGGCAGACGCCATTTCACTTGATGTGGACTGGGTTCATCCAATTCCTGCCCAGCAGCGTGGGACTGTCGCCGGCTACAATCCACAGGGGGAGTTTGTTCAACACGCCGCCCTGGGAGACCTGGACGTCTGCGCTGCTAACGATTTGGATTTTATCTTTGTTGTAGGTGAGCAGCTACACCTGGACAGGAGACAGTTTCGGTCGATTGGCGGGATTTATCCTAAGTTTTTCAAAGGTCGTTTGGCTCATCACAGACTGACTCGCCCCTGTGTCGATTTCCATGGAAACTGGGACCCCGTCCCGTCGATGCCCACTTCCATCTTCCATGGAGAACTTTCGGTGGAGCAGGTATAGATACCATACTCTTCTTCCAGGGTTTGAATAACTTCACCATCATCTGTGTCGGAGCCCGGGTGATGAGCCAACTCATCAGAGACGCGGTGAGTACAGCTTTTTCTGCACATTCTTTGGAGGTGCCCTTTCTCTTTGCAGCCTTTGTATGCATAGTCTTTGTAGCTGCAGTGGTGGGTCCTGTGGTTTCCTCCACAGCGCCAGCACGGGGCCATCCGGTTTGCCCCATGTGACAGACTCAGGGTTGCTGGACTCGGGTCAGCCTTCCTGCATTTCGAAGTATCCATGCGGTGCACTGTGCTCACCGGTTTAGAGTCGTGGGTCAGTATTCGCTTGGAGTCGCCGGCTGAAACCATGCAGGCCTGGCTCACTTGGATTGCTTTCTGCAGGGTGACCGTGATGTCAGCAGAGAGCAACTTGTGCAGGAGGCCCTTGTGGCCGATTCCAATGATGAATATGTCCCTTAGGGCTTCATTTAGATGGTCTCCAAAGTCACACGGAGCAACTAGTCTTCTTAGGTGTGCAGCATACTTCGCAATTTCTTGGCCCTCAGGTCGCCGGTAAGTGTAGAACCAGTGTCTGGCTGTGAGGATGCTTTCTTTCAGTTTTAGTTGTTCCTGTATGAGTGTTACAAGTTCCTCATAGCTTTTGGTGGTTGTCTTCGCTGGGGCTAGCAAGTCCCTAACGAACAATGGATGGAGGGCCCACAACTGCTAAGCAGGATGGTCCTGCGCTTGTTCGGTCATGTAGCCGGTATGTTCCCATCCAGGTCGTTGACTACAAAAAAATGTTCAAATCTTTCCACAAAAGCATCCCAATCATCCCCCTCTGTAAATTGCTGAAAGTTGCTGAGGTTACACATGTTTGAGCATGTAGTTCGTGACCTTGTATCCTCGTCTCCAGTTATAGTGTATGTAGATACCTTTAGCAAATGACTCCACAAGGCAGGGTATGATACTGAGACTGTGTAGACCTGTAGTCCTTTATTTGCAGCTCCTCGAGTGAGGACACCAAGCTGTGAGCTCCTTTATATGCTGGGTTACCTGCAGTGTGCAGGTAACCCGTAGGTCTCCGACAGCAGCACCCTCTGGTGTACAAGTAAGGTGTGTACAGTGTAAGGGTACATTCATAGAAACATAGAAACATAGAAAATAGGTGCAGGAGTAGGCCATTCGGCCCTTTGAGCCTGCACCGCCATTCAATGAGTTCATGGCTGAACATACAACTTCAGTATCCCATTCCTGCTTTCTCGCCATACCCCTTGATCCCCGTAGTAATAAGGACTACTTTTTGAATATATTTAGTGAATTGGCCTCAACAACTTTCTGTGGTAGAGAATTCAGTGTTGCATAACAGTGTTACAGACATCACACAGTAAACAGACATACATATACAACATTCTGCTTCTTAGACTGTCCCCCAGAGTCGAGGATGACTTGCTTCCAAACGACAGTTCGATGAGACCAATGGGGGACCTACAGTCTCTGTCACAGGTGGGGTAGGTAGTGGTTGGAGGGACAGATGGGTGGGGTGCTTGATGTATCGTACGCTCCTTCCGCTGTTTGTACTTGGCTTCCGCGTGCTCCCGGCCAAGAGACTTGAGGTGTTCGGTGCCTTCTCGGATGCTTCTCCTCCACTTTGAGAGGTCTTGGGCCAGGGATTCCCAAGAATCGGTGGGGATGTTACATTTTTTCACGGAGGCTTTGAGGGTGTCCTTGAAGCATTTTCTCTGAGCTCCTGGGGCTCACCTTCCATGATGTAGCTCAGAGTAGAGCGCTTGTTTCGGGAGTCCAGTATCGGGCATGCGGACAATGTGGCCCGGCCATCGGAGCTGGTCGAGAGTGGTCAATGCCTCGCTGTGGGTTAGGTTGACCTAGGTTTGCAGTTAGAAATGTAGACAAACTGCATACGTTGGGTATACTGAGGAATGATCAGTGGTGGAACCGTGTCGTTTATTACCACTGCCACCTCCTTGGATGTGAAAGAGGCAGCTTGGTGCGATAATTCATCAATGAAACCTGTCGGCCCACAGATGGATTCCTTCATGAGTGAATCTTCAGTTCACCAATTTTGATGGACAAAAGTCATGTCGGCAATAACAGTCTCACTATCAAAAGAAGTATTGAATGAAACCTGATGCAGAAACAGAGAAACAAAGGAAATAGATGCAGGAGTAGGCCATTTGGCCCTTCGAGCCTGCACCACCATTCAATAAGATCATTCACCTCAGTACCCGCTTCCTGCTTTCTCTCCATACCCTTGATCCCTTTAGCTGCCAGGGCTATATCTAACTCCCTCTTGAATATATCTAACGAACTGGCATCAACAACTCTCTGCGGTAGAGAATTCCACAGGTTAACAACTCTCTGAGTGAAGAAGTTTCTCCTCATCTCCAAATGGCTTACCCCTTATCCTTAGACTGTGACCCCCCTGGTTCTGGACTTCCCCAACATCGGGAACATTCTTCCTGCATCTAACCTGTCCAGTCCCGTCATAATTTTATATGTTTCTATGAGATCCCCTCTCATTCTTCTAAACTCCAGTGAATACAGGCCCAGTCGATCCAGTCTCTCCTCATATGTCAGTCCTGCCATCCGGATAATCAGTTTGGTGAACCTTCGCTGCACTCGCTCAATAGCAAGAACGTCCTTTCTCAGATTAGGAGACCAAAACTGAATACAATATTCCAGGTGAGGCCTCACCAAGGCCCTCTACAACTGCATTAAGACCTCCCTGCTCCGATACTCAAATCCCCTAGCAATGAAGGCCAACATGCCATTCGCCTTCTTCACCGCCTGCTGTACCTGCATGCCAACTTTCAATGATTGATGAACCATGACACCCAGGTCTCGTTGCACCTCCCCTTTTCCTAATCCGCCGCCATTCAGTTAATATTCTGCCTTCATGTTTTTGCCAACAAAGTGGATAACCTCACATTTATCCACATTATACTGCATCTGCCATGCATTTGCCCATTCACCTAACCTGTCCAAGTCACCCTGCAGCCTCTTAGCATCCTCCTCACAGCTCACACCACCACCCAGCTTAGTGTCCTCTGCACTCAATTCCTTCATCTAAATCATTGATGTCTATTGTAAATAGCTGGGGTCCCAGCACTGAGCCCTGCCACACCCCACTAATCACTGTCTGCCATTCTGAGAAGGACCCGTTTATCCCTACTCTCTTTTTCCTGTCTGCCAAACAGTTCTCTATCCACGTCAATACATTACCCCCCAGTACCATGTGCTTTAACTTTGCACACGAATCTCTTGTGTGGGAACCTGTCAAAAGCCTTTTGAAAGTCCAAATACACCACATCCACTGGTTCTCCCTTGTCCACTCTACTAGTTACATTGTCTTCCCTTAACAAATCCATGCTGACTGTCCCTGATTAATCCGTGACTTTCTAAATGAAGATTTATCCTGTCCCTCATAATTTTTTCCAAATAATTTTCACATCATCGAGGTTAGGCTGACTGACCTGTAATTAGTCGGTCTATCCCTTTCTCTGATAGAGCCTCTGCTATTTCCTCGCTTGCTTCTCTTAACAGCTTTTAAAGATGTTAAACCCCTAAATACTTACTCTCTCACTCTGTTTATTTCATCTAATATTTCACACTCCTTCTCCCTAATTGGAACGAATGCATAGAAAGAACATAGAAACATGGAAATTTACAGCACAGAAACATAGAAACATGGAAAATAGGTGCAGGAGTAGGCCATTCGGCCCTTCAAGCCTGCACCACCATTCAATATGATCATGCAACTTCAGTTCCCCATTCCTGCTTTCTCTCCATATCCCTTTATCCCTTTAGCCATAAGGGCCACATCTAACTCCCTCTTGAATATATCTAATGAACTGGCATTAACAACTTTTTGTGGTAGAGAATTCCACAGGTTCACAATTCTGAGTGAAGAAGTTTCTCCTCATCTCGGTCTTAAATGGCTTACCCCTTATCCTTCGACTGTGACCCCTGGTTTTGGACTTCGCCAACATCGGGAACACGCTTCCTGCATCTAACCTGTTCAATCCAGTCAGAATTTTATATATATTTCTGTGAGAACCCCTCTCATTCTTCTAAACTCCAGTGAATATAAGCCTAGTCGATGCAGTCTTTCTCCATATGTCACTCCTGCCATCCCGGGAATCAGTCTAGTGAACCTTCGCTGCACTCCCTCAATAGCAAGAATGTCCTTCCTCATATTAGGAGACCAAAACTGTACACAATATTCAAGGTGTGGCCTCACCAAGGCCCTGTAGAACTGCAGTAGGACCTCCCATCGTGTCCGCGCAGACCGAAATGTTAGTCCCACTTTTTTTTTTTAAGGGAACATACTTGCTTTGAAACCTCACAATCTCCTCCTTGAATACCTCCCACTGCTCTGACACTGATTTACCTTCAAGGAGCTGTTTCCAGTCCACTTTGGCTAAATCACCTCTCAGCTCAGTAAAATTGGCTTTTCCCCAATTGAGAACTTTTATTCCGGGTCTATCATTGTCCTTTTCCATAACTACCCTAAATCGAACTGAATTATGATCACTAGTACCTAAATGCTCTCCCAATGATACCCCTTCCACCTGCCCAGCTTCATTCCCTAAAACTATCCAGAACCACCCCTTCCCTTGTTAGGCTTGCTGCATACTGGCGGAAAAAATTTCTCTTGAATGCATTTTAGGAAGTCTGCACCCTCATTATCTGGTCAATATCACATTGCTGTTTGTGGCAGCTTGCTGTGTGAAAATTGGCTGCCGTGTTTCCTACATTACAACAGTGACTGCACTACAAAATTACTTAATTTATCTCCAACCAGCTATTTAACTCCACAATTCAGGAAACACAGAGAAAGTTTATTAATTTCCATTGCACATTTATTTCCAGATGTTAAACTTCTCACATTTAAGTTGCTGAAATAAGGTGACTTGATAAACGACGGACAGGAAAAGACCTGCTGCTCCATCCAGCTTGTCCCACACAACCGCGATGCTCTGTACCCGCAGACAACATTCAGCGACGACTTGAAACCGCTCGGTGAACTGTCCTGAATTCTCCGTTCTGTGTCGTTCCAGCTCGCACGGAAACCATTCTCAATCTTCTTTGTGAAAGTGTTAACTGTCACACCCTTTAATTTGCCATTCCGTTAGGCCGTGCCATACTCAGTGGATTGAAATTGAGTTACAGAGCCAGCAATGCTCGGATGAAACATCATCTCCTAAACATTAACGAGCTGAAGCGGGGAGGGTTGAGGGATGGGGATGCGGGGGTGGGGGGTGGTAGGGGATGTGGACCTAATTATCGGGATGCATCGGCAAAATTTGTCTGGGAAAATGTTTTTCGCCTCTCTCCCCGACTCCCGTGCTGTGTTAACTTTTAGCACACTCCAGAACTCAGCTTGTTGACACCCAAAGACAACCCAGAACGAGGAGAATCCATTCACTTCCCTCCCCACCAGACACGAGAGACAAGCAGGTGGCTTGAAGATGTCGTCACTTGAAGAATGAAGAGGAGCTTACGAGGGAACAGCTTACAAGGGAGCTGACCTTCAGTCGGGTATTCTCCACACACTGTTGGCGGCTAACCAAGTAGCTGAGGAGGATGGGAACAGCGGCTTAAGTGACCAGGACAGACATGATAAAGTGATCATTACCCATGAATGCCTCACACTGGGATACCCTAATCTGATGGGCATTCCATCTCAATAGCCAGCCCACCAATCAGAAGCTGGCAAGATCCAAATCCAGGTCCTGATGGTTCAGTTTACTGTTTCGATCTGACGCCGGTGCCCGTGAATAACACTCACTTTGATCAATTTGTCCCTAGGAACCAGAGTCAGTTCCCTTGCAGGATCTGCCCTTCTCACCCTGAGTACCAGTTGATCAATGTCCAATAGTGTGTGGAACATGTTGGAATGAAAAATAAAGATTCCCTAAATAAAAAGCAGGCTTGACTTTAATCTTCAAATGACTCCTCTGTGAAGTCAGACCGGCAATATTTAACACCAGGGTGTATGAGAAGCACGGTTTGTGAGGCAAGTAATGGGTTAAGAAAGAACCACCTTCTGCTGCGATGTTCTGTAACAGCCTGGAGATCAGGCAACCCTGAGCAACAGAATCTAGAAACGAAAGAACGAAAGGCTGTCCAGCCTCCGCTCTGACTGCCTGAGGTCCTCGAGCAGAGAGGTGATTGTCTGCTGATACGAGCAAGTCGATTGATCTGGTAACCCCCAAAGTCCTAAAGATACTCTGCACTACCTCCGTGTGGATCATCCACGGGTCAGGGCGAACCACCGAGCAGCTGAGTATGCTGACTGTAGTATTGTCCACCCCGGCCTAATGTGCCAGCAAGTGTGTCACCCCGTCATTCAAGCACCAATGGGAAGGAACAAGTCAACTTGACAGAGGTGCCCAGGAGGGGATCCCAGACAGTAGAACTACCCGACTACTGCCATACTGTCTGTCTGCAGACATAGAAACATAGAAATTTACAGGGCAGAAGGAGGCCATTTCAGCCCATGGTGTTCGCGTCAGCCGAAAAAGAGCCACACAGCCCTCAGTCAGCAGCCCTAAAGGTTACATACAAACCTATGAACAATAACAGAAAGTCAAAGAGCACTCAGACCAACCAGTCCACCTCACACAACTGCGACACCCCTTATACCGAAACATTCTACACACCACCCCAACCGGAGCCATGTGATCTCCTGGAAAAACCCAGTCCAATTTAGGGAGAAAAATCTGGGAAAATTCCTCTCCGACCCATCCAGGCGATCGACACTAGTCCAGAAGATCAAACCCTGGCCGTATTCTATTCCCTGCAGTACTTACCATTATATTTGCGCCGTCCAACAAAAGGTCATCCAGTCTAATCCAAATTACTAGCTCTAGGTCCGTAACCCTGCAGGTTACAACATTTTAAGTGCCCATCCAACCATATATTAAAAGTGGTGAGGGATTCTGCATCCACCACTCTTCCAGGCAGCGAGTTCCAGATCCACACAGCCCTCTGCATAAAGAAGCCCCGCCCTCAAATCCCCTCGAAACCTTCCACCAACCACCTTAAAACTATGCCCCTCATAATAGATCCCTCCACCAATGGAAATAGACCCTTGCTATCCACCATGTCCAGGCCCCTCAATATTTTGTACACCTCAATGAGGTCTCCGCTCTACCTTCTCTGTTCCAATGAGAACATACCCAGCCTATCCAATCTGTCCATTAACTAAGATTCTCCATTTCAGGCAGCATCCTAGTAAATCTCCTCAGCACCCTCTCTAGTATAATCACATCCTTCCCATAATACCAGGGCCACACCCCGACCAGAACTGCATGCAGTACTCCAGCTGTGGCCTAATAAAAACATAGAAACATTGAAAATAGATGCAGGAGTAGGCCATTCGGCCCTTCGAGCCTGCACCGCCATTCAATGAGTTCATGGCTGAACATGCAACTTCAGAACCACATTCCTGCTTTCTCGCCATACCCCTTGATCCCCCTAGTAGTAAGAGGGATCAAGGGTTATGGTGAGAAAGCAGGAGTGGGGTACTGAAGTTGCATTTCAGCCATGAACTCATTGAATGGTGGTGCAGGCTCGAAGTATTATACAATTTAAGCATAACCTCCCTGCTCTTATATTCTATATCTAGGCCAGTAAAGGCAAGCATTTCATGTGCCTTCTTAACCACCTTATCCATCTGGCCTGCTACTTTCAGGGATCTGTGGACAAGCATTCCAAGGCCCCTTTGTTCAGCTACACTATTAAGTGGCCTAACGCTTAATGTGTATACCCTTTCCTTATTAGCCCTCCCAAAATGCATCACCTCACACTTCTCTGAATTAAATTCAATTTGCCACAGCCCTGCCTGGTAGATTGATATCCTGCTTCAGCCCAAGACTTTCCTCTTCATTATCAACCATAGACATGCTGACTTACCCCCACCGAGTCTGAAAGTGTACAATGTCCTATTATATCTTTCACACCCCGAGCCTGCTGAAATGACAAGTGAGCTCATCCATGTCCACTGGCCTTGAAGTCCATTCCTCCTGAATGTCACAGCATTACCTGAAGAGCCTGATGTCTGTAGCCCAAATGCCTGGAGGACACTGCGCCCCAAGACCACCATCTCTCGTTCAGATGATGCGACAAAGGACAACTGTGGAAACATTACTGGCCGAGTGATAGACATCAAGAATGCTCAACTGGAGACATATCTTCATTCATTGACCTTCAGGATGACTATCTCTCTCTCAGTGCGGATGGTGACCAGTATGCCATATACCCACTCGTAGATAGTTCCTCTGATGGTCAAACAGAAACATAGAAATACAGATATTTACAGCGCAGGAGGAGGCCATTTTGGCCCATTGTGTCCGCGCCGGCCGACAAAGAGCCGCACGGCCCTCAGTCAGCAGTCCTAAGGTTACATATCAACCTATGGACATTGATGGAAAGGCAAAGAGCACCCAGCCCAACCCGTCCACCTCACACAACTGTGACACCCCTTATACGGAAAACATCGACACTCCACCCTAACTGGAGCCATGTGATCTCCTGGGAGAGGCAAAAACCAGATAAAAACCCAGGCCAATTTAGGGATAAAAAATCTGGGAAAATTCCTCTCCGACCCATCCAGGCGATCGACACTAGTTCAGGAGATCACACCGTGACCATATTCTATTCCCTGCTGCACTTACCATTATATCTGCCGTCCAACAAAAGGTAATCCAGTCTAACTCCAATTACCAGCTCTACATCCTTAACCCTGCAGGTTACAGCACTTTAAGTGAAAATCCAACTATCTCTTAAAAATGCTGAGGGTTTCTGCATCCACCACTCTTCCAGGCAGCGAGTGCCAGATTCCCACAAACCTCTGCATAAAGAAGCCCCCCCTCAACTACGCTCTAAACCTTCCACCAATCACCTTAAAACGATGCCCCCTCGTATTGGACCACTCCACCAATGGAAATAGACCCTTATTATCCACTATGTCCAGGCCCCTCAATATTTTGTACACCTCAATGAGTTCTCCTCTCAACCTCCTCTGTTCCAATAAGAACAAGCCCAGTCTATCCAATCTGTCCTCGTAACTAAGATTCTCCATTCCAGGCAGCATCCCAGTAAATCTCCTCTGCATCCTCTCTAGAACATTCACGTCCTTCCTATAATACGGCGAACAAAACTGCGCTCAGTACTCCAGCTGTGGTCTAACCAAAGTATTGTACAATTTAAGCATAACCTCCCTGCTCTTATATTCCATAAAGACAAGCATTCCCTATGCCTTCTTAACCACCTTATCCACCTGGCCTGCTACTTTCAGGGATCTGTGGACAAGCACTTCAAGGTCTCTTTGTTCATCTACACTATCAAGTGGCCTACCGCTTAAAGTGTCTACCCTTTCCTTATTAGCCCTCCCAAAGTGCATCACCTCACACTCTCTGAATGAAATTACTTTTCTACTGCTCTGCCCACCTGACCACTAGATTGATATCCTCCTGCAGCCCATGACTTTCCTCTTCATTTTCAACGATAGACATGCTGATTTACCCCACACTGAGTCTGAATGTGTACAATGTCCTATTATACCGTTCACACCCTGAGCCTGCTGAAATGACAAGTGAACTCATCCATGTCCACTGGCCAGGAGTCCATTCCTCCTGAATGTCGCAGCATTACCTGAAGAGCCTGATGGCTGTAGCTCAAATGCCTGGAGGACACTGTGCCCCAAGACCACCATCTCTCGTTCAGGTGATGTAACAAATGACAACTGTAGAAACATTCCTGGCCGAGTGATAGACATCAAGAATGCTCAACTGGAGACATATCTTCATCTGTTGAGCCTTCTGGATGAATATCTCTCACTCTCAGTGTGGATGGTGACCAGTAGTTCCTCTGATGGTCAAACATAGAAACATAGAAACATAGAAATTTACAGCGCAAAAGGAGGCCATTTCGGCCCACCGTGTCCGCGCCACCCGACAAAGAGCCGCACGGCCCTTGGTCAGCAGCCCTCAAGGTTACATATTGTAAGGGATAAATTGTAAGGTTGCCAATAGGTGGTCAGAATTAAACTGAAGGTAGTGAACTTATAAATTGCCGATGTATGTAACACTTGCTTTTTAGGTATAGTACACTTTTGTACATTAAACTATAGCTTAACCTGAGTAATACTTAAACAGCCAAAGTCAGCAGTTTTATTTAAAGTCCCTGAGGAAGAGAAAAGAGGAAGCCTGTACATCCACACTAAGTGTCGGATAGTCTGGGGTAGAGGGCAAAACATAGAAACATAAAAACTTAGAAATTAGGTGCAGGAGCAGGCCATTCGGCCCTTCGAGCCTGCACCGCCATTCTATAAGATCATGGCTGATTTTTCAACCTCAGTATCCCTTTCCTGCTTTCTCTCCATGCTCCTTGGTCCCTTTGGCCAATAAGGAACAAAACATTGATGAAAGATGGACAGTTACATGTACCACTCAGAGCCCGTCTGATAAGAGTCGACAAATCAATGTAACTTCGCTGATAACAATAGACCTATCGAAGATTTTGAGGGAGGATTGCTCCTCTCCTAAACCTGTATAATTTATGCTTGAAAACTCTTGTATTTCGGAGGTTCCACGACTGAACCTTCTCTTGCATTGCTCGTAATAAAACCAGTAAACCTGAGGTTTTGTTTGTTTACTTCCGTGGTTATTATACCGAGGTATCGATTAACTATATCAGTTAGTCCACCTTGAGGGAGAGAAGCCTCCTTTTTACCCCACGAACAGGATGCAGACCCTCTGACCTGGATGATGTGACCTGAATGACAGTGAGTATGTTTTGTACCACCTGCAGCTGTAGCATTGACGGGGAAGGAGGTAATCTGCATAAAGAATTAGAAGGGGTAATCTGTCGAACAAGTTATAGCGAACCACGGAAGGACGAAAACCAAGGGTGGGATAGGTGTATTGCCTGAAAAAGAAGGACTACAACCTAAGGGGGAGAGGACCCAGCGATCGTTAGAGGAAAAGTAAGGTGTATGTCCCGAAGTGTGACACGGTAATAACACGGAGAAGCCGGTATTGATTGTGTGCTGCGCAAACAAAGAAGGAATACAACCTAAAAAGTGGGGTTAGACCCCAGGATCCTCGTAAACTGGCCAGTGGGATAAAATGCCGGCTGAGAAAAATGGAAAATTATTAAAAACAAAGAAAACTGCTGGAAAAACACGTTGAATTTACAAAGGACAGCGTGTTTTTATCAAAAGATAAAAATGCGACCTTGAAAGCTGCAGCTGCTGGAAAGAGAAACAAAGATGTTTAGGAAAATGGACTGGAGGAAGATCATCAAAATACAAAACCTCATTTGAAGAAAGGAGATTTAAATTGTCTGTGAAAAAGATATTGGTTTAAATAGAAAAACTTACGTGTTAAACCTGACACAGCTTTGTGCTGAGAAAGAGAAACAAAGATGTTTAACGATGGACCAGAGGAAGTCATCAAAAAAAAATTATTACATTCTGATTCAAAAGGGGAAAAAAATCCAAGTTATGTGACTCAGCAAAGGAAGGAAAAAAACTGGGAATTCGAGAATTCTTTATAAAGATGGAACCGGCACGGAAGTTTAGATTTTGTGCCAAGAGAAATAAAACACAAGATTTGCTCAGTGAATGGGACCGTAAAAACAAATGCTGGAATGTATATCGCTTGTGGGAAAATTGGATTTCAGAATAACAAACTAGTTATTAAAAATGTGTGGTCTCGTCTTAAATCAATGAAACAATCTTTGGCCAGTATTTGAATTGGAAGTTTAGAGAAATTGTAGTTTAATCTAAAATGCTGACTTTCCCAATTAGAAGGTTTTATTATGACAACTTTACTCATGATTTCTGCTGTTTTAACGGATTCCGAATTTCTAAGCAAGTTTTGAAGGCACAAAGATTTGGGAAAAAATTTTCAGATGATTCACCCTTTCCATTGAGAGCTGTTTTATATTGGACATTATTAATTTGGATTTCTTAATAAAAGAAAGAAGACTCACCTGAGAGACACAGGAAATGGTGGGATATCCAGAATAAAAATAAAATGAAGAAAGCCTATGTAATAATACTCACCAGAGGCCAGATAGATACTCAAACAAAACAAATTCAAGAGTTGGAAGCTAAGATAAATAAGCTGGAAGAGATAAAGACAAGACCAGACGGATAGTGCAGTGCACAGCCAGTGCACCATCACCTACGGTAATAGAGCCAATGTACCCCACGGTGGGTAAGTGTAGTCCTCAAACCCACCCTAACAGTAAACCAGACTGGGATAACGAGTGCGGAGTAGAGTGGGCCCCGGCACATGATAATGGCTATTTATCAGCAGCACCGATACGCACTACCACCATTCCCTCCAACGGACGTAGTGCAGCACACATTACCATACAGGAGGTACCCCTCAGCCCACAGGAGAGACAAATTCGATTGAATATGTTCCCAACCCCGAAGGCAAATAGTAGGAATACAGAATTCTGACAAAAGATTGGAGTAGAATACTGAATGTGATTCAGAAGGCAGGGAAAGGGTAGGGGAGTACGTGGAACGAAAGTGGATTGAATACAAAGACAATTCTGGGGCTGATGACCCTGACAGAAATGTGCAGCATCCTTGAAAATGTTTAAAGACGGACTAGGAGAGGCACATTAAAAGATAATTAAATTAGGAGATAAGATAGGAGATGATTACGATGAAACTTTGGAATGGGCAGAACATGTAGCGGAGTTAAAGTTAGAACAAAGGGAGAAAATAGCAAAAATAGCAGCAACAGCGGTAGCAGCAGAGATGAAGGAGGAGGAGACACACCCCGCACAGCTCCACTGATATGTTTTAACTGCAATTAGGGAGGTCACTTCAGTAGGGATTGCCCGCAGAAAAGGAAAGGTTACAGAAGTTCGAATGAGAAATGTCACAATTGTGGTAAACTTGGACATTTGACCAAAGATTGTTGGAGTAAGGGAGGGGGCGCAGGAAGGCGAGGCCCCCAACAGGTAAAGAAGGGAACACCATTAACCAGGGAAGAGCTGATGGACAGGCTCAGACAGGTACCAGCACCACTGCCACCACCGCCCCACCTGAGACCCCTCCAACGAGGATATTATCAACAAGCTCCGATTAGCCAGTACACGCTAGGGGTTGCCGGCCCCCGGCGGATGTATGGGATCACAGCTAGGGCATCCAAGGATGTTTATTCGTGCAGTGTTTGGAGGCCGGCACTGTGATATGCTTGTAGACACAGGAGCGTCCGTTTCCATTACCAAGTTAGATTTGCCCCGGACCGGCTGGACAGTAAACATACAAGGAGTGGGTGGGGGATATCAGAAAGCAACCCTACGTGAGATGGTGTTATTAGAAGTACAGGGAGTAATGTTACCTACTCAGTTTTGCTGCTGTCAGAACACAGAGGGCACCATATTGGGCATCAACACCGTAACGGAGATAGGGGTACTGATAGATCCCCAGCGTAACTCGATAATTTGGGGGATAAGCACGGAAACCGAATTAAGTTCGAACACCCGGGACACCAGCAGCAACGAGTGGCCGGAATAACCCCAATCCAACCCGAGTGGGAAACAAAGGGTGTGTGGGGTAGTGTGTGTCAATTATACCTGACTCTGTGGGCACAATACAGGCAAGATTGTGGATTAGCAGAGACACAACCCATCAAATTCCTGGACCCGAACACAAAGCTCACCGACAGTACCCATTAAGACCCGAAGCTGAGGCACCGGTCTGTCAGATAGTGCAGGAATTAGAGAAGCACGGGGGAGTGAAACAGTTAATAGCCTCCACTAATTCACCTGTGTGGCCGGTAAAGAAACCCGACAGGTCTTACCGACTAACTATCGATTACACCGCCCTGAATAAGGTGATTCCCCGAGAACACCCAATAGTGGTAATTCCGGCCACAATTTTTAATGGCCTGGATCCAGAACATAAGATATTCACCGTGCTGGATAAAGCAAATGGATTTTAGGTCATACCTTTTGACAAAGAGTCCCAAAGGAAATTTGCCTTCACCGTAAAGGGAGAACAATATACATGGACCAGAGTGCCATAGGGATTCCATAATAGCCCGAGCATATTTCATCGAGTATTGTCAGGGATTTTGGAACCAATAGACGTAGGAGAAGGAAGCACCCTTTTGCAGTATGTGGATGATATCCTGATTGCCTCCAGCACAGAACAACAACACGTACTGGCTTTAACTACAGTGCGAGGAGCTCTACAGAGCGCAGGATTAAAATAAATCCGAGGAAAGTGCAGGTGGGAAGGAACGAAGTAACATATGTAGGATACATAGTATCACAAGGGAAGAGACAGATGCCCGAGGACAGAAAGGAGGCAATTCAATCAATGCCCAGTCCAGGAAACATGAAAGGGGTCAGGCAGGTACTGGGGCTATTCAACCACTGCAGAAATGTTATTCCCCAATATGCCGAGATGGCCCAACCTATACAGGACCTGGTCAAAGGGGGAAACCCTCCCAAGAGCCCATAAACTGGGGCCCAGATCAAGAAACTGCATTTGTCTGATTAAAACAAGCTCTCACAAGGACTCCAGTCTTGGGACTACCAGACCAGAATAGGCCCTTTCACATCTATACCTACCATAGTAACAATCATTATAACACATAGTGACTCAATTACATGGGGACAGTCATAGTCCAGTGGCATATTGCTCAGGTAAACCGCAACCTGTAGCCACAGGACTGTCCAGGTGCGTTGCTGCCCTAGAATGTGCGGCAAGGGCCATCAGTGTTAGTGAACCAATAATAATGTCAGGGCATTACTCTACATACCCAGCATACCTTAGTAGAATTACTGAACACAGGAAGGCTAAAAACAGTATCCGATGCACGAAGGGCAGGGTGGGAAGCAATGCTCTTACCCCCCAATGGGACGGTAACAATAATAAAAGACAACTGTAACAACCCTGCAGGGTGGATCATTACGGAGGGAGAGGAGCATCAGTGTAGCCCAACAGGAGAAGACAAGGGAAGTAGTCAGGCAAGTGAAACCCCGCTTGAGGAGGCTGACATGGATCTATATGTAGATGGTCTCGGCGCTATATCAATGGCACACCACGGACGGGATGGGTCGTGGTAGATAGCAGCGGACAGGTTAGAAGGGAAGGACGGTTAGAAGGGGGCCTATCGGCTCAAGTGGCCGAATTAGTGGCTCTCACTGAGGCTCTGAGGCTGGCTAGGGGAAAAAGAGTAAACATCTATACAGACAGTCGGTATGCTTTTGGAGTAGTGCGTGATTATATGATAGCCTGGAGCAGACGGGGATACATGACCTCAGGAGGAGAGCCAATTAAACATGAGGAGATTGTTAAACACCTAGTGGAAGCCTCCCTCCTACCCCAGGAGTGTGCGATAATAAAGGTCAAAGCGCACATAAAAATTAATGATCAGTATCAACAGGGGAATGCATGGGCAGACGAGGCAGCCAAGTGGGTGTCAGAGATGGGTACAGTGGCCGGGGAAGCCCAGGTCGGAGCATGTACAATCGGGCCTGAGGAAATAAACATGCTTAAGGTACAGGGAGAAGCCACTCCACAGGAAAAGGAGGGGTGGAAGCAGAGAGGGGCCCAACAAGGGAGCAACGGGATATGGAAGAATGATGGGAATGTGGTGGCCCCGGGATGCATCCAGGGGAGCCTATTAAATTTATACCAAGTGCATGTCCATACAGGTAGAACCAACACGATAAGCTCAATGTCCAGATGCTGATGGTGGAAGGGAATGGGTCGAGATATAGAGGACCACTGTAGAAGGTGCGTGATATGCACAAAATACAACCCATGGGGGAAAGTAAAGGTCAGAATGGGACATCAGCTCTGACCGAAAGGACCCTGGGAAAACTCGCAGAGAGATGTCGAGGGCAGGCGCCATCAATAAAGCATGTATCATTATCGCACAAATTTGTCACGTGATATTGAAGTCAATGAGCCTGTATTTGTACTCAACTATGGACATGGTCCCAAATGGCTTGCTGGCACTGTCATAGCCAAAGAAGGGAGTAGAGTGTTTCAGATCAAAGTCGCAAATGGACTAACTTGCAGAAAGCATTTAGACCAAACCAAACTGCGATTCATAGACAGCCACGAGCAAAACCTGAAGAGGACACAACCAGCTTCGACTCTCCGATACACACCCAAGTGGCAACCGACATCACGGTTGACCACGAAGCTGAACTCATCATCCCCAGCAGCCCAGCAAGGTCAGCTGCGCAGCAGCCCAGCGAAGGCCCAACCAACTCACCTGCACCTGCATTTGTACCAAAACGATCGAATAGGGAGCGGAAAGCCCCAGATCGTCTCACCCTGTAAACAAGTGAACTATTGACTTTGGGAGGGAGTGATGTTATATATGCAACACTGTGTAACCAGCATTCTACCGCCACCAGAGGGCGTATCTGTTGGAGTCCCAAGGGATCCCAGCATCCCTTGGCAGCACTGTATATAAGCAGGCCTCCCATGCTGAACCAGCATTCTGGAGTTGGAATAAAGAGATTAATGTCACACTTACTCACGTCTACAGTACTCAGTTACTTGGCTTTATTCGAGACATAACAAGTTTAATAAAGAATCTAAAACACTGATGATGACGGACGGAGCAACAGTAGACTTAAATAACAGACATAAAACAATGCAACGAGGAAACAAAACAACATTGGGGATTGGCCAGTAATATGGGACCAATAATTAGTGGGAATAAGACCAGGGTGTGTTTTATAATCAGGAGGGACAGAGATACTGTACCCGGGGGAAGGGGGTGCAGATTTCACTCAACATCTATGAATGGTGATGGAGGGATATCTCCAGAGATAGACCCACCAACACGGCCCCACCCACTACTTTAACAATAATGAGTACTACCAGAGCCCCGACCATCACACCACCAACATCACAAACGTGTCCAACTATGAACGCTGGGGCAAAAGGGGGATTGATTAATCAGACCAAGGATAAGATACACTTCGGGGTACGACAGCGAATAATTACTGTATTCTTAAATTTAAACACTATAACCACCCTCAACTTCTGCGAGTTAAACACTATAAGCCTGTATAGAAACCTGACCCTGTGAGCACGTAAGGCCCGGAATCAAAAACCATGAAGTTTAACGTGGAAAGATGGTCATGTAAAAAACGGGACTGAGGAAAAAGAGGGATACTAGAAATGGTACGAGGCGGGATACACAGAAGGATACGCGGCAGGAGCTACAATGGTAAACACTGTAGAGCTACGCACAATAGATAATCGAGTTAATGCTCTAACACGAACCTTACAGGGATTTCTGGAAAGGGATGAGGATAATGAAAAGTTAGAGGCACAACTGGGTGATGGCGCAGAAAGGGAATTATTACAAGTGGCCCACACATTGCGAGAACTATAAATGAATCGAGGATCTTAAGTAAAACCATACAGACAGAACTAGTATGTACAGGATATGGAGCATGGTTGCTCAATGGAATACAACATAACCGAGAGCAGCTTCAGAATGGAAACGTGCTGGATTGGATAACACTTGATGTATTAACCAACTAGAACTTGGACAAAAACGTGACTCATGCCTGCGAGGTGCGGAGAAACAGTCATGCTTGGGTCCCAAAGGCCAGATGTGTAACCGGACTATGAATATACTAGGTTTTGTATTAACTATACCACAGTATGATGTGACATCGGGAGATCCTCTATACCAAACAATGCAGGAGAAATAAGAAATCAAACTCGCGTGCGGTACCATGACAAACCCGAAATGTAACTGAAGAGAACAACATTACTAAGAGTCTCAACAAAGATGATTGTTATAAAAATAACCAAGTTGCTTTTTGTCGAGATCCACTACGAATGATCAAAGATGACTGTGGATATAACCATGTGGACGGGTACACCTTGAGTATCACCCCGTTAACACAGGACTACTAAATTATCGCTGTTCCACGAGGAAATGGAGTTTGATGTTTGAGCGCCATGGCAACTGAAATGAAAAAAGGAACACCTCATTGTGGATATGACTTCTGCTTTACTCCGCTTGACGAGACAGATATAAACGGGTTTATTATAACCCCTGAACTAAAGGAGGAACGATCGATGGGACAATGATGGACTTTCCCTGGGGAGGTTATGTGAAGGCCATCGGGCACAAGGATACTCGAACTGAATGAGGAACAAACTCGACTGAATTGGACACCATTCAACAACATAAAGGATACCCCAGGTGGGCTGTAAATTCAGCAGAATAGAGAAGACCCCAAGTGAGGAAACATGGAAGAAACAGAGGATACCGCAGGCGGGGCATAATTCAAAAACCGAGAAAATGTTGGCTAAAAAGGACTTATATACGAACTATGCTGCACTAAATGTACTGGTTGTAGTGCAAGGGAACTCATCTTGCGAGTATTATTCTTTAAAAAGATGTAACCGACATAAGAGGCAGGTCCTAACCCGTACCTTAGTTAAACATTGAATAAAGGGAAATCGTACAGTCCGTCATAAAGGACTTACTTAGTATAACCTTGATGGGAAAGCCAACAGGTAGATCCTGCAGCTCAGGAAGTAGCGCTACCCAAGCGAAAGGACAACCCTGGAAGCAAACCCGTGAGGTATTAATTGGGAAGTGGCCTATCCTGGGCATATACCATAAGGGGGGAATTGTAAGGGATAAATTGTCAGGTTGCAAATAGGGGGTCAGAATTAGCCTGAAGGTAGTGAACTTATAAATTGCCTATGTATGTAACAGTTGCTTGTATAGGTATAGCACACTTATACACATTAAACTATAGCTTAACCTTCGTAACACTTAAACAGCCGAAGTCAGCAGTTTTGTTTAAAAGTCCCTGAGGAAGAGATAAGGAAGCCAGTACAGCCACACTAGGCGTTGGATAGACTGGGGTAGAGGGCAAAATGGAACAAAACATTGATGAGAGATGGACAGTTGCATGTACCACTCAGAGCCCGTCTGATAAGAGTGGACAAATCAATGGAACTTCGCTGATAACAATAGACCTATCGATGATTTGTAGGAGGATAGCTCCTCTCCAAAACCTTTATAAATTATGCTTGAAACCTCTTGTATTTGGGAGGTTCTACGACTGAACCTTCCCGTGCATGCTCGTAATAAAACCGGTAAACCTGAGGTTTTGTTGCTTTACTTCCGTGGTCATTATATATTGGGAAGCTGGGCGAGGTGTCAATTAACTATATCAGTTTGTCTGCCTGGAAGGAGAGAAGCCTCCTTTTTGCAGTAACACATATAAACCTATGAACACTGATGGAAAGGCACAGAGCACCCAGCCCAACCAGTCCGCCTCACACAACTGCGACACCCCTTATACTGAAACATTCGACACTCCACCCCAACCAGAGCCATGTGATCTCCTGGAGTGCAAAAATCAGCTCAAAACCCAGGCCAATTTAGGGATTAAAAATCTGGGAAAATTCCTCTCCGACCCATCCAGGTGATCGAAACTAGTCCAGGAGATCACCCTGGCTGTATTCTATTCCCTGCAGTACTTACCATTATATCTGCAGCGTCCAACAATAGATCATCCAGTCTAATCCCAATTACCAGCTCTAGGTACGTCACCCTGCAGGTTACGGCACCTTAAGTGCCCATCCAACCATCTCTTAAAAGTGGAGAGTGTTTCTGCATCCACCACTCTTCCAGGCAGCGAGTTCCAGATCCCCACAATCCTCTGCATAAAGAAGCCCCCCCTCAAATCGCCTCTAAACTTTCAAACAATTCCCCCTCATAATAGACCCCTCCAACAATCGAAATAGACCCTTATTATCCACTCTGTCCAGGCCCCTCAATATTTTGTACACCTCGATGAGGCCTCCTCTCAACCTACTCTGTTCCAATGAGAGCAAACCCAGCCTATCCAATCTGTCCTCATAACTAAGATTCTCCATTCCAGACAGCATCCTAGTAAATCTCCTCTGCACCCTCTCTAATGCAATCTCGTCCTTCCTACAATACGGTGACCAGAACTGCATGCAGTACTCCAGCTGTGGCCTAACCAAAGTATAAAACAATTTAAGCAGAACCACCTTGCTCTTATATTCTATGCCTCGGCCAATAAAGACAAGTATTCCGTATGCTTTCTTAACCACCCTATCCACCTGGCCTGCTACTTTCAGGGATCTGTGGACAAGCACTCCAAGGTCACTTTGTTCGTCAACACTATTAAGTGGCCTACCGCTTAATGTGTATACCCTTTCTTATTAGCCCTCCTAAAGTGCAGCACCTCACACTTCTCTCAATTAAATTCCATTTGATACTGCTGCTGCCCAAGACTTTCCTCATCATTATCAACCATAGACATGCTGACTTACCCCACACCGAGTCTGAAAGTGTACAATATCCTATTATACCATTCACACCCTGAGCCTGCTGAAATGACAAGTGAACTCATCCATGTCCATTGGCCTTGATGCCCATTCCTCCTGAATGTCGCAGCATTACTTCAAGAGCCTGATGGCTGTAGCCCAAATGCCTGGAGGACACTGTGCCCCAAGACCACCATCTCTTGTTCAGATGCTGCGACAAAGGAGAACGGTGGAAACATTACTGGCCAAGTGATAGACATCATAAATGCTCAACTGGAGACATATCTTCATCAGTTGAGCCTTCTGGATGACTATCTCTCACTCTGTGTGGATGGTGACCAGTATGCACACTAGCAGATAATTCCTCTGATGGTCAAACATAGAAACATAGAAACATAGAAATTTACAGCGTAGAAGAAGGACATTTCGGCCCATCGTATCCGCGCCGGCTGACACAGAGCCGCACGGTCTTGATCATCAGCCCTAAAGGTTACATTTAAACCTATGAACAATGACAGAAAGGCAAAGAGTACCCAACCCAAGCAGATCGCCTCACACACCTGCGACACCCCTTATACTGAAAACATCTGCACTCCACCCCAACCGGAGCCATGTGATCTCCTGCAAGAGGCAAAAACCAGATAAAAACCCAGGCCAATTTAGGGAGAATAAATCTGGGAAAATTCCTCTCTGACCCATCCAGGCGGTCGACATTTGTCCAGGAGATCACACCGTGGCCATATTCTATTCCCTGAAGTACTTAACATTATATCTGTGCCGTCCAATAAAAGGTCATCCAGTCTAACTCCAATTACCAGCTCTACGTCCGTAACCCCGCAGGTTACTGCATTTTAAGTGACAATCCAAATATCTCTTAAAAGTGCTGAGGGTTTCTGCATCCACCACTCTTCCAGGCAACCTCTGCATAAAGAAGCCCCCCCATCAAATACCCTCTAAACCTTCCACCAACCACCTTAAAACTATGCCCCCTCATAATAGACCTCTCCACCAATGGAAATAGACCCATATTATCCACTATGTCCAGGCCCCTCAATATTTTGTACACCTCAATGAGTTCTCCTCTCAACCTCCTCTGTTCCAATGAGAACAAGCCAAGTCTATCCAATTGTCCTCGTAATTAAGATTCTCGATTCCAGGCAGCATCCCTTTAAATCTCCTCTGCACCCTCTCTCGTGCAATCACGTCCTTCCTATAATACGGCGAACAAAACTGCGCTCAGTACTCCAGCTGTGGTCTCACCAAAGTATTGTACATTTTAAGCTTAACCTCCCTGCTCTTATATTCCATAAAGACAAGCATTCCGTATGCCTTCTGAACCACCTTATCCATTTGGCCTGCTACTTTCAGAGATCTGTGGACAAGCACTCCAAGGTCTCTTTGTTCATCGACACTATTAAGTGGCTTACAGCTTAAAGTATCTACCCTTTCCTTAATAGCCCTCCCAAAGTGCATCACCTCACACTCTCTCAATGAAATTCCATTTTCTACTGCTCTGCCCACCTGACCACTAGATTGATAGCCTCCTGCAGCCCATGACTTTCCTCTTCATTTTCAACCATAGACATGCTGACTTACCCCACACTGAGTCTGAAAGTGTGCAATGTCTTATTATACCGTTCACACCCCGAGCCTGCTGAAATGACAAGTGAACTCATCCATGTCCACTGGCCAGAAGCCCATTCCTCCTGAATGTCGCAGCATTACCTGAAGAGCCTAATGGCTGTAGCCCAAATGCCTGGACACTGTGCCCCAAGACCACCATCTCTTGTTCAGATGATGTGACAAAGGACAACTGTAGAAACATTCCTGGCCGAGAGATAGACATCAAGAATGCTCAACTGGAGACATATCTTCATCTGTTGAGCCTTCTGGATGAATATCTCTCACTCTCAGTGTGGATGGTGACCAGTAGTTCCTCTGATGGTCAAACATAGAAACATAGAAACATAGAAATTTACAGTGCAAAAGGAGGCCATTTCGGCCTACCATGTCCGCTCCGGCCAACAAAGAGCCGCACGGCCCTTGGTCAGCAGCCCTCAAGGTTACATATTGTAAGGGATAAATTGTAAGGTTGCAAATAGGTGGTCAGAATTAAACTGAAGGTAGTGAACTTATAAATTGCCGATGTATGTAACACTTGCTTTTTAGGTACAGTACACTTATGTACATTAAACTATAGCTTAACCTTAGTAATACTAAAACAGCCAAAGTCAGCAGTTTTATTTAAAGTCCCTGAGGAAGAGATAAGAGGAAGCCTGTACATCCACACTAAGTGTCGGATAGTCTGGGGTAGAGGGCAAAACATAGAAACATAAAAACTTAGAAATTAGGTGCAGGAGCAGGCCATTCGGCCCTTCGAGTCTGCACCGCCATTCAATAAGATCATGGCTGATCATTCAACCTCAGTATCCCTTTCCTGCTTTCTCTCCATGCTCCTTGGTCCCTTTGGCCATAAGGAACAAAACAATGATGAGAGATGGACAGTTGCATGTACCACTCAGAGCCCGTCTGATAAGAGTCGACAAATCAATGCAACTTCGCAGATAACAATAGACCTATCGAAGATTTTGTGGGAGGATAGCTCCTCTCCTAAACCTGTATAATTTATGCTTGAAAACTCTTGTATTTCGGAGGTTCCACGACTGAACCTTCCCGTGCATTGCTCGTAATAAAACCAGTAAACCTGAGGTTTTGTTTGTTTACTTCCGTGGTTATTATACCGAGGTATCGATTAACTATATCAGTTAGTCCACCTTGAGGGAGAGAAGCCTCCTTTTTACCCCACGAACAGGATGCAGACCCTCTGACCTGGATGATGTGACCTGAATGACAGTGAGTATGTTTTGTACCACCTGCAGCTGTAGCATTGACGGGGAAGGAGGTAATCTGCATAAAGAATTAGAAGGGGTAATCTGTCGAACAAGTTATAGCGAACCACGGAAGGACGAAAACCAAGGGTGGGATAGGTGTATTGCCTGAAAAAGAAGGACTACAACCTAAGGGGGAGAGGACCCAGCGATCGTTGGAGGAAAAGTAAGGTGTATGTCCCGAAGTGTGACACGGTAATAACACGGAGAAGCCGGTATTGATCGTGTGCTGCGCAAACAAAGAAGGAATACAACCTAAAAAGTGGGATTAGACCCCAGGATCCTCGTAAACTGGCCAGTGGGATAAAATGCCGGCTGAGAAAAATGGAAAATTATTAAAAACAAAGAAAACTGCTGGAAAAACACGTTGAATTTACAAAGGACAGCGTGTTTTTATCAAAAGATAAAAATGCGACCTTGAAAGCTGCAGCTGCTGGAAAGAGAAACAAAGATGTTTAGGAAAATGGACTGGAGGAAGATCATCAAAATACAAAACCTCATTTGAAGAAAGGAGATTTAAATTGTCTGTGAAAAAGATATTGGTTTAAATATAAAAACTTACGTGTTAAACCTGACACAGCTTTGTGCTGAGAGAGAGAAACAAAGATGTTTAACGATGGACCAGAGGAAGGTCATCAAAAAAAAACTATTACATTCTGATTCAAAAGGGGAAAAAAATCCAAGTTATGTGACTCAGCAAAGGAAGGAAAAAAACTGGGAATTAGAGAATTCTTTAAAAAGATGGAACCGGCACGCAAGTTTAGATTTTGTGCCAAGAGAAATAAAACACAAGATTTGCTCAGTGAATGGGACCGTAAAAACAAAATGCTGGAATGTATATAGCTTGTGGGAAAATTGGATTTTAGTAAACAAACTAGTTGTTAAAAATGTGTGGTCTCGTCTTAAATCAATGAAACCATCTTTGGCAAGTATTTGAATTGGAAGTTTAGAGAAATTGGAGTTTAATCTAAAATGCTGACTTTCCCAATGAGAAGGTTTTATTATGACAACTTTACGAATGATTTCTGCTGTTTTAACGGATTCCTAATTCCTAAGCAAGTTTTGAAGTCACAAAGATTTGGGAAAAAATTTACGGATGATTACACGAAGTCACGTAATGATGTCAGGCCTTCTTGCAAACCTGTAAAGGAGTTAACCCTTTCCATTGAGAGCTGTTTTATATTGGACATTATTAATTTGGATTTCTTAATAAAAGAAAGAAGACTCACCTGAGAGACAGAGGAAATGGTGGGATAGTCAGAATAAAAATAAAACGAAGAAAGCCTATGTAATAATACTCACCAGAGGCCAGATAGATACTCAAACAAAACAAATTCAAGAGTTGGAAGCTAAGATAAATAAGCTGGAAGAGATAAAGACAAGACCAGATGGATAGTGCAGTGCACAGCCAGTGCACCATCACCTACGGTAATAGAGCCAATGTACCCCACGGTGGGTAAGTGCAGTCCTCAAACCCACCCTAACAGTAAACCAGACTGGGATAACGAGTGCGGAGTAGAGTGGGCCCCGGCACATGATAATGGCTATTTATCAGCAGCACCGATACGCACTACCACCATTCCCTCCAACGGACGTAGTGCAGCACACATTACCATACAGGAGGTACCCCTCAGCCCACAGGAGAGACAAATTCGATTGAATATGTTCCCAACCCCGAAGGCAAATAGTAGGAATACAGAATTCTGACAAAAGATTGGAGTAGAATACTGAATGTGATTCAGAAGGCAGGGAAAGGGTAGGGGAGTTCGGGGAACGAAAGTGGATTGAATACAAAAACCATTCTGGGGCTGATGACACTGACAGAAATGTGCAGCACCCTTGAAAACGTTTAAAGACGGACTAGGAGAGGCACATCAAAAGATAATTAAGTTAGGATTTAAGATAGGAGATGATTACGATGAAACTTTGGAATGGGCAGAACATGTAGCGGAGTTAAAGTTAGAACAAAGGGAGAAAATAGCAAAAATAGCAGCAACAGCGGTAGCAGCAGAGATGAAGGAGGAGGAGACACACCCCGCACAGCTCCACTGATATGTTTTAACTGCAATCAGGGAGGTCACTTCAGTCGGGATTGTCCGCAGAAAAGGAAAGGTTGCAGAAGTTCTGATGGGAAATGTCACAATTGTGGTAAACTTGGACATTTGGCCAAAGATTGTTGGAGTAAGGGAGGGGGCGCAGGAAGGCGAGGCCCCCAACAGGTAAAGAAGGGAACACCATTAACCAGGGAAGAGCTGATGGACAGGCTCAGACAGGTACCAGCACCACTGCCACCACTGCCCCCACCTGAGACCCCTCCAACGAGGATATTATCAACAAGCTCCGATTAGCCAGTACACGCTAGGGGTTGCTGGCCCCCGGCGGATGTATGGGATCACAGCTAGGGCATTCAAGGATGTTTATTAGTGCAGTGTTTGGGGGCCAGCACTGCGATATGCTTGTAGACACAAGAGCATCCGTTTCAATTACCAAGGTAGATTTGCCCTGGACCGGCAGGATTGTAAACATACAAGCAGTGGGTGGGGGACATCAGAAAGCAACCCTACGTGAGATGGTGTTATTAGAAGTACAGGGAGTAATGTTACCTACTCAGTTTTGCTGCTGTCAGAACACAGAGGGCACCATATTGGGCATCGATACCGTAACGGAGATAGGGGTACTGATAGATCCCCAGCTTAACTAGATAATTTTGGGGGATAAGCACGGAAACCGAATTAAGTTCAAACACCCGGGACACCAGCAGCAACGACTGGCCGGAATAACCCCAATCCAACCCGAGTGGGAAAAAAAGGGTGTGTGGGGTAGTGTGTGTCAATTATACCCGACTCTGTGGGCACAATACAGGCAAGATTGTGGATTAGCAGAGACACCACCCATCAAAATTCCTGGACCCGAACACAAAGCTCACTGACAGTACCCATTAAGACCCGAAGCTGAGGCACCGGTCTGTCAGATAGTGCAAGAATTAGAGAAGCGAGGGTTAGTGAAACAGTTAATAGCCTCCACTAATTCACCTGTGTGGCCGGTAAAGAAACCTGACAAATCTTACCGACTAACTATCGATTACACCGCCCTGAATAAGGTGACTCCCTGAGAACACCCAAAAGTGGTAAGTCCGACCACAATTGTTAATGACCTGGATCGAGAACATAAGACATTCACCGTGCTGGATATTGCAAATTGATTTTGGGTCATACCTTTGGACAAAGATTCCCAAAGGAAATTTGCCTTAAAGGGAAAACAATACACATGGACCAGAGTGCCACAGGGATTCCATAATAGCCCGAGCATATTTCATCGAGTATTGTCAGGGATTTTGGAACCAGTAGACGTAGGAGAAGGAAGCATCCTTTTGCAGTATGTGGATGATATCCTGATTGCCTCCAGCACAGAACAACAACACGTACTGGCTTTAACTACAGTTCTAGGAGCTCGACAGAGCGCAGGATTAAAATAAATCCCAGGAAAGTGCAGGTGGGAAGGAGTGAAGTAACATATGTAGGATACATAATATCACAAGGGAAGAGACAGATGCCCGAGGACAGAAAGGAGGCAATTCAATCAATGCCCAGGCCAGGAACCATGAAACGGGTCAGGCAGGTACTAGGGCTATTCAACCACTGCAGAAATTTTATTCCCCAATATGCCAAGATGGCCCAACCTATACAGGACCTGGTCAAAGGGGGAAACCCTCCCAAGAGCCCGTAAACTGGGGCCCAGATCAGGAAACTGCATTTGTGTGATTAAAACAAGCTGTCACAAGTACTCCAGCCTTGGGACTACCAGACCAGAATAGGCCCTTTCACATCTATACCTACCATAGTAACAATCATTATAACACATAGTGACTCAATTACATGGGGACAGGCATAGACCAGTGGCATATTACTCAGGTAAACCGCAACCCGTAGCCACAGGACTGTCCAGGTGCGTTGCTGCCCTAGACTGTGCGGCAAGGGCCATCAGATTTAGTGAACCAATAATAATGTCAGGATGCATTATCCTACATACCCAGCATATCTTAGCAGAATTACTGAACACTGGAAGGCTAAAAACGGTATCTGATGCACGAAGGGCAGGGTGGGAAGCAATGCTCTTACCCCCCAATGGGACGGTAACAATAATAAAAGACAACTGTAACAACCCTGCAGGGTGGATCATTACGGAGGGAGAGGAGCATCAGTGTAGCCCAACAGGAGAAGACAAGGGAAGTAGTCAGGCAAGTGAAACCCCGCTTGAGGAGGCAGACATGGATCTATATGTAGATGGATCTCGGTGCTATATCAATGGGACACCACGGATGGGATGGGTCGTGGTAGATAGCAGCGGACAGGTTAGAAGGGAAGGACGGTTAGAAGGGGGCCTATCAGCTCAAGTGGCTGAATTCGTGGCTCTCACTGAGGCTCTGAGGCTGGCTAGGGGAAAAAGAGTAAACATCTATACAGACAGTCGGTATGGTTTTGGAGTAGTGCGTGATTATATGATAGCCTGGAGCAGACGGGGATACATGACCTCAGGAGGAGAGCCAATTAAACATGAGGAGATTGTTAAACACCGAGTGGAAGCCTCCCTCCTACCCCAGGAGTGTGCGATAATAAAGGTCAAAGTACACATAAAAATTAATGCTCAGTATCAACAGGGGAATGCATGGGCAGACGAGGCAGGCAAGTGGGTGTCAGAGATGGGTACAGTGGCCGGGGAAGCCCAGGTCGGAGCATGTACAATCGGGCCTGAGGAAATAAACATGCTTAAGGTACAGGGAGAAGCCACTCCACAGGAAAAGGAGGGGTGGAAGCAGAGAGGGGCCCAACAAGGCAGCAACGGGATATGGAAGAATGATGGGAAAGTGGTGGCCCCGGAATGCATCCAGGGGAGCCTATTAAATTTATATCATGTGTATGTCCATAAAGGTAGAACCAACACGATAAGCTCGATGTCCAGGTGCTGGTGGTGGAAGAGAATGGGTCGAGATATAGAGGACCACTGTAGAAGGTGCGTGATATGTGCAAAATACAACCCATGGGGGAAAGTAAAGGTCAGAATGGGACATCAGCCCTGACCGAAAGGATCCTGGGAAAACTCGCAGATAGATGTCGAGTGCAGGCGCCATCAATAAAGCATGTACCATGATCGCACAAATTTGTCACGCGATATTGAAGCCAATGATCCTGTATTTGTACTCAACTATGGACATGGTCCCAAATGGCTTGCTGGCACTGTCATAGCCAAAGAAGAGAGTAGAGTGTTTCAGATCAAACTCGCAAATGGACTAACTTGCAGAAAGCATTTAGACCAAACCAAACTGCGATTCATAGACAGCCACGAGCAAAACCTGAAGAGGACACAACCAGCTTCGACTCTCCGATACACACCCAAGTGGCAACCGACATCACGGTTGACCAGGAAGCTGAACTCATCATCCCCAGCAGCCCAGCAAGGTCAGCTGCGCAGCAGCCCAGCGAAGGCCCAACCAACTCACCTGCACCTGCATTTGTACCGAAACGATCGACTAGGGAGCCGAAAGCCCCAGATCGTCTCACCCTGTAAACAAGTGAACTATTGACTTTGGGAGGGAGTGATGTTATATATGCAACACGATGTAACCAGCATTCTACCGCCACCAGAGGGCGGATCTGTTGGAGTCCCAAGGGATCCCAGCATCCCTTGGCAGCACTGTATATAAGCAGGCCTCCCATGCTGAACCAGCATTCTGGAGTTGGAATAAAGAGATTAATGTCACACTTACTCACGTCTTCAGTACTCAGTTACATTGCTTTATTCGAGACGTAACAAGTTGAATAAAGAATCTAAAACAATGATGGTGACGGACGGAGCAACAGTAGACTTAAATAACAGACATAAAACAATGCAACGAGGAAACAAAACAACATTGGGGATGGGCCAGTAATATGGGACCAATAATTAGTGGGAATAAGACCAGGGTGTGTTTTATAATCAGAAGGGACAGAGATACTGTACCCGGGGGAAGGGGGTGCAGATTTCACTCAACATCTATGAATGGTGATGGAGGGATATCTCCCGAGATAGACCCAACAACACGGCCCCACCCACTACTTTAACAACAGTGAGTACTACCAGAGCCCCGACCATCACACCACCAACATCACAAACGTGTCCAACTATGAACGCTGGGTCAAAAGGGGGATTGATTAATCAGACCAAGGATAAGATACACTTCGAGGTACGACAGCGAATAATTACTGTATTCCTAAATTTAAACACTATAACCACCCTCAACTTCTGCGAGTTAAACACTATAAGACTGTATAGAAACCTGACCCTGTGAGCACATAAGGCCCGGAATCAAAAACCATGAAGTTTTACGTGGAAAGATGGTCATGTAAAAAATGGGACTGAGGAAAAAGAGGGATACTAGAAATGGTACGAGGCGGGATACACAGAAGGATACGCGGCAGGAGCTACAATGGTAAACACTATAGAGCTACGCACAATAGATAATCGAGTTAATGCTCTAACACGAACCTTTCAGGGATTTCTGGAAAGGGATGAGGATAATGAAAAGTTAGAGGCACTACTGGGTGATGGCGCAGAAAGGGAATTATTACAAGTGGCCCACACATTGCGAGAACTATAAATGAATCGAGGATCTTAAGTAAAACCATACAGACAGAACTAGTATATACAGGATATGGAGCATGTTTGCTCAATGGAATACAACATAACCGAGAGCAGCTTCAGAATGGAAAGGTGCCGGATTGGATAACACTTGATGTATTAACCAACTAGAACTTGGACAAAAACGTGACTCATGCCTGCGAGGTGCGGAGAAACAGTCATGCTTGGGTCCCAAAGGCCAGATGTGTAACCGGACTATGAATATACTCGGTTTTGTATTAACTATACCACAGTATGATGTGACATAGGGAGATCCTCCGTACCAAACAATGCAGGAGAAATAAGAAATCAAACTCGCGTGCGGTACCATGACAAACCCGAAATGTAACTGAAGAGAACAACATTACTAAGAGTCTCAACAAAGATGATTGTTATAAAAATAACCAAGTTGCTTTTTGTCGAGATCCACTACGAATGATCAAAGATGACTGTGGATATAACCATGTGGACGGGTGCACCTTGAATATTACCCCGCTAACACAGGACTACTAAATTATCGCTGTTCCACGAGGAAATGGAGTTTGATGTTTGAGCGCCATGGCAACTGAAATGAAGAAAGGAACACCTCATTATGGATATGACTTCCGCTTTACTCCGCTTGACGAGACAGATATAAACGGGTTTATTATAACCCCTGAACTAAAGGAGGAACGATCGATGCGACAATGATGGACATTCCCTGGGGAGGTTATGTGAAGGCCATCGGGCACAAGGAAAACCGATACTCGAACTGAATGAGGAACAAACTCGACTGAATTGGACACCATTCAACAACATAAAGGATACCCCAGGTGGGCTGTAAATTCGGCAGAATAGAGAAGATCCCAAGTGAGGAAACATAGAAGAAACAGAGGATACCCCAGGCGGGGCATAATTCAAAAACCGAGAAAATGTTGGCTAAAAAGGACTTATATACGAACTATGCTGCACTAAATGTACTGGTTATAGTGCAAGGGAGCTAATCTTGCTAGTATTATTCTTTAAAAAGATGTAACCGACGGAAGAGGCAGGTCCTAACCCATACAATAGTTAAACATTGAATAAAGGGAAATCGTACAGTCCGTCATAAAGGACTTACTTAGTATAACCTTGATGGGAAAGCCAACAGGTAGATCCTGCAGCTCGGGAAGTAGCGCTACCCAAGCGAAAGGACAACTCTGGAAGCTCACCCGTGAGGTATTAATTGGGAAGTGGCCTATCCTGGGAGTATACCATAAGGGGGGAATTGTAAGGGATAAATTGTAAGGTTGCAAACAGGGGGTCAGAATTAGGCTGAAGGTAGTGAACTTATAAATTGCCTGTGTATGTAACACTTGTTTGTATAGGTATAGCACACTTATACACATTAAACTATAGCTTAACCTTCGTAACACTTAAACAGCCGAAGTCAGCAGTTTTGTTTAAAAGTCCCTGAGGAAGAGATAAGGAAGCCAGTACAGCCACACTAGGTGTCAGATAGACTGGGGTAGAGGGCAAAATGGAACACAACATTGATGAGAGATGGACAGTTGCATGTACCACTCAGAGCCCGTCTGATAAGAGTGGACAAATCAATGTAACTTCGCTGATAACAATAGACCTATCGATGATTTGTAGGAGAATAGCTCCTCTCCAAAACCTTTATAAATTATGCTTGAAACCGCTTGTATTTGGGAGGTTCTACGACTGAACCTTCCCGTGCATGCTCGTAATAAAACCGGTAAACCTGAGGTTTCGTTTCTTTACTTCCGTGGTCGTTATATATTGGGAAGCTGGGCGAGGTGTCAATTAACTATATCAGTTCGTCCGCCTGGAAGGAGAGAAGCCTCCTTTTTGCAGTAACACATATAAACCTATGAACACTGACGGAAAGGCATAGAGCACCCAGCCCAACCAGTCTGCCTCACACAACTGCGACACCCCTTATACTGAAACATTCGACACTCCACCCCAACCGGAGCCATGTGATCTCCTGGAGTGCAAAAATCAGCTAAAGATCCAGGCCAATTTAGGGATAAAAAATCTGGGAAAATTCCTCTCCGACCCATCCAGGTGATCGAAACTAGTCCAGGAGATCACCCTGGCTGTATTCTATTCCCTGCAGTACTTACCATTATATCTGCAGCGTCCAACAATAGATCATCCAGTCTAATCCCAATTACCAGCTCTAGGTACGTCACCCTGCAGGTTACGGCACCTTAAGTGCCCATCCAACCATCTCTTAAAAGTGGAGAGTGTTTCTGCATCCACCACTCTTCCAGGCAGCGAGTTCCAGATCCCCACAATCCTCTGCATAAAGAAGCCCCCCCTCAAATCGCCTCTAAACTTTAAAACAATGCCCCCTCATAATAGACCCCTCCAACAATCGAAATAGACCCTTATTATCCACTCTGTCCAGGCCCCTCAATATTTTGTACACCTCGATGAGGCCTCCTCTCAACCTACTCTGTTCCAATGAGAACAAACCCAGCCTATCCAATCTGTCCTCATAACTAAGATTCTCCAATCCAGACAGCATCCGAGTAAATCTCCTCTGCACCCTCTCTAATGCAATCTCGTCCTTCCTACAATACGACGAGCAGAACTGCATGCAGTACTCCAGCTGTGGCCTAACCAAAGTACAAAACAATTTAAGCATAACCACCTTGCTCTTATATTCTATGCCTCGGCCAATAAAGACAAGCATTCCGTATGCTTTCTGAACCACCTTATCCACCTGGCCTGCTACTTTCAGGGATCTGTGGACAAGCACTCCAAGGTCACTTTGTTCGTCTACACTATTAAGTGGCCTACCGCTCAATGTGTATACCCTTTCTTATAGCCCTCCTAAAGTGCAGCCCCTCACACTTCTCTCAAATAAATTCCATTTGATACTGCTCTGCCCACTTGACCACTAGATTGATATCCTCCTGCTGCCCAAGACTTTCCTCATCATTATCAACCATAGACATGCTGACTTACCCCACACCGAGTCTGAAAGTGTACAATGTCCTATTATAACGTTCACACCCTGACCCAGCTGAAATGACAAGTGAACTCATCCATGTCTATTGGCCTTGATGCCCATTCCTCCTGAATGTTGCAGCATTGCTTCAAGAGCCTGATGGCTACAGCCCAAATGCCTGGAGGACACTGTGCCCCAAGACCACCATCTCTTGTTCAGATGCTGCGACAAAGGAGAACTGTGGAAACATTCCTGGCCAAGTGATAGACATCATAAATGCTCAACTGGAGACATATCTTCATCAGTTGAGCCTTCTGGATGACTATCTCTCACTCTCAGTGTGGATGGTGACCAGTATGCTCACTAGTAGATAGTTCCTCTGATGGTCAAACATAGAAATATAGAAATTTATAGCGTAGAAGAAGACCATTTCGGCCAATCGTATCCGCGCCGGCTGACAAAGAGCCACACCGTCTTGGTCAGCAGCCCTAAAGGTTACATATAAACCTATGAACAATGACAGAAAGGCAAAGAGTACCCAGCCCAACCAGTTGGCCTCACACAACTGCGACACCCCTTATACTGAAAACATCTACACTCCACCCCAACCGGAGCGATGTGATCTCCTGCAAAAGGCAAAAACCAGATAAAAACCCAGGCCAATTTAGGGAGAAAAAATCTGGGAAAATTCCTCTCCGACCCATCCAGGTGATCGGTACACTAGTCCAGGAGATCACACCGTGGCCGTATTCTATTCCCTGCTCTACTTACCATTATATCTGTGCCGTCCAACAAAAGTTCATCCAGTCAAACTCCAATTACCAGCTCTACGTCCGTAACCCTGCAGGTTACTGCACTTTAAGTGACAATCCAAATATCTCTTAAAAGTGCTGAGGGTTTCTGCATCCACCACTCTTCCAGGCAGCGAGTGCCAGATCTCCACAAACCTCTGCATAAAGGAGCCCCCCCCCATCAAATACCCTCTAAACCTTCCACCAACCACCTTAAAACTATGCCCCCTCGTAATAGACCTCTCCACCAATGGAAATAGACCCTTATTATCCACTATGTCCAGGCCCCTCAATATTTTGTACACCTCAATGAGTTCTGCTCTCAACGTCCTCTGTTCCAATGAGAACAAGCCAAGTCTATCCAATTGTCCTCGTTAATAAGATTCTCGATTCCAGGCAGCATCCCTTTAAATCTCCTCTGCACCCTCCCCAGTGCAATCACGTCCTTCCTATAATACGGCGACCAAAACTGCGCTCAGTACTCCAGCTGTGGTCTCACCAAAGTATTGTACAATTTAAGCATAACCTCCCTGCTCTTATATTCCATAAAGACAAGCATTCCCTATGCCTTCTTAACCACCTTATCCATCTGGCCTGCTACTTTCAGGGATCTGTGGACAAGCACTCCAAGGTCTCTTTGTTCATCGACACTATTAAGTGGCTCACCGCTTAAAGTGTCTACCCTTTCCTTATTAGCCCTCCCAAAGTGCATCACCTCACACTCTCTGATTGAAATTCCATTTTCTACTGCTCTGCCCACCTGACCACTAGATTGATATCCACCTACAGCCCATGACTTTCCTCTTCATTTTCAACCATAGACATGCTGACTTATCCCGCACTGAGTCTGAAAGTGTACAATGTCCTATTATACCGTTCACACCCTGACCCTGCTGAAATGACAAGTGAACTCACCCATGTCCACTGGCCAGGAGCCCATTCCTCCTGAATGTCACAGCATTACCTGAAGAGCCTGATGGCTGTAGCCCAAATGCCTGGAGGACACTGTGCCCCAAGACCACCATCTCTCGTTCAGATGATGTGACAAAGGACAACTGTGGAAACATTCCTGGCCGAGAGATAGACATCAAGAATGCTCAACTGGAGACATATCTTCATCTGTTGAGCCTTCTGGATGAATATCTCTCACTCTCAGTGTGGATGGTGACCAGTAGTTCCTCTGATGGTCAAACATAGAAACATAGAAACATAGAAACACAGAAACATAGAAATTTACAGCGCAAAAGGAGGCCATTTCGGCCCACCGTGTCCGCGCCGCCCGACAAAGAGCCGCACGGCCCTTGGTCAGCAGCCCTCAAGGTTACATATTGTAAGGGATAAATTGTAAGGTTGCCAATAGGTGGTCAAACTGAAGGTAGTGAACTTATAAATTGCCGATGTATGTAACACTTGCTTTTTAGGTATAGTACACTTATGCACATTAAACTATAGCTTAACCTGAGTAATACTTAAACAGCCAAAGTCAGCAGTTTTATTTAAAGTCCCTGAGGAAGAGATAAGAGGAAGCCTGTAAATCCACACTAAGTGTCGGATAGTCTGGGGTAGAGGGCAAAACATAGAAACATAAAAACTTAGAAATTATGTGCAGGAGCAGGCCATTCGGCCCTTCGAGCCTGCACCGCCATTCTATAAGATCATGGCTGATTTTTCAACCTCAGTATCCCTTTCCTGCTTTCTCTCCATGCTCCTTGGTCCCTTTGGCCAATAAGGAACAAAACATTGATGAGAGATGGACAGTTACATGTACCACTCAGAGCCCGTCTGATAAGAGTCGACAAATCAATGTAACTTCGCTGATAACAATAGACCTATTGAAGATTTTGGAGGAGGATAGCTCCTCTCCTAAACCTGTATAATTTATGCTTGAAAACTCTTGTATTTCAGAGGTTCCACGACTGAACCTTCTCTTGCATTGCTCGTAATAAAACCAGTAAACCTGAGGTTTTGTTTGTTTACTTCCGTGGTTATTATACCGAGGTATCGATTAACTATATCAGTTAGTCCACCTTGAGGGAGAGAAGCCTCCTTTTTACCCCACGAACAGGATGCAGACCCTCTGACCTGGATGATGTGACCTGAATGACAGTGAGTATGTTTTGTACCACCTGCAGCTGTAGCATTGACGGGGAAGGAGTTAATCTGAATGTGATTCCGAAGGCAGGAAAGGGTAGGGGAGTACGGGGAATGAAAGTGGATTGAATACAAAAACCATTCTGGGGCTGATGACCCTGACATAAATGTGCAGCATCCTTGAAAACTTTTAAAGACGGACTAGGAGAGGCAAATCAAAAGATAATATTTAAGATAGGAGATGATTACGATGAAACTTTGGAATGGGCAGAACATGTAGCGGAGTTAAAGTTAGAACAAAGGGAGAAAATAGCAAAAATAGCAGCAACAGCGGTAGCAGCAGAGACGAAGGAGGAGGAGACACACCCCGCACAGCTCCACTGATATGTTTTAACTGCAATTAGGGAGGTCACTTCAGTAGGGATTGTCCGCAGAAAAGGAAAGGTTACAGAAATTCTAAAGGGAAATGTCACAATTGTGGTAAACTTGGACATTTGGCCAAAGATTGTTGGAGTAAGGGAGGGGGAGCAGGAAGGCGAGGCCCCCAACAGGTAAAGAAGGGAACACCATTAACCAGGGAAGAGCTGATGGACAGGCTCAGACAGGTACCAGCACCACTGCCACCACTGCCCCCACCTGAGACGCCCTGCAACGAGGATATTATCAACAAGCTCCGATTAGCCAGTACACGCTAGGGGTTGCCGGCCCCCGGCGGATGTATGGGATCACAGCTAGGGCATCCAAGGATGTTTATTAGTGCAGTGTTTGGAGGCCGGCACAGCGATATGCTTGTAGACAGAGGAGCGTCCGTTTCCATTACCAAGTTAGATTTGCCCCGGACCGGCAGGACTGTAAACATACAAGCAGTGGGTGGGGGA
Organism: Pristiophorus japonicus; assembly: GCF_044704955.1. Lineage (NCBI taxonomy): Eukaryota > Metazoa > Chordata > Chondrichthyes > Pristiophoridae > Pristiophorus > Pristiophorus japonicus. The sequence continues at coordinate 8,361,846 of NC_091984.1, read as the reverse complement.
TATCAGAAAGCAACCCTACGTGAGATGGTGTTATTAGAAGTACAGGGAGTAATGCTACCTACTCAGTTTTGCTGCTGTCAGAACACAGAGGGCACCATATTGGGCATCGATACCGTAACAGAGATAGGGGTACTGATAGATCCCCAGCGTAACCGGATAATTTTGGGGGATAAGCAAGGAAACCGAATTAAGTTCGAACACCCGGGACACCAGCATCAACGAGTGGCCAGAATAACCCCAATCCAACCCGAGTGGGAAACAAAGGATGTGTGGGGTAGTGTGTGTCAATTATACCCGACTCTGTGGGCACAATACAGGCAAGATTGTGGATTAGCGCAGAGACAACATCAATCAAAATTTCTGGACCCGAACACAAAGCTCACCGACAGTACCCATTAAGACCCAAAGCTGAGGCACCGGTCTGTCAGATAGTGCAGGAATTAGAGAAGCACGGGGGAGTGAAACAGTTAATAGACTCCACTAATTCACCTGTGTGGCCGGTAAAGAAACCCGACAGGTCTTACCAACTAACTATCGATTACACCGCCCTGAATAAGGTGACTCCCCGAGAACACCCAATAGTGGTAAGTCCGGCCACAATTTTTAATGGCCTGGATCCAGAACATAAGATATTCACCGTGCTGGATATAGCAAATTGATTTTGGGCCATACCTTTAGATAAAGAGTCCCAAAGGAAATTTGCCTTCACCGTAAAGGGAAAACAAAACACATGGACCAGAGTGCCATAGGGATTCCATAATAGCCCGAGCATATTTCATCGAGTATTGACAGGGATTTTGGAACCAATAGACGTAGGAGAAGGAAGCACCCTTTTGCAGTATGTGGATGATATCCTGATTGCCTCCAGCACAGAACAACAACACGTACTAGCTTAAACTACAGTGCTAGGAGCTCTACAGAGTGCAGGATTAAAATAAATCCTAGGAAAGTGCAGATGGGAAGGAGCGAAGTAACATATGTAGGATACATAATATCACAAGGGAAGAGACAGATGCCCGAGGACAGAAAGGAGGCAATTCAATCAATGCCCAGGCCAAGAACCATGAAAGGGGTCAGGCAGGTACTAGGGCTATTCAACCACTGCAGAAATTTTATTCCCCAATATGCCAAGATGGCCCAACCTATACAGGACCTGGTTAAAGGGGGAAACCCTCCCAAGAGCCCGTAAACTGGGACCCAGATCAAGAAACTGCATTTGTGTGGTTAAAACAAGCTGTCACACGTACTCCAGTCTTGGGACTACCAGACCAGAATAGGCCCTTTCACATCTATACCTACCATAGTAACAATCATTATAACACGTAGTGACTCAATTACATGGGGACAGGCATAGTCCAGTGGCATATTGCTCAGGTAAACCGCAACCCGTAGCCGCAGGACTGTCCAGGTGCGTTGCTGCCCTAGACTGTGCGGCAAGGGCCATCAGTGTTAGTGAACCAATAATAATGTCAGGACGCATTATCCTACATACCCAGCATACCTTAGTAGAATTACTGAACACTGGAAGGCTAAAAACGGTATCCGATGCACGAAGGGCAGGGTGGGAAGCAATGCTCTTACCCCCCAATGGGACGGTAACAATAATAAAAGACAACTGTAACAACCCTGCAGGGTGGATCATTACGGAGGGAGAGGAGCATCAGTGTAGACCAACAGGAGAAGATGAGGGAAGTAGTCAGGCAAGTGAAACCCCGCTTTAGGAGGCAGACATGGATCTATATGTAGATGGGTCTCGGCGCTATATCAATGGGACACCACGGATGGGATGGGTCGTGGTAGATAGCAGCGGACAGGTTAGAAGGGAAGGATGGTTAGAAGGGGGCCTATCGGCTCAAGTGTCTGAATTAGTGGCTCTCACTGAGGCTCTGAGGCTGGCTCGGGTAAAAAGAGTAAACATCTATACAGACAGTCGGTATGGTTTTGGAGTAGTGCGTGATTATATGTTAGCCTGGAGCAGACGGGGATACATGACCTCAGGAGGAGGACCAATTAAACATGAGGAGATTGTTAAACACCGAGTGGAAGCCTCCCTCCTACCCCAGGAGTGTGCGATAATAAAGGTCAAAGTGCACATAAAAATTAATGATCAGTATCAACAGGGGAATGCATGGGCAGACGAGGCAGGCAAGTGGGTGGCAGAGATGGGTACAGTGGCCGGGGAAGCCCAGGTCGGAGCATGTACAATCGGGCCTGAGGAAATAAACATGCTTAAGGTACAGGGAGAAGCCACTCCACAGGAAAAGGAGGGGTGGAAGCAGAGAGGGGCCCAACAAGGGATCAACGGGATATGGAAGAATGATGGGAATGTGGTGGCCCCAGAATGCTTCTAGTGGAGCCTATTAAATTTATATCATTTGCATGTCCATAAAGGTAGAACCAACATGATAAGCTCAATGTCCAGATGCTGGTGGTGGCAGGGAATGTGTCGAGATATAGAGGACCACTGTAGAAGGTGCGTGATATGTGCAAAATACAACCCATGGGGGAAAGTAAAGATCAGAATGGGATATCAGCCCTAACCGAAAGGACCCTGGGAAAACTCGCAGATAGATGTCGAGGGCAGGCGCCATCAATAAAGCATGTACCATGATCGCGCAAATTTGTCACGCGATATTGAAGTCAATGATCCTGTATTTGTACTCAACTATGGACATGGTCCCAAATGGCTTGCTGGCACTATCACAGCCAAAGAAGGAAGTAGAGTGTTTCAGGTCAAACTCGCAAATGGACTAACTTGCAGAAAGCATTTCGACCAAACCAAACTGCGATTCATAGACAGCCACGAGCAACCTGAAGAGGACACAACCAGCTTCGACTCTCCGACACACACCCAAGTGGCAACCGACATCACGGTTGACCACGAAGCTGAACTCATCATCCCCAGCAGCCCAGCAAGGTCAGCTGCGCAGCAGCCCAGCGAAGGCCCAACCAACTCACCTGCACCTGCATTTGTACCGAAACGATCGACTAGGGAGCGGAAAGCCCCAGATCGTCTCACCCTGTAAACAAGTGAACTATTGACTTTGGGAGGGAGTGATGTTATATATGCAACACTATGTAACCAGCATTCTACCGCCACCAGAGGGCATATCTGTTGGAGTCCCAAGGGATCCCAGCATGCCTTGGGAACACTGTCTATAATCAGGCCTCCCATGCTGTACCAGCACTCTGGAGTTGGAATAAAGAGATTAATGTCACACTTACTCACGTCTACAGTACTCAGTTACATTGCTTTATCTGAGACATAACAAGTTTAATAAAGAATCAACAACACTGATGGTGACGGACGGAGCAACAGTAGACTTAAAAAACAGACATAAAACAATGTAACGAGGAAATTAAACAACATTGGGGATGGGTCAGTAATATGAGACCAATAATTAGTGGGAATAAGACCAGGGTGTGTTTTATAATCAGGAGGGACAGAGATACTGTACCCGGGGGAAGGGGGTGCAGATTTCACTCAACATCTATGAATGGTGATGGAGGGATATCTCCCGAGATAGACCCACCAACATGGCCCCAACCACTATTTTAACAACAGTGAGCACTACCATGGCAACGACCATCACACCCCCAACACCACAAACGTGTTCAACTATGAATGCTGGGGCAAAAGGGCGATTGATTAATCAGACCAACGATAAGATACACTTCGAGGTACGACAGCGAATAATTACTGTATTCCTAAATTTAAATGTGATAACCACCCTCAACTTCTGCGGGTTAAACACTATAAGCCTGTATAGAAACCTGACCCTGTGAGCACATAAGGCCCAGAATCAAAAACCATGAAGTTTAACGTGGAAAGAGGGTCATGTAAAAAACAGGACTGAGGAAAAAGAGGGATACTAGAAATGGTATGCGGCGGGATACACGGAAGGATACGCGGCGGGAGTTGCGACGGTAAACACTATAGAGCTACACACGATAGATAATCGAGTTAATGCTCTAACACGAACCTCACAGTGATTTCTGGAAAAGGATGAGGATAATGAAAAGTTACAGGCACAACCGGGTAATGGCGCAGAAAGGGAATTATTACAAGTGGCCCACACATTGCGAGAACTATAAATGAATCGAGGATCTTAAGTAAAAGCATACAGACAGAACTAGTATGTACAGGATATGGAGCATGTTTGCTCAATGGAATACAACATAACCGAGAGCAGCTTCAGAATGGAAAGGTGCCGGATTTGATAACACTTGATGTATTTACCAACTGGACCTTGGACAAAAACATGACTCATGCCTGCGAGGTGCGGAGAAACGGTCATGCTTGGGTCCCAAAGGCCAGATGTGTAACCGGATATTTGAATATACTAGGTTTTGTATTAACTATACCACAGTATGATGTGACAAAGGGAGATCCTCTATACCAAACAATGCAGGAGAAATAAGAAATCAAACTCGCGTGCGGTACCATGACAAACCCAAAATGTAACTGAAGAGAACAACAGTACTAAGAGTCTCAGCATAGATGATTGTTATAAAAATAACCAAGTTGCTTTATGTCGAGATCCACTACGAATGATCAAAGATGACTGTGGATATAACCAAGTGGACGGGTACACCTTGAGTATCACCCCGCTAACACAGGACTACTAAATTATCGCTGTTCCACGAGGAAATGGAGTTTGATGTGTGAGCACCGCGGCAACTGAAATGAAGAAAGGAACACCTCATTATGGATATTGACCTCTGCTTTACTCCGCTTGATGAGACAGATATAAACGGGTTTATTATAACCCCTGAACTAAAGGAGGAACGATCGATGGTACAATGATGGACATTCCCTGGGGAGGTTATGTGAAGGCCATCGGGCACAAGGAAAACCGATACTCGAACTGAATGAGGAACAAACTCGACTGAATTGGACACCATTCAACAACATAGAGGATACCTGAGGCGGGCTGTAAATTCGGCAGAATAGAGAAGATCCCAAGTGTAGGAAAGATAGAAGATTCAGAGGATAACCCAGGCTGGGCATAATTCAAAAACCGAGAACATGTTGGCTAAAAAGGACTTATATACGAACAATGCTGCACTAAATGTGCTGGTTGTAGTGCAAGGGAACTCATCTTGCTGGTATTACTCTTAAAAAGATGTAACCGACGTAAGAGGCAGGTCCTAACCCGTACAATAGTTAAACATTGAATAAAGGGAAATCGGACAGTCCGGCAGAAAGGACTTACTTAGTATAACCTTGATGGGAAAGCCAACAGGTAGATCCTGCAGCTCGGGAAGTAGCGCTACCCAAGCGAAAGGACAACCCTGGAAGCTCCACCGTGAGGTATTAATTGGGAAGTGGCCTATCCTGGGCGTATACCATAAGGGGGGAATTGTAAGGGATAAATTGTAAGGTTGCAAACAGGGGGTCAGAATTAGGCTGAAGGTAGTGAACTTATAAATTGCCTATGTATGTAACACTTGCTTGGATCGGTATAGCACACTTATACACATTAAACTATTGCTTAACCTTCGTAACACTTAAACAGCCGAAGTCAACAGTTTTGTTTAAAAGTCCCTGAGGAAGAGATAAGGAAGCCAGTACAGCCACACTAGGTGCTGGATAGACTGGGGTAGAGGGCAAAATGGAACAAAACATTGATGAGAGATGGACAGTTGCATGTACCACTCAGAGCCCGTCTGATAAGAGTGGACAAATCAACGTAACTTCGCTGATAACAATAGACCTATCGATGATTTGCAGGAGGATAGCTCCTCTCCAAAACGTGTATAAATTATGCTTGAAACCTCTTGTATTTGGGAGGTTCCACGACTGAACCTTCCCGTGCATGCTCGTAATAAAACCGGTAAACCTGATGTTTCGTTTCTTTTCTTCCGTGGTCGTTATATATTGGGAAGCTGGGCGAGGTGTCAATTAACTATATCAGTTAGTCCACCTGGAAGGAGAGAAGCCTCCTTTTTGCCCTAACTCATATAAACCTATGAACACTGATGGAAAGGCAAAGAGCACCCAGCCCAACGAGTCCGCCTCACACAACTGCGAAACCCCTTATACTGAAACATTCTACACTCCACCCCAACCGGAGCCTGGTGATCTCCTGGGGTGCAAAAACCAGCCAAAAACCTAGGTCAATTTAGGGATAAAAAATCTGGGAAAATTCCTCTCTGACCCATCCAGGCGATCGAAACTAGTCCAGGAGATCACCCTGGCTGTATTCTATTCCCTGCAGTACTTACCATTATATCTGCAGCGTCCAACAATAGATCATCCAGTCTAATCCCAATTACCAGCTCCAGGTACGTAACCCTGCAGGTTCCAGATCCCCACAATCCTCTGCGTAAAGAAGCCCCCCCTCAAATCCCCTCTAGACTTTAAAACAATTCCCCCTCATAATAGACCCCTCCACCAATTGAAATCGACCCTTATTATCCACTCTGTCCAGGCCCCTCAATATTTTGTACACCTCGATGAGGCCTCCTCTCAACCTACTCTGTTCCAATGAGAACAAACCCAGCCTATCCAATCTGTCCTCATAACTAAGATTCTCCATTCCAGGCAGCATCCTAGTAAATCTCCTCTGCACCCTCTCTAATGCAATCTCGTCCTTCCTACAATACGGTGACCAGAACTGCATGCAGTACTCCAGCTGTGGCCTAACCAAAGTATAAAACAAGTTAAGCATAACCTCCTTGCTCTTATATTCTATGCCTCGGCCAATAAAGACAAGTATTCCGTCTGCTTTCTTAACCACCTTATCCACCTGGCCTGCTACTTTCAGGGATCTGTGGACAAGCACTCCAAGGTCTCTTTGTTCGTCTACACTATTAAGTGGCCTACCGCTGAATGTGTATACCCTTTCTTATTAGCCCTCCTAAAGTGCAGCCCCTCACACTTCTCTCAATTAAATTCCATTTGATACTGCTCTGCCCACTTGACCAGGAGATTGATATCCTCTTGCTGCCCATGACTTTCCTCATCATTATCAACCATAGACATGCTGACTTCCCCCACACCGAGTCTGAAAGTGTACAATGTCCTATTATACCGTTCACACCCTGAGCCTGCTGAAATGACAAGTGAACTCATCCATGTCCATTGGCCTTGATGCCCATTCCTCCTGAATGTCGCAACATTACTTCAAGAGCCTGATGGCTGTAGCCCAAATGCCTGGAGGACACTGTGCCCCAAGACCACCATCTCTTGTTCAGATGCTGCGACAAAGGAGAACTGTGGAAACATTACTGGCCGAGTGATAGACATCATAAATGCTCAACTGGAGACATATCTTCATCAGTTGAGCCTTCTGGATGACTATCTCTCACCCTTCGTGCGGATAGTGACCAGTATGCTCACTAGTAGATAGTTCCTCTGATGGTCAAACATAGAAACATAGAAACATAGAAATTTACAGCGTAGAAGAAGGCCATTTCAGCCCATCGTGTCTGCGCCGGCTGACAAAGAGCCGCACGGTCTTGATCAGCAGCCCTAAAGGTTACATATAAATCTATGAACAATGACGGAAAGGCAAAGAGTACCCAGCCCAACCAGTTCGCCTCACACAACTGCGACACCCATGATACTGAAAACATCTACACTCCACCCGCTCCTGCAAGAGGCAAAAACCAGATAAAAACCTAGACCAATTTTGGGAGAAAAAATCTGGGAAAATTCCTCTCCGACCCATCCAGGCGATCGACACTAGTCCAGGAGATCACACCTTATCCACCTGGCCTGCTACTTTCAGCGATCTGTGGACAAGCACTCCAAGGTCACTTTGTTTGTTTACACTATTAAGTGGCCTACCGCTTAATGTGTATACCCTTTCTTATTAGCCCTCCTAAAGTGCAGCACCTCACACTTCTCTCAATTAAATTCCATTTGCTACTGCTCTGTCCACTTGACCAGTATTCCCTGCAGTACTTACCATTACATCTGCGCCGTTCAACAAAAGGTCATCCAGTCTAATCCCAATTACCATCCCTAGGTCCATGACCCTGCAGGTTACTGCACTTTAAGTGCCCATCCAACCATCTCTTATAAGTGGAGAGAGTTTCTGCATCCACCACTCTTCCAGGCAGTGAGTTTCAGATCCCCACAACACTCTGCTGAAAGAAGCCCCCCTCAAATCCACTCTAAACCTTAAAACTTTGCCCCTCATAATAGACCCCTCCACCAATGGAAATCGACCCTTACTATCCACTATGTCCAGGCCCCTCAATATTTTGTACACCTCGATGAGGTCTCCACTCAACCTCCTCTGTTCCAATGAGAACAAACCCAGCCTATCCAATCTGTCCTCATAACTAAGAATCTCCAATCCAGGCAGCATCCTAGTAAATCTCCTTTGCACCCTCTGTAGTGCAATCACATGCTTCCTACAATACGGCGACCAGAACCGCACGCAGTACTCCAGCTGTGGACTAATTAAAGTATTATGCAATTTAAGCATAACCTCCCTGCTCTTATATTCTATGCCTCAGCCAATAAAGGCAAGCATTCCATATGCCTTCTCAACCACTTTATCCACCCGGCCTGCTACTTTCAGAGATCTGTGGACAAGCACTCCAAGGTCCCTTTGTGCATTTACACTATTAAGTGGCCTATCGTTTAATGTGCATATACTTTCCTTATCACCTCACAATTCGCTGAATTAAATTCCATTTGCTACTGCTCTGCCCACCTGACCAGTAGTTTGATATCCTCCTGCAGCCCATGACTTTCCTCTTCATTATCAACCCACACAGCCAATTTTAGTGTTGTCTGCAAACTTCTGAATCATAATCCTTATATTCAAATGTAAATCGTTGATATATACCACAAAAAGCAAGGGACCCAGTACTGAGCCCTGCGGAACCCCACTGGAAACATCCTTCCAGATACATTGGAAACCAAGCCACTTTGTGAAAAACAAGCTGCTAATGCAGAGGATACTCACTACCTCTGATCTCTTGAACCCAAGCTTCCAGAGTAATTCACTTCCACAGGGAAATACTGGAAGTGACCCACCCACCCAGATCTGTGGTGGGCTATCAGCGGTCACTGCTTGGAGAGGTGGAGCTGGACAGGTTAACGAAGATTACTTGTTGCGAGCTCTCTGCATCCCTATTCTGGAATGATGGGCTCCCATGGTACAAAGGACATTGTGGTCCGGATAAAGCCTTGCAAAGGCTTATGGAGGTAAATGATTACATAGGATTACATAGGATTACATAGGAAATACGGCACAGAAACAGGCCATTTGGCCCAGTCAGCCAATGCCTGTGCTTTTTCTCCATCCACTCATCTATCAGCAGAACCCTCTATTCCCTTCTCCCTCATATGCTTGTCTAGCTTCCCCTTATATACATTGATACTACTCACTTCAACCACTCCCTTGGGTAGCGATTTCCACATTCTCTGGGTAAAGATTTTCAGGCACTGCAGTTGCCCATTGGTGCTGAGGGCTTCTTTGGTGAGCAAGTGGAGGAGGTGCTGCATAACTTCTCTATCTTTCGATTCGACCTCGCTAGAAATAAACCCTAGTGCTTGGTCTATTTTGTGGTACCTTATCGACTGGTCTCTAGTTCCCTGGACATGTTCTATCTCCCTTAAATACAGGAATGGATTGGTGATGGTGCTACATTTTCTAGAGGAGGAAGGTCCAGGAACAACCGCCTTTACATTTCCCGGGCGTATGTCTCCCGCATTCTGGTGGCTTCCATATGGCTGGTGGGGTTCTGGAGGATGAGCGGCTCTGGGATTCGTTCATCAATTCTGGGCATGGCTGAACGTTCTACCACAGCAGCTCCTCCACTTGATCACCAAAGAAACCCTCAGCACCAAAAACTACAGGGCATCTGCAGTATCTGAAAGAACCCAAAGTTACATGGCCAAGCTCATTGGCAAGGCAAGGCCCACTGAATGCTGGGCCCTGCTCCAATATTGAGGGCACCCACACAGCTTGTTGCTGCAGTAGATGCTCTCTAAAGGTGGTCCTCACTCTGTGACATGGATTGCTCCCTCATCTCACCTGCGAGGCATTAGGCTGCTGGTCAGTGAAGCCGGCCCCAATGTATTTGGAGGCAGGGAATTCGGGACATGTGCTAAACCCTGCAGGAAGGTCCGCCAGACCCCAAATATGGGTGGACCAGGACTAGTTTCACGAGGCAGTAACCCTCCTTCTGAATCCTTCCATGACTGAAGTTCACCAGAAACCAATAAACTGCAAGGTGTGAAAGCAGGGTGGCGGAGGCACTATGGATGCTGTCTACCTTGGCCTTAACTGGAGTCCACCCAAACTGTCCAGAAAATTAGTAGGATGAATACAGCTATAGCCTGAGGCCTTTGCAAGAGCCCAATAAAAACTAAAGCCCCCGTGCTCCCTCCCTTCCCCAAATGAAGGGACCTCCGGAACCCACAGTTTCAGACTCGGTTAAACACATGAAAAAGCCTAACCGACTGGAGATTGTGGTCTGACTCAGGCTCCCAGCTTGGTTTCCGAAGGCAGGATGGCTCTGGGAAGCTGCCTTGGGCTGAAGAGACAGGGAAGGTTGATAGTGAGGCTCTGGGAACAGAGATGAGTGTCTCACGATCAGCTTTCCCTGCAGGTTCAGCCCGAAGAAGCTACCTGGAGGCTTCCTGCCTTCAGAAGAGATTAGCTACAGGCTCATGAATACAAAGGCTGATTGAGTTAGACCCTCCAGACATGAGCCCCCGCCTCGTGGGGGAGGTGCCACTGAGGCACACATATCCTCCCTTGGAGTGAGAGCCCTTGGAACCTCGATGCCCCATAGGAATTGGGAGAGATCTTGGCACCAGCAGTCACGGACTCCTCCGAGCCAGTTGGTGCCAGGGGAGGACTCCCTCTTAATTCTGGGAAGTCTTGGGGCAACAACCAGAGTGTCCACGCTTGAGACTTTCCTGTTTCGTCCCAAGGTGGACCCCTGGCCGGCACTGGTTGGCGATGACTGCACAGACTGGGCTTTACCCAGTGCCAGTGCAGTTCGCCCCAAGCAGTGCCGAACTGAGCCTGGAGTTGGAGCAGGGTTGGTGCTTGATGCCGATGCAGGGACATGAGGGCTAGATGGTTCTGTGGGGGGTGGGAGGGGTTACTGGCCGTCAAATTAAACACAAATTGAAAGGTGTGGAGTTGTCACTGAGAAATGGATGGGACACAGAGCGATGGCATCAGGAGAATTTCAGTTGGACCGCCCCACTCCTTCTGTGGTTTCTCTGCTGGCATTGTTTTGATTTCTGTCACAATGTGCTCTCTCTTGTGTGTCTGATCCACTTGTCTTTGTGGTTTTGTTACTCACAACTTTAGTCTGTAGGTACTTTGATGAAACTGCCCATTTTCTCTCTCATCCTGACGCCAACCGTGTACCTCTAGCAGAAGAAGAAATTAAAGATTTGTTTTTAAATCACTGGATAGAAACAAGACAACTACAGTTACTTTAGAGCTACCCTTGTATAGTAAACCATTGAAGCTGTAAATGCTCAATGCAGATTCTGGGTGCAAAACTATCAACTTGTTTCTTTTCATCTATATGTTACTGGCCACCGATTCTGATGCCACCTGAGTATTAAAGGTTGTGGAGTTGGGGAATGTACACCTTCTTCAGAATCCGAGAGATGGTCCAGAATGGCGGCAATGCCATCAGCTGAACCAGGATGACTGGGACAAGGAACTTCTCTGACACAACCGGAGGGCAATTGGTGGCAGTCCCTGAGCCAGCTAACCTGGGAGCAGGTCCTTGAAAAGGACCCAGGGATTAGCAAGTTCAGAGGGCACCAGTAACAGCTGTGACAAGAGTTTCCCATCGACTCCTTGTCCCACAGATTATCCCAGTTGATCAGAACAACGAGCGAGTACTGATCTGGTTTCAGTTTCCAGGGTTTGAGCTTTGATGTCTGCATGGTCAGTGCAGTGGACTATACTGTTACCCATTCGGACTTTCACGGGGGATTATACAAACTGGAATAAACAAACCTTCTACAGCAACATCCTTCCGACTGTCAGCTGGTTAGTGATGATTCCATTGTTCACGCTCCCTTCACCAGGTCTTATCGCCGGCCACATTCACTCCTAGAGAGATCAGCCAGTTAGTCACAGTCAGTACAGCCTTTCCTTCACTTAAACTGCTTGTGCAGCCTCTTCTGCCTCGTGTTGCCCTTGTTTACAAAACTATCGTGATGTCAGTGATCACGTGATGCACAGGGTAGGCTCAGGCTTGCCTGGTGATGTCACAGTTTGACCCGTCCAGTTAAAGGGCCTCACCTTAATGCAACTGTGTTTGGCCAAAAAGCCTTGGGCCTCAGGTTGGATGTGCTAGAATGCAAAAACAGCTTTGCACTTGGTTATGAACCAGAGAGTCGGGTGTGCGGGCAATGGGCAGTGATGGGATTGTTTGCCTTCTCCGTGCCCCCTTCTCTTAGTGGGGCCCAGTTACATGTGTGACTGTTGCTCAACCTGCACACTGTCCTGAGCAATGCCATGGGAGATCTACCAAACATAAGTAGCTGTCTACATTTACAGAACATGGAGTGAGCACCAAACTCAAGGGCTGGGAGGGGCTGGTCAGTGAGGGAGCTGAGAGTGAGGCTCAGTAACCATCTGTGAGCAGGCTGCAGGCTCCAGACTACCTATTAACAACACCAAAGAAGATCTAACAACATGAACTGTTCCAATAACCTAACGTGCATCAGTATTACTGTATCTATTAAACTCTTTATGTTGCTCATTTTGACTTTCATAAATGATGATACAAGATCAATAGGTTAATACCAACCTTTCAAAGCTCACAACCTTCTCTCCAATCTGCTGGTTGATGATGTTTTGTATCGTGTTCTCTTCATAAAGCAAAGAAGGTGAGATATTGTATCCGGCCACATTCACTCCTAGAGAGATCAACAGTTAGTCACAGTCATTGCTTTCCTTCACTGAAACTGGTTGTGTCTCGGGTTGCCCCAGGTTATGTTATGTCTGTAATGCACTTATGAATGACTCCATGAGGCAATGTGTTGTACTCAAACTGCAGTGACCTGAGTCCATTATACGTAACTCCAGAGTGAGGCATGAGCATGGTGGGCAGCCTTTTATATTCGCCCTGCACACCGATGCAGGTTTCCCTCAGGTCCCCCACTGCAGTGCCCTCTGGTGGACAGCCTCTGCCAGAGGGGCAGGAAACCCCGGTCTCCACCAGTTGCACCCTCTAGTGGTGTCAGCATAGTATATACACAGTGTAAACCTTATTGACAGTACATCAGGTAACAAATCTCCATCTTATGCAACTATACAGTGACTACACAGAGAGTATATCAATAGTCTGCATATTAAACAGGTTACAAACCTATTATGTCTGATCTCACTGTGATGCACAGGATAGGGGCAGGCTTGCCCTGTGATGTCACGGTTTGACCCATCCAGTGAAAGAGTCTCATCTTGATGTAATTTTGTTTGGCCAAATATCCCTGGGCTTTAGATTACAATGACTAGATGCGCTAGAATGCAATAACAGCTTTACACTTGGTTATGACCCAGAGAAGAGGGTGCATGGATGATGGACAATGATGTAGTTGTTTGCCTTCTCCTTGCCCCCATCTCTGGGTGGAGGATGATTCTAGCACTCCAATATCCTTCTGAAACAGCGTTTGTGTTTCTTGGGTTTGGAGTGCTGCGTGCTCAGATCAATGGTGCAGCAGTCATAAGAACATAAGAACATAAGAAATAGGAGCAGGAGCAGGCCATACTACCCCTCGAACCTGCTCCACCATTTAATACAATCATTGCTGATCCGATTATGGATTTAGGTCCACTTCCCGACCCACTCCCAATCAATCCTTAATCCCTTATCAGTTAAGAAACTGTCTATCTCTGTCTTAAATCCATTCAATGACCCAGCATCCAAAGCACTCTGAGGCAGTGAATTCCACAGATTTACAACCCTCTGAGAGAAGAAATTCATCCTCATATCAGTTTTAAATGGGCAGCCCCTTATTCTAAGCTTATGCCCCCTAGCTCTAGCTGGAATAAACAAACCTTCTACAACAACACCCTTCCGACTGTCAGCTGGTTAGTGATGACTCCATTGTTCACACTCCCTTCACCGCCTCTTCTCGCCGGCCACATTCACTCCTAGAGAGATCAGACAGTTAGTCACAGTCAGTACAGCTCCCTTTCCTTCACTTAAACTGCTTGTGCAGACTCTTCTGCCTCATGTTGCCCCTGTTTATAAACCTATCGTGATGTCAGTGATCACGTGATGCACAGGGTAGGGTCAGGCTTGCCTGGTGATGTCACAGTTTGACCTGTCTAGTTAAAGGGCCTCACCTTGATGCAACTGTGCTTGGCCAAAATGCCTTGGGCCTTAGGTTGGATGTGCTAGAATGCAAAAACAGCTTTGCACTTGGTTATGAACCAGAGAGTCGGGTGTGCGGGCAATGGGCAGTGATGGGATTGTTTGCCTTCTCCGTGCCCCCTTTTCTTAGTGGGGCCCAGTTACATGTGTGACTGTTGCTCACCCTGCACACTGTCCTGAGCAATGCCATGGGAGATCTACCAAACATAAGTAGCTGTCTACATTTACAGAACATGGAGTGAGCACCAAACTCAAGGGCTGGGAGGGGCTGGTCAGTGAGGGAGCTGAGAGTGAGGCTCAGTAACCATCTGTGAGCAGGCTGCAGGCTCCAGACTACCTATTAACAACACCAAAGAAGATCTAACAACATGAACTGTTCCAATAACCTAATGTGCATCAGTATTACTGTATCTATTAAACTCTTAATGTTGCTCATTCTGACTTTCACAAATGATGATACAAAATCAATAGGTTAATACCAACCTTTCAAAGCTCACAACCTTCTCTCTAATCTGCTGGTTGATGATGTTTTGATCGTGTTCTCTTCATAAAGCAAAGAAGGTGAGATATTGTAAACGGCCACATTCACTCCTAGAGAGATCAGCAGTTACTCACAGTCAGTGCTTTCCTTCACTGAAACTGGTTGTTTCTCAGGTTGCCCCAGGTTACAAACCTATTGTGATGTCTGATCTCACTGTGATGCAGAGAGTGGGGTCAGGCTTGTCCTGTGATGTCACGGTTTGACCCGTCCAGTGAAAGGGCCTCACCTTGATGTAACTGTGTTTGACCAAAACCCCCTGGGCTTTAGATTACAATGACTAGATGCGCTAGAATGCAATAACAGTTTTACACTTGGTTATGACCCAGAGAAGAGGGTGCACAGGCGATGGACAATGATAAGCTCGTTTGCCATCTCCATGCCCCCATCTCTGGGTGGAGGATGATTCTAGCACTCCAATGTCATTCTGAAACAGCGTTTGTGTTTCTTGGGTTTGGAGCACTGGATGCACAGATCAATGGTGGTGCAGGAGTCATAAGAACATAAGAACATAAGAAATAGGAGCGGGAGTAGGCCATGTGGCCCCTTGAGCCTGCTCCGCCACGTAATATGATCATGGCTGGTCCGACCAGGAACTTAGGTCCACTTCGCTGCCTGCTCCGCATAAACCCTTAATCCCTTATCAGTTAAGAAATTGTCTTAAATCCCTTCAATGTCCCAGCTACCAAAGCACTCTGAGACAGCGAATTCCACAGATTCACAACCCTCTGAGAGAAGAAAATCCTCCTCATCTCAGTTTAAAATGGGCGGCCCCTTATTCTAAGATCATGCCCTCTAGTTCTCGTCTCCCCTATCAGTGGAAACATCCTCTCCGCATCGACCTTGTCAAGCCCCCTCATAATCTTATACATTTCGATAAGATCACCTCTCAATCTTCTAAATTCCAATGAGTAGAGGCTCAACCTCCTCAACCTTTCCTCATATGTCAACCCCCTCATCTCCTGAACCAAACTCGTGAAGCTTTCTATCCAAAACAAGTATATCCTTTAGTTAATATTCGTGGGAAAACGGGTTGTGTAGAGGACACAGAGAGGCTGTAAAGAGATTTGGATAGGTTAAGCGAATGGGCTAAGGTTTGGCAGATGGAATACGATATCGGAAAGTGTGAGGTCATCTACCTTGGGAAAAAAAACAGTAAAAGGGAATATTATTTGAATGGGGAGAAATTACAACATGCTGAGGTGCAGAGGGACCTGGGGGTCTTTGTGCATGAAACTCTTTTAGGAGTCTACCTGCAAAACATAAACAACTTTAAACTGTGCCACCCGACCTGGGTGACACAGCAGACATTTTCAAGCCCCTTTTTTTTTTTGGTTTTTGGTTTTTTTTTTTTTTTGGGGCGCTAAAATCAAATTTTTCCAGTGCCCCCTATAAAAGGAGAGGGGGACACTAAAAACACCGGCAATTAAAACAAATTAAACTTTAAAACGTAAAATCAAATTAAAATTTGGTTGCCGGGCGTGATGATGCACTCCAGTCCCTCCGGTGCCCACCTCTCGCGGAAGGCCGCGAGCGTACCGGTGGACACCGCGTGCTCCATCTCCAAGGACACCCTGGATCGGATGTAAGAGCGGAAGAGAGGCAGGCAGTCAGGTTGAACGACCCCCTCGACCGCCCGCTGCCTGGACCGGCTGATGGCACCCTTGGCCGTGCCCAGGAGCAGTCCTACGAGGAGGCCCTCGGACCTACCCGCTCCCCTCCGCACAGGGTGCCCAAAGATCAGGAGAGTGGGACTGAAGTGCAGCCAGAATTTCAGGAGCAGCCCCTTCAAATAGTGGAACAGGGGCTGCAACCTTGTGCATTCAATAAAAACATGGAACACGGACTCCTCCAGACCGCAGAAATTGCAGGCGGCTTGGGAGTCCGTGAACCGGCTTAAAAATTTGTTGCACGGCACTGCTCCGTGCACCACCCTCCAGGCCAAGTCCCCGATGAATAGTGGGAGGACCCCTGCGTAGAGTGCCCTCCATCGGGGACCCCCGCCTCCTCCGGACGGCAAGATGGTACGCCATGGCGTGTCCGGACGGCCGGCGAGGATGGCAAAGTTGAGGGTGTGCAGGAGCAGCCCGTACAGGAAACCCCTCCGCGCGGAACTGAAAGGCACGGAGGGGATTTCCCCGAGGCGGCTCAAGTTGTGAGGCGCCGGTCCCCGAGGGAGGTTCCGGGGTTTGGCGCCGATGAGGAATTCCGTCCGGACGGGGGTCAGTTCGGACGGGATCTCCCCACGTGCTTGAGCCTCCTCGATACACCTAACGGAGTCAGGGCCCAGAGCTGTTTTTAGCGACTCGATGGCATCGGCCGCGCGGCGGACGTTGGCAGAATTTAGGCGCCGCGCCAACGTGACTGGCGCCATCCAGCCCGCTCCTCCGCCATCGAGCAGGTCCCTGACCCTGGTCACCTCACCAGCCACAGCCCTCTCTTCCGACCGCCACATGAAGCCTCGGCCGTGGAGGTACGGATTCCCGAGCAGCGGCTCCTGCAGGACGGCCGCCACTCCAGCCGGCGGAGAGCTGCGCTTGGTGGAGACTTTGTTCCAGACCCTGATGAGTTCCCTGTAAAAGACAGGCAGCTCCCGGAGGGCGGTCCTGGCACCCCCCAAGTTCACAAACAGGAGCTGCGTGTCATAATTGAGGTCGAGCTGCTGGCGGAAGAAATACCTCGCCAGAGCACACCACCTAGGAGGGGGCTCGACGTAAAGGTATCTCTGCAGGGTCTGAAGACGGAAAGTCGCGAGCTGGGCGCTGACGCACACCAACGACTGACCGCCCTCCTCAAGCGGGAGACTCAAGACCGCGACAGAGACCCAGTGCTTCCTGTTGTTCCAGAAGAAGTCCACCAGCTTCTTCTGTATCTTGGCGACAAACGCAGGGGGAGGGGTCAAAGTGACCAGCCGGTACCACAGCATTGCGGCCACCAGCTGGTTTATGACTAGCGCTCGACCCCTGTAGGACAGCACTCGGAGCAGTCCTGTCCAGCGCCCTAGGCGAGCGGCGACCTTGGCCTCCAGCTCCTGCCAGTTCGCCGGCCAGGCTTCCTCGTCGGGGCTAAGGTAGACTCCCAGATAGAGGAGATGGGTCGTGCTCCAGGCAAAAGGCCTGAGCTCCTCCGGCAGGGAGTCCACCCGCCACTGACCCACCAGGAGTCCGGAACATTTCTCCCAGTTGATCCTGGCGGAGGACGCGGCCGAGTAAATCTCCTGGCACTCACGCATCCTCCGCAGGTCAGCGGGATCCTCTACCGCGAGGAGCACGTCATCGGCGTAAGCCGAGAGGACGACCTCCACGCCCGGCCCTTGCAGAGCCAGTCCCGTCAACCTCGTCCGCAAGAGGCGCAGGAAAGGCTCCACGCAAACGGCGTATAACTGGCCGGACATGGGGCATCCCTGGCGCACCCCTCTCCTAAAGCGAAGGGGCGCCGTCAAGGACCCGTTAACCTTAATCAGACACTCCGCGGCGGCGTACAAAAGTCGGATCCGGGCGACGAAATGCGTCCCGAACCCGAAAGCGCGCAGAGTTCCGAGCAGATAGTCGTGATCCACCCTGTCGAACGCCTTCTCTTGGTCGAGGGATAGGAAGGCGACCGACAGACCAGCCTCCTGGGAACAATGGATGAGGTCCCGGACCAGATGGATGTTATCGTGGATTGTCCGGCCCGGGACCGTGTATGACTGGTCGGGGTGGATCATGTGGTCCAGCACGGCACCAAGGCGAGCAGACATCGCCCTGGCGAAGATTTTGTAGTCCGTGCTGAGGAGGGAGACCGGGCGCCAGTTCTTAAGGAGGCGGAGATCGCCCTTCTTAGGCAGCAGGACGATGACTGCCCTGCGCCAAGAGAGGGGCATCTCCCCGGTCGCCAGACTTTCCCCCAGGACCCGCGCGTAGTCGCTCCCCAGGACGTCCCAGAACGCCCTGTGGAACTCCACGGTCAGCCCGTCCAGCCCCGGGGATTTTCCCCTCGAGAGCCGGGCGAGGGCACCGGTCAGCTCCGCCAGGCTTAGCGGAGCTTCCAGGTTTTCGGCGCCCTCCGGGCTGACCTTCGGCAGGTCCTCCCACAAAACTCTACGCGCTTCCTCGCTGGACGGATCCGGAGAGAACAGAGCCCCGTAATATTCACGGACCCTGTTGTTGACGCCCTCCGGATCCGAGACGAGAGAGCCGTCGTCGGCCAGCAGCGTCAAGAGCTGCTTACGGACACTCTGCCTTTTTTCCAGCGAGTAGAAGAAGGGGGAGCCGCGGTCCAGATCCCGCAGGAACCGGATCCGCGACCTCACGAACGCGCCTCGGGACCCGACGAGCTGCAGGTCCTTCAGCGCGGCCTTCTTCGCTTCGTACACCGTCCGCAGGGCCGGGTCCTGGACGACTTGACCGAGACGGGCTTCCAGGTCGAGCACCTCTTTTTCTAGGCGCCCGACTCTGGCCGCCCGCCTCTTGGTCGACCCCCTCGCGTACTCTTGACAGAAGACGCGGACGTGAGCCTTGCCCACGTCCCACCATAGCCTCAAGGAGGGGAAGCCCCCCTGCTTCCTTCTCCAGTCGGACCAGAATCGACGGAACGAGTCCTGGAACCGCACGTCCTCCAGCAGCCGGTTGTTAAAGTGCCAGTACGCGGACCCCGTCCTCGCGCGGAGCGAAGCGAGCTCCGCCCACACCAGGTGGTGGTCCGAACACGGCACCGGCCGCATGGAGGCCGCCGGGACGCAGGAAACGTACGCCCGAGACACGTAAAGGCGGTCGACTCTAGACCATCCAACTCCAGGCCTCACCCAAGTAAAGGCGCTGGAGTCGGGGTGGAGATTTCGCCAGACGTCCACCAAGTCGAAGGACCCGACCAGGTCCCTCAACTTCTCCATCGCCGTCATGCACTGCGGGGCACCGGAGCGGTCCCTCGCCTCGAGGGTGCAGTTAAAATCCCCCCCGAGGACAATGCAGTCGCCGACGTCGACGGAGCCAAGAAGAGCGGACACCTCTTCAAAGAAGCGCGTTTGCTGCGGGCCGGGATGAGGGGCGTACACGTTCACGAGATGGAGCGGCACGTCCCCCAGGCGAACCGTTACGTGCAGCAAGCGGCCTGGCACGGGCTCCTCGACCCCCAAGATCTCCGGCTGAAAATGCGGGCCCAGCAAGATGGCCACCCCACTAGAAATGGCGGTGAGGTGGCTCATGCGGACCTCTCCTTGCCATTCCAGGAGCCACGTGGCTTCGTCTCCCGGAACGGTGTGGGTTTCTTGCAGGAAGCACACCGCATATTTCCCCTCCCGCAGGAGCGAAAAATTGTCAAATCTACGGCGTGCCCCTCTGCCGCCGTTGATGTTGAGGCTGGCTATGGTTATCTTCATGACAAAAGCATAGTGCAACCTCTACCTTAACCTATTGTGGGGGAGGGAGCGGAGTCTTTTGTTGAACTCCGCTCCCTCCGCAGCCCAGCGAGGAGTCCCTCGAGCTCGCGCAGCTCAAGGTGCTGCTCCTTTGTCAAGGGCCCGCCCGCGGCCAAGGTTTTAACGGCGGCGCGGACGGACCCCTTGATCAGCTCCGGCTCGGACCATTTTTCCAGGGCCAGTCGGGCTTGGTCGCGGCGACCCCGGCTCTGGGCCAAAAAGTCCCGGAGTTCCTTTGCAGGAACGAGGAGGGCCTCAGCGGCGGCCGCGAGCAGATCCACCGCCTCCCTGGCGGTGGTCTCTAGGTCTTCACCCGCGTCCCCCACCGAGTCCCCGTCCTCCTCCGGGAGGTGGCCGCCAGCAGCCGGCCCATCGACCGCACAAGGTACGGCAAATGAACCGGCCGCTCCAACCGGCCCTGGCACTGCCCCGATCCCACCCCCAGGATCGTCGGCAGAGGAGTCCCCACTGGGCTCTTTTAAAAATGGTGCTGGGTCGGGAAATGACAGCGGAAGGGGTTCCCCCTCCGCCCCAGGAACCGGAGAACAAGGAGAGACCCGGCCATAGGAAATCCCCAGGCCCTCCAAGTGCTCCAGCTCCAAAGTAAGGGGCGAGGGTGGGTGTTCCTCCCCCTCCCCGCTGCCACCCCCCGGCCCAGCGTCTACAGTGTCATAATTATTTAATTGTTTTTCTGCCGGGTCGAGCGACTCCCGGGGGAAGTTGGGTAATAGCTGGGCGGGCTCAGGTTCGGCCTTTTCGGCCCCGCCCGCCTCAGTCCCCGGGACGCCCGGCCCGGCGGCTACGCATTCCTCCGCGGTCCCCACGCCCCCGACGACAGGCAGATCTTCCACTCCATCCCCGGGAGGCAGAGGCTGGGCAGCCTCGACTGCCTCACCCTCCCCGGGGAAAGACTCCTCGCGCCTGCAGCGCAATTTGGGAGCGCTGGTGGGGGACGCGGGACACGCGGCGGGCACCGACTCCTCCGCGGAGGGATATTGTTCCCCCTCCGCCTCATTGGGGCGGTGCCTCTTTTTGTTCCTGGGGGCGCGCGGAGTCAGGGAGACCTCCATGTCTGCCGAGGCCTCCCGCTCCGCCCCCCCCTTTTCCTTTTCTTGCCCGCGCCTGGGCCCCTCTGTGGTGGTATTCAAGGGCCCGGGCACGGGCTCGGGGCACCCCGCGCTCGCCGGTGACTGGGTTGGGCTGAGCGCGGTGGTCAGACTTTCCGGCGCACCGAGGGGACCCGCCTCTAGATGTTTCTCCTTCTTCCGCGCCTTCTTTCCGCTCGGACGCTCTCCCTCCCCCCCGCCGGAGGCCCTGAAAACAAAGGCCTCCGACGATGCCCGCGCACCTATGGCTCCCGGCACGCGGACGCAACTAGGGGGAGGGGTGGCGGCAGCGCCAGCCTTGGCCGCCTTCGGTGGTTTGGCGGCCTTGGAGGCGGGGCAGTTCTTGCGAACATGCCCCACCTCCCTGCAGGCATGGCACCGCACGCCGTCCGACGTCCAGAAGACGCGGTAGGCAGTCCCCTCGTGCACCACATTAAAATCTCCCTCCGTCGTGTCCTCCCGCGCCAGCCGGACAAAGAGCTGGCGGCGGAAGGAGAACACGTGGCGCAGGCTGCTCTCCCTGAGGCCGAGCGGTATGGGGTTGATCCCTGACCTTACCTCCCCCAGTTGTTGTAGGTGAGGGAGGAGGAGCTCAGCGGAAACAAAGGGCGGGACGTTTGAAACGATGACCCTCTGCGCGGTGGCCTCGAGAGGTTCCACCGGCAGGAACGTCCCGCCCACCGTGAGCCCCTTTTCAAGGGCCAGGGACACTGCCCGCTCCGACCCCAGGAAGAACACGGCCTTCCCAGACATCTTGGAGGCTGCGACAATGGCCGAGGGGCCGACTACCCCAGCCATCGCCCGCACGCACTCCTCAATGCTCATTGTGGGGTGAGTGTAGCTCTTGACCCCGTGTTTCCTGGTTATAAGTCTGAATGGTGGCAGGGCAGCGGGTGGCGCAGGAGGTGCCGTGGATGTGGACACCGCCTGCGCATACGTCCTTGCTGGCCCTGCCACCGGCGTGGATGGGGTCGCCATCACGGGGTCCCTTTAAGGGCTACACCCACCCCAAAGTCACAGGCCTTAATGGTCTTTAATGGCCTCTTATGTTAACTGAGCAGAGGAGCCCTTAACGAGGCACCTCTCCCCTCGTTGACAATTGGGGAGAGGCCTTGCTCCCTCTGCTCAGTTGTCTTAATTGGTTTTTTTTTTATTAATTTGGAAGGAAAGGGTTCTCAGAGAGAGAGGGGAGAAACAGAGGGTAACGGAGAAAGAGAGAGGGGGGTGGGAAGGGGGGGGGGCTGCGAGGGCAGGTCTCCCCTCGCAGCTGTGGGTGGGTGCACTCCCCAGATGGCAAAACACAAAAGTCTTTGGGGTGGTCTTCAGGTGGGGGGAGAAGATGTCTTCACCTGGGGTAGCTGGAGCCACCAGGCACTCCTAACGATCCTCAATAGGGTGATTAATGACTCTTCAGCCTGGTAGCTCCAGCTATCCCAGGCTAGGCAAATGTGGGGGGGGTGAGGGGGGGTTCCGATTGTGGGGGGGGCCCAGTTGTAAGCACAGACCCACGCACACTACCACACACACACACACACCCCCCGCGATGTTCCGGCCCTCAGTGGTCTTCTTTCCTCCCCCCACCGATACAACAAAGTCTGTTTGGGGAAATGCACCCACACCCACCTGTAGAAATGTTGAGTCTCCCTCCTTCCACACTGGATGGTTGTTGGTCTTTTCCCCCTCTCTCCAACTCTTTGCAGAAATGATAAAGATGTTGAAAAGTTTTCTGCTTCCTCCTCCTCTCCCTCTGGTTAGAAGTTGTGGTGAAGCCCCTTCCTTCCTTCTCCTCCTGGGCTGGTCTCAGGGCTCTCCAGGCAGGAGCTCAAGTTGCTAGCTGCTTTCCTCACTGCTCACAGCTCCAACTGAGCAGGACACGCCTCTACTGCTCTACCATTGGTTGAAACTCTTTTAGAGTCTACCTGCGAAAACATAAACATTAAACTGTGCCACCCGACCTGGGTGACACTCCAGACATTTACAAGGCCCATTTTTTTTTCCCCCCCTTTTTTGTGTTTTTTTTTTGTTTTTTCTTTTTTTTTTTTGTTTTTTTTTTGGGCACTAAAATCACAATTTTTCCCCAGTGCCCCCTATAAAAGGGAAGGGGACACTAAAAGCACCGGCAATTAAAACAAATTAACTTTAAAACGTAAAATCAAATTAAAATTTGGTTGCCGGGCGTGATGATGCACTCCAGTCCCTCCGGTGCCCACCTCTCGCGGAAGGCCGCGAGCGTACCGGTGGACACCGCGTGCTCCATCTCCAAGGACACCCTGGACCGGATGTAAGAGCGGAAGAGAGGCAGGCAGTCAGGTTGAACGACCCCCTCGACCGCCCGCTGCCTGGACCGGCTGATGGCACCCTTGGCCGTGCCCAGGAGCAGTCCTACGAGGAGGCCTTCGGACCTACCCGCTCCCCTCCGCACAGGGTGCCCAAAGATCAGGAGAGTGGGACTGAAGTGCAGCCAGAATTTCAGGAGCAGCCCCTTCAAATAATGGAACAGGGGCTGCAACCTTGTGCACTCAATAAAAACATGGAACACGGACTCCTCCAGACCGCAGAAATTGCAGGCGGCCTGGGAGTCCGTGAACCGGCTTAAAAATTTGTTGCACGGCACTGCTCCGTGCACCACCCTCCAGGCCAAGTCCCCGATGAATAGTGGGAGGACCCCTGCGTAGAGTGCCCTCCATCGGGGACCCCCGCCTCCTCCGGACGGCAAGATGGTGCGCCATGGCGTGTCCGGACGGCCGGCGAGGATGGCAAAGTTGAGGGTGTGCAGGAGCAGCCCGTACAGGAAACCCCTCCGCGCGGAACTGAAAGGCACGGAGGGGATTTCCCCGAGGTGGCTCAAGTTGTGAGGCGCCGGCCCCCGAGGGAGGTTCCGGGGTTTGGCGCCGATGAGGAATTCCGTCCGGACGGGGGTCAGTTCGGACGGGATCTCCCCACGTGCTTGAGCCTCCTCGATACACCTAACGGAGTCAGGGCCCAGAGCTGTTTTTAGCGACTCGATGGCATCGGCCGCGCGGCGGACGTTGGCAGAATTTAGGCGCCGCGCCAACGTGACTGGCGCCATCCAGCCCGCTCCTCCGCCATCGAGCAGGTCCCTGACCCTGGTCACCTCACCAGCCACAGCCCTCTCTTCCGACCGCCACATGAAGCCTCGGCCGTGGAGGTACGGATTCCCGAGCAGCGGCTCCTGCAGGACGGCCGCCACTCCAGCCGGCGGAGAGCTGCGCTTGGTGGAGACTTTGTTCCAGACCCTGATGAGTTCCCTGTAAAAGACAGGCAGCTCCCGGAGGGCGGTCCTGGCACCCCCCAAGTTCACAAACAGGAGCTGCGTGTCATAATTGAGGTCGAGCTGCTGGCGGAAGAAATACCTCGCCAGAGCACACCACCTAGGAGGGGGCTCGACGTAAAGGTATCTCTGCAGGGTCTGAAGACGGAAAGTCGCGAGCTGGGCGCTGACGCACACCAACGACTGACCGCCCTCCTCAAGCGGGAGACTCAAGACCGCGACAGAGACCCAGTGCTTCCTGTTGTTCCAGAAGAAGTCCACCAGCTTCTTCTGTATCTTGGCGACAAACGCAGGGGGAGGGGTCAAAGTGACCAGCCGGTACCACAGCATTGCGGCCACCAGCTAGTTTATGACTAGCGCTCGACCCCTGTAGGACAGCACTCGGAGCAGTCCTGTCCAGCGCCCTAGGCGAGCGGCGACCTTGGCCTCCAGCTCCTGCCAGTTCGCCGGCCAGGCTTCCTCGTCGGGGCTAAGGTAGACTCCCAGATAGAGGAGATGGGTCGTGCTCCAGGCAAAAGGCCTGAGCTCCTCCGGCAGGGAGTCCACCCGCCACTGACCCACCAGGAGTCCGGAACATTTCTCCCAGTTGATCCTGGCGGAGGACGCGGCCGAGTAAATCTCCTGGCACTCACGCATCCTCCGCAGGTCAGCGGGATCCTCTACCGCGAGGAGCACGTCATCGGCGTAAGCCGAGAGGACGACCTCCACGCCCGGCCCTTGCAGAGCCAGTCCCGTCAACCTCGTCCGCAAGAGGCGCAGGAAAGGCTCCACGCAAACGGCGTATAACTGGCCGGACATGGGGCATCCCTGGCGCACCCCTCTCCTAAAGCGAAGGGGCGCCGTCAAGGACCCGTTAACCTTAATCAGACACTCCGCGGCGGCGTACAAAAGTCGGATCCGGGCGACGAAATGCGTCCCGAACCCGAAAGCGCGCAGAGTTCCGAGCAGATAGTCGTGATCCACCCTGTCGAACGCCTTCTCTTGGTCGAGGGATAGGAAGGCGACCGACAGACCAGCCTCCTGGGAACAATGGATGAGGTCCCGGACCAGATGGATGTTATCGTGGATTGTCCGGCCCGGGACCGTGTATGACTGGTCGGGGTGGATCATGTGGTCCAGCACGGCACCAAGGCGAGCAGACATCGCCCTGGCGAAGATTTTGTAGTCCGTGCTGAGGAGGGAGACCGGGCGCCAGTTCTTAAGGAGGCGGAGATCGCCCTTCTTAGGCAGCAGGACGATGACTGCCCTGCGCCAAGAGAGGGGCATCTCCCCGGTCGCCAGACTTTCCCCCAGGACCCGCGCGTAGTCGCCCCCCAGGACGTCCCAGAACGCCCTGTGGAACTCCACGGTCAGCCCGTCCAGCCCCGGGGATTTTCCCCTCGAGAGCCGGGCGAGGGCACCGGTCAGCTCCGCCAGGCTTAGCGGAGCTTCCAGATTTTCGGCGCCCTCCGGGCCGACCTTCGGCAGGTCCTCCCACAAAACTCTACGCGCTTCCTCGCTGGACGGATCCGGAGAGAACAGAGCCCCGTAATATTCACGGACCCTGTTGTTGACGCCCTCCGGATCCGAGACGAGAGAGCCGTCGTCGGCCAGCAGCGTCAAGAGCTGCTTACGGACACTCTGCCTTTTTTCCAGCGAGTAGAAGAAGGGGGAGCCGCGGTCCAGATCCCGCAGGAACCGGATCCGCGACCTCACGAACGCGCCTCGGGACCCGACGAGCTGCAGGTCCTTCAGCGCGGCCTTCTTCGCTTCGTACATCGTCCGCAGGGCCGGGTCCTGGACGACTTGACCGAGACGGGCTTCCAGGTCGAGCACCTCTTTTTCTAGGCGCCCGACTCTGGCCGCCCGCCTCTTGGTCGACCCCCTCGCGTACTCTTGACAGAAGACGCGGACGTGAGCCTTGCCCACGTCCCACCATAGCCTCAAGGAGGGGAAGCCCCCCTGCTTCCTTCTCCAGTCGGACCAGAATCGACGGAACGAGTCCTGGAACCGCACGTCCTCCAGCAGCCGGTTGTTAAAGTGCCAGTACGCGGACCCCGCCCTCGCGCGGAGCGAAGCGAGCTCCGCCCACACCAGGTGGTGGTCCGAACACGGCACCGGCCGCATGGAGGCCGCCGGGACGCAGGAAACGTACGCCCGAGACACGTAAAGGCGGTCGACTCTAGACCATCCAACTCCAGGCCTCACCCAAGTAAAGGCGCTGGAGTCGGGGTGGAGATTTCGCCAGACGTCCACCAAGTCGAAGGACCCGACCAGGTCCCTCAACTTCTCCATCGCCGTCATGCACTGCGGGGCACCGGAGCGGTCCCTCGCCTCGAGGGTGCAGTTAAAATCCCCCCCGAGGACAATGCAGTCGCCGACGTCGACGGAGCCAAGAAGAGCGGACACCTCTTCAAAGAAGCGCGTCTGCTGCGGGCCGGGATGAGGGGCGTACACGTTCACGAGATGGAGCGGCACGTCCCCCAGGCGAACCGTTACGTGCAGCAAGCGGCCTGGCACGGGCTCCTCGACCCCCAAGATCTCCGGCTGAAAATGCGGGCCCAGCAAGATGGCCACCCCACTAGAAATGGCGGTGAGGTGGCTCATGCGGACCTCTCCTTGCCATTCCAGGAGCCACGTGGCTTCGTCTCCCGGAACGGTGTGGGTTTCTTGCAGGAAGCACACCGCATATTTCCCCTCCCGCAGGAGCGAAAAATTGTCAAATCTACGGCGTGCCCCTCTGCCGCCGTTGATGTTGAGGCTGGCTATGGTTATCTTCATGGCAAAAGCATAGTGCAACCTCTACCTTAACCTATTGTGGGGGAGGGAGCGGAGTCTTTTGTTGAACTCCGCTCCCTCCGCAGCCCAGCGAGGAGTCCCTCGAGCTCGCGCAGCTCAAGGTGCTGCTCCTTTGTCAAGGGCCCGCCCGCGGCCAAGGTTTTAACGGCGGCGCGGACGGACCCCTTGATCAGCTCCGGCTCGGACCATTTTTCCAGGGCCAGTCGGGCTTGGTCGCGGCGACCCCGGCTCTGGGCCAAAAAGTCCCGGAGTTCCTTTGCAGGAACGAGGAGGGCCTCAGCGGCGGCCGCGAGCAGATCCACCGCCTCCCTGGCGGTGGTCTCTAGGTCTTCACCCGCGTCCCCCACCGAGTCCCCGTCCTCCTCCGGGAGGTGGCCGCCAGCAGCCGGCCCATCGACCGCACAAGGTACGGCAAATGAACCGGCCGCTCCAACCGGCCCTGGCACTGCCCCGATCCCACCCCCAGGATCGTCGGCAGAGGAGTCCCCACTGGGCTCTTTTAAAAATGGTGCTGGGTCGGGAAATGACAGCGGAAGGGGTTCCCCCTCCGCCCCAGGAACCGGAGAACAAGGAGAGACCCGGCCATAGGAAATCCCCAGGCCCTCCAAGTGCTCCAGCTCCAAAGTAAGGGGCGAGGGTGGGTGTTCCTCCCCCTCCCCGCTGCCACCCCCCGGCCCAGCATCTACAGTGTCATAATTATTTAATTGTTTTTCTGCCGGGTCGAGCGACTCCCGGGGGAAGTTGGATAATAGCTGGGCGGGCTCAGGTTCGGCCTTTTCGGCCTCGCCCGCCTCAGTCCCCGGGACGCCCGGCCCGGCGGCTACGCATTCCTCCGCGGTCCCCACGCCCCCCACGACAGGCAGATCTTCCACTCCATCCCCGGGAGGCAGAGGCTGGGCAGCCTCAACTGTCTCACCCTCCCCGGGGAAAGACTCCTCGCGCCTGCAGCGCAATTTGGGGGCGCTGGTGGGGGACGCGGGACACGCGGCGGGCACCGCCTCCTCCGCGGAGGGATGTTGTTCCCCCTCCGCCTCATTGGGGCGGTGCCTCTTTTTGTTCCTGGGGGCGCGCGGAGTCAGGGAGACCTCCATGTCTGCCGAGGCCTCCCGCTCCGCCCCCCCCTTTTCCTTTTCTTGCCCGCGCCTGGGCCCCTCTGTGGTGGTATTCAAGGGCCCGGGCACGGGCTCGGGGCACCCCGCGCTCGCCGGTGACTGGGTTGGGCTGAGCGCGGTGGTCAGACTTTCCGGCGCACCGAGGGGACCCGCCTCTTGATGTTTCTCCTTCTTCCGCGCCTTCTTTCCGCTCGGACGCTCTCCCTCCCCCCCGCCGGAGGCCCTGAAAACAAAGGCCTCCGACGATGCCCGCGCACCCATGGCTCCCGGCACGCGGACGCAACTAGGGGGAGGGGTGGCGGCAGCGCCAGCCTTGGCCGCCTTCGGTGGTTTGGCGGCCTTGGAGGCGGGGCAGTTCTTGCGAACATGCCCCACCTCCCTGCAGGCATGGCACCGCACGCCGTCCGACGTCCAGAAGACGCGGTAGGCAGTCCCCTCGTGCACCACGTTAAAATCTCCCTCCGTCGTGTCCTCCCGCGCCAGCCGGACAAAGAGCTGGCGGCGGAAGGAGAACACGTGGCGCAGGCTGCTCTCCCTGAGGCCGAGCGGTATGGGGTTGATCCCTGACCTTACCTCCCCCAGTTGTTGTAGGTGAGGGAGGAGGAGCTCAGCGGAAACAAAGGGCGGGACGTTTGAAATGATGACCCTCTGCGCGGTGGCCTCGAGAGGGTCCACCGGCAGGAACGTCCCGCCCACCGTGAGCCCCTTTTCAAGGGCCAGGGACACCGCCCGCTCCGACCCCAGGAAGAACACGGCCTTCCCAGACATCTTGGAGGCTGCGACAATGGCCGAGGGGCCGACTACCCCAGCCATCGCCCGCACGCACTCCTCAATGCTCATTGTGGGGTGAGTGTAGCTCTTGACCCCGTGTTTCCTGGTTATAAGTCTGAACGGTGGCAGGGCAGCGGGTGGCGCAGGAGGTGCCGTGGATGTGGACACCGCCTGCGCATACGTCCTTGCTGGCCCTGCCACCGGCGTGGATGGGGTCGCCATCACGGGGTCCCTTTAAGGGCTACACCCACCCCAAAGTCACAGGCCTTAATGGTCTTTAATGGCCTCTTGTATAATGACTGAGCAGAGGAGCCCTTAACGAGGCACCTCTCCCCTCGTTGACAATTGGGGAGAGGCCTTGCTCCCTCTGCTCAGTTGTCTTAATTGTTTTTTTTTTAAATTTGGAAGGAAAGGGTTCTCAGAGAGAGAGGGGAGAAACAGAGGGTAACGGAGAAAGAGAGAGGGGGGTGGGAAGGGGGGGGGGCTGCGAGGGCAGGTCTCTCCTCGCAGCTGTGGGTGGGTGCACTCCCCAGATGGCAAAACACAAAAGTCTTTGAGGTGGTCTTCAGGTGGGGGGAGAAGATGTCTTCACCTGGGGTAGCTGGAGCCACCAGGCACTCCCAACGATCTTTAATTGGGTGATTAATAACAATCTTCAGCCTGGTAGCTCCAGCTATCCCAGGCTAGGCAAATGTGGGGGGTGGGGGGGGTTCCAATTGTGGGGGGGGGGGCCTAGTTGTAAGCACGGCCCCCACGCACACTACCACACACACACACACCCCCCGCGATGTTCCGGCCCTCAGTGGTCTTCTTTCCTCCCCCCACCGATACAACAAAGTCTGTTTGGGGAAATGCACCCACACCCACCTGTAGAAATGTTGAGTCTCCCTCCTTCCACACTGGATGGTTGTTGGTCTTTTCCCCCTCTCTCCAACTCTTTGCAGAAATGATAAAGATGTTGAAAAGTTTTCTGCTTCCTCCTCCTCTCCCTCTGGTTAGAAGTTGTGGTGAAGCCCCTTCCTTCCTTCTCCTCCTGGGCTGGTCTCAGGGCTCTCCAGGCAGGAGCTCAAGTTGCTAGCTGCTTTCCTCACTGCTCACAGCTCCAACTGAGCAGGACACGCCTCTACTGCTCTACCATTGGTTGAAACTCTTTTTGGAGTTCACCTGCAAAAACATAAAACATGTATCCGTGCCACCCGACCTGGATGACACACACAAGACATTTACAAGGCCCCTTTTTTATTTATTTTTTTGTGTTTTTTTTTTTTTTTTTTTTTTTGGGGCACTAAAATCAAATTTTTCCTTTTTCCAGTGCCCCCTATAAAAGGAGAGGGGGACACTAAAAACACCGGCAATTAAAACAAATTAAACTTTAAAACGTAAAATCAAATTAAAATTTGGTTGCCGGGCGTGATGATGCACTCCAGTCCCTCCGGTGCCCACCTCTCGCGGAAGGCCGCGAGCGTACCGGTGGACACCGCGTGCTCCATCTCCAAGGACACCCTGGATCGGATGTAAGAGCGGAAGAGAGGCAGGCAGTCAGGTTGAACGACCCCCTCGACCGCCCGCTGCCTGGACCGGCTGATGGCACCCTTGGCCGTGCCCAGGAGCAGTCCTACGAGGAGGCCCTCGGACCTACCCGCTCCCCTCCGCACAGGGTGCCCAAAGATCAGGAGAGTGGGACTGAAGTGCAGCCAGAATTTCAGGAGCAGCCCCTTCAAATAGTGGAACAGGGGCTGCAACCTTGTGCATTCAATAAAAACATGGAACACGGACTCCTCCAGACCGCAGAAATTGCAGGCGGCCTGGGAGTCCGTGAACCGGCTTAAAAATTTGTTGCACGGCACTGCTCCGTGCACCACCCTCCAGGCCAAGTCCCCGATGAATAGTGGGAGGACCCCTGCGTAGAGTGCCCTCCATCGGGGACCCCCGCCTCCTCCGGACGGCAAGATGGTACGCCATGGCGTGTCCGGACGGCCGGCGAGGATGGCAAAGTTGAGAGTGTGCAGGAGCAGCCCGTACAGGAAACCCCTCCGCGCGGAACTGAAAGGCACGGAGGGGATTTCCCCGAGGCGGCTCAAGTTGTGAGGCGCCGGCCCCCGAGGGAGGTTCCGGGGTTTGGCGCCGATGAGGAATTCCGTCCGGACGGGGGTCAGTTCGGACGGGATCTCCCCACGTGCTTGAGCCTCCTCGATACACCTAACGGAGTCAGGGCCCAGAGCTGTTTTTAGCGACTCGATGGCATCGGCCGCGCGGCGGACGTTGGCAGAATTTAGGCGCCGCGCCAGCGTGACTGGCGCCATCCAGCCCGCTCCTCCGCCATCGAGCAGGTCCCTGACCCTGGTCACCTCACCAGCCACAGCCCTCTCTTCCGACCGCCACATGAAGCCTCGGCCGTGGAGGTACGGATTCCCGAGCAGCGGTTCCTGCAGGACGGCCGCCACTCCAGCCGGCGGAGAGCTGCGCTTGGTGGAGACTTTGTTCCAGACCCTGATGAGTTCCCTGTAAAAGACAGGCAGCTCCCGGAGGGCGGTCCTGGCACCCCCCAAGTTCACAAACAGGAGCTGCGTGTCATAATTGAGGTCGAGCTGCTGGCGGAAGAAATACCTCGCCAGAGCACACCACCTAGGAGGGGGCTCGACGTAAAGGTATCTCTGCAGGGTCTGAAGACGGAAAGTCGCGAGCTGGGCGCTGACGCACACCAACGACTGACCGCCCTCCTCAAGCGGGAGACTCAAGACCGCGACAGAGACCCAGTGCTTCCTGTTGTTCCAGAAGAAGTCCACCAGCTTCTTCTGTATCTTGGCGACAAACGCAGGGGGAGGGGTCAAAGTGACCAGCCGGTACCACAGCATTGCGGCCACCAGCTGGTTTATGACTAGCGCTCGACCCCTGTAGGACAGCACTCGGAGCAGTCCTGTCCAGCGCCCTAGGCGAGCGGCGACCTTGGCCTCCAGCTCCTGCCAGTTCGCCGGCCAGGCTTCCTCGTCGGGGCTAAGGTAGACTCCCAGATAGAGGAGATGGGTCGTGCTCCAGGCAAAAGGCCTGAGCTCCTCCGGCAGGGAGTCCACCCGCCACTGACCCACCAGGAGTCCGGAACATTTCTCCCAGTTGATCCTGGCGGAGGACGCGGCCGAGTAAATCTCCTGGCACTCACGCATCCTCCGCAGGTCAGCGGGATCCTCTACCGCGAGGAGCACGTCATCGGCGTAAGCCGAGAGGACGACCTCCACGCCCGGCCCTTGCAGAGCCAGTCCCGTCAACCTCGTCCGCAAGAGGCGCAGGAAAGGCTCCACGCAAACGGCGTATAACTGGCCGGACATGGGGCATCCCTGGCGCACCCCTCTCCTAAAGCGAAGGGGCGCCGTCAAGGACCCGTTAACCTTAATCAGACACTCCGCGGCGGCGTACAAAAGTCGGATCCGGGCGACGAAATGCGTCCCGAACCCGAAAGCGCGCAGAGTTCCGAGCAGATAGTCGTGATCCACCCTGTCGAACGCCTTCTCTTGGTCGAGGGATAGGAAGGCGACCGACAGACCAGCCTCCTGGGAGCAATGGATGAGGTCCCGGACCAGATGGATGTTGTCGTGGATTGTCCGGCCCGGGACCGTGTATGACTGGTCGGGGTGGATCATGTGGTCCAGCACGGCACCAAGGCGAGCAGACATCGCCCTGGCGAAGATTTTGTAGTCCGTGCTGAGGAGGGAGACCGGGCGCCAGTTCTTAAGGAGGCGGAGATCGCCCTTCTTAGGCAGCAGGACGATGACTGCCCTGCGCCAAGAGAGGGGCATCTCCCCGGTCGCCAGACTTTCCCCCAGGACCCGCGCGTAGTCGCCCCCCAGGACGTCCCAGAACGCCCTGTGGAACTCCACGGTCAGCCCGTCCAGCCCCGGGGATTTTCCCCTCGAGAGCCGGGCGAGGGCACCGGTCAGCTCCGCCAGGCTTAGCGGAGCTTCCAGATTTTCGGCGCCCTCCGGGCTGACCTTCGGCAGGTCCTCCCACAAAACTCTACGCGCTTCCTCGCTGGACAGATCCGGAGAGAACAGAGCCCCGTAATATTCACGGACCCTGTTGTTGACGCCCTCCGGATCCGAGACGAGAGAGCCGTCGTCGGCCAGCAGCGTCAAGAGCTGCTTACGGACACTCTGCCTTTTTTCCAGCGAGTAGAAGAAGGGGGAGCCGCGGTCCAGATCCCGCAGGAACCGGATCCGCGACCTCACGAACGCGCCTCGGGACCCGACGAGCTGCAGGTCCTTCAGCGCGGCCTTCTTCGCTTCGTACACCGTCCGCAGGGCCGGGTCCTGGACGACTTGACCGAGACGGGCTTCCAGGTCGAGCACCTCTTTTTCTAGGCGCCCGACTCTGGCCGCCCGCCTCTTGGTCGACCCCCTCGCGTACTCTTGACAGAAGACGCGGACGTGAGCCTTGCCCACGTCCCACCATAGCCTCAAGGAGGGGAAGCCCCCCTGCTTCCTTCTCCAGTCGGACCAGAATCGACGGAACGAGTCCTGGAAACGCACGTCCTCCAGCAGCCGGTTGTTAAAGTGCCAGTACGCGGACCCCGCCCTCGCGCGGAGCGAAGCGAGCTCCGCCCACACCAGGTGGTGGTCCGAACACGGCACCGGCCGCATGGAGGCCGCCGGGACGCAGGAAACGTACGCCCGAGACACGTAAAGGCGGTCGACTCTAGACCATCCAACTCCAGGCCTCACCCAAGTAAAGGCGCTGGAGTCGGGGTGGAGATTTCGCCAGACGTCCACCAAGTCGAAGGACCCGACCAGGTCCCTCAACTTCTCCATCGCCGTCATGCACTGCGGGGCACCGGAGCGGTCCCTCGCCTCGAGGGTGCAGTTAAAATCCCCCCCGAGGACAATGCAGTCGCCGACGTCGACGGAGCCAAGAAGAGCGGACACCTCTTCAAAGAAGCGCGTTTGCTGCGGGCCGGGATGAGGGGCGTACACGCTCACGAGATGGAGCGGCACGTCCCCCAGGCGAACCGTTACGTGCAGCAAGCGGCCTGGCACGGGCTCCTCGACCCCCAAGATCTCCGGCTGAAAATGCGGGCCCAGCAAGATGGCCACCCCACTAGAAATGGCGGTGAGGTGGCTCATGCGGACCTCTCCTTGCCATTCCAGGAGCCACGTGGCTTCGTCTCCCGGAACGGTGTGGGTTTCTTGCAGGAAGCACACCGCATATTTCCCCTCCCGCAGGAGCGAAAAATTGTCAAATCTACGGCGTGCCCCTCTGCCGCCGTTGATGTTGAGGCTGGCTATGGTTATCTTCATGGCAAAAGCATAGTGCAACCTCTACCTTAACCTATTGTGGGGGAGGGAGCGGAGTCTTTTGTTGAACTCCGCTCCCTCCGCAGCCCAGCGAGGAGTCCCTCGAGCTCGCGCAGCTCAAGGTGCTGCTCCTTTGTCAAGGGCCCGCCCGCGGCCAAGGTTTTAACGGCGGCGCGGACGGACCCCTTGATCAGCTCCGGCTCGGACCATTTTTCCAGGGCCAGTCGGGCTTGGTCGCGGCGACCCCGGCTCTGGGCCAAAAAGTCCCGGAGTTCCTTTGCAGGAACGAGGAGGGCCTCAGCGGCGGCCGCGAGCAGATCCACCGCCTCACTGGCGGTGGTCTCTAGGTCTTCACCCGCGTCCCCCACCGAGTCCCCGTCCTCCTCCGGGAGGTGGCCGCCAGCAGCCGGCCCATCGACCGCACAAGGTACGGCAAATGAACCGGCCGCTCCAACCGGCCCTGGCACTGCCCCGATCCCACCCCCAGGATCGTCGGCAGAGGAGTCCCCACTGGGCTCTTTTAAAAATGGTGCTGGGTCGGGAAATGACAGCGGAAGGGGTTCCCCCTCCGCCCCAGGAACCGGAGAACAAGGAGAGACCCGGCCATAGGAAATCCCCAGGCCCTCCAAGTGCTCCAGCTCCAAAGTAAGGGGCGAGGGTGGGTGTTCCTCCCCCTCCCCGCTGCCACCCCCCGGCCCAGCATCTACAGTTTGATTAAAATCAATATATTTTGTTTCTGCCGGGTCGAGCAACTCCCGGGGGAAGTTGGGTAATAGCTGGGCGGGCTCAGGTTCGGCCTTTTCGGCCTCGCCCGCCTCAGTCCCCGGGACGCCCGGCCCGGCGGCTACGCATTCCTCCGCGGTCCCCACGCCCCCCACGACAGGCAGATCTTCCACTCCATCCCCGGGAGGCAGAGGCTGGGCAGCCTCAACTGTCTCACCCTCCCCGGGGAAAGACTCCTCGCGCCTGCAGCGCAATTTGGGGGCGCTGGTGGGGGACGCGGGACACGCGGCGGGCACCGACTCCTCCGCGGAGGGATGTTGTTCCCCCTCCGCGTCATTGGGGCGGTGCCTCTTTTTGTTCCTGGGGGCGCGCGGAGTCAGGGAGACCTCCATGTCTGCCGAGGCCTCCCGCTCCGCCCCCCCCTTTTCCTTTTCTTGCCCGCGCCCGGGCCCCTCTGTGGTGTTGTTCAAGGGCTCGGGCACGGGCTCGGGGCACCCCGCGCTCGCCGGTGACGGGGTTGGGCTGAGCGCGGTGGTCAAATTATCCAGCGCACTGAGGGGACCCGCCTCTTGATGTTTTGTCTTCTTCCGCGCCTTCTTTCCGGTCGGACGCTCTCCCTCCCCCCCGACGGAGGCCCTGAAAACAAAGGCCTCCGACGATGCCCGCGCACCTACGGCTCCCGGCACGCGGACGCAACTAGGGGGAGGGGTGGCGGCGGCACCAGCCTTGGCCGCCTTCGGTGGTTTGGCGGCCTTGGAGGCGGGGCAGTTCTTACGAACATGCCCCACCTCCCTGCAGGCATGGCACCGCACGCCGTCCGACGTCCAGAAGACGCGGTAGGCAGTCCCCTCGTGCACCACATTAAAATTCCCCTCCGTCGTGTCCTCCCGCGCCAGCCGGACAAAGAGCTGGCGGCGGAAGGAGAACACGTGGCGCAGGCTGTTCTCCCTGAGGCCGAGCGGTATGGGGTTGATCCCCGACCTTACCTCCCCCAGTTGGTGTAGGTGAGGGAGGAGGAGCTCAGCGGGAACAAAGGGCGGGACGTTTGAAATGATGACCCTCTGCGCGGTGGCCTCGAGAGGGTCCACCGGCAGGAACGTCCCGCCCACCGTGAGCCCCTTTTCAAGGGCCAGGGACACCGCCCGCTCCGACCCCAGGAAGAACACGGCCTTCCCAGACATCTTGGAGGCTGCGACAATGGCCGAGGGGCCGACTACCCCAGCCATCGCCCGCACGCACTCCTCGATGGTCATTGTGGGGTGAGTGTAGCTCTTGACCCCGTGTTTTTTGGTAATGAGTCTGAAAGGTGGCAGGGCAGCGGGTGGCGCAGGAGGGGCCGTGGAAGCGGTTGCCACCTGCGCATACGTCCTTGCTGGCCCTGCCACCGGCGTGGATGGGGTCGCCATCACGGGGTCCCTTTAAGGGCTACACCCACCCCAAAGTCACAGGCCTTAATGGTCTTTTAATGGCCTCGTATGTTAACTGAGCAGAGGAGCCCTTAACGAGGAACCTCTCCCCTCGTTGACAATTGGGGAGAGGCCTTGCTCCCTCTGCTCAGTTGTCTTAATTGTTTTTTTTTTAAATTTGGAAGGAAAGGGTTCTCAGAGAGAGAGGGGAGAAACAGAGGGTAACGGAGAAAGAGAGAGGGGGGTGGGAAGGGGGGGGGGCTGCGAGGGCAGGTCTCTCCTCGCAGCTGTGGGTGGGTGCACTCCCCAGATGGCAAAACACAAAAGTCTTTGAGGTGGTCTTCAGGTGGGGGGAGAAGATGTCTTCACCTGGGGTAGCTGGAGCCACCAGGCACTCCTAACGATCCTCAATAGGGTGATTAATAACAATCTTCAGCCTGGTAGCTCCAGCTATCCCAGGCTAGGCAAATGTGGGGGGTGGGGGGGGTTCCAATTGTGGGGGGGGGGGCCTAGTTGTAAGCACGGCCCCCACGCACACTACCACACACACACACACCCCCCGCGATGTTCCGGCCCTCAGTGGTCTTCTTTCCTCCCCCCACCGATACAACAAAGTCTGTTTGGGGAAATGCACCCACACCCACCTGTAGAAATGTTGAGTCTCCCTCCTTCCACACTGGATGGTTGTTGGTCTTTTCCCCCTCTCTCCAACTCTTTGCAGAAATGATAAAGATGTTGAAAAGTTTTCTGCTTCCTCCTCCTCTCCCTCTGGTTAGAAGTTGTGGTGAAGCCCCTTCCTTCCTTCTCCTCCTGGGCTGGTCTCAGGGCTCTCCAGGCAGGAGCTCAAGTTGCTAGCTGCTTTCCTCACTGCTCACAGCTCCAACTGAGCAGGACACGCCTCTACTGCTCTACCATTGGTTGAAACTCTTTTAGAGTCTACCTGTGAAAACATAAAACAATAACGGTGCCACCCAACCTGGGTGACACTCCAGACATTTACAAGGCCCTTTTTTTCCCCCCCTTTTTTTGTTTTTTTGTGTTTTTCTTTTTTTGTTTTTTTTTTGGGCACTAAAATCACAATTTTTCCCCAGTGCCCCCTATAAAAGGGAAGGGGGACACTAAAATCACCGGCAATTAAAACAAATTAACTTTAAAACGTAAAATCAAATTAAAATTTGGTTGCCGGGCGTGATGATGCACTCCAGTCCCTCCGGTGCCCACCTCTCGCGGAAGGCCGCGAGCGTACCGGTGGACACCGCGTGCTCCATCTCCAAGGACACCCTGGACCGGATGTAAGAGCGGAAGAGAGGCAGGCAGTCAGGTTGAACGACCCCCTCGACCGCCCGCTGCCTGGACCGGCTGATGGCACCCTTGGCCGTGCCCAGGAGCAGTCCTACGAGGAGGCCTTCGGACCTACCCGCTCCCCTCCGCACAGGGTGCCCAAAGATCAGGAGAGTGGGACTGAAGTGCAGCCAGAATTTCAGGAGCAGCCCCTTCAAATAGTGGAACAGGGGCTGCAACCTTGTGCATTCAATAAAAACATGGAACACGGACTCCTCCAGACCGCAGAAATTGCAGGCGGCCTGGGAGTCCGTGAACCGGCTTAAAAATTTGTTGCACGGCACTGCTCCGTGCACCACCCTCCAGGCCAAGTCCCCGATGAATAGTGGGAGGACCCCTGCGTAGAGTGCCCTCCATCGGGGACCCCCGCCTCCTCCGGACGGCAAGATGGTACGCCATGGCGTGTCCGGACGGCCGGCGAGGATGGCAAAGTTGAGGGTGTGCAGGAGCAGCCCGTACAGGAAACCCCTCCGCGCGGA
Organism: Pristiophorus japonicus; assembly: GCF_044704955.1. NCBI lineage: Eukaryota > Metazoa > Chordata > Chondrichthyes > Pristiophoridae > Pristiophorus > Pristiophorus japonicus. The sequence goes on along the minus strand of NC_091984.1, from coordinate 8,323,295 downwards.
ACTGAAAGGCACGGAGGGGATTTCCCCGAGGCGGCTCAAGTTGTGAGGCGCCGGCCCCCGAGGGAGGTTCCGGGGTTTGGCGCCGATGAGGAATTCCGTCCGGACGGGGGTCAGTTCGGACGGGATCTCCCCACGTGCTTGAGCCTCCTCGATACACCTAACGGAGTCAGGGCCCAGAGCTGTTTTTAGCGACTCGATGGCATCGGCCGCGCGGCGGACGTTGGCAGAATTTAGGCGCCGCGCCAGCGTGACTGGCGCCATCCAGCCCGCTCCTCCGCCATCGAGCAGGTCCCTGACCCTGGTCACCTCACCAGCCACAGCCCTCTCTTCCGACCGCCACATAAAACCTCGGCCGTGGAGGTACGGATTCCCGAGCAGCGGCTCCTGCAGGACGGCCGCCACTCCAGCCGGTGGAGAGCTGCGCTTGGTGGAGACTTTGTTCCAGACCCTGATGAGTTCCCTGTAAAAGACAGGCAGCTCCCGGAGGGCGGTCCTGGCACCCCCCAAGTTCACAAACAGGAGCTGCGTGTCATAATTGAGGTCGAGCTGCTGGCGGAAGAAATACCTCGCCAGAGCACACCACCTAGGAGGGGGCTCGACGTAAAGGTATCTCTGCAGGGTCTGAAGACGGAAAGTCGCGAGCTGGGCGCTGACGCACACCAACGACTGACCGCCCTCCTCAAGCGGGAGACTCAAGACCGCGGCAGAGACCCAGTGCTTCCTGTTGTTCCAGAAGAAGTCCACCAGCTTCTTCTGTATCTTGGCGACAAACGCAGGGGGAGGGGTCAAAGTGACCAGCCGGTACCACAGCATTGCGGCCACCAGCTGGTTTATAACTAGCGCTCGACCCCTGTAGGACAGCACTCGGAGCAGTCCTGTCCAGCGCCCTAGGCGAGCGGCGACCTTGGCCTCCAGCTCCTGCCAGTTCGCCGGCCAGGCTCCCTCGTCGGGGCTAAGGTAGACTCCCAGATAGAGGAGATGGGTCGTGCTCCAGGCAAAAGGCCTGAGCTCCTCCGGCAGGGAGTCCACCCGCCACTGACCCACCAGGAGTCCGGAACATTTCTCCCAGTTGATCCTGGCGGAGGACGCGGCCGAGTAAATCTCCTGGCACTCACGCATCCTCCGCAGGTCAGCGGGATCCTCTACCGCGAGGAGCACGTCATCGGCGTAAGCCGAGAGGACGACCTCCACGCCCGGCCCTTGCAGAGCCAGTCCCGTCAACCTCGTCCGCAAGAGGCGCAGGAAAGGCTCCACGCAAACGGCGTATAACTGGCCGGACATGGGGCATCCCTGGCGCACCCCTCTCCTAAAGCGAAGGGGCGCCGTCAAGGACCCGTTAACCTTAATCAGACACTCCGCGGCGGCGTACAAAAGTCGGATCCGGGCGACGAAATGCGTCCCGAACCCGAAAGCGCGCAGAGTTCCGAGCAGATAGTCGTGATCCACCCTGTCGAACGCCTTCTCTTGGTCGAGGGATAGGAAGGCGACCGACAGACCAGCCTCCTGGGAGCAATGGATGAGGTCCCGGACCAGATGGATGTTGTCGTGGATCGTCCGGCCCGGGACCGTGTATGACTGGTCGGGGTGGATCATGTGGTCCAGCACGGCACCAAGGCGAGCAGACATCGCCCTGGCGAAGATTTTGTAGTCCGTGCTGAGGAGGGAGACCGGGCGCCAGTTCTTAAGGAGGCGGAGATCGCCCTTCTTAGGCAGCAGGACGATGACTGCCCTGCGCCAAGAGAGGGGCATCTCCCCGGTCGCCAGACTTTCCCCCAGGACCCGCGCGTAGTCGCTCCCCAGGACGTCCCAGAACGCCCTGTGGAACTCCACGGTCAGCCCGTCCAGCCCCGGGGATTTTCCCCTCGAGAGCCGGGCGAGGGCACCGGTCAGCTCCGCCAGGCTTAGCGGAGCTTCCAGATTTCCGGCGCCCTCCGGGCCGACCTTCGGCAGGTCCTCCCACAAAACTCTACGCGCTTCCTCGCTGGACGGATCCGGAGAGAACAGAGCCCCGTAATATTCACGGACCCTGTTGTTGACGCCCTCCGGATCCGAGACGAGAGAGCCGTCGTCGGCCAGCAGCGTCAAGAGCTGCTTACGGACACTCTGCCTTTTTTCCAGCGAGTAGAAGAAGGGGGAGCCGCGGTCCAGATCCCGCAGGAACCGGATCCGCGACCTCACGTACGCGCCTCGGGACCCGACGAGCTGCAGGTCCTTCAGCGCGGCCTTCTTCGCTTCGTACACCGTCCGCAGGGCCGGGTCCTGGACGACTTGACCGAGACGGGCTTCCAGGTCGAGCACCTCTTTTTCTAGGCGCCCGACTCTGGCCGCCCGCCTCTTGGTCGACCCCCTCGCGTACTCTTGACAGAAGACGCGGACGTGAGCCTTGCCCACGTCCCACCATAGCCTCAAGGAGGGGAAGCCCCCCTGCTTCCTTCTCCAGTCGGACCAGAATCGACGGAACGAGTCCTGGAACCGCACGTCCTCCAGCAGCCGGTTGTTAAAGTGCCAGTACGCGGACCCCGTCCTCGCGCGGAGCGAAGCGAGCTCCGCCCACACCAGGTGGTGGTCCGAACACGGCACCGGCCGCATGGAGGCCGCCGGGACGCAGGAAACGTACGCCCGAGACACGTAAAGGCGGTCGACTCTAGACCATCCAACTCCAGGCCTCACCCAAGTAAAGGCGCTGGAGTCGGGGTGGAGATTTCGCCAGACGTCCACCAAGTCGAAGGACCCGACCAGGTCCCTCAACTTCTCCATCGCCGTCATGCACTGCGGGGCACCGGAGCGGTCCCTCGCCTCGAGGGTGCAGTTAAAATCCCCCCCGAGGACAATGCAGTCGCCGACGTCGACGGAGCCAAGAAGAGCGGACACCTCTTCAAAGAAGCGCGTTTGCTGCGGGCCGGGATGAGGGGCGTACACGCTCACGAGATGGAGCGGCACGTCCCCCAGGCGAACCGTTACGTGCAGCAAGCGGCCTGGCACGGGCTCCTCGACCCCCAAGATCTCCGGCTGAAAATGCGGGCCCAGCAAGATGGCCACCCCACTAGAAATGGCGGTGAGGTGGCTCATGCGGACCTCTCCTTGCCATTCCAGGAGCCACGTGGCTTCGTCTCCCGGAACGGTGTGGGTTTCTTGCAGGAAGCACACCGCATATTTCCCCTCCCGCAGGAGCGAAAAATTGTCAAATCTACGGCGTGCCCCTCTGCCGCCGTTGATGTTGAGGCTGGCTATGGTTATCTTCATGGCAAAAGCATAGTGCAACCTCTACCTTAACCTATTGTGGGGGAGGGAGCGGAGTCTTTTGTTGAACTCCGCTCCCTCCGCAGCCCAGCGAGGAGTCCCTCGAGCTCGCGCAGCTCAAGGTGCTGCTCCTTTGTCAAGGGCCCGCCCGCGGCCAAGGTTTTAACGGCGGCGCGGACGGACCCCTTGATCAGCTCCGGCTCGGACCATTTTTCCAGGGCCAGTCGGGCTTGGTCGCGGCGACCCCGGCTCTGGGCCAAAAAGTCCCGGAGTTCCTTTGCAGGAACGAGGAGGGCCTCAGCGGCGGCCGCGAGCAGATCCACCGCCTCACTGGCGGTGGTCTCTAGGTCTTCACCCGCGTCCCCCACCGAGTCCCCGTCCTCCTCCGGGAGGTGGCCGCCAGCAGCCGGCCCATCGACCGCACAAGGTACGGCAAATGAACCGGCCGCTCCAACCGGCCCTGGCACTGCCCCGATCCCACCCCCAGGATCGTCGGCAGAGGAGTCCCCACTGGGCTCTTTTAAAAATGGTGCTGGGTCGGGAAATGACAGCGGAAGGGGTTCCCCCTCCGCCCCAGGAACCGGAGAACAAGGAGAGACCCGGCCATAGGAAATCCCCAGGCCCTCCAAGTGCTCCAGCTCCAAAGTAAGGGGCGAGGGTGGGTGTTCCTCCCCCTCCCCGCTGCCACCCCCCGGCCCAGCATCTACAGTTTGATTAAAATCAATATATTTTGTTTCTGCCGGGTCGAGCAACTCCCGGGGGAAGTTGGGTAATAGCTGGGCGGGCTCAGGTTCGGCCTTTTCGGCCTCGCCCGCCTCAGTCCCCGGGACGCCCGGCCCGGCGGCTACGCATTCCTCCGCGGTCCCCACGCCCCCCACGACAGGCAGATCTTCCACTCCATCCCCGGGAGGCAGAGGCTGGGCAGCCTCAACTGTCTCACCCTCCCCGGGGAAAGACTCCTCGCGCCTGCAGCGCAATTTGGGGGCGCTGGTGGGGGACGCGGGACACGCGGCGGGCACCGACTCCTCCGCGGAGGGATGTTGTTCCCCCTCCGCGTCATTGGGGCGGTGCCTCTTTTTGTTCCTGGGGGCGCGCGGAGTCAGGGAGACCTCCATGTCTGCCGAGGCCTCCCGCTCCGCCCCCCCCTTTTCCTTTTCTTGCCCGCGCCCGGGCCCCTCTGTGGTGTTGTTCAAGGGCTCGGGCACGGGCTCGGGGCACCCCGCGCTCGCCGGTGACGGGGTTGGGCTGAGCGCGGTGGTCAAATTATCCGGCGCACTGAGGGGACCCGCCTCTTGATGTTTTGTCTTCTTCCGCGCCTTCTTTCCGGTCGGACGCTCTCCCTCCCCCCCGACGGAGGCCCTGAAAACAAAGGCCTCCGACGATGCCCGCGCACCTACGGCTCCCGGCACGCGGACGCAACTAGGGGGAGGGGTGGCGGCGGCACCAGCCTTGGCCGCCTTCGGTGGTTTGGCGGCCTTGGAGGCGGGGCAGTTCTTACGAACATGCCCCACCTCCCTGCAGGCATGGCACCGCACGCCGTCCGACGTCCAGAAGACGCGGTAGGCAGTCCCCTCGTGCACCACATTAAAATTCCCCTCCGTCGTGTCCTCCCGCGCCAGCCGGACAAAGAGCTGGCGGCGGAAGGAGAACACGTGGCGCAGGCTGTTCTCCCTGAGGCCGAGCGGTATGGGGTTGATCCCCGACCTTACCTCCCCCAGTTGGTGTAGGTGAGGGAGGAGGAGCTCAGCGGGAACAAAGGGCGGGACGTTTGAAATGATGACCCTCTGCGCGGTGGCCTCGAGAGGGTCCACCGGCAGGAACGTCCCGCCCACCGTGAGCCCCTTTTCAAGGGCCAGGGACACCGCCCGCTCCGACCCCAGGAAGAACACGGCCTTCCCAGACATCTTGGAGGCTGCGACAATGGCCGAGGGGCCGACTACCCCAGCCATCGCCCGCACGCACTCCTCGATGGTCATTGTGGGGTGAGTGTAGCTCTTGACCCCGTGTTTTTTGGTAATGAGTCTGAAAGGTGGCAGGGCAGCGGGTGGCGCAGGAGGGGCCGTGGAAGCGGTTGCCACCTGCGCATACGTCCTTGCTGGCCCTGCCACCGGCGTGGATGGGGTCGCCATCACGGGGTCCCTTTAAGGGCTACACCCACCCCAAAGTCACAGGCCTTAATGGTCTTTTAATGGCCTCGTATGTTAACTGAGCAGAGGAGCCCTTAACGAGGAACCTCTCCCCTCGTTGACAATTGGGGAGAGGCCTTGCTCCCTCTGCTCAGTTGTCTTAATTGTTTTTTTTTTAAATTTGGAAGGAAAGGGTTCTCAGAGAGAGAGGGGAGAAACAGAGGGTAACGGAGAAAGAGAGAGGGGGGTGGGAAGGGGGGGGGGCTGCGAGGGCAGGTCTCTCCTCGCAGCTGTGGGTGGGTGCACTCCCCAGATGGCAAAACACAAAAGTCTTTGAGGTGGTCTTCAGGTGGGGGGAGAAGATGTCTTCACCTGGGGTAGCTGGAGCCACCAGGCACTCCTAACGATCCTCAATAGGGTGATTAATAACAATCTTCAGCCTGGTAGCTCCAGCTATCCCAGGCTAGGCAAATGTGGGGGGTGGGGGGGGTTCCAATTGTGGGGGGGGGGGCCTAGTTGTAAGCACGGCCCCCACGCACACTACCACACACACACACACCCCCCGCGATGTTCCGGCCCTCAGTGGTCTTCTTTCCTCCCCCCACCGATACAACAAAGTCTGTTTGGGGAAATGCACCCACACCCACCTGTAGAAATGTTGAGTCTCCCTCCTTCCACACTGGATGGTTGTTGGTCTTTTCCCCCTCTCTCCAACTCTTTGCAGAAATGATAAAGATGTTGAAAAGTTTTCTGCTTCCTCCTCCTCTCCCTCTGGTTAGAAGTTGTGGTGAAGCCCCTTCCTTCCTTCTCCTCCTGGGCTGGTCTCAGGGCTCTCCAGGCAGGAGCTCAAGTTGCTAGCTGCTTTCCTCACTGCTCACAGCTCCAACTGAGCAGGACACGCCTCTACTGCTCTACCATTGGTTGAAACTCTTTTAGAGTCTACCTGTGAAAACATAAAACAATAACGGTGCCACCCAACCTGGGTGACACTCCAGACATTTACAAGGCCCTTTTTTTCCCCCCCTTTTTTTGTTTTTTTGTGTTTTTCTTTTTTTGGTTTTTTTTTGGGCACTAAAATCACAATTTTTCCCCAGTGCCCCCTATAAAAGGGAAGGGGACACTAAAATCACCGGCAATTAAAACAAATTAACTTTAAAACGTAAAATCAAATTAAAATTTGGTTGCCGGGCGTGATGATGCACTCCAGTCCCTCCGGTGCCCACCTCTCGCGGAAGGCCGCGAGCGTACCGGTGGACACCGCGTGCTCCATCTCCAAGGACACCCTGGACCGGATGTAAGAGCGGAAGAGAGGCAGGCAGTCAGGTTGAACGACCCCCTCGACCGCCCGCTGCCTGGACCGGCTGATGGCACCCTTGGCCGTGCCCAGGAGCAGTCCTACGAGGAGGCCTTCGGACCTACCCGCTCCCCTCCGCACAGGGTGCCCAAAGATCAGGAGAGTGGGACTGAAGTGCAGCCAGAATTTCAGGAGCAGCCCCTTCAAATAGTGGAACAGGGGCTGCAACCTCGTGCATTCAATAAAAACATGGAACACGGACTCCTCCAGACCGCAGAAATTGCAGGCGGCCTGGGAGTCCGTGAACCGGCTTAAAAATTTGTTGCACGGCACTGCTCCGTGCACCACCCTCCAGGCCAAGTCCCCGATGAATAGTGGGAGGACCCCTGCGTAGAGTGCCCTCCATCGGGGACCCCCGCCTCCTCCGGACGGCAAGATGGTACGCCATGGCGTGTCCGGACGGCCGGCGAGGATGGCAAAGTTGAGGGTGTGCAGGAGCAGCCCGTACAGGAAACCCCTCCGCGCGGAACTGAAAGGCACGGAGGGGATTTCCCCGAGGCGGCTCAAGTTGTGAGGCGCCGGCCCCCGAGGGAGGTTCCGGGGTTTGGCGCCGATGAGGAATTCCGTCCGGACGGGGGTCAGTTCGGACGGGATCTCCCCACGTGCTTGAGCCTCCTCGATACACCTAACGGAGTCAGGGCCCAGAGCTGTTTTTAGCGACTCGATGGCATCGGCCGCGCGGCGGACGTTGGCAGAATTTAGGCGCCGCGCCAGCGTGACTGGCGCCATCCAGCCCGCTCCTCCGCCATCGAGCAGGTCCCTGACCCTGGTCACCTCACCAGCCACAGCCCTCTCTTCCGACCGCCACATAAAACCTCGGCCGTGGAGGTACGGATTCCCGAGCAGCGGCTCCTGCAGGACGGCCGCCACTCCAGCCGGTGGAGAGCTGCGCTTGGTGGAGACTTTGTTCCAGACCCTGATGAGTTCCCTGTAAAAGACAGGCAGCTCCCGGAGGGCGGTCCTGGCACCCCCCAAGTTCACAAACAGGAGCTGCGTGTCATAATTGAGGTCGAGCTGCTGGCGGAAGAAATACCTCGCCAGAGCACACCACCTAGGAGGGGGCTCGACGTAAAGGTATCTCTGCAGGGTCTGAAGACGGAAAGTCGCGAGCTGGGCGCTGACGCACACCAACGACTGACCGCCCTCCTCAAGCGGGAGACTCAAGACCGCGGCAGAGACCCAGTGCTTCCTGTTGTTCCAGAAGAAGTCCACCAGCTTCTTCTGTATCTTGGCGACAAACGCAGGGGGAGGGGTCAAAGTGACCAGCCGGTACCACAGCATTGCGGCCACCAGCTGGTTTATAACTAGCGCTCGACCCCTGTAGGACAGCACTCGGAGCAGTCCTGTCCAGCGCCCTAGGCGAGCGGCGACCTTGGCCTCCAGCTCCTGCCAGTTCGCCGGCCAGGCTCCCTCGTCGGGGCTAAGGTAGACTCCCAGATAGAGGAGATGGGTCGTGCTCCAGGCAAAAGGCCTGAGCTCCTCCGGCAGGGAGTCCACCCGCCACTGACCCACCAGGAGTCCGGAACATTTCTCCCAGTTGATCCTGGCGGAGGACGCGGCCGAGTAAATCTCCTGGCACTCACGCATCCTCCGCAGGTCAGCGGGATCCTCTACCGCGAGGAGCACGTCATCGGCGTAAGCCGAGAGGACGACCTCCACGCCCGGCCCTTGCAGAGCCAGTCCCGTCAACCTCGTCCGCAAGAGGCGCAGGAAAGGCTCCACGCAAACGGCGTATAACTGGCCGGACATGGGGCATCCCTGGCGCACCCCTCTCCTAAAGCGAAGGGGCGCCGTCAAGGACCCGTTAACCTTAATCAGACACTCCGCGGCGGCGTACAAAAGTCGGATCCGGGCGACGAAATGCGTCCCGAACCCGAAAGCGCGCAGAGTTCCGAGCAGATAGTCGTGATCCACCCTGTCGAACGCCTTCTCTTGGTCGAGGGATAGGAAGGCGACCGACAGACCAGCCTCCTGGGAGCAATGGATGAGGTCCCGGACCAGATGGATGTTGTCGTGGATCGTCCGGCCCGGGACCGTGTATGACTGGTCGGGGTGGATCATGTGGTCCAGCACGGCACCAAGGCGAGCAGACATCGCCCTGGCGAAGATTTTGTAGTCCGTGCTGAGGAGGGAGACCGGGCGCCAGTTCTTAAGGAGGCGGAGATCGCCCTTCTTAGGCAGCAGGACGATGACTGCCCTGCGCCAAGAGAGGGGCATCTCCCCGGTCGCCAGACTTTCCCCCAGGACCCGCGCGTAGTCGCTCCCCAGGACGTCCCAGAACGCCCTGTGGAACTCCACGGTCAGCCCGTCCAGCCCCGGGGATTTTCCCCTCGAGAGCCGGGCGAGGGCACCGGTCAGCTCCGCCAGGCTTAGCGGAGCTTCCAGATTTCCGGCGCCCTCCGGGCCGACCTTCGGCAGGTCCTCCCACAAAACTCTACGCGCTTCCTCGCTGGACGGATCCGGAGAGAACAGAGCCCCGTAATATTCACGGACCCTGTTGTTGACGCCCTCCGGATCCGAGACGAGAGAGCCGTCGTCGGCCAGCAGCGTCAAGAGCTGCTTACGGACACTCTGCCTTTTTTCCAGCGAGTAGAAGAAGGGGGAGCCGCGGTCCAGATCCCGCAGGAACCGGATCCGCGACCTCACGTACGCGCCTCGGGACCCGACGAGCTGCAGGTCCTTCAGCGCGGCCTTCTTCGCTTCGTACACCGTCCGCAGGGCCGGGTCCTGGACGACTTGACCGAGACGGGCTTCCAGGTCGAGCACCTCTTTTTCTAGGCGCCCGACTCTGGCCGCCCGCCTCTTGGTCGACCCCCTCGCGTACTCTTGACAGAAGACGCGGACGTGAGCCTTGCCCACGTCCCACCATAGCCTCAAGGAGGGGAAGCCCCCCTGCTTCCTTCTCCAGTCGGACCAGAATCGACGGAACGAGTCCTGGAACCGCACGTCCTCCAGCAGCCGGTTGTTAAAGTGCCAGTACGCGGACCCCGTCCTCGCGCGGAGCGAAGCGAGCTCCGCCCACACCAGGTGGTGGTCCGAACACGGCACCGGCCGCATGGAGGCCGCCGGGACGCAGGAAACGTACGCCCGAGACACGTAAAGGCGGTCGACTCTAGACCATCCAACTCCAGGCCTCACCCAAGTAAAGGCGCTGGAGTCGGGGTGGAGATTTCGCCAGACGTCCACCAAGTCGAAGGACCCGACCAGGTCCCTCAACTTCTCCATCGCCGTCATGCACTGCGGGGCACCGGAGCGGTCCCTCGCCTCGAGGGTGCAGTTAAAATCCCCCCCGAGGACAATGCAGTCGCCGACGTCGACGGAGCCAAGAAGAGCGGACACCTCTTCAAAGAAGCGCGTTTGCTGCGGGCCGGGATGAGGGGCGTACACGCTCACGAGATGGAGCGGCACGTCCCCCAGGCGAACCGTTACGTGCAGCAAGCGGCCTGGCACGGGCTCCTCGACCCCCAAGATCTCCGGCTGAAAATGCGGGCCCAGCAAGATGGCCACCCCACTAGAAATGGCGGTGAGGTGGCTCATGCGGACCTCTCCTTGCCATTCCAGGAGCCACGTGGCTTCGTCTCCCGGAACGGTGTGGGTTTCTTGCAGGAAGCACACCGCATATTTCCCCTCCCGCAGGAGCGAAAAATTGTCAAATCTACGGCGTGCCCCTCTGCCGCCGTTGATGTTGAGGCTGGCTATGGTTATCTTCATGACAAAAGCATAGTGCAACCTCTACCTTAACCTATTGTGGGGGAGGGAGCGGAGTCTTTTGTTGAACTCCGCTCCCTCCGCAGCCCAGCGAGGAGTCCCTCGAGCTCGCGCAGCTCAAGGTGCTGCTCCTTTGTCAAGGGCCCGCCCGCGGCCAAGGTTTTAACGGCGGCGCGGACGGACCCCTTGATCAGCTCCGGCTCGGACCATTTTTCCAGGGCCAGTCGGGCTTGGTCGCGGCGACCCCGGCTCTGGGCCAAAAAGTCCCGGAGTTCCTTTGCAGGAACGAGGAGGGCCTCAGCGGCGGCCGCGAGCAGATCCACCGCCTCACTGGCGGTGGTCTCTAGGTCTTCACCCGCGTCCCCCACCGAGTCCCCGTCCTCCTCCGGGAGGTGGCCGCCAGCAGCCGGCCCATCGACCGCACAAGGTACGGCAAATGAACCGGCCGCTCCAACCGGCCCTGGCACTGCCCCGATCCCACCCCCAGGATCGTCGGCAGAGGAGTCCCCACTGGGCTCTTTTAAAAATGGTGCTGGGTCGGGAAATGACAGCGGAAGGGGTTCCCCCTCCGCCCCAGGAACCGGAGAACAAGGAGAGACCCGGCCATAGGAAATCCCCAGGCCCTCCAAGTGCTCCAGCTCCAAAGTAAGGGGCGAGGGTGGGTGTTCCTCCCCCTCCCCGCTGCCACCCCCCGGCCCAGCATCTACAGTGTCATAATTATTTGTTTCATTCTCTGCCGGGTCGAGCAAATCCCGGGGGAAGTTGGGTAATAGCTGGGCGGGCTCAGGTTCGGCCTTTTCGGCCTCGCCCGCCTCAGTCCCCGGGACGCCCGGCCCGGCGGCTACGCATTCCTCCGCGGTCCCCACGCCCCCCACGACAGGCAGATCTTCCACTCCATCCCCGGGAGGCAGAGGCTGGGCAGCCTCAACTGTCTCACCCTCCCCGGGGAAAGACTCCTCGCGCCTGCAGCGCAATTTGGGGGCGCTGGTGGGGGACGCGGGACACGCGGCGGGCACCGCCTCCTCCGCGGAGGGATGTTGTTCCCCCTCCGCCTCATTGGGGCGGTGCCTCTTTTTGTTCCTGGGGGCGCGCGGAGTCAGGGAGACCTCCATGTCTGCCGAGGCCTCCCGCTCCGCCCCCCCCTTTTCCTTTTCTTGCCCGCGCCTGGGCCCCTCTGTGGTGTTGTTCAAGGGCTCGGGCACGGGCTCGGGGCACCCCGCGCTCGCCGGTGACTGGGTTGGGCTGAGCGCGGTGGTCAATCTTTCTGGCGCACTGAGGGGACCCGCCTCTAGATGTTTCTTCTTGTTCCGCGCCTTCTTTCCGCTCGGACGCTCTCCCTCCCCCCCGCCGGAGGCCCTGAAAACAAAGGCCTCCGACGATGCCCGCGCACCCATGGCTCCCGGCACGCGGACGCAACTAGGGGGAGGGGTGGCGGCGGCGCCAGCCTTGGCCGCCTTCGGTGGTTTGGCGGCCTTGGAGGCGGGGCAGTTCTTGCGAACGTGCCCCACCTCCCTGCAGGCATGGCACCGCACGCCGTCCGACGTCCAGAAGACGCGGTAGGCAGTCCCCTCGTGCACCACATTAAAATGACCTTCCGTCGTCTCCTCCCGCGCCAGCCGGACAAAGAGCTGGCGGCGGAAGGAGAACACGTGGCGCAGGCTGTTCTCCCTGAGGCCGAGCGGTATGGGGTTGATCCCTGACCTTACCTCCCCCAGTTGTTGTAGGTGAGGGAGGAGGAGCTCAGCGGAAACAAAGGGCGGGACGTTTGAAACGATGACCCTCTGCGCGGTGGCCTCGAGAGGGTCCACCGGCAGGAACGTCCCGCCCACCGTGAGCCCCTTTTCAAGGGCCAGGGACACCGCCCGCTCCGACCCCAGGAAGAACACGGCCTTCCCAGACATCTTGGAGGCTGCGACAATGGCCGAGGGGCCGACTACCCCAGCCATCGCCCGCACGCACTCCTCAATGCTCATTGTGGGGTGAGTGTAGCTCTTGACCCCGTGTTTCCTGGTTATAAGTCTGAATGGTGGCAGGGCAGCGGGTGGCGCAGGAGGTGCCGTGGATGTGGACACCGCCTGCGCATACGTCCTTGCTGGCCCTGCCACCGGCGTGGATGGGGTCGCCATCACGGGGTCCCTTTAAGGGCTACACCCACCCCAAAGTCACAGGCCTTAATGGTCTTAATTAGGCCTCTTATCTAAAAGACTGAAGCAGAGGAGCTCTTAACGAGGTACCTCTCCCCTCGTTGACAATTGGGGAGAGGCCTTGCTCCCTCTGCTCAGTTGTCTTAATTGGTTTTGTTTTTTTTTTTTTTTTTTTGTAAATTTGGAAGGAAGAGGCCTCAGAGAGAGAGGGGAGAAACAGAGTAGCAGAGAAAGAGAGAGGGGGGTGGGAAGGGGGGGGGGACTGCGAGGGCAGGTCTCCCCTCGCAGCTGTGGGTGGGTGCACTCCCCAGATGGCAAAACACAAAAGTCTTTGGGGTGGTCTTCAGGTGGGGGGAGAAGATGTCTTCACCTGGGGTAGCTGGAGCCACCAGGCACTCCTAACGATCTTTAATTGGGTGTTTAAGAAAAACAACAATCTTCAGCCTGGTAGCTCCAGCTATCCCAGGCTAGGCAAATGTGGGGGGTGGGAGGGGGTTCCAATTGTGGGGGGGGGCCTAGTTGTAAGCAAGGCCCCCACACACACTACCACACACACACACACCCCCCGCGATGTTCCGGCCCTCAGTGGTCTTCTTTCCTCCCCCCACCGATATAACAAAGTCTTTTTTGGGAAATGCACCCACACCCACCTGTAGAAATGTTGAGTCTCCCTCCTTCCACACTGGATGGTTGTTGTGGTTTTTCCCCCTCTCTCCAACTCCTTGCAGAAATGGTAAAGTTGTTGAAAGTTTTCTGTTCTCCTCCTCTCCCTCTGGATTAAAGCTGGTGGTGAAGCCCCTTCCTTCCTTCTCTTCCTGGGCTGGTCTCAGGGCTCTCCAGGCAGGAGCTCAAGTTGCTAGCTGCTTTCCTCACTGCTCACAGCTTCTACTGAGCAGGACACGCCTCTACTGCTCTACCATTGGTTGAAACTCTTTTAGAGTCTACCTGTGAAAACATAAAACAATAACGGTGCCACCCGACCTGGGTGACACTCCAGACATTTACAAGGCCCTTTTTTTCCCCCCCTTTTTTTGTTTTTTTTTGTGTTTTTCTTTTTTTGTTTTTTTTTTTTGGGCACTAAAATCACAATTTTTCCCCAGTGCCCCCTATAAAAGGGAAGGGGACACTAAAAGCACCGGCAATTAAAACAAATTAACTTTAAAACGTAAAATCAAATTAAAATTTGGTTGCCGGGCGTGATGATGCACTCCAGTCCCTCCGGTGCCCACCTCTCGCGGAAGGCCGCGAGCGTACCGGTGGACACCGCGTGCTCCATCTCCAAGGACACCCTGGACCGGATGTAAGAGCGGAAGAGAGGCAGGCAGTCAGGTTGAACGACCCCCTCGACCGCCCGCTGCCTGGACCGGCTGATGGCACCCTTGGCCGTGCCCAGGAGCAGTCCTACGAGGAGGCCTTCGGACCTACCCGCTCCCCTCCGCACAGGGTGCCCAAAGATCAGGAGAGTGGGACTGAAGTGCAGCCAGAATTTCAGGAGCAGCCCCTTCAAATAATGGAACAGGGGCTGCAACCTTGTGCACTCAATAAAAACATGGAACACGGACTCCTCCAGACCGCAGAAATTGCAGGCGGCCTGGGAGTCCGTGAACCGGCTTAAAAATTTGTTGCACGGCACTGCTCCGTGCACCACCCTCCAGGCCAAGTCCCCGATGAATAGTGGGAGGACCCCTGCGTAGAGTGCCCTCCATCGGGGACCCCCGCCTCCTCCGGACGGCAAGATGGTACGCCATGGCGTGTCCGGACGGCCGGCGAGGATGGCAAAGTTGAGGGTGTGCAGGAGCAGCCCGTACAGGAAACCCCTCCGCGCGGAACTGAAAGGCACGGAGGGGATTTCCCCGAGGCGGCTCAAGTTGTGAGGCGCCGGCCCCCGAGGGAGGTTCCGGGGTTTGGCGCCGATGAGGAATTCCGTCCGGACGGGGGTCAGTTCGGACGGGATCTCCCCACGTGCTTGAGCCTCCTCGATACATCTAACGGAGTCAGGGCCCAGAGCTGTTTTTAGCGACTCGATGGCATCGGCCGCGCGGCGGACGTTGGCAGAATTTAGGCGCCGCGCCAGCGTGACTGGCGCCATCCAGCCCGCTCCTCCGCCATCGAGCAGGTCCCTGACCCTGGTCACCTCACCAGCCACAGCCCTCTCTTCCGACCGCCACATGAAGCCTCGGCCGTGGAGGTACGGATTCCCGAGCAGCGGTTCCTGCAGGACGGCCGCCACTCCAGCCGGCGGAGAGCTGCGCTTGGTGGAGACTTTGTTCCAGACCCTGATGAGTTCCCTGTAAAAGACAGGCAGCTCCCGGAGGGCGGTCCTGGCACCCCCCAAGTTCACAAACAGGAGCTGCGTGTCATAATTGAGGTCGAGCTGCTGGCGGAAGAAATACCTCGCCAGAGCACACCACCTAGGAGGGGGCTCGACGTAAAGGTATCTCTGCAGGGTCTGAAGACGGAAAGTCGCGAGCTGGGCGCTGACGCACACCAACGACTGACCGCCCTCCTCAAGCGGGAGACTCAAGACCGCGACAGAGACCCAGTGCTTCCTGTTGTTCCAGAAGAAGTCCACCAGCTTCTTCTGTATCTTGGCGACAAACGCAGGGTGAGGGGTCAAAGTGACCAGCCGGTACCACAGCATTGCGGCCACCAGCTGGTTTATGACTAGCGCTCGACCCCTGTAGGACAGCACTCGGAGCAGTCCTGTCCAGCGCCCTAGGCGAGCGGCGACCTTGGCCTCCAGCTCCTGCCAGTTCGCCGGCCAGGCTTCCCCGTCGGGGCTAAGGTAGACTCCCAGATAGAGGAGATGGGTCGTGCTCCAGGCAAAAGGCCTGAGCTCCTCCGGCAGGGAGTCCACCCGCCACTGACCCACCAGGAGTCCGGAACATTTCTCCCAGTTGATCCTGGCGGAGGACGCGGCCGAGTAAATCTCCTGGCACTCACGCATCCTCCGCAGGTCAGCGGGATCCTCTACCGCGAGGAGCACGTCATCGGCGTAAGCCGAGAGGACGACCTCCACGCCCGGCCCTTGCAGAGCCAGTCCCGTCAACCTCGTCCGCAAGAGGCGCAGGAAAGGCTCCACGCAAACGGCGTATAACTGGCCGGACATGGGGCATCCCTGGCGCACCCCTCTCCTAAAGCGAAGGGGCGCCGTCAAGGACCCGTTAACCTTAATCAGACACTCCGCGGCGGCGTACAAAAGTCGGATCCGGGCGACGAAATGCGTCCCGAACCCGAAAGCGCGCAGAGTTCCGAGCAGATAGTCGTGATCCACCCTGTCGAACGCCTTCTCTTGGTCGAGGGATAGGAAGGCGACCGACAGACCAGCCTCCTGGGAACAATGGATGAGGTCCCGGACCAGATGGATGTTGTCGTGGATCGTCCGGCCCGGGACCGTGTATGACTGGTCGGGGTGGATCATGTGGTCCAGCACGGCACCAAGGCGAGCAGACATCGCCCTGGCGAAGATTTTGTAGTCCGTGCTGAGGAGGGAGACCGGGCGCCAGTTCTTAAGGAGGCGGAGATCGCCCTTCTTAGGCAGCAGGACGATGACTGCCCTGCGCCAAGAGAGGGGCATCTCCCCGGTCGCCAGACTTTCCCCCAGGACCCGCGCGTAGTCGCTCCCCAGGACGTCCCAGAACGCCCTGTGGAACTCCACGGTCAGCCCGTCCAGCCCCGGGGATTTTCCCCTCGAGAGCCGGGCGAGGGCACCGGTCAGCTCCGCCAGGCTTAGCGGAGCTTCCAGATTTTCGGCGCCCTCCGGGCCGACCTTCGGCAGGTCCTCCCACAAAACTCTACGCGCTTCCTCGCTGGACGGATCCGGAGAGAACAGAGCCCCGTAATATTCACGGACCCTGTTGTTGACGCCCTCCGGATCCGAGACGAGAGAGCCGTCGTCGGCCAGCAGCGTCAAGAGCTGCTTACGGACACTCTGCCTTTTTTCCAGCGAGTAGAAGAAGGGGGAGCCGCGGTCCAGATCCCGCAGGAACCGGATCCGCGACCTCACGAACGCGCCTCGGGACCCGACGAGCTGCAGGTCCTTCAGCGCGGCCTTCTTCGCTTCGTACACCGTCCGCAGGGCCGGGTCCTGGACGACTTGACCGAGACGGGCTTCCAGGTCGAGCACCTCTTTTTCTAGGCGCCCGACTCTGGCCGCCCGCCTCTTGGTCGACCCCCTCGCGTACTCTTGACAGAAGACGCGGACGTGAGCCTTGCCCACGTCCCACCATAGCCTCAAGGAGGGGAAGCCCCCCTGCTTCCTTCTCCAGTCGGACCAGAATCGACGGAACGAGTCCTGGAACCGCACGTCCTCCAGCAGCCGGTTGTTAAAGTGCCAGTACGCGGACCCCGTCCTCGCGCGGAGCGAAGCGAGCTCCGCCCACACCAGGTGGTGGTCCGAACACGGCACCGGCCGCATGGAGGCCGCCGGGACGCAGGAAACGTACGCCCGAGACACGTAAAGGCGGTCGACTCTAGACCATCCAACTCCAGGCCTCACCCAAGTAAAGGCGCTGGAGTCGGGGTGGAGATTTCGCCAGACGTCCACCAAGTCGAAGGACCCGACCAGGTCCCTCAACTTCTCCATCGCCGTCATGCACTGCGGGGCACCGGAGCGGTCCCTCGCCTCGAGGGTGCAGTTAAAATCCCCCCCGAGGACAATGCAGTCGCCGACGTCGACGGAGCCAAGAAGAGCGGACACCTCTTCAAAGAAGCGCGATTGCTGCGGGCCGGGATGAGGGGCGTACACGTTCACGAGATGGAGCGGCACGTCCCCCAGGCGAACCGTTACGTGCAGCAAGCGGCCTGGCACGGGCTCCTCGACCCCCAAGATCTCCGGCTGAAAATGCGGGCCCAGCAAGATGGCCACCCCACTAGAAATGGCGGTGAGGTGGCTCATGCGGACCTCTCCTTGCCATTCCAGGAGCCACGTGGCTTCGTCTCCCGGAACGGTGTGGGTTTCTTGCAGGAAGCACACCGCATATTTCCCCTCCCGCAGGAGCGAAAAATTGTCAAATCTACGGCGTGCCCCTCTGCCGCCGTTGATGTTGAGGCTGGCTATGGTTATCTTCATGACAAAAGCATAGTGCAACCTCTACCTTAACCTATTGTGGGGGAGGGAGCGGAGTCTTTTGTTGAACTCCGCTCCCTCCGCAGCCCAGCGAGGAGTCCCTCGAGCTCGCGCAGCTCAAGGTGCTGCTCCTTTGTCAAGGGCCCGCCCGCGGCCAAGGTTTTAACGGCGGCGCGGACGGACCCCTTGATCAGCTCCGGCTCGGACCATTTTTCCAGGGCCAGTCGGGCTTGGTCGCGGCGACCCCGGCTCTGGGCCAAAAAGTCCCGGAGTTCCTTTGCAGGAACGAGGAGGGCCTCAGCGGCGGCCGCGAGCAGATCCACCGCCTCCCTGGCGGTGGTCTCTAGGTCTTCACCCGCGTCCCCCACCGAGTCCCCGTCCTCCTCCGGGAGGTGGCCGCCAGCAGCCGGCCCATCGACCGCACAAGGTACGGCAAATGAACCGGCCGCTCCAACCGGCCCTGGCACTGCCCCGATCCCACCCCCAGGATCGTCGGCAGAGGAGTCCCCACTGGGCTCTTTTAAAAATGGTGCCGGGTCGGGAAATGACAGCGGAAGGGGTTCCCCCTCCGCCCCAGGAACCGGAGAACAAGGAGAGACCCGGCCATAGGAAATCCCCAGGCCCTCCAAGTGCTCCAGCTCCAAAGTAAGGGGCGAGGGTGGGTGTTCCTCCCCCTCCCCGCTGCCACCCCCCGGCCCAGCATCTACAGTGTCATAATTATTTGTTTCATTCTCTGCCGGGTCGAGCAACTCCCGGGGGAAGTTGGGTAATAGCTGGGCGGGCTCAGGTTCGGCCTTTTCGGCCTCGCCCGCCTCAGTCCCCGGGACGCCCGGCCCGGCGGCTACGCATTCCTCCGCGGTCCCCACGCCCCCCACGACAGGCAGATCTTCCACTCCATCCCCGGGAGGCAGAGGCTGGGCAGCCTCAACTGTCTCACCCTCCCCGGGGAAAGACTCCTCGCGCCTGCAGCGCAATTTGGGGGCGCTGGTGGGGGACGCGGGACACGCGGCGGGCACCGACTCCTCCGCGGAGGGATGTTGTTCCCCCTCCGCCTCATTGGGGCGGTGCCTCTTTTTGTTCCTGGGGGCGCGCGGAGTCAGGGAGACCTCCATGTCTGCCGAGGCCTCCCGCTCCGCCCCCCCCTTTTCCTTTTCTTGCCCGCGCCTGGGCCCCTCTGTGGTGTTGTTCAAGGGCTCGGGCACGGGCTCGGGGCACCCCGCGCTCGCCGGTGACTGGGTTGGGCTGAGCGCGGTGGTCAGACTTTCCGGCGCACCGAGGGGACCCGCCTCGAGATGATTCGCCTTCTTCCGCGCCTTCTTTCCGGTCGAACGCTCTCCCTCCCCCCCGCCGGAGGCCCTGAAAACAAAGGCCTCCGACGATGCCCGCGCACCCATGGCTCCCGGCACGCGGACGCAACTAGGGGGAGGGGTGGCGGCGGTGCCAGCCTTGGCCGCCTTCGGTGGTTTGGCGGCCTTGGAGGCGGGGCAGTTCTTACGAACATGCCCCACCTCCCTACAGGCATGGCACCGCACGCCGTCCGACGTCCAGAAGACGCGGTAGGCAGTCCCCTCGTGCACCACATTAAAGTTCCCCTCCGTCGTCTCCTCCCGCGCCAGCCGGACAAAGAGCTGGCGGCGGAAGGAGAACACGTGGCGCAGGCTGTTCTCCCTGAGGCCGAGCGGTATGGGGTTGATCCCCGACCTTACCTCCCCCAGTTGGTGTAGGTGAGGGAGGAGGAGCTCAGCGGGAACAAAGGGCGGGACGTTTGAAATGATGACCCTCTGCGCGGTGGCCTCGAGAGGGTCCACCGGCAGGAACGTCCCGCCCACCGTGAGCCCCTTTTCAAGGGCCAGGGACACCGCCCGCTCCGACCCCAGGAAGAACACGGCCTTCCCAGACATCTTGGAGGCTGCGACAATGGCCGAGGGGCCGACTACCCCAGCCATCGCCCGCACGCACTCCTCGATGCTCATTGTGGGGTGAGTGTAGCTCTTGACCCCGTGTTTTTTTGTTATTAGTCTGAAAGGTGGCAGGGCAGCGGCTGGCGCAGGAGGTGCCGTGGATGTGGACACCGCCTGCGCATACGACCTTGCTGGCCCTGCCACCGGCGTGGATGGGGTCGCCATCACGGGGTCCCTTTAAGGGCTACACCCACCCCAAAGTCACAGGCCTTAATGGTCTTTATTAGGCCTCTTGTAGATTGACTGAGCAGAGGAGCCCTTAATGAGGTACCTCTCCCCTAGTTGGCAATTGGGGAGGGGCCTTGCTCCCTCTGCTCAGTTGTCTTAAATGTTTTTTTTTTAAATTAAATTTGGAAGGAAGGGCTCTCAGAGAGAGAGGGGAGAAACAGAGTAGCAGAGAAAGAGAGAGGGGGGTGGGAAGGGGGGGGGGCTGCGAGGGCAGGTCTCCCCTCGCAGCTGTGGGTGGGTGCACTCCCCAGATGGCAAAACACAAAAGTCTTTGGGGTGGTCTTCAGGTGCGGGGAGAAGATGTCTTCACCTGGGGTAGCTGGAGCCACCAGGCACTCCTAACGATCTTTAATTGGGTGATTTAAGAAAAACAACAATCTTCAGCCTGGTAGCTCCAGCTATCCCAGGCTAGGCAAATGTGGGGGGTGGGGGGGGTTCCAATTGTGGGGGGGGCCTAGTTGTAAGCAAGGCCCCCACACACACTACCACACACACACACACCCCCCGCGATGTTCCGGCCCTCAGTGGTCTTCTTTCCTCCCCCCACCGAAACAATAAAGTCTTTTGGGGAAATGCACCAACACCCACCTGTAGAAATGTTGAGTCTCCCTCCTTCCACACTGGATGTTGTTTGTCTTTTCCCCCTCTCTCCAACTCCTTGCAGAATGATGAAGTTGTTGCAAAGTTTTCTGTTCTCCTCCTCTCCCTCTGGTTAAAGTTGAAGGTGAAGCCCCTTCCTTCCTTCTCCTCCTGGGCTGGTCTCAGGGCTCTCCAGGCAGGAGCTCAAGTTGCTGGCTGCTTCCCTCACTGCTCACAGCTCCTACTGTGCAGGACACGCCTCCACTGCTCTACCATTGGTTGAAACTCTTTTAGAGTCTACCTGTGAAAACATAAAACAATAACGGTGCCACCCAACCTGGGTGACACTCCAGACATTTACAAGGCCCTTTTTTTCCCCCCCTTTTTTTGTTTTTTTTTTGTGTTTTTCTTTTTTTGGTTTTTTTTTTTGGGCACTAAAATCACAATTTTTCCCCAGTGCCCCCTATAAAAGGGAAGGGGACACTAAAAGCACCGGCAATTAAAACAAATTAACTTTAAAACGTAAAATCAAATTAAAATTTGGTTGCCGGGCGTGATGATGCACTCCAGTCCCTCCGGTGCCCACCTCTCGCGGAAGGCCGCGAGCGTACCGGTGGACACCGCGTGCTCCATCTCCAAGGACACCCTGGACCGGATGTAAGAGCGGAAGAGAGGCAGGCAGTCAGGTTGAACGACCCCCTCGACCGCCCGCTGCCTGGACCGGCTGATGGCACCCTTGGCCGTGCCCAGGAGCAGTCCTACGAGGAGGCCCTCGGACCTACCCGCTCCCCTCCGCACAGGGTGCCCAAAGATCAGGAGAGTGGGACTGAAGTGCAGCCAGAATTTCAGGAGCAGCCCCTTCAAATAGTGGAACAGGGGCTGCAACCTTGTGCATTCAATAAAAACATGGAACACGGACTCCTCCAGACCGCAGAAATTGCAGGCGGCCTGGGAGTCCGTGAACCGGCTTAAAAATTTGTTGCACGGCACTGCTCCGTGCACCACCCTCCAGGCCAAGTCCCCGATGAATAGTGGGAGGACCCCTGCGTAGAGTGCCCTCCATCGGGGACCCCCGCCTCCTCCGGACGGCAAGATGGTGCGCCATGGCGTGTCCGGACGGCTGGCGAGGATGGCAAAGTTGAGGGTGTGCAGGAGCAGCCCGTACAGGAAACCCCTCCGCGCGGAACTGAAAGGCACGGAGGGGATTTCCCCGAGGCGGCTCAAGTTGTGAGGCGCCGGCCCCCGAGGGAGGTTCCGGGGTTTGGCGCCGATGAGGAATTCCGTCCGGACGGGGGTCAGTTCGGACGGGATCTCCCCACGTGCTTGAGCCTCCTCGATACACCTAACGGAGTCAGGGCCCAGAGCTGTTTTTAGCGACTCGATGGCATCGGCCGCGCGGCGGACGTTGGCAGAATTTAGGCGCCGCGCCAGCGTGACTGGCGCCATCCAGCCCGCTCCTCCGCCATCGAGCAGGTCCCTGACCCTGGTCACCTCACCAGCCACAGCCCTCTCTTCCGACCGCCACATGAAGCCTCGGCCGTGGAGGTACGGATTCCCGAGCAGCGGTTCCTGCAGGACGGCCGCCACTCCAGCCGGCGGAGAGCTGCGCTTGGTGGAGACTTTGTTCCAGACCCTGATGAGTTCCCTGTAAAAGACAGGCAGCTCCCGGAGGGCGGTCCTGGCACCCCCCAAGTTCACAAACAGGAGCTGCGTGTCATAATTGAGGTCGAGCTGCTGGCGGAAGAAATACCTCGCCAGAGCACACCACCTAGGAGGGGGCTCGACGTAAAGGTATCTCTGCAGGGTCTGAAGACGGAAAGTCGCGAGCTGGGCGCTGACGCACACCAACGACTGACCGCCCTCCTCAAGCGGGAGACTCAAGACCGCGACAGAGACCCAGTGCTTCCTGTTGTTCCAGAAGAAGTCCACCAGCTTCTTCTGTATCTTGGCGACAAACGCAGGGGGAGGGGTCAAAGTGACCAGCCGGTACCACAGCATTGCGGCCACCAGCTGGTTTATGACTAGCGCTCGACCCCTGTAGGACAGCACTCGGAGCAGTCCTGTCCAGCGCCCTAGGCGAGCGGCGACCTTGGCCTCCAGCTCCTGCCAGTTCGCCGGCCAGGCTTCCTCGTCGGGGCTAAGGTAGACTCCCAGATAGAGGAGATGGGTCGTGCTCCAGGCAAAAGGCCTGAGCTCCTCCGGCAGGGAGTCCACCCGCCACTGACCCACCAGGAGTCCGGAACATTTCTCCCAGTTGATCCTGGCGGAGGACGCGGCCGAGTAAATCTCCTGGCACTCACGCATCCTCCGCAGGTCAGCGGGATCCTCTACCGCGAGGAGCACGTCATCGGCGTAAGCCGAGAGGACGACCTCCACGCCCGGCCCTTGCAGAGCCAGTCCCGTCAACCTCGTCCGCAAGAGGCGCAGGAAAGGCTCCACGCAAACGGCGTATAACTGGCCGGACATGGGGCATCCCTGGCGCACCCCTCTCCTAAAGCGAAGGGGCGCCGTCAAGGACCCGTTAACCTTAATCAGACACTCCGCGGCGGCGTACAAAAGTCGGATCCGGGCGACGAAATGCGTCCCGAACCCGAAAGCGCGCAGAGTTCCGAGCAGATAGTCGTGATCCACCCTGTCGAACGCCTTCTCTTGGTCGAGGGATAGGAAGGCGACCGACAGACCAGCCTCCTGGGAGCAATGGATGAGGTCCCGGACCAGATGGATGTTGTCGTGGATTGTCCGGCCCGGGACCGTGTAGGACTGGTCGGGGTGGATCATGTGGTCCAGCACGGCACCAAGGCGAGCAGACATCGCCCTGGCGAAGATTTTGTAGTCCGTGCTGAGGAGGGAGACCGGGCGCCAGTTCTTAAGGAGGCGGAGATCGCCCTTCTTAGGCAGCAGGACGATGACTGCCCTGCGCCAAGAGAGGGGCATCTCCCCGTTCGCCAGACTTTCCCCCAGGACCCGCGCGTAGTCGCTCCCCAGGACGTCCCAGAACGCCCTGTGGAACTCCACGGTCAGCCCGTCCAGCCCCGGGGATTTTCCCCTCGAGAGCCGGGCGAGGGCACCGGTCAGCTCCGCCAGGCTTAGCGGAGCTTCCAGATTTTCGGCGCCCTCCGGGCTGACCTTCGGCAGGTCCTCCCACAAAACTCTACGCGCTTCCTCGCTGGACGGATCCGGAGAGAACAGAGCCCCGTAATATTCACGGACCCTGTTGTTGACGCCCTCCGGATCCGAGACGAGAGAGCCGTCGTCGGCCAGCAGCGTCAAGAGCTGCTTACGGACACTCTGCCTTTTTTCCAGCGAGTAGAAGAAGGGGGAGCCGCGGTCCAGATCCCGCAGGAACCGGATCCGCGACCTCACGAACGCGCCTCGGGACCCGACGAGCTGCAGGTCCTTCAGCGCGGCCTTCTTCGCTTCGTACACCGTCCGCAGGGCCGGGTCCTGGACGACTTGACCGAGACGGGCTTCCAGGTCGAGCACCTCTTTTTCTAGGCGCCCGACTCTGGCCGCCCGCCTCTTGGTCGACCCCCTCGCGTACTCTTGACAGAAGACGCGGACGTGAGCCTTGCCCACGTCCCACCATAGCCTCAAGGAGGGGAAGCCCCCCTGCTTCCTTCTCCAGTCGGACCAGAATCGACGGAACGAGTCCTGGAACCGCACGTCCTCCAGCAGCCGGTTGTTAAAGTGCCAGTACGCGGACCCCGTCCTCGCGCGGAGCGAAGCGAGCTCCGCCCACACCAGGTGGTGGTCCGAACACGGCACCGGCCGCATGGAGGCCGCCGGGACGCAGGAAACGTACGCCCGAGACACGTAAAGGCGGTCGACTCTAGACCATCCAACTCCAGGCCTCACCCAAGTAAAGGCGCTGGAGTCGGGGTGGAGATTTCGCCAGACGTCCACCAAGTCGAAGGACCCGACCAGGTCCCTCAACTTCTCCATCGCCGTCATGCACTGCGGGGCACCGGAGCGGTCCCTCGCCTCGAGGGTGCAGTTAAAATCCCCCCCGAGGACAATGCAGTCGCCGACGTCGACGGAGCCAAGAAGAGCGGACACCTCTTCAAAGAAGCGCGATTGCTGCGGGCCGGGATGAGGGGCGTACACGTTCACGAGATGGAGCGGCACGTCCCCCAGGCGAACCGTTACGTGCAGCAAGCGGCCTGGCACGGGCTCCTCGACCCCCAAGATCTCCGGCTGAAAATGCGGGCCCAGCAAGATGGCCACCCCACTAGAAATGGCGGTGAGGTGGCTCATGCGGACCTCTCCTTGCCATTCCAGGAGCCACGTGGCTTCGTCTCCCGGAACGGTGTGGGTTTCTTGCAGGAAGCACACCGCATATTTCCCCTCCCGCAGGAGCGAAAAATTGTCAAATCTACGGCGTGCCCCTCTGCCGCCGTTGATGTTGAGGCTGGCTATGGTTATCTTCATGACAAAAGCATAGTGCAACCTCTACCTTAACCTATTGTGGGGGAGGGAGCGGAGTCTTTTGTTGAACTCCGCTCCCTCCGCAGCCCAGCGAGGAGTCCCTCGAGCTCGCGCAGCTCAAGGTGCTGCTCCTTTGTCAAGGGCCCGCCCGCGGCCAAGGTTTTAACGGCGGCGCGGACGGACCCCTTGATCAGCTCCGGCTCGGACCATTTTTCCAGGGCCAGTCGGGCTTGGTCGCGGCGACCCCGGCTCTGGGCCAAAAAGTCCCGGAGTTCCTTTGCAGGAACGAGGAGGGCCTCAGCGGCGGCCGCGAGCAGATCCACCGCCTCCCTGGCGGTGGTCTCTAGGTCTTCACCCGCGTCCCCCACCGAGTCCCCGTCCTCCTCCGGGAGGTGGCCGCCAGCAGCCGGCCCATCGACCGCACAAGGTACGGCAAATGAACCGGCCGCTCCAACCGGCCCTGGCACTGCCCCGATCCCACCCCCAGGATCGTCGGCAGAGGAGTCCCCACTGGGCTCTTTTAAAAATGGTGCTGGGTCGGGAAATGACAGCGGAAGGGGTTCCCCCTCCGCCCCAGGAACCGGAGAACAAGGAGAGACCCGGCCATAGGAAATCCCCAGGCCCTCCAAGTGCTCCAGCTCCAAAGTAAGGGGCGAGGGTGGGTGTTCCTCCCCCTCCCCGCTGCCACCCCCCGGCCCAGCATCTACAGTGTCATAATTATTTAATTTTTTTTCTGCCGGGTCGAGCGACTCCCGGGGGAAGTTGGATAATAGCTGGGCGGGCTCAGGTTCGGCCTTTTCGGCCTCGCCCGCCTCAGTCCCCGGGACGCCCGGCCCGGCGGCTACGCATTCCTCCGCGGTCCCCACGCCCCCCACGACAGGCAGATCTTCCACTCCATCCCCGGGAGGCAGAGGCTGGGCAGCCTCAACTGTCTCACCCTCCCCGGGGAAAGACTCCTCGCGCCTGCAGCGCAATTTGGGGGCGCTGGTGGGGGACGCGGGACACGCGGCGGGCACCGCCTCCTCCGCGGAGGGATGTTGTTCCCCCTCCGCCTCATTGGGGCGGTGCCTCTTTTTGTTCCTGGGGGCGCGCGGAGTCAGGGAGACCTCCATGTCTGCCGAGGCCTCCCGCTCCGCCCCCCCCTTTTCCTTTTCTTGCCCGCGCCTGGGCCCCTCTGTGGTGGTATTCAAGGGCCCGGGCACGGGCTCGGGGCACCCCGCGCTCGCCGGTGACTGGGTTGGGCTGAGCGCGGTGGTCAGACTTTCCGGCGCACCGAGGGGACCCGCCTCTAGATGTTTCTCCTTCTTCCGCGCCTTCTTTCCGCTCGGACGCTCTCCCTCCCCCCCGCCGGAGGCCCTGAAAACAAAGGCCTCCGACGATGCCCGCGCACCCATGGCTCCCGGCACGCGGACGCAACTAGGGGGAGGGGTGGCGGCGGCGCCAGCCTTGGCCGCCTTCGGTGGTTTGGCGGCCTTGGAGGCGGGGCAGTTCTTGCGAACGTGCCCCACCTCCCTGCAGGCATGGCACCGCACGCCGTCCGACGTCCAGAAGACGCGGTAGGCAGTCCCCTCGTGCACCACATTAAAATGACCTTCCGTCGTCTCCTCCCGCGCCAGCCGGACAAAGAGCTGGCGGCGGAAGGAGAACACGTGGCGCAGGCTGTTCTCCCTGAGGCCGAGCGGTATGGGGTTGATCCCTGACCTTACCTCCCCCAGTTGTTGTAGGTGAGGGAGGAGGAGCTCAGCGGAAACAAAGGGCGGGACGTTTGAAACGATGACCCTCTGCGCGGTGGCCTCGAGAGGGTCCACCGGCAGGAACGTCCCGCCCACCGTGAGCCCCTTTTCAAGGGCCAGGGACACCGCCCGCTCCGACCCCAGGAAGAACACGGCCTTCCCAGACATCTTGGAGGCTGCGACAATGGCCGAGGGGCCGACTACCCCAGCCATCGCCCGCACGCACTCCTCAATGCTCATTGTGGGGTGAGTGTAGCTCTTGACCCCGTGTTTCCTGGTTATAAGTCTGAATGGTGGCAGGGCAGCGGGTGGCGCAGGAGGTGCCGTGGATGTGGACACCGCCTGCGCATACGTCCTTGCTGGCCCTGCCACCGGCGTGGATGGGGTCGCCATCACGGGGTCCCTTTAAGGGCTACACCCACCCCAAAGTCACAGGCCTTAATGGTCTTTAATGGCCTCTTATGTTAACTGAGCAGAGGAGCCCTTAACGAGGCACCTCTCCCCTCGTTGACAATTGGGGAGAGGCCTTGCTCCCTCTGCTCAGTTGTCTTAATTGGGTTTTTTTTTTATTAATTTGGAAGGAAAGGGTTCTCAGAGAGAGAGGGGAGAAACAGAGGGTAACGGAGAAAGAGAGAGGGGGGTGGGAAGGGGGGGGGGCTGCGAGGGCAGGTCTCCCCTCGCAGCTGTGGGTGGGTGCACTCCCCAGATGGCAAAACACAAAAGTCTTTGGGGTGGTCTTCAGGTGGGGGGAGAAGATGTCTTCACCTGGGGTAGCTGGAGCCACCAGGCACTCCTAACGATCTTTAATTGGGTGATTGATGACAATCTTCAGCCTGGTAGCTCCAGCTATCCCAGGCTAGGCAAATGTGGGGGGTGGGGGGGGTTCCAATTGTGGGGGGGGCCCAGTTGTAAGCACGGCCCCCACGCACACTACCACACACACACACACACACACCCCCCGCGATGTTCCGGCCCTCAGTGGTCTTCTTTCCTCCCCCCACCGAAACAACAAAGTCTTTTTGGGGAAATGCACCCACACCCACCTGTAGAATGTTGAGTCTCCCTCCTTCCACACTGGATGGTTGTTGTGGTTTTTCCCCCTCTCTCCAACTCCTTGCAGAATGGTAAGGATGTTTAAATGTTTTCTGCTTTCTCCTCCTCTCCCTCTGGTTAGAAGTTGAAGTGAAGCCCCTTCCTTCCTTCTGTTCCTGGGCTGGTCTCAGGGCTCTCCAGGCAGGAGCTCAAGTTGCTAGCAGCTTCCCTCACTGCTCACAGCTCCAACTGTGCAGGACACGCCTCCACTGCTCTACCATTGGTTGAAACTCTTTTGAGTTCACCTGTGAAGACATAAAAACAATAAACGGTGCCACCCGACCTGGGTGACACTCCAGACATTTTCAAGGCCCTTTTTTTCCCCCCTTTTTTTGGTTTTTTTTTTGTGTTTTTTTTTTTTTTTTTTTTTTTTTTTTGGGCACTAAAATAACAATTTTCCCCAGTGCCCCCTATAAAAGGGAAGGGGGACACTAAAAGCACCGGCAATTAAAACAAATTAAACTTTAAAACGTAAAATCAAATTAAAATTTGGTTGCCGGGCGTGATGATGCACTCCAGTCCCTCCGGTGCCCACCTCTCGCGGAAGGCCGCGAGCGTACCGGTGGACACCGCGTGCTCCATCTCCAAGGACACCCTGGACCGGATGTAAGAGCGGAAGAGAGGCAGGCAGTCAGGTTGAACGACCCCCTCGACCGCCCGCTGCCTGGACCGGCTGATGGCACCCTTGGCCGTGCCCAGGAGCAGTCCTACGAGGAGGCCTTCGGACCTACCCGCTCCCCTCCGCACAGGGTGCCCAAAGATCAGGAGAGTGGGACTGAAGTGCAGCCAGAATTTCAGGAGCAGCCCCTTCAAATAATGGAACAGGGGCTGCAACCTTGTGCACTCAATAAAAACATGGAACACGGACTCCTCCAGACCGCAGAAATTGCAGGCGGCCTGGGAGTCCGTGAACCGGCTTAAAAATTTGTTGCACGGCACTGCTCCGTGCACCACCCTCCAGGCCAAGTCCCCGATGAATAGTGGGAGGACCCCTGCGTAGAGTGCCCTCCATCGGGGACCCCCGCCTCCTCCGGACGGCAAGATGGTGCGCCATGGCGTGTCCGGACGGCCGGCGAGGATGGCAAAGTTGAGGGTGTGCAGGAGCAGCCCGTACAGGAAACCCCTCCGCGCGGAACTGAAAGGCACGGAGGGGATTTCCCCGAGGCGGCTCAAGTTGTGAGGCGCCGGCCCCCGAGGGAGGTTCCGGGGTTTGGCGCCGATGAGGAATTCCGTCCGGACGGGGGTCAGTTCGGACGGGATCTCCCCACGTGCCTGAGCCTCCTCGATACACCTAACGGAGTCAGGGCCCAGAGCTGTTTTTAGCGACTCGATGGCATCGGCCGCGCGGCGGACGTTGGCAGAATTTAGGCGCCGCGCCAGCGTGACTGGCGCCATCCAGCCCGCTCCTCCGCCATCGAGCAGGTCCCTGACCCTGGTCACCTCACCAGCCACAGCCCTCTCTTCCGACCGCCACATGAAGCCTCGGCCGTGGAGGTACGGATTCCCGAGCAGCGGCTCCTGCAGGACGGCCGCCACTCCAGCCGGCGGAGAGCTGCGCTTGGTGGAGACTTTGTTCCAGACCCTGATGAGTTCCCTGTAAAAGACAGGCAGCTCCCGGAGGGCGGTCCTGGCACCCCCCAAGTTCACAAACAGGAGCTGCGTGTCATAATTGAGGTCGAGCTGCTGGCGGAAGAAATACCTCGCCAGAGCACACCACCTAGGAGGGGGCTCGACGTAAAGGTATCTCTGCAGGGTCTGAAGACGGAAAGTCGCGAGCTGGGCGCTGACGCACACCAACGACTGACCGCCCTCCTCAAGCGGGAGACTCAAGACCGCGACAGAGACCCAGTGCTTCCTGTTGTTCCAGAAGAAGTCCACCAGCTTCTTCTGTATCTTGGCGACAAACGCAGGGGGAGGGGTCAAAGTGACCAGCCGGTACCACAGCATTGCGGCCACCAGCTGGTTTATGACTAGCGCTCGACCCCTGTAGGACAGCACTCGGAGCAGTCCTGTCCAGCGCCCTAGGCGAGCGGCGACCTTGGCCTCCAGCTCCTGCCAGTTCGCCGGCCAGGCTTCCTCGTCGGGGCTAAGGTAGACTCCCAGATAGAGGAGATGGGTCGTGCTCCAGGCAAAAGGCCTGAGCTCCTCCGGCAGGGAGTCCACCCGCCACTGACCCACCAGGAGTCCGGAACATTTCTCCCAGTTGATCCTGGCGGAGGACGCGGCCGAGTAAATCTCCTGGCACTCACGCATCCTCCGCAGGTCAGCGGGATCCTCTACCGCGAGGAGCACGTCATCGGCGTAAGCCGAGAGGACGACCTCCACGCCCGGCCCTTGCAGAGCCAGTCCCGTCAACCTCGTCCGCAAGAGGCGCAGGAAAGGCTCCACGCAAACGGCGTATAACTGGCCGGACATGGGGCATCCCTGGCGCACCCCTCTCCTAAAGCGAAGGGGCGCCGTCAAGGACCCGTTAACCTTAATCAGACACTCCGCGGCGGCGTACAAAAGTCGGATCCGGGCGACGAAATGCGTCCCGAACCCGAAAGCGCGCAGAGTTCCGAGCAGATAGTCGTGATCCACCCTGTCGAACGCCTTCTCTTGGTCGAGGGATAGGAAGGCGACCGACAGACCAGCCTCCTGGGAGCAATGGATGAGGTCCCGGACCAGATGGATGTTGTCGTGGATCGTCCGGCCCGGGACCGTGTATGACTGGTCGGGGTGGATCATGTGGTCCAGCACGGCACCAAGGCGAGCAGACATCGCCCTGGCGAAGATTTTGTAGTCCGTGCTGAGGAGGGAGACCGGGCGCCAGTTCTTAAGGAGGCGGAGATCGCCCTTCTTAGGCAGCAGGACGATGACTGCCCTGCGCCAAGAGAGGGGCATCTCCCCGGTCGCCAGACTTTCCCCCAGGACCCGCGCGTAGTCGCTCCCCAGGACGTCCCAGAACGCCCTGTGGAACTCCACGGTCAGCCCATCCAGCCCCGGGGATTTTCCCCTCGAGAGCCGGGCGAGGGCACCGGTCAGCTCCGCCAGGCTTAGCGGAGCTTCCAGATTTTCGGCGCCCTCCGGGCTGACCTTCGGCAGGTCCTCCCACAAAACTCTACGCGCTTCCTCGCTGGACGGATCCGGAGAGAACAGAGCCCCGTAATATTCACGGACCCTGTTGTTGACGCCCTCCGGATCCGAGACGAGAGAGCCGTCGTCGGCCAGCAGCGTCAAGAGCTGCTTACGGACACTCTGCCTTTTTTCCAGCGAGTAGAAGAAGGGGGAGCCGCGGTCCAGAACCCGCAGGAACCGGATCCGCGACCTCACGAACGCGCCTCGGGACCCGACGAGCTGCAGGTCCTTCAGCGCGGCCTTCTTCGCTTCGTACACCGTCCGCAGGGCCGGGTCCTGGACGACTTGACCGAGACGGGCTTCCAGGTCGAGCACCTCTTTTTCTAGGCGCCCGACTCTGGCCGCCCGCCTCTTGGTCGACCCCCTCGCGTACTCTTGACAGAAGACGCGGACGTGAGCCTTGCCCACGTCCCACCATAGCCTCAAGGAGGGGAAGCCCCCCTGCTTCCTTCTCCAGTCGGACCAGAATCGACGGAACGAGTCCTGGAACCGCACGTCCTCCAGCAGCCGGTTGTTAAAGTGCCAGTACGCGGACCCCGTCCTCGCGCGGAGCGAAGCGAGCTCCGCCCACACCAGGTGGTGGTCCGAACACGGCACCGGCCGCATGGAGGCCGCCGGGACGCAGGAAACGTACGCCCGAGACACGTAAAGGCGGTCGACTCTAGACCATCCAACTCCAGGCCTCACCCAAGTAAAGGCGCTGGAGTCGGGGTGGAGATTTCGCCAGACGTCCACCAAGTCGAAGGACCCGACCAGGTCCCTCAACTTCTCCATCGCCGTCATGCACTGCGGGGCACCGGAGCGGTCCCTCGCCTCGAGGGTGCAGTTAAAATCCCCCCCGAGGACAATGCAGTCGCCGACGTCGACGGAGCCAAGAAGAGCGGACACCTCTTCAAAGAAGCGCGTTTGCTGCGGGCCGGGATGAGGGGCGTACACGTTCACGAGATGGAGCGGCACGTCCCCCAGGCGAACCGTTACGTGCAGCAAGCGGCCTGGCACGGGCTCCTCGACCCCCAAGATCTCCGGCTGAAAATGCGGGCCCAGCAAGATGGCCACCCCACTAGAAATGGCGGTGAGGTGGCTCATGCGGACCTCTCCTTGCCATTCCAGGAGCCACGTGGCTTCGTCTCCCGGAACGGTGTGGGTTTCTTGCAGGAAGCACACCGCATATTTCCCCTCCCGCAGGAGCGAAAAATTGTCAAATCTACGGCGTGCCCCTCTGCCGCCGTTGATGTTGAGGCTGGCTATGGTTATCTTCATGGCAAAAGCATAGTGCAACCTCTACCTTAACCTATTGTGGGGGAGGGAGCGGAGTCTTTTGTTGAACTCCGCTCCCTCCGCAGCCCAGCGAGGAGTCCCTCGAGCTCGCGCAGCTCAAGGTGCTGCTCCTTTGTCAAGGGCCCGCCCGCGGCCAAGGTTTTAACGGCGGCGCGGACGGACCCCTTGATCAGCTCCGGCTCGGACCATTTTTCCAGGGCCAGTCGGGCTTGGTCGCGGCGACCCCGGCTCTGGGCCAAAAAGTCCCGGAGTTCCTTTGCAGGAACGAGGAGGGCCTCAGCGGCGGCCGCGAGCAGATCCACCGCCTCACTGGCGGTGGTCTCTAGGTCTTCACCCGCGTCCCCCACCGAGTCCCCGTCCTCCTCCGGGAGGTGGCCGCCAGCAGCCGGCCCATCGACCGCACAAGGTACGGCAAATGAACCGGCCGCTCCAACCGGCCCTGGCACTGCCCCGATCCCACCCCCAGGATCGTCGGCAGAGGAGTCCCCACTGGGCTCTTTTAAAAATGGTGCTGGGTCGGGAAATGACAGCGGAAGGGGTTCCCCCTCCGCCCCAGGAACCGGAGAACAAGGAGAGACCCGGCCATAGGAAATCCCCAGGCCCTCCAAGTGCTCCAGCTCCAAAGTAAGGGGCGAGGGTGGGTGTTCCTCCCCCTCCCCGCTGCCACCCCCCGGCCCAGCATCTACAGTATCATTAAAATCAATTGTTTCATTCTCTGCCGGGTCGAGCAAATCCCGGGGTAAGTTGTGTATTGGCTGGGCGGGCTCAGGTTCGGCCTTTTCGGCCCCGCCCGCCTCGGTCCCCGGGACGCTCGACCCGGCGGCTACGCATTCCTCCGCGGTCCCCACGCCCCCCACGACAGGCAGATCTTCCACTCCATCCCCGGGAGGCAGAGGCTGGGCAGCCTCAACTGTCTCACCCTCCCCGGGGAAAGACTCCTCGCGCCTGCAGCGCAATTTGGGGGCGCTGGTGGGGGACGCGGGACACGCGGCGGGCACCGCCTCCTCCGCGGAGGGATGTTGTTCCCCCTCCGCCTCATTGGGGCGGTGCCTCTTTTTGTTCCTGGGGGCGCGCGGAGTCAGGGAGACCTCCATGTCTGCCGAGGCCTCCCGCTCCGCCCCCCCCTTTTCCTTTTCTTGCCCGCGCCTGGGCCCCTCTGTGGTGGTATTCAAGGGCCCGGGCACGGGCTCGGGGCACCCCGCGCTCGCCGGTGACTGGGTTGGGCTGAGCGCGGTGGTCAGACTTTCCGGCGCACCGAGGGGACCCGCCTCTAGATGTTTCTCCTTCTTCCGCGCCTTCTTTCCGCTCGGACGCTCTCCCTCCCCCCCGCCGGAGGCCCTGAAAACAAAGGCCTCCGACGATGCCCGCGCACCCATGGCTCCCGGCACGCGGACGCAACTAGGGGGAGGGGTGGCGGCAGCGCCAGCCTTGGCCGCCTTCGGTGGTTTGGCGGCCTTGGAGGCGGGGCAGTTCTTACGAACGTGCCCCACCTCCCTGCAGGCATGGCACCGCACGCCGTCCGACGTCCAGAAGACGCGGTAGGCAGTCCCCTCGTGCACCACATTAAAGTGCCCTTCTGTCACATCCTCCCGCGCCAGCCGGACAAAGAGCTGGCGGCGGAAGGAGAACACGTGGCGCAGGCTGTTCTCCCTGAGGCCGAGCGGTATGGGGTTGATCCCTGACCTTACCTCCCCCAGTTGTTGTAGGTGAGGGAGGAGGAGCTCAGCGGGAACAAAGGGCGGGACGTTCGACACGATGACCCTCTGCGCGGTGGCCTCGAGAGGATCCACCGGCAGGAACGTCCCGCCCACCGTGAGCCCCTTTTCGAGGGCCAGGGACACCGCCCGCTCCGACCCCAGGAAGAAAACAGCCTTCCCAGACATCTTGGAGGCTGCGACAATGGCCGAGGGGCCGACTACCCCAGCCATCGCCCGCACGCACTCCTCAATGCTCATTGTGGGGTGAGTGTAGCTCTTGACCCCGTGTTTTCTAGTAATTAATCTAAATGGTGGCAGGGCAGCGGGTGGCGCAGGAGGTGCTGTGGAAGCGGTTGCCACCTGCGCATACGTCCTTGCTGGCCCTGCCACCGGCGTGGATGGGGTCGCCATCACGGGGTCCCTTTAAGGGCCACACCCACCCCAAAGTCACAGGCCTTAATGGTCTTTAATGGCCTCTTATGTTCACTGAGCAGAGGAGCCCTTAACGAGGCACCTCTCCCCTCGTTGACAATTGGGGAGAGGCCTTGCTCCCTCTGCTCAGTTGTCTTAATTGTTTTTTTGTAAATTTGGAAGGAAGAGGCCTCAGAGAGAGAGGGGAGAAACAGAGTAGCAGAGAAAGAGAGAGGGGGGTGGGAAGGGGGGGGGGGACTGCGAGGGCAGGTCTCCCCTCGCAGCTGTGGGTGGGTGCACTCCCCAGATGGCAAAAACACAAAAGTCTTTGGGGTGGTCTTCAGGTGGGGGGAGAAGATGTCTTCACCTGGGGTAGCTGGAGCCACCAGGCACTCCTAACGATCTTTAATTGGGTGATTGATGACAATCTTCAGCCTGGTAGCTCCAGCTATCCCAGGCTAGGCAAATGTGGGGGGGGTGGGGGGGGTTCCAATTGTGGGGGGGGCCCAGTTGTAAGCACGGCCCCCACGCACACTACCACACACACACACACACACCCCCCGCGATGTTCCGGCCCTCAGTGGTCTTCTTTCCTCCCCCCACCGAAACAACAAAGTCTTTTTGGGGAAATGCACCCACACCCACCTGTAGAATGTTGAGTCTCCCTCCTTCCACACTGGATGGTTGTTGTGGTTTTTCCCCCTCTCTCCAACTCCTTGCAGAATGGTAAAAAAAGATGTTTAAAGGTTTTCTGCTTTCTCCTCCTCTCCCTCTGGTTAGAAGTTGAAGTGAAGCCCCTTCCTTCCTTCTGTTCCTGGGCTGGTCTCAGGGCTCTCCAGGCAGGAGCTCAAGTTGCTAGCAGCTTCCCTCACTGCTCACAGCTCCAACTGTGCAGGACACGCCTCCACTGCTCTACCATTGGTTGAAACTCTTTTGGGAGTTCACCTGCAAAACATAAAACATTAAACGGTGCCACCCGACCTGGGTGACACTCCAGACATTTACAAGGCCCATTTTTTTCCCCCTTTTTTGTGTTTTTTTTTTGTTTTTTCTTTTTTTTTTTTTTTTTTTTTGGGCACTAAAATCACAATTTTTCCCCAGTGCCCCCTATAAAAGGGAAGGGGACACTAAAAGCACCGGCAATTAAAACAAATTAACTTTAAAACGTAAAATCAAATTAAAATTTGGTTGCCGGGCGTGATGATGCACTCCAGTCCCTCCGGTGCCCACCTCTCGCGGAAGGCCGCGAGCGTACCGGTGGACACCGCGTGCTCCATCTCCAAGGACACCCTGGACCGGATGTAAGAGCGGAAGAGAGGCAGGCAGTCAGGTTGAACGACCCCCTCGACCGCCCGCTGCCTGGACCGGCTGATGGCACCCTTGGCCGTGCCCAGGAGCAGTCCTACGAGGAGGCCTTCGGACCTACCCGCTCCCCTCCGCACAGGGTGCCCAAAGATCAGGAGAGTGGGACTGAAGTGCAGCCAGAATTTCAGGAGCAGCCCCTTCAAATAATGGAACAGGGGCTGCAACCTTGTGCACTCCATAAAAACATGGAACACGGACTCCTCCAGACCGCAGAAATTGCAGGCGGCCTGGGAGTCCGTGAACCGGCTTAAAAATTTGTTGCACGGCACTGCTCCGTGCACCACCCTCCAGGCCAAGTCCCCGATGAATAGTGGGAGGACCCCTGCGTAGAGTGCCCTCCATCGGGGACCCCCGCCTCCTCCGGACGGCAAGATGGTGCGCCATGGCGTGTCCGGACGGCCGGCGAGGATGGCAAAGTTGAGGGTGTGCAGGAGCAGCCCGTACAGGAAACCCCTCCGCGCGGAACTGAAAGGCACGGAGGGGATTTCCCCGAGGCGGCTCAAGTTGTGAGGCGCCGGCCCCCGAGGGAGGTTCCGGGGTTTGGCGCCGATGAGGAATTCCGTCCGGACGGGGGTCAGTTCGGACGGGATCTCCCCACGTGCTTGAGCCTCCTCGATACACCTAACGGAGTCAGGGCCCAGAGCTGTTTTTAGCGACTCGATGGCATCGGCCGCGCGGCGGACGTTGGCAGAATTTAGGCGCCGCGCCAGCGTGACTGGCGCCATCCAGCCCGCTCCTCCGCCATCGAGCAGGTCCCTGACCCTGGTCACCTCACCAGCCACAGCCCTCTCTTCCGACCGCCACATGAAGCCTCGGCCGTGGAGGTACGGATTCCCGAGCAGCGGCTCCTGCAGGACGGCCGCCACTCCAGCCGGCGGAGAGCTGCGCTTGGTGGAGACTTTGTTCCAGACCCTGATGAGTTCCCTGTAAAAGACAGGCAGCTCCCGGAGGGCGGTCCTGGCACCCCCCAAGTTCACAAACAGGAGCTGCGTGTCATAATTGAGGTCGAGCTGCTGGCGGAAGAAATACCTCGCCAGAGCACACCACCTAGGAGGGGGCTCGACGTAAAGGTATCTCTGCAGGGTCTGAAGACGGAAAGTCGCGAGCTGGGCGCTGACGCACACCAACGACTGACCGCCCTCCTCAAGCGGGAGACTCAAGACCGCGACAGAGACCCAGTGCTTCCTGTTGTTCCAGAAGAAGTCCACCAGCTTCTTCTGTATCTTGGCGACAAACGCAGGGGGAGGGGTCAAAGTGACCAGCCGGTACCACAGCATTGCGGCCACCAGCTGGTTTATGACTAGCGCTCGACCCCTGTAGGACAGCACTCGGAGCAGTCCTGTCCAGCGCCCTAGGCGAGCGGCGACCTTGGCCTCCAGCTCCTGCCAGTTCGCCGGCCAGGCTTCCTCGTCGGGGCTAAGGTAGACTCCCAGATAGAGGAGATGGGTCGTGCTCCAGGCAAAAGGCCTGAGCTCCTCCGGCAGGGAGTCCACCCGCCACTGACCCACCAGGAGTCCGGAACATTTCTCCCAGTTGATCCTGGCGGAGGACGCGGCCGAGTAAATCTCCTGGCACTCACGCATCCTCCGCAGGTCAGCGGGATCCTCTACCGCGAGGAGCACGTCATCGGCGTAAGCCGAGAGGACGACCTCCACGCCCGGCCCTTGCAGAGCCAGTCCCGTCAACCTCGTCCGCAAGAGGCGCAGGAAAGGCTCCACGCAAACGGCGTATAACTGGCCGGACATGGGGCATCCCTGGCGCACCCCTCTCCTAAAGCGAAGGGGCGCCGTCAAGGACCCGTTAACCTTAATCAGACACTCCGCGGCGGCGTACAAAAGTCGGATCCGGGCGACGAAATGCGTCCCGAACCCGAAAGCGCGCAGAGTTCCGAGCAGATAGTCGTGATCCACCCTGTCGAACGCCTTCTCTTGGTCGAGGGATAGGAAGGCGACCGACAGACCAGCCTCCTGGGAGCAATGGATGAGGTCCCGGACCAGATGGATGTTGTCGTGGATTGTCCGGCCCGGGACCGTGTATGACTGGTCGGGGTGGATCATGTGGTCCAGCACGGCACCAAGGCGAGCAGACATCGCCCTGGCGAAGATTTTGTAGTCCGTGCTGAGGAGGGAGACCGGGCGCCAGTTCTTAAGGAGGCGGAGATCGCCCTTCTTAGGCAGCAGGACGATGACTGCCCTGCGCCAAGAGAGGGGCATCTCCCCGGTCGCCAGACTTTCCCCCAGGACCCGCGCGTAGTCGCCCCCCAGGACGTCCCAGAACGCCCTGTGGAACTCCACGGTCAGCCCGTCCAGCCCCGGGGATTTTCCCCTCGAGAGCCGGGCGAGGGCACCGGTCAGCTCCGCCAGGCTTAGCGGAGCTTCCAGATTTTCGGCGCCCTCCGGGCCGACCTTCGGCAGGTCCTCCCACAAAACTCTACGCGCTTCCTCGCTGGACGGATCCGGAGAGAACAGAGCCCCGTAATATTCACGGACCCTGTTGTTGACGCCCTCCGGATCCGAGACGAGAGAGCCGTCGTCGGCCAGCAGCGTCAAGAGCTGCTTACGGACACTCTGCCTTTTTTCCAGCGAGTAGAAGAAGGGGGAGCCGCGGTCCAGATCCCGCAGGAACCGGATCCGCGACCTCACGAACGCGCCTCGGGACCCGACGAGCTGCAGGTCCTTCAGCGCGGCCTTCTTCGCTTCGTACACCGTCCGCAGGGCCGGGTCCTGGACGACTTGACCGAGACGGGCTTCCAGGTCGAGCACCTCTTTTTCTAGGCGCCCGACTCTGGCCGCCCGCCTCTTGGTCGACCCCCTCGCGTACTCTTGACAGAAGACGCGGACGTGAGCCTTGCCCACGTCCCACCATAGCCTCAAGGAGGGGAAGCCCCCCTGCTTCCTTCTCCAGTCGGACCAGAATCGACGGAACGAGTCCTGGAACCGCACGTCCTCCAGCAGCCGGTTGTTAAAGTGCCAGTACGCGGACCCCGTCCTCGCGCGGAGCGAAGCGAGCTCCGCCCACACCAGGTGGTGGTCCGAACACGGCACCGGCCGCATGGAGGCCGCCGGGACGCAGGAAACGTACGCCCGAGACACGTAAAGGCGGTCGACTCTAGACCATCCAACTCCAGGCCTCACCCAAGTAAAGGCGCTGGAGTCGGGGTGGAGATTTCGCCAGACGTCCACCAAGTCGAAGGACCCGACCAGGTCCCTCAACTTCTCCATCGCCGTCATGCACTGCGGGGCACCGGAGCGGTCCCTCGCCTCGAGGGTGCAGTTAAAATCCCCCCCGAGGACAATGCAGTCGCCGACGTCGACGGAGCCAAGAAGAGCGGACACCTCTTCAAAGAAGCGCGTTTGCTGCGGGCCGGGATGAGGGGCGTACACGTTCACGAGGTGGAGCGGCACGTCCCCCAGGCGAACCGTTACGTGCAGCAAGCGGCCTGGCACGGGCTCCTCGACCCCCAAGATCTCCGGCTGAAAATGCGGGCCCAGCAAGATGGCCACCCCACTAGAAATGGCGGTGAGGTGGCTCATGCGGACCTCTCCTTGCCATTCCAGGAGCCACGTGGCTTCGTCTCCCGGAACGGTGTGGGTTTCTTGCAGGAAGCACACCGCATATTTCCCCTCCCGCAGGAGCGAAAAATTGTCAAATCTACGGCGTGCCCCTCTGCCGCCGTTGATGTTGAGGCTGGCTATGGTTATCTTCATGGCAAAAGCATAGTGCAACCTCTACCTTAACCTATTGTGGGGGAGGGAGCGGAGTCTTTTGTTGAACTCCGCTCCCTCCGCAGCCCAGCGAGGAGTCCCTCGAGCTCGCGCAGCTCAAGGTGCTGCTCCTTTGTCAAGGGCCCGCCCGCGGCCAAGGTTTTAACGGCGGCGCGGACGGACCCCTTGATCAGCTCCGGCTCGGACCATTTTTCCAGGGCCAGTCGGGCTTGGTCGCGGCGACCCCGGCTCTGGGCCAAAAAGTCCCGGAGTTCCTTTGCAGGAACGAGGAGGGCCTCAGCGGCGGCCGCGAGCAGATCCACCGCCTCACTGGCGGTGGTCTCTAGGTCTTCACCCGCGTCCCCCACCGAGTCCCCGTCCTCCTCCGGGAGGTGGCCGCCAGCAGCCGGCCCATCGACCGCACAAGGTACGGCAAATGAACCGGCCGCTCCAACCGGCCCTGGCACTGCCCCGATCCCACCCCCAGGATCGTCGGCAGAGGAGTCCCCACTGGGCTCTTTTAAAAATGGTGCTGGGTCGGGAAATGACAGCGGAAGGGGTTCCCCCTCCGCCCCAGGAACCGGAGAACAAGGAGAGACCCGGCCATAGGAAATCCCCAGGCCCCCCAAGTGCTCCAGCTCCAAAGTAAGGGGCGAGGGTGGGTGTTCCTCCCCCTCCCCGCTGCCACCCCCCGGCCCAGCATCTACAGTTTCATTAAAAACAGTAAATTGTGTTTCTGCCGGGTCGAGCGTCTCCCGGGGGAAGTTGGGTATTGGCTGGGCGGGCTCAGGTTCGGCCTTTTCGGCCTCGCCCGCCTCAGTCCCCGGGACGCCCGGCCCGGCGGCTACGCATTCCTCCGCGGTCCCCACGCCCCCCACGACAGGCAGATCTTCCACTCCATCCCCAGGAGGCAGCGGCTGGGCAGCCTCGACTACCTCACCCTCCCCGGGGACAGACTCTTCGCGCCTGCAGCGCAATTTGGGAGCGCTGGTGGGGGACGCGGGACACGCGGCGGGCACCGACTCCTCCGCGGAGGGATGTTGTTCCCCCTCCGCGTCATTGGGACGGTGCCTCTTTTTGTTCCTGGGGGCGCGCGGAGTCAGGGAGACCTCCATGTCTGCCGAGGCCTCCCGCTCCGCCCCCCCCTTTTCCTTTTCTTGCCCGCGCCCGGGCCCCTCTGTGGTGTTGTTCAAGGGCTCGGGCACGGGCTCGGGGCACCCCGCGCTCGCCGGTGACGGGGTTGGGCTGAGCGCGGTGGTCAAATTATCCGGCGCACTGAGGGGACCCGCCTCTTGATGTTTTGTCTTCTTCCGCGCCTTCTTTCCGGTCGGACGCTCTCCCTCCCCCCCGCCGGAGGCCCTGAAAACAAAGGCCTCCGACGATGCCCGCGCACCCATGGCTCCCGGCACGCGGACGCAACTAGGGGGAGGGGTGGCGGCGGCGCCAGCCTTGGCCGCCTTCGGTGGTTTGGTGGCCTTGGAGGCGGGGCAGTTCTTGCGAACGTGCCCCACCTCCCTGCAGGCATGGCACCGCACGCCGTCCGACGTCCAGAAGACGCGGTAGGCAGTCCCCTCGTGCACCACATTAAAATTACCCTCCGTCGTGTCCTCCCGCGCCAGCCGGACAAAGAGCTGGCGGCGGAAGGAGAACACGTGGCGCAGGCTGTTCTCCCTGAGGCCGAGCGGTATGGGGTTGATCCCTGACCTTACCTCCCCCAGTTGGTGTAGGTGAGGGAGGAGGAGCTCAGCGGGAACAAAGGGCGGGACGTTTGAAATGATGACCCTCTGCGCGGTGGCCTCGAGAGGGTCCACCGGCAGGAACGTCCCGCCCACCGTGAGCCCCTTTTCAAGGGCCAGGGACACCGCCCGCTCCGACCCCAGGAAGAACACGGCCTTCCCAGACATCTTGGAGGCTGCGACAATGGCCGAGGGGCCGACTACCCCAGCCATCGCCCGCACGCACTCCTCAATGCTCATTGTGGGGTGAGTGTAGCTCTTGACCCCGTGTTTCCTGGTTATAAATCTGAACGGTGGCAGGGCAGCGGGTGGCGCAGGAGGTGCCGTGGATGTGGACACCGCCTGCGCATACGTCCTTGCTGGCCCTGCCACCGGCGTGGATGGGGTCGCCATCACGGGGTCCCTTTAAGGGCTACACCCACCCCAAAGTCACAGGCCTTAATGGTCTTTTAATGGCCTCGTATATTAACTGAGCAGAGGAGCCCTTAACGAGGCACCTCTCCCCTCGTTGACAATTGGGGAGAGGCCTTGCTCCCTCTGCTCAGTTGTCTTAATTGTTTTTTTTTTTTTGCAAATTTGGAAGGAAGAGGCCTCAGAGAGAGAGGGGGGGGAAACAGAGTAGCAGAGAAAGAGAGAGGGGGGTGGGAAGGGGGGGGGGGACTGCGAGGGCAGGTCTCCCCTCGCAGCTGTGGGTGGGTGCACTCCCCAGATGGCAAAAACACAAAAGTCCTTGGGGTGGTCTTCAGGTGGGGGGAGAAGATGTCTTCACCTGGGGTAGCTGGAGCCACCAGGCACTCCTAACGATCTTTAATTGGGTGAATAAGAAAAACAACAATCTTCAGCCTGGTAGCTCCAGCTATCCCAGGCTAGGCAAATGTGGGGGGGGTGGGGGGGGTTCCAATTGTGGGGGGGGCCTAGTTGTAAGCAAGGCCCCCACACACACTTCCACACACACACACACCCCCCGCGATGTTCCGGCCCTCAGTGGTCTTCTTTCCTCCCCCCACCGAAACAACAAAGTCTTTTTGGGGAAATGCACCCACACCCACCTGTAGAATGTTGAGTCTCCCTCCTTCCACACTGGATGGTTGTTGTGGTTTTTCCCCCTCTCTCCAACTCCTTGCAGAATGGTAAAGTTGTTCAAAGTTTTCTGCTTTCTCCTCCTCTCCCTCTGGTTAAAGTTGTGGTGAAGCCCCTTCCTTCCTTCTGTTCCTGGGCTGGTCTCAGGGCTCTACAGGCAGGAGCTCAAGTTGCTTGCTGCTCCTCTCACTGCTCACAGTTCCTACTGAGCAGGACACGCCTCCACTGCTGCACAATTGGTCCTTGGGCATGAATGACAGAAGGATAGTTTGCAGATGAAGCAGGTAATCAGGAAGGTGAATGGAATGTTGGCCTTCATTGCGAAAGGGATGGAGTACAAAAGCAGGGAGGTCCTGCTGCAACTGTATAGGGTATTGGTAAGGCCGCACCTGGAGTACTGCATGCAGTTTTGGTCACCTTACTTAAGGAAGGATATACTGGCTTTGGAGGGAGTACAGAGACAAGTCACTCGGCTGATTCCGGAGATGAGGGGGTTACCTTATGATGATAGATTGAGTAGACTGGGTCTTTACTCGTTGGAGTTCAGAAGGATGAGGGGTGATCTTATAGAAACATTTAAAATAATGAAAGAGATAGACAAGATAGAGGTGGAGAGGTTGTTTCCACTGGTCGGGGAGACTAGAACTAGGGGGCACAGCCTCAAAATACGGGGGAGCCAACTTAAAACCGAGTTGAGAAGGAATTTCTTCTCCCAGAGGGTTGTGAATCTGTGGAATTCTCTGCCCAGGGAAGCAGTTGAGGCTAGCTCATTGAATGTATTCAAATCACAGATAGGTAGATTTTTTAACCAATAAGGGAATTAAGGGTTATGAGGAGCGGGCAGGTAAGTGGAGCTGAGTCCACGGCCAGATCAGCCATGATCTTATTGAATGGTGGAGCAGGCTCGATGGGCTAGATGGCCTACTCCTGTTCCTAATTCTTATGTTCTTATAAATATCAAAACCAAAACTGTACGCAGTATTCCGGGTGTGGCCTCACCAATAACCTGTACAGCTGTAGCAAGACTTCCCTGCTTTTATACCAATCCTCAATCCATGTTAGTATATTACCCCTAATCCCATGAACCCTAATTTTGTTTAATAATCTCTTGTGTGGCACATTATCGAATGCCTTCTGAAAATCCAAATGGACCACATCCACTGGTTCCCCCGATCTATTCTTCTAGTTACCACCTCAAAAAACTTAAAACAGATTTAGAACATAAGAACATAAGAATTAGGAACAGGAGTAGGCCATCTAGCCCCTTGAGCCTGCTCCACCACTCAATAAGATCATGGCTGATCTGGCCGTGGAATCAGCTCCACTTACCTGCCCGCTCCCCATAACCTTTAATTTCCTTATTGGTTAAAAAATCTACCTATCTGTGATTTGAATACATTCAATGAGCTAGCCTCAACTGCTTCCCTGGGCAGAGAATTCCACAGATTCACAACCCTCTGGGAGAAGAAATTCCTTCTCAACTCT
Source organism: Pristiophorus japonicus (assembly GCF_044704955.1). Classification (NCBI taxonomy): domain Eukaryota; kingdom Metazoa; phylum Chordata; class Chondrichthyes; family Pristiophoridae; genus Pristiophorus; species Pristiophorus japonicus. The sequence goes on along the minus strand of NC_091984.1, from coordinate 8,279,764 downwards.
GTTTTAAATCGGCTCCCCGGTATTTTGAGGCTGTGCCCCCTCGTTCTAGTCTCCCCGACCAGTGGAAACAACCTCTCCGACTCTATCTTGTCTATCCCTTTCATTATTTTAAATGTTTCTGTAAGATCACCCCTCATCCTTCTGAACTCCAACGAGTAAAGACCCAGTCTACTCAATCTATCATCATAAGGTAACCCCCTCATCTCCGGAATCAGCCGAGTGAATCGTCTCTGTACCCCCTCCAAAGCTAATATATCCTTCCTTAAGTAAGGTGACCAAAACTGCACGCAGTACTCCAGGTGCGGCCTCACCAATACCCTATACAGTTGCAGCAGGACCTCCCTGCTTTTGTACTCCATCCTTCTCGCAATGAAAGCCAACATTCCATTCGCCTTCCTGATTTACCTGCTGCACCTCCAAACTAACTTTTTGGGATTCATTTCATGCACAAGAACCCCCAGGTCCCTCTGCACCGCAGCATGTTGTAATTTCTCCCCATTCAAATAGTATTCTCTTTTAGTGTTTTTTTTTCCCAAGGTAGATGACCTCACATTTTCCGACATTGTATTCCATCTGCCAAACCTTAGCCCATTCGCTTAACCTATCTAAATCTCTTTGCAGCCTCTCTGTGTCCTATGCACAACCCGCTTTCCCACTAATCTTTCTGTCAAACGTGTTTTCCCTTTCATAAATCCATGTTGACTCTGCCCAATCCTCTTATTATTTTCTCAGTGCCCTTCATCGTGGAGTCGGGGGGGAGCAGTTGGAGGAGCAGCGGCGGCCTATAAAGGCCCAGTGGCAGTCCGGGGTCAGCGGCAGTCGGGGAGCTAGCTGCTGCTGCAGCACAGTCTAAAGTAAGACAGAAGTAAAAAATAATCGAAGTGTGATGTCACAGCCGAGAGGGTAAGTGATTAGCTGATTGATTGGTGAGTAGTTTTCTTTTTCTTTACGTATCACGTGTAGTGAGTTGGTCTTACCGCAGGAGAAGGGTCCACAGCCAGCTAGGGAATGGAAGACCAGCAGGAAGGGCAGTGCAAGGAAGATAGGGCAGGGGTCCCTTGTGGTCATCCCCCTGCAAAACAGATACACTGCTTTGAGTACTGTTGGGGGGGATGACTCATCAGGGGAGGGCAGCAGCAGCCAAGTTCATGGCACCGTGGCTGGCTCTGCTGCACAGGAGGGCAGGAAAAAGATTGGGAGCGCGACAGTGATAGGGGATTCAATGGTGATGGGAATAGATAGGCGTTTCTGCGGCTGCAACCGAGACTCCAGGATGGTATGTTGCCTCCCTGGTGCAAGGGTCAGGGAAGTCTTAGAGCGGGTGCAGGACATTCTGAAATGGGAGGGAGAACAGCCAGTTGTCGTGGTGCACATTGGTACCAACGACATAGGTAAAAAAAGGGATGAGGTCCTATGAAACGAATTTAAGGAGCTAGGAGCTAAATTAAAAAGTAGGACCTCAAAAGTAGTAATCTCGGGATTGCTACCAGTGCCACGTGCTAGTCAGAGTAGGAATCGCAGGATAGCGCAGATGAATACGTGGCTTGAGCAGTGGTGCAGCAGGGAGGGATTCAAATTCCTGGGGCATTGGAACCGGTTCTGGGGGAGGTGGGACCAGTACAAATCGGACGGTCTGCACCTGGGCAGGACCGGAACCAATGTCCTAGGGGGAGTGTTTGCTAGTGCTGTTGGGGAGGAGTTAAACTAATATTGCAGGGGGATGGGAACCTATGCAGGGAGACAGAGGGAGACAAAAATGAGGCAAAAGCAAAATACAGAAAGGAGATGAGGAAAAGTGGAGGGCAGAGAAATCCAAGGCAAAGAACAAAAAGGGCCACTGTACAGCAAAATTATAAAAGGACAAAGGGTGTTAAAAAAGAAAGCCTGAAGGCTTTGTGTCTTAATGCAAGGAGTATCCGCAATAAGGTGGATGAATTAACTGTGCAAATAGATGTTAACAAATATGATGTGATTGGGATTACGGAGACGTGGCTCCAGGATGATCAGGGCTGGGAACTCAACATCCAGGGGTATTCAACATTCAGGAAGGATAGAATAAAAGGAAAAGGAGATGGGGTAGCATTGCTGGTTAAAGAGGAGATTAATGCAATAGTTAGGAAAGACATTAGCTTGGATGATGTGGAATCTATATGGGTAGAGCTGCAGAACACTAAAGGGCAAAAAACGTTAGTGAGAGTTGTGTACAGACCTCCAAACAGTAGTAGTGATGTTGGGGAGGGCATCAAACAGGAAATTAGAAGTGCATGCAATAAAGGTGCAGCAGTTATAATGGGTGACTTTAATATGCACATAGATTGGGCTAGCCAAACTGGAAGCAATACGGTGGAGGAGGATTTCCTGGAGTGCATAACGGATGGTTTTCTAGACCAATATGTCGAGGAACCAACTAGGGGGGAGGCCATCTTAGACTGGGTGCTGTGTAATGAGAGAGGATTAATTAACAACCTCATTGTGCGAGGCCCCTTGGGGAAGAGTGATCATAATATGGTGGAATTCTGCATTAGGATGGAAAATGAAACAGTTAATTCAGAGACCATGGTCCAGAACTGAAAGAAGGGTAACTTTGAAGGTATGAGGCGTGAATTGGCTAAGATAGATTGGCGAATGATACTTAAGGGGTTGACTGTTAATGGGCAATGGCAGACATTTAGAGACCGCATGGATGAATTACAACAATTGTACATTCCTGTCTGGCGCAAAAATAAAAAAGGGAAGGTGGCTCAACCGTGGCTATCAAGGGAAATCAGGGATAGTATTAAAGCCAAGGAAGTGGCATACAAATTGGCCAGAAATAGCAGTGAACCTGGGTACTGGGAGAAATTTAGAACTCAGCAGAGGAGGACAAAGGGTTTGATTAGGGCAGGGAAAATGGAGTACGAGAAGAAGCTTGCAGGGAACATTAAGGCGGATTGCAAAAGTTTCTATAGGTATGTAAAGAGAAAAAGGTTAGTAAAGACAAACGTAGGTCCCCTGCAGTCAGAATCAGGGGAAGTCATAACGGGGAACAAAGAAATGGCAGACCAATTGAACAAGTACTTTAGTTCAGTATTCACTACAGAGGACACAAACAACCTTCCGGATATAAAAGGGGTCAGAGGGTCTAGTAAGGTGGAGGAACTGAGGGAAATCTTTATCAGTCGGGAAATTGTGTTGGGGAAATTGATGGGATTGAAGGCCGATAAATCCCCAGGGCTTGATGGACTGCATCCCAGAGTACTTAAGGAGGTGGCCTTGGAAATAGCGGATGCATTGACTGTCATTTTCCAACATTCCATTGACTCTGGATCAGTTCCTATCGAGTGGAGAGTAGCCAATGTAACCCCACTTTTTAAAAAAGGAGGGAGAGAGAAAGCAGGGAATTATAGACCGGTCAGCCTGACCTCAGTAGTGGGTAAAATGATGGAATCAATTATTAAGGATGTCATAGCAGCGCATTTGGAAAGAGGTGATATGATAGGTCCAAGTCAGCATGGATTTGTGAAAGGGAGATCATGCTTGACAAATCTTCTGGAATTTTTTGAGGATGTTTCCAGTAAAGTGGACAAAGGAGAACCAGTTGATGTGGTATATTTGGACTTTCAGAAGGCTTTCGACAAGGTCCCACACAAGAGATTAATATGCAAAGTTAAAGCACATGGGATTGGGGGTAGTGTGCTGACGTGGATTGAGAACTGGTTTTCAGACAGGAAGCAAAGAGTAGGAGTAAATGGATACTTTTCAGAATAGTAGGCTGTGACTTGTGGGGTACCGCAGGGTTCTGTGCTGGGGCCCCAGCTGTTTACATTGTACATTAATGATTTAGACGAGGGGATTAAATGTAGTATCTCCAAATTTGCGGATGACACTAAGTTGGGTGGCAGTGTGAGCTGCGAAGAGGATGCTATGAGGCTGCAGAGTGACTTGGATAGGTTAGGTGAGTGCGCAAATGCGTGGCAGATGAAGTATAATGTGGATAAATGTGAGGCTATCCACTTTGGTGGTAAATACAGAGAGACAGACTATTATCTGAATGGTGACAGTTTAGGAAAAGGGAAGGTGCAACGAGACCTGGGTGTCATGGTACATCAGTCATTGAAGGTTGGCATGCAGGTACAGCAGGCGGTTAAGAAAGCAAATGGCATGTTGGCCTTCATAGCGAGGAAATTTGAGTGCAGGGGCAGGGAGGTGTTGCTACAGTTGTACAGGGCCTTGGTGAGGCCACACCTGGAGTATTGTGTACAGTTTTGGTCTCCTAACTTGACGAAGGACATTCTTGCTATTGAGGGAGTGCAGCGAAGATTCACCAGACTGATTCCCGGGATGGTGGGACTGACCTATCAAAAAAGACTGGATCAACTGGGCTTGTATTCACTGGAATTCAGAAGAGTGAGAGGGGACCTCATAGAAACGTTTAAAATTCTGACGGGTTTGGACAGGTTGGATGCAGGAAGAATGTTCCCAATGTTGGGGAAGTCCAGAACCAGGGGTCACAGTCTAAGGATAAGGGGTAAGCCATTTAGGACCGAGATGAGGAGAAACTTCTTCACCCAGAGAGTGGTGAACCTGTGGAATTCTCTACCACAGAAAGTAGTTGAGGCCAATTCACTAAATATATTCAAAAGGGAGTTAGATGAAGTCCTTACTACTCCGGGGATCAAGGGGCATGGCGAGAAAGCAGGAATGGGGTACTGAAGTTTCATGTTCAGCCATGAACTCATTGAATGGCGGTGCAGGCTAGAAGGGCTGAATGGCCTGCCTCTGCACCTATTTTCTATGTTTCTATGTTTATCTTTTTTATTTTTCTTATCAGTCGTAAACCTTGTCATGGTTGCCAAATGAAGTAATTTAAGGGTTAAGTCATGGCAGGAGAGCCCAGACCCCTGCCATGCTCCTCGTGTGCTGTGTGGGAAATCAGGGACACTTCCTGTCATGTATGCAACCTTCATACAACTTCATGTAACCTTCATGTAACTGTAACCTTCATGCAACCACACTGTACACTGCAGTCAGTCGAGGAGGCGGGAACTCGGAGCAGTGCGAGTCCGGGGTCGGCGAGAGGCCTATAAAGGCCAGCGGGAGTCGAGCAGTTCGAGCAGTCAGTCGAGGAGGCGGGAGATCGGAGCAGCGCGAGTCCGGAGTCGGCGAGAGGCCTATAAAGGCCAGCGGGAGTCGAGCAGTTCGAGCAGTCAGTCGAGGAGGCGGGAGATCGGAGCAGCGCGAGTCCGGAGCCGGCGAGAGGCGGGGCTTGTGCAGCTACAGGGAGAAGGCAAAAAAGAAGTAGAAAGAAACAGAAAGGTGACGTCACAGCCAAGGGGGTAAGTGATTGGCTGGTGATTGGTGAGTAGTTTTTCTTTTTTCTCTTCTATAACAGTCAGTAACTTTTAATATTGTTGTTGCCAATTTAAGTGTATCTAAGGGTTAAGTCATGACAGGGGACCTCGGTCACGTGATATGCTCCTCCTGTACCATGTGGGAACTTCCGGTGTCCCTGACGATTACGTGTGCGGGACGTTTATCCACCTCCAGCTCCTGACGGACCGCGTTGCGGAATTGGAGCTGAGGGTGGATTCACTCTGGAGCATCCACGATGCTGAGAACGATGTGAGTAGCACGTGTAGCGAGTTGGTCTTACCGCAGGAGATGGGTCCACAGCCAGCTAGGGAATGGAAGACCAGCAGGAAGAGTAGTGCAACGAAGGTAGTACAGGTGTCCCCTGTAGTCATCCCCCTGCAAAACAGATACACTGCTTTGAGTACTGTTGGGGGGGATGACTCTTCAAGGGCGGGCAGCAGCATCCAAGTTCATGGCATCGTGGCTGGCTCTGCTGCACAGGAGGGCAGGAAAAAGAGTGGGAGAGCAATAGTGATAGGGGATTCAATTGTGAGGGGAATAGATAGGCTTTTCTGCGGCTGCAACCGAGACTCCAGGATGGTATGTTGCCTCCCTGGTGCAAGGGTCAAGGATGTCTCGGAGCGGGTGCAGGACATTCTAAAAAGGGAGGGAGAACAGCCAGTTGTCGTGGTGCACATTGGTACCAACGACATAGGTAAAAAAAGGGATGAGGTCCTATGAAACGAATTTAAGGAGCTAGGAGCTAAATTAAAAAGTAGGACCTCAAAATTAGTAATCTCGGGATTGCTACCAGTGCCACGTGCTAGTCAGAGTAGGAATCGCAGGATAGCGCAGATGAATACATGACTTGAGCAGTGGTGCAGCAGGGAGGGATTCAAATTCCTTGGGGAATTGGAACCGGTTCTGGGGGAGGTGGGACCAGTACAAACCGGACGGTCTGCACCTGGGCAGGACCGGAACCAATGTCCTAGGGGGAGTGTTTGCTAGTGCTGTTGGGGAGGAGTTAAACTAATATTGCAGGGGGATGGGAACCAATGCAGGGAGACAGAGGGAAACAAAAAGGAGACAAAAGCAAAAGACAGAAAGGAGATGAGGAAAAGTGGAGGGCAGAGAAACCCAAGAAAAAGAACAAAAAGGGCCACTGTACAGCAAAATTCTAAAAGGACAAAGGGTGTTAAAAAAACAAGCCTGAAGGCTTTGTGTCTTAATGCAAGGAGTATCCGCAATAAGGTGGATGAATTAACTGTGCAAATAGATGTTAACAAATATGATGTGATTGGGATTACGGAGACGTGGCTCCAGGATGATCAGGGCTGGGAACTCAACATCCAGGGGTATTCAACATTCAGGAAGGATAGAATAAAAGGAAAAGGAGGTGGAGTAGCATTGCTGGTTAAAGAGGAGATTAATGCAATAGTTAGGAAGGACATTAGCTTGGATGATGTGGAATCTATATGGGTAGAGCTGCAGAACACCAAAGGGCAAAAAACGTCAGTGGGAGTTGTGTACAGACCTCCAAACAGAAGTAGTGATGTTGGGGAGGGCATCAAACAGGAAATTAGGAGTGCATGCAATAAAGGTGCAGCAGTTATAATGGGTGACTTTAATATGCTGTGGAAATGTATTTTTATCTAAGCTGATACCATATGGTATTTGTGTGCCCTTTGCAATATATATATATCAAAATGGAGTCCTGGCCCTTCCAGAACTTTCTGCATTTTAGCAGTCAGCTTGCATAAACAGCTAAACCTGGTTTGAGATGGCTGATGGCCATCAGACAGTTAGGAGACAAGTCATGCTGAGACAAGTACCCCCCCATGGTGCTTTCCTATTGTCTACACTACAGGAGTTCCATGTCACCCCACCCTTATCTTCTAGCCATTATCTCTTGCAGAGACCTCATCCATTTGATGCAAACAGATAAACTGACCAGGAAATTGAACTTTCCTGACACAATACAAGACAGGTGATAGCCCATTACCTATGACTCATGGAGTAATGGCCGGCTGGCCAACTGATAACCCTGACAAAAGGAAATATCTGGATACCATGTCAGGGCCAGGATATAGTAATGAACTCTTTATCTGTATTCACCGACTGTGAGACAGGGCAATACACAGGGAGAGGCCATAACTTGGGTTTTACTGTATAAATATCTTGTTAAACTGAACCATTTCGGAGGTGTTCACTTAGCCCTTGACTGAGTGTAACCTGCCCCTTGCTAGCAAGTAAATTAAAGAAACTTCTACCGGAGCTGTAAGTGTCGGAGTCATTCTTTTCGGAGGTCGAGATTTCGACAATGCACATAGATTGGGATAACCAAACTGGAAGCAATACGGTGGAGGAGGATCTCCTGGAGTGCATAAGGGATGGTTTTCGAGACCAATATGTCGAGGAACCAACTAGGGGGGAGGCCACTTAGATTGGATGTTGTTTTATGAGAGAGGATTAATTAGCAATCTCTTTGTGCAAGGCCCCTTGGGGAAGAATGACCATAATATGGTGGAATTCTGCATTAGGATGGAGAATGAAACAGTTAATTCAGAGACCATGGTCCAGAACTTAAAGAAGGGTAACTTTGAAGGTATGAGGCGTGAATTGGCTAGGATAGATTGGCGAATGATACTTAAGGGGTTGACTGTGGATGGGCAATGGCAGACATTTAGAGACCACATGGATGAACTACAACAATTGTACATTCCTGTCTGGCGTAAAAATAAAAAAGGGAAGGTGGCTTAACCGTGGCTGTCAAGGGAAATCAGGGATAGTATTAAAGCCAAGGAAGTGGCATACAAATTGGCCAGAAATAGCAGCGAATCCGGGAACTGGGAGAAATTTAGAACTCAGCAGAGGAGGATAAAGGTTTGATTAGGGCAGGGAAAATGGAGTACGAGAAGAAGCTTGTAGGGAACATTAAGACGGATTGCAAAAGTTTCTATAGATATGTAAAGAGAATAAGGTTACTAAAGACAAACGTAGGTCCCCTGCAGTCAGAATCAGGGGAAGTCATAACGGGGAACAAAGAAATGGCAGACCAATTGAACAAGTACTTTGGTTCGGTATTCACTAAGGAGGACACAAACAACCTTCCGGAGATAAAAGGGGTCAGAGGGTCTAGTAAGGAGGAGGAACTGAGGGAAATCCTTATTAATCGGGAAATTGTGTTGGGGAAATTGATGGGATTGAAGGCCGATAAATCCCCAGGGCCTGATGGGCTGCATCCCAGAGTACTTAAGGAGGTGGCCTTGGAAATAGTGGATGCATTGACAGTCATTTTCCAACATTCCATTGACTCTGGATCAGTTCCGATCGAGTGGAGGGGAGCCAATGTAAACCAACTTTTTAAAAAAGGAGGGAGAGAGAAAACAGGGAATTATAGACCGGTCAGCCTGTCCTCAGTAGTAGGTAAAATGATGGAATCAATTATTAAGGATGTCATAGCAGCGCATTTGGAAAGAGGTGACATGATAGGTCCAAGTCAGCATGGATTTGTGAAAGGGAAATCATGCTTGACAAATCTTCTGGAATTTTTTGAGGATGTTTCCAGTAGAGTGGACAAGGGAGAACCAGTTGATGTGGTATATTTGGACTTTCAGAAGGCTTTCGACAAGGTCCCACACAAGAGATTAATGTGCAAAATTAAAGCACATGTGATTGGGGGTAGTGTGCTGACATGGATTGAGAACCGGTTGTCAGACAGGAAGCAAAGAGTAGGAGTAAATGGGCACTTTTCAGAATGGCAGGCAGTGACCCGTGGGGTACCGCAAGGTTCTGTGCTGGGGCCCCAGCTCTTTACACTGTACATTAATGATTTAGATAAGGGGATTAAATGTCGTATCTCCAAATTTGCGGATGACACTAAGTTGGGTGGCAGTGTGAGCTGCGAGGAGGATGCTATGAGGCTGCAGAGTGACTTGGATAGTATATTGAGTGAGCAAATGCATGGCAGATGAAGTATAATGTGGATAAATGTGAGGTTATCCACTTTGCTGGTAAAAACAGAGAGACAGACAATTATCTGAATGGTGACAGATTAGGAGAAGGGGAGGTGCAACGAGACCTGGGTGTCATGGTACATCAGTCATTGAAGGTTGGCATGCAGGTACAGCAGGCGGTTAAGAAAGCAAATGGCATGTTGGCCTTCATCGCGAGGGGATTTGAGTACAGGGGCAGGGAGGTGTTGCTACAGTTGTACAGGGCCTTGGTGAGGCCACACCTGGAGTATTGTGTACAGTTTTGGTCTCCTAACTTGAGGAAGGACATTCTTGCTATTGAGGGAGTGCAGCAAAGGTTCACCAGACTGATTCCCGGGATGGTGGGACTGACCTATCAAGAAAGACTGGATCAACTGGGCTTGTATTCACTGGAGTTCAGAAGAATGAGAGGGGACCTCATAGAAACGTTTAAAATTCTGACGGGTTTGGACAGGTTGGATGCAGGAAGAATGTTCCCAATGTTGGGGAAGTCCAGAACCAGGGGACACAGTCTGATGATAAGGGGTAAGCCATTTAGGACCGAGATGAAGAGAAACTTCTTCACCCAGAGAGTGGTGAACCTGTGGAATTCTCTACCACAGAAAGTTGTTGAGGCCAATTCACTAAATATATTCAAAAGGGAGTTAGATGAAGTCCTTACTACTCGGGGGATCAAGGGGTATGGCGAGAAAGCAGGAAGGGCTATTGAAGTTGCATGTTCAGCCATGAACTCATTGAATGGCGGTGCAGGCTAGAAGGGCCGAATGGCCTACTGCTGCACCTATTTTCTATTTTTCTATGTTTCTATGTTTCTATATGTCCTGGAAATGCACACCTTGACCACAGGGCGTGAACTTTTAGGAGGCACTCCTCACCTGGGCACTCAGGTATTTAAAGGGAGATCCCACGTGGATTGATCACTTCTTGGTCCTGGGAATAAAGAAAGGTCACACAGTGACTGTGTCTGCAGTACATGCCTCGTGTGATTCAGTAGCAAGGTGCAGGGACTCCGCATTTGGCGATGAGAAATGGGAATCACCGAACCAAGAGGATCACCACCGGTAGCACATAGGAACGTTATTGTGTGGGTGAGGACTGGGACGACTTCGGTGAGAGACACCAGCAGAGTTTCGTCGCGAAGGACTGGCTGGGAGCGTCAGCGGCTGACAAGCGGAGGGCGCATCTACTGACCAGCTGCGGACCAAAGCCGTATGCGCTGATGAAAGACCTGCTCGCACCCGCAAATCCGGCGGACAAGTCCTTCGTAGAGCTCAGCCAGCTGATCATTGAGCATCTCAAACCAGCGAGTAGCGTACATACACCGGCGTCGGGAGGGACAAAACATCTCGGACTTCGTTGCGGACCTGCGGCGCTTGGCCAGTCTCTGTAAGTTCCAGGACGCCTGCAGCGGGGAGATGTTAAGTGACTTTTTCATTGAGGGCATTAGTCACGCCGGGATTTTCAGGAAGCTCATAGTGACCAAGGACTTGACTTTAGAAAGGGCGCCGTTGATAGCTCAGACCTTTATGGTAGGAGAAGAGGAGACCAAGCTAATTTACACGCGCAGCCCTGGTTTCAACGTGGCGATGGACCAGTGAGTTAACATTGAGAACATGGCTCAGGACCCCGCAGGCAGGCAAGGGCATGTTGAAACCGGCCAGGCAGCAACAGACGCTAGGGTGGGCCCGCAACAGGGACAATGGAAAGGGGATCGGCAATTCACGCCATCTCGAAGAACAATGCGTCCAGTGATGGGACCATTGACACCCACCATCAGAGCGCTTAGAAACAACCAAAGGGACAATCAGAGAGGAATGCCTGGTAACAGTCCTTTTGTTAATAACAATCTCAGCTCATGTTGGAGGTGTGGGGGTAGACATACTGCGAAAAGCTGCAATTTATCTGTAGGAATTGCAACATCAGTGGACACTTGGCCAGAATGTGCAGGAAGGCTGTAGCGAGGCTAATCTACGAGACAGAGGAACCAGACGAGCGGTCTGCAATGCAGGATGATGCTTGGGGCAAAGCCATGGATGCTGAAGTTCAGCGGGTTCATGTGGCTGACGTCCACTGCTCATATACCAAAATGCCACCCATGATGATGAAAGGTTTATTGAATGGCATCCCGGTGTGCATGGAGCTGGACACAGGAGCCAGCCAGTCCCTTATGAGCGCCCAACAATTTGAGAGACTATGGCCACACAGAGCTAGCAGGCCCAAACTGGAACGTATTGACACGCAGCTACGGACGTACACCAAAGAGATCATCCCAGTGCTCGGCAGTGCAAACTTGGTTGTAACACATAATGGGTCAGAGAACCGTCTGCCACTCTGGATTGTCCCAGGAAACAGCCCCGCACTTTTGGGGAGGAGCTGGCTAGTCGAGATGAACTGGAAATGGGGGGATGTGCACGCCATTTCATCTGTGGAGTGAAGCTCATGCTCACAGGTCCTACAGAAATTTGGGACACTGTTTCAACCCGTTGTCAGGACTTTCAAGGGCACCAAAGTAGTGATATGCATCACACCGGACGCCAGACCAGTGCACCACAAAGCCAAAGCGGTGCCGTATGTGATGCGTGAGAAAATTGAAAGTGAATTGGACAGGCTGCTCAGAGAGGGCATAATCTCGGCAGTTGAATTCAGTGACTGGGCAAGCGGATGGCTCGGTCAGGATTTGTGGCGACTACAAGGCCACCATCAACCGAGTGACACTGCAGGACCAATACCCGCTTCCGAGAGCGGAGGACCTTTTTGCCATGCAGGCAGGTGGCAAGCTGTTCACCAAGTTGGACCTCACTTCGGCCTACATGACTCAGGAACTGGCTGAAGAATCCAAGCTTCTGACCACCATCATGACGCAGAAGGGGTTATTTATCTACAACACGTGTCCGTTTGGCATTCGTTCGGCAGCCGCTATCTTTCAGAGGAACATGGAAAGCTTGCTTAAATCCATTCCTGGAACGATCGTATTCCAAGACAACATCCTAATAACAGGTCGAGACACCGAGGAACACCTCCACAACCTGGGGGAGGTGCTACGCCGACTGGATCGGGTAGGCTTGTGGTTGAAAAAGTCCAAGTGTGTGTTTTTGGCCCCAGAGGTCGAGTTTTTGGGCAGGAGGGTTGCCGCAGACGGGATTTGGCCCAGTGAATCAAAAACGGAGGCGACCCGCTGGGCGCCCAGACCCAGCAACACATCGGAGTTGCGATCGTTCCTGGCACTTTTGAACTATTTCGGGAACTTTCTGCCTAACTTAAGCACATTGTTGGAGCCGTTACACGTGCTCTTGTGTAAAAGTTGTGAATGGTTTTGGGGGACGGTCAAGAACGGGCTTTCAACAGAGCGCGGAACCTGCTTTGTTCTAACAAGCTGTTGACCTTGTACGACCCCTGTAAAAAACTGGTTTTAACGTGTAATGCATTATCCTATGGGTTGGGTGCATGTTGCAGCAGAGTAATGATGATGGCCAACTCCAACCGGTGGCTTATACCTCCAGGTCGCTCTCGCAGGCAGAGCGTGGATACGGCATGTTCGAAAAGGAAGCACTCGCTTGTGTTTACGGTGTGAAAAAGATGCACCAGTATCTTTTCGGTCGGCGGTTCGAACTAGTAACGGATCACAAGCCGTTAACATCCCTGTTGTTCGACAGCAAGGCTGTCAATGCCAATGCGTCAGCTCACATACAGCGATGGGCCCTCACGCTGGCTGCGAATGACTACACCATACGGCACCGGCCAGGCACCGAGAATTGCGCTGATGCACTCAGCAGGCTTCCACTGGCCACCACTGAGGGGGCGTCGGAGCAAAGCGCTGAGATGGTCATGGCCGTTGAGGCTTTTGATATCACAGGCTCCCCCATCACAGCCTGCCAGATCAAAATCTGGAGCAACAGAGACCCCTTCCTGTCCGTGATAAAGAAATATGTTCCAACTGGTGATTGGGTGCCTGCACACGGGGCGTGCCCCGAGGAGATCAGACCGTTTCACAGACGGATGGATGAGCTCTCCATCCAAGCCGACTGCCTGCTATGGAGCAGCCAGGTAGTCATGCCCCAGAAAGGAAGGGAAGCATTTATCAGGGAACTCCACAGCGAGCACCCTGGCATCGTGCTAATGAAGGCCATTGCCCGGTCACATGTATGGTGGCTGGGAATTGACTCAGACCTGGAACACTGTGTTCACAGATGCACGACGTGTGCCCAGCTGGGCAATGTCCCCAGGGAGGCACCCCTCATTCTGTGGCCCTGGCCAACCAGGCCGTGGTCATGTGTTCACGGAGACTACGCGGGCCCGTTCATGGCCCTGATCTTTGTCGATGCATACTTGAAATAGATTGAGTGCATCATATTAAACTCGTGCATGACATCCATCACAGTGGAGAGTCTGCGTACGGTTTTCGCGACCCACGGCTTGCCGGACATTCTGGTCAGCGACATTGGCCCGTGCTTCGCTAGGCATGAATACCAGGACTTTATGTCGGGTAATGGCATCAAACACGTCTGGACTGCGCCATTCAAGCCGGCTTCCAATGGCCAGGCGGAACATGCGGTCCAAGTCATAGGGGATAGTGATAGGGGATTCAATTGTAAGGGGAATAGATAGGCGTTTCTGCGGCCGCAACCGAGACTCCAGGATGGTATGTTGCCTCCCTGGTGCAAGGGTCAAGGATGTCTCGGAGCGGGTGGAGGACATTCTAAAAAGGGAGGGAGAACAGCCAGTTGTCGTGGTGCACGTTGGTACCAATGACATAGGTAAAAAAAGGGATGAGTTCCTACAAAATGAATTTAAGGAGCTAGGAGCTAAATTAAAAAGTAGGACCTCAAAAGTAGTAATCTCGGGATTGCTACCAGTGCCACGTGCTAGTCAGAGTAGGAATCGCAGGATAGCTCAGATGAATACGTGGCTTGAGCAATGGTGCAGCAGGGAGGGATTCAAATTCCTGGGGCATTGGAACCGGTTCTGGGGGAGGTGGGACCAGTACAATCCGGACGGTCTGCACCTGGGCAGAATCGGAACCAATGTCCTCGGGGGAGTGTTTGCTAGTGCTGTTGGGGAGGAGTTAAACTAATATGGCAGGGGGATGGGAACCAATTCAGGGAGATAGAGGGAAACAAAAAGGAGGCAAAAACAAAAGACAGAAAGGAGATGAGGAAAAGTGGAGGGCAGAGAAACCCAAGGCAAAGAACAAAAAGGGCCATTGTACAGCAAAATTCTAAAAGGACAGAGGGTGTTAAAAAAACAAGCCTAAAGGCTTTGTGTCTTAATGCAAGGAGTATCCGCAATAAGGTGGATGAATTAACTGTGCAAATAGATGTTAACAAATATGATGTGATTGGGATTACGGAGACGTGGCTCCAGGAAGAGCAGGGCTGGGAACTCAACATCCAGGGGTATTCAACATTCAGGAAGGATAGAATAAAAGGAAAAGGAGGTGGGGTAGCATTGCTGGTTAAGGAGGAGATTAAGGCAATAGTTAGGAAGGACATTAGCTTGGATGATGTGGAATCTATATGGGTAGAGCTGCAGAACACCAAAGGGCAAAAAACGTTAGTGGGAGTTGTGTACAGACCTCCAAACAGTAGTCGTGATGTTGGGGAGGGCATCAAACAGGAAATTAGGGGTGCGTGCAATAAAGGTGCAGCAGTTATAATGGGTGACTTTAATATGCACATAGATTGGGCTAACCAAACTGGAAGCAATACGGTGGAGGAGGATTTTCTGGAGTGCATAAGGGATGGTTTTTTAGACCAATATGTCGAGGAACCAACTAGGGGGGAGGCCATCTTAGACTGGGTGTTATGTAATGAGAAAGGATTAATTAGCAATCTCGTTGTGCGAGGCCCCTTGGGGAAGAGTGACCATAATATGGTGGAATTCTGCATTAGGATGGAGAATGAAACAGTTAATTCAGAGACCACGGTCCAGAACTTAAAGAAGGCTAACTTTGAAGGTATGAGGCGTGAATTGGCTGAGATGGATTGGCGAATGATACTTAAGGGGTTGACTGTGGATGGGCAATGGCAGACATTTAGAGACCGCATGGATGAACTACAACAATTGTACATTCCTGTCTGGCATAGAAATAAAAAAGGGAAGGTGGCTCAACCGTGGCTATCAAGGGCAATCAGGGATAGTATTAAAGCCAAGGAAGTGGCATACAAATTGGCCAGAAATAGCAGCGAACCTGGGGACTGGGAGAAATTTAGAACTCAGCAGAGGAGGACAAAGGGTTTGATTAGGGCAGGGAAAATGGAGTATGAGAAGAAGCTTACAGGGAACATTAAGACGGATTGCAAAAGTTTCCATAGATATGTAAAGAGAAAAAGGTTAGTAAAGACAAATGTAGGTCCCCTGCAGTCAGAATCAGGGGAAGTCATAACGGGGAACAAAGAAATGGCAGACCAATTGAACAAGTACTTTGGTTCGGTATTCACGAAGGAGGACACGAACAACCTTCCGGTTATAAAAGGGGTCGGGGGGTCTAGTAAGGAGGAGGAACTGAGGGAAATCCTTATTAGCCGGGAAATTGTGTTGGGGAAATTGATGGGATTGAAGGCCGATAAATCCCCAGGGCCTGATGGACTGCATCCCAGAGTACTTAAGGAGGTGGCCTTGGAAATAGTGGATGCGTTGACAGTCATTTTCCATCATTCCATTGACTCTGGATCAGTTCCTATGGAGTGGAGGGTAGCCAATGTAACCCCACTTTTTAAAAAAGGAGGGAGAGAGAAAACAGGGAATTATAGACCGGTCAGCCTGACATCGGTAGTGGGTAAAATGATGGAATCAATTATTAAGGATGTCATAGCAGTGCATTTGGAAAGAGGTGACATGATAGGTCCAAGTCAGCATGGATTTGTGAAAGGGAAATCATGCTTGACAAATCTTCTGGAATTTTTTGAGGATGTTTCCAGTAGAGTGGATAAGGGAGAACCAGTTGATGTGGTATATTTGGACTTTCAGAAGGCGTTCGACAAGGTCCCACACAAGAGATTGATGTGCAAAGTTAGAGCACATGGGATTGGGGGTAGTGTACTGACATGGATTGAGAACTGGTTGTCAGACAGGAAGCAAAGAGTAGGAGTAAATGGGTACTTTTCAGAATGGCAGGCAGTGACTAGTGGGGTACCGCAAGGTTCTGTGCTGGGGCCCCAGCTGTTTACACTGTACATTAATGATTTAGATGAGGGGATTAAATGTAGTATCTCCAAATTTGCGGATGACACTAAGTTGGGTGGCAGTGTGAGCTGCGAGGAGGATGCTGTGAGGCTGCAGAGCGACTTGGATAGGTTAGGTGAGTGGGCAAATGCATGGCAGATGAAATATAATGTGGATAAATGTGTGGTTATCCACTTTGGTGGTAAAAACAGAGAGACAGACTATTATCTGAATGGTGACAGATTAGGAAAAGGGGAGGTGCAAAGAGACCTGGGTGTCATGGTACATCAGTCATTGAAGGTCGGCATGCAGGTGCAGCAGGCGGTTAAGAAAGCAAATGGCATGTTGGCCTTCATAGCAAGGGGATTTGAGTACAGGGGCAGGGAGGTGTTGCTACAGTTGTACAGGGCATTGGTGAGGCCACACCTGGAGTATTGTGTACAGTTTTGGTCTCCTAACCTGAGGAAGGACATTCTTGCTATTGAGGGAGTGCAGCGAAGGTTCACCAGACTGATTCCCGGGATGGCGGGACTGACCTATCAAGAAAGACTGGATCAACTGGGCTTGTATTCACTGGAGTTCAGAAGAATGAGAGGGGACCTCATAGAAACATATAAAATTCTGACGGGGTTAGACAGGTTAGATGCAGGAAGAATGTTCCCAATGTTGGGGAAGTCCAGAACCAGGGGTCACAGCCTAAGGATAAGGGGTAAGCCATTTAGGACCGAGATGCGGAGGAACTTCTTCACCCAGAGAGTGGTGAACCTGTGGAATTCTCTACCACAGAAAGTTGTTGAGGCCAATTCACTAAATATATTCAAAAAGGAGTTAGATGAGGTCCTTACTGCTAGGGGGATCAAGGGGTATGGCGAGAAAGCAGGAATGGGGTACTGAAGTTGAATGTTCAGCCATGAACTCATTGAATGGCGGTGCAGGCTAGAAGGGCCGAATGGCCTACTCCTGCACCTATTTTCTATGTTTCTATGTTTCTATGTAAAACAGGGCATGCTCCATTTCCAGCGGAACTACTCATGAAACGCATGCTTAAAACGCGGCTGTCCCTCATTCATCCAGCCCTGGCAGATATTGTTGAGGGCAAGCGCCAGTCCCTAACTGAGTGCCATGATTGTAACGCAAAGGGGAGGTGTACAGAAATCGATGACCCGGTATTTGTTCTTAACCATGCTTTGGGACCCAAGTGGCTTGAGCGCACCGTAAATTGCAGAGGGGAATAGGGTCATAGTGGTCAGACTCAACAATGGGCAGATATGCCGCAAACACTTGGACCAAGTAAAGAAAAGGTTCAGCATAGACACGGAGGAACTTGAGGAAGAGCATGAGATGTCACCCACACCAGTGCCAGTGGACGAGCAACAAGGACAGTCCACAGCATACACAGTCCCTGCGGCCAGCCCGGACAGGCCGGAATCACCTCAGGTGACAGAGATGCATGCCAAGGTTCAGCCACCAGAGCCCCAAATGCGGCGCTCCACGAGAGAGCGTCAACCACCTGAAATACTTAACCTTTGACACAAAAAGACGTGAGGGGGGGAGGTGATGTCATGTATGCAACCTTCATACAACTATAACCTTCATGTAACTGTAACCTTCATGCAACCACATTGTACACTGTATATATGTCCTGGAAATGCACACCTTGACCACAGGGGGTGAACATTTAGGAGGCACTCCTCACCTGGGCACTCAGGTATTTAAAGGAAGGTCCCATGCAGGGTCATCACTTCTTGGTCCTGGAAATAAAGAAAGGTCACATAGTGACCGTGTCTGCAGTACATGCCTCATGTGATTCAGTAGCAAGGTGCAGGGACACCAAACTTCCAGTGTCCCTGACTACTATGTGTGCCGGAAGTGTATCCAGCTGCAGCACCTGACAGACCACATTGCAGCACTGGAGCTGCGCATGGATTCACTCTGGAGCATCCGCGATGGTGAGGGTGTCGTGAATAGCATGCTTCGTGAGTTGGTCACACCACAGGTAAAGGTTACACAAGCAAATAGGGAATGGGTGACCATCAGGCAGAGCAGAAGTAGGAAGGTAGTGCAGGGATCTCCTGTGGTCATCTCGCTACAAAACAAATGTACCATTTTGGGTACTGTTGGGGGACATGGCTCATCAAGGGAAGGCAGCAGCATCTAAGTTCATGGCACCATGGGTGGCTTTGCTGCACAGGAGGGCAGGAAAAAATGTGGGAGAGCTATAGTGGAAGGGGATTCTATTGTAAGGGGAATAGATAGATGTTTCTGCAACAACAAACGAGACTCCAGGATGGTACGTTGCCTCCCTGGTGCAAGGGTCAAGGATGTTTCGGAACAGCTGCAGGGCATTTTGGAGGGAGAGGGTGAAAAGCCAGTTGTCGTGGTGCATATAGTTACCAACGACATAGGTAATAAGCGGGATGAGATCCTACAGGCTGAATTTAGGGAGCGAGGAGTTAAATTAAAAAGTAGGATCTCTAAGGTAGTAATCTCAGGATTGCAACCAGTGCCACATGCTAGTCAGATTAAGAATCGCAGGATAGTTAAGATGAATACGTGGCTTGAGGAATGGTGCAAGAGGGAGGGATTCAAATTCCTGGAACATTGGAACCAGTACTAGGGGAGGTGGGACCAATATAAACCTGGGCAGGACCGGAACCGAGGTCCTAGGGGGAGTGTTTGCTAGTGCTGTTGGGGAGGATTTAAATTAATAGGGCAGGGGGATGGGAACCTATGCAGGGACAGAGGGAAGTAAAATGGGGTCAGAAGCAAAATATATAAAGGAGAAAAGTAAAATTGGAGGGCAGAAAAATCAAAGGCAAAAATCAAAAAGGGCCACATTACAACATAATTCTAAAAGGACAAAGTGTGTTAAAAAAACAAGCCTGAAGGCGATGTGTCTCAATGTGAATAGCATTCATTATAAGGTGGATGAATTACCTGCGCAGATAGCTGTTAACGGATATGATACAATTGGGGTTACGGAGACATGGCTTCAGGGTGACCAAGGCTGGGGACTCAGCATTCAAGGGTATTCAATATTCAGGAAAGATAGACAGAAAGGAAAAGGAGATGCGGTAGCATTACTGGTTAAAGAGGAGATTAACGCAATAGTGAGGAAAGACATTAGCGTGGATGATGTGGAATCTGTATGGGTAGAGCTGCGGAACACCAAAGGGCAGAAAACGCGAGTGTGCTTTGTGTACAGACCACCAAACAGTAATAGTGAGGTTGGGGATGGCATCAAACAGGAAATTAGGGATGTGTGCAATAAAGGTACAACAGTTATCATTCGTAACTTTAATCTACATATAGCTTGGGCTAAACAAACTGGTAGCAATACGGTGGAGGAGGATTTCCTGGAGTGTATAAGGGATGGTTTTCTAGACCAATATATTGAGGAACCAACTAGAGAGCTGTCATCCTCGACTGGGTGTTGTGTAATGAGAGAGGATTAATTAGCAATCTTGTTGTGAGAGGCCCCTTGGGGAAAAGTGACCATAATATGGTAGAATTCTTCATTAAGATGGAGAGTGACACAGTTAATTCAAAGACCTGAGTCCTGAACTTAAAGAAAGGTAACTTTGATGGTATGAGATGTGAATTGGCTAGGATAGACTGGTGCATGATACTTAAAGGGTTGACGGTGGATAGGCAATGGCAGACATTTAAAGATCACATGCATGAACTTCAACAATTGTACGTCCCTGTCTGGCATAAAAATAAAACTGGGAAGGTGGCTCAATCGTGGCTTACAAGGGAAATTAGCGATAGTGTTAAATCCAAGGAAGAAGCATACAAAGTGGCCAAAACAAATAGCAAACCTGAGGACTGGGAGCAATTTAGAATTCAACAGAAGAGGACAAAGGGTTTAATTAGGAGGGGGAAAATAGAATATGAGAGTAAGCTTGCAGGGAACATAAAAACTGACTGCAAAAGCTTCCACAGATACGTGAAGAAAAAAAGATTAGTGAAGACAAATGTGGGTCCCTTACAGTCAGAATCAGATGAATTTATAATGGGGAACAAAGAAATGGCAGACCAATTGAATAAATAATTTGGTTCTGTCTTCACTGAGGAAGACACAAAAACCTTTCGGAAATACTAGGGACAGAGGGTCTAGCGAGAAGGAGGAACTAAAGGAAATCCTTATTAGTCAGCAAATTGTGTTAGGAAAATTGATGGGATTGAAGGCTGATAAATCCCGAGGGCCTGACAGTCTGTATCCCAGAGTACTTATGGGAGTGTCCAGAGAAATAGTGGATGCATTGGTGGTCATTTACCAAAATTCTATAGAATCTGGATCAGTTCCTATGGACTGGAGGGTAGCTAATGTAACCGCACTTTTTCAAAAAGGAGGGAGAGAGAAAACAGGGAATTATAGACTGGTCAGCCTAACATCGGGGGTAGGAAAAATGTTGGAATCAATTATTAAAGATGTAATTACAGCGCATTTGGAAAACAGTGATAGGATCAGTCCAAGTCAGCATGGATTTATGAAAGGGAAATCATGCATGACAAATCTTCTAGAATTTTTTGAGGATGTAACTAGTAGATGGACAAGGGGAAGCCAGTGGATGTGGTATATTTAGACTTTCAAAAGGCTTTTGACAAGGTCCCACACAAGAGATTTGTGTGCAAAATTAAAGAACATGGTGTTTGGCGTAATGTATTGACGTAGATAGAGAACTGGTTGGCAGACAGGAAGCAAAGAGTAGGAATAAACGGGTCCTTTTCAGAATGGCAGGCAGTGACTAGTGGGGTACCGCAAGGTTCAGTGCTGGGACTCCAGCTATTTACAATATACATTCATGATTTGGACAAAGGAATTGAATGTAAAATCTCCAAGTTTGCAGATGACATGAAGCTGGTTGGCAGTGTGAGCTGTGAGGAGGTTGCTAAGAGGCCGCAGGGTGACTTGGACAGGTTAGGTGACTGGGCAAATACATGGCAGATGCGGTATAATATAGATAAATGTGAGGTTATCCACTTTGGTGGTAAAAACAGGAAGGCAGATTATTTTCTGAATGGTGACAGATTCGTAAAAGGGGAAGTGCAACGAAACCTGGGTGTCATGGTACATCAGTCATTGAAATTTGGCACACAGGTACAGCAGGCGGTGAAGAAGGCAAATGGTATGTTGGCTTTCATAGCGAGAGGATTTGAGTATAGGAGCAGGGAGGTCTTACTACAGTTGTACAGGGCCTTGGTGAGGCCACACCTTGAATATTGTGTACAGTTTTGGTCTCCTAATCTGAGGAAGGACATTCTTGCTATTGAGGGAGTGCAGCGAATGTTCACCAGACTGATTCCCGGGATGGCAGGACTGACATATGAAGAAATCGACTCGTCAAAAATTACTGTAATTGAGAAGACTGAGAGGGGATCTCATAGAAACAGATAAAATTCTGATGGGATTGGACAGGTTAGATGCAGGAAGAATGATCCTGATGTTTGGGAAGTCCAGAACCAGGGGTCACAGTCTAAGGATAAGGGGTAAGCTATTTAGGACCGAAATGAGGAGAAACTTCTTCAGTCAGAGAATTGTGAACTTGTGGAATTTTCTACCACAGAAAGTTGTTGAGGCCAGTTCGTTAGATATATTCAAAGGGGAGTTAGATGTGGCCCTTCCGGCTAAAGGGATCAAGAGGTATAACACCCACTCCCCCACAACCCCGAACATTCAACAATATTTTTAACACAACAATAACATAACAGTGAACATTTAATAAAAAAGTCTTTTGAACAAGAAGTAGCAACAATATACAACAGCCCCCCGTCCCTACCTGCGGCCACACTTCCCTCCTGAACCTTGACCCCCTTCCAATAAGCCTCCGTTTCAATCCCTGAGTAATGGGACCTATACATCTTCTCGCAGGGGATCGCAAGGCCTGCTGCTGTGGGGGGGAGGTGTCGGGGGGAGGGGGCGGGCGGGGGAGGGTGATGTTGGCAGAATCTCCTCAGTGGCTGGAGGAGAAGACGTTTCGGAAGAAACGTTTTCCGAGTCAGAGGGAAGTTCTTCCTCCTGGCTCACACCTCTCCAGGTAGTTGTTGGGACGGCACCTTGGGGTGCCGCAAGGCATGGACAGTGTCGGTCGTTTGACCCAGTGCCACAACTATCTGCTCCATGCCCTCCGTTATTTGTGTGGACATTGCGACAATGTCTCCGGTCAACCCACCAATCACCTGGAGGAGCTCTCGACCGATGTCGCGCTCGACCTTGACAGTGCGACCATGTCCTTATTAGAATCTACCCATCGCAGCGCGTGCCTACCTCACCGACTCAACCTCCGTGGGGTCAGCGTGGGCACTGGACGCCTTGGCGTGGCCTGCTGTAAGCCACTTGGCCCCGCTACTTCATCCGTCGATGAAGACGTGGCCACAGGTACAACAGATGACAATTGGTCATCTTCCTCCTCCTCAGTAGTCTCCTGTGGACCCGTGGTGATGACCACCTGCAATGGCACAGGCGTTCGTGGAGGGGCCTCCCTTTGTGCCTCGGGAGTCTCGAGACCTGCAAAACATAATTGAGGTTATTAGAACAGAAGGGTAGACATGAGAATGCTTGTGCTGTGCTGGCATATGTACGAGGAGCAACAGTGCTGCAATAAATGTGAATGAGAGACGTTATGTATGATTACATCATATGGTTGTACATCTATGGAATTCTCTGCCCGAGAGAGCTGTGGAGGCTGGGTCATTGAATATATTTAAGGTGGAGATAGACAGATTTTTGAGCAATAAGGGAGTACCGGGTTATGTGGAGCGGGCAGGGAAGTGGAGCTGAGTCCAAGATCAGATCAGCCATGATCTTATTGAATGGCGGAGCAGGCTCGAGGGGCCAAATGGCCGACTCCTGCTCCTATTCTGATGTCCTTATGTTCTTAACCTGAGAGTACTACAGAAGCTGCATGCATAACATGGCATCATTATTATATTATAATGAAATGCCATTAAATTACTTTAAATTACCACTGGATTACCACTGCTTTACACATTACTCACGTGGTACAACAACGGGTCCTGCACCACTACGGGTGGTAGAGCAACTGTGGCTGCCCACTAGTGCTGCAGCACATTCCGTCAAGTCAGGTCTGTATATCAGCAGGGCCTGCCCTAGTGCACCTCTACTCCACCTCATTCTTGGATATCTTCCTCTGCAAACGTGAGAAGAGGATGGAATAAGCTAATTGACTCGGTACTATTACGGAAAGACAACAGATTCTAACATTATATGCTAATGTGATTTGTATCCACAATGGATGCATGGTTATAACATCTACGTTCAGAGAAAATATTTGGACTTTCAAAGGCTTCTGACAAGGTCCCACACAAGAGATTAGTGTGCAAAATTAAAGCACATAGTATTGGGGGTAATGTATTGATGTGGATCGAGAACTGGTTGGCAGACAGGAAACAAAGAGTAGGAATAAACAAGTCCTTTTCAGAATGGCAGGCAGTGCCTAGTGGGGTACTGCAAGGTTCAGTGCTGGGACCCCAGCTGCTAATGATTTAAGTGAAGGAATTGAATGTAATATCTCCAAGTTTGCAGATGACATTAAGCTGGATAGCAGTGTGAGCTGTGAGGAGGATGCTAAGAGGCTGCAGGGTGACTTGGACAGATTTGGTGAGTGCGCAAATGCATGGCAGATGCAGTATAATATCAATAAATGTGAGGTTATCCACTTTGGTGGCAAAAACAGGAAGGCAGAATATTATCTGAATGGTGACAGGTTCGGAAAAGGGGAGGTGCAACGAGATCTGGGTGTCATAGTACATCAGTTCATTGCAAGTTGGTCTGCAAGTACAGCAGGCAGTGAAGAAGGCAAATGGCATGTTGGCCTTCATAGCGAGAGGATTTGAGTATAGGACCAGGGAGGTCTTACTGCAATTGTACAGGGCCTTGGTGAGGCCACACCATGAATATTGTGGACAGTTTTGGTCTCCTAATCTGAGGAAGGACATTCTTGAGTGAGTGCAGCGAAGGTTCACCAGACTGATTCCCAGGATAGCAGGACTGACATATGAAGAATGACTGGATCAACTAGAATTTCACCGGAATTTAGAAGAATGAGAGAGGATCTCATAGAAACAGATAAAATTCTGATGGGATTGGACAGGTTAGATGCAGGAAGAATGCTCCCGATGTTGGGGAAGTCCAGAACCAGGGGCCACAGTCTCAGGATAAGGGGTAAGCCATTTAGGACCGAGATGAGGAGAAACTTCTTCACTCAGAGAATTGTGAACCTGTTGAATTGTCGCCCACAGAAAGTTATTGAGGCCAGTTCATTAGATATATTCAAAAGGGAGTTAGATGTGGCCCTTACGGCTAAAGGATCAAGGGGTATGGAGAGAAAGCAGGAATGGAGTACTGAAGTTGCATGATCAGCCATGATCATATTGAATGGTGGTGCAGGCTCAAAGGGCCGAATGGCCTACTCCTGCCCCTATTTTCTACGTTTCTATGTTTCTATGTTAATAACATCGTGTTTAGGAACTAATGCTTGTCACCAAACATCTCGCGTACAATCTCCAGGAAGGACCCTATCCACGGGCCGTTGCATTTGGTGCCTGTGGGGAGGTCGGCGGTTTATTTGAACGATGGATGTCCCTCCGGGGGGGGGGGAATCAGGACCGCTGGTGAGCTCACCAATGACAGGAGGGAGCAGTGTGTCCATGGGCTGTGATCGGAGACCTCCGTGTGGCCGGAGCTAATGTCCCAAAGTGTCCCAGGGCAGACAGTGAGTCAGGGCAGCTCTCCCCCAGTCTAGGCTGGGTCACTGTGTGACTGACAGCAGCCGGAGAGACTGACACAGTCTGGGTAAAGGTGACCGGACCCCTCATTGCTCAGTCGTGCCCCATCCATCAACATAACACAAAAGGAGACGGTGAACAAATTGACTTGAAGGGCGCAGGTTCCGACCCCAGTCCAAATGTTAGCAGGGAAGCTACGTAAGATTACCCAGCTTCATTACAATCCAGCAGATTTACATATTCAGTGGATCATTACAATTTAAAATCTATTTAATACTTACTCTTGCGGCATTGGTCGGATTCACGCCTATTGTGGGACACTGACAACACTACATCGGCGATCTCGCCCCATATTTTCTGATACATCCAGGGTGGAGTGAATGGAATTCCCTAGCGCAGAGAGTTGTTGATGCCAGTTCATTGGATATATTCCAGAGGGAGTTAGATATAGCGGATCAAGAGATATGGAGAGAAAGCAGGAAATGTGTACTGAGGTGAATGATCAGCCATGATCTTATTGAATGGTGGGGCAGGCTAGAAGGGCCGAATAGCCTACTCCTGCACCTATTTTCTATGTTTCTATGTTACACGCCAGGAAGACAATGACATTATGACATTATATATAAGAGATGAGATTCAGTAAAATATTGATGATTGCATGGAAAAGCAAGCACCAGCATTTCCCCTGTTACTTGAAGGTTGAACTGAGCTCAAAGGACTATTAAGAAATAACATTAAAAGATATTATGAGCTAAAGGATAAAGGCAAAGAACTGGAAGCGAAATAAAGGATACCCTGAAAAACCCACCTTGATACTTGAGATTATACATCCGTGGATAAGGATCCTTTCACGTACCCTAGTGGCAGTACAGATAGTAATAGCCTTGAGTTGGTTGGTGATGTTATGTAGCAAATGCAAAGACAGGAGAGGTATACCCGAGTAAAGTTACAAGATAAGGATTAGAATTATATCCCATGTGTTAGTCCCAGTGCAGCTATCGTGGTGCTGATGATCCTGGGAGAATGTGCAGGCAGATACAAAAGACGCAGAATGATGAAGTTGGCCAAGGCCCGTAACGACGAACACAGAAAGCCTTTGCTAGATCCAAAGACGGGTAATCAAACACAAAGACGGCATGAATACCTGATATGAGTCGTGAGTGTCCCAATCCTATCGCCTGATCAACGAAACCGAGGCGGGAGACACACGAATCAAGGCAGGAAAAGGCAGGGAAAGGAGAAATTGTTGTTCATGGTGGGTATTAGGGGGTTACCACCTGATCAAATGGGGGATTGAAAGGGCGAAAAATCTTAATTTGGGGTAAAGTAATTCGGTGTAATGAAAATAAAGTAAGAAAGACAGAGTAAGGTTTAAAATGCGTTCATGGTAGAATAGCTGAATTAGGCAGAAAAACTAAGGTAAGTGAAATTCTCTTAGGAGATAAAAACACCCACAAGATTTATGTAGTCAGCTCACAGAAATAATGAGAGAAGGCCACGATGTTCCAGACACAGGAGATAAGAGGGACAAAAGCCTCTTTAAAGCAGAGTGTAACCAGACTCTGCCAAAGGTAACAAGCCTGGGAAGATGTTTCCAGGAAAGGACACATAACCTGCAGCGGCTGTTCCCAAGCAACAGCTGTCAGAACTGAATGTACCAATAGAATCATTAGAATCATTGTACCGCCTGTCCTGTGAGATCGGTGTGGAGAGCACTCAGTAACGGTACTAATGCGGTCAGATCTCCCTTGATTCATCAGGTTTTAATAAACAACTCTTTTCTCTATAAAAGACCTTTTGTGTGAGTGTTATATTTTTAATACTCCACAACAATCTTATTGAATGGTGGTGCAGGCTCGAAGGGCTGAATGGCCGAATCCTGCACCTATTGTCTATGTTTCTATGTAAATCCCCTCTAAAGCTTCCATCAATTACTTTAACTTAATGCCCCCTGCTTGTTGATCCCTATGCTAAGGGAAATAGGCCTTTCTATTCAGAGTATCTATGCCCCTCATAATTTTATACACCTCAATGAGTCTCCCCTCAGCCTCCTCTGTTCCAAGGAAAACAAATCCAGCTTATCCAATCTGTCCTCATAGCTAAGATTCTCCACCCCCGGCAACATCCTCGTAAATCGACTCTGTACCTTTTCCAGTGCAATTAAGTCCTTCCGATAATACGGCGACCAGAACTGCATGCAGTACTCCAGCTGTGGCTTAAACCAGTGTTTTACACAGTTCAAGCATAACACCCTTTTTCTTATATTCTATACCTTGGCTAATAAAGGCTTTGTGTCTTAATGCAAGGAGTATCCGCAATAAAGTGTATAAATTAACTGTGCAAATAGATGTTAACAAATATGATGTGATTGGGATTACGGAGACTTGGATCCAGGATGATCAGGGCTGGGAACTCAACATCCAGGGGTATTCAACATTCAGGAAAGATAGAATAAAAGGAAAGGGAGGTGGGGTAGCATTGCTGGTTAAGGAGGAAATTAAGGCAATAGTTCGGAATACTCTGGGATGCATTAGCTTGGATGATGTGGAATCTATATGGGTAGAGCTGCAGAATACCAAAGGGCAAAAAACGTTAGTGGGAGTTGTGTACAGACCTCCAAACAGTTGTAGTGATGTTGGGAAGGGCATCAAACATGAAATTATGGGTGCGTGCAATAAAGGTGCAGCAGTTATAATGGGTGACTTTAATATGCACATAGATTGGGTGAACCAAACTGGAAGCAATACGGTGGAGGAGGATTTCCTGGAGTGCATAAGGGATGCTTTTTAAACCAATATGTCGAGGAACCAACTGGGGGGAGGCCATCTTAGACTGGGTGTTGTGTAATGAGAGAGGATTAAGTAGCAATCTCCTTGTGCGAGGCTCCTTGGGGAAGAGTGACCATAATATGGTGGAATTCTGCATTAGGATGGAGAATGAAACAGTTAATTCAGAGACCATGGTCCAGAACTGAAAGAAGGGTAACTTTGAAGGTATGAGGTGTGAATTGGCTAGGATAGATTGGCGAATGATACTGAAGAAGTTGACTGTGGATGGGCAATGGCAGACATTTAGAGACCGCATGGATGAACTGCAACAATTGTACATTCCTGTCTGGCATAAAAATAAAAAAGGGAAGGTGGCTCAACCGTGGCTATCAAGGGAAATCAGGGATAGTATTAAAGCCAAGGAAGTGGCATACAAATTGGCCAGAAATAGCAGCGAACCCGGGGACTGGGAGAAATTTAGAACTCAGCAGAGGAGGACAAAGGGTTTGATTAGGGCAGGGAAAATGGAGTACGAGAAGAAGCTTGCAGGGAACATTAAGACGGATTGCAAAAGTTTCTATAGATATGTAAAGAGAAAAAGGTTAGCAAAGACAAACGTCGGTCCCCTGCAGTCAGAATCAGGGGAAGTCATAACGGGGAACAAAGAAATGGAGGACCAATTGAACAAGTACTTTGGTTCGGTATTCACTGAGGAGGACACAAACAACCTTCCGGATATAAAAGGGGTCGGAGGGTCTAGTAAGGAGGAGGAACTGAGGGAAATCCTTATTAATCGGGAAATTGTGTTGGGGAAATTGATGGGATTGAAGGCCAATAAATCCCCAGGGCCTGATGGACTGCATCCCAGAGTACTTAAGGAGTTGGCCTTGGAAATAGTGGATGCATTGACGGTCATTTTCCAACATTCCATTGACTCTGGATCAGTTCCTATCGAGTGGAGGGTAGCCAATGTAACCCCGCTTTTTAAAAAAGGAGGGAGAGAGATAACAGGGAATTATAGACCGGTCAGCCTGACATCGGGAGTGGGTAAAATGATGGAATCAATTATTAAGGATGTCATAGCAGTGCATTTGGAAAGAGGTGATATGATAGGTCCAAGTCAGCATGGATTTGTGAAAGGGAAATCATGCTTGACAAATCTTCTGGAATTTTTTAAGGATGTTTCCAGTAGAGTGGACAAGGGAGAACCAGTTGATGTGGTATATTTGGACTTTCAGAAGGCTTTCGACAAGGTCCCACACAAGAGATTAATGTGCAAAGTTAAAGCACATGGGATTGGGGGTAGTGTGCTGACATGGATTGAGAACTGGTTGTCAGACAGGTAGCAAAGAGTAGGAGTAAATGGGGACTTTTCAGAATGGCTGGCAGTGACTAGTGGGGTACCGCAAGGTTCTGTGCTGGGACCCCAGCTGTTTACACTGTACATTAATGATTTAGACGAGGGGATTAAATGTAGTATCTCCAAATTTGCGGATGACACTAAGTTGTGTAGCAGTGTGAGCTGCGAGGAGGATGCTATGAGGCTGCAGAGTGACTTGGATAGGTTAGGTGAGTGCGCAAATGCATGGCAGATGAAGTATAATGTGGATAAATGTGAGGTTATCCACTTTGGTGGTAAAAACAGAGAGACAGACTATTTTCTGAATGGTGACAGATTAGGAAAAGGGGAGGTGCAAAGAGACCTGGGTGTCATGGTACATCAGTCATTGAAGGTCGGCATGCAGGTGCAGCAGGCGGTTAAGAAAGCAAATGGCATGTTGGCCTTCATAGCAAGGGGATTTGAGTACAGGGGCAGGGAGGTGTTGCTACAGTTGTACAGGGCTTTGGTGAGGCCACACCTGGAGTATTGTGTACAGTTTTGGTCTCCTAACCTGAGGAAGGACGTTCTTGCTATTGAGGGAGTGCAGCGAAGGTTCACCAGACTGATTCCCGGGATGGCGGGACTGACCTATCAAGAAAGACTGGATCAACTGGGCTTGTATTCACTGGAGTTCAGAAGAATGAGAGGGGACCTCATAGAAATGTTTAAAATTCTGACGGGGTTAGACAGGTCAGATGCAGGAAGAATGTTCCCAATGTTGGGGAAGTCCAGAACCAGGGGACACAGTCTAAGGATAAGGGGTAAGCCATTTAGGACCGAGATGAGGAGGAATTTCTTCACCTAGAGAGTGGTGAACCTGTGGAATTCTCTACCACAGAAAGTTGTTGAGGCCAATTCCCTAAATATATTCAAAAAGGAGTTAGATGAAGTCCTTACTACTAGGGGGATCAAGGGGTATGGTGAGAAAGCAGGAATGAGGTACTGAAGTTGCATGTTCAGCCATGAACTCATTGAATGGCGGTGCAGGCTAGAAGGGCCGAATGACATACTCCTGCACCTATTTTCTATGTTTCTATGTTTCTATCCCTTCTTAACCACCTGATCTACCTGGCCTGCTACCTTCAGGGATCTGTGAACATGCACTTCAAGGTATCTTTGTTCCTCTACACCTCAGTGTCCTATCATTTAATGTGTCTTCCCTTTCCTTTTTATCCCTCCCCAAATGTATTACCTCACATTTCTCCATATTAAATACCATTTTCCACTGTTCTGCACACCTGACTAGTTGATTGATATCTTCCTGCAGTCCACAGCTTTCTTCTTCGTAATCAACGACACAGCCTATTTTTGTGTCATCTGCAAACTTCTTAATAATATCCCCTATATTCAAGTCTAGATCATTGATGTATAGCACAGAAAGCAAAGTACCTAGTACTGACCACTGCAGAACACCACTGGAAACATCCTTCCAGTCACAAAAACACCAATCAACCATTACCCTTTGTTTCCTGCCTCTGAGCCAATTTTGGATCCAACTTATCACTTTGCTCTGGATCCCATGGGCTTTTACTTTTGAGACCAGTCTGCCATGTGGGACCTTATCAAAAGCTTTGCTAAAATCCAAATACACTACATCACATGCACTGCCCTCATCGTCCTTCCTCGTTATCTCATCTAAATTCGATCAAGTTAGTCAGACACGACCTTCCCTTGACAAATCCATGCTGACTGTCCCTGATTAATCCATGTCTTTCTAAATGTAGATTTATCCCGTCCTTCAGGACTTTTTCCAATAATTTTCCCACGACTGAGATTAGGCTGACTGGCCTGTAATTACTTGGTCTATCCCTTTCTCCCTTCTTAAACAAGGGTACCCCATAAACAAGCAGTCTTCCAGTCCTCTGGCACCACACCTGAAGCCAGACAGGGCTGGAAAATGATGGTCAAAGCCTCTGCCATTTCGTCTTTTGCTTCGCTTAATAGCCTGGGATATATTTCATCGGGGCCTGGGGACTATTTCACTTTCAAAGCTGCTAAATCCCTTAATATCTCTTCTCTCATTATGTTTATTTCATCTAATATTTCACACTGCTCCTCGATAGCAGTGTTTGCATTGTCCCTCTCTCTTATGTGAAAAGAGAGGCAAAGTATTCATTGAGAACCATACCCACATCTTCCGCCTCCACACACAGATTACCCTCCTGGTCTTTAATAGACCCCTCAGCTTGCCTTATGGCCGAACTCCGCCCCCACTATGACCGCCTTTCGGTCCAACTTAAAAAAACCCAAAGTACTGAAAATCAACGGAGAGGCCACCTCAACGATCCCGGCGGAAAAATCTTAAAGTAAAAGGAAGTGCGCCAGCTTTCTGGTGGCCCTGAATTTCGGACCCACTTTCTTTCAAAGATAGACTTTCAGACAAAAGGAATATTGTAACTTGTTAAACATTCACAGTCAGGAAAACTTGTACACTTTCACACAAACTGAAATAGCAATATCCTTTAAGGTTCCTTTCACTCAGTAAACTTGAGATTTATTTTTCTCGGCACAGAAACTGGTCGGTTCAGTGTCGCTTTCAACTTTAAGTTTCATTTTTTTCCTTCGCCTTTTAAACTATCGTCTCAGCAGCTTTTCCTGACTCCACAATTCCCTGTTTTTTCTCCTTTTGCTGATTTTTCAGATGGAGTTGCCTGCAGCTGAGATCTTTTTCCCTCTCCATCTCCCACTGTCTCTCCTGCTCTTTCTGCTTCTCCTCTCTCACCTCACCTTTCCTATAACGTTCATCTGCACCTTCTGTACAGAACTAGGACACATAGGCAAGTAATCCCCTTCCTTTCTCTAACGTAATTTATCATCTACGTGTCCCTGAATAAACTTCACCACCTCTTCATAAAACGATATCTCACTCGTCAGACATTCTGACATTAACATTTGAGTCCCCTCAACATTCAACTTACTTAACTCTTGGTCTAATGCTTCTTGAACACTGATTCATTTTGACATCTTTGTGTACTTTTGATTACTGGTGGGTGATTAGATCTCCTGCAGGTACATTGGGTTACCTCCCTAAGGTCTGTGGTTGTGCACCCCAACAGACACAGAGGTCCTCTGTACACCAAAATAAACATTAGTCATAATCCTTTGTGGTCGCCAGATTTGTAGGAGGTTTTAACCTCAAACTTAATGTTTTGGACAACATATTGGTATAGTTAGATTTTTATTGTTATAAAGCAGAAGTCAATTCAACCGGCAAAGACTAATTTTATCCGACAGTAATTACAGTTCCGAAGGATATTCCCAAATTCAGTCACTGGACAGTGTCGCGTGCAATGTCACCGTTATTTCTTTGATCCGGTCTGGCAAATTAGAGCGTTAGACTTTCCCCAGAATGGATTCACTCCTCAATACCACTGTACCAGAGAGACGTGAAGTGCATTAGGCTTGTGTAACTCCATCTCGTCAGGTACCATCGTCCTCTTCTCTACATCTGTACATCCCAGGTCAAACAGTACATTTTTTATCATTCTTTTTTAAGGTCAGTTGAGTCCTCTTATCCAATCATTTGTGGCAAATGCAAAACTTCTAGATATTTCCCCATTCTCTTGTTCTGGGGACAGTTCCATATCTGGTCAATCCAAACGTGGTCACTCTGATGCAGTCTTTGTATGTTCAATTATGTAGCCATTATCTCATTTTAACCTGTAACATTACTTTTACAATAACAGTACGCAGCTGTAATGGTTGCTGTTGCAAAAGCTCGTTGTATCCCATTCCCTCTCTGCAAAACCGGACTTGAACCACGCATGGTCTGATAATTTCTATATAAATAACTTGTCTGGACCTTGCTTGGTCTGACCATTTCTGTAAAAACTTGTTTGGACTTTGCACGATAATGTCTTGTCACCAATAAAGCAAGATACATTTTACAATCAAGCTTAATTCATTTTACAATCTCAAAAGCAAGATTCACAAATGTTAATACATTTTGTAATCTCACAATGATTGCAAGCACTTCAACCTTCTCTTTTGCACTCACGTGCTGGGCTCCGCTATCATTGAGGATGGGGATATTCATGGAGCCTCCTCCTCCCGTTAGTTGTTTAATGGTCCACCACCATTTACAACTGGATGTGGCTGGAATGCAGAGCTTTGATCTGGTCCACTGATTGTAGGATCACTTAGCTTTGTCTATAGCATGCTGCTTCCACGGTTTAGTATACATATAGTCCTGTATTGCAACTTCCCCAGGTTGGCACCTCACTCTTAGGGATGCCTAGTGCTGTTCTTGGCATTCTCTTCTGCACACCTTATTGAACCAGAGTTGGTCCGCTGGCTTGATGGTAATGGTATATTGATGGATATGCCCAGCCATGAGATTACAGATTGTGGTGAAATACAATTTTGCTGCTGCTGATGGTGTACAATGCCTCATGGGTGCCCAGTTTTGAGCTGCAAGATCTGTCCTGAATCTATCCCATTTAGCAGTGTGGTAGTGTCACAAAACATGATGAATGATGTCCTCAGTCTGAAGATGGGTCTTTGTCTCCACAATAACTGTGGTAACGGCGACAAAGTTGTCATGGACAGATGCATCTGCGACAGGTAGATTGGTGAGGACAAATTAACGTGTGTTTTTCCCTCGTGTTGGTTCTCTCACCACCTGCCGCACTCCCAGTCTGTCAGCTATGTCCTTCAGGTCAGTCTTGGTCAGTAGTGGAGTTACCGAGGTACTCTTGGTGATGGACATTGACGTTTCCCATCCACAGTATATTCTGTGTCCTTGCTTCCCTCAGTGCTTCTTCCAAGTGGTGATCAACATGGAGGAGTACGGATTGATCAGCTGAGGGAGGGCGTTAGATGGTAATCAGGAGGTTTACTTGCCTATGCTTGACCTGAATCCATCAGAATTCATGTGCTCTGGAGTCAATGTTGAGGACTCCCAGGGGCATTCCACCCGAATGTAAACCACTGTGCCACCACCTCCGGTAAGTCTGTCCTGCCGGTGGGATAGAACATGTCCAGGGATAGTAATGGAGGAGTCGGGGACATTAGCTGAAATGTATGATTCTGTGAGTATGACTATATGAGGCTCTTGACTACATGGAATATTGTGTCCAATTCTGGGTATCGCACTGTCGGAAGGATGTGAAGACCGAAGAGTGGGTGCAGAAAAGATTTAAAAGAATGGTTCCGTTACATGGATAGATTGGAGAAGCTGGGGTTGTTCTCCTTCGAACAGAGATGGTTAAGGAGATTTGATCGTGGTGTTAAACATCTAGACAGAGTAGATAGAGAGACGCTGTTCCCATTGGCGAAAGGGTCGAGAACCAGAGGACACAGATTTAAGGTGATTAGCAAAAGAACCAAAGGTGACATGAGGAGAAACTTTATTATGCATCAAGTGGTTAGGATCTGGAATGCACTGCCTTAGGTGCTGGAGGCAGATTCAATTGTGACTTTGAAAAGGGAACTGGATAAGTACCTGAAGGGAAAAAAATTGCAGGGCTATGGGGAAAGGGTGGTGGAGTGGGAGTAATTAAAGGGCTTTTGCAGAGAGCCAGTGTGGGCTCGATGGGCCGAATGGCCACCTTCTATGCTCTAATCATTGTATATTACAATTCAAAATAACACAGTAGCAGTATACTGGACCCTATTTGCTGGCCACAACACTATTTGCTGGACCATTCACACCCATTAAAGGAGGAAACTGAAAATTAAAATGTTATCTCGGTTCAAAATGATAACCTAAGGAAAAAGAAAATCGTTAAAAAAGCCCATCAAGAATTAAGATGTGCATGAAATGGACAGCACACATGTGAATGTGAGAAGTGGATTATCATCCAATGGGAAAGATGAATTGTTGCCTGAATTGTAAGTATTTAGCAAGAAGTTTTAGCCTGCTCTATCATTAAACATTATGAAGTTAATATAGGTTTGTTGCATCTTATAAATAATTAAGGTGCTGAAGTGACCAGATCTTGTAGTGCAAATTGCATTAGTACATTTGCTTTTCATTGAATAGAAATTTGCTGATTAGATAAAAGGTTAAAGCTGTTCCCTCGATCTATATTCGTGTCATTTCTAATGTTGGAAGCGAACTCACTTTTGGCTGAGTTTATTTGCAAAACTAAATGATCACATTATGAAAAGATTAAATGGTTCAAGCTCGCCATTTTCCTCAGAAAGGGCACATTGCATTCCACATGTCTTCAGTTTGCATCGCTGCTATAGGAACAGCACTGTAATTTAGGTAATTTGCATTCCACATGCCAATGCCACGGAGTTTTAATTTCCTCAAGATAGATGCCTTTATTGAAATGCTCTCTGGATCGTCAAACCAGACCTCATGGTATGTAATATTGACCTGCCATAAAAAAACAAAGAGAGTTAAACAAAGGTTTGACTCAGTACACAGTTCCAGACACAATACTGAACATCTTTAGCAGCAATATGCACAATACATTAAACTTGTACTTGCATTAAAAGGTGAGGTTAGGTCGGCTGAGCTAAAGAAAGGTGAAAGGGTGGATTGTTCCAAACCTCAGTTGAAATGGATTATGAAAATCACTGCAAACTAAAAGAAGCTAACTTTAGATAAAGTCTGGTGACTGATCCTTCATTGAGAGCACAGAATCTCAAAATTAATTAATTTCAAATTTTTAGTTCTTTATGATACTAAAGTTGACAAAGTCAATGCAAGTACTGACCTTGAAATTACACCGTGGGATACAGTACAAATAATTTGATAGGTTACTGATGCTGTTAAAATAGCGCCAGGCTGATCAATTGATTGAATTAAGTGTTCATCCGCTAACACTCCACAGCATGATTTCAAGCCAATTACATAACTATGCTACAGCACTTCAAAGAAACTTTTTGTGTGATGCACTTTGAGCTTTAAATAGACACAATCAAGTACAATACGAATGCCATTCTTAACATCTATTACAACAAGAACAACAACATTTATATAGCACCTTTAATGTAGTAGAGCATCCTACGGTGTTTCACAGGGGCGTTATCAAATAAAATCTGACACA
Source organism: Pristiophorus japonicus (assembly GCF_044704955.1). NCBI lineage: Eukaryota > Metazoa > Chordata > Chondrichthyes > Pristiophoridae > Pristiophorus > Pristiophorus japonicus. The sequence continues at coordinate 8,243,376 of NC_091984.1, read as the reverse complement.
GAGGCACATCGGGAGATATTAGGACAGGTGACCACATGCTTGGCCAAAGAAGTGGGTTTTAAGGAAGGTCTTGAAGGAGGAGAGGTAGGGACGTTGAGGAGGGGAATTCACGAGCTGAGGGCCTCGGCAGTTTGAATGCTACTAATGGCCTTCATAAAAGGGAATTCAAAAGTCTTCTATAGGCATACAGGTATTATACAGGTAAGAGGAGGGGTGGGACAATAAAGGAAACTTATGAATGGAGGCTGAGGGTATGGCTGAGGTCCTAAATGAGTACTTTGCATCTATCTTCACCAAGGAAGAAGTTGCTGCTCAATTCATAGTGAAAGAGGAGATAGTGGGGATACTGGATGGGATAAAAATTGATGAAGAAGAGGTACTACCAGTAAGGCGGGCTGTACTTAAAGTAGATTAATCACCAGGACTGAATGGGATGCATCGTGGGATGCTGAGGGAAGTTAAGGACAGAATCGCACAGGTACTGGCCATAATCTTTCAATTCTCCTCAGATACAGGAGTGGTGCCAGAGGACTGGAGAATTTCAAATGTTACATCCTTGTTCAAAAAAGTGTGTAAGGATAAATCCAACAACTATAGGCCAGTCAGCTTAACCTCGGTATTGGAAAAGCTTTTAGAAACAATAATCATGCACAAAATTAACAGTTACTTGGACACGCATGGATTAATTAAGGAAAGCCAGCAAAGATTTGTTAAAGACAAATCGTGTTTAACTAACTTGATCGAGTTGATTGATGAGGTAACAGGGAGGGTTTATGAGGGCAATGCGGTTGACGTGGTGTGCATGGACTTTCAAAAAAGGCGTTTGATAAAGTGCCACATAATAGGCTTGCCAGAAAAGTTGAAGCCCATAGAATAAAAGGGACAGTAGCAGTATGGATACAAAATTGGCTAAGAGACAGGAAACAGAGAGTAGTGGTGAACGGTTGTTTTTCAGACTGGAGGTAGGTATACTGTGTGTCCCCAGGGGTCGATACTAGGACCACTACTTTTCTTGATGTATATTGATGACTTGGACTTGGGTGTTCAAGGCACAATTTCAAAATTTGCGGATGACACAAAACTTGGAAGTGTAGTGAACAGTGAGGAGGATAGTGATAGACTTCAAAAAGACATAAACAGGCTGGTGAAATGGGCGGACGCGTGGCAGGTGAAATTTAACGCAGAAAATGTGAAGTGAAACATTTTGGTAGGAAGAACGAGGAAAGGTAATATACACTAAAGGGTAAAAAACTAAAAGAGGTATATGAACAGAAAGACCTGGGGGTATATGTGCACAAATCATTGAAGGTGGCAGGGCAGATGGAAAAAGCCGTTAAAAAAGCAGACGGGATCCTGGGCTTGGTAAATAGAGACAACGAGTACAAAAGCAAGGAATTTATGATGAACCTTTATCAAACACTGTTTAGGCATCACCTGGAATATTGTGTCCAATTCTGGGCACTGCACGTTAGGAGAGTTCCGAGGGCTTTAGAGAGGGTGCACAAAAGATTTACAAGAGTGGTTCCAGGGATGAGGGGCTTCAGTTACATGGATGGATGAGAGAAGCTGGTGTTGCATTTCTTGGAGCAGACAAGGTTGAGAGGAGATTTGATGGAGCTGTTCAAAATAATGAGGGGTCTCGACAGAGTAGATCGAGAGAAACTGTTCCCATTGGTGGAAGGATCGTGAACCAGATATCACAGATTTATGGTGATTGGCAAAAGAACCTAAGTCAACATGAGGAAAAACTTATTTTATGCAGGGAGTGGTTCAGATCTGGAAAGCACTGCCTGAACAGTTGGTGCAGCCAGACACAATCTTGGCTTTCAAAAGGGAATTGGATCAGTACCGAAAGGCAAACAAATGCAGGACTACGGGGAAAGCACACGATCGTGGGACTAGCTGGAGTACTCTTGCAAAGAGCCGGCACGGGCTCAGCAGGCTGAATGGCCTATGTCTGTGCTAAAATCAGAAAACACTTTATTTTATACTTTCCACATGATTCAAAACTCAGAAATGTGGTCAACGATGAGAACGATAGTAACAGACTTGCATTGCTTTATAAATGGTACGAAAGCCATTTTTGCCAAACTTTTACAAAACACTTGTTGTGCCTATTAGGAGTATTGTCTTTAATTCTGGATAACACACTTCAAAAAGAATGTCAAGGCCTTAAAGCGGGTGTAAAAGAGATTGGTTATAATGGTACCAGGAATGAGAGACATTGGGGGTGAAATTGCCCTTTTTTATGGCTCCATTAGCGCCTCCGGGGCAGCGCCAACGGGGAGCAAAACAGTTTTTGTCCAGGGAGGTGGACACGACCATGGCTGTGCTGCGCCTCATGGTTAGCACCCCAGGGTGCTACGCAAGGGCAATGACATCATTGTGTTGCAAGGCGACCCATCACTACCCCATACCGACCTATTACCACCCCACATGGGAAATTGCCATGCAGGCCGCGAGGCCGGAGCAAACAAGTGTCAACGGCAACTTCGTGGGTCGCGAAGCTGGCCAACATCTGCTCTCAGGGCAGTGCTTAAAGGGGAGGGCACCAACTCCCTGGGCCATCTCTTTATGTCAGCCGAGTCTCGCATTCTCTCAATGATGGCTGCCCTAGCTTGGTCTGGACCACCATTGTGCCAGGATGCTTTTTCCGATATATAAAAAGGAAAAGAGTAACTAAAGTAAATGTTGGTCCTTTAGAAGATGAGAAGGGGGATTTAGTAATGGGGAATGTGGAAATGGCTGAGACCTTAAACAATTATTTTGCTTCGGTCTTCACAGTGGAAGATATAAAAACCATGCCAAAAATTGCTGGTCACGGGAATGTCGGAAGGGAGGATCTTGATACAATCACTATCACTAGGGAGGTAGTGCTGGACAGGCTAATGGGACTCAAGGTAGACAAGTCCCCTGGTCCTGATGAAATGCATCCCAGGGTATTAAAAGAGATGGCAGAAATTATAGCAGATGCATTGGTTATAATCTACCAAAATTCTCTGGACTCTGGGGAGGTACCAGTGGATCGGAAAGCAGCTAATGTAACGCCTCTGTTTAAAAAAGGGGGCAGACAAAAGGCAGGTAACTATAGGCCAGTTAGTTTAACATCTGTAGTGGGGAAAATGCTTGAAGCTATCATTAAGGAAGAAATCGCGGGACATCGAGATAGGAATAATGCAATCAAGCAGACGCAACATGGATTCATGAAGGGGAAATCATGTTTAACTAATTTACTGGAATTCTTTGAAGATATAACGAGCATGGTGGATAGAGGTGTACCGATGGATGTGGTGTATTTAGATTTCCAAAAGGCATTCGATAAGGTGCCACACAAAAGGTTACTGCAGAAGATAAAGGTATGCGGAGTCAGCGGAAATGTATTAGCATGGATCGAGAATTGGCTGGCTAACAGAAAGCAGAGAGTTGCGATAAATGGTTCCTTTTCGGGTTGGAAATCGGTGGTTAGTGGTGTGCCACAGGGATCGGTGCTGGGACCACAACTGTTTACAATATACATAGATGACCTGGAGGAGGGGACAGAGTGTAGTGCAACAACATTTGCAGATGACACAAAGATTAGTGGGGAAGCGGGTTGTGTAGAGGACACAGAGAGGCTGCAAAGAGATTTCGATAGGTTAAGTGAATGGGGTAAGGTTTGGCAGATGGAATACAATGTAGGAAAATGTGAGGTCATCCACCTTGGAAAAAAAAACAGTAAAAGGGAATATTATTTGAATGGGGAGAAATTACAACAAGCTGCGGTGCAGAGGGACCTGGGAGTCCTTGTGAATGAATCCCAAAATGTTAGTTTGCAGGTGCAGCAGGTAATCAGGAAGGTGAATGGAATGTTGACCTTCATTGCGAGAGGGATGGAGTACAAAAGCAGGGAGGTCCTGCTGCAACTGTACAGGGTATTGGTGAGGCCGCACCTGGAGTACTGCGTCCAGTTTTGGTCACCTAACTTAAGGAAGGATATACTAGCTTTGGAGGGGGTACAGAGACGATTCACTAGGTTGATTCCGGAGATGAGGGGGTCACGTTATGAAGATAGATTGAGTAGACTGGGTCTTTACTCGTTCGAGTTCAGAAGGATGAGGGATGATCTTATAGAAACAGCAGTGGCAGCCAGTTCTCATGGTGAATATAGGTACCAACGATATGGGTAAAAAAACAGGATGAGGTCCTACAAGCTGAATTTAGGGAGCTAGGAGTTAAATTAAAAAGTAGGGTCTCAAAGGTAGCAATCTCAGGATTGCGACCAGTGCCACGTGCTAGTCAGAGTAGGAATCACAGGATAGCTCAGATGAATACGTGGCTTGAGGAGTGGTGCAGAAGGGAGGGATTCAAATTCCTGGGACATTGGAACTGGTTCTGGGGGAGGTTGGACCAGTACAAACCGAACGGTCTGCACCTTGGCAGGACCGGAACCAATGTCCCAGGGGGAGTGTTTGCTAGTGCTGTTGGGGAGGGGTTAAACTAATATGGCAGGGGGATGGGAACCTATGCAAGAGACAGAGGAAAGTAGAATTGGGGCAGAAGCAAAAGATAGAAAGAAGAAAAGTAAAAGTGGAGGGCAGAGAAACCCAAGGTAAAAATCAAAAAGGGCCACATTACAGCAAAATTCTAAAGGGGCAAAGTGGGTTAAAAAGACAAGCCTGAAGGCTCTGTGCCTCAATGCGAGAAGTATTCATGGTAAGATGGATGAATTAACTGTGCAGGCAGCAATTAATGAATATGATACAATTGGCATCACGGAGACATTGCTCCAGGGTGACCAAGGCTGAGAATTCAACATCCAGGGGTATTCAACATTTAGGAAGGGTAGACAGAAAGTAAAAGGAGGTGGGGTAGCATTGCTCGTTAAAGAGGAAATTAACGCAATAGTAAGGAAGGACGTTAGCTTGGATGATGTGGAATCTGTATGGGTGGAACTGCGGAATACTAAAGGGCAGAAAATGCTAGTGGGAGTTGTGTACAGACCATCAAACAGTAGTAGTGAGGTTGAAGACAGCATCAAACAAGAAATTAGGGATGCATGCAATAAAGGTGCAGCAGTTATCATGGGCAACTTTAATCTACATATAGATTGGGCTGACCAAACTGGCAGCAATACGGTGGAGGAAGATTTCCTGGAGTGTATTCGGGATGATTTTCTAGACCAATATGTTGAGGAACCAACGAGAGGGTTGGCCATCCTAGACTGGGTGATGTGTAATGAGAATGAACTATTAGCAATCTTGTTGTGCGAGGCCCCTTGGGGAAGAGTGACCATAATATGGTAGAATTCTTTATTATGATGGAGAGTGATACAGTTAATTCAGAGACTAGGGTCCTGAACTTAAGGAAAGGTAACTTGGATGGTATGAGACGTGAATTGGCTAGAATAGACTGGCGAATGATACTTAAAGGGTCGATGGTGGATAGGCAATGGCAAACATCTAAAGATCACATGGATGATCTTCAACAATTGTACATCCCTAGAGTAAAAATAAAACGGGGAAAGTGGCTCAACCGTGGTTAACAAGGGAAATTAAGAATAGTGTTAAATCCAAGGAAGAGGCACATAAATTGGTCAGAAAAAGCAGCAAACCTGAGGACTGAGAGAAATTTAGAATTGAGCAGAGGAGGACAAAGGGTTTAATTAGGAGGGGGGAAATAGAGTATGAGAAGAAGCTTGCTGGGAACATAAAAACTGACTGCAAAAGCTTCTGTAGATATGTGAAGAGAAAAAGATTAGTGAAGACAAATGAAGGTCCCTTGCAGTCAGATTCAGGGGAATTTATAATGGGGAGCAAAGAAATGGCAGACCAGTTGAACAAATACTTTGATTCTGTCTTCACGAAGGAAGACACAAATAACCTTCAGCAAATACTAGGGGACCGAGGATCGAGTGAGAAGGAGGAATTGAAGGAAATCCTTATTAGGCGGGAAATTGTGTGAGGGAAATTGATGGGATTGAAGGCCGATAAATCCCCGGGGTCTGATAGTCCATTAATTATAGACCGGTTAGCCTGACATCAGTAGTGGGGAAAATGTTGGAATCAATTATTAAAGATGAAATCGCAGCGCATTTGGAAAGCAGTGACGAGATCGGTCCAAGTCAGCATGCATTTATGAAAGGGAAATCATGCTTGACAAATCTTCTGGAATTTTTTGAGTATGTAACTGGTAGAGTGGACAAGGGAGAACCAATGGATGTGGTGCATTTTGACTTTCAAAAGGCTTTGGACAAGGCCCCGCACAAGAGATTGGTGTGCAAAATCAAAGCACGTGGTATTAGGGGTAATGTACTGACATGGATAGAGAACTGGTTGGCAGTCAGGAAGCAGAGAGTCGGGATAAACAGGTCCATTTCAGAATGGCAGGCAGTGACTAGTGGGGTGCCGCAGGGTTCAGTGCTAGGACCCCAGATATTTACAATATACATTAATGATTTAGATTAAGGAATTGAGTGTAATATCTCCAAGTTTTCAGATGACACTAAGCTGGGTGGTGATGTGAGCTGTGAGGAGGATGCTCAGAGGCTGCAAGGTGACTTGGACAGGTTAAGTGAGTGGGCAAATGCATGGCAGATGCAATATAATGTGGATAAATGTGAGGTTATCCACTTTGGTGGCAAAAACACGAGGGCAGAATATTTTCTGAATGGCGGCAGATTAGGAAAAGAGGAGGTGCAATGAGACCTGGGTGTCATGGTACATCAGTCATTGAAAGTTGGCATGCAGGTACAGCAGGTGGTGAAGAAGGCAAATGGTATGTTGGCCTTCATAGCTAAGGGATTTGAGTATAGGAGCAGGGAGGTCTTACTGCAGTTGTACAGGGCCTTGGTGAGGCCTCACCTGGAATATTGTGTTCAGTTTTGTTCTCCTAATCTGAGGAAGGATGTTCTTGCTATTGAGGGAGTGCAGCGAAAGTACGCCAGACTGATTCCCAGGATGGCAGGACTGACATATGAGGAGAGACGGGATCGACTGGGAGTTTAGAAGGATGAGAGGAGATCTCATAGAAACATATAAAATTCTGACGGGACCGGACAGGTTAGATGCAGGAAGAATGTTCCCAATGTTGGGGAAGTCCAGAACCAGGCGACACAGTCTAAGGATAAGGGGTAAGCCATTTAGGACTGAGATGAGGAGAAACCTCTTCACTCAGAGAGTTGTTAACCTGTGGAATTCCCTACTGCAGAGATTTGTTGATGCTAGTTCATTGGATATATTCAAGAGGGAGTTAGATGTGGCCCTTATGGCTAAAGGAATCAAGGGGTATGGAGAGAAAGCAGGAAAGGGCTACTGAGGTGAATGATTAGCCATGATCTTATTGAATGGTGGTGCAGGCTCGAAGGGCCGAATGGCCTATTCCTGCATCTATCTTCTCTGTTTCTTTGTTTCTATGTAATGACCTCTTTTGAAAAAGAAACTGAACTAAAAAAACCTAACTAACTCACTTACACTGGAGCAACTTAAATGGGTAGAATTGCGATTTTTAAGTTACCCCAAAAAAATCTAGTTGCTCCAAAAAAAACAGAGCAACTCCAGGGGAAATTTGGGTGCCGGTGAAGCTCCTAACCCTGGCCGAAACGCTTCCCCCCGCCCTTCCTCACGGTGCCGATGCCAGTCCTAACCCTGGCTGAAAGGCCTCTCTCCCTCGCCCCTCCCCTCCTCTCCCTCTCTCCCCTCCCCCTCTCTCTCCCTCTCTGCTGCTGCTGTCCAGGCCATGGAACTGCACCTGCTGCACTGATTCTCTTACCTGCGCTGAATTTGTTAACTGCCCAGAAGGTTGTTCCAGAGTGGTCACATATCCCATCCTCAGAAAAATTGCAGTAAATCAGAGCTGGCCAAACTTGCTTTAATGGCCAGAATTGGCGCGGGTGGCAGGTTACGCCCCCAATGAGGTAAAAAAATGGTAGCCTAAAAAAATCCTACCTAAGTGAATTACGTTAGTGCAGATACTTTGAGGAAACTTACAGATTTCAATTTACTCCAAAAAAACGGCGCACACCAATAAAACGGAGCAGATAATTGGGGAAAATTGAGCCCAATAAAGGGGGAGATAGAGGAGATACTGGATGGGATTAGAATTGATAAAGACGAGGTACTAGAAAGGCTGCCCGTACATAAAGTAATTAAGTCACCAGAACCGGATGGGATGCATCCTCGGATGCTGAGGGAAGTGAAGGAAGAAATCACGGAGGTACTGACCATAATCTTTCAATCCTCTTTAGAAACAGAAGTAATGCCAGAGGACTGAAGAATTGCAAATATTACACTCTTGTTCAATAAAGGCTGTAAAGTTAAACGCTGTAACTATAGACCGGTCAGTTTAACCTCAGTTGTGCGGAAGCTTTTAGAAACAATAATCAGGGGCAAAATTAACAGTCACTTGGACAAGTATGGATTAATTGAGGAAAGCCAGCATGGATTTGTTAAAGGCAAATCATGTTTAACCAACTTGATCGAGTTTTTTGACGAGGTAACGGAGATCGTAGATGAGGGCAATGTGGATGACGTGGTGTACATGAATTTCCAAAAGGCATTTGACAAAGTGCCACATAATAGGCTTGCCAGCAAAATTGAAGCCCATAGAATAAAAGGGACACTGGCAGAGTGGATGCAAAATTGGCTGTATGACAGGAAACGGAGAATAGTTGTGAACAGTTGTTTTTCGGACTGGAGGAATGTATACAGCAGATTAAAAAAAGTTTAGGGGATCCTGGCTTCCTGAATTGAGGTATCGGATACAAAAGTATGGCTATTATGATGAACCTGTATAAAACACTTGTTCGGCCTCAGCTGGAGTATTGTGTCCAATTCTGGGCACCACACTTTAGGAATTTAGTGAAGGTATTAGAGCGAGTGCAGAATAGATTTATGAGAATGATTCTAGGGACTTCAGTAACGTGGACAGTCAGGAGAATCTGGGTTGTTCTCGGAGCAGAGATGATTGAGAGGCAATTTGATAGAGGTGTTCAAAATCATGAGGGGTTGAGAACAAGAGGACACAGATTTAACACAAGAACATAAGAACATAAGAATTAGGAACAGGAGTAGGCCATCTAGCCCCTCGAGCCTGCTCCGCCATTCAATATGATCATGGCTGATCTGGCCGTGGACTCAGCTCCACTTACCCGCCCTCTCCCCGTAACCCTTAATTCATTTATTGGTTAAAAATCTATCTAACTGTGACTTGAATACATTCAATGAGCTAGCCTCAACTGCTTCCTTGGGCAGAGAATTCCACAGATTCACAACCCTCTGGGAGAAGAAATTCCTTCTCAACTCGGTTTTAAATTGGCTCCCCCGTATTTTGAGGCTGTGCCCCCTAGTTCTAGTCTCCCCGACCAGTGGAAACAACCTCTCTGCCTCTATCTTGTCTATCCCTTTCATTATTTTAAATGTTTCTATAAGATCACCCCTCATCCTTCTGAACTCCAACGAGTAAAGACCCAGTCTACTCAATCTATCATCATAAGGTAACCCCCTCATCTCCAGAATCAGCCTAGTGAATCGTCTCTGTACCCCCTCCAAAGCCAGTATATCCTTCCTTAAGTAAGGTGACCAAAACTGCACGCAGTACTCAAGGTGCGGCCTCACCAATACCCTGTACAGTTGCAGCAGGACCTCCCTGCTTTTGTACTCCATCCCTCTCGCAAAGAAGGCCAACATTCCATTCGCCTTCCTGATTGCCTGCTGCACCTGCAAACTAATTTTTGGGCAGTTTTGCTTTGTCAGGACCAGCCTTCTATACTGACAGCAAATCCGCTGAACATTGCTTGTTTCTGTTCCTGTTACTCCAAAAGAGTTTCATGCACCAGGACCCCCAGGTTCCTCTGCACCTCAGCATGTTGTAATTTCTCCCCATTCAAATAATATTCCTTTTTACTGTTTTTTTTCCCAAGGTGGATGACCTCACACTTTCCGACATTGTATTCCATCTGCCAAACCTTAGCCCATTCGCGTAACCTATCCAAATCTCTTTGCAGCCTCTCTGTGTCCTGTACACAACCCGCTTTCCCATTAATCTTTGTGTCATCTGCAAATTTTGTTACACTACACTCTGTCCCCTCTTCCAGGTCATCTATGTATATTGTAAACAGTTGTGGTCCCAGCACCGATCCCTGTGGCACACCACTAACCACTGATTTCCAACCCGAAAAGGACCCATTTATCCCCACTCTCTGCTTTCTGTTAGCCAGCCAATTCTCTATCCATGCTAATACATTTCCTCTGACTCCGCGTACCTCTATTTTCTGCAGTAACCTTTTGTGTGGCACCTTATCGAATGCCTTTTGGAAATCTAAATACACCACATCCATCGGTACACCTCTATCCACCATGCTCATTATATCCTCAAAGAATTCCAGTAAATTAGTTAAACATGATTTCCCCTTCATGAATCCATGCTGCGTCTGCTTGATTGCACTATTCCTATCTAGATGTCCCGTTATTTCTTCCTTAATGATAGTTTCAAGCATTTTCCCCACTACAGATGTTAAACTAACCGGCCTATAGTTACCTGCCTTTTGTCTGCCCCCTTTTTTAAACAGAGGGGTTACATTAGCTGCTTTCCAATCCGCTGGTACCTCCCCAGAGTCCAGAGAATTTTGGTAGATTATAACGAATGCATCTGCTATAACTTCCGCCATCTCTTTTAATACCCTGGGATGCATTTCATCAGGACCAGGGGACTTGTCTACCTTGAGTCCCATTAGCCTGTCCAGCACTACCCCACTAGTGATAGTGATTGTCTCAAGGTCCTCCCTTCCCACATTCCTGTGACCAGCAATTTTTGGCATGGTTTTTGTGTCTTCCACTGTGAAGACCGAAGCAAAATAATTGTTTAAGGTCTCAGCCATTTCCACATTTCCCATTATTAAATCCCCCTTCTCATCTTCAAGGGACCAACATTTACTTTAGTCACTCTTTTCCGTTTTATATACCGTATATACTCGCGTATCCTGTGATCTCGCGTATCATGCGACCCCTAAATTTTCGTCCCAAAACATGATTTTACCAGATATCTCATGTATCATGCGAGTCACTTTTTTGAGATCGAATACAGACCTTAACATGAAACATCGAGTGGATTCTGCTCTCTCTCCGTGCTCTCTCTCCGTGCTCTCTCTCCGTGCTCTCTCTCCGTACTTTCTCCCCGTACTCTCTCCCCGTACTCTCTCTCCGTGCTCTCTCTCCGTGCTCTCTCTCCGTGCTCTCTCTCCGTGCTCTCTCTCCGTGCTCTCTCTCCGTGCTCTCTCTCCGTACTCTCTCCCCGTACTCTCTCTCTGTGCTCTCTCTCCGTGCTCTCTCTCCGTACTCTCTCTCCGTGCTCTCTCTCCGTGCTCTCTCTCCGTGCTCTCTCTCCGTACTCTCTCTCCGTGCTCTCTCCCCGTACTCTCTCCCCGTACTCTCTCTGTGCTCTCTCTCCGTGCTCTCTCTCCGTACTCTCTCTCCGTGCTCTCTCTCCGTGCTCTCTCTCCGTGCTCTCTCTCCGTACTCTCCCCCCCGACCTCTGCGACTCTCTCTCCCCCCCGACCTCCGCGACTCTCTCCCCCCCGACCTCCGCGACTCTCTCCCCCCGACCTCCGCGACTCTCTCTCCCCCCCCGACCTCCGCGACTCTCTCTCTCCCCCCCCGGTCTCCGCGACTCTCTCTCCCCCCCCGACCTCCGCGACTCTCTCTCCCCCCGACCTCCGCGACTCTCTCTCCCCCCCCGACCTCCGCGACTCTCTCTCCCCCCCCGACCTCCGCGACTCTCTCCCCCCCGACCACCGCGACTCTCTCCCCCCCCGACCTCCGCGACTCTCTCTCCCCCCCCGACCTCCGCGACTCTCTCTCCCCCCCCGACCTCCGCGACTCTCTCCCCCCCGACCTCCGCGACTCTCTCCCCCCCCGACCTCCGCGACTCTCTCTCTCCCCCCGACCTCCGCGACTCTCTCTCCCCCCCCGACCTCTGCGACTCTCTCCCCCCGCGACCTCTGCGACTCTCTCTCCCCCCCCGACCTCCGCGACTCTCTCTCCCCCCCCGACCTCCGCGACTCTCTCTCCCCCCCCGACCTCCGCGACTCTCTCTCCCCCCGACCTCCGCGACTCTCTCTCCCCCCCCGACCTCTGCGACTCTCTCCCCCCGCGACCTCTGCGACTCTCTCTCCCCCCCCGACCTCCGCGACTCTCTCTCCCCCCGCGACCTCTGCGACTCTCTCTCCCCCCCCGACCTCCGCGACTCTCTCTCCCCCCCCGACCTCCGCGACTCTCTCTCCCCCCGACCTCCGCGACTCTCTCTCCCCCCCCGACCTCTGCGACTCTCTCCCCCCGCGACCTCTGCGACTCTCTCTCCCCCCCCGACCTCCGCGACTCTCTCTCCCCCCCCGACCTCCGCGACTCTCTCCCCCCCCGACCTCCGCGACTCTCTCTCCCCCCCCGACCTCTGCGACTCTCTCTCCCCCCCCGACCTCTGCGACTCTCTCTCCCCCCCCGACCTCTGCGACTCTCTCTCCCCCCCCGACCTCCGCGACTCTCTCCCCCCCGACCTCCACGACTCTCTCTCCCCCCCCGACCTCCGCGACTCGCTCTCCCCCCGACCTCCGCGACTCTCTCTCCCCCCGACCTCCGCGACTCTCTCCCCCCGCGACCTCTGCGACTCTCTCCCCCCCGACCTCCGCGACTCTCTCTCCCCCGACCTCTGCGACTCTCTCCCCCCCGACCTCCGCGACTCTCTCCCCCCCGACCTCCGCGACTCTCTCCCCCCGCGACCTCTGCGACTCTCTCCCCACCCGACCTCCGCGACTCTCTCCCCCCCGACCTCTGCGACTCTCTCCCCCCCCGACCTCCGCGACTCTCTCTCCCCCCCGACCTCCGCGACTCTCTCTCCCCCCCGACCTCCGCGACTCTCTCCCCCCCGACCTCTGCGACTCTCTCTCCCCCCCCGACCTCCGCGACTCTCTCTCCCCCCCGACCTCCGCGACTCTCTCTCCCCCCCCGACCTCCGCGACTCTCTCTCCCCCCCCGACCTCCGCGACTCTCTCTCCCCCCCCGACCTCTGCGACTCTCTCTCCCCCCCCGACCTCCGCGACTCTCTCTCCCCCCGACCTCCGCGACTCTCTGCCCCCCGACCTCTGCGACTCTCTCTCCCCCCCCAACCTCCGCGACTCTCTCTCCCCCCGACCTCCGCGACTCTCTGCCCCCCGACCTCCGCGACTCTCTCTCCCCCCCCCGACCTCCGCGACTCTCTCTCCCCCCCGACCTCCGCGACTCTCTCTCCCCCCCCGCGACCTCTGCGACTCTCTCCCCCCCCGACCTCCGCGACTCTCTCCCCCCCCGACCTCCGCGACTCTCTCCCCCCCGACCTCCGCGACTCTCTCCCCCCCCCCGACCTCCGCGACTCTCTCCCCCCCGACCTCCGCGACTCTCTCTCCCCCCCCGCGACCTCCGCGACTCTCTCTCCCCCCCCGACCTCCGCGACTCTCTCTCCCCCCCCGCGACCACCGCGACTCTCTCCCCCCCGACCTCCGCGACTCTCTCTCCCCCCCCGACCTCCGCGACTCTCTCTCCTCCCCCGACCTCCGCGACTCTCTCTCCCCCCCGACCTCCGCGACTCTCTCTCCCCCCCCGACCTCCGCGACTCTCTCTGCCCCCCGACCTCCGCGACTCTCTCTCCCCCCCCGACCTCCTCGACTCTCTCTCCCCCCCGACCTCCGCGACTCTCTCCCCCCCCGACCTCCGCGACTCTCTCTCCCCCCCCGACCTCCGCGACTCTCTCTCCCCCCCCGACCTCTGCGACTCTCCCCCCCCGACCTCCGCGACTCTCTCTCCCCCCGACCTCCGCGACTCTCTCCCCCCCCGACCTCCGCGACTCTCTCTCCCCCCCCCCCCGACCTCCGCGACCCTCTCTCCCCCCCCGACCTCCGCGACTCTCTCCCCCCCCCGACCTCCGCGACTCTCTCCCCCCGACCTCCGCGACTCTCTCTCCCCCCCGACCTCCGCGACTCTCTCTTCCCCCCCCCCCGACCTCCGCGACTCTCTCCCCCCCGACCTCCGCGACTCTCTCCCCCCCCCGACCTCCGCGACTCTCTCCCCCCCCCGACCTCCGCGACTCTCTCTCCCCCCCCGACCTCCGCGACTCTCTCTCCCCCCCCCGACCTCCGCGACTCTCTCCTCCCCCGACCTCCGTGACTCTCTCCCCCCCCCGACCTCCGCGACCCTCTCTCCCCCCCCCGACCTCCGCGACCCTCTCTCCCCCCCCCGACCTCCGCGACTCTCTCTCCCCCCCCGACCTCCGCGACTCTCTCTCCCCTGAAGAGAAGAATTTCAGCAGGAGTCAAATGGATTTTTTTTTGCATTGGGAGGATGTAGATAGTGGTGTGCTGCAGGAACTTGGCTTGTTTTCCACATAAACTAATGATTTGGTCATGAGTATCGAGGAACTAATATCAACCAGGGATATTCGATTTACAACCATCATGGAGAGTGAGAGGAGAAACCAAGAGAAATGTCTTTACATAGAGGATTGTTGGAGCATGCTGAGATTCAGCGTGGATACGGTCTGCTTAACAGCCAAACAGCCTAATCTTGGCCAGCACTTCACACCCGCAAATTTTGTATCTCGCGTATCATGCGACCCCCCAAATTTAGGTTACAATTTAGGTCTTCAAAAGTCGCATGATACGCGAGTATATACGGTATCTGTAAAAGCTTTTACTATCTGTTTTTATTTTTTGCGCAAGTTTACCTTCGTAATCTATCTTTCCTTTCTTTATTGCTTTTTTCGTCATTCTTTGCTGTTGTTTAAAATTTTTCCAATCCTCTAGTTTCCCACTAACCTTGGCCACCTTATACGCATTGGTCTTTGATTTGATACTCTCCTTTATTTTCTTGGTTATCCACGGCTGGTTATCCCTTCTCTTACCGCCCTTCTTTTTCACTGGAATATATTTTTGTTGCGCACTATGAACGAGCTCCTTAAAAGTCCTCCATTGTTCCTCAATTGTGCCACCGTTTAGTCTGTGTTTCCAGTCTACTTCAGCCAACTCTGCCCTCATTCCACTGTAGTCCCCTTTGTTTAAGCATAGTACGCTCGTTTCTGACACAACTTCCTCACCCTCAATCTGTATTACAAATTCAACCATACTGTGATCACTCATTCCGAGAGGATCTTTTACGAGGAGATCGTTTTTTTTCCTGTCTCATTACACAGGACCAGATCTAAGATAGCTTGCTCCCTTGTAGGTTCTGTAACATACTGTTCTAAGAAACAATTCCGTATGCATTCTATGAATTCCTCCTCCAGGCTACCCCGTGCGATTTGAGTTGTCCAATCGATATGTAGGTTATAATCCCCCGTGACTACTGCCGTTCATTTTTCACATGCCTCCATTATTCCCTTGATTATTGCCCTCCCCACCGTGAAGTTATTATTTTGGGGCCTATAAACTACGCACACCAGTGACTTTTTCCCATTACTATCTCTAATCTCTACCCACAATGATTCAACATTTTGTTCATTAGAGCCAATATCATCTCTCACAACTGCCCTGATATCATCCTTTATTAACAGAGCTACCCCACCTCCTTTCACTTCTTGTCTATCTTTCCGAATCGTCAGATACCCCTGTATGTTTAATTCCCAGTCTTGGCCACCCTGTAACCATGTTTATGTAATGGCCACCAAATCATACCCATTTGTAATGAT
The DNA here is from genome assembly GCF_044704955.1 of Pristiophorus japonicus. Classification (NCBI taxonomy): domain Eukaryota; kingdom Metazoa; phylum Chordata; class Chondrichthyes; family Pristiophoridae; genus Pristiophorus; species Pristiophorus japonicus. Next base: position 8,227,695 of record NC_091984.1, on the reverse strand, counting down.
TTGTGCCGTCAACTCATTGACTTTATTTCGAATGCTGCGTGCATTTAGGTAGAGTGTTTTAATCCTAGTTTTTAAGCCATGATTTTTAGTTTTGACCCCTCCTGCAGCCCCTTTATATTCAGTGGCCCTTTTTGTTTTTTGCCTTGGGTTTCTCTGCCCTCCACTTTTACTCATCTCCTTTCTGTCTTTAGCTTTTGTCTCCTTTTTGTTTCCCTCTGTCTCTCTGCATAGGTTCCCATCCCCCTGCCATATTAGTTTAACTCCTCCCCAACAGCACTAGCAAACACTCCCCCTCAGACATTGGTTCCGGTCCTGCCCAGGTGCAGACCGTCCAGTTTGTACTGGTCCCACCTCCCCCAGAACCTGTTCCAATGCCCCAGGAATTTGAATCCCTCCCTGCTGCACCACTGCTCAAGCCATGTATTCATCTGCGCTATCCTGCGATTCCTACTCTGACTAGCACGTGGCACTGGTAGCAATCCCGAGATTACTACTTTTGAGTTCCGTACTTTCCAAGCTCTAATCAGCTGGATACAGATACTAAACTCCGAGGCTGATTGCTGAGAACGAGATTGCAAGAGGTGCGTTGGCAACTTCGGCAGGTACTGACAGAAGTGCAGGGAGACAAAGGGAAATAATATGGAGCCAGAAGCAAAAGATAGAAAGGAGAATAGTAAAAGTGGAGGGCAGAGAAACCCAAGTCAAAAAGCAAAAAGGGTCACATTACAGCAAAATTCTAAAGGGGCAAATGGTGTTAAAAAGACAAGCCTGAAGGCTCTGTGCCTCAATGCAAGGAGTATTCGGAATAAGGTAGACGAATTAACTGTGCAGATAGCAGTTAATGGATATGATGTGATTGGCATCGCGGAGACATGGCTCCAGGGTGACCAAGGCTGGGAACTCAACATCCAGGGGTATTCAACATTTAGGAAGGATAGACAGAAAGAAAAAGGAGGCGGGGTGGCGTTGCTGGTTAAAGAGGAAATTAATGCAATTGTAAGGAAGGACATTAGCTGGGATGATGCGGAATCAGTATGGGTGGAGCTACGGAATACCAAAGGGCAGAAGACGCTAGTCGGAGTTGTGTACAGGCCACCAAATAGTAGTAGTGAGGTTGGGGACAGCATCAAACAAGAAAAAAGGGATGTGTGCAATAAAGGTACAGCAAACTGGAAGCAATACGGTGGAGGAGGATTTCCTGGAGTGCATAAAGGATGGTTTTTTAGAACAATATGTCGAGGAACCAACGAGCGGGGGGCCATCTTCGACTGGGTGTTGTGTAATGAGAGAGGATTAATTAGCAATCTCATTGTGCGAGGCCCCTTGGGGAAGAGTGACCATAATATGGTGGAATTCTGCATTAGGATGGAGAATGAAACAGTTGATTCAGAGACCATGGTCCAGAACTTAAAGAAGGGTAACTTTGAAGGTATGCGGCGTGAATTGGCTAGGATAGATTGGCGAATGATACTTAAGGGGTTGACTGTGGATGGGCAATGACAGACATTTAGAGACCGCATGGATGAACTACAACAATTGTACATTCCTGTCTGGCATAAAAATAAAAAAGGGAAAGTGGCTCAACCATGGGAAATCAGGGATAGTATTAAAGCCAAGGAAGTGGCATACAAATTGGCCAGAAATAGCAATGAACCCGGGGACTGGGAGAAATTTAGAACTCAGCAGAGGAGGACAAAGGGTTTGATTAGGGCAGGGAAAATGGAGTATGAGAAGAAGGTTGCAGGGAACATTAAGACGGATTGCAAAAGTTTCTATAGATATGTAAAGAGAAAAGATTAGTAAAGACAAACATAGGTCCCCTGCAGTCAGAATCAGGGGTAGTCATAACGGGGAACAAAGAAATGGCGGACCAATTGAACAAGTACTTTGGTTCGGTATTCACTAAGGAAGACACAAACAACCTTCCGGATATAAAAGGGGTCGGAGGGTCTAGTAAGGAGGAGGAACTGAGTGAAATCCATATTAGTCGGGAAATTGTGTTGGAGAAATTGATGGGATTGAAGGCCGATAAATCCCCAGGGCCTGATGGACTGCATCCCAGAGTACTTAAGGAGGTGGCCTTGGAAATAGTGGATACATTGACAGTCATTTTCCAACATTCCATTGACTCTGGATCAGTTCCTATGGAGTGGAGGGTAGCCAATGTAACCCCACTTTTTAAAAAAGGAGGGAGAGAGATAACAGGGAATTATAGACTGGTCAGCCTGACATCGGTAGTGGGTAAAATGATGGAATCAATTATTAAGGATGTCATAGCAGTGCATTTGGAAAGAGGTGACATGATAGGTCCAAGTCAGCATGCATTTGTGAAAGGGAAATCATGCTTGACAAATCTTCTGGAAAATTTTGAGGATGTTTCCAGTAGAGTGGACAAGGGAGAACCAGTTGATGTGGTATATTTGGACTTTCAGAAGGCTTTCGACAAGGTCCCACACAAGAGATTAATGTGCAAAGTTAAAACACATGGGATTGGGGGTAGTGTGCTGACATGGTTTGAGAACTGGTTGTCAGACAGGGAGCAACGAGTAGGAGTAAATGGGGGCTTTTCAGAATGGCAGGCAGTGACTAGTGGGGTACCGCAAGGTTCTGTGCTGGGGCCCCAGCTGTTTACACTGTACATTAATGATTTAGACGAGGGGATTAAATGTAGAATCTCCAAATTTGCGGATGACACTAAGCTGGGTGGCAGTGTGAGCTGCAAGGATCATGCTATGAGGCTGCAGAGCGACTTGGATAGGTTAGGTGAGTGGGCAAATGCATGGCAGATGAAGTATAATGTTGATAAATGTGAGGTTATCCACTTTGGTGGTAAAAACAGAGAGACAGACTATTATCTGAATGGTGACAGATTCGGAAAAAGGGAGGTGCAAAGAGACCTGGGTGTCATGGTACGTCAGTCATTGAAGGTTGGCATGCAGGTATAGCAGGCGGTTAAGAAAGCAAATGGCATGTTGGCCTTCATAGCGAGGGGATTTGAGTACAGGGGCAGGGAGGTGTTGCTACAGTTGTACAGGGCCTTGGTGAGGCCACACCTGGAGTATTGTGTACAGTTTTGGTCTCCTAACCTGAGGAAGGACATTCTTGCTATTGAGGGAGTGCAGCGAAGGTTCACCAGACTGATTCCCGGGATGGTGGGACTGACCTATCAAGAAAGACTGGATCAACTGGGCTTGTATTCACTGGAGTTCAGAAGAATGAGAAGGGACCTCATAGAAACATTAAAAATTCTGACGGGGTTAGACAGGTTAGATGCAGGAAGAATGTTCCCAATGTTGGGGAAGTCCAGAACCAGGGGACACAGTCTAAGGATAAGGGGTAAGCCATTTTGGACCGAGATGAGGAGAAACTTCTTCACCCAGAGAGTGGTGAACCTGTGGAATTCTCCACCACAGAAAGTTGTTGAGGCCAATTCACTAAATATATTCAAAAAGAAGTTAGATGAAGTCTTTACTACTCGTGGGATCAAGGGGTATGGCGAGAAAGCAGGAATGGGGTACTGAAGTTGCATGTTCAGCCATGAACTCATTGAATGGCGGTGCAGGCTAGAAGGGCCGAATGGCCTACTCCTGCACCTATTTTCTATGTTTTTCTGTTTCTATGTTATCATGGGCCACTTTAATCTACATATTAATTGGACTAACCAAACTGGTTGCAATGCGGTGGAGGAGGATTTCCTGGAGTGTATTAGCGATGGTTTTCTCGACCAATATGTTGAGGAACCAACCAGAGAGCTGGCCATTCTAGACTGGGTGATATATAATGAGAAGGGACTAATTAGCAATCTTGTTGTGCGAGGCCCCTTGGGGAAGAGTGACCATACTGTGGTACAATTCTTTATTGGGATGGAGAGTGACAAAGTTAATTCAGAAACTAGGGTCCAGAACTTAAGGAAAGATAAATTTGACAGTATGAGGCGCGAATTGGCTAGATTAGACTGACAAATTATACTTTGGTCAGTGAGAGGTGTGAGTCCGGGGTCAGAAGCCTATAAAGGCCGCGAGAGGCAGCGGGTGTTTGTGGACGTGGAGTGGCGTGAGTCCAGGGTCAGAGGCCTATAAAGGCCGTGATAGGCAGCGGGAGATCGTGGTCGTGGAGAGGCGTGAGTCCGGGGTCAGAGGCCTATAAAGGCCGCGAGAGGCAGCAGGAGTTCGTGGTCGTGGAGAGGCGTGAGTCCGGGGTCAGAGGCCTATAAAGGCCGCGAGAGGCAGCAGGAGTTCGTGGTCGCGGAGAGGCGTGAGTCCGGGGTCAGAAGCCTATAAAGGCCGTGATAGGCAGCGGGAGATCGTGGTCGTGAAGAGGCGTGAGTCCGGGGTCAGAAGCCTATAAAGGCCGCGAGAGGCAGCAGGAGTTCGTGGTCGTGGAGAGGTGTGAGTCCGGGGTCAGAAGCCTATAAAGGCCGCGAGAGGCAGCGGGAGTTCGTGGTCGTGGAGAGGTGTGAGTCCGGGGTCGGAGGCCTATAAAGGCCACGAGAGGTAACGGGAGTTCGTGGTCGTGGAGAGGTGTGAGTCCGGGGTCGGAGGCCTATAAAGGCCACGAGAGGTAGCGGGAGTTCGTGGTCGGTGAGAGGCAATAGTCCAAGGATGTCGGAGGCCTATAAAGGCCGCGAGAGGTAGCGGGAGTTCATAGTCGTGGAGAGGTGTGAGTCCGGGGTCGGAGGCCTATAAAGGCCACGAGAGGTAGCGGGAGTTCGTGGTCGGTGAGAGGCAATAGTCCAAGGATGTCGGAGGCCTATAAAGGCCGCGAGAGGTAGCGGGAGTTCATAGTCGTGGAGAGGTGTGAGTCCGGGGTCGGAGGCCTATAAAGGCCACGAGAGGTAGCGGGAGTTCGTGGTCGGTGAGAGGCAATAGTCCAAGGACGTCGGAGGCCTATAAAGGCCGCGAGAGGTAGCGGGAGTTCGTGGTCGTGGAGAGGTGTGAGTCCGGGGTCAGAGGCCTATAAAGACCGCGAGAGGCAGCGAGAGTTCATGGTCGTGGAGAGGTGTGAGTCCGGGGTCGGAGGCCTATAAAGGCTAGCTGGTGCAGCTGCAGGGAGAAGGCAAAAAAGAAGTAGGAAGAAAGCGAAAGGTGATGTCACAGCCAAGGGGGTAAGTGATTGGCTGGTGATTGGTAAGTCGTTTTTCGTTCTCTTTTCTTTATCGGTAAGTAACCTTTAGCATTGTTGTTGCCAAATTAAGTTATTCTAAGGGTAAGTCATGGCAGGACAGCTCGGACACGTGTTATGCTCCTCCTGTACTATGTGGGAACTCAGGGACGCTTCCGGTGTCCCTGACGGCTATGTGTGCGAGAAGTGTATCCGTCTGCAGCTCCTGACAGACCGCATTACGGCAATGGAGCTGCAGGTGGATTCACTCTGGAGCATCCACGATGCTGAGAATGATGTGAATAGCACGTTTAGCAAGTTGGTTTCACAGCAGGTAAAGGGTACACAGCCAGATAGTAAATGGGTGACCATTCTTCCGCATCTAACCTGTCCAGCCCCGTCAGAATCTTATATGTTTCTATGAGATCCCCTCTTAGCCTTTTAAACTCCACTGTATATAGGCCCAGTTGATCCAGTCTCTCCTCATATGTCAGTCCAGCCATCCCTGGAATCAGTCTGGTGAACCTCAATAGCAAGAACATCCTTCCTCAGATTAGGAGACCAAAACTGAACACAATATTCCAGGTGAGGCCTCACCAAGGCCCTGTACAACTGCAGTAAGACCTCCCTGTTCCTGTACTCAAACCCCCTAGCTATGAAGGCCAACATACCATTTGCCTTCTTCACCGCCTGCTGTACTTGCATGCCCATTTTCAATGACTGATGAACCATGACACCCAGGTCTCGCTGTACCTCCCCTTTTCCTAATCTGCCACCATTCAGCTAATATTCTGCCTTCGTGTTTTTATCCCCAAAGTAGATAACCTCACATTTATCCACATTATACTGCATCTGCCATGCATTTGCCCATTCGCCTAACCTGTCCAAGTCACCCAGCAGCCTCTTAGAGTCCTCCTCTCAGCTCACACCGCCACCCAATTTAGTGTCATCTTCAAACTTGGAGATATTACACTCAATTCCTTCATCCAAATCATTAATATATTTGTAAAGAGCTGGGTTCCCAGCACTGAGCCCTGCGGCACTCCACTGGTCATTCTGAAAAGGACCCGTTTATCCCGACTCTCTGCTTCCTGTCTGCCAACCAGTTCTCTATCCATGTCAGTACATTACCACCGATAGCATGTGCTTTGATTTTGCACACCAATCTCTAGTGTGGGACCTTGTCAAAAGCCTTTTGAAAGTCCAAATACACCACATCCACTGGTCCTCCCTTGTCCACTCTACTAGTTAAACCTCAAAAAATTCCAGAAGATTTGTCAAGCACGATTTCCCTTTCATAAATCGATGCTGACTTGGACCAATCCTGTCACTGCTTTCCAAATTCGCTGCTATTTCATCCTTAATGATTGATTCCAACATTTTCCCCACAACTGATGTCAGGCTAACCGTTCTATAATTAACCGTTTTCTCTCTCCCTCCTTTTTTAAAGAGCGGTGTTACATTAGCTACCCTCCAGTCCATAGGGACTGATCCAGAGTCGATAGACTATTGGAAAATGATCACCAATGCATCCACTATTTCTAGGGCCACTTCTTTAAGTACTCTGGGATGTCGACTATCAGGCCCTGGGGATTTATCAGCCTTCAATCCCATCAATCATCCAAACACAATTTCCTGCCTAATAAGGATATCCTTCAGTTCCTCCTTCTCACTAGACCCTTGGTCCCCTAATACATCCGGAAGGTTATTTGTGTCTTCCTTCGTGAAGACAGAAACAAAGTATTTGTTCAATTGGGCATTATTTCTGACGTGGGCGATAAAAATGGGTTTTCAGATCCCCAGCTTCTCACCAATTCTCAAAGCACCTAGTCTCCATTTTTTAAATTGGGCGTTACCGCGAGCGATATGAAATGGGCAGTAGCGTTAAATCTCTCTGACCATGTGCCGTAAAGTGTCGCCGTCCTTAGCAACGGCTTGGCAACGCTCGATTCCTGCGATTCAAGAGGTCAAGGGTCATCTTGACATCCACAGAAGAGGAGACATAGAGAGAGGGAGCTGAGAGGGACTGAAATTGTGTGTGGCTGTGTGATGTGTGCTTGTTTGGCTGTTATGCGAGGTACGAGGGAGATTCACCAGCAGTAAAAAGTCTACTAAGCACCAAGAACATAGTTGGTACTGAGATTTGTCCAACAAAAATTGGACAGGTTAGATGCAGGAAGAATGTTCCCGATGTTGGGGAAGTCCAGAACCAGGGGCCATAGTCTTAGGATAAGGGGTAAGCCATTTTGGACTGAGATGAGGAGGAACCTCTTCACTCAGAGAGTTGTTAACCTATGGAATTCCCAACTGCAGAGAGTTGTTGATGCCAGTTCGTTAGATATATTCAAGAGGGAGTTAGATATGGCCCTTGCGGCTAAAGGGATCAAGGGGTATGGAGAGAAAGCAGGAACGGGGTACTGAAGGAATGATCAGCCATGATCTTATTGAATGGTGGTGCAGGCTCGAAGCACCGGATGGCCTGCACCTGCACCTATTTTCTATGTTTCTATATTTCTATATAACATGGAAGGGATGGAGGAGGCCCTGGAACTGGTAGCCAGGAACACTGGTGGCAGAGGGCTCCCAGTGGTCCCAGATCGCGGCACTGCACCCCAAGGTGCCGTATCCCCATTGCCAAAGACACATAAGAGCCAGGAGCAACATCTTGCTTCTGGCTCGGAGCACGTTCCCGCCTCGGGACTGTCCTTTCCCGTATATATCTGAGCAACGGTTCGGCCGTCATTCCCCCCCCTTCCCGCAATGAAGCATCACCTGAGGTGCTCCTCGGCCAGGCGGCTTGGAGTCTGAAGGGGAAGGGGAAGGGGTAGAGGTGGGGAGGAGAAGTGGGGTGGTGGGGTGAAGGAGTGTTTTTTACAGAAATACTTATAATTTCAGACAATGTTCGGTTTAAACGTTTTTTATTTCACAAGACCTTGTTTCGCATTGTCTCAGATAGCTGCACCATTACACACTGGTGATTCCTTAACATGAAAGGGCATAATTACACTTAACTTCAATCAACTTAAACTTTAACTATCATCAAGGTGATGCCCACCTTTGATATATGACCTACACACCCAGCAGTGCGTCAGCTTTGTAAATACCACCAACGTTCTTTCAGGAAAAGCGCTCATTGATGAGCTCCTGATATAACAGTCTTGCAGCGATCATGCCACTACAGGCCCTTTCATGAGGTTGGCAGGGGGGGCGGGGGCATGGCTTCAGCATCAGCCTGATTGTCTGGGCCGATGTCAGTGTCCACTTCCTCGTCCTCCTCTTCCTCTCTCTGGTGAGCTGGACTGTCAGACTCTTCAGGCAATTCTTTTCCCCTTCTGATAGTCAAGTTGTGCAGCATGGGGCACACTACCATGAATTGAGTTACCTGCTCAGGGGGGTATTGGAGATCGCCTCTTGAGTGGTTCAGGCATCTGAAGCGCTGCTGAAGCACTCCAATGGTTTTCTCCATGATATTCAGAGTGGCTCTGCGGCTCTCGTTGTATTGCCTCTCAAGTTCGGTGTGGGTGTCACGCAGGGGGGTCATCAGCCAGGTGGCAAGGCCATATCCTTTGTCACCAAGCATCCAGCATTGACCTTGTGGCTGATTGTTAAACAAGTCAGTTACAGTGCTCTCACACAGGATGTGAGCATCATGGATGCTGCCCAGAAATTTAGCATTCATTGCCATTATAATTTGCTGGCGGTTGACAATGAGTTGCACGTTCAGGGAGTGGAATCCCTTGTGGTTTCTGAAAACCTCTGCATCCTGAAAAGGTGCCTGCATCGCGATGTGCGTACAGTCTATTGTTCCCTGAACCTTGGGGAAGTTAGCAATTCGGGAGAATCCTAAAGCCCTCTCAGTCTGAGCCTCCCTGGTCATAGGGAAGCTGATCAGGTCCATCCTGCGTGTGTACAGGGCTTCAGTGACCTGTCTAATGCATCAATGTGTGGCATGCTGAGACAGATCACAAATGTCACCAGCTGAGGCCTGAAAAGAACCCGATGTGTAGAACGACAGTGCCGTGGTGACTTTGACCTCGACGGACAGTGCAGTACTGATGGTGCTGGCATGCTGCAGATCTCCGCTTATGAGCTGGCACACCCCAGTGATAACCTCTTTGTGGAAGCGCAGTCTCTGAAGGCAGGTAGTGTTGGGCAAGTCGAGGTAAGACTGCTTCTCCCTGTACTTGCGGGGGGTGTCACGTCTGGTCCTCATCAGTCTGGCACATCTTACATTGGGCACATAGTGATGTGGAGCATACCTTGGGCCATCTCGAGTCTGCAGCCATCATCGTGGGCAGTCCCTCGGAATCGAGGAAGACTTGCTTCCACTCCCAAAGTGAGTTCTCTGATGGCTGAACAGTCCAATACGAGAGGCACAGACCCTGTTACAGGTGGGACAGACACTCGTCGGGGGAAGGGGTTGGTAGGGCTGGTTTGCCGCGCGCTCCTTCCGCTGCCTGTGCCTGGCCTCTTCATGCTCCTTGCGTCGAGACTCAAAGAAAACAATGCCCTCCCGGATGGACTTTCTCCGCCTCAGGCAGTCTGCAACCAGGGTCTCCCAGGTGTCAGTGATGAAGTCGCACTTTACCAGGGAGGCTTTGAGAGTGTCCTTATAACGTTTCTGCTCTCCTCCTTTGGCTCGTTTATCATGAAGGAGCTCTGCATAAAGCATTTGCTTATGGAGTCTCGTATCTGGCATGTGTACTATGTGGCCTGCCCAGCGAAGCTGATCGAGTGTGGTCAGTGCGTCAATACTGGGGATGTTAGCCTGGGCGAGGACACTGATGTTGGTGCACCTGTCCTCCCAGGAGATTTGCAGGATCTTGCTGAGACATCATTGGTGATATATCTCCAGCGACTTGAGGTGCCTTCTGAAAATCGTCCATGCCTCAGATCCATACAGGAGGGCAGGTATTACTACAGCCCTGCAAACCATGAGTTTGGTGGTAGATTGGAGGGCCTGGTCTTTAAACACTCTTTTCCGCATGCGGCCGAAGGCTGCACTGGCGCACTGGAGGCGATGCTGAATCTCCGCATCAATGTCTGCCTTTGTTGGTAAGAGGCTCCCGAGATATGGTAAATGGTGATTGATGGTTGGAGGGCAGTGTTGTGTGGCGATGACAGGCTAGTGAAGGACATTTGTCTTACGGATGTTAAGCATAAGGCCCATGCTTTCATATGCCTCAGTGAATACATTGACTATATCCTGGAGTTCACCTCTGAATTTGCACAGACGCAGGCATTGTCCACATACTGCAGCTCAATGACAGAGGTTGGGGTGATCTTGGACCTGGCCTGGAGGCAGCGTAGGTTAAACAGCTTCCCACTGGTTCTGTAGTTTAGTTCCACTCCAGCGGGGAGCTTGTTGATTGTGAGGTGAAGCATGGCGGTGAGGAAGATTGAGAAGAGGGTGGAGCAATAACACAGCCCTGTTTCACCCCGGTCCGGACGTGGATTGGGTCTGTAATGGATCCGTTGGTGAGGATCACGGCCTGCATATCATCCTGAAGCAGGCGAAGGATGTTGACAAACTCTTGGGGGCATCTGAAACGGAGGAGGACGCTCCATAGACCCTCACGGTTGACAGTGTCAAAGGCCTTTGTAAGATCGAAAAAGGCCATGTATAAAGGCTGGCGCTGCTCCCTGCATTTTGCCTGGAACTGGCGCACTGCAAAGATCATGTCAGTTATGCCCCGAAGAGGACGAAATCCGCATTGTGATTCTGGGAGGAGCTCCTCGGCCACAGGGAGAAGACAATTGAGGAGAACTCGAGCGGCAACTTTCCCAGTGGCTGAAAGCAGGGAGATTCTTCTGTCGTTGCCGTAGTCGGACTTGTCTCCCCTTTTAAAGATGACCACAATCACTACATCTCTGAGAACTCCCGGCATGCTCTCCTCCCTCCAGATGAGAGAGATGAGTTCATGTATCCGCGCCAACAGCGCCTCTCTGCCGTATTTTAGCGCCTCAGCAGGGATTCCATCCGCACCCGTAGCCTTGTTATTCTTAAGCTGTTTTATGGCTTTGCCAACCTCGTGCAATGTTGGAGTTTCACTGAACTGGTGGCGGGTGGCATGCTGCGGGATGGAATCGAGAACACTCGAGTCAAAGGCAGAGTCTTGATTGAGGAAATCTTGAAAGTGCTCCTTCCATCGGGCCCTGACAGCCTCAGTGTCCTTGATGAGTGTTTCCCCGTTCTTGGCCAGGAGTGGGGTGGGGCCTTGGGAGTTTGGACCGTAGGTGGCCTTGACTGCAGTGAAGAATCCTCGCATATCGTGGCTGTCGACCAGTTGTTGTATCTCCTATGCTTTCTCCATCCAACATCTGTTCTTTAGGTCCCGAGGTTTTGTTGGACCTGAGCCTTGAGCCGTCTGTAATGTTTTGCAGCTCCCGAGTTGGCTGTTGCTTGAGGCTCAGAAATGCTTTGCACTTGCGATCTATTAGTTCTTCGATCTCCTGATCATTTTCATCAAACCAGTCCTGATGTTTTCAGGTTGAGTGACCAAGTGTCTCTTCACAGGCACTGGTTATAGAGACCTGGAGGGCAGACCAAGTGTGATGGGGATTCAGCATCTCAGGGTCATCAAGGCATGCCAGATTAGCTGTGAGGCGCTGGCTATATCGGGCTCTCTTAGCTGGGTCTCTAAGTGACGCAGCATTAACTTTTTTGCAGAACTGCTTCTGCTGTCCCCTCTGCTTTGGGGCAATGTTAATGTTGATGATGGGTTGGATTCGGCGGTGGTCTGTCCAGCAGTCGTCAGCTCCTGTCATGGCGCAGGTGATGCGTACATCCTTGCGATCCCTGGCTCGGACGATGACATAGTCAAGCAGATGCCAGTGTTTGCAGCGAGGGTGGAGCCATGATGCCTTGTATTTGTCCCTCTGGCAGAACAGGGTGTTGGTAATGAGGAGTTCATGTTCAAGACATTTTGTCAGGAGTAGGGTACCGCTGGAATTCCCTTTCCCTAGCCCCTTTCTGCCAATCACACCTCCCCAGAGGACTGTGTCTTTGCCAACCCTGGCATTAAAATCACCCAGGAGGATCAATTTGTCGCCTGTGGGGACACAGGACAAGGATGTCTCGAGGTTGGAATAAAAATCCTCTTTAGCCGAATCCATTACATCGAGTGTGGGGGCGTATGCACTGATGACTGCGGCACATTGGTTCCGAGATAGGGTGATACGGAGTCTGCAGCATGTAATTGGTCATCAAGAGAGGGTGAGAAAGGACAGGCCCCATTGCAACAGCTTTCTGTTTTCTACCGATTAGTCACAAAGAATGAATATCCCGACGAAGACACCTATTAAATTCCAATCGTTCACAATGTGATAAAGATGTTTGTACAGATGTTCATAACCCCTCCAAAGATCTCCAGAGTACATCCGAACTCCCCCAGGATTGAAGCAGAGCAGCCTTTTAAATGATGTGACATGTGATGTAGAACATGGCGTCCATAACGCTGGGATTATTTCCGGTTAGTTCCACTTTTTCTGTGCGTTTTTTTGTGTGAGCGATATTGTGACCGATATGTGTGCGAGGTGGAGAAAGTGACACTGACAGATCTCCTGGGTGTTAGTTTCGGAAAATGTGATCTTTCGGACAAAAAAAAGTGGGCGGTCGGTATTATTTAATCTTGAGCGGAAACTAACACTGGGAAATATTGTGGGTGTTGATTTCGCCCATTCTGATGATTCCGCCCCAAAAAGATGGGTGGGCGGTATTATTTTTTCCCATCGTTTTGCACATGGGGAAAGTAACGCTTGGCGACAAGTGTCCAAAAGATGCCTGTCAGTTTCAATTTTGTGGCTAAATGGGCGAGATCTGGGCGTTATACGTCATTTCAGCGATAAATGGACATTAAATGGGAGTTAAGCATGCAAAAAATGTGGAAAATCTAGCCCCAGGACCCTCTGTACTACAGCATTTTGTAATTTCACTCTCTTTAAATAATAATTTGCTTTTTTATTTTTCCTGCCAAAGTGGATAACCTCACACTTTCCCACATTATACTCCATCTGCCAAATGATTGCCCACTCACTTAGCCTGTCTGCATCCCTTTGTAGATTGTTCATGTCCTCCTCACAACTTGCTTTCCCACCCATCTTTGTATCATCAGCAAATTTGGCGACATTGCATGCGATCCCGTCATCCAAATCATTAATATAGATTGTAAATTTTTGAGGCCCCAGCACCGATCCCTGTGGCACCCCACTAGTTATTGTTTGCCAACCGGGAAATGACCCATTTATCCCCACTCTCTGTTTTCTGCTATTTCTCTAATCCGCTATCCATGCTAATATATTACCCCCAACCCCGTGAGATTTTATCTTGTTCAATAGCCTTTTATGTGGCACTTTATCAAATGCCCTCTGGAAATCCAAATACACCACATCCACTGGTTCCCCCTTATCCAACCTGCTGTTTACATCCTCAAAGAACTCCAACAAATTTGTCAAACATGATTTCCCTTGCATAAAACCATTCTGACTCTGCTTGTCTGAATGATGCTTTTCCAAATGTCCTGCTACTGCTTCCTTAATAATGGACTCCAGCATTTTCCCAACGAAAGATGTTAAGCTAACTGCTCTATTGTTTTCTGCTTTCTATCTGCCTCCTTTCTTAAATTGGGGCGTTACATTTGTGGTTTTCAAATCTGCTGGGACCTCTCCCAATCCAGTGTAGTTTAGTCGATTATCACCAATGCATCCACTATCTCTGCAGCCACTTCTTTTAAAACCCTAGGATACCAGCCATCAGGTACAAGGGATTTGTGCACCTTTAATCCTATTATTTTACCGAGTACTTTTTCTTTAGTGATTGTTTTAAGTTCCTCCCTCCATATAGTCCCTGGATTATCCAATATTGAGAGGTATTTACTGTCTTCTACCGTGAAGTCTGACACAAAATATTTGTTCAAAATCTCTGCTATTTCCCTGTTACCCATTATTAATTCCCCAGTCTCATCCTCTAAGGGACCAACATTTACTTTAGCTACTTTCTTCCTTTTTATATACCTGTAGAAGCTCATACTTTCTGTTTTTATATTTCTTGCTAGTGTGCTCTCATAGTCTATCTTCCCTCTCTTTATTACTTTTTAAGTTGTTCTTTGCTGGTTTTTTAAAAATTCCCATTCCTCTGGCCTCCCACTAATCTTGGCAACTTTGTACGCCATTGTTTCCAATTTGATACCATCCTTTGCTTCCTTAATAAACCACGGATGGTTCTCCCTTCTGGTAAAGTCTTTCCTTCTCACCGGAATATATTTTTGTTGAGAGTTATGAAGTAGCTCCTTAAATATCTGCCACTGCTTATAAATGTCTTACATGTTAATCTATTTTCCCAGTCCACTTTAGCCAACTCTGCTTTCATACTTTTGTAATCGCCTTTAATTAGAATCAGGACACTGGTTTGAGATCTGACTTTCTGACCCTACAATTGAATTTGAAATTCAACCATGCAATGATTACTCTTTCCTAGAAGATCCTATTTATTAATTCTGTTCATTACACAGCACCAGATCTAAGATAGCCTGTTCCCTGGTTGGTTCCGCAAGGCTACACTCTATGAACTCTTCCTCAATTTGATTTGTCCAATCAATATGAAGATTAAAATTACCCATGATTATTGCTGTACTTTTCTTACATGCCTCCATTATTTCTTGAGTTATACTCCATCCAACAGTGTAACTACTGTTAGGGGATCTATAGACTACCTGCACCAGTGACTTCATCCCCTTATTATTTCTTATCTCCATCCACCCTACATCTTGATCTTCTGAGCCAATATAATTTCTCACTACTGCACTGATCTCATCCTGTATTAATAGAGCGATGCCACCTCCTTTTCCTTTCTGTCTAGCCTTCCGAATTGTCAAATATTCATGAATATTCAGTTCTCAGCCTTGGTCACCTTGTAACCTTGTCTCTGTAATGGCTATCAAATCATACCCATTTACATTTATTTGCACCGTTAACTCTTCTATCTTTTTACGAATACTGTGTGCATTCAGATAAAAAGATTTTTGTTTTATCTTTTTGGCTATGAGGAAACATTGGGTCTGTTTTCTTTGGAACAGAGGAGGCTAAGCGGAGACCTTATTGAGGTGTATAAAATTATGAGGGGTCTGGATAGAATGGATAGGAAGGACCTGTTTCTCTTGGCAAAGGGGTCAACAACCAAGTGGCATAGATTTTGTGGCCATCCCGATCTGTGTGAGAACACCACCGCAGGTCGGGGCTATAAATAGAGCTGGAGCGTCGGGACCTGGAACATTGTGGGCCGCCCCGATCTGTGTGAGAACACCACCTCAGGTCGGGGCTATAAATAGAGTTGTAGCACCGGGCCCTGGAACATTGTGGGCGAAGGTGCGGCGAATGAGAATATGGAGCCCATAAGAGCCGAGGGCCCAGGGGCAGCACGGGCCTGCCCACACTGCGATATGTGTGCGTACTAGATATATGCAGCAGAGCAGGTCTCCAGTCGTCCTGGTTCAACACTTGCCATTGGATGAAGGCCTAGCTCTGTCGAGCTTGTGTGGTGACTGATGTGCAACAGTCACCACACGTTAAAAAAATCCACACACAGGCATCTTCCACCCCCTCAATTGGAGTTCAGGACTGGAACATTGGGTCCTTCATTTGAAACATCTGTGAACTCTAGTGGAAACAAGTCATCCTCGCGTGAGGGACCGCCTATGATGATGATGGATTTAAAGTAATTTGGGGGAGGTTTTGGGAAGATATGAAGGGAAAGTTCCTCACCCAGAGGATAGTGGTGGTCTGGAACTCACTACCTGAAAGTGTGTTAGAGGCAGGAACCCTCACCACATTTAAAAGATACTTAGATTTGCACTTAAAGTGCCGTAACCTACAGGGCT
Source organism: Pristiophorus japonicus (assembly GCF_044704955.1). Lineage (NCBI taxonomy): Eukaryota > Metazoa > Chordata > Chondrichthyes > Pristiophoridae > Pristiophorus > Pristiophorus japonicus. Next base: position 8,211,721 of record NC_091984.1, on the reverse strand, counting down.
ACGAACCAAGAGCTGCAAAGTGGGATTAGGCTGTAGCTCTTGGTTGTCCTGCGCGGACTCAATGGGCCAAAATAGAAACATAAACATAGAAACATAGAAAATAGGTGCAGGAGTAGGCCATTCGGCCCTTCAAGCCTGCACCACCATTCAATAAGATCATGGCTGATCATTCACCTCAGTATCCCTTTCCTGCTTTCTCTCCATACCCCTTGATCCCTTTAGCCATCAGGGCCGTATCTAATTTCTTCTTGAATATATCTAACGAACTAGCATCAACAAATCTCTGCAGTAGAAAATTCCACAGGTTAACAACTCTCTGAGTGAAGAAGTTTCTCTTCATCTCGGTCCTAAATGGCTTACCCTTTATCCTTAGACTGTGACCCCTGGTTCTGGACTTCCCCAACATCGGGAACATTCTTCCTGCATCTAATCTGTCCAGTCCCTTCAGAATTTTATATGTTTCTTTGAGATCCCCTCTCATCCTTCTAAACTCCAGTGAATACAGGCCCAGTCAATCCAATCTCTCCTCATGTCAGTCCTGCCATCCTGGGAATCAGTCTGGTGAACCTTCACTGCACTCCCTCAATAGCAAGAACATCCTTCCTCAGATTAGGAGACTAAAACTGAACACAATATTCCAGGTGAGGCCTCACCAAGGCCCTGAATGACTGCATTAAGACCTCCCTGCTCCTATACTCAAATCCCCTAGCTATGAAGGCCAACATGCCATTTGCCTTCTTCACCGCCTGCTGTACCTGCATGCCAACTTTCAATGACTGATGTACCATGACACCCAGGTCTCATTGCACCTCCCCTTTTCCTAATCTGCCACCATTCAGATAATATTCTGCCTTTGTGTTTTTGCCACCAAAGTTGATAACCTCACATTTATCCACATTATACTGCATCTGCCATGCATTTGTCCACTCACCTAACCTGTCCAAGTCATCCTGCAGCCTCTTAGAGTCCTCCTCATAGCTCACACTGCCACCCAGCTCAGTGTCATCTGCAAACTTGGAGATATTACACTAAATTCCTTCATCAAAATTTTTGATGTATATTGTAAATAGCTGGGGTCCCAGCACTGAGCCCTGCGGCACCCCACTAGTCACTGCCTGCCATTCTGAGAAGGACCCGTTTATCACTACTCTCTGCTTCCTGTCTGCCAACCAGTTGTCTATCCATGTCTATCCATGTTTCTATTAGGGGAATCAAGGGGTATGGTGAGAAAGCAGGAATGGGGTACTGAAGTTGCATGTTCAGCCATGAACTCATTGAATGGCGGTGCAGGCTAGAAGGGCCGAATGGCCTACTCCTGCACCTATTTTCTATGTTTCTATGTTTCTATGTTTCTAATACCTTAACTCCAATGTGCTTTAATTTTTGCAAACTAATCTCTTTGTGTGGGACCTTGTCAAAAGCCTTTTTAAAGTCCAAATACACCACATCCACTGGTTCTCCCTTGTCCACTCTACTAGTCAAATCCTCAAAACATTCGAGAAGATTTGTCAAGCATGATATCTCTTTCATAAATCCACGCTGACTTGGACCGATCTTGTCACTGCTTTCCAAATGCGCTGCTATTTCACCTTTAATAACTGATTCCAACATTTTCCCCTTCCTTCCATGGTGTATATTTTTTTGTTACTATGATTCTATGATTTATCATTTTGCCCTGATTTGACCACACTTTCTGATACACTCTTATTTTTATACATTCTGTCTCTTGCTGTCAAACTTTGGTTATCATTTCCCCCACCACTATCCTGCTCTATTGCCTTCACCTTGCTCTATGACTTTTTAAATTTCTGCTCACCTGAGCCCTCCCCTCTCTACAGCCCTAGTTATTCAATTCACCAGGACACTAGCCCCAGCATGGTTCAAGTGAAACCTGTCCCAACGGAACAGTTCCCTCTTACCCCTGTACTGGTGCTCGTGCCCCATGAATTGAAACCCATTTCTTCCACACCAGTCTTTGAGCCATGCTGTGTTACTATTCACTTCATAGCCAATAAACCTGTTAACAATCTGTGACCCACACACAATGCCCCATCTATGGGTGGTGGGGGATGGTAAGGAACTAGTTGGGGAGAGAAGGTCAGGAACCAGAAGGGGGAAGAAAATTGGGAAGGTGGAGAAAGTTAGGAAGCGGGGGGAAACTGGGTGTAGGAGAAGAAGGTAAAGAGCCCAGAAGGGTAAAGAAGGTCAGGAACTTGGGTATTGGGTGGTCAGGACCTTGGGCTGGGGGAGGTCAGATACTTGGGCAGCGGGAGGTCAGGCACTTGGGCGGGGGGAGGTCAGATACTTGGGCGGGGGGAGGTCAGATACTTGGGCGAGGGGAGGTCAGGCACTTGGGCAGGGTGAGAGAAGGTCAGGATCTTGGGGGTGGGGTGGTGGGAGGATGAAAGGCAGGAAATTGAGTGGGGAGAGGATGACAGAAACGTGGAGGGGAAGGTCAGGAACTTGGGTGGTGGGGGAGGTAAGGAACTTGTTGATTGGCAAAAATCAGAAACTCAGGGGGTGAACTGAATGTTAGAAACATGTTTGGGGGGTAGGAGTACATCTTAAGCCACAAGGGTGAGCCCAATCTCTTCGATGTGAGCTCTGTTCCGACTGGCGCCTGGCAGTCAGAATCGCTCAAATTACAATTTGTAAAGTACTTGATTACTTAGGCAGACAGGATCTAATTATGCATTCCAGATAAACCACTGGGTGTGTCTTGTCCTTTACATTTGGAGATCATTCATGCTGTTCCTGTGTTTTGACGTTACTAAATTAAATATATTATTATATTTATTAAAATAAGTATTATTTTTTCATCCTTTTTGTACTTTCCAGCCTGGTAGATGTGAATTGGAAAGGAACAATTTGGAAGATGCCCCTTGCAGTTATGCAGTGGCAAACTGGGTCCCATACAAAGATATCACGAAGCTCTTGCCTAAATCATTTACCGGCAAATATTGGGATGAAGTTTCGAGGGTTCCATATTTTAACTACATGGTAAGATTATCAATCAAAGCATAATGGAGATTGGTGCATTTAAGATTCTTTGTACAATGTGAACATTACTGCCTTTCATGATTCAATATTCTCTGTGTACAGGATTTGGCAATTGAGACTCACATTTGGGGAAGGAAATGTGTTACCCTTACCCGATCTGACCTCTATGTAACCTCGGTCACACACCAATGTGACTGATCATTAACTGCCCTCTGAAATACCTCGCAAGACACACAGTCGCTTTGGGCAACTCGAGATGGGCAGCAACACACACATTCCAACAATTATTTTTTAGAGAGTTGAAACTGAAGCAAAATGATATTAGGTTTGAAAGTTTGTTCCATATTGTTGACCCTGATATTAATCTGAAGGCAGGTTGTGTGCTCCGGTGTGGAATTACATGGGGGAAACACGGAAATCAACTGAGCGGGCTGAATTTGCAATCTCAACTGAATTGTAGCAATTAATTTTGACTTCAAGGTTTTGTGTCTCCGAGCTGCACAGTGGGCGTGATGCACACCCACATGACATAATCTCAGCTGTATTTAAAGGGACGGTGTCTATGTGTAAATTGGAGATGTTCAGCATGGATGGTGGACATAGAGCAAGGGCAGCACCCAGATTCAATGATGCCTCACTGGAATTACTGCTGGGTGCAGTCAGGAGGTGGAGGAGAGACATATTTTCCCCCAGCCATTGGAGGAAGAAACCTGCTGCTCTCATTGAGGAGGTGCAGTTGGAGTTAGTTAAGGAGGAGAGCAGCAGGAGCGTTGTGCAATGGAATAGTTTCTCTTGATCGACTCTGTTCAGACCCCTCATGATTTTGAACACCTCTATCAAATTTCCTCTCAATCATCTCGGCTCTAAGGAGAACAACCCCAAATTCTCCTGTCTGTCCACGTAACTGAACTCCCTGATCCCTGGAATCATTTTTGTAAGTCTGTTATGCACCCTCTCTAATACCTTCACATCATTCCTAAAGTGCCGTGCCCAGAATTGGATACAATACTCCAGTTGAGGCTGAACTAGTGTTTCATACAGGTTCATCATAATAGCCATGATTTTGTACTCGATACCTCTTAGCAGGAAGCCAGGATCCTCTAAACTTTTTTTATCTGCTTTCACAACCTGCCCTGCCACCTTCAACGATATATGCACATATACCCCTAGGTCGCTCTGTTCATGCACCCCCTTGAGGTATGTACCCTTTAGTTTCTATTTGCTCTCCTCAGTCTTTTAACAAAAATGTATCACTTACACTTTTCTGCTTTAAATTTCATCTGCCATGTGTGCGCCCATTCCACCAGCTTGTCTATATCCTCTATCCTATCATTGTTCACTATACTTTCAAGTTTTGTTTCATCTGAAAATTTTGAAATTGTGCCCTGTACACCCACATCCAAGACATTAATGTATATCAAGAAAAGCAGTGGTACTAGAACTGACCCCTGGGGAACACCACTGTATACATTCCTCCAGTCCGAAAAACAACCGCTCACAACTATTCTCTGTTTCCTGTCATACAGCCAATTTCGTATCCACTCTGCCAGTGTCCCTTTTATTCTGTGGGCTTAGACTTTGCTGACAAGCCTATTATGTGGCACTATTTCGAATGTCTTTTGGAAATCCATGTACACCACGTCATCCACATTGCCCTCATCTACGATCTCTGTTACTTCATCAAAAATCTCGATCAAGTTGGTTAAACACGATTTGCCTTCAACAAATCCATGCTGGCTTTCCTTAATTAATCCATACTTGTCCAAGTGACTGTTAATTTTGTCCCTGATTAATGTTTCTAAAAGCTTTCGCACTACTGAGGTTAAACTGACCGTCCTATAGTTGCAGGGTTTAACCCTTACACCCTTTATTGAACAAGGATGTAACATTTGCAATTCTCCAGTCCTCTTGCTTGGTATGGAAGAACTCCACAAGACTGAGTACTGTGAGCTAAAAGTGATGTGACCTTAGTCTCTTTAATACAACTCCAGAGTGCCTAAGCAGCATGGCAGCCAACCTTTTATACTCCCTTGCGCGAGGTGTGCAGGTGACCCTTGGGCCTCCAACAGTTGCGCTCTCTGGTGGCAAGTCTTGCACAGTTACAATGTTTACATACATACCATCACTCCCCCACAAAGTCTTTGATACAAATTATTTACAAGTTGAGACAATCCGGGGCCCTACGCTCCCTGGTTGATTGTCTGAGTTCAAATTCTGACATGGGTGAGTTAGTCGGACCATTGCTGCACTGTGGCGCGGCTGGTCTGACAGGACTGTTGGGAATGGTGGGATCATCCTCTTCATTGACAGCGAGGTCGATTGCTGGTTGGGTGTGAGTTGGTGGATCGACAATGGTGATGTCCTCTTCAGGTTGTTCCTGGTTGTCGGTGAACCGCAGTTTGGTCTGATCCAAATGCTTTCTGCACGTTTGTCCATTCAATAGTTTGACTAAAAACACTCTATTCCTCTCCTTGGCCAAGACAGTGCCAATGACCCATTTAGGATCATGACCTTAATTAAGGACCAACACCGGGTCGTTAACATCAATGTCACGCGATAAAGCCGCGCGATCGTGGTACTTGTTTTGCCGGTGACGCCAGGTTTCCACATGATCATTTAGATCCGGGTGGACTAAGGAGAGCCTGGTTTTGAGTGCTCTCTTCATTAACAGTTCTGCAGGGGAAGCCCCAGTGAGCGAGTGGGGTCGCCTCCGGTAGCTGAGCAGAACCCATGATAAGCAGGTCTGCAACGAGCCTTCCGTCACGTGTTTCAAACTCTGCTTGATAGTTTGGGTTACCTGTTCCACTAGACCGTTGAATGTGGGCTTAAAGGGGGCAGACCTGACATGCTTGATGCCATTGCGGGTCATAAACTTGAATTCCGAGCTGGTGAAACACGGTCAATTGTCACTGATAAGGACGTCGGGCAAGCCATGGGTGGCGAACATAGCCCGGAGGCTTTCAATGGTGGCAGTTGATGTGCTGGATGACATGATTACGCATTCAATCCATTTAGAATAAGCATCCACTTCAACTAAAAACATCTTTCCGAGAAAGGGACCAGCAAAATCTACATGGATCCTGGACCATGGTTTGGAGGGCCATGACCACAGACTCAATGGAGCCTCCCTTGGTGCATTGCTCAATTGTGAGCATGTCTTGTACTGGTGTACACATGACTCTAAGTCTGAGTCAATGCCAGGCCACCAAACATGCGACCTGGCTATAGCCATCATCATGACTATGCCTAGGTGGGTATTGTGTAGATCACGTATAAACATTTCCCTGCCCTTTTTTGGCAAAAACCACGCGATTACCCCATAAGAGACAATCCGACTGGATGGACATTTCATCTTTGCGTCGGTGTAATTTCATCTTGCCTTAAATCGGGAACAGCCGACCAGCTCCTATTAAGGAAGCAACATTTTACAAAGATAGCACAGGGTCCTGGCTGGTCCAGGTCCTGATGTGGCGAGCAGTGATGGGTGATCCCTCGCTCTCAAAAGCATCCATGACCAGAAGCAAGTCTGTGGGCTGCGCCATTTCCACCCCGGTAGTGGGCAATGGTAGCCGACTGAGGGCATCAGCACAGTTCTCCGTGTCTGGTCTGTGGCGGATAACATAGTCATAGGCGGACAATGTTAGTGCCCATCTGTGGATGCGGGACAAAGCATTGGTGTTTATACTTTTGCTTTCTGAAAACAGCGAAATGAGCAGTTTGTGGTCGGTTTCAAGCTCAAACCGAAGTCCAAATAGGTATTGGTGCATTTTCTTAATCCTATATACACATGCTAAAGCCTCTTTCTCAACCATACTGTAGACTCTTTCTGCCTTAGACAGACTTCTAGATGCGTATGTAACCAGTTGAAGTTTGCCCGATACATTGGTTTGCTGTAACAGACTGCCGACGCTGTAAGAAGATATATTGCAAGCTAGCACTAATCGTTTACACGGTTCATACAGTACAAGTAACCTATTAGAACAAAGTAGGTTTCTGGCCTTATCAAAGGCAGTCTCTTGAGATTTACCCCAAACCTAGTTGTCACCCTTACAGAGCAACATGTGCAACGGTTCCAGCAAAGTGCTGAAGCCGGGTAGAAAGTTACCAAAATAGTTGACGTGTCCCAGGAACGAAAGCAGCTCGGTCACATTCTGTGGTCTGGGTGCATTCTTGATGGCCTCTGTCTTTGAGTCCGTGGGTCTGATGCCGTCTGCCGCTGTCTTTCTCCCCAAAAATTCGACCTCTGGCACCAGGAAAACACACTTGGAGCGTTTCAGCCTGAGTCCTCCTCTGTCTAGAACCTCTTCCAGGTTGTGCAGGTGTTCGATGGTGTCACGACCAGTGATCAGGATGTCGTCTTGAACCACAGCGGTACATGGAACCGATTTCAGCAGACTCTCCATGTTCCTCTGGAAGATGGCAGCAGCCGAGCGAATCCCAAAAGGGCGCCTGTGGTATATAAACAGTACTTTTTGTGTGTTGATGCACGTCAATCTTTTCAAAGATTCAGCCAGCTCCTGTGTCATGTCGGCAGAGGTTAGGTCCAACTTGGTGAACGACTTCCCCCCCTGCTAACGTTGTGAACAGGTCATCCGCCTTGGGTAGCGGGTACTGGTCTTGTAATGAGACTCGTTTGATCGTTACCTTGTAGTCTCCGCAGATTCTGACTGTGCCATCGATTTTCAACACCGGAACAATTGGACTGGCCCGCTCGTTGTACTCGACTGGCGATATGATTCTCTCTCGTTGAAGTCTGTCCAGTTCGATCTCGACTTTCTCCCTCATCATATATGGAACTGCTCTAGCCTTGTGATGAACGGGCCTTGCATCGGGGACTAGATGGATCTGCACCTTGGCACCTGTGAAGTTGCCGATGCCTGGTTCAAATAGCGAAGGAAACTTGCTCAGCACTTGGGCGCACGAGGCATCATCCACTGACGATAGTGCTTTGACGTCGTCCCAGTTCCATTGAATCTTTCCCAGCCAGCTTCTGCCAAATAGCGTTGGGCCATCACCGGGTACAATCCACAGTGATAAATCGTGCACAGCTCCATCGTACGATATCGTAACTGCCGCACTGCCAATGACTGGTATGAGCGCTTTGATGTAGGTGCACAGCTTTGTCTGAATCGGGCTCAGTTTGGGCCTTTGTGCCTTGTTGCCGCACAGTTTCTCAAAAGCCTTCTGGCTCATAATTGACTGACTCACCCCGTATCCAACTCCATTGATGCTGGTAGACAGTTAAATTTGACTTTCAGCATGATAGGAGGGCTCTTGGTGGTGAAGGTGTGTACCCCGTATACTTCTTCCTCAGATTGAGTTGCCTCCCTTCTTTGTTCTGCGTGATCTGCGCCAGATCGATCATCCTCTGCCCACTCTGCCATGTGGTGAGTCGCAGGACTCCTGCACATTCGCTGGAGGTACCCCATTGTTTCACAGCCTTTGCACACATAGTGCTTGAATCGATATTGATGGGCTCGATGATTAACCCCGCAGCTCCAACATGATGCTAATGGATTGGCATTCACGACCGATGGCGGACTCTGAGTCATGCTCGGTCTTGCAGCTGCAGACATGTAGGCCCTGCCTTATGCAGTTCTGACAGCTAGCGATGTTATTTTATGCACAGTACTTGCCGGTGAGCTTCGATGCTGGGAATATAACTGTCTGGTATTATTACTCATGGATAAGAATGCCTGGGCTATCATGATGGCCTTGCTCAGGTCTAGGGATTCGGCGGACAGCAGCTTGCGAAGAATGACCTCGTGGCCGATGTCAAGCACAAAAAAGTCCCGCAGCATTTCCCCAAAAATCCAGCAAATTTGCAAGTTCCTGCATGGAGTCTCAGGTCGGCGACATAACTCGCCACGTCCTGGCCCTCGGAGCGGTGATGTGTGTAGAAGCGATACCTGGCCCTCGGAGCGGTGATGTGTGTAGAAGCGATACCTGGCCCTCAGAGCGGTGATGCGTGTAGAAGCGATACCTGGCCATTGAGATGCTCTCCTTCGGCTTGAGGTGGTTCTGAACCAGCGTACACAACTCTGTATATGTCTTCTCCACTGGTTTCTCTGTTGCTCGCAGATTGTTGATGAGGCCGTATATTGTGGACCCACACACGGTGAGGAGAATCGTCCTGCGCTTGATCGCTTTATTGTCCCCATTCAGCTCGTTGGCCACGGAGTACTGGTCGAGACGCTCAATGAAGGCTTCCCAATCATCACCCTCTACAGATCTATCTAAAATATCAACGGCAGCCATAACCACATGAAAGTTCATAACTTGTTACTCGTCGCCAATTGTTAGGTATGGAAGAAAGCCATAAGACTGAGTACTTTGAGCTCACACTGATGTAACCTTAGTCTCTTTAATACAACTCCAGAGTGCCTAAGCAGCATGGCAGACAACCTTTTATACTCCCTTGCATGAGGAATGCAGGTGATTCTTGGGCCTCCAACAGTTGCGCCCTCTGGTGGCAAGTCTTACACAGTTACAATGTTGACCTACATAACACCTCTGGCACCTCGTTTGTTTCTGAAGAGGATTGGAAGATTATTACTAGTACCTCCGTGATTTCTTCCTTCACTTCCCTCAGTATCTGAGGCTGCATCCCATCTGGTCCTGGTGACTGAATTACTTTATATACAGGCAGCCTTTCTAGTCCCAATTCTTATCCCATCCAGTATCTCCTCTATCTCTCCCTTTATTGGGATCAATTTTACTCAATTATCTGCATCATTTTTTTGGCGTGCGGCGTTTTTTTTGAGTAAATTCAAATCTGCAAGTTTCCCCAAAGTTTCTGCACTGGCATAATTCACTTAGGTAGGATTTTTTTAGGCTACGTTTTTTTTACCTTATTGGGGGCATTATCTGCCACCCGCAACAATTCTGGCCATTTAAGCAAGTTTGGCCGGCTCCAATTCACTCCAATTTTTCTTAGAATGGCATATGTGACTCTGGAAAAACCTTCTGGGCAGTTAACAAATTCAGCGCAGTGCAACAGATGCAGTTCCACGGCCCGGACAGCAGCAGGAGAGAGGGAGAGAGAGGGATATCATGTTTGTAACCTCACATAACTGTAACCTTTATGTAACAACACTGTACACTGTATACACCTGAGAAATGCACACCTTGACCACAGGGGGTGAACTTGTGGGAGACACTCCTCACCTGGTCAACCAGGTATATAATGGGAGGTCCCACGCAGGGTCATCACTTCTTGGTCCTGTGAATAAAGGTACAAGTCACAGAGTGACATTGTCTCCAATATGTGCCTCCATGTCTCGGTCTCCTTTTTGTCTCTAATTGGCCCCACCCCTTTTTGTTGCTGCCCGTTTAATATTTATATGCCTAAAGAAGACTTTTGCATTACCTTTTATTATAGCTGCCATCCAATTCTTATACTCTCTCTTTCCCCCTCTTATTTTCATTTTCACTTCTCTGAACTTTCTATATTTAGCCTGATTCTTAGATGTATTCTCAAGCCTGACATCGGTTATACGCGCTCTTTTTCTGCTTCTTCTTATTCTCTATCTCATTCGCCACTGCAAGGGGTGGTCCCGGGTGTCAGGTTCACCTCTGACCTACTTGAGTGGTTTGAATCGCTCCCACTCCCTCGGGTTCTCGACTCTGGGTTTATTTGGGGGATGTGATAAAGTGCAAAGGACAACTGGTTTGGTGAAAAAGAACTTTGATTTTATTACAGACAAGAAAATACAATGTCAGACTTATAATCACTCGAATAAAGAATAATATATTACACATTCAAAGGGGATTACAGTAAAAATTACCCCTCCCACCTCCCATTACCTAATCCTAGCAAGGTTAGACTCCAGGGCAGGCAGGGACTATGCTTACCAATCCTTTCCGGTCAGTTAGCGGTAGTTCGCGATTTCGGGGTTCATTGAATTCTGTAGGTTCTGCTTGCGGTACCCCGAACATCGGAGAAGACATCTTACTGTGCAATCTTCAGTTGGGTTGAGTCCGCTGATGCGGTAAGGCACGTTTTGGACCTATGGGGTAAGTACCCGGTTTTCTTCATTAGAAATAGGTCCAAAGTCTCTTTAGGTAATGTTTTCACCTGTTGGTCGTCAGGCCTTAGATTGGAGAGTGGAAACTTTCGATTCTTCGGTTTCTTCCTGTTGAAGTTTTGTTTCGAGTTTGGCCGATCGCGGTGGTTTTTCGTTGGTACCACGTTGGTTGTGATCGGTTGCTGCCGCGATGGTGATGTTCTTCCTTCCTTCAGGGCTTCAGGACTTCGAGGCTGGAGAAGTTAGTTTACAACTGTCGCGTTGGTTTCTCTCCTTTCTTGATGACAACAGCATGGTCTCGGTTGTATGGCAAAGTGTGTCATACCCTCTGTTAAAACAGGGGGCTAGTTTTTCGATTTGAGCTGTTCTAATCTTTGCGCCAAATGAGTCCAGGATTCTTTTTTAAAATTTGGCGGGCTTGACTTCTCTTTGTAATATTTTGGCGTGCTTGTTAAAAGTTAATATGACTTGGGTGGGTTGCATTTCTAAATCTATTTCCTGATGGAAATATTAGCTTGGTAATCGCAGTGTCCTTCTGTGCTTAGTTTTTCGCATACAGGCTGTAGTGGGCCCTTTGTTCTTATTCATGTTGAAGATGGCTTTTCTCAGTTTGGTTTGATGGCTGGCCATCTCTGACTTATTGTTGCAATGTAAATATCTCTTGTGGAGAAGGGTTTTCGAATGACCATTCCTCCAAACAAGTTAACTTAGTCTCACCACCTAGATAGTTCTTTAGTTCTTTAGGCCCGTCCACAGGCTTGAATTTGTCTTGTAAAAGTCCAAAATTCGATTAAAGTTCGTAGTTTTTCCATAAGCACTTTTGCATTTCAAACTTTCCGGTAGATAGTCCAAATTAAATTTCCTTTCGAATGAGCCCAAACACTAGAGGGGGGGTTCTCGTGAATGTTGCACCCTTCAGTATCCAGGGAGCTCTGGCTCTGGTTGCTCTACCTTTCCCCTTAGTGGGAATGTACCTCGACTGTACCCAAACTATTTCCACTTTAAAGGCATCCCACCGTTGCACTGCAGTTTTGCCGACCAATCTTTGATCCAATTTAGCACGGGCCAAATCCATTCTCATCCCACTGCAATTGATCTTCCTGCAATTAAGTATTTTTACTCTAAATTGCTCCCTGTTGTTTCCCTTGGCTAATCTAAACCTCATGAAACTATGGGCTAGATTTTCCATTATCTTTGCATGCATACCGCCCACTTAACATCCATTTTAACACTGAAATGAGGTGTAACGCCGATATATCGCCAATTTAGCCCACAAAATGGAAACTGCCGCCCATTTCTTGGTCACTTATCGGCGAGCATTACTTTCGGCATGTAGGTAACGCCGACAAAAAATAATACCGCCCTTTTTTTGGGCGGAAACATCAGAATGAACGAACCCAAAGCCCATGATATCGCCCAACGTTATTTTCGGCCTGTAATGTACGTCAAGATTAAATAATACCTGCCGCCCACTTTTTTTTTTGTCGTAAACATCACATTTGCCGAAACTAATGCCCAGTATATCGCACAGCGTGACTTTCAGCACCTCGCACACAGATCACGCACAATCTCACTCGTCGAAAAATCTGCTGTGAAATAGTTGAACTGACCTGAACTAATCACAGTGGTGTGGACACCATTTTGTAAATCGCAGGTTGTTTCATTGAAAGGGCTGCTTCAACTTCGGGGGAGATTGGATGTACTCTGGAGTTCATTTAACATGAGTTCATCTGAGTAGACATCTTATCATACTGTGGACGATTGGATTTTCCGTTAGGTATCTTAGTGGGGACAGTTATTGCTTGTGAACAATGGGCATTATACTTACAGTTATTGGAATGGGGCCAGCCATTTCTCAGCCTGCCTTGATGACAACGCTGATGCTGCAGAATACAATTGGCACAAGGTCTAATCCACAGCATTATGTGCCCAATCTAAGACATGCCAGACTGATGAGGAGGACCAGACCATACACCCCCAGCATTTACAGGGAGAAGCAGTCTTACCTCGACTTATCCGAGAACACCTGCCTTCAGAGACTGTGCTTCCACAAAGTAGTTATCCGTGAGATATGCCAGCTCATCAGGGCAGATCTTCAGCCTGCCAGCACCATCAGGACCGCCCTGTCTGTCGAGGTCAAGCTGACCGCGGCACTGTCGTTCTACACATCGGGTTCCTTTCAGGCCTCCGCTGGCGACATTTGCACTATATCTCAACATGCCACACATTACTGCTTTAGACAGGTCACTGAAGCTCTGTACACATGTAGGATGGACGTTATCAGCTTCCCAATGACCACGGAAGCTCAGCCTGACAGGCTCCAGGATTCTACCGAATTGCTAACTTCCCCAAGGGGCAGAGAGCAATAGACTGTACGCACATCGCCATATGGGCACCTTTTCAGGACGCAGAGGTTTTTTGCAACCGAAAAGGATTTCAATCCGTGAAGGTCCAACTCGTTGTCGACCACAACCAGATAATTATGGCAGTGAATACCAAATTTCCGGGCACATCGATGAGGCTCACATGCTGCATGAGAGCGCTGTATCTGACATATTTACCAGGCAGCCACAAGGTCAATGCTGGATTTGGTGACTAACGATATGGCCTCACCACCTGGCTGATGACCCTCCCACATCGAAGCTGAGAAGCCTCCTCACAGCCTTCTTTCCCACCTAGCTTTGTATCATCAGCAAACTTAGATACATTACATTCGGTCCTTTCATCTCAGTCATCAATATAGATTGTAAAAAGCTGATTCCCCAGCACTGATACTTGCGGCGCCCCACTAGCCTGCCAACCTGAAAATGACCTCATTTTTCCTGTTGTGTTTTCTGTCCTTGAAGTCATTGAATGGCGGTGCAGGCTAGAAGGGCCGAATGGCCTACTCCTGCACCTATTTTCTATGTTTCTGTGTCTATGTTTCTATGAACCAATCCCGAAGACCTGCAAAAAAGGTAAGTTAACATTTTTATTTTTTAATTCTTTTGCAGCAATTAATTAGTTAATGGTCTGGTAAATGTTTTGTGATTTTTGATTTTTTTGTTTTTTGCAATTTTTTATTTGTGTATGTTTTCTCCCCTCCCAGGGCCTGTATTTTTAGCATTGATAGGCCTCGGGCTAAAGTTGGTGAGATCGCGGTTTCCACCAGGTTTAACGACAGGCGTATTTTGTTGTCAAATTTATTCCGTTAAAAACGGCAATATTTTTATTTTTATTTCTTCACAAAAATGATGTTATTTATCAAATAACAACAGGCTGGGGAATTTCTAGCCCTTGGTTCCCCACTATTTCTGGTATGATTTTTGTGTCTTCTACTGTGGAAACAGAATATTTGTTTAACGTCTCTGCCATTTTCTTATACCCCATCATACTTTCTCTTTTCTCAGACTCAATCGACCCACATTTACCTTCACTATAGAAGCTCTTACAATCTGTGTTTAGATTTCTTGATAGAGAGAGAAAATAGAATGATTAAACTATCAATGTTTTGGTAACTCTTTGCTGGTTTCTAAAACTCTCCCTACCCTCAGGCTTAGAACTCTTCTTGGTAACATTAAAGCCTTTACTTTTAATCTAATACTATCCTTATCTTCCTTAGTTGGCCACAGAGGGATTACTTTTCGTGGATTTTTTATTTCTCAAACATTTATATGCATTGATAATAATGAAATACTTTGTCAATATTTGCCTTTGCTTAACTACGATCATACCCTTCAATTTAATTTCCCAATCTATCTTAGCCCACTCAGCCCACCAACCTATGTCATTGGCAGACTTAAATACTTCACTTTTGAACTCAATGTCAAATTCTATCAAATTATGATCACTCTTCTCTGGAGGATTCCTTACTATGAGATGTATGGGAACACCACCTCTTCCAGGTTCTCCCTCGAAGTCACACTCCATCCGGACTTGAAAAAATATTGCTGTTCCCTCATCATCGCTGGGTCAAAATCATGGAACTCCCTCCCTAACAGCATTGTGTTGGTACCTTCATCTTATGGACTTGCAGCGGTTTAAGAAGTTGTCTCACCAGCACCTTCTCATGGGCAATAAGTGCTGGCTGTGCCAGTGATGGTCACATCCCGAGAATGAATCATTAAAAAAAAATTAAACATGACAAGATCTAAAATAGCCGCTTTGCTGGTTGGTTCCACAGACCCCAGCTTCTGTAGAACAACATTGTTCGAGCAAACTGTCTAGAATGCATTCCATGAACTCGTCCTCCAAACTACTTTTGCCAATTTGATTTGTCCATATGGAAATTAAAGCCAGTAGGTCTGACGAATTAAAGATGATCTTCCAGTGTCAGTAGAATCATAGGGTGATACAGCACAGGAAGGAGGTCATTCAACCCATCATGCCACTGCTGGCTCATTTACAGAACTGCACAAATAGTCCCCCTCCCCTGCTCTTTTCCCATAGCCCTGTCATTTTTTTTGCTTCAACAATTTATCCAATTCTGTCTGAAAGCTACAATTGAATCTGCTTGCACCATCCTTTCAAGCTGTGCCTTTCAGATCACAACAAGTTACTTTGTGAAGAATCTTTTCCTCTAGTTCTTTTGCTCATCACCTTAAATCTGTGTGCACTGGTTACTGACTTCTCTGCCACTGGCAACAGTCTTTCACATGTATACTCTATGAAAACCATTCATGATTCTGAACACTTCTATCAAATCTCCTTTTAATCTTCTCTATTCTAAGGAGATCAACCCAACATCTCTAGTCTCTCCATAGAAATAAAAGGGGCAAATTTGTCCTGTTTTCCGATTGGGGGCAGTAACATTCCGGGGCCGGGACTTTTAGTGCCCGGTATGGAAGTCCCGCCTCCGTCATGGAATTGCCCGAAGAAGTCCCCCACTGAAAGGAAGCCGGATGCAATCTCCCGTGCTCCACTTTCTTTGCTGGCGGTAACCGGGGCGCTACTGGGGCGGGAGTCAAGCGCTACGCGGATGCTCCATAATGGCCAGCATCCCGGCACAATGGCAGTCCGGACCAAGCTAGGGCAGCCATCATCGAGAGAATCCGAGAGTCGGCTGACATAAAGAGATGGCCCAGGGCACTGGCGCCCTCCCCTTTAAGCACCGCCCTGAGAGCAGATGTTGGCCAGCTTCGCAACCCACGAAGTTGGCATTGACACTTGCTTGCTCCGGCCTCGCGGCCTGCATGGCAGTTTCCCATGTGGGGTGGTAATGGGTCGGCCTGGGGCGGTATGGTTCGCCACGCAGTGCAATGATGTCATCGCCGCTTGTGTAGCACCCTGGGGTGCTAACCATGAGGCACAGCACAACCATGGTCGTGTCCACCTCCCTGGACAAAAACTGTCTTGCTCCCCGTTGGTGCTTTTACGGGGCATTTACGGGGCCATAAAAAAGGGCAATTTCACCCCCAATATCTCTCATTCCTGGTACCATTATAACCAATCTCTTTTGCACCAGCTTTAAGGCCTTGACATTCTTTTTGAAGTGTGTTATGCAGAATTAAAGACAATATTCCCAATAGACCCAACAAATGTTTTGTAAAGGTTTGGCAAAAATGGTTTAGTACCCGATGCTTCCATTTATAAAGCTAATGGAAGTCTGTTACTATCGTTCTCATGGTTGACTACATTTCTAAGTTTTGCTGGAAAGTATAAAATAAAGTGTTTTCTGGTTTTAGCACAGACATAGGCCATTCAGCCTGCTGAGCCCGTGCCGGCTCTCTGCAAGAGTACTCCAGCTAGTCCCACGATCGCGCCCTTTCCCCGTAGCCCTGCAATTTCTTTTGCCTTTCGGTACTTAACCAATTCCCTTTTGAAAGCCAAGATTGTGTCTGGCTCCACCAATCGTTCAGGCAGTGCTTTCCAGATCCTAACCATTCCCTGCGTAAAATAAGTTTTTCCTCATGTTGATTTAAGTTCTTTTGCCAATCACCATAAATCTGTGACATCTGGTTCACGATCCTTCCACCAATGGGAACAGTTTCTCTTGATCTACTCTGTCTAGACCCCTCATTATTTTGAACAGCTCCATCAAATCTCCTCTCAACCTTCTCTGCTCCAAGAAATGCAACACCAGCTTCTCTCATCCATCCATGTAACTGAAGTCCCTCATCCCTGAACCATTCTTGTAAATCTTTTGTGCACCCTCTCTAAAGCCCTCGGAACTCTCCTAAAGTGGAGCTCCCAGAATTGGACACAATATTCCAGGTGATGTCTAAACAGTGTTTGATAAAGGTTCATCATAAATTCCTTGCTGTTGTACTCGTTGTCTCTATTTATCAAGCCCAGGATCCCGTATGCTGTTTTAACTGCGTTTTCCATCTGCCCTGCCACCTTCACCGATTTGTGCACATATACCCCCAGGTCCTTCTGTTCATACACCCCTTTTAGTTTTTTAGCCTTTAGTTTATATTACCTTTCCTCGTTCTTCCTACCAAAATGTTTCGCTTCAAAGTGTTCTGCGTTAAATTTCACCTGCCACGTGTCCGCCCATTTCACCAGCTTGTTTATGTCTTTTTGAAGTCTATCACTATCCTCCTCACTGTTCACTACACTTCCAAGTTTTCTGTCATCCGCAAATTTTGAAATTGTGCCTTGTACACCCAAGTCCAAGTCATCAATATACATCAAGAAAAGTAGTGGTCCTAGTATCGACCCCTGGGGACACCACAGTATACCTACCTCCAGTCTGAAAAACAACCGTTCACCACTACTCTCTGTTTCCTGTCTCTTAGCCAATTTTGTATCCAATTGCTGCCACTGTCCCTTTTATTCTGTGGGCTTCAACTTTGCTGGCAAGCCTATTATGTGGCAGTTTAGCAAATGCCTTTTTTGGAAGTCCATGCACACCACATCAACTGCATTGCCCTCATAAACCCTCCCTGTTACCTCATCAGTAAACTCGATCAAGTTAGTTAAACATGATTTGTCTTTAACAAATCTGTGCTGTATTTCCTTAATTAATCCATGCGTGTCCAAGTGATTGTTAATTTTGTCCCGGATTGTCATTTCTAAACGCTTCCCCACTACCGAGGTTAAGCTGACTGGCCTATAGTTGCTGGATTTATCCTTACACACTTTTTTGAACAAGGGTGTAACATTTGAAATTCTCCAGTCCTCTGGCACCACTCCTGTATCGAAGGAGAATTAAAAGATTATGGCCAGTATCTGTGCGATTCCGTCCTTAACTTCCCTCAGCATCCCACGATGCATCCCATTCAGTCCTGGTAATTAATCTGCTTTAAGTACAGCCAGCCTTACTGGTAGTACCTCTTGTTTATCAATTTTTATCCCATCCAGTATCCCCACTGTGATATATGTCGACTTGTATTTACTCTGTACAACCACCAGAGGGCTCATCCCCTGGAGTCCCAAGTGATACCATAATCCCTTGGAAGCACAGGTATTTAAGGAAACTTCACAGGTTGGAGAGGCACTCTGGAGACCTGCACTAAAAGACTAAGGTCACACTTTACTTTGAGCTCAGTATTCAGTCTGACTCTTTCTCCAGATACAACTGGCGACAAGATGCAGATAGTGAAGCCAAGGATGCAGAGAACAGTGGATATCCTGGAGATATTTTCGGAGAGAGATGATTGGGAAATTTTTGTGGAGTGACTCGACCAATACTTCGTGGCCAACGAGCTAAATGGGGAAGAGAGCACTGCCAAACGAAGGGCATTCCTCCTCACCGTCTGTGGGGCACCAACGTATGGCCTCATGAAGAATCTGCTCACTCCAACGAAACCCACGAAGAAATCGTATGACGATTTGTGCACACTGGTCCGAGAGCATTTGAATCCGAAGGAAAGCGTTTTGATGGCGAGGTACCGGTTCTACACCTACAAAAGGTCTGAAGGCCAGGAAGTGGCGAGTTATGTCGCCGAGCTAAGACGCCTTGCAGGACAATGCGAATTTGAAGGACATTTGGAGCACATGCTCAGCGACTTTATCGTACTTGGCATTGGCCACGAAACCATACTTCACAAACGTTTGACTGCAGAGACCCCAACCTTGAGTAAGACCATAGCGATAGCCCAGGCATTCATTTCCACCAGTGACAATACGAAGCAAATCTCTCAGCACACAAGTGCTGCTACAAGTACTGTGAACAAAGTGATGTTGTTTTTGAATCGTAACGTACAGGGCAGGTCACACATACCTGCAGCTGCACGTCCGCAGATGTCTCAGAGTCCACCATCAATGGTGATGAATGCAAGGCCATTAACACCTTGTTGGCGCTGTGCGGGTGATCATCGTTTCCATTCATACCGATTCAAAGAATACGTTTGCAAAGGCTGTGGAACAATGGGACACCTCCAACGAGTGTGCAGGCGAGCTGCTAAGCCTGTTAAACCTGCAAACCACCATGTTGCAGAGGAAGACAGATCCACGGAGGATCACAACGAACCTGAGCCTCAGATAGAGGAGGCAGAGGTGCATGGGGTGCACACATTCACCACGAATTGTCCCCCGATAATGCTGAATGTTGAACTAAATGGACTCCCGTTGTCAATGGAGCTGGATATGGGTGCGCGCCAGTCCATCATGGGCAAAAAGACTTTCGAAAGGTTGTGATCAACAAGGCCTCAAATTCCAGTTCGCACGAAACTAAGAACTTACACAAAAGAACAGATTCCTGTAATCAGCAGTGCTACCGTAAAGATCTCCTACGATGGATCGGTGCACAAGCTACCACTCTGGGTGGTACTGGGCGATGGTCCCACGCTGCTCGGCAGGAGCTTGCTGGAAAAGATACGCTGGAAGTGGGACGATGTCCGTGTGCTATTGCCCGCTGACGACACTTCGTGTGCCCAGGTCTTAAACAAATTTCCTTCGCTGTTCGAACCAGGCATCGGGAAATTCCGAGGAGCAAAAGTGCAGATCCACCTAATTCCGGGGGCACGAGCCGTCCATCACAAGGCAAGAGCAGTACCATACATGATGAGAGAAAAGGTAGAGATCGAGCTAGATTGGTTGCAATGAGAGGGCATCATTTCACCAATCGAGTTCAGCGAGTTGGCGAGTCCTCAAGGGAGGCAGCACCATCAGAATCTGTGGCGATTACAAAGTAACTATCAATCAATTCTCCCTGCAGGACCAATACCCACTACCAAAGCCCAACGACCTCTTTGCAACGCTGGTGGGAGGAAAGACGTTCACGAAGCTGGATCTGACTTCAAGCTACATGACGCAGGATCTGAAGGAATCTTCGAAGGCTCTCACCTGCATCAACACACACAAGGGTCTTTTTGTTTACAACAGATGCCTGTTTGGAATCCGATCAGCGGCGGCGATATTCCAGAGAAACATGGAAAGTTTACTGAAGTCGGTCCCGCACACCGTGGTCTTCCAGGACGACATCTTGGTCACTGGTCAGAACACAGTCGAGCACCTGCAGAACCTGGAGGAGATTGTTAGTCGACTCAACCGTGTGGGGCTCAGATTAAAACGCTCGAAGTCTGTTTTCCTGGCGCCTGAAGTGGAGTTCCTGGGAAGGAGGATTGCGGCGGACGGCATCAGGCCCACCAATGCGAAAACGGAGGCAATCGAGAATGTACCGAAGCCACACAACGTGACGGAGCTGTGGTCGTTTCTGGGACTCTTGAACTACTTTGGTAACTTCTTACTGGCTCTCAGCACACTGCTAGAACCATTACATGTCTTACTACGAAAAGGGGGTGAATGGGTTTGGGGCAAAAGCCAAGAAAATGCCTTTGTAAAAGCGAGAAAATTGTTACACTCAAACAAATCATTAGCTTGTTGCAATACATACCCGACACCATATGAACACGCAGCACATGGTCCCAGCATGTGATGCGTGTTCTTTGGCGTCGGGTGTGTATTGCAACAAGCTAATGATTTTGGGAAACTACAACCAGTTGCTTATGCATCCAAGCGTCTGTCTAATGCTGAGAGAGCCTACAGCATGATTGAAAAAGAAGCGTTAGCGTGTGTCTATGGAGTAAAGAAAATGCA
The DNA here is from genome assembly GCF_044704955.1 of Pristiophorus japonicus. Taxonomy (NCBI): domain Eukaryota; kingdom Metazoa; phylum Chordata; class Chondrichthyes; family Pristiophoridae; genus Pristiophorus; species Pristiophorus japonicus. Next base: position 8,190,731 of record NC_091984.1, on the reverse strand, counting down.
TCATTACCTGTTTGGGCTAAAGTTCGATTTGGAAACTGACCATAAGCCACTCATATTCCTGTTTTGCGAGATAAAGGGATAAATACCAACGCATCGGCCCGCATCCAGAGATGAGCGCTCACATGGTCCGCATACAACTACGCCACCCGCCACAGGCCAGGCACAGAAAACTGCGCCGATGCTCTCAGTCGGCTGCGATTGCCCACCACGGGGGTGGAAATGGCACAGCCCACAGATCTAGCCATGGTTATGGAAGCATTTGAGAGTGAGAAATCACCCGTCACTGCCCAGCAAGTCAAAACCTGGACAAGGCAGGACTCCTTGTATCTCTAGTTAAAGCTGTGTGCTTCACGGGAGCTGGTCCAATGTCCCAGTGGAAATGTAAGAAGAGATAAAGCCGTTCCAGTGGCACAAAGATAAAATGTCTGTACAGGCAGAGACTGCCTTCTGTGGGACAATCGAGTAGTGGTCCCCAAGAAGGGCAGAGACACCTTCATCAATGACCTCCACAGTACCCACCCAGGCATCGTAATGATGAAAGCGATAGCCAGATCCCACATGTGGTGGCCCGGTATTGATGTGGACTTGGAGTCCTGCCTTCACAGATGTAATACATGTTCGCAGTTAAGCAATGTACCCAGGGAGGTGCCGCTAAGTTTATGGTCAACATACCAGGCAGCCCAGCAAGGCCAACTGCACAGCAGCCCAGCGAGAGCCCAATAAATGATTCAACAACACCAGCTTTCACAACGAGACGATCAACCAGGGCAAGAAGGGCCCCAGATCGACTCACATTGTAAATAGTTACATTATTGATTTTGGGGGGGGAGTGTTGTTATATATGTAAACTTGTATTTACTCTGTACACCCACCAGAGGGCTCATTCCCGGAGTCCCAAGGGATCCCATAATCCCTTGGGAGCACAGGTATTTAAGGAGGCTTCACAGGTTGGAGAGGAACTCTGGAGACCTGCAATAAAGGAATAAGGTCACACTTCACTTTGAGCTCAGAGTGTTCAGTTTGACTCTTTCTCCATACACAACACCCACTACCTCCTCTTTCACTATGAATTGAGCAGCATCTTCTTCCTTGGTGAAGATAGATGCAAAGTACTTATTTAGTCCCTCAGCCATACCCTCAGCCTCCATTCGTAAGTTTCCTTTTTTGTCCCACCCCTCCTCTTACCCGTATAATACCTGGATGCCTGTGGAAGACTTTTGAATTCCCTTTTATGAAGACCATTGGTGGCATTCAACTGCCTAGGCCCTCAGCTCTTCAATTCCCCTCCTAAACTTCTCTACCTCTTTGACTTTAAGACCCTCCTTAAAACCCACTTCTTTGGCCAAGCATGTGGTCACCTGTCCTAATATCTCCCGATGTGCCTCTGTGTCAGACTTTATTTGATAACACTCCTGTGAAACACCTTAGGATGCTCTACTACATTAAAGGTGCTATATAAATGTTGTTGTTCTTGTTGTAATAGATGTTAAGAATGGAATTCATTTGTACTTGATCGTGTCTATTTAATTCATCTCAAAGTGCGTCACACAATAAGTTTCTTTGAAGTGCTGTAACATAGTTATGTAATTGGCTTGAAATCATGCTGTGGAGTGTTAGCGGATAAACACTTAATTCAATCAAATGATCAACCTTGCGCTATTTTAACGGCATCATTAACCTATTAAATCAATTGTACCGTATTCCATGGTGTAATTTCAAGGTCAGTACTTGCATTGACTTTGGCAACTTTAATATCATTGGGCCCAAGTTTCGGGCCGTGCCTAAAACGGTGCAGCCCGGACCTGGACGCCCGTTTTTCGCGCCACAAAGTGCGCCTAAAAAAAAAAATCTATTCTCCGGCTCTCTGCAGGCCCTCTGGAGCTGGGCGCGGTGCAGCACGAGCTGTGGGGGCGGAGCCAGGTCCCTGGGCTGAAAACAGTGCCAGGACCTCTGCACATGCACGCTACAGTGGGCGCGCATGCGCAGTAGCTCCAGGCGCCCAAAACTGTGGGAGGGGCCCGAAGCACGCAGCCCCTAGCCCTGGCCGAGTGGCCTCACTGGGGCTGCGTGGATAAGGCTCCTCCCACCCGACTGGACCCCACCCGACCCCCGCTCTCTCTCCCCCGCCCCCCCCCCCCCCCAGCGACCCGATCTCTGTGACTCCCCCCGCGGACTTCCGCGACTCTTCCCCCCCCCCCCCCACCCCACTCCGTGACTCCACCCCCCCCCCGGACCTCCGCGACGACTCTACACCCCTCCCCCCCCCCGGACCTCCGCGACCCCCACCCCCGAGACCCGACGCACCCTACCTGTAAATCCATCCCGAAGTCTTGAGCCCGGCCGTTCAGCCTCCTTCTCTCCCTTCCTTCCTCCCTCCCTCCCTCCTTGCATCCCTCCCTCCTTCTCCCCTTCCCTCCCTCCCTCCTTATCTCCTTCCCTCCCTCCCTCCTTCTCTCCTTCCCTCCCTCCCTCTCTCCTTCCCTCCCTCCCTCCCTCTCTCCTTCCCTCCCTCCCTCTCTCCTTCCCTCCCTCCCTCTCTCCTTCCCTCCCTCCCTCTCTCCTTCCCTCCCTCCCTCTCTCCTTCCCTCCCTCCCTCTCTCCTTCCCTCCTCTCTCCTTCCCTCCCTCCTTCTCTCCCTCCTCTTTCCTTCCCTCCCTCCCTCCCTCCTCTCTCCTTCCCTCCCTCCCTCCCTCCTCTCTCCTTTCCTCCCTCCCTCCTCTCCTTCCCTCCCTCCCTCCTCTCTCCTTCCCTCCCTCCCTCCTCTCTCCTTCCCTCCCTCCCTCCTCTCTCCTTCCCTCCTTCCCTCCTCTCTCCTTCCCTCCCTCCCTCCTCTCTCCTTCCCTCCCTCCCTCCTCTCTCCTTCCCTCCCTCTATCCTCTCTCCCTTCTCCCTCGCTTCCCCCCTTCCAACTCCTCTCCCTGCCCCTTCTGCTCCCCCCTCTTCTCCTCGCCCCTCTTCTCCTTCTCCTCCTTCCCCCGCCACCCCACTTCTCCCCCTCCCCTCGCTGTCAGAAACACAGACACTGACAGACAGAGAGTGAGAGACACACACACACACAGACAGACAGAGAGATAGTGACACTGACAGAGACACACTCGGGGGGCCGTCACAGCACGCTGTTGGAGGACTCCCGGTGCTGCAGTCGGTAAGTAGAAAATGTTTTATTTATTGATTTTTTAAAAATGATTTATTGGTTGATTTATTGATGTATTTATCGTTTATTATTGATGATGGCTCTTTATTTGTAAAACTGAAGTGTTTAATGTTGGTAAACTTCCCTTTAAACCCTCCCCCCGCCCATTCCCTACGCCTGATTTGTAACCTACGCCTGATTTTCTCAAGTGTAGTCAAGTTTTTTTCGAACGTACAAAAATCTTCACTTACTCCATTCTAAGTTAGTTTGGAGTAAGTTTTCACTGCCTGAACTTTGAAAACAGGCGTAAGTGGCCGGACACGTCCCCTTTTGAAAACAACATTCTGTTCCAAAGTGAAATTGTTCTCACTGACTAAAACTGGAGCAAACTAAATGCCCAGGTGACATGATAGGTCCAAGTCAGCATGGATTTGTGAAAGGGAAATCATGCTTGACAAATCTTCTGGAATTTTTTGAGGATGTTTCCAGTGGAGTGGACAAGGGAGAACCAATTGATGTGGTGTATTTGGACTTTCGGACGGCTTTCGACAAGGTCCCACACAAGAGATTAATGTGCAAAGTTAAAGCATATGGGATTGGGGGTAATGTGCTGACGTGGATTGAGAACTGGTTGGCAGAAGGAAGCAAAGAGTAGGAGCAAATGGGTACTTTTCAGAATGGCAGGCAGTGACTAGTGAGGTACCGCAAGGTTCTGTGCTGGGGCCCCAGCTGTTTACATTGTACATTAATGATTTAGACGAGGGGATTAAATGTAGTATCTCCAAATTTGCGGATGACACTAAGTTGGGTGGCAGTGTGAGCTGCGAGGAGGATGCTATGAGGCTGCAGAGTGACTTGGATAGGTTAGGTGAGTGGGCAAATGCATGGCAGATGAAGTACAATGTGGATAAATGTGAGGTTATCCACTTTGGTGGTAAAAACAGAGAGACAGACTATTATCTGAATGGTGACAGATTAGGAAAAGGGGAGGTGCAACGAGACCTGGGTGTCATGGTACATCAGTCATTGAAGGTTGGCATGCAGGTACAGCAGGCGTTTAAGAAAGCAAATGGCATGTTGGCCTTCATAGCGAGGGGATTTGAGTACAGGGGCAGGGAGGTGTGGCTACAGTTGTACAGGGCCTTGGTGAGGCCACATCTGGAGTATTGTGTACAGTTTTGGTCTCCTAACTTGAGGAAGGACATTCTTGCTATTGAGGGAGTGCAGCAGAGGTTCACCAGACTGATTTCCGGGATGGCGGGACTGACATATCAAGAAAGACTGGATCAACTGGGCTTGTATTCACTGGAGTTCAGAACAATGAGAGGCGATCTCATAGAAACGTTTAAAATTCTGATGGGTTCAGACAGGTTAGATGCAGGAAGAATGTTCCCAATGTTGGGGAAGTCCAGAACCAGGGGTCACAGTCTAAGAATAAGGGGTAAGCCATTTAGGACCGAGATGAGGAGAAACTTCTTCACCCAGAGAGTGGAGAACCTGTAGAATTCTCTCCTACAGAAAGCTGTTGAGGCCAATTCACTAAATATATTCAAAAAGGAGTTAGATATAGTCCTTACTACTAGGGGAATCAAGGGGTATGGCGAGAAAGCAGGAATGGGGTACTGAAGTTGCATGTTCAGCCATGAACTCATTGAATGGCAGTGCAGGCTCGAAGGGCCGAATGGCCTGCTCCTGCACCTATTTTCTATATTTCTATGTTTCTAACTGGTCAGGTGTGCAGAACAGTGGCAAATGGTATTTAATCTGGAGAAATGTGAGGTAATGCATTTGGAGAGGGCTAGAAAAGAAAAGGAATACACATTAAATGATAGTACACTGGGAGATGTGGAGGAACAAAGGGACCTGGGAGTGCATGTTCATAGATCCCTGAAGGTAGCAGGCCAGGTAGAATTGGTGGTTAAGAAGGGATGCAGAATGCTTGCCTTTATTAGCCGAGGCATAGAATATAAGAGCAGGGGGGTTATGCTTGAACTGTGTAAAACACTGGTTTAAGCCACAGCTGGAGTACTGCATGCAGTTCTGGTCGCCGTATTATAAGAAGGACGTGATTGCACTGGAGAGGGTACAGAGTAGATTTACGAGGATGTTGCCAGGAGTGGTTAATTTTAGCTATGAGGACAGATTGGATAAGCTGGGTTTGTTTTCCTTGGAACAGAGGAAACTGAGGGGAGACCTCATTGAGGTGTATAAAATTATGAGGGACCGAGATACTCTGAATAGAAAGGGAGTACTTCCCTTAGCATACGGGTCAACAACCCGGGGGCATAAATTTAAAATTATTGGTAGAAGGTTTCAAGGGTTTTGAGGGGAAATTTCCTCATTTAGAGGGTTGTTGGGTTTGGAACTCACTGCCTGAAAGTGTGCTAGAGGCAGAAACCTTCACCACATTTATAAAGTACTTGGATGCACACTTGAAGTTTGTAACCTGCAGGGTTACAGACTTTGAGCTGGAAAGTGGGATTAGGCTGGATAGCCTCTTGTTGGCCGGCGCAGACACGATGGGCTGAAATGGCCTCCTTCTGTGCTGTAAACTTCTATGATTCTATTATTCTATATCTTCGGCCACTGAGCCACCAGGGAGATTTCGGCCGGGCCAGTGGCCTGGCTCCCAAGAGGAGGTGCCAGGCTGCCCGTTGATGGCCCGGCCGAATCTGTGGGCACTAATTCCCCCGTCTCGTCCTCTAAGGGACCAACATTTACTTTAGCCACCCTTTTCCTTTTTATATACCTATAGAAACTCTTGCTATCTGTTTTTATATTTTGCACTAGTTTACTTTCATAGTCTATCTTCCCTTTTTTAATCATTGCTATTGTCGTTCTTTCTTGGCTTTTAAAAGCTTCAAAGTCTTCTGTCCTCCCACTAGTTTTGGCCACTTTGTATGCTCTTGTTTTTAATTGGATATTGTTGTGTACCTTTAGCAAATGACTCCACGAGGCAGGGTATGATACTGAAACTGTGTAGACCTGTAGTCCTTTATTTGCAGCTCCTCGAGTGAGGACACCAAACTGTGAGTTCCTTTATATACTGGGTTACCTGCAGTGTGCAGTAACCCTTAGGTCTCCAACAGCAGCACCCTCTGGTGTACAGGTAATGTGTGTACAGTGCAAGGGTACATTCAGTATTGCATAATAGTGTTACAGACATCACACAGTAAACAGGCATGCATATACAACAACACTCCCCCCTAAGCATTTTTTATATCCTTATTGTCATGACCAGGGGAGGTGATCAGTGGTGGGCTATGGGAGGTTGTGATGAGGGTTGTGTGTTACCAGGTGTGACCCCTGTGCTTGAGGCTGGCCTCGTACGTTTCCCCTCCCTCACACACAGACCATGTGGGTGTCACTGTTGTGGGATCCCTCAGGGGGATAACCACAGCAGCAGTGGGTGTGTTGTATATTCTATGATGTGAGTAGTTGTGGGGTGGTGGGCAGGGCCACATGACTGGGTGGGCTCCTTGTCCACCAATTGGGATGAGGGTCAGGTCATCCCAGGTTTTACCAGGGAAGCTGGAGGGTATTGGCCTCACGCTCCTGATGTTGGCCCTGGTGACCAGGGGTTGTAGAGCTGGTCTGGTGCAGGTTGCCATTGGTGGTGGCTGGGGTGCCCATTGATCACTGTCCCTGTAGTGGGTCTGCTCTCACTGGATGTGTGTGCATCCTGCAAGGGCATCACATTTGTTCCAAAGGTCCAGGCTACATGATCAGCAAGCCTGCTGGACCTGGGGGTCTCTCACAGAGGGATTCCATTGGCATCAGCATAGTCCCTTTAGGACCCAATGTTCTTTAGCAGTGTCCGACCAGTATACACGACACCTTTGCTCTGATCACACACAGTCGAGCCTGCATTCTACATTCTAGCATATGCATCACTTTTGGGTGTCCTGGTCTCAACAAACATGGTTACATTAGGCATTTCAAACTCACTATCATTATTGTTAAGCATAATAAACTTGTTCTTAACCTTACTAACACCTGCATTCTTCTCATTAGTCTCATTAGTTAAACCAGCATCACAATTCATGGTTACATTGCATACATTTTCAAACTTGCACCCTTTTATTGCATCTTTAGATTTAAAGTCCTTGTATTCAAATAGTTGAAACTGTCCATTTAAATTTCTTTGGTTACCGGTCTCCTTTAAGGGAGCCTCCCAATCCGATTGGCCGCTCGGTGCCACGTGTCGCTCCTCCAATGCTGCCCCTCGTGGTATGGCCACGGGCATTTAGATTACAGGTTCTTCTCTTCGTGGTTCGACTGCCATCTTCTGGCTCTCCCTCAGGTGGGCTGTGGTGGTCTTCTCTTCCACAGGTTCGGCCCTGGATGTCGGGAATCCATTTCTTTCGTCGATGTTCACCTCTTGGAGTGCTGCCCCGGCCCGGAAAGTGGAGTTTGGATCCTCGGTCCTGGAGATTTCGCCGGGGTGCTGTGGAGTCGTCACTGCTCCGTCGAGCTGGACAGTGGAGCCTCCCCGGATGCTGCGATGGATCCACGTTGGAGGTCGATTGCCAGAGACCAGAGGCAGACGCCATTTCACTTGATGTGGACTGGGTTCATCCAATTCCTGCCCAGCAGCGTGGGACTGTCGCCGGCTACAATCCACAGGGGGAGTTTGTTCAACACGCCGCCCTGGGAGACCTGGACGTCTGCGCTGCTAACGATTTGGATTTTATCTTTGTTGTAGGTGAGCAGCTACACCTGGACAGGAGACAGTTTCGGTCGATTGGCGGGATTTATCCTAAGTTTTTCAAAGGTCGTTTGGCTCATCACAGACTGACTCGCCTCTGTGTCAATTTCCATGGAAACTGGGACCCCGTCCCGTCGATGCCCACTTCCATCTTCCATGGAGAACTTTCGGTGGAGCAGGTATAGATACCATACTCTTCTTCCAGGGTTTGAACAACTTCACCATCATCTGTGTCGGAGCCCGGGTGATGAGCCAACTCATCAGAGACGCGGTGAGTACAGCTTTTTCTGCACATTCTTTGGAGGTGCCCTTTCTCTTTGCAGCCTTTGTATGCATAGTCTTTGTAGCTGCAGTGGTGGGTCCTGTGGTTTCCTCCACAGCGCCAGCACGGGGCCATCCGGTTTGCCCCATGTGACAGACTCAGGGTTCCTGGACTCGGGTCAGCCTCCCTGCATTTCGAAGTATCCATGCGGTGCACTGTGCTCACCGGTTTAGAGTCGTGGGTCAGTATTCGCTTGGAGTCGCCGGCTGAAACCATGTAGGCCTGGCTCACTTGGATTGCTTTCTGCAGGGTGATCGTGATGTCAGCAGAGAGCAACTTGTGCAGGAGGCCCTTGTGGCCGATTCCAATAATGAATATGTCCCTTAGGGCTTCATTTAGATGGTCTCCAAAGTCACACGGAGCAACTAGTCTTCTTAGGTGTGCAGCATACTTCGCAATTTCTTGGCCCTCAGGTCGCCGGTAAGTGTAGAACCAGTGCCTGGCTGTGAGGATGCTTTCTTTCAGTTTTAGTTGTTCCTGTATGAGTGTTACAAGTTCCTCATAGCTTTTGGTGGTTGTCTTCGCTGGGGCTAGCAAGTCCCTGACGAGACAATGGATGGAGGGCCCACAACTGCTAAGCAGGATGGTCCTGCGCTTGTTCGGTCATGTAGCCGGTATGTTCCCATCCAGGTCGTTGGCTACAAAAAAATGTTCAAATCTTTCCACAAAAGCGTCCCAATCATCCCCCTCTGTAAATTGCTGAAAGTTGCTGAGGTTACACATGTTTGAGCATGTAGTTCGTGACCTCGTATCCTCGTCTCCAGTTATAGTGTATGTAGATACCTTTAGCAAATGACTCCACAAGGCAGGGTATGATACTGAGACTGTGTAGACCTGCAGTCCTTTATTTGCAGCTCCTCGAGTGAGGACACCAAGCTGTGAGCTCCTTTATATGCTGGGTTACCTGCAGTGTGCAGGTAACCCGTAGGTCTCCGACAGCAGCACCCTCTGGTGTACAAGTAAGGTGTGTACAGTGTCAGGGTACATTCATCGAAACATAGAAACATAGAAAATAGGTGGAGGAGTAGGCTATTCGGCCCTTTGAGCCTGCACCGCCATTCAATGAGTTCATGGCTGAACATACAACTTCAGTATCCCATTCCTGCTTTCTCGCCATACCCCTTGATCCCCGTAGTAATAAGGACTACTTTTTGAATATATTTAGTGAATTGGCCTCAACAACTTTCTGTGGTAGAGAATTCAGTGTTGCATAACAGTGTTACAGACATCACACAGTAAACAGACATACATATACAACATTCTGCTTCTTAGACTGTCTCCCAGAGTCGAGGATGACTTGCTTCCACACTACAGTTCGAAGGTGACTGATGAGACCAATGGGGGATCTACAGTCTCTGTCACAGGTGGGGTAGGTAGTGGTTGGCGGGACGGATGGGTGGGGTTCTTGATGTATCGTACGCTCCTTCCGCTGTTTGTACTTGGCTTCCGCGTGCTCCCGGTGAAGAGACTCGAGGTTTTCGGTGCCTTCTCGGATGCTTCTCCTCCACTTTGAGAGGTCTTGGGCCAGGGATTCCCAAGAATCGGTGGGGATGTTACATTTTTTCACGGAGGCTTTGAGGGTGTCCTTGAAGCATTTTCTCTGTGCTCCTGGGGCTCACCTTCCATGATGTAGCTCAGAGTAGAGCGCTTGTTTCGGGAGTCCAGTATCGGGCATGCGGACAATGTGGCCCGGCCATCGGAGCTGGTCGAGAGTGGTCAATGCCTCACTGTGGGTTAGGTTGACCGAGGTTTGCAGTTAGAAATGTAGACAAACTGCATGCGTTGGGTATACTGAGGAATGATCAGCGGTGGAACCGTGTCGTTTATTACCACTGCCACCTCCTTGGATGTGAAAGAGACAGCTTGGTGCGATAATTCATCAATGAAACCTGTCGGCCCACAGATGGATTCCTTCATGAGTGAATCTTCAGTTCACCAATTTTGATGGACAAAAGTCATGTCGCCAATAACAGTCTCACTATCAAAAGAAGTATTGAATGAAACCTGATGTAGAAACATAGAAACGTAGGAAATAGGTGCAGGAGTAGGCCATTTGGCCCTTCGAGCGTGCACCACCATTCAATAAGATCATGGCTGATCATTCACCTCAGTACCCGCTTCCTGCTTTCTCTCCATACCCCTTGATCCCTTTAGCTGCCAGGGCCATATCTAACTCCCTCTTGAATATATCTAACGAACTGGCATCAACAACTCTCTGCGGTAGAGAATTCCACAGGTTAACAACTCTCTGAGTGAAGAAGTTTCTCCACATCTCCAAATGGCTTACCCCTTATCCTTAGACTGTGACCCTTCTGGTTCTGGACTTCCCCAACATCGGGAACATTCTTCCTGCATCTAACCTGTCCAGTCCCGTCATAATTTTATATCTTTCTATGAGATCCCCTCTTATTCTTCTAAACTTCAGTGAATACAGGCCCAGTCGATCCAGTCTCTCCTCATATGTCAGTCCTGCCATCCGGGTAATCAGTTTGGTGAACCTTCGCTGCACTCGCTCAATAGCAAGAACGTCCTTTCTCAGATTAGGAGACCAAAACTGAATACAATATTCCAGGTGAGGCCTCATCAAGGCCCTGTACAACTGCATTAAGACCTCCCTGCTCCTATACTCAAATCCCCTAGCAATGAAGGCCAACATGCCATTCGCCTTCTTCACCGCCTGCTGTACCTGCATGCCAACTTTCAATGATTGATGAACCATGACACCCAGGTCTCGTTGCACCTCCCCTTTTCCTAATCTGCCGCCATTCTGCCTTCATGTTTTTGCCAACAAAGTGGATAACCTCACATTTATCCACATTTTACTGTATCTGCCATGCATTTGCCCATTCACCTAACCTGTCCAAGTCACCCTGCAGCCTCTTAGCGTCCTCCTCACAGCTCACACCGCCACCCAGCTTAGTGTCCTCTGCAAACTTGGAGACATTACACTCAATTCTTTCATCTAAATCATTGATGTATATTGTAAATAGCTGGGGTCCCAGCACTGAGCCCTGCCACACCCCACTAATCACTGTCTGCCATTCTGAGAAGGACCCGTTTATCCCTACTCTCTTTTTCCTGTCTGCCAAACAGTTCTCTATCCACGTCAATACATTACCCCCCAGTACCATGTGCTTTAACTTTGCACATGAATCTCTTGTGTGGGAACCTGTCAAAAGCCTTTTGAAAGTCCAAATACACCACATCCACTGGTTCTCCCTTGTCCAGTCTACTAGTTACATTGTCTTCCCTTAACAAATCCATGCTGACTGTCCCTGATTAATCCGTGACTTTCTAAATGAAGATTTATCCTGTCCCTCATAATGTTTTCCAAATAATTTTCACATCACCGAGGTTAGGCTGACTGACCTGTAATTAGTCGGTCTATCCCTTTCTCTGATAGAGCCTCTGCAATTTCCTCGCTTGCTTCTCTTAACAGCTTTTAAAGATGTTAAACCCCTAAATACTTACTCTCTCACTCTGTTTATTTCACCTAATATTTCACACTCCTTCTCCCTAATTGGAACAAATGCATAGAAAAAACATAGAAACATAGAAATTTACAGCACAGAAACATAGAAACATGGAAAATAGGTGCAGGAGTAGGCCATTCGGCCCTTCGAGCCTGCACCACCATTCAATATGATCATGCAACTTCAGTTCCCCATTCCTGCTTTCTCTCCATATCCCTTTATCCCTTTAGCCATAAGGGCCACATCTAACTCCCTCTTGAATATATCTAATGAACTGGCATCAACAACTTTTTGTGGTAGAGAATTCCACAGGTTCACAATTCTGAGTGAAGAATTTTCTCCTCATCTCGGTCTTAAATGGCTTACCCCTTATCCTTCGACTGTGACCCCTGGTTTTGGACTTTGCCAACATCGGGAACACGCTTCCTGCATCTAACCTGTTCAATCCAGTCAGAATTTTATATATATTTCTGTGAGATCCCCTCTCATTCTTCTAAACTCCAGTGAATATAAGCCTAGTCGATGCAGTCTTTCTCCATATGTCACTCCTGCCATCCCGGGAATCAGTCTAGTGAACCTTCGCTGCACTCCCTCAATAGCAAGAATGTCCTTCCTCATATTAGGAGACCAAAACTGTACACAATATTCAAGGTGTGGCCTCACCAAGGCCCTGTAGAACTGCAGTAGAACCTCCCATCGTGTCCGCGCAGACCGAAATGTTAGTCCCACCTTTTTTTTAAGGGAACATACTTGCTTTGAAACCTCACAATCTCCTCCTTGAATACCTCCCACTGCTCTGACACTGATTTACCTTCAAGTAGCTGTTTCCAGTCCACTTTGGCTAAATCACCTCTCAGCTGAGTAAAATTGGCTTTTCCCCAATTGAGAACTTTTATTCCGGGTCTATCATTGTCCTTTTCCATAACTACCCTAAATCGAACTGAATTATGATCACTAGTACCTAAATGCTCTCCCAATGATACCCCTTCCACCTGCCCAGCTTCATTCCCTAAAACTATCCAGAACCACCCCTTCCCTTGTTAGGCTTGCTGCATACTGGCGGAAAAAATTTCTCTTGAATGTATTTTAGGAAGTCTGCACCCTCATTATCTGGTCATTATCACATTGCTGTTTGTGGCAGCTTGCTGTGTGAAAATTGGCTGCCGTGTTTCCTACATTACAACAGTGACTGCACTACAAAATTACTTAATTTATCTCCAACCAGCTATTTAACCCCACAATTCAGGAAACACAGAGAAAGTTTATTAATTTCCATTGCACATTTATTTCCAGATGATAAACTTCTCACATTTAAGTTGTTGAAATAAGGTGACTTGATAAACGACGGACAGGAAAAGACCTGCTGCTCCATCCAGCTTGTCCCACACAACCGCGATGCTCTGTACCCGCAGACAACATTCGGCGACGACTTGAAACCGTTCGGTGAACTGTCCTGAATTCTCCGTTCTGTGTCGTTCCAGCTCGCACGGAAACCGTTCTCAATCTTCTTTGTGAAAGTGTTAACTGTCACACCCTTTAATTTGCCATTCCGTTAGGCCGTGCCATACCCAGTGAATTGGAATTGAGTTACAGAGCCAGCAATGCTCGGATGAAACATCATCTCCTAAACATTAACGGGCTGAAGGGGGAGGGTTGAGGGATGGGGATGGGGGGGTGGGGGGTGGTAGGGGATGTGGACCTAATTATCGGGATGCATCGGCAAAATTTGTCTGGGAAAATGTTTTTCACCTCTCTCCCCGACTCCCGTGCTGTGTTAACTTTTAGCACACTCCAGAACTCAGCTTGTTGACACCCAAAGACAACCCAGAACGAGGAGAATCCATTCACTTCCCTCCCCACCAGACACGAGAGACAAGCAGGTGGCTTGAAGTTGCCGTCACTTGAAGAATGAAGAGGAGCTTACGAGGGAACAGCTTACAAGGGAGCTGACCTTCAGTTGGGTATTCTCCACACACTGCTGGCGGCTAACCAAGTAGCCGAGGAGGATGGGAACAGCGGCTTAAGTGACCAGGATAGACATGATAAAGTGATCATTACCCGTGAATGCCTCACACTGGGATACCCTAATCTGATGGGCATTCCATCTCAATAGCCAGCCCACCAATCAGAAGCTGGCAAGATCCAAATCCAGGTCCTGATGGTTCAGTTTACTGTTTCGATCTGACGCCGGTGCCCATGAATAACACTCACTTTGATCAATTCATCCCTGGGAGCCGGAGAGTCTGTTCCCTTGCAGGATCTGCCCTTCTCACCCTGAGTACCAGTTGATCAATGTCCAATAGTGTCTGGAACATGTTGGAATGAAAAATAAAGATTCCCTAAATGAAAAGCAGGCTTGTCTTTAATCTTCAAATGACTCCTCTGTGAAGTCAGACCGGCAATATTTAACACCAGGGTGTATGAGAAGCACGGTTTGTGAGGCAAGTAATGGGTTAAGAAAGAACCACCTTCTGCTGCGATGTTCTGTAACAGCCTGGAGATCAAGCAACCCTGAGCAACAGAATCTAGAAACGAAAGAACGAAAGGCTGTCCAGCCTCCACTCTGACTGCCTGAGGTCCTCGAGCAGAGAGGTGATTGTCTGCTGATAGGAGCAAGTCGATTGACCTGGTAACCCCCAAAGTCCAAAAGATACTCTGCACTACCTCCGTGTGGATCATCCACGGGTCAGGGCGAACCACAGAGCAGCTGAGTATGCTGACTGTAGTATTGTCCACCCCGGCCTAATGTACCAGCAAGATTGTCACCCCGTCATTCAAGCACCAATGGGAAGGAACAAGTCAACTTGACAGAGGTGCCCAGGAGGGGATCCCAGACAGTAGAACTACCCGACTACTGCCATACTGTCTGTCTGTAGACATAGAAACATAGAAATTTACAGGGCAGAAGGAGGCCATTTCGGCCCATGGTGTTCGCGTCAGCCGAAAAAGAGCCACACGGCCCTCAGTCAGCAGCCCTAAAGGTTACATGCAAACCTATGAACAATAACAGAAAGGCAAAGAGCACCCAGACCAACCAGTCCACCTCACACAACTGCGACACCCCTGATACTGAAACATTCTACACACCACCCCAACCGGAGCCATGTGATCTCCTGGAAAAACCCAGTCCAATTTAGGGAGAAAAATCTGGGAAAATTCCTCTCCGACCCATCCAGGCGATCGACACTAGTCCAGAAGATCAAACCCTGGCCGTATTCTATTCCCTGCAGTAGTTACCATTATATTTGCGCCGTCCAACAAAAGGTCATCCAGTCTAATCCAAATTACTAGCTCTAGGTCCGTAACCCTGCAGGTTACAACATTTTAAGTGCCCATCCAACCATATATTAAAAGTGGTGAGGGATTCTGCATCCACCACTCTTCCAGGCAGCGAGTTCCAGATCCACACAGCCCTCTGCATAAAGAAGCCCCGCCCTCAAATCCCCTCAAAACCTTCCACCAACCATCTTAAAACTATGCCCCTCGTAATATATCCCTCCACCAATGGAAATAGACCCTTGCTATCCACCATGTCCAGGCCTCAATATTTTGTACACCTCAATGAGGTCTCCTCTCTACCTTCTCTATTCAAATGAGAACAAACCCAGCCTATCCAATCTGTCCATTAACTAAGATTCTCCATTTCAGCCAGCATCCTAGTAAATCTCCTCAGCACCCTCTCAAGTATAATCACATCCTTCCCATAATACCAGGGCCACACCCCGACCAGAACTGCATGCAGTACTCCAGCTGTGGCCTCATAGAAACATAGAAACATTGAAAATAGGTGCAGGAGTAGGCCATTCGGCCCTTCGAGCCTGCACCGCCATTCAATGAGTTCATGGCTGAACATGCAACTTCAGAACCACATTCCTGCTTTCTCGCCATACCCCTTGATCCCCCTAGTAGTAAGAGGGATCAAGGGGTATGGCGAGAAAGCAGGAATGGGGTACTGAAGTTGCATGTTCAGCCATGAACTCATTGAATGGTGGTGCAGGCTCGAAGTATTATACAATTTAAGCATAACCTCCCTGCTCTTATATTCTATATCTAGGCCAGTAAAGGCAAGCATTCCATGTGCCTTCTTAACCACCTTATCCATCTGGCCTGCTACTTTCAGGGATCTGTGGACAAGCATTCCAAGGCCCCTTTGTTCAGCTACACTATTAAGTGGCCTAACGCTTAATGTGTATACCCTTTCCTTATTAGCCCTCCCAAAGTGCATCACACTTCTCTGAATTAAATTCAATTTGCCACAGCCCTGCCTGGTAGATTGATATCCTGCTTCAGCCCAAGACTTTCCTCTTCATTATCAACCATAGACATGCTGACTTACCCTCACCGAGTCTGAAAGTGTACAATGTCCTATTATATCTTTCACACCCCGAGCCTGCTGAAATGAAAAGTGAGCTCATCCATGTCCACTGGCCTTGAAGTCCATTCCTCCTGAATGTCACAGCATTACCTGAAGAGCCTGATGTCTGGAGCCCAAATGCCAGGAGGACACTGTGCCCCAAGACCACCATCTCTCGTTCAGATGATGTGACAAAGGGCAACTGTGGAAACATGACTGGCCGAGTGATAGACATCAAGAATGCTCAACTGGAGATATATCTTCATTCATTGACCTTCAGGATGACTATCTCTCTCTCAGTGCGGATGGTGACCAGTATGCCATATACCCACTCGTAGATAGTTCTCTGATGGTCAAACAGAAACATAGAAATACAGATATTTACAGCGCAGGAGGAGGCCATTTTGGCCCATTGTGTCCGCGCCGGCCGACAAAGAGCCGCACGGCCCTCAGTCAGCAGCCCTAAGGTTACATATCAACCTATGGACATTGATGGAAAGGCAAAGAGCACCCAGCCCAACCCGTCCGCCTCACACAACTGTGACACCCCTTATACTGAAAACATCGACACTCCACCCTAACTGGAGCCATGTGATCTCCTGGGAGAGGCAAAAACCAGATAAAAACCCAGGCCAATTTAGGGATAAAAAATCTGGGAAAATTCCTCTCCGACCCATCCAGGCGATCGAAACTAGTCCATGAGATCACACCGTGGCCATATTCTATTCCCTGCAATACTTACCATTATATCTGTGCCGTCCAACAAAAGGTAATCCAGTCTAACTCCAATTACCAGCTCTACGTCCGTAACCCTGCAGGTTACGGCACTTTAAGTGAAAATCCAACTATCTCTTAAAAGTGCTGAGGGTTTCAGCAAAGGAAGGAAAGAAACCTGGGAATTAGAGAATTCTTTAAAAAGATGGAACCGGGACGAAAGTTTAGATTTTGTGCCGAGAGAAATAAAACACAAGATTTGCTCAGTGAACGGGGCCGTAAAAACAAAATGCTGGAATGTATAAAGCTTGTGGGAAAATTGGATTTCAGGAAACAAAATAGTTATTAAAAATGTGTGGTCTCGTCTTAAATCAATGAAACAATCTTTGGCAAGTATTTGAATTGGAAGTTTAGAGAAATTGGAGTTTAATGTAAAATGCTGACTTTCCCAATGAGAAGGTTTTATTATGACAACTTTACGAATGATTTCTGCTGTTTTAACGGATTCCTAATTTCTAAGCAAGTTTTGAAGGCACAAAGATTTGGGAAAAATTTTTCGGATGATTACACGAAGTCACGTAATGACGTCAGGCCTTCTTGCAAACCTGTAAAGGAGTTAACCCTTTCCATTCAGAGCTGTTTTATATTGGACATTATTAATTTGGATTTCTAAATAAAAGAAAGTAGACTCACCTGAGAGACAGAGGAAATGGTGGGATAGCCAGAATAAAAATAAAACGAAGAAAGCCGATGTAATAATACTCACCAGAGGCCAGATAGATACTCAAACAAAACAAATTCAAGAGTTGGAAGCTATGATAAATAAGCTGGAAGAGATAAAGACAAGACCAGACGGATAGTGCAGTGCACAACCATAGCACCATCACCTACGGTAATAGAGCCAATGTACCCCACGGTGGGTAAGTGTAGTCCACAAACCCACCCTAACAGTAAACCAGACTGGGATAACGAGTGCGGAGTAGAGTGGGCCCCGGCACATGATAATGGCTATTTATCAGCAGCACCGATACGCACTACCACCATTCCCTCCAACGGACGTAGTGCAGCCCACATTACCATACAGGAGGTACCCCTCAGCCCACAGGAGAGACAAATTCTATTGAATATGTTCCCAACCCCTGAGGCAAATAGTAGGAATACAGAATTCTGACAAAAGATTGGAGTAGAATACTGAATGTGATTCAGAAGGCAGGGAAAGGGTAGGGGAGTACGGGGAATGAAAGTGGATTGACTACAAAGACATTTATGGGGCTGATGATCCTGACAGAAATGTACAGCATCCTTGAAAATGTTTAAAGACGGACTTGGAGAGGCACATCAAAAGATAATTAAATTAGGATTTAAGATAGGAGATGATTACGATGAAACTTTGGAAAGGGCAGAACATGTAACGGAGTTAAAGTTAGAACAAAGGGAGAAAATAGCAAAAATAGCAGCAACAGCAGTAGCAGCAGAGATGAAGGAGGAGGAGACACACCCCGCACAGCTCCACTGATATGTTTTAACTGCAATCAGGGAGGTCACTTCAGTCGGGATTGTCCGCAGAAAAGGAAAGGTTACAGAAATTCTAAAGGGAAATGTCACAATTGTGGTAAACTTGGACATTTGGCCAAAGATTGTTGGAGTAAGGGAGGGGGCGCAGGAAGGCTAGGCCCCCAACAGGTAAAGAAGGGAACACCATTAACCAGGGAAGAGCTGATGGACAGGCTCAGACAGGTACCAGCACCACTGCCAGCACTGCCCCCACCTGAGACCCCTGCAACGAGGATATTATCAACAAGCTCCGATTAGCCAGTACACACTAGGGGTTGCCGGCCCCCGGCGGATGTATGGGATCACAGCTAGGGCATCCAAGGATGTTTATTAGTGCAGTGTTTGGGGGCCGGCACTTCGATATGCTTCTCGACACAGGAGCGTCCGTTTCCATTACCAAGTTAGATTTGCCCCGGACCGGCAGGAGTGTAAACATACAAGGAGTGGGTGGGGGATATCAGAAAGCAACCCTACGTGAGATGGTGTTATTAGAAGTACAGGGAGTAATGCTACCTACTCAGTTTTGCTGCTGTCAGAACACAGAGGGCACCATATTGGGCATCGATACCGTAACGGAGATAGGGGTACTGATAGATTCCCAGCGTAACTAGATAATTTTGGGGGATAAGCATGGAAACCGAATTAAGTTCGAACACCCGGGACACCAGCAGCAACGAGTGGCCGGAATAACCCCAATCCAACCCGAGTGGGAAACAAAGGGTGTGTGGGGTAGTGTGTGTCAATTATACCCGACTCTGTGGGCACAATACAGGCAAGATTGTGGATTAGCAGAGACACCACCCATCAAAATTCCTGGACCCGAACACAAAGCTCACCGACAGTACCCATTAAGACCCGAAGCTGAGGCACCGGTCTGTCAGATAGTGCAGGAATTAGAGAAGCGCGGGGTAGTGAAACAGTTAATAGCCTCCACTAATTCACCTGTGTGGCCGGTAAAGAAACCCGACAGGTCTTACTATCGATTACACCGCCCTGAATAAGGTGACTCCTCGAGAACACATAATAGTGGTAAGTCCGGCCACAATTTTAAATGGCCTGGATCCAGAACATCAGACATTCACCGTGCTGCATATAGCAAATTGATTTTGGGCCATACCTTTAGACAAAGAGGCCCAAAGGAAATTTGCCTTCACCGTAAAGGGAAAACAATACACATGGACCAGAGTGCCACAGGGATTCCATAATAGCCCGAGCATCTTTCATCGAGTATTGACAGGGATTTTGGAAGCAGTAGACATCGGAGAAGGAAGCATCCTTTTGCAATATGTGGATGATATCCTGATTGCCTCCAGCACAGAACAACAACATGTACCAGCTTTAACTACAGAGCTAGGAGCTCTACAGAGCGCAGGATTAAAAATAAATCCCAGGAAAGTGCAGGTGGGAAATGAGCTAAGTAACATATGTAGGATACATGATATCACAAGGGAAGAGACAGATGCCCGAGGACAGAAAGGAGGCAATTCAATCAATGCCCAGGCCAGGAAAAATGAAAGAGGTCAGGCAGGTACTAGGGCTATTAAACCACTGCAGAAATGTTATTCCCCAATATGCCGAGATGGCCCAACCTATACAGGACATGGTCAAAGGGGAAACTCTCCCAAGAGCCCGTAAACTGGGGCCCAGATCAGGAAACTGCATTTGTGTGATTAAAACAAGCTCTCACAAGTATTCCAGTCTTTGGACTACCAGACCAGAATAGGCCCTTTCACATCTATACCTACCATAGTAACAATCATTATAACACGTAGTGACTCAATTACATGGGGACAGTCATAGTCCAGTGGCATATTGCTCAGGTAAACCGCAACCCGTAGCCACAGGACTGTCCAGGTGCGTTGCTGCCCTAGACGGTGCGGCAAGGGCCATCAGAGTTAGTGAACCAATAATAATGTCAGGACTCATTATCCTACATACCCAGCATACCTTAGTAGAATTACTTAACACAGGAAGGCTAAAAACGGTATCCGATGCACGAAGGGCAGGGTGGGAAGCAATGCTCTTACCCCCCAATGGGACGGTAACAATAATAAAAGACAATTGTAACAACCCTGCAGGGTGGATCATTACGGAGGGAGAGGAGCATCAGTGTAGCCCAACAGGAGAAGACGAGGGAAGTAGTCAGGCAAGTGAAACCCCGCTTGAGGAGGCAGACATGGATCTATATGTAGATGGGTCTTGGCGCTATATCAATGGGACACCACGGACGGGATGGGTCGTGGTAGATAGCAGCGGACAGGTTAGAAGGGAAGGACGGTTAGAAGGGGGCCTATCGGCTCAAGTGGCTGAATTAGTGGCTCTCACTGAGGCTCTGAGGCTGGCTCGGGGAAAAAGAGTAAACATCTATACAGACAGTCGGTATGGTTTTGGAGTAGTGCGTGATTATATGTTAGCCTGGAGCAGACGGGGATACATGACCTCAGGAGGAGGGCCAATTAAACATGAGGAGATTGTTAAACACCGAGTGGAAGCCTCCCTCCTACCCCAGGAGTGTGCGATAATAAAGGTCAAAGCACACATAAAAATTAATGATCAGTATCAACAGGGGAATGCATGGGCAGACGAGGCAGCCAAGTGGGTGGCAGAGATGGGTACAGTGGCCGGGGAAGCCCAGGTCGGAGCATGTACAATCGGGCCTGAGGAAATAAACATGCTTAAGGTACAGGGAGAAGCCACTCCACAGGAAAAGGAGGGGTGGAAGCAGAGAGGGGCCCAACAAGGGAGCAACGGGATATGGAGGAATGATGGGAAAGTGGTGGCCCCGGAATGCATCCAGGGGAGCCTATTAAATTCATATCATGTGTATGTCCATAAAGGTAGAACCAACATGATAAGCTCAATGTCCAGATGCTGATGGTGGAAGGGAATGGGTCGAGATATAGAGGACCACTGTAGAAGGTGCGTGATATGTGCAAAATACAACCCATGGGGGAAAGTAAAGTTCAGAATGGGACACCAGCAACGACCGAAAGGACCCTGGGAAAACTTGCAGATAGATGTCGAGGGCAGGCGCCATCAATAAAGCAAGTACCATGATCACGCAAATTTGTCACGTGATATTGAAGTCAATGATCCTATATTTGTACTCAACTATGGACATGGTCCCAAATGGCTTGCTGGCACTGTCAGAGCCAAAGAAGGGAGTAGAGTGTTTCAGGTCAAACTCGCAAATGGACTAACTTGCAGAAAGCATTTCGACCAAACCAAACTGCGATTCATAGACAGCCACGAGCAACCTGAAGAGGACACAACCAGCTTCGACTCTCCGACACACACCCAAGTGGCAACCGACATCACGGTTGACCAGGAAGCTGAACTCATCATCCCCAGCAGCCCAGCAAGGTCAGCTGCACAGCAGCCCAGCGAAGGCCCAACCAACTCACCTGCACCTGCATTTGTACCGAAACGATCGACTAGGGAGCGGAAAGCCCCAGATCGTCTCACCCTGTAAACAAGTGAACTATTGACTTTGGGAGGGAGTGATGTTATATATGCAACACTATGTAACCAGCATTCTACCGCCACCAGAGGGCGTATCTGTTGGAGTCCCAAGGGATCCCAGCATCCCTTGGGAGCACTGTATATAAGCAGGCCTCCCATGCTGAACCAACATTCTGGAGTTGGAATAAAGAGATTAATGTCACACTTACTCACGTCTTCAGTACTCAGTTACATTTCTTTATTCGAGACGTAACAAGTTGAATAAAGAATCTAAAACACTGATGGTGACGGACGGAGCAACAGTAGACTTAAATAACAGACATAAAACAATGCAACGAGGAAACAAAACAACATTGGGGATGGGCCAGTAATATGGGACCAATAATTAGTGGGAATAAGACCAGGGTGTGTTTTATAATCAGAAGGGACAGAGATACTGTACCCGGGGGAAGGGGGTGCAGATTTCACTCAACATCTATGAATGGTGATGGAGGGATACCTCCCGAGATAGACCCACCAACACGGCCCCACCCACTACTTTAACAACAGTGAGTACTACCAGAGCCCCGACCATCACACCACCAACATCACAAACGTGTCCAACTATGAACAGTGGGGCAAAAGGGGGATTGATTAATCAGACCAAGGATAAGATACACTTCGGGGTACGACAGCGAATAATTACTGTATTCCTAAATTTAAACACTATAACCACCCTCAACTTCTGCGAGTTAAACACTATAAGCCTGTATAGAAACCAGACCCTATGAGCACGTAAGGCCCGGAATCAAAAACCATGAAGTTTTACGTGGAAAGATGGTCATGTAAAAAATGGGACTGAGGAAAAAGAGGGATACTAGAAATGGTACGAGGCGGGATACACAGAAGGATACGCGGCAGGAGCTACAATGGTAAACACTGTAGAGCTACGCACAATAGATAATCGAGTTAATGCTCTAACACAAAGCTTTCAGGGATTTCTGGAAAGGGATGAGGATAATGAAAAGTTAGAGGCACAACTGGGTGATGGCGCAGAAAGGGAATTATTACAAGTGGCCCACACATTGCGAGAACTATAAATGAATCGAGGATCTTAAGTAAAACCATACAGACAGAACTAGTATGTACAGGATATGGAGCATGTTTGCTCAATGGAATACAACATAACCGAGAGCAGCTTCAGAATGGAAAGGTGCCGGATTGGATAACACTTGATGTATTAACCAACTAGAACTTGGACAAAAACGTGACTCATGCCTGCGAGGTGCGGAGAAACAGTCATGCTTGGGTCCCAAAGGCCAGATGTGTAACCGGACTATGAATATACTAGGTTTTGTATTAACTATACCACAGTATGATGTGACATAGGGATATCCTCTATACCAAACAATGCAGGAGAAATAAGAAATCAAACTCGCGTGTGGTACCATGACAAACCCGAAATGTAACTGAAGAGAACAACATTACTAAGAGTCTCAACAAAGATGATTGTTATAAAAATAACCAAGTTGTTTTATGTCGAGATCCACTACGAATGATCAAAGATGACTGTGGATATAACCATGTGGACGGGTGCACCTTGAGTATCACCCCGCTAACACAGGACTACTAAATTATCGCTGTTCCACGAGGAAATGGAGTTTGATGTTTGAGCGCCATGGCAACTGAAATGAAGAAAGGAATACCTCATTATGGATATGACTTCCGCTTTACTCCGCTTGACGAGACAGATATAAACGGGTTTATTATAACCCCTGAACTAAAGGAGGAACGATCGATGGGACAATGATGGACATTCCCTGGGGAGGTTATGTGAAGGCCATTGGGCACAAGGAAAACCGATACTCGAACTGAATGAGGAACAAACTCGACTGAATTGGACACCATTCAACAACATAAAGGATACCCCAGGTGGGCTGTAAATTCGGCAGAATAGAGAAGACCCCAAGTGAGGAAACATAGAAGAAACAGAGGATACCCCAGGCGGGGCATAATTCGAAAACCGAGAAAATGTTGGCTAAAAAGGACTTATATACGAACTATGCTACACTAAATGTACTGGTTGTAGTGCAAGGGAGCTCATCTTGCTAGTATTATTCTTTAAAAAGATGTAACCGACGTAAGAGGCAGGTCCTAACCCGTACAATAGTTAAACATTGAATAAAGGGAAATCGTACAGTCCGTCATAAAGGACTTACTTAGTATAACCTTGATGGGAAAGCCAACAGGTAGATCCTGCAGCTCGGGAAGTAGCGCTACCCAAGCGAAAGGACAACCCTGGAAGCTCACCCGTGAGGTATTAATTGGGAAGTGGCCTATCCTGGGCGTATACCATAAGGGGGGAATTGTAAGGGATAAATTGTAAGGTTGCAAACAGGGGGTCAGAATTAGGCTGAAGGTAGTGAGTTTATAAATTGCCTGTGTATGTAACACTTGTTTGTATAGGTATAGCACACTTATACACATTAAACTTTTGCTTAACCTTCGGAACACTTAAACAGCCGAAGTCAGCAGTTTTGTTTAAAAGTCCCTGAGGAAGAGATAAGGAAGCCAGTACAGCCACACTAGGCGTCGGATAGACTGGGGTAGAGGGCAAAATGGAACACAACATTGATGAGAGATGGACAGTTGCATGTACCACTCAGAGCCCGTCTGATAAGAGTGGACAAATCAATGTAACTTCGCTGATAACAATAGACCTATCGATGATTTGTAGGAGAATAGCTCCTCTCCAAAACCTTTATAAATTATGCTTGAAACCGCTTGTATTTGGGAGGTTCTACGACTGAACCTTCCCGTGCATGCTCGTAATAAAACCGGTAAACCTGAGGTTTCGTTTCTTTACTTCCGTGGTCGTTATATATTGGGAAGCTGGGCGAGGTGTCAATTAACTACATCAGTTCGTCCGCCTGGAAGGAGAGAAGCCTCCTTTTTGCAGTAACACATATAAACCTATGAACACTGACGGAAAGGCATAGAGCACCCAGCCCAACCAGTCCGCCTCACACAACTGCGACACCCCTTATACTGAAACATTCTACACTCCACCCCAACCGGAGCCATGTGATCTCCTGGAGTGCAAAAATCAGCTAAAGATCCAGGCCAATTTAGGGATAAAAAATCTGGGAAAATTCCTCTCCGACCCATCCAGGCGATCGAAACTAGTCCAGGAGATCACCCTGGCTGTATTCTATTCCCTGCAGTACTTACCATTATATCTGCAGCGTCCAACAATAGATCATCCAGTCTAATCCCAATTACCAGCTCTAGGTACGTCACCCTGCAGGTTACGGCACCTTAAGTGCCCATCCAACCATCTCTTAAAAGTGGAGAGTGTTTCTGCATCCACCACTCTTCCAGGCAGCGAGTTCCAGATCCCCACAATCCTCTGCATAAAGAAGCCCCCCCTCAAATCGCCTCTAAACTTTAAAACAATGCCCCCTCATAATAGACCCCTCGACCAATCGAAATAGACCCTTATTATCCACTCTGTCCAGGCCCCTCAATATTTTGTACACCTCGATGAGGCCTCCTCTCAACCTACTCTGTTCCAATGAGAAAAAACCCAGCCTATCCAATCTGTCCTCATAACTAAGATTCTCCATTCCAGACAGCATCCTAGTAAATCTCCTCTGCACCCTCTCTAATGCAATCTCGTCCTTCCTACAATACGACGAGCAGAACTGCATGCAGTACTCCAGCTGTGGCCTAACAAAGTACAAAACAATTTAAGCATAACCACCTTGCTCTTATATTCTATGCCTCGGCCAATAAAGACAAGCATTCCGTATGCTTTCTTCACCACCTTATCCACCTGGCCTGCTACTTTCAGGGATCTGTGGACAAGCACTCCAAGGTCACTTTGTTCGTCTACACTATTAAGTGGCCTACCGCTGAATGTGTATACCCTTTCTTATAGCCCTCCTAAAGTGCAGCCCCTCACACTTCTCTCAAATAAATTCCATTTGATACTGCTCTGCCCACTTGACCACTAGATTGATATCCTCCTGCTGCCCAAGACTTTCCTCATCATTATCAACCATAGACATGCTGACTTACCCCACACCGAGTCTGAAAGTGTACAATGTCCTATTATACCGTTCACACCCTGAGCCTGCTGAAATGACAAGTGAACTCATCCATGTCCATTGGCCTTGATGCCCATTCCTCCTGAATGTTGCAGCATTACTTCAAGAGCCTGATGGCTGAAGCCCAAATGCCTGGAGGACACTGTGCCCCAAGACCACCATCTCTTGTTCAGATGCTGCGACAAAGGAGAACTGTGGAAACATTACTGGCCAAGTGATAGACATCATAAATGCTCAACTGGAGACATATCTTCATCAGTTGAGCCTTCTGGATGACTATCTCTCACTCTCAGTGTGGATGGTGACCAGTATGCACACTAGTAGATAGTTCCTCTGATGGTCAAACATAGAAACATAGAAATTTACAGCGTAGAAGAAGGCCATTTCGGCCCATCGTGTCCGCGCCGGCTGACAAAGAGCCACACCGTCTTGGTCAGCAGCCCTAAAGGTTACATATAAACCTATGAACAATGACAGAAAGGCAAAGAGTACCCAGCCCAACCAGTTGGCCTCACACAACTGCGACACCCCTTATACTGAAAACATCTACACTCCACCCCAACTGGAGCGATGTGATCTCCTGCAAGAGGCAAAAACCAGATAAAAACCCAGGCCAATTTAGGGAGAAAAAATCTGGGAAAATTCCTCTCCGACCCATCCAGGTGATCGGTACACTAGTCCAGGAGATCACACCGTGGCCGTATTCTATTCCCTGCTCTACTTACCATTATATCTGTGCCGTCCAACAAAAGTTCATCCAGTCTAACTCCAATTACCAGCTCGACGTCCGTAACCCCGCAGGTTACTGCACTTTAAGTGACAATCCAAATATCTCTTAAAAGTGCTGAGGGTTTCTGCATCCACCACTCTTCCAGGCAGCGAGTGCCAGATCTCCACAAACCTCTGCATAAAGGAGCACCCCCCCCTCAAATACCCTCTAAACCTTCCACCAACCACCTTAAAACTATGCCCCCTCGTAATAGACCTCTCCACCAATGGAAATAGACCCTTACTATCCACTATGTCCTGGCCCCTCAATATTTTGTACACCTCAATGAGTTCTGCTCTCAACCTCCTCTGTTCCAATGAGAACAAGCCCAGTCTATCCAATTGTCCTCGTTAATAAGATTCTCGATTCCAGGCAGCATCCCTTTAAATCTCCTCTGCACCCTCTCCAGTGCAATCACGTCCTTCCTATAATACGGCGACCAAAACTGCGCTCAGTACTCCAGCTGTGGTCTCACCAAAGTATTGTACAATTTAAGCATAACCTCCCTGCTCTTATATTCCATAAAGACAAGCATTCCCTATGCCTTCTTAACCACCTTATCCAGCTGGCCTGCTACTTTCAGGGATCTATGGACAAGCACTCCAAGGTCTCTTTGTTCATCGACACTATTAAGTGGCTTACCGCTTAAAGTGTCTACCCTTTCCTTATTAGTCCTCCCAAAGTGCATCACCTCACACTCTCTGATTGAAATTCCATTTTCTACTGCTCTGCCCACCTGACCACTAGATTGATATCCACCTACAGCCCATGACTTTCCTCTTCATTTTCAACCATAGACATGCTGACTTATCCCGCACTGAGTCTGAAAGTGTACAATGTCCTATTATACCGTTCACACCCCGAGCCTGCTGAAATGACAAGTGAACTCATCCATGTCCACTGGCCAGGAGCCCATTCCTCCTGAATGTCACAGCATTACCTGAAGAGCCTGATGGCTGTAGCCCAAATGCCTGGAGGACACTGTGCCCCAAGACCACCATCTCTCGTTCAGATGATGCGACAAAGGACAACTGTAGAAACATTCCTGGCCGAGTGATAGACATCAAGAATGCTCAACTGGAGACATATCTTCATCTGTTGAGCCTTCTGGATGAATATCTCTCACTCTCAGTGTGGATAGTGACCAGTAGTTCCTCTGATGGTCAAACATAGAAACATAGAAACATAGAAATTTACAGCGCAAAAGGAGGCCATTTCGGCCCACCGTGTCCGCGCCGGCCGACAAAGAGCCGCACGGCCCTTGGTCAGCAGCCCTCAAGGTTACATATTGTAAGGGATAAATTGTAAGGTTGCAAATAGGTGGTCAGAATTAAACTGAAGGTAGTGAACTTATAAATTGCCGATGTATGTAACACTTGCTTTTTAGGTATAGTACACTTATGCACATTAAACTATAGCTTAACCTGAGTAATACTTAAACAGCCAAAGTCAGCAGTTTTATTTAAAGTCCCTGAGGAAGAGAAAAGAGGAAGCCTGTACATCCACACAAAGTGTCGGATAGTCTGGGGTAGAGGGCAAAACATAGAAACATAAAAACTTAGAAATTATGTGCAGGAGCAGGCCATTCGGCCCTTCGAGCCTGCACCGCCATTCAATAAGATCATGGCTGATCATTCAACCTCAGTATCCCTTTTCTGCTTTCTCTCCATGCTCCTTGGTCCCTTTGACCGTAAGGAACAAAAGAATGATGAGGGATGGACAGTTGCATGTACCACTCAGAGCCCGTCTGATAAGAGTCGACAAATCAATGTAACTTCGCTGATAACAATGGACCTATTGAAGATTTTGTGGGAGGATTGCTCCTCTCCTAAATCTGTATAATGTATGCTTGAAAACTCTTGTATTTCGGAGGTTCCACGACTGAACCTTCTCTTGCATTGCTCGTAATAAAACCAGTAAACCTGAGGTTTTGTTTGTTTACTTCCGTGGTTATTATACCGAGGTATCGATTAACTATATCAGTTAGTCCACCTTGAGGGAGAGAAGCTTCCTTTTTACCCCACGAACAGGATGCAGACCCTCTGACCTGGATTATGTGACCTGAATGACAGTGAGTATGTTTTGTACCACCTGCAGCTGTAGCATTGACGGGGAAGGAGGTAATCTGCATAAAGAATTAGAAGGGGTAATCTGTAGAACAAGTTATAGCGAACCACGGAAGGACGAAAACCAAGGGTGGGATAGGTGTATTGCCTGAAAAAGAAGGACCACAACCTAAGGGGGAGAGGACCCAGCGATCGTTGGAGGAACAGTAAGGTGTATGTCCCGAAGTGTGACACGGTAATAACACGGAGAAGCCGGTATTGATCGTGTGCTGCGCAAACAAAGAAGGAATACAACCTAAAAAGTGGGATTAGACCCCAGGATCCGCGTAAACTGGCCAGTGGGATAAAATGCCGGCTGAGAAAAATGGAAAATTATTAAAAACAAAGAAAAATGCTGGAAAAACACGTTGAATTTACAAAGGACAGCGTGTTTTTATCAAAAGATAAAAATGCGACCTTGAAAGCTGCAGCTGCTAGAATGAGAAACAAAGATGTTTAGGAAAATGGACTGGAGGAAGATCATCAAAATACAAAACCTCATTTGAAGAAAGGAGATTTAAATTGTCTGTGAAAAAGATGTTGGTTAAAATATAAAAACTTACGAGTTAAACCTGACACAGCTTTGTGCTGAGAGAGAGAAACAAAGATGTTTAACGATGGACTAGAGGAAGTCATCAAAAAAAAATTATTAAGTTCGGATTCAAAAGGGGAAAAAAATCCAAGTTATGTGACTCAGCAAAGGAAGGAAAAAAACTGGGAATTAGAGAATTCTTTGAAAAGATGGAACCGGCACGCAAGTTTAAATTTTGTGCCGAGAGAAATAAAACACAAGATTTGCTCAGTGAATGGGACCGTAAAAACAAAATGCTGGAATGTATATAGCTTGTGGGAAAATTGGATTTTCGGAAACAAACTAGTTATTAAAAATGTGTGGTCTCGTCTTAAATCAATGAAACCATCTTTGGCAAGTATTTGAATTGGAAGTTCAGAGAAATTGGAGTTTAATCTAAAATGCTGACTTTCCCAATGAGAAGGTTTTATTATGACAACTTTACGAATGATTTCTGCTGTCTTAACGGATTCCTAATTCCTAAGCAAGTTTTGAAGGCACAAAGATTTGGGAAAAAATTTACGGATGATACACGAAGTCACGTAATGATGTCAGGCCTCCTTGCAAACCTGGAAAGGAGTTAACCCTTTCCATTGAGAGCTGTTTTATATTGGACATTATTAATTTGGATTTCTTAATAAAAGAAAGAAGACTCACCTGAGAGACAGAGGAAATGGTGGGATAGTCAGAATAAAAATAAAACGAAGAAAGCCTATGTAATAATACTCACCAGAGGCCAGATAGATACTCAAACAAAACAAATTCAAGAGTTGGAAGCTAAGATAAATAAGCTGGAAGAGATAAAGACAAGACCAGATGGATAGTGCAGTGCACAGCCAGTGCATCATCACCTACGGTAATAGAGCCAATGTGCCCCACGGTGGGTAAGTGTTGTCCACAAACCCACCCTAACAGTAAACCAGACTGGGATAACGAGTGCGGAGTAGAGTGGGCCCCGGCACATGATAATGGCTATTTATCAGCAGCACCGATACGCACTACCACCATTCCCTCCAACGGACGTAGTGCAGCACACATTACCATACAGGAGGTACCCCTCAGCCCACAGGAGAGACAAATTCGATTGAATATGTTCCCAACCCCGAAGGCAAATAGTAGGAATACAGAATTCTGACAAAAGATTGGAGTAGAATACTGAATGTGATTCAGAAGGCAGGGAAAGGGTAGGGGAGTACGGGGAACGAAAGTGGATTGAATACAAAAACCATTCTGGGGCTGATGATCCTGACAGAAATGTGCAGCATCCTTGAAAACGTTTAAAGACGGACTTGGAGAGGCACATCAAAAGATAATTAAGTTCGGATTTAAGATAGGAGATGATTACGATTAAACTTTGGAATGGGCAGAACATGTAGCGGAGTTAAAGTTAGAACAAAGGGAGAAAATAGCAAAAATAGCAGCAACAGCGGTAGCAGCAGAGATGAAGGAGGAGGAGACACACCCCGCACAGCTCCACTGATATGTTTTAACTGCAATCAGGGAGGTCACTTCAGTCGGGATTGTCCGCAGAAAAGGAAAGGTTACAGAAATTCTAAAGGGAAATGTCACAATTGTGGTAAACTTGGACATTTGGCCAAAGATTGTTGGAGTAAGGGGGAGGCGCAGGAAGGCGAGGCCCCCAACAGGTAAAGAAGGGAACACCATTAACCAGGGAAGAGCTGATGGACAGGCTCAGACAGGTACCAGCACCACTGCTGCCACTGCCCCCACCAGAGACCCCTCCAACGAGGATATTATCAACAAGCTCCGATTAGCCAGTACACGCTAGGGGTTGCCGGCCCCCGGCGGATGTATGGGATCACAGCTAGGGCATTCAAGGATGTTTATTAGTGCAGTGTTTGGGGGCCAGCACTGCGATATGCTTGTAGACACAAGAGCATCCGTTTCCATTACCAAGGTAGATTTGCCCTGGACCGGCAGGACTGTAAACATACAAGCAGTGGGTGGGGGACATCAGAAAGCAACCCTACGTGAGATGGTGTTATTAGAAGTGCAGGGAGTAATGTTACCTACTCAGTTTTGCTGCTGTCAGAACACAGAGGGCACCATATTGGGCATCGATACCGTAACGGAGATAGGGGTACTGATAGATCCCCAGCTTAACTAGATAATTTTGGGGGATAAGCACGGAAACTGAATTAAGTTCGAACACCCGGGACACCAGCAGCAACGACTGGCCGGAATAACCCCAATCCAACCCGAGTGGGAAACAAAGGGTGTGTGGGGTAGTGTGTGTCAATTATACCCGACTCTGTGGGCACAATACAGGCAAGATTGTGGATTAGCAGAGACACCACCCATCAAAATTCCTGGACCCGAACACAAAGCTCACTGACAGTACCCATTAAGACCTGAAGCTGAGGCACCGGTCTGTCAGATAGTGCAAGAATTAGAGAAGCAAGGGTTAGTGAAACAGTTAATAGCCTCCACTAATTCACCTGTGTGGCCGGTAAGGAAACCTGACAAATCTTACCGACTAACTATCGATTACACCGCCCTGAATAAGGTGACTCCCCGAGAACACCCAATAGTGGTAAGTCCGACCACAATTGTTAATGACCTGGATCGAGAACATAAGACATTCACCGTGCTGGATATCGCAAATTGATTTTGGGTCATACCTTTGGACAAAGATTCCCAAAGGAAATTTGCCTTCACCGTAAAGGGAAAACAATACACATGGACCAGAGTGCCACAGGGATTCCATAATAGCCCGAGCATATTTCATCGAGTATTGTCAGGGATTTTGGAACCAGTAGACGTAGGAGAAGGAAGCACCCTTTTGCAGTATGTGGATGATATCCTGATTGCCTCCAGCACAGAACAACAACACGTACTGGCTTTAACTACAGTTCTAGGAGCTCGACAGAGCGCAGGATTAAAATAAATCCGAGGAAAGTGCAGGTGGGAAGGAGTGAAGTAACATATGTAGGATACATAATATCACAAGGGAAGAGACAGATGCCCGAGGACAGAAAGGAGGCAATTCAATCAATGCCCAGGCCAGGAACCATGAAACGGGTCAGGCAGGTACTAGGGCTATTCAACCACTGCAGAAATTTTATTCCCCAATATGCCAGGATGGCCCAACCTATACAGGACCTGGTCAAAGGGGAAAACCCTCCCAAGAGCCCGTAAACTGGGGCCCAGATCAGGAAACTGCATTTGTGCGGTTAACACAAGCTCTCACAAGTACTCCAGTCTTGCGACTACCAGACCAGAATAGGCCCTTTCACATCTATACCTACCATAGTAACAATCATTATAACACATAGTGACTCAATTACATGGGGACAGGCATAGACCAGTGGCATATTACTCAGGTAAACCGCAACCCGTAGCCACAGGACTGTCCAGGTGCGTTGCTGCCCTAGACTGTGCGGCAAGGGCCATCAGAGTTAGTGAAACAATAATAATGTCAGGACGCATTATCCTACATACCCAGCATACCTTAGTAGAATTACTGAACACTGGAAGGCTAAAAACGGTATCTGACGCATGAAGGGCAGGGTGGGAAGCAATGCTCTTACCCCACAATGGGACGGTAACAATAATAAAAGACAACTGTAACAACCCTGCAGGGTGGATCATTACGGAGGGAGAGGAGCATCAGTGTAGCCCAACAGGAGAAGACAAGGGAAGTAGTCAGGCAAGTGAAACCCCGCTTGAGGAGGCAGACATGGATCTATATGTAGATGGGTCTCGGTGCTATATCAATGGGACACCACGGACGGGATGGGTCGTGGTAGATAGCAGCGGACAGGTTAGAAGGGAAGGACGGTTAGAAGGGGGCCTATCAGCTCAAGTGGCTGAATTAGTGACTCTCACTGAGGCTCTGAGGCTGGCTAGGGGAAAAAGAGTAAACATCTATACAGACAGTCGGTATGGTTTTGGAGTAGTCCATGATTATATGTTAGCCTGGAGCAGACGGGGATACATGACCTCAGGAGGAGGGCCAATTAAACATGAGGAGATTGTTAAACACCGAGTGGAAGCCTCCCTCCTACCCCAGGAGTGTGCGATAATAAAGGTCAAAGTGCACATAAAAATTAATGCTCAGTATCAACAGGGGAATGCATGGGCAGACGAGGCAGCCAAGTGGGTGGCAGAGATGGGTACAGTGGCCGGGGAAGCCCAGGTCGGAGCATGTACAATCGGGCCTGAGGAAATAAACATGCTTAAGGTACAGGGAGAAGCCACTCCACAGGAAAAGGAGGGGTGGAAGCAGAGAGGGGCCCAACAAGGGATCAACGGGATATGGAAGAATGATGGGAAAGTGGTGGCCCCGGAATGCATCCAGGGGAGCCTATTAAATTTATACCATGTGTATTGCAATAAAGGTAGAACCAACATGATAAGCTCGATGTCCAGATGCTGGTGGTGGAAGGGAATGGGTCGAGATATAGAGGACCACTGCAGAAGGTGCGTGATATGTGCAAAATACAACCCATGGGGGAAAGTAAAGGTCAGATTGGGACATCAGCCCCGACCGAAAGGACCCTGGGAAAACTCGCAGATAGATGTCGAGGGCAGGCGCAATCAATATAGCATGTGCCACAATCGCACAAATTTGTCACGTGATATTGAAGCCAATGATCCTGTATTTGGACTCAACGATGGACATGGTCCCAAATGGCTTGCTGGCACTGTCATAGCAAAAGAAGGGAGTAGAGTGTTTCAGATCAAACTCGCAAATGGACTAACTTGCAGAAAGCATTTAGACCAAACCAAACTGCGATTCATAGACAGCCACGAGCAAAACCTGAAGAGGGCACCACCAGCTTCGACTCTCCGACACACACCCAAGTGGCAACCGACATCACGGTTGACCAGGAAGCTGAACTCATCATCCCCAGCAGCCCAGCAAGGTCAGCTGTGCAGCAGCCCAGCGAAGGCCCAACCAACTCACCTGCACCTGCATTTGTACCGAAACGATCGACTAGGGAACGGAAAACCCCAGATCGTCTCACCCTGTAAACAAGTGAACTATTGACTTTGGGAGGGAGTGATGTTATAATATATGCAACACTATGTAACCAGCATTCTACCGCCACCAGAGGGCGGATCTGTTGGAGTCCCAAGGGATCCCAGCATCCCTTGGGAGCACTGTATATAAGCAGGCCTCCCATGCTGAACCAGCATTCTGGAGTTGGAATAAAGAGATTAATGTCACACTTACGCACGTCTTCAGTACTCAGTTACATTGCTTTATTCGAGACGTAACAAGTTGAATAAAGAATCTAAAACACTGATGGTGACGGACGGAGAAACAGTAGACTTAAATAACAGACATAAAACAATGCAACGAGGAAACGAAACAACATTGGGGATGGGCCAGTAATATGGGACCAATAATTAGTGGGAATAAGACCAGGGTGTGTTTTATAATCAGGAGGGACAGAGATACTGTACCCGGGGGAAGGGGGTGCAGATTTCACTCAACATCTATGAATGGTGATGGAGGGATATCTCCCGAGATAGACCCACCAACACGGCCCCACCCACTACTTTAACAACAGTGAGTACTACCAGAGCCCCGACCATCACACCCCCAATGTCACAAACGTGTCCAACTATGAACGCTGGGGCAAAAGGGGGATTGATTAATCAGACCAAGGATAAGATACACTTCGGGGTACGACAGCGAATAATTACTGTATTCCTAAATTTAAACACTATAACCACCCTCAACTTCTGCGAGTTAAACACTATAAGCCTGTATAGAAACCTGACCCTGTGAGCACGTAAGACCCGGAATCAAAAACCATGAAGTTTTACGTGGAAAGATGGTCATGTAAAAAACGGGACTGAGGAAAAAGAGGGATACTAGAAATGGTACGAGGCGGGATACACAGAAGGATACGCGGCAGGAGTTACAATGGTAAACACTATAGAGCTACGCACAATAGATAATCGAGTTAATGCTCTAACACGAACCTTTCAGGGATTTCTGGAAAGGGATGAGGATAATGAAAAGTTAGAGGCACAACTGGGTGATGGCGCAGAAAGGGAATTATTACAAGTGGCCCACACATTGCGAGAACTATAAATGAATCGAGGATCTTAAGTAAAACCATACAGACAGAACTAGTATGTACAGGATATGGAGCATGTTTGCTCAATGGAATACAACATAACCGAGAGCAGTTTCAGAATGGAAAGGTGCCGGATTGGCTAACACTTGATGTATTAATCAACTAGAACTTGGACAAAAACGTGACTCATGCCTGCGAGGTGCGGAGAAACAGTCATGCTTGGGTCCCAAAGGCCAGATGTGTAACCGGACTATGAATATACTCGGTTTTGTATTAACTATACCACAGTATGATGTGACATAGGGAGATCCTCTATACCAAACCA
This sequence comes from Pristiophorus japonicus, assembly GCF_044704955.1. NCBI lineage: Eukaryota > Metazoa > Chordata > Chondrichthyes > Pristiophoridae > Pristiophorus > Pristiophorus japonicus. The sequence goes on along the minus strand of NC_091984.1, from coordinate 8,155,097 downwards.
TGCAGGAGAAATAAGAAATCAAACTCGCGTGCTGTACCATGACAAACCCGAAATGTAACTGAAGAGAACAACATTACGAAGAGTCTCAACATAGATGATTGTTATAAAAATAACCAAGTTGCTTTTTGTCGAGATCCACTACGAATGATCAAAGATGACTGTGGATATAACCATGTGGACGAGTACACCTTGAGTATCACCCCGCTAACACAGGACTACTAAATTATCGCTGTTCCACGAGGAAATGGAGTTTGATGTTTGAGCGCCATGGCAACTGAAATGAAGAAAGGAACACCTCATTATGGATATGACTTCCGCTTTACTCCGCTTGACGAGACAGATATAAACAGGTTTATTATAACCCCTGAACTAAAGGAGGAACGATCGATGCGACAATGATGGACATTCCCTGGGGAGGTCATGTGAAGGCCATCGGGCACAAGGAAAACCGATACTTGAACTGAATGAGGAAAAAACTCGACTGAATTGGACACCATTCAACAACATAAAGGATACCCCAGGTGGGCTGTAAATTCGGCAGAATAGAGAAGACCCCAAGTGAGGAAACATAGAAGAAACAGAGGATACCCCAGGCGGGGCATAATTCAAAAACCGAGAAAATGTTGGCTAAAAAGGACTTATATACGAACTATGCTGCACTAAATGTACTGGTTATAGTGCAAGGGAGCTAATCTTGCTAATATTATTCTTTAAAAAGATGTAACCGACGGAAGAGGCAGGTCCTAACCCGTACAATAGTTAAACATTGAATAAAGGGAAATCGTACAGTCCGTCATAAAGGACTTACTTAGTATAACCTTGATGGGAAAGCCAACAGGTAGATCCTGCAGCTCGGGAAGTAGCGCTACCCAAGCGAAAGGACAACCCTGGAAGCTCACCCGTGAGGTATTAATTGGGAAGTGGACTATCCTGGGAGTATAACATAAGGGGGGAATTGTAAGGGATAAATTGTAAGGTTGCAAACAGGGGGTCAGAATTAGGCTGAAGGTAGTGAACTTATAAATTGCCTGTGTATGTAACACTTGTTTGTATTGGTATAGCACACTTATACACATTAAACTATAGCTTAACCTTCGGAACACTTAAACAGCCGAAGTCAGCAGTTTTGTTTAAAAGTCCCTGAGGAAGAGATAAGGAAGCCAGTACAGCCACACTAGGCGTCGGATAGACTAGGGTAGAGGGCAAAATGGAACACAACATTGATGAGAGATGGACAGTTGCATGTACCACTCAGAGCCCGTCTGATAAGAGTGGACAAATCAATGTAACTTCGCTGATAACAATAGACCTATCGATGATTTGTAGGAGAATAGCTCCTCTCCAAAACCTTTATAAATTATGCTTGAAACCGCTTGTATGTGGGAGGTTCTACGACTGAACCTTCCCGTGCATGCTCGTAATAAAACCGGTAAACCTGAGGTTTCGTTTCTTTACTTCCGTGGTCGTTATATATTGGGAAGCTGGGCGAGGTGTCAATTAACTATATCAGTTCGTCCGCCTGGAAGGAGAGAAGCCTCCTTTTTACCCTAACACATATAAACCTATGAACACTGACGGAAAGGCATAGAGCACCCAGCCCAACCAGTCCGCCTCACACAACTGCGACACCCCTTATACTGAAACATTCTACACTCCACCCCAACCGGAGCCATGTGATCTCCTGGAGTGCAAAAATCAGCTAAAGATCCAGGCCAATTTAGGGATAAAAAATCTGGGAAAATTCCTCTCCGACCCATCCAGGCGATCGAAACTAGTCCAGGAGATCACCCTGGCTGTATTCTATTCCCTGCAGTACTTACCATTATATCTGCAGCGTCCAACAATAGATCATCCAGTCTAATCCCAATTACCAGCTCTAGGTACGTCACCCTGCAGGTTACGGCACCTTAAGTGCCCATCCAACCATCTCTTAAAAGTGGAGAGTGTTTCTGCATCCACCACTCTTCCAGGCAGCGAGTTCCAGATCCCCACAATCCTCTGCATAAAGAAGCCCCCCCTCAAATCGCCTCTAAACTTTAAAACAATGCCCCCTCATAATAGACCCCTCCAACAATCGAAATAGACCCTTATTATCCACTCTGTCCAGGCCCCTCAATATTTTGTACACCTCGATGAGGCCTCCTCTCAACCTACTCTGTTCCAATGAGAACAAACCCAGCCTATCCAATCTGTCCTCATAACTAAGATTCTCCATTCCAGACAGCATCCTAGTAAATCTCCTCTGCACCCTCTCTAATGCAATCTCGTCCTTCCTACAATACGACGAGCAGAACTGCATGCAGTACTCCAGCTGTGGCCTAACCAAAGTACAAAACAATTTAAGCATAACCACCTTGCTCTTATATTCTATGCCTCGGCCAATAAAGACAAGCATTCCGTATGCTTTCTTAACCACCTTATCCACCTGGCCTGCTACTTTCAGGGATCTGTGGACAAGCACTCCAAGGTCACTTTGTTCATCTACACTATTAAGTGGCCTACCGCTCAATGTGTATACCCTTTCTTATAGCCCTCCTAAAGTGCAGCCCCTCACACTTCTCTCAAATAAATTCCATTTGATACTGCTCTGCCCACTTGACCACTAGATTGATATCCTCCTGCTGCCCAAGACTTTCCTCATCATTATCAACCATAGACATGCTGACTTACCCCACACCGAGTCTGAAAGTGTAAAATGTCCTATTATACCGTTCACACCCTGACCCTGCTGAAATGACAAGTGAACTCATCCATGTCCATTGGCCTTGATGCCCATTCCTCCTGAATGTCGCAGCATTGCTTCAAGAGCCTGATGGCTATCGCCCAAATGCCTGGAGGACACTGTGCCCCAAGACCACCATCTCTTGTTCAGATGCTGCGACAAAGGAGAACTGTGGAAACATTACTGGCCGAGTGATAGACATCATAAATGCTCAACTGGAGACATATCTTCATCAGTTGAGCCTTCTGGATGACTATCTCTCACTCTCAGTGTGGATGGTGACCAGTATGCACACTAGCAGATAGTTCCTCTGATGGTCAAACATAGAAATATAGAAATTTACAGCGTAGAAGAAGGCCATTTCGGCCCATCGTGTCCGCGCCGGCTGACAAAGAGCCACACCGTCTTGGTCAGCAGCCCTAAAGGTTACATATAAACCTATGAACAATGACAGAAAGGCAAAGAGTACCCAGCCCAACCAGTTCGCCTCACACAACTGCGACACCCCTTATACTGAAAACATCTACACTCCACCCCAACTGGAGCGATGTGATCTCCTGCAAGAGGCAAAAACCAGATAAAAACCCAGGCCAATTTAGGGAGAAAAAATCTGGGAAAATTCCTCTCCGACCCATCCAGGTGATCGGTACACTAGTCCAGGAGATCACACTGTGGCCGTATTCTATTCCCTGCTCTACTTACCATTATATCTGTGCCGTCCAACAAAAGTTCATCCAGTCTAACTCCAATTACCAGCTCTACGTCCGTAACCCTGCAGGTTACTGCACTTTATTTCTTAAAAGTGCTGAGGGTTTCTGCATCCACCACTCTTCCAGGCAGCGAGTGCCAGATCTCCACAAACCTCTGCATAAAGGAGCCCCCCCCCCTCAAATACCCTCTAAACCTTCCACCAACCACCTTAAAACTATGCAACCTCGTAATAGACCTCTCCACCAATGGAAATAGACCCTTATTATCCACTATGTCCAGGCCCCTCAATATTTTGTACACCTCAATGAGTTCTGCTCTCAACCTCCTCTGTTCCAATGAGAACAAGCCCAGTCTATCCAATTGTCCTCGTTAATAAGATTCTCGATTCCAGGCAGCATCCCTTTAAATCTCCTCTGCGCCCTCTCCAGTGCAATCACGTCCTTCCTATAATACGGCGACCAAAACTGCGCTCAGTACTCCAGCTGTGGTCTCACCAAAGTATTGTACAATTTAAGCATAACCTCCCTGCTCTTATATTCCATAAAGACAAGCATTCCCTATGCCTTCTTAACCACCTTATCCATCTGGCCTGCTACTTTCAGGTATCTGTGGACAAGCACTCCAAGGTCTCTTTGTTCATCTACACTATTAAGTGACTTACCGCTTAAAGTATCTACCCTTTCCTTAATAGCCCTCCCAAAGTGCATCACCTCACACTCTCTGATTGAAATTCCATTTTCTACTGCTCTGCCCACCTGACCACTAGATTGATATCCACCTGCAGCCCATGACTTTCCTCTTCATTTTCAACCATAGACATGCTGACTTATCCCGCACTGAGTCTGAAAGTGTACAATGTCCTATTATACCGTTCACACCCCGAGCCTGCTGAAATGACAAGTGAACTCATCCATGTCCACTGGCCAGGAGCCCATTCCTCCTGAATGTCGCAGCATTACCTGAAGAGCCTAATGGCTGTAGCCCAAATGCCTGGAGGACACTGTGCCCCAAGACCACCATCTCTTGTTCAGATGATGTGACAAAGGACAACTGTGGAAACATTCCTGGCCGAGAGATAGACATCAAGAATGCTCAACTGGAGACATATCTTCATCTGTTGAGCCTTCTGGATGAATATCTCTCACTCTCAGTTTGGATAGTGACCAGTAGTTCCTCTGATGGTCAAACATAGAAACATAGAAACATAGAAACATAGAAATTTACAGCGCAAAAGGAGGCCATTTCGGCCCACCGTGTCCGCGCCGCCCGACAAAGAGCCGCACGGCCCTTGGTCAGCAGCCCTCAAGGTTACATATTGTAAGGGATAAATTGTAAGGTTGCCAATAGGTGGTCAGAATTAAACTGAAGGTAGTGAACTTATAAATTGCCGATGTATGTAACACTTGCTTTTTAGGTATAGTACACTTATGCACATTAAACTATAGCTTAACCTGAGTAATACTTAAACAGCCAAAGTCAGCAGTTTTATTTAAAGTCCCTGAGGAAGAGAAAAGAGGAAGCCAGTACATCCACACTAAGTGTCGGATAGTCTGGGGTAGAGGGCAAAACATAGAAACATAAAAACTCAGAAATTAGGTGCAGGAGCAGGCCATTCGGCCCTTCGAGCCTGCACCACCATTCAATAAGATCATGGCTGATTTTTCAACCTCAGTATCCCTTTCCTGCTTTCTCTCCATGCTCCTTGGTCCCTTTGGCCATAAGGAACAAAACATTGATGAGAGATGGACAGTTCCATGTACCACTCAGAGCCCGTCTGATAAGAGTCGACAAATCAATGTAACTTCGCTGATAACAATAGACCTATCGAAGATTTTGGAGGAGGATAGCTCCTCTCCTAAACCTGTATAAATTATGCTTGAAAACTCTTGTATTTCGGAGGTTCCACGACTGAACCTTCTCTTGCATTGCTCGTAATAAAACCAGTAAACCTGAGGTTTTGTTTGTTTACTTCCGTGGTTATTATACCGAGGTATCGATTAACTATATCAGTTAGTCCACCTTGAGGGAGAGAAGCCTCCTTTTTACCCCACGAACAGGATGCAGACCCTCTGACCTGGATGATGTGACCTGAATGACAGTGAGTATGTTTTGTACCACCTGCAGCTGTAGCATTGACGGGGAAGGAGGTAATCTGAATGTGATTCAGAAGGCAGGGAAAGGGTAGGGGAGTACGGGGAATGAAAGTGGATTGAATACAAAAACCATTCTGGGGCTGATGACCCTGACATAAATGTGCAGCATCCTTGAAAACGTTTAAAGACGGACTAGGAGAGGCAAATCAAAAGATAGTATTTAATATAGGAGATGATTATGATGAAACTTTGGAATGCGCAGAACATGTAGCGGAGTTAAAGTTAGAACAAAGGGAGAAAATAGCAAAAATAGCAGCAACAGCGGTAGCAGCAGAGATGAAGGAGGAGGAGACACACCCCGCACAGCTCCACTGATATGTTTTAACTGCAATCAGGGAGGTCACTTCAGTAGGGATTGTCCGCAGAAAAGGAAAGGTTACAGAAATTCTAAAGGGAAATGTCACAATTGTGGTAAACTTGGACATTTGGCCAAAGATTGTTGGAGTAAGGGAGGGGGCGCAGGAAGGCGAGGCCCCCAACAGGTAAAGAAGGGAACACCATTAACCAGGGAAGAGCTGATGGACAGGCTCAGACAGGTACCAGCACCACTGCCACCACCGCCCCAACCTGAGACCCCTGCAACGAGGATATTATCAACAAGCTCCGATTAGCCAGTACACGCTAGGGGTTGCCGGCCCCCGGTGGATGTATGGGATCACAGCTAGGGCATCCAAGGATGTTTATTCGTGCAGTGTTTGGAGGCCGGCACTGCGATATGCTTGTAGACACAGGAGCGTCCGTTTCCATTACCAAGTTAGATTCGCCCCGGACCGTAAACATACAAGGAGTGGGTGGGGGATATCAGAAAGCAACCCTACGTGAGATGGTGTTATTAGAGGTGCAGGGAGTAATGTTACCTACTCAGTTTTGCTGCTGTCAGAACACAGAGGGCACCATATTGGGCATCGATACCGTAACGGAGATAGGGGTACTGATAGATCCCCAGCGTAACCGGATAATATTGGGGGATAAGCAAGGAAACCGAATTATGTTCGAACACCCGGGACACCAGCAGCAACGAGTGGCCAGAATAACCCCAATCCAACCCGAGTGGGAAACAAAGGATGTGTGGGGTAGTGTGTGTCAATTATACCCGACTCTGTGGGCACAATACAGGCAAGATTGTGGATTAGCGCAGAGACACCATCCATCAAAATTCCTGGACCCGAACACAAAGCTCACCGACAGTACCCATTAAGACCCGAAGCTGAGGCACCGGTCTGTCAGATAGTGCAGGAATTAGAGAAGCACGGGGGAGTGAAACAGTTAATAGACTCCACTAATTCACCTGTGTGGCCGGTAAAGAAACCCGACAGGTCTTACCAACTAACTATCGATTACACCGCCCTGAATAAGGTGACTCCCCGAGAACACCCAATAGTGGTAAGTCCGACCACAATTTTTAATGGCCTGGATCCAGAACATAAGATATTCACCGTGCTGGATATAGCAAATTGATTTTGGGCCATACCTTTAGATAAAGAGTCCCAAAGGAAATTTGCCTTCACCGTAAAGGGAAAACAATACACTTGGACCAGAGTGCCATAGGGATTCCATAATAGCCTGAGCATATTTCATCGAGTATTGACAGGGATTTTGGAACCAATAGACGTAGGAGAAGGAAGCACCCTTTTGCAGTATGTGGATGATATCCTGATTGCCTCCAGCACAGAACAACAACACGTACTGGCTTTAACTACAGAGCTAGGAGCTCTACAGAGCGCAGGATTAAAATAAATCCAAGGAAAGTGCAGATGGGAAGGAGCGAAGTAACATATGTAGGATACATAATATCACAAGGGAAGAGACAGATGCCCGAGGACAGAAAGGAGGCAATTCAATCAATGCCCAGGCCAGGAACCATGAAAGGGGTCAGGCAGGTACTAGGGCTATTCAACCACTGCAGAAATTTTATTCCACAATATGCCAAGATGGCCCAACCTATACAGGACCTGGTTAAAGGGGGAAACCCTCCCAAGAGCCCGTAAACTGGGGCCCAGATCAAGAAACTGCATTTGTGTGGTTAAAACAAGCTGTCACACGTACTCCAGTCTTGGTACTACCAGACCAGAATAGGCCCTTTCACATCTATACCTACCATAGTAACAATCATTATAACACGTAGTGACTCAATTACATGGGGACAGGCATAGTCCAGTGGCATATTACTCAGGTAAACCGCAACCCGTAGCCGCAGGACTGTCCAGGTGCTTTGCTGCCCTAGACTGTGCGGCAAGGGCCATCAGTGTTAGTGAACCAATAATAATGTCAGGACTCATTACCCTACATACCCAGCATACCTTAGTAGAATTACTGAACACTGGAAGGCTAAAAACGGTATCCGATGCACGAAGGGCAGGGTGGGAAGCAATGCTCTTACCCCCCAATGGGACGGTAACAATAATAAAAGACAACTGTAACAACCCTGCAGGGTGGATCATTATGGAGGGAGAGGAGCATCAGTGTAGCCCAACAGGAGAAGACAAGGGAAGTAGTCAGTGAAACCCCGCTTGAGGAGGCAGACATGGATCTATATGTAGATGGGTCTCGGTGCTATATCAATGGGACACCACGGATGGGATGGGTCGTGGTAGATAGCAGCGGACAGGTTAGAAGGGAAGGACAGTTAGAAGGGGGCCTATCGGCTCAAGTGGCAGAATTAGTGGCTCTCAGTGAGGCTCTGAGGCTGGCTAGGGGAAAAAGAGTAAACATCTATACAGACAGTCGGTATGGTTTTGGAGAAGTCCATGATTATATGATAGCCTGGAGCAGACGGGGATACATGACCTCAGGAGGAGAGCCAATTAAACATGAGGGGATTGTTAAACACCTAGTGGAAGCCTCCCTCCTACCCCAGGAGTGTGCGATAATAAAGGTCAAAGCGCACATAAAAATTAATGATCAGTATCAACAGGGGAATGCATGGGCAGACGAGGCAGGCAAGTGAGTGGCAGAGATGGGTACAGTGGCCGGGGAAGCCCAGGTCGGAGCATGTACAATCGGGCCTGAGGAAATAAACATGCTTAAGGTACAGGGAGAAGCCACTCCACAGGAAAAGGAGGGGTGGAAGCAGAGAGGGGCCCAACAAGGGAGCAACGGGATATGGAAGAATGATGGGAATGTGGTGGCCCCGGAATGCATCCAGGGGAGCCTATTAAATTTATACCATGTGTATGTCCATAAAGGTAGAACCAACATGATAAGCTCGATGTCCAGATGCTGGTGGTGGAAGGGAATGGGTAGAGATATAGAGGACCACTGTAGAAGGTGCGTGATATGTGCAAAATACAACCCATGGGGGAAAGTAAAGATCAGAATGGGATATCAGCCCTAACCGAAAGGACCCTGGGAAAACTCGCAGATAGATGTCGAGGGCAGGCGCCATCAATAAAGCATGTACCATGATCGCGCAAATTTGTCACGCGATATTGAAGTCAATGATCCTGTATTTGTACTCAACTATGGACATGGTCCCAAATGGCTTGCTGGCACTGTCACAGCCAAAGAAGGGAGTAGAGTGTTTCAGATCAAACTCGCAAATGGACTAACTTGCAGAAAGCATTTAGACCAAACCAAACTGCGATTCATAGACAGCCACGAGCAACCTGAAGAGGACACCACCAGCTTCGACTCTCCGACACACACCCAAGTGGCAACTGACATCACGGTTGACCATGAAGCTGAACTCATCATCCCCAGCAACCCAGCAAGGTCAGCTGCGCAGCAGCCCAGCGAAGGCCCAACCAACTCACCTGCACCTGCATTTGTACCGAAATGATCGACTAGGGAGTGGAAAGCCCCAGATCGTCTCACCCTGTTAACAAGTGAACTGTTGATTTTGGGAGGGAGTGATGTTTTGTATGCAACACTATGTAACCAGCATTCTACCTCCACCAGAGGGCATATCTGTTGGAGTCCCAAGGGATCCCAGCATGCCTTGGGAGCACTGTATACAATCAGGTCTCCCATGCTGTACCAGCACTCTGGAGTTGGAATAAAGAGATTAATGTCACACTTACTCACGTCTACAGTACTCAGTTACATTGCTTTATCTGAGACATAACAAGTTTAATAAAGAATCAAAAACACTGATGGTGACGGACGGAGCAACAGTAGACTTAAAAAACAGACATAAAACAATGTAACGAGGAAATTAAACAACATTGGGGATGGGTCAGTAATATGGGACCAATAATTTGTGGGAATAAGACCAGGGTGTGTTTTATAATCAGGAGGGACAGAGATACTGTACCCGGGGGAATGGGGTGCAGATTTCACTCAACATCTATGAATGGTGATGGAGGGATATCTCCCGAGATAGACCCACCAACATGGCCCCAACCACTACTTTAACAACAGTGAGTACTACCAGAGCCCCGACCATCACACCCCCAGCACCACAAACGTGTTCAACTATGAATGCTGGGGCAAAAGGGCGATTGATTAACCAGACCAACGATAAGATACACTTCGAGGTACGACAGCGAATAATTACTGTATTCCTAAATTTAAATACGATAACCACCCTCAACTTCTGCGGGTTAAACACTATAAGCCTGCATAGAAACCTGACCCTGTGAGCACATAAGGCCCAGAATCAAAAACCATGAAGTTTAACGTGGAAAGAGGGTCATGTAAAAAACAGGACTGAGTAAAAAGAGGGATACTAGAAATGGTATGCGGCGGGATACACGGAAGGATACACGGCGGGAGTTGCGACGGTGAACACTATAGACCGACACACGATAGATAATCGAGTTAATGCTCTAACACGAACCTCACAGTGATTTCTGGAAAAGGATGAGGATGATGAAAAGTTACAGGCACAACCGGGTAATGGCGCAGAAAGGGAATTATTACAAGTGGCCCACACATTGCGAGACCACGCCAGAACTATAAATGAATCGAGGATCTTAAGTAAAAGCATGCAGACAGAACTAGTATGTATAGGATATGGAGCATGTTTGCTCAATGGAATACAACATAACCGAGAGCAGCTTCAAAATGGAAAGGTGCCGGATTTGATAACACTTGATGTATTTACCAACTGGACCTTGGACAAAAACATGACTCATGCCTGCGAGGTGCGGAGAAACAGTCATGCTTGGGTCCCAAAGGCCAGATGTGTAACCGGATATTTGAATATACTTGGTTTTGTATTAACTATACCACAGTATGATGTGACAAAGGGAGATCCTCTATACCAAACAATGCAGGAGAAATAAGAAATCAAACTCGCGTGCGGTGCCATGACAAACCCAAAATGTAACTGAAGAGAACAACAGTACTAAGAGTCTCAACATAGATGATTGTTATAAAAATAACCAAGTTGCTTTATGTCGAGATCCACTACGAATGATCAAAGATGACTGTGGATATAACCAAGTGGACGGGTACACCTTGAGTATCACCCCGCTAACACAGGACTACTAAATTATCGCTGTTCCACGAGGAAATGGAGTTTGATGTGTGAGCACCGCGGCAACTGAAATGAAGAAAGGAACACCTCATTATGGATATTGACCTCTGCTTTACTCCGCTTGATGAGACAGATATAAACGGGTTTATTATAACCCCTGAACTAAAGGAGGAACGATCGATGGGACAATGATGGACATTCCCTGGGGAGGTTATGTGAAGGCCATCGGGCACAAGGAAAACCGATACTCGAACTGAATGAGGAACAAACTCGACTGAATTGGACACCATTCAACAACATAGAGGATACCCGAGGCGGGCTGTAAATTCGGCAGAATAGAGAAGATCCCAAGTGTAGGAAAGATAGAAGAATCAGAGGATAACCCAGGCTGGGCATAATTCGAAAACCGAGAAAATGTTGGCTAAAAAGGACTTATATACGAACAATGCTGCACTAAATGTGCTGGTTGTAGTGCAAGGGAACTCATCTTGCTGGTATTATTCTTAAAAAGATGTAACCGACGTAAGAGGCAGGTCCTAACCTGTTCAATAGTTAAACATTGAATAAAGGGAAATCGGACAGTCCGGCAGAAAGGACTTACTTAGTATAACCTTGATGGGAAAGCCAACAGGTAGATCCTGCAGCTCAGGAAGTAGCGCTACCCAAGCGAAAGGACAACCCTGGAAGCTCACCCGTGAGGTATTAATTGGGAAGTGGCCTATCCTGGGCGTATACCATAAGGGGGGAATTGTAAGGGATAAATTGTAAGGTTGCAAACAGGGGGTCAGAATTAGGCTGAAGGTAGTGAACTTATAAATTGCCTATGTATGTAACACTTGCTTGGATAGGTATAGCACACTTATACACATTAAACTATAGCTTAACCTTCGTAACACTTAAACAGCCGAAGTCAACAGTTTTGTTTAAAAGTCCCTGAGGAAGAGATAAGGAAGCCAGTACAGCCACACTAGGTGCTGGATAGACTGGGGTAGAGGGCAAAATGGAACAAAACATTGATGAGAGATGGACAGTTGCATGTCCCACTCAGAGCCCGTCTGATAAGAGTCGACAAATCAATGTAACTTCGCTGATAACAATAGACCTATCGATGATTTGTAGGAGGATAGCTCCTCTCCAAAACGTGTATAAATTATGCTTGAAACCTCTTGTATTTGGGAGGTTCCACGACTGAACCTTCCCGTGCATGCTCGTAATAAAACCGGTAAACCTGATGTTTCGTTTCTTTTCTTCCGTGGTCATTATCTATTGGGAAGCTGGGCGAGGTGTCAATTAACTATATGAGTTAGTCCACCTGGAAGGAGAGAAGCCTCCTTTTTGCCCTAACTCATATAAACCTATGAACAATGATGGAAAGGCAAAGAGCACCCAGCCCAACGAGTCCGCCTCACACAACTGCGACACCCCTTATACTGAAACATTCTACACTCCACCCCAACCGGAGCCAGGTAATCTCCTGGGGTGCAAAAACCAGCCAAAAATCAAGGTCAATTTAGGGATAAAAAATCTGGGAAAATTCCTCTCTGACCCATCCAGGCGATCGAAACTAGTCCAGGAGATCACCCTGGCTGTATTCTATTCCCTGCAGTACTTACCATTATATCTGCAGCGTCCAACAATAGATCATCCAGTCTAATCCCAATTACCAGCTCCAGGTACGTAACCCTGCAGGTTCCAGATCCCCACAATCCTCTGCGTAAAGAAGCCCCCCCCTCAAATCCCCTCTAGACTTTAAAACAATTCCCCCTCATAACAGACCCCTCCACCAATTGAAATAGACCCTTATTATCCACTCTGTCCAGGCCCCTCAATATTTTGTACACCTCGATGAGGCCTCCTCTCAACCTACTCTGTTCCAATGAGAACAAACCCAGCCTATCCAATCTGTCCTCATAACTAAGATTCTCCATTCCAGGCAGCATCCTAGTAAATCTCCACTGCACCCTCTCTAATGCAATCTCGTCCTTCCTACAATACGGTGACCAGAACTGCATGCAGTACTCCAGCTGTGGCCTAACCAAAGTATAAAACAATTTAAGCATAACCTCCTTGCTCTTATATTCTATGCCTCGGCCAATAAAGACAAGTATTCCGTCTGCTTTCTTAACCACCTTATCCACCTGGCCTGCTACTTTCAGGGATCTGTGGACAAGCACTCCAAGGTCTCTTTGTTCGTCTACACTATTAAGTGGCCTACCGCTTAATGTGTATACCCTTTCTTATTAGCCCTCCTAAAGTGCAGCACCTCACACTTCTCTCAATTAAATTCCATTTGATACTGCTCTGCCCACTTGACCAGGAGATTGATATCCTCCTGCTGCCCATGACTTTCCTCATCATTATCAACCATAGACATGCTGACTTCCCCCACACCGAGTCTGAAAGTGTACAATGTCCTATTATACCATTCACACCCTGAGCCTGTTGAAATGACAAGTGAACTCATCCATGTCCATTGGCCTTGATGCCCATTCCTCCTGAATGTCGCAACATTACTTCAAGAGCCTGATGGCTGTGGCCCAAATGCCTGGAGGACACTGTGTCCCAAGACCACCATCTCTTGTTCAGATGCTGTGACAAAGGAGAACTGTGGAAACATTACTGGCCGAGTGATAGACATCATAAATGCTGAACTGGAGACATATCTTCATCAGTTGAGCCTTCTGGATGACTATCTCTCACCCTTAGTGCGGATCGTGACCAGTATGCTCACTAGTAGATAGTTCCTCTGATGGTCAAACATAGAAACATAGAAACATAGAAATTTACAGCGTAGAAGGCAGCCATTTCGGCCCATCGTGTCTGCGCCGGCTGACAAAGAGCCGCACGGTCTTGGTCAGCAGCCCTAAAGGTTACATATAAACCTATGAACAATGACGGAAAGGCAAAGAGTACCCAGCCCAACCAGTTCGCCTCACACAACTGCGACACCCATGATACTGAAATCATCTACACTCCACCCGCTCCTGCAAGAGGCAAAAACCAGATAAAAACCTAGACCAATTTAGGGAGAAAAAATCTGGGAAAATTCCTCTCCGACCCATCCAGGCGATCGACACTAGTCCAGGAGATCACACCTTATCCACCTGGCCTGCTACTTTCAGCAATCTCTGGACAAACACTCCAAGGTCACTTTGTTTGTTTACACTATTAAGTGGCCTACCGCTTAATGTGTATACCCTTTCTTATTAGCCCTCCTAAAGTGCAGCACCTCACACTTCTCTCAATTAAATTCCATTTGCTACTGCTCTGTCCACTTGACCAGTATTCCCTGCAGTACTTACCATTACATCTGCGCCGTCCAACAAAAGGTCATCCAGTCTAATCCCAATTACCAGCCCTAGGTCCATGACCCTGCAGGTTACTGTACTTTAAGTGCCCATCCAACCATCTCTTATAAGTGGAGAGAGTTTTTGCATCCACCACTCTTCCAGGCAGTGAGTTTCAGATCCCCACAACACTCTGCTGAAAGAAGCCCCCCTCAAATCCACTCTAAACCTTAAAACTTTGCCCCTCCACCAATGGAAATAGACCCTTACTATCCACTATGTCCAGGCCCCTCAATATTTTGTACACCTCGATGAGGTCTCCACTCAACCTCCTCTGTTCCAATGAGAACAAACCCAGCCTATCCAATCTGTCCTCATAACTAAGAATCTCCAATCCAGGCAGCATCCTAGTAAATCTCCTTTGCACCCTCTGTAGTGCAATCACATGCTTCCTACAATACGGCGACCAGAACCGCACACAGTACTCCAGCTGTGGACTAATTAAAGTATTATGCAATTTAAGCATAACCTCCCTGCTCTTATATTCTATGCCTCGGCCAATAAAAGCAAGCATTCCATATGCCTTCTCAACCACTTTATCCACCCGGCCTGCTACTTTCAGAGATCTGTGGACAAGCACTCCAAGGTCCCTTTGTGCATTTACACTATTAAGTGGCCTATCGTTTAATGTGCATATACTTTCCTTATCACCTCACAATTCGCTGAATTAAATTCCATTTGCTACTGCTCTGCCCACCTGACCAGTAGTTTGATATCCTCCTGCAGCCCATGACTTTCCTCTTCATTATCAACCCACACAGCCAATTTTAGTGTTGTCTGCAAACTTCTGAATCATAATCCTTATATTCAAATCTAAATCGTTGATATATACCACAAAAAGCAAGGGACCCAGTACTGAGCCCTGCGGAACCCCACTGGAAACATCCTTCCAGATACATTGGAAACCAAGCCACTTTGTGAAAAACAAGCTGCTAATGCAGAGGATACTCACTACCTCTGATCTCTTGAACCCAAGCTTCCAGAGTAATTTACTTCCACAGGGAAATACTGGAAGTGACCCACCCACCCAGATCTGTGGTGGGCTATCAGCGGTCACTGCTTGGAGAGGTGGAGCTGGACAGGTTAACGAAGATTACTTGTTGCGAGCTCTCTGCATCCCTATTCTGGAATGATGGGCTCGCATGGTACAAAGGACATTGTGGTCCGGATAAAGCCTTGCAAAGGCTTATGGAGGTGAATGATTACATAGGATTACATAGGATTACATAGGACATACGGCACAGAAACAGGCCATTTGGCCCAGTCAGCCAATGCCGGTGCTTTTTCTCCATCCACTCATCTATCAGCAGAACCCTCTATTCCCTTCTCCCTCATATGCTTGTCTAGCTTCCCCTTATATACATTGATACTACTCACTTCAACCACTCCCTTGGGTAGCGATTTCCACATTCTCTGGGTAAAGATTTTCAGGCACTGCAGTTGCCCATTGGTGCTGAGGTCTTCTTTGGTGAGCAAGTGGAGGAGGTGCTGCATAACTTCTCTATCTTTCGATTCGACCTCGCTAGAAATAAACCCCAGTGCTTGGTCTATTTTGTGGTACCTTATCGACTGGTCTCTCGTTCCCTGGACATGTTCTATCTCCCTTAAATACAGGAATGGATTGGTGATGGTGCTACATTTTCTAGAGGAGGAAGGTCCAGGAACAACCGCCTTTACATTTCCCGGGCGTATGTCTCCCGCATTCTGGTGGCTTCCATATGGCTGGTGGGGTTCTGGAGGATGAGCGGCTCTGGGATTCGTTCATCAATTCTGGGCATGGCTGAACGTTCTACCACAGCAGCTCCTCCACTTGATCACCAAAGAAACCCTCAGCACCAAAATCTACAGGGCATCTGCAGTACCTGAAAGAACCCAAAGTTACATGGCCAAGCTCATTGGCAAGGCAAGGCCCACTAGATGCTGGGCCCTGCTCCAATATTGAGGGCACCCACACAGCTTGTTGCTGCAGTAGATGCTCTCTGAAGGTGGTCCTCACTCTGTGTCAGGGATTGCTCCCTCATCTCACCTGCGAGGCATTAGGCTGCTGGTCAGTGAAGCCGGCCCCAATGTATTTGGAGGCAGGGAATTCGGGACATGTGCTAAACCCTGCAGGAAGGTCCGCCAGACCCCAAATATGGGTGGACCAGGACTAGTTTCACGAGGCAGTAACCCTCCTTCTGAATCCTTCCATGACTGAAGTTCACCAGAAACCAATAAACTGCAAGGTGTGAAAGCAGGGTGGCGGAGGCACTATGGATGCTGTCTACCTTGGCCTTAACTGGAGTCCACCCAAACTGTCCAAAAAATTAGTAGGATGAATACAGCTATAGCCTGAGGTCTTTGCAAGAGCCCAATAAAAACTAAAACCCCCGTGCTCCCTCCCTTCCCCAAGTGAAGGGACCTCCGGAACCCACAGTTTCAGACTCGGTTAAACACATGAAAAAGCCTAACCGACTGGAGATTGTGGTCCGACTCAGGCTCCCAGCTTGGTTTCCGAAGGCAGGATGGCTCTGGGAAGCTGCCTTGGGCTGAAGAGACAGGGAAGGTTGATAGTGAGGCTCTGGGAACAGAGATGAGTGTCTCACGATCAGCTTTCCCTGCAGGTTCAGCCCGAAGAAGCTACCTGGAGGCTTCCTGCCTTCAGAAGAGATTAGCTACAGGCTCATGAATACAAAGGCTGATTGAGTTAGACCCTCCAGACATGAGCCCCCGCCTCGTGGGGGAGGTACCACTGAGGCACACATATCCTCCCTTGGAGTGAGAGCCCTTGGAACCTAGATGCCCCATAGGAATTGGGAGAGATCTTGGCACCAGCAGTCACGGACTCCTCCGAGCCAGCTGGTGCCAGGGGAGGACTCCCTCTTAATTCTGGGAAGTCTTGGGGCAACAACCAGAGTGTCCGCGCTTGAGACTTTCCTGTTTCGTCCCAAGGTGGACCCCTGGCCGGCACTGGTTGGCGATGACTGTACAGACTGGGCTTTACCCAGTGCCAGTGCAGTTCACCCCAAGCAGTGCCGAACTGAGCCTGGAGTTGGAGCAGGGTTGGTGCTTGATGCCGATGCAGGGACATGAGGGCTAGATGGTTCTGTGGGGGGTGGGAGGGGTTACTGGCCGTCAAATTAAACACAAATTGAAAGGTGTGCAGTTGTCACTGAGAAATGGATGGGACACAGAGCGATGGCATCAGGAGAATTTCAGTTGGACCGCCCCACTCCTTCTGTGGTTTCTCTGCTGGCATTGTTTTGATTTCTGTCACAATGTGCTCTCTCTTGTGTGTCTGATCCACTTGTCTTTGTGGTTTTGTTACTCACAACTTTAGTCTGTAGGTACTTTGGTGAAACTGCCCATTTTCTCTCTCATCCTGACGCCAACCGTGTACCTCTAGCAGAAGAAGAAATTAAAGATTTGTTTTTAAATCACTGGATAGAAACAAGACAACTACAGTTACTTTAGAGCTACCCTTGTATAGTAAACCATTGAAGCTGTAAATGCTCAATGCAGATTCTGGGTGCAAAACTATCAACTTGTTTCTTTTCATCTATATGTTACTGGCCACCGATTCTGATGCCACCTGAGTATTAAAGATTGTGGAGTTGGGGAATGTACACCTTCTTCAGAATCCGAGAGATGGTCCAGAATGGCGGCAATGCCATCAGCTGAACCAGGATGACTGGGACAAGGAACTTCTCTGACACAACCGGAGGGCAATTGGTGGCAGTCCCTGAGCCAGCTGACCTGGGAGCAGGTCCTCGAAAAGGACCCAGGGATTGGCAAGGTCAGAGGGCACCAGTAACAGCTGTGACAAGAGTTTCCCATCGACTCCTTGTCCCACAGATTATCCCAGTTGATCAGAACACCGAGCGAGTACTGATCTGGTTTCAGTTTCCAGGGTTTGAGCTTTGATGTCTGCATGGTCAGTGCAGTGGATTATACTGTTACCCATTCGGACTTTCACGGGGGATTATACAAACTGGAATAAACAAACCTCCTACAGCAACACCCTTCCGACTGTCAGCTGGTTAGTGATGATTCCATTGTTCACACTCCCTTCACCAGGTCTTCTCGCCGGCCACATTCACACCTAGAGAGATCAGCCAGTTAGTCACAGTCAGTACAGCTCCCTTTCCTTCACTTAAACTGCTTGTGCAGCCTCTTCTGCCTCGTGTTGCCCCTGTTTACAAAACTATCGTGATGTCAGTGATCACATGATGCACAGGGAAGGGTCAGGCTTGCCTGGTGATGTCACAGTTTGACCCGTCCAGTTAAAGGGCCTCACCTTGATGCAACTGTGTTTGGCCAAAAAGCCTTGGGCCTTAGGTTGGATGTGCTAGAATGCAAAAACAGCTTTGCACTTGGTTATGAACCAGAGAGTCGGGTGTGCGGGCAATGGGCAGTGATGGGATTGTTTGCCTTCTCCGTGCCCCCTTCTCTTAGTGGGGCCCAGTTACATGTGTGACTGTTGCTCACCCTGCACACTGTCCTGAGCAATGCCATTGGAGATCTACCAAACATAAGTAGCTGTCTACATTTACAGAACATGGAGTGAGCACCAAACTCAAGGGCTGGGAGGGGCTGGTCAGTGAGGGAGCTGAGAGTGAGGCTCAGTAACCATCTGTGAGCAGGCTGCAGGCTCCAGACTACCTATTAACAACACCAAAGAAGATCTCGCAACATGAACTGTTCCAATAACCTAACGTGCATCAGTATTACTGTATCTATTAAACTCTTTATGTTGCTCATTCTGACTTTCATAAATGATGATACAAGATCAATAGGTTAATACCAACCTTTCAAAGCTCACAACCTTCTCTCTAATCTGCTGGTTGATGATGTTTTGTATCGTGTTCTCTTCATAAAGCAAAGAAGGTGAGATATTGTATCCGGCCACATTCACTCCTGGAGAGATCAACAGTTAGTCACAGTCAGTGCTTTCTTTCACTGAAACTGGTTGTGTCTCGGGTTGCCCCAGGTTATGTTATGTCTGTAATGCACTTATGAATGACTCCATGAGGCAATGTGTTGTACTCAAACTGCAGTGACCTGAGTCCATTATACGTAACTCCAGAGTGAGGCATGAGCATGGTGGGCAGCCTTTTATATTCGCCCTGCACACCGATGCAGGTTTCCCTCAGGTCCCCCACTGCAGTGCCCTCTGGTGGACAGTCTCTGCCAGAGGGGCAGGAAACCCCGGTCTCCACCAGTTGCACCCTCTAGTGGTGTCAGCATAGTATATACACAGTGTAAACCTTATTGACAGTACATCAGGTAACAAATCTCCATCTTATGCAACTATACAGTGACTACACAGAGAGTATATCAATAGTCTGCATATTAAACAGGTTACAAACCTATTATGTCTGATCTCACTGTGATGCACAGGATAGGGGCAGGCTTGCCCTGTGATGGCACGGTTTGACCCATCCAGTGAAAGAGTCTCATCTTGATGTAATTTTGTTTGGCCAAATATCCCTGGGCTTTAGATTACAATGACTAGATGCGCTAGAATGCAATAACAGCTTTACACTTGGTTATGACCCAGAGAAGAGGGTGCACGGATGATGGACAATGATGAAGTTGTTTGCCTTCTCCTTGCCCCCATCTCTGGGTGGAGGATGATTCTAGCACTCCAATATCCTTCTGAAACAGCGTTTGTGTTTCTTGGGTTTGGAGTGCTGCGTGCTCAGATCAATGGTGCAGCAGTCATAAGAACGTAAGAACATAAGAAATAGGAGCAGGAGCAGGCTATATCACCCCTGGAATCTGCTCCGCCATTTAATACAATCATTGCTGATCCGATCATGGACTCAGGTCCACTTCCCGACCCACTCCCAATAAATCCTTAATCCCTTATCAGTTAAGAAACTGTCTATCTCTGTCTTAAATCCATTCAATGACCCAGCATCCAAAGCCCTCTGAGACAGTGAATTCCACAGATTTACAACCCTCTGAGAGAAGAAATTCATCCTCATATCAGTTTTAAATGGGCAGCCCCTTATTCTAAGCTTATGCCCCCTAGCTCTAGCTGGAATAAACAAACCTTCTACAACAACACCCTTCCGACTGTCAGCTGGTTAGTGATGACTCCATTGTTCACGCTCCCTTCACCAGGTCTTCTCGCCGGCCACATTCACTCCTAGAGAGATCAGCCAGTTAGTCACAGTCAGTACAGCTCCCTTTCCTTCACTTAAACTGCTTGTGCAGCCTCTTCTGCCTCATGTTGCCCCTGTTTACAAACCTATCGTGATGTCAGTGATCACGTGATGCACAGGGAAGGGTCAGGCTTGCCTGGTGATATCACAGTTTGACCCGTCCAGTTAAAGGGCCTCACCTTGATGCAACTGTGTTTGGCCAAAAAGCCTTGGGCCTTAGGTTGGATGTGCAAGAATGCAAAAACAGCTTTGCACTTGGTTATGAACCAGGGAGTCGGGTGTGCGGGCAATGGGCAGTGATGGGATTGTTTGCCTGCTCCGTGCCTACTTCTCTTAGTGGGGCCCAGTTACATGTGTGACTGTTGCTCACCCTGCACACTGTCCCAAGCAATACCATGGGAGATCTACCAAACATAAGTAGTTGTCTATATTTATAGAACATGGAGTGAGCACCAAATTCAAGGGCTGGGAGGGGCTGGTCAGTGAGGGAGCTGAGAGTGAGGCTCAGTAACCATCTGTGAGCAGGCTGCAGGCTCCAGACTACCTATTAACAACACCAAAGAAGATCTAACAACATGAACTGTTCCAATAACCTAATGTGCATCAGTATTACTGTATCTATTAAACTCTTTATGTTGCTCATTCTGACTTTCACAAATGATGATACAAGATCAATAGGTTAATACCAACCTTTCAAAGCTCACAACCTTCTCTCTAATCTGCTGGTTGATGATGTTTTGTATCGTGTTCTCTTCATAAAGCAAACAAGGTGAGATATTGTATCCGGCCACATTCACTCCTCGAGAGATCAACAGTTAGTCACAGTCAGTGCTTTCTTTCACTGAAACTGGTTGTGTCTCGGGTTGCCCCAGGTTATGTTATGTCTGTAATGCACTTATGAATGACTCCATGAGGCAATGTATTGTACTCAAACTGCAGTGACCTGAGTCCATTATACGTAACTCCAGAGTGAGGCACGAGCATGGTGGGCAGCCTTTTATATTCGGCCCTGCACACCGATGCAGGTTTCCCTCAGGTCCCCCACTGCAGTGCCCTCTGGTGGACAGCCTCTGCCAGAGGGGCAGGAAACCCCGGTCTCCACCAGTTGCACCCTCTAGTGGTGTCAGCATAGTATATACACAGTGTAAACCTTATTGACAGTACATCAGGTAACAAATCTCCATCTTATGCAACTATACAGTGACTACACAGAGAGTATATCAATAGTCTGCATATTAAACAGGTTACAAACCTATTATGTCTGATCTCACTGTGATGCACAGGATAGGGGCAGGCTTGCCCTGTGATGTCACGGTTTGACCCATCCAGTGAAAGAGTCTCACCTTGATGTAATTTTGTTTGGCCAAATATCCCTGGGCTTTAGATTACAATGACTAGATGCGCTAGAATGCAATAACAGCTTTACACTTGGTTATGACCCAGAGAAGAGAGTGCACGGATGATGGACAATGATGAAGTTGTTTGCCTTCTCCTTGCCCCCATCTCTGGGTGGAGGATGATGCTAGCACCCCAATATCCTTCTGAAACAGCGTTTGTGTTTCTTGGGTTTGGAGTGCTGCGTGCTCAGATCAATGGTGCAGCAGTCATAAGAACATAAGAACATAAGAAATAGGAGCAGGAGCAGGCCATATCACCCCTGGAACCTGCTCCGCCATTTAATACAATCATTGCTGATCCGATCATGGACTCAGGTCCACTTCCCGACCTGCTCCCCATAAATCCTTAATCCCTTATCAGTTAAGAAACTGTCTATCTCTGTCTTAAATCCATTCAATGACCCAGCATCCAAAGCCCTCTGAGGCAGTGAATTCCACAGATTTACAACCCTCTGAGAGAAGAAATTCATCCTCATATCAGTTTTAAATGGGCAGCCCCTTATTCTAAGCTTATGCCCCCTAGCTCTAGCTGGAATAAACAAACCTTCTACAACAACACCCTTCCGACTGTCAGCTGGTTAGTGATGATTCCATTGTTCACGCTCCCTTCACCAGGTCTTCTCGCCGACCACATTCACTCCTAGAGAGATCAGCCAGTTAGTCACAGTCAGTACAGCTCCCTTTCCTTCACTTAAACTCCTTGTGCAGCCTCTTCTGCCTCATGTTGCCCCTATCGTGATGTCAGTGATCACGTGATGCACAGGGTAGGGTCAGGCTTGCCTGGTGATGTCACAGTTTGACCTGTCTAGTTAAAGGGCCTCACCTTGATGCAACTGTGCTTGGCCAAAAAGCCTTGGGCCTTCGGTTGGATTGCTCGAATGCAAAAACAGCTTTGCACTTGGTTATGAACCAGAGAGTCGGGTGTGCGGGCAATGGGCAATGATGGGATTGTTTGCCTTCTCCGTGCCCCTTTTTCTTAGTGGGGCCCAGTTACATGTGTGACTGTTGCTCACCCTGCACACTGTCCTGAGCAATGCCATGGGAGATCTACCAAACATAAGTAGCTGTCTACATTTACAGAACATGGAGTGAGCACCAAACTCAAGGGCTGGGAGGGGCTGGTCAGTGAGGGAGCTGAGAGTGAGGCTCAGTAACCATCTGTGAGCAGGCTGCAGGCTCCAGACTACCTATTAACAACACCAAAGAAGATCTAACAACATGAACTGTTCCAATAACCTAATGTGCATCAGTATTACTATATCTATTAAACTCTTAATGTTGCTCATTCTGACTTTCACAAATGATGATACAAAATCAATAGGTTAATACCAACCTTTCAAAGCTCACAACCTTCTCTCTAATCTGCTGGTTGATGATGTTTTTATCATGTTCTCTTCATAAAGCAAAGAAGGTGAGATATTGTAAACGGCCACATTCACTCCTAGAGAGATCAGCAGTTACTCACAGTCAGTGCTTTCCTTCACTGAAACTGGTTGTTTCTCAGGTTGCCCCAGGTTACAAACCTATTGTGATGTCTGATCTCACTGTGATGCAGAGAGTGGGGTCAGGCTTGCCCTGTGATGTCACGGTTTGACCTGTCCAGTGAAAGGGCCTCACCTTGATGTAACTGTGTTTGGCCAAAACCCCCTGGGCTTTAGATTACAATGACTCGATGCGCTAGAATGCAATAACAGTTTTACACTTGGTTATGACCCAGAGAAGAGGGTGCACGGGCGATGGACAATGATAAGCTCGTTTGCCATCTCCATGCCCCCATCTCTGGGTGGAGGATGATTCTAGCACTCCAATGTCCTTCTGAAACAGCGTTTGTGTTTCTTGGGTTTGGAGCACTGGATGCACAGATCAATGGTGGTGCAGGAGTCATAAGAACATAAGAACATAAGAAATAGGAGTGGGAGTAGGCCATGTGGCCCCTTGAGCCTGCTCCGCCACGTAATATGATCATGGCTGGTCCGACCAGGAACTTAGGTCCACTTCGCTGCCTGCTCCGCATAAACCCTTAATCCCTTATCAGTTAAGAAATTGTCTTAAATCCCTTCAATGTCCCAGCTACCAAAGCACTCTGAGACAGCGAATTCCACAGATTCACAACCCTCTGAGAGAAGAAAATCCTCCTCATCTCAGTTTAAAATGGGCGGCCCCTTATTCTAAGATCATGCCCTCTAGTTCTCGTCTCCCCTATCAGTGGAAACATCCTCTCCGCATCGACCTTGTCAAGCCCCCTCATAATCTTATACATTTCGATAAGATCACCTCTCAATCTTCTAAATTCCAATGAGTAGAGGCTCAACCTCCTCAACCTTTCCTCATATGTCAACCCTCTCATCTCCTGAACCAAACTCGTGAAGCTTTCTATCCAAAACAAGTATATCCTTTAGTTAATATTAGTGGGAAAGCGGGTTGTGTAGAGGACACAGAGAGGCTGTAAAGAGATTTGGATAGGTTAAGTGAATGGGCTAAGGTTTGGCAGATGGAATACAATGTCGGAAAGTGTGAGGTCATCCACGTTGGGAAAAAAAACAGTAAAAGGGAATATTATTTGAATGGGGAGAAATTACAATATGCTGAGGTGCAGAGGGACCTGGGGGTCTTTGTGCATGAAACTCTTTTTGGAGTTCACCTGCAAAAACATAAAACATTAAACCGTGCCACCCGACCTGGGTGACACACCAGACATTTACAAGGCCCTTTTTTCCTTTTTTTTTTTTTTCTTTTTTGTGTTTTTCTTTTTTTTTTTTTTAGGCGCTAAAATCACATTTTTCCAGTGCCCCCTATAAAAGGGAAGGGGACACTAAAAGCACCGGCAATTAAAACAAATTAAACTTTAAAACATAAAATCAAATTAAAATTTGGTTGCCGGGCGTGATGATGCACTCCAGTCCCTCCGGTGCCCACCTCTCGCGGAAGGCCGCGAGCGTACCGGTGGACACCGCGTGCTCCATCTCCAAGGACACCCTGGACCAGATGTAAGAGCGGAAGAGAGGCAGGCAGTCAGGTTGAATGACCCCCTCGACCGCCCGCTGCCTGGACCGGCTGATGGCACCCTTGGCCGTGCCCAGGAGCAGTCCTACGAGGAGGCCTTCGGACCTACCCGCTCCCCTCCGCACAGGGTGCCCAAAGATCAGGAGAGTGGGACTGAAGTGCAGCCAGAATTTCAGGAGCAGCCTCTTCAAATAATGGAACAGGGGCTGCAACCTTGTGCACTCCATAAAAACATGGAACACGGACTCTTCCAGACCGCAGAAATTGCAGGCGGCCTGGGAGTCCGTGAATCGGCTTAAAAATTTATTGCACGGCACTCCTCCAGGCCAAGTCCCCGATGAATAGTGGGAGGATCCCTGCGTAGAGTGCCCTCCATCGGGGACCCCCGCCTCCTCCGGACGGCAAGATGGTACGCCATGGCGTGTCCGGACGGCCGGCGAGGATGGCAAAGTTGAGAGTGTGCAGGAGCAGCCCGTACAGGAAACCCCTCCGCGCGGAACTGAAAGGCACGGAGGGGATTTCCCCGAGGCGGCTCAAGTTGTGAGGCGCCGGCCCCCGAGGGAGGTTCCGGGGTTTGGCGCCGATGAGGAATTCCGTCCGGACGGGGGTCAGTTCGGACGGGATCTCCCCACGTGCTTGAGCCTCCTCGATGCACCTAACGGAGTCAGGGCCCAGAGCTGTTTTTAGCGACTCGATGGCATCGGCCGCGTGGAGGACGTTGGCAGAGTTTAGGCGCCGCGCCAGCGTGTCTGGCGCCATCCAGCCCGCTCCTCCGCCATCGAGCAGGTCCCTGACCCTGGTCACCTCACCAGCCACAGCCCTCTCTTCCGACCGCCACATAAAACCTCGGTCGTGGAGGTACGGATTCCCGAGCAGCGGCTCCTGCAGGACGGCCGCCACTCCAGCCGGCGGAGAGCTGCGCTTGGTGGAGACTTTGTTCCAGACCCTGATGAGTTCCCTGTAAAAGACAGGCAGCTCCCGGAGGGCGGTCCTGGCACCCCCCCAAGTTCACAAACAGGAGCTGCGTGTCATAATTGAGGTCGCGCTGCTGGCGGAAGAAATACCTTGCCAGAGCACACCACCTAGGAGGGGGCTCGACGTAAAGGTATCTCTGCAGGGTCTGAAGACGGAAAGTTGCGAGCTGGGCGCTGACGCACACCAACGACTGACCGCCCTCCTCAAGCGGGAGACTCAAGACCGCAGCAGAGACCCAGTGCTTCCTGTTGTTCCAGAAGAAGTCCACCAGCTTCTTCTGTATCTTGGCGACAAACGCAGGGGGAGGGGTCATGAATCCCCAAAAGTTAGTTTGCAGGTGCAGCAGTTAACCAGGAAGGCGAATGGAATGTTGGCCTTCATTGCGAAAGGGATGGAGTACAAAAGCAGGGAGGTCCTGCTGCAACTGTATAGGGTATTGGTGAGGCCGCACCTGGAGTACTGCATGCAGTTTTGGTCACCTTACTTAAGGAAGGATATACTGGCTTTGGAGTGAGTACAGAGACGACTCACTAGGCTGATTCCGGAGATGAGGGGGTTACCTTATGATGATAGATTGAGTAGACTGGGTCTTTACTCGTTGGAGTTCAGAAGGATGAGGGGTGATCTTATAGAAACATTTACAATAATGAAAGAGATAGACAAGATAGAGGCGGAGATGTTGTTTCCACTGGTCGGGGAGACTAGAACTAGGGGGCACAGCCTCAAAATACGGGGGAGCCAATTTAAAACCGAGTTGAGAAGGAATTTCTTCTCCCAGAGGGTTGTGAATCTGTGGAATTCTCTGCCCAAGGAAGCAGTTGAGGCTAGCTCATTGAATGTATTCAAGTCACAGATAGATAGATTTTTAACCAATAAGGGAATTAAGGGTTACGGGGAGCGGGCAGGTAAGTGGAGCTGAGTCCACGGCCAGATCAGCCATGATCTTATTGAATGGTGGAGCAGGCTCGAGGGGCTAGATGGCCTACTCCTGTTCCTAATTCTTATGTTCTTATAAATATCGAAACCAAAACTGTAAGCAGTATTCCGGGTGTGGCCTCACCAATAACCTGTACAGCTGTAGCAAGACTTCCCTGCTTTTATACCAATCCTCAATCCATGTTAGTATATTACCCCTAATCCCATGAACCCTAATTTTGTTTAATAATCTCTTGTGTGGCACCTTATCGAATGCGTTCTGAAAATCCAAATGGACCACATCCACTGGTTCCCCCGATCTATTCTGCTAGTTACCAGCTCAAAAAACTTAAAACAGATTTAGAACATAAGAACATAAGAATTAGGAACAGGAGTAGGCCATCTAGCCCCTCGAGCCTGCTCCGCCACTCAACAAGATCATGGCTGATCTGGATGTGGACTCAGTTCCACTTACCTGCCCGCTCCCCATAACCCTTAATTCCCTTATTGGTTAAAAAATCTATCTATCTGTGATTTGAATATATTTAATGAGCTAGCCTCAACTGCTTCCCTGGGCAGAGAATTCCACAGATTCACAACCCTCTGGGAGAAGAAATTCCTTCTCAACTCTGTTTTAAATTGGCTCCCCTGTATTTTGAGGCTGTGCCCCCTAGTTCTAGTCTCCCCGACCAGTGGAAACAACCTCTCCGCCTCTATCTTGTCTATCCTTTTCATTATTTTAAATGTTTCTGCAAGATCACCCCTCATCCTTCTGAACTCCAACGAGTAAAGACCCAGTCTACTCAATCTATCATCATAAGGTAACCCCCTCATCTCCGGAATCAGCCGAGTGAATCGTCTCTGTACCCCCTCCAAAGCTAATATATCCTTCCTTAAGTAAGGTGACCAAAACTGCACGCAGTACTCCAGGTGCGGCCTCACCAATACCCTGTACAGTTGCAGCAGGACCTCCCTGCTTTTGTACTCCATCCCTCTCGCAATGAAAGCCAACATTCCATTCGCCTTCCTGATTACCTGCTGAACCTGCAAACTAACTTTTTGGGATTCATTTCATGCACAAGAACCCCCAGGTCCCTCTGCACTGCAGCATGTTGTAATTTCTCCCCATTCAAATAATATTCCCTTTTACTGTTTTTTTTTCCTAAGGTGGATGACCTCACATTTTCCGACATTGTATTCCATCTGCCAAACCTTAGCCCATTCGCTTAACCTATCCAAATCTCTTTGCAGCCTCTCTGTGTCCTCTATACAACCAGCTTTCCCACTAATCTTTCTGTCAAACGTGTTTTCCCTTTCATAAATCCATGTTGACTCTGCCCAATCCTCTTATTATTTTCTCAGTGCCCTTCATCGTGGAGTCGGGGGGGAGCAGTTGGAGGAGCAGCGGCGGCCTATAAAGGCCCAGTGGCAGTCCGGGGTCAGCGGCAGTCGGGGAGCTAGCTGCTGCTGCAGCAGAGTCTAAAGTAAGACAGAAGTAAAAAATAATCGAAGTGTGATGTCACAGCCGAGAGGGTAAGTGATTAGCTGGTTGATTGGTGAGTAGTTTTCTTTTTCTT
Organism: Pristiophorus japonicus; assembly: GCF_044704955.1. Lineage (NCBI taxonomy): Eukaryota > Metazoa > Chordata > Chondrichthyes > Pristiophoridae > Pristiophorus > Pristiophorus japonicus. The sequence goes on along the minus strand of NC_091984.1, from coordinate 8,126,729 downwards.
TACGTATCACGTGTAGTGAGTTGGTCTTACCGCAGGAGAAGGGTCCACAGCCAGCTAGGGAATGGAAGACCAGCAGGAAGGGCAGTGCAAGGAAGATAGTGCAGGGGTCCCCTGTGGTCATCCCCCTGCAAAACAGATACACTGCTTTGGGTACTGTTGGGGGGGATGACTCATCAGGGGAGGGCAGCAGCAGCCAAGTTCATGGCACCGTGGCTGGCTCTGCTGCACAGGAGGGCAGGAAAAAGATTGGGAGCGCGACAGTGATAGGGGATTCGATGGTGAGGGGAATAGATAGGCGTTTCTGCGGCTGCAACCGAGACTCCAGGATGGTATGTTGCCTCCCTGGTGCAAGGGTCAAGGATGTCATGGAGCGGGTGCAGGACATTCTGAAATGGGAGGGAGAACAGCCAGTTGTCGTGGTGCACATTGGTACCAACGACATAGGTAAAAAAAGGGATGAGGTCCTACGAAAAGAATTTAAGGAGCTAGGAGCTAAATTAAAAAGTAGGACCTCAAAAGTAGTAATCTCGGGATTGCTACCAGTGCCACGTGCTAGTCAGAGTAGGAATCGCAGGATAGCACAGATGAATATGTGGCTTGAGCAGTGGTGGAGCAGGGAGGGATTCAAATTCCTGGGGCATTGGAACCGGTTCTGGGGCAGGTGGGACCAGTACAAACCGGACGGTCTGCACCTGGGCAGGACCGGAACCAATGTCCTAGGGGGAGTGTTTGCTAGTGCTGTTGGGGAGGAGTTAAACTAATATTGCAGGGGGATGGGAACCTATGCAGGGAGCCAGAGGGAAACAAAAATGAGGCAAAAGCAAAATACAGAAAGGAGATGAGGAAAAGTGGAGGGCAGAGAAACCCAAGGCAAAGAACAAAAAGGGCCACTGTACAGCAAAATTCTAAAAGGACAAAGGGTGTTAAAAAAGAAAGCCTGAAGGCTTTGTGTCTTAATGCAAGGAGTATCCGCAATAAGGTGGATGAATTAACTGTGCAAATAGATGTTAACAAATATGATGTGATTGGGATTACGGAGACGTGGCTCCAGGATGATCAGGGCTGGGAACTCAACATCCAGGGGTATTCAATATTCAGGAAGGATAGAATAAAAGGAAAAGGAGGTGGGGTAGGATTGCTGGTTAAAGAGGAGATTAATGCAATAGTTAGGAAAGACATTAGCTTGGATGATGTGGAATCTATATGGGTAGAGCTGCAGAACACTAAAGGGCAAAAAACGTTCGTGAGAGTTGTGTACAGACCTCCAAACAGTAGGAGTGATGTTGGGGAGGGCATCAAACAGGAAATTAGGAGTGCATGCAATAAAGGTGCAGCAGTTATAATGGGTGACTTTAATATGCACATAGATTGGGCAAGCAAAACTGGAAGCAATACGGTGGAGGAGGATTTCCTGGAGTGCACAAGGGATGGTTTTCGAGACCAATATGTCGAGGAACCAACTAGAGGGGAGGCCATCTTAGACTGCGTGCTGTGTAATGAGAGAGGATTAATTAACAATCTCATTGTGCGAGGCCCCTTGGGGAAGAGTGATCATAATATGGTGGAATTCTGCATTAGGATGGAGAATGAAACAGTTAATTCAGAGACCATGGTCCAGAACTGAAAGAAGGGCAACTTTGAGGGTATGAGGCGTGAATTGGCTAAGATAGATTGGTGAATGATATTTAAGGGGTTGACTGTGGATGGGCAATGGCAGACATTTAGAGACCGCATGGATGAATTACAACAATTGTACATTCCTGTCTGGCGTAAAAATAAAAAAAGGAAGGTGGCTCAACCGTGGCTATCAAGGGAAATCAGGGATAGTATTAAAGCCAAGGAAGTGGCATACAAATTGGCCAGAAATAGCAGCGAACCCGGGGACTGGGAGAAATTTTGAACTCAGCAGAGGAGGACAAAGGGGAAATTGATGGGATTGAAGGCCGATAAATCCCCAGGGCCTGATGGACTGCATCCCAGAGTACTTAAGGAGGTGGCCTTGGAAATAGCGGATGCATTGACTGTCATTTTCCAACATTGCATTGATTCTGGATCAGTTCCTATCGAGTGGAGGGTAGCCAATGTAACCCCACTTTTTAAAAAAGGAGGGAGAGAGAAAGCAGGGAATTATAGACCGGTCAGCCTGACCTCAGTTGTGGGTAAAATGATGGAATCAATTATTAAGGATGTCATAGCAGCGCATTTGGAAAATGGTGACATGATAGGTCCAAGTCAGCATGGATTTGTGAAAGGGAGATCATGCTTGACAAATCTTCTGGAATTTTTTGAGGATGTTTCCAGTAAAGTGGACAAAGGAGAACCAGTTGATGTGGTATATTTGGACTTTCAGAAGGCTTTCGACAAGGTCCCACACAAGAGATTAATATGCAAAGTTAAAGCACATGGGATTGGGGGTAGTGTGCTGACGTGGATTGAGAACTGGTTGTCAGACAGGAAGCAAAGAGTAGGAGTAAATGGATACTTTTCAGAATAGCAGGCTGTGACTTGTGGGGTACCGCAGGGTTCTGTGCTGGGGCCCCAGCTGTTTACATTGTACATTAATGATTTAGGTGAGGGGATTAAATGTAGTATCTCCAAATTTGCGGATGACACTAAGTTGGGTGGCAGTGTGAGCTGCGAGGAGGATGCTATGAGGCTGCAGAGTGACTTGGATAGGTTAGGTGAGTGCGCAAATGCGTGGCAGATGAAGTATAATGTGGATAAATGTGAGGTTATCCACTTTGGTGGTAAAAACATAGAGACAGACTATTATCTGAATGGTGACAGTTTAGGAAAAGGGGAGGTGCAACGAGACCTGGGTGTCATGGTACATCAGTCATTGAAGGTTGGCATGCAGGTACAGCAGGCGGTTAAGAAAGCAAATGGCATGTTGGCCTTCATAGCGAGGGGATTTGAGTACAGGGCCAGGGAGCTGTTGCTACAGTTGTACAGGGCCTTGGTGAGGCCACACCTGGAGTATTGTGTACAGTTTTGGTCTCCTAACTTGACGAAGGACATTCTTGCTATTGAGGGAGTGCAGCGAAGATTCACCAGACTGATTCCCGGGATGGTGGGACTGACCTATCAAAAAAGACTGGATCAACTGGGCTTGTATTCACTGGAGTTCAGAAGAATGAGAGGGGACCTCATAGAAACGTTTAAAATTCTGACGGGTTTGGACAGGTTGGATGCAGGAAGAATGTTCCCAATGTTGGGGAAGTCCAGAACCAGGCGTCACAGTCTCAGGATAAGTGGTAAGCCATTTAGGACCGAGATGAGGAGAAACTTCTTCACCCAGAGAGTGGTGAACCTGTGGAATTCTCTACCACAGAAAGTAGTTGAGGCCAATTCACTAAATATATTCAAAAGGGAGTTAGATGAAGTCCTTACTACTCGGGGGATCAAGGGGTATGGCGTAAAAGCAGGAATGGGGTACTGAAGTTTCATGTTCAGCCATGAACTCATTGAATGGTGGTGCAGGCTAGAAGGGCTGAATGGCCTGCTCCTGCACCTATTTTCTATGTTTCTATGTTTATCTTTTTTCTTTTTCTTATCAGTCGTAAACCTTGTCGTGGTTGCCAAATGAAGTAATTTAAGGGTTAAGTCATGGCAGGAGAGCCCAGACCCCTGAAATGCTCCTCGTGTGCTGTGTGGGAAATCAGGGACACTTCCTGTCATGTATGCAACCTTCATACAACTTCATGTAACCTTCATGTAACTGTAACCTTCATGCAACCACACTGTACACTGCAGTCAGTCGAGGAGGCGGGAACTCGGAGCAGCGCGAGTCCGGGGTCGGCGAGAGGCCTATAAAGGCCAGCGGGAGTCGAGCAGTTCGAGCAGTCAGTCGAGGAGGCGGGAACTCGGAGCAGTGCGAGTCCGGGGTCGGCGAGAGGCCTATAAAGGCCAGCGGGAGTCGAGCAGGTCGAGCAGTCAGTCGAGGAGGCGGGAACTCGGAGCAGTGCGAGTCCAGGGTCGGCGAGAGGCCTATAAAGGCCAGCGGGAGTCGAGCAGTTCGAGCAGTCAGTCGAGGAGGTGGGAACTCGGAGCAGCGCGAGTCCGGGTTCGGCGAGAGGCCTATAAAGGCCAGCGGGAGTCGAGCAGTTCGAGCAGTCAGTCGAGGAGGTGGGAACTCGGAGCAGCGCGAGTCCGGAGTCGGCGAGAGGCGGGGCTTGTGCAGCTACAGGGAGAAGGCAAAAAAGAAGTATAAAGAAACAGAAAGGTGACGTCACAGCCAAGTGGGTAAGTGATTGGCTGGTGATTGGTGAGTAGTTTTTCTTTTTTCTCTTCTATAACAGTCAGTAACTTTTAATATTGTTGTTGCCAATTTAAGTGTATCTAAGGGTGAATTCATGACAGGGGAGCTCGGTCACGTGATATGCTCCTCCTGTACCATGTGGGAACTCAGGGACACTTCCGGTGTCCCTGACGATTACGTGTGCGGGACGTTTATCCACCTCCAGCTCCTGACGGACCGCGTTGCGGAATTGGAGCTGAGGGTGGATTCACTCTGGAGCATCCACGATGCTGAGAACGATGTGAGTAGCACGTGTAGCGAGTTGGTCTTACCGCAGGAGATGGGTCCACAGCCAGCTAGGGAATGGAAGACCAGCAGGAAGAGTAGTGCAACGAAGGTAGTACAGGTGAGCCCTGTAGTCATCCCCCTGCAAAACAGATACACCGCTTTGGGTACTGTTGGGGGGGATGACTCATCAGGGGCGGGCAGCAGCAGCCAAGTTCATGGCACCGTGGCTGGCTCTGCTGCACAGGAGGGCAGGAAAAAGAGTGGGAGAGCAATAGTGATAGGGGATTCAATTGTGAGGGGAATAGATAGGCGTTTCTGCGGCCGCAACCGAGACTCCAGGATGGTATGTTGCCTCCCTGGTGCAAGGGTCAAGGATGTCTCGGAGCGGGTGCAGGACATTCTAAAAAGGGAGGGAGAACAGCCAGTTGTCGTGGTGCACATTGGTACCAATGACATAGGTAAAAAAAGGGATGAGGTCCTACGAAACGAATTTAAGGAGCTGAGAGCTAAATTAAAAAGTAGGACCTCAAAAGTAATAATCTCGGGATTGCTACCAGTGCCACGTGCTAGTCAGAGTAGGAATCGCAGGATAGTGCAGATGAATACATGACTTGAGCAGTGGTGCAGCAGGGAGGGATTCAAATTCCTGGGGCATTGGAACCGGTTCTGGGGGAGGTGGGACCAGTACAAACCGGACGGTCTGCACCTGGGCAGGACCGGAACCAATGTCCTGGGGGGAGTGTTTGCTAGTGCTGTTGGGGAGGAGTTAAACTAATATTGCAAGGGGATGGGAACCAATGCAGGGAGACAGAGGGAAACAAAAAGGAGACAAAAGCAAAAGACAGAAAGGAGATGAGGAAAAGTGGAGGGCAGAGAAACCCAAGAAAAAGAACAAAAAGGGCCACTGTACAGCAAAATTCTAAAAGGACAAAGGGTGTTAAAAAAACAAGCCTGAAGGCTTTGTTTCTTAATGCAAGGAGTATCCGCAATAAGGTGGATGAATTAACTGTGCAAATCGATGTTAACAAATATGATGTGATTGGGATTACGGAGACGTGGCTCCAGGATGATCAGGGCTGGGAACTCAACATCCAGGGGTATTCAACATTCAGGAAGGATAGAATGAAAGGAAAAGGAGGTGGGGTAGCATTGCTGGTTAAAGAGGAGATTAATGCAATAGTTAGGAAGGACATTAGCTTGGATGATGTGGAATCTATATGGTTAGAGCTGCAGAACACCAAAGGGCAAAAAACGTTAGTGGGAGTTGTGTACAGACCTCCAAACAGTAGTAGTGATGTTGGGGAGGGCATCAAACAGTAAATTAGGAGTGCATGCAATAAAGGTGCAGCAGTTATAATGGGTGACTTTAATATGCTGTGGAAATGTATTTTTATCTAAGCTGATACCATACGGTATTTGTGTGCCCTTTGCAATATATATATATCAAAATGGAGTCCTGGCCCTTCCAGAACTTTCTGCATTTTAGCAGTCAGCTTGCATAAACAGCTAAACCTGGTTTGAGATGGCTGATGGCCATCAGACAGCTAGGAGACAAGTCATGCTGAGACAAGTACCCCCCCATGGTGCTTTCCTATTGTCTACACTACAGGAGTTCCATGTCACCCCACCCTTATCTTCTAGCCATTATCTCTTGCAGAGACCTCATCCATTTGATGCAAACAGATAAACTGACCAGGAAATTGAACTTTCCTGACACAATACAAGACAGGTGATAGCCCATTACCTATGACTCATGGAGTAATGGCCGGCTGGCCAACTGATAACCCTGACAAAAGGAAATATCTGGATACCATGTCAGGACCAGGATATAGTAATTAACTCTTTATCTGTATTCACTGACTGTGAGACAGAGCAATACACAGGGAGAGGCCATAACTTGGGTTTTACTGTATAAATATCTTGTTAAACTGAACCATTTCGGAGGTGTTCGCTTAGCCCTTGACTGAGTGTAACCTGCCCCTTGCTAGCAAGTAAATTAAAGAAACTTCTACCGGAGCTGTAAGTGTCGGAGTCATTCTTTTCGGAGGTCGAGATTTCGACAGTTATAACTTGGAGGTTCCACTGAGATGCATACTCTCTGTCCTGTGAGTAAAACGGATACAGGCATAGTGCCTCTCCAGTGAAAGGCTTCAGTGGCCAAACAAGGTGAGCCTTTTGCTCACAAGAGGTTTCTTCACTGTTGAATCGCATATGTAATCTGTTGTCCACAGGGGAGGTACTGCAATCTACAAGACTCGGCATTTAAAAGCTAAAGGTATTTTTTATAACCATTTCTTTCTCAGCTCGCCAGCAGAAGAGAACAGGTTCTGGAAAAATCTCGAAACAGCCCGGGGAAGGTTTCAGTAGGTAAGGGAGCGCTAGTTGATCGAAAAGGGTTCCAGGTTCTTATGTGATAAGATTTTTATTGTTTTTAATTCGGAAGGGGTTCTTATGTGATAAGCCTAAAAAAAAAAGAAAGCGCTAATCGATCGAAGGTTCTTATGTGATAAGATTTTTATTGTTTTTAATTCGGAAGGGGTTCTTATGTGATAAGAGTACAGGAAAAAAAAAAAGAAAGCGCAATCGATCAAAGGTTCTTATGTTATAAGAGTTTGGGTATGGAACCATAAGTTTTATCAGTTTTTTATTAGGATAAGTTAAGGACTAGGTCTGTAGTGGCGTACAACGCAGACTGAGAATATTGTTTGTTGTCCTTGTTATACTGTTGTGTGCAATACCTTTGTGAGAGATTGCCATTAGAGAAACGGGAAGAGTCACTAGGGAAAATTGTGATTCGGAAAAAAAAACACAAGGATTGATTAAGAAAAGAAACAGTAACTGATTGATCAACTACGGTTGGTTCGTTCCAACATATCTCACACACCCAGACTGAGCCCGAATTAAGAGCCTTTTCAGGCCACGTAACGGCCAGGAGAAGTGAGCGTAGAGAACTCAGTTGGCTGAAAGGATTGTGAGGTCAGAAACTGTGGAAAATCTGAAATCATCCAGAAAAGGTGCCGGAGCAAGTTAAAACACCACAAAAGGCACACCAGCCTATGTCATGCTCCAGAATTGTGGTCAGTCTTCAATTGACCAAAGAAACAAAAACCGGTAAAGTGGACTAAGGGTGAAAACAGGCCATTTCCACCCGATGGTTCATTTAATTTAGAGAGAACAACATGTCTCGAGGAGTGAATTATAAACAGAGATCCAGGTCGAAAAAAAAAGGAAAGTAATAGAAAAGGCCTGGGTTCCGATTCTTCAAGCCCATGTAAAATTAACAGAGGAAGTAAATCAAATGTAAAAAAAAAGAGAACCTGATAGTGACTTATGGATTCAAAAAAAAAATAAAGCTCGCAAAAAAAAAAAGCTTTATTGAATGGAGAGACTTTTGTGAATGTCTTGTCTTTGAATGAGAGTGCTTCTGTGTTTTTTCCTTGTGTCTGGAAACCTGTTTGGAAAGGTTGTGGAGCTGCCTGTTTGTTTTAGCTCCACCCACTTTTTCAAACAAAGTGAAGTTTTTTAACCCTTCATAGTGTTGTCCTGTATGTGGGAAGTTTAAGACATTTTAAGTTAGAAGCGCAGGTGTGGATTTATTCGGATGAGAAGTTACGGAGCTAGGAAATGCACAAAGGATAGGTTTGTTGAGACATGGTCCCGGTGGTTAAAAGTTGTTATGTTTTTTTTTAAAAAAAGCCTTTGTGGGTCTCTCGAGGTGCAGGCTGGGGGAGTACACATCATTGTCCTTGGTGTAAAATCTTGGTACAAAAGCTTCTAGCTCAGTAAGAGGATTTGTTTTTGATAAAGAGTGGCAGTACAATAGTTGAATTGGGATTTTGAGATATTTCAGGTGATCTCCTTGATCAACATTTTGAGTGCATTGGAAAAATCTTGGGTTTGGAAGCCTTTTAATTATAAAACAAGTACTTTACATTCTGTGATCTGGGAATCACTATAAGCATAAATGATAAGTCCGTGTAACACACCGATTCTTCCGGTTCAGAAGCCCAATAGTGACAAATGGAGGTTTGTCAATGACCTACGAGCTGTGAATGAATCTGCTATATTCTCACAATGCTTAAAGAAGGATTTGGAATGAAGTATCCCGGAATGCTTTCCAGAGTCTTAAGCAGCCCCTTACTTCAGCACCAGCCTTGGGATTGCCAGATTACACTGAGCTATTCAACTTATTTGTGCATCACAAGTCGGGTTTTGCACAATCTGTTTTGACTCAGTTACATGGGGACAGGCAGCGACCGATAGCATATTTCAGTACCCAACTAGACCCAGTGGCACGCGGACTACCAGGATGTCTTCCTTCGTTGGCAGCAGCTTATTATGCTATGCAACAGGCTCAGACAATAACTCTAAATCATCAGACCATTTTGTATATCCCACACTCTGTCAAGATTTTACTTACTAAATGTGCCACCCAACACCTAACCTCCGCAAGAACCACTAAATACGAGGTCGAACTGTTATCAAATCCGAACCTTATCATCAAAAGATGCACTACCTTAAATCCAGCCACTCTACTCCCCACGGAAGACGACGGCGAACCCCATTCATGTGAAATGGTAACCGAAGTAGTGACTAAACCACGTATCAATCTAACAGATGTACCAATGTGTAACCCTGATCTAATGTACTATGTTAACGGATCAGCCCTATGAAATGATAGGGGCCAACCTAGAGCGGCTTATGCAATTGTAACTCAGTTTAATGTTGTCGAAACAGCCTCTCTTCCAGACTCCTTTTCAGCCCAACAAGCCGAATTGTTTGCGTTAACTTGAGCCTGTATTCTAGCTGAAGGACACACAGTTAATATCTACACTGACTCCAGGTATGCTTTTGGGGTATCACATGACTATGGACAAATTTGGAAGATTCGCGGGTACCTGACTTCTTCAGGAACCCCTATCAAAAATGCAGAACAAGTGGAAAATCTCCTGCGAGCCATTCAATGCCCCTTGAAACTTGCCAATATCAAATGCCAAGCACATACAGGCCAGTCGAATGAGGTGGCACTTGGGAATGCCAGAGCTGATAATGCAGCTAAGTCAGCAGCTCTGTCAAAAGGGGGGATGCAGGTGTCATTGTTCCCACTAAGGAAAAATAATTGCTCAGACCCGCCACCCACTATTAATGACGTGCTGGCCTTTCAGACACAGGCCAGTACGGAGGAGGTGGTGACCTGGACGAAGGATCAATGTTATAAAAATCCAGATCCTTACTTCCATGGATTGCCCGATGTGTTCATACATTCACACATGTAGGCAAAGGGGGATTGGCAGATTATATTTTGGCAACTTGGTATGCACCAGGTATTTCGGCAATTGCAAAACAAATCTGTGAAAATTGTGTTACCTGTCAGACAATGAATCCGGGTAAGACGGAAAAAATAGAATCTGCCTCCCACCCAAATCCAGTCGGGCCTTTTGTACATTTACAAATGGATTTTATTGAATTACCTATGTGTATGGGATTCAAGTATGTATTAGTTATTGTAGATGTGTTCTCTAGATGGATTGAAGCCTTTCCATGTAAAAAGGCCGATGCCACTGCTGTTGCTAAATGTTTGTTAAAAGAAATTGTACCGCGCTTCGGAATCCCTGCTAAGCTTTCTAGTGATAACGGGTCACATTTCACGGGAACTGTTATAAGAGAAATGTGTAAAGCTTTGCAGATTAATCAACGTTTTCATTGCAGTTATCATCCACAATCAGCTGGACTTGTTGAAAGATATAATGGAATGCTTAAAAATAAGCTGGCAAAACTATGCAATGACACTGGACTGAAATGGACAGAACTGCTGCCCTTGGCTTTGATGGTAATGCGATCTACAACCAACAGAACAACAGGCCTGTCACCGCATGAGATAGTTATGGGACGTCCCCAACGACTACCCTTTACAGCACCATTTACTGCAAAACAGATGGACATCCACAAAATGGAGGAAAATATGTTGAATTATTGTATTGCACTAACCAAATGTATTTCCAGCTTTCATTCACAGGTAAAGGAAGCCCAAGTCAAGCCAGCGGAAGGGAAGTGTCATAACCTGGAGCCAGGGGAATTCGTTTACATCAAGATTTTTAAAAGAAAAAGCAGTCTACAGCCAAGATTCGAAGGACCATACCAGGTCTTGCTGGCGACCAATACTGCAATCAAGGTAAAGGAAAGACCAACATGGATCCACGCATCCCATTGCAAACGGGCACCCGACCAGGAGGAAGGGAAGAAGGAACCAGAGGAACAGAAAAAGGAAGACTGAATAAGGAACTGTATGGACTATGGGGACTGATGGTGCTGGGCTTGACAGGGTTTTATTTTGCATTATTGATTACACCAGGGGTACAGACCCGCCACCGAAGGGAATTGCAAGTAAATGTATTTATGGCACTGAATCATAAGTATGCTTAAGAAAGAAACTTGTCGAGTTGTTGGATATGTTCCCATGTACCTGTCCACTCCGAAGTGGGTATTCCCCTGAGATCTGTCCCCTTTAACGAATCAGAAATGGTAGAATGGTTGACAGTGCCAAATAGGACAAAACTAACTAAGGGGCCAGAAACGAAGGAGCAAATAGAATGGAGGTCGGCAAGGTATAAACTTACAGCCTTCCAGGGATGGTACTAGCCCAATTATGATAATAACCATCAGCCTCCCTTCCTAAGCATTACTCCCAGAATAGGAAATCCTGAAGGTATAATATGCCTAGTGAGTAATGAGACTGCAGGACCAGAAATGGGGCGCAGCAAGTGTTCCCAAATTACTAAATGACAAGCCACAACTAATCCCACTGAGAGAAAGATAGCAACTGTTGGCTGGACAATGGTCCATAACAAAGCCCCAGGTAAAGGGTGGGAAGGTGAGACCACTCGAGTATGGATAGTGCGAAAGGACCAGGAGCTGACGTCCTATAATTGCACCTACTTTATTTGTGGCCATAAAGCCTACCCATGGTTACCAGCCAACTGGACAGGGTCCTATTACTTAGGATATGTGGTACCCTTTATCAGATCAATAAAGACTCTAAGGGATGCCTATGGAAGCCACAGATTTAAACGGGATTTGACGTGGCTAAACGGAATATTCAAGGTAATGGTGCCACCCTATGGAATAGCATCGACCGAATGGCAGTTACGGGAACTGGCTAACTTAGTCGAATCAGAATCCAACGCAACTTCCCAAGCCTTTGAAGGGATAAATGACGAAATGGTAGCTATTCGAACAGTGGCTCTCCAAAATCGTATGGCCTTACATTATCTCCTAGCCAAGGAGGGAGGGACATGCGCATTAATAGGTGAAGAATGCTGTACGCATATCCCGGATAAATCAGAAGATATCGGCAGTCTAGCTGAAAACATCAGGAAAAAGGTAATAGAGTATAAACAGACAGTTGGCCAGGACGGTATCACCTTGTGGGGTTGGGCATCAGGATGGTTGTGAGCCCTGGGGAAATCTGTGGTACAGGGTTTGATCATATTCCTGCTGATAGCCTTCGCCCTGTATCTATTATTTGTCGTCGTTAAGTGTTGCTGTGCCAGGGTGGGAGAAACTATGTTACCTACCGAGACCACGGCTAGAGTTATGGTAGCAACAACTGCTGAGGGCTCTTGTGTGGAAATGGAAATGGAGAGACTGTACAAGATCAGAATGGATTAAGTTGTCCGTGTGAAGGACAAAATGGGGGAATGTGGAAATGTATTTTTATCTAAGCTGATACCATACGGTATTTGTGTGCCCTTTGCAATATATATATATCAAAATGGAGTCCTGGCCCTTCCAGAACTTTCTGCATTTTAGCAGTCAGCTTGCATAAACAGCTAAACCTGGTTTGAGATGGCTGATGGCCATCAGACAGCTAGGAGACAAGTCATGCTGAGACAAGTACCCCCCCATGGTGCTTTCCTATTGGCTACACTACAGGAGTTCCATGTCACCCCACCCTTATCTTCTAGCCATTATCTCTTGCAGAGACCTCATCCATTTGATGCAAACAGATAAACTGACCAGGAAATTGAACTTTCCTGACACAATACAAGACAGGTGATAGCCCATTACCTATGACTCATGGAGTAATGGCCGGCTGGCCAACTGATAACCCTGACAAAAGGAAATATCTGGATACCATGTCAGGACCAGGATATAGTAATTAACTCTTTATCTGTATTCACTGACTGTGAGACAGAGCAATACACAGGGAGAGGCCATAACTTGGGTTTTACTGTATAAATATCTTGTTAAACTGAACCGTTTCGGAGGTGTTCACTTAGCCCTTGACTGAGTGTAACCTGCCCCTTGCTAGCAAGTAAATTAAAGAAACTTCTACCGGAGCTGTAAGTGTCGGAGTCATTCTTTTCGGAGGTCGAGATTTCGACAATGCACATAGATTGGGCTAACCAAACTGGAAGCAATACGGTGGAGGAGGATTTCCTGGAGTGCATAAGGGATGGTTTTCTAGACCAATATGTCAAAGAACCAACTAGGGGGGAGGCCATCTTAGATTGGATGTTGTTTATGAGAGAGGATTAATTAGCAATCTCTTTGTGCAAGGCCCCTTGGGAAAGAATGACCATAATATGGTGGAATTCTGCATTAGGATGGAGAATGAAACAGTTAATTCAGAGACCATGGTCCAGAACTTAAAGAAGGGTAACTTTGAAGGTATGAGGCGTGAATTGGCTAGGATAGATTGGTGAATGATACTTAAGGGATTGACTGTGGATGGGCAATGGCAGACATTTAGAGACCGCATGGATGAACTACAACAATTGTACATTCCTGTCTGGCGTAAAAATAAAAAAGGGAAGGTGGCTCAACCGTGGCTATCAAGGGAAATCAGGGATAGTATAAAAGCCAAGGAAGTGGCATACAAATTGGCCAGAAATAGCAGAGAATCCGGGGACTGGGAGAAATTTAGAACTCAGCAGAGGAGGATAAAGGTTTGATTAGGGCAAGGAAAATGGAGTACGGGAAGAAGCTTGCAGGGAACATTAAGGCGGATTGCAAAATTTTCTATAGGTATGTAAAGAGAAAAAGGTTAGTAAAGACAAACGTAGGTCCCCTGCAGTCAGAATCAGAGGAAGTCATAACTGGGAACAAAGAAATGGCAGACCAATTGAACAAGTACTTTAGTTCAGTATTCACTAAGGAGGACACAAACAACCTTCCGGAGATAAAAGGGGTCAGAGGGTCTAGTAAGGAGGAGGAACTGAGGGAAATCCTTATTAATCGGGAAATTGTGTTGGGGAAATTGATGGGATTGAAGGCCGATAAATCCCCAGGGCCTGATGGACTGCATCCCAGAGTACTTAAGGAGGTGGCCTTGGAAATAGTGGATGCATTGACAGTCATTTTCCAACATTCCATTGATTCTGGATCAGTTCCTATCGAGTGGAGGGTAGCCAATGTAAACCAACTTTTTAAAAAAGGAGGGAGAGAGAAAACAGGGAATTATAGACCGGTCAGCCTGACCTCAGTAGTAGGTAAAATGATGGAATCAATTATTAAGGATGTCATAGCAGCGCATTTGGAAAGGGGTGACATGATGGGTCCAAGTCAGCATGGATTTGTGAAAGGGAAATCATGCTTGACAAATCTTCTGGAATTTTTTGAGGATGTTTCCAGTAGAGTGGACAAGGGAGAACCAGTTGATGTGGTATATTTGGACTTTCAGAAGGCTTTCGACAAGGTCCCACACAAGAGATTAATGTGCAAAATTAAACCACATGTGATTGAGGGTAGTGTGCTGACATGGATTGAGAACCGGTTGTCAGACAGGAAGCAAAGAGTAGGAGTAAATGGGCACTTTTCAGAACGGCAGGCAGTGACCCGTGGGGTACCGCAAGGTTCTGTGCTGGGGCCCCACACTGTACATTAATGATTTAGACAAGGGGATTAAATGTCGTATCTCCAAATTTGCGGATGACACTAAGTTGGGTGGCAGTGTGAGCTGCGAGGAGGATGCTATGAGGCTGCAGAGCGACTTGGATAGTATGTTGAGTGAGCAAATGCATGGCAGATGAAGTATAATGTGGATAAATGTGAGGTTATCCACTTTGCTGGTAAAAACTGAGAGACAGACGATTATCTGAATGGTGACAGATTAGGAAAAGCGGAGGTGCAACGAGACCTGGGTGTCATGGTACATCAGTCATTGAAGGTTGGCATGCAGGTACAGCAGGCACAGCAGGCAGTTAAGAAAGCAAATGGCATGTTGGCCTTCATAGCGAGGGAATTTGAGTACAGGGGCAGGGAGGTGTTGCTACAGTTTTACAGGGCCTTGGTGAGGCCACACCTGGAGTATTGTGTACAGTTTTGGTCTCCTAACTTGAGGAAGGACATTCTTGCTATTGAGGGAGTGCAGCGAAGCTTCACCAGACTGATTCCCGGAATGGTGGGACTGACCTATCAAGAAAGACTGGATCAACTCGGCTTGTATTCACTGGAGTTCAGAAGAATGAGAGGGGACCTCATAGAAACGTTTAAAATTCTGACGGGTTTAGACAGGTTAGATGCAGGAAGAATGTTCCCAATGTTGGGGAAGTCCAGAACCAGGGGACACAGTCTAATGATAAGGGGTAAGCCATTTAGGACCGAGATGAAGAGAAACTTCTTCACCCAGAGAGTGGTGAACCTGTGGAATTCTCTACCACAGAAAGTTGTTGAGGCCAATTCACTAAATATATTCAAAAGGGAGTTAGATGAAGTCCTTACTACTAGGGGGATCAAGGGGTATGGCGAGAAAGCAGGAAGGGCTATTGAAGTTTCATGTTCAGCCATGAACTCATTGAATGGCGGTGCAGGCTAGAAGGGCCGAATGGCCTACTGCTGCACCTATTTTCTATTTTTCTATGTTTCTATGTTTCTATATGTCCTGGAAATGCACACCTTGACCACAGGGCGTGAACCTTTAGGAGGCACTCCTCACCTGGGCACTCAGGTATTTAAAGGGAGATCCCACGTGGATTGATCACTTCTTGGTCCTGGGAATAAAGAAAGGTCACACAGTGACTGTGTCTGCAGTACATGCCTCGTGTGATTCAGTAGCAAGGTGCAGGGACTCCGCATTTGGCGATGAGAAATGGGAATCACCGAACCAAGAGGATCACCACCGGTAGCACATAGGAACGTTATTGTGTGGGTGAGGACTGGGACGACTTCGGTGAGAGACACCAGCAGAGTTTCGTCGCGAAGGACTGGCTGAGAGCGACAGCGGCTGACAAGCGGAGGGCGCATCTACTGACCAGCTGCGGACCAAAGCCGTATGCGCTGATGAAAGACCTGCTCGCACCCGCAAATCCGGCGGACAAGTCCTTCGTAGAGCTCAGCCAGCTGATCATTGAGCATCTCAAACCAGCGAGTAGCGTACATACACCGGCGTCGGGAGGGACAAAACATCTCGGACTTCGTTGCAGACCTGCGGCGCTTGGCCAGTCTCTGTAAGTTCCCAGACGCCTGCAGCGGGGAGATGTTAAGTGACTTTTTCATTGAGGGCATTAGTCATGCCGGGATTTTCAGGAAGCTCAAAGTGACCAAGGACTTGACTTTAGAAAGGGCGGCGTTGATAGCTCAGACCTTTATGGCAGGGGAAGAGGAGACCAAGCTAATTTACACACGCAGCCCTGGTTCCAACGTGGCGATGGACCAGTGAGTTAACATTGAGAACACGGCTCAGGACCCCGCAGGCAGGCAAGGGCATGTTGAAACCGGCCAGGCAGCAACAGACGCTAGGGTGGGCCCGCAACAGGGACAATGGAAAGGGGATCGGCCGCAAACACTTGGACCAAGTAAAGAAAAGGTTCAGCATAGACACGGAGGAACCTGAGGAAGAGCATGAGATGTTACCCACACCACTGCCAGTGGATGAGCAACAAGGACATTCACCAACATGCACAGTCCCTGGGGCCAGCCCGGACAGGCCGGAATCACCTCAGGTGACAGAGATGCATGCCAAGGCTCAGCCACCAGAGCCTCAACTACGGCGCTCCACGAGAGAGAGTCGACCACCTGAAAGACTTAAACTTTGACACAAAAAGACGTGAGGGGGGAGGTGATGTCATGTATGCAACTTTCATACAACTGTAACCTTCATGTAACTGTAACCTTCATGCAACCACACTGTACACTGTATATATGTCCTGGAAATGCACACCTTGACCACAGGGGGTGAACTTTTGGGAGACACTCCTCACCTGGACACTCAGGTATTTAAAGGAAGGTCCCACGCAGGGTCATCATTTCTTGGTCCTGGGAATAAAGAAAGGTCATGCAGTGACTGTGTCTGCAGTACATGGCTCGTGTGATTCAGTAGCAAGGTGCAGGGACACCACACTTCCAGTACCCCTGACTACTATGTGTGCGGGAAGTGTATCCAACTGCAGCACCTGACAGACCACATTGCAGCACTGAGCTGCGCATGGATTCACTCTGGAGCATCCGTGATGCTGAGGATGTCGTGAATAGCATGCTTAGTGAGTTGGTCACACCACAGGTAAAGGTTACACAAGCAGATAGGGAATGGGTGACCATCAGGCAGAGCAGGAGTAGGAAGGTAGCGCAGGGATCTCCTGTGGTCATCTCGCTCCAAAACAAATGTACCGTTTTGGGTACTGTTGGGGGAGATGGCTCATCAAGGGAAGGCAGCAGCATCCAATTTCATGGCACCATGGGTGGCTTTGCTGCGCAGGAGGGCAGGAAAAAGAGTGGGAGAGCTATAGTGAAAGGGGATTCTATATAAGAAGAATAGATAGGTGTTTCTGCAGCAACAAATGAGACTCCAGGATGGTACATTGCCTCTCTGGTGCAAGGGTCAAGGATGTCTTGGAACAGTTGCAGGGCATTTTGGAGGGAGAGGGTGAAAAGCTAGTTGTCGTGGTGCATATAGTTACCAACGATATAGGTAAAAAGCGGGATGAGATCCCTGAATTTAGGGAGCTAGGAGTTAATTTAAAAAGTAGGATCTCTAAGGTAATCTCAGGATTGCAACCAGTGCCACATGCTAGTCAGAGTAAGAATCGTAGGATAGTTAAGATGAATACGTGGCTTGAGGAATGGTGCAAGAGGGAGGGATTCAAATTCCTGGAACATTGGAACCAGTACTAGGGGAGGTGGGACCAGTACAAACTGGACGGTTTCCACCTGGGCAGGACTGGAACCAATGTCCGAGGGGGAGTGTTTGTTAGTGCTGTTGGGGAGGATTTAAATTAATAGGGCAGGGGGATGGGAACCTATGCAGGGACAGAGGGAAGTAAAATGGGGTCAGAAGCCAAATATATAAAGGAGAAAAGTAAAATTGGAGGGCAGAAAAATCAAAGGCAAAAATCAAAAAGGGCCACATTACAACATAATTCTAAAAGGACAAAGTGTGTTAAAAAAACAAGCCTGAAAGCGATGTGTCTCAATGCGAAGAGCATTCGTAATAAGGTGGATGAATTACCTGCGCAGATAGCTGTTAACGGATATGATGCAATTGGGGTTACGGAGATATGGCTTCAGGGTGACCAAGGCTGGGAACTCAACATTCAAGGATATTCAATATTCAGGAAAGATAGACAGAAAGGAAAAGGAGGTGCGGTAGCATTACTGGTTAAAGAGGAGATTAACACAATAGTAAGGAAGGACATTAGCGTGGATGAGGTGGAATTTGTATGGGTAGAGCTGCGGAACACCAAAGGGCAGAAAACGCTAGTGGGAGTTGTGTACAGACCACCAAACAGTAATAGTGAGGTTGGGCATCAAACAGGAAATTAGGGATGCGTGCAATAAAGGTACAGCAGTTATCATGGGTGACTTTAATCTACATACAGATTGGGTGAAACAAACTGGTAGCAATACGGTGGAGGAGGATTTCCTGGAGTATATAAGGGATGGTTTTCTAGTCCAATATGTCGAGGAACCAACGAGAGAGCTGGCCATCCTAAACAGGGAGTTGCGTAATGAGAGAGGATTAATTAGCAATCTTGTTGTGCGAGGCCCCTTGGGGAAAAGTGACCATAATATGGTAGAATTCTTCATTAAGATGGAGAGTGACACAGTTAATTCAAAGACCTGAGTCCTGAACTTAAAGAAAGGTAACTTTGATGGTATGAGACGTGAATTGGCTAGGATAGACT
This sequence comes from Pristiophorus japonicus, assembly GCF_044704955.1. Taxonomy (NCBI): domain Eukaryota; kingdom Metazoa; phylum Chordata; class Chondrichthyes; family Pristiophoridae; genus Pristiophorus; species Pristiophorus japonicus. The sequence continues at coordinate 8,108,084 of NC_091984.1, read as the reverse complement.
GGTGCATGATACTTAAAGGGTTGACGGTGGATAGGCAATGGCAGACATTTAAAGATCACATGTGTGAACTTCAACAATTGTACATCCCTGTCTGGTATAAAAATAAAACGGGGAAGGTGGCTCAATCGTGGCTTACAAGGGAAATTAGCGATAGTGTTAAATCTAAAGAAGAAGCAAATAAAGTGGCCAAAACAAACAGCAAACCTGAGGACTGGGAGCAATTTAGAATTCAACAGAAGAGGACAAAGGGTTTAATTAGGAGGGGGAAAATAGAATATGAGAGTAAGCTTGCAGGACACATAAAAACTGACTGCAAAAGCTTCTACAAATATGTGAAGAGAAAAAGATTAGTGAAGATAAATGAGGGTCCTTACAGTCAGAATCAGGTGAATTTATAATGGGGAACAAAGAAATGGCAGACCAATTGGATAAATAATTTGGTTCTGTCTTCACTAAGGAAGACACAAATAACCTTCCGGAAAAACTAGGGACCGAGGGTCTAGCGAGAAGGAGGAACTAAAGGAAATCCTTATTAGTCAGCAAATTGTGTTCGGAAAATTGATGGGATTGAAGGCTGATAAATCCCGAGGGCCTGATAGTCTGCATCCCAGAGTACTTAAGGGAGTGTCCAGAGAAATAGTGGATGCATTGGTGGTCATTTTCCAAAATTCTATACACTCTGGATCAGTTCCTATGGACTGCAGGGTAGCTAATGTAACCGCAGTTTTTAAAAAAGGAGGAAGAGAGAAAACAGGGAATTATAGGCCGTTTAGCCTGACATCGGGCGTAGGGAAAATGTTGGAATCAATTATTAAAGATGTAATTGCAGCGTATTTGGAAAACAGTGATAGGATCAGTCCAAGTCAGCATGGATTTATGAAAGGGAAATCATGCTTGACAAATCTTCTAGAATTTTTTGAGGATGTAACTAGAAGATGGACAAGGGGGAGCCAGTGGATGTGGTATATTTAGACTTTCAAAAGGCTTTTGACAAGGTCCCACATAAGAGATTAGTGTGCAAAATTAAAGCACATGGTGTTAGGCGTAATGTATTGACGGAGATAGAGAACTGGTTGGCAGACAGGAAGCAAAGAGTAGGAATAAAAGGGTCTTTTTCAGAATGGCAGGCAGTGACTAGTGGGCTACCGCAAGGTTCAGTGCTGGGACTCCAGCTATTTACAATATACATTCATGATTTGGACAAAGGAATTGAATGTAATATCTTCAAGTTTGCAGATGACATGAAGCTGGATGGCAGTGTGAGCTGTGAGGAGGTTGCTAAGAGGCCGCAGGGTGACTTGGACAGGTTAGGTGACTGGGCAAATACATGGCAGATGTGGTATAATATAGATAAATGTGAGGTTATCCACTTTGGTGGTAAAAACAGGAAGGCAGATTATTTTCTGAATGGTGACAGATTAGTAAAAGGGGAAGTGCAACGAAACCTGGGTGTCATGGTACATCATCATTGAAATTTGGCATACAGGTACAGCAGGCGGTGAAGAAGGCAAATGGCATGTTGGCTTTCATAGCGAGAGGATTTGAGTATAGGAGCAGGGAGGTCTTACTACAGTTGTACAGGGCCTTGGTGAGGCCACACCTTGAATATTGTGTACAGTTTTGGTCTCCTAATCTGAGGAAGGACATTCTTACTATTGAGGGAGTGCAGCGAATGTTCACCAGACTGATTCCCGGGATGGCAGGACTGACATATGAAGAACGTGTCGACTAGGCAAAAGTTATTGTAATTTAGAAGAATGAGAGGGGAGCTCATAGAAACAGATAAAATTCTGATGGGATTGGACAGGTTAGATGCAGGAAGAATGATCCTGATGTTGGGGAAGTCCAGAACCAGGGGTCACAGTCTAAGGATAAGGGGTAAGCCATTTCGGACCGAAATGAGGAGAAACTTCTTCAGTCAGAGAATTGTGGAATTCTCTACCACAGAAAGTTGTTGAGGCCAGTTTATTAGATATATTCAAAGGGGAGTTAGATGTGGCCCTTGCGGCTAAAGGGATCAAGGGATATAACACCCGCTCCCCCCGCAACCCCGAACATTCAAGAATATTTTTAACACAACAATAACATAACAGTGAACATTTAACAAAAAGTCTTTTGAACAAGAAGTAGCAACAATATACAACAGCCACCCGTCCCTACCTTCGGCCACACTTCCCTCCTGAACCTTGACCCCCTTCTAATAAGCCCCTGTTTCAATCCCTGAGTAATGGGACCAACACATCTTGAAGCAGGGGATCGCAAGGCCTGCTGCTGTGGGGGTGGAGGTGGCGGGGGGAGGTGTGGGGGGGGAGGTGTGGGTGCGAGGGGGCGGGGGTTGTGTGGGAGGGTGATGTTGGCAGAATCTCCTCAGTGGCTGGAGGAGGAGATGTTTCGGAAGAAATGTTTTCCGAGTCAGAAAGAAGTTCTTCCTCCTGACTCACACCTCTCCAGGTAGTTGGTGGGACGACACCTTGCGGTACCACAAGGCATGGACAGTGTCGGTCGTTTGACCCAGTGCCACAACTATCTGCTCCATGCAGTCAGAATCAGGGGAAGTCATAACGGGGAACAAAGAAATGGCGGACCAATTGAACAAGTACTTTGGTTCGGTATTCACTGAGGAGGACACAAACAACCTTCCGGATATAAAAGTGGTCGGAGGGTCTAGTAAGGAGGAGGAACTGAGGGAAATCCTTATTAGTTGGGAAACTGTGTTGGGGAAATTGATGGGATTGAAGGCCGATAAATCCCCAGTGCCTGATGGACTGCATCCCAGAGTACTTAAGGAGATGGCCTTGGAAAAAGTGGATGCATTGACAGTCATTTTCCAACATTCCATTGACTCTGGATCAGTTCATATGGAGTGGAGGGTAGCCTATGTAACTCCACTTTTTAAAAAAGGAGGGAGAGAAAAAATAGGGAATTATAGACTGGTCAGCCTGACATCGTTAGTGGGTAAAATGATGGAATCAATTATTAAGGATGTCATAGCAGTGCATTTGGAAAGAGATAATATAATAGGTCCAAGTCAGCATGGATTTGTGAAAGGGAAATCATGCTTGACAAATCTTCTGGAATTTTTTGAGGATGTTTCCAGTAGAGTGGACAAGGGAGAACCAGTTGATGTGGTATATTTGGACTTTCAGAAGGCTTTCGACAAGGTCCCACACAAGAGATTAATGTGCAAAGTTAAAGCACATGGGATTGGGGGTAGTGTGCTGACGTGGATTGACAGACAGGAAGCAAAGATTAGGAGTAAATAGGTACTTTTCAGAATGGCAGGCAGTGACTAGTGGGGTACCGCAAGGTTCTGTGCTGGGGCCCCAGCTGTTTACACTGTACATTAATGATTTAGACGAGGGGATTAAATGTAATATCTCCAAATTTGCGGATGACACTAAGTTGGGTGGCTGTGTGAGCTGCGAGGAGGATGCTATGAGGCTGCAGAGCGACTTGGATAGGTTAGGTGAGTGGGCAAATGCATGGCAGATGAAGTATAATGTGGATAAATGTGAGGTTATCCACTTTGGTGGTAAAAACAGAGAGACAGACTATTATCTGAATGGTGACAGATTAGGAAAAGGGGAGGTGCAAAGAGACCTGGGTGTCATGGTACATCAGTCATTGAAAGTTGGCATGCAGGTACGGCAGGCGGTTAAGAAAGCAAATGGCATGTTGGCCTTCATAGCGAGGGGATTTGAGTACAGGGGCAGGGAGGTGTTGCTACAATTGTACAGGGCCTTGGTGAGGCCACACCTGGAGTATTGTGTACAGTTTTGGTCTCCTAACCTGAGGAAGGACATTCTTGCTATTGAGGGAGTGCAGCGAAGGTTCACCAGACTGATTCCCGGGATGGCGGGACTGACCTATCAAGAAAGACTGGATCAACTGGGCTTGTATTCACTGGAGTTCAGAAGAATGAGAGGGGACCTCATAGAAACGTTTAAAATTCTGACGGGGTTAGACAGGTTAGATGCAGGAAGAATGTTCCCAATGTTGGGGAAGTCCAGAACCAGGGGACACAGTCTAAGGATAAGGGGGAAGCCATTTAGGACCGAGATGAGGAGGAATTTCTTCACCCAGAGAGTGGTGAACCTGTGGAATTCTCTACCACAGAAAGTTGTTGAGGCCAATTCACTAAATATATTCAAAAAGGAGTTGGATGAAGCCCTTACTACTAGGGGAATCAAGGGGTATGGTGAGAAAGCAGGAATGGGGTACTGAAGTTGCATGTTCAGCCATGAACTCATTGAATGGCGGTGCAGGCTAGAAGGGCCGAATGGCCTACTCCTGCACCTATTTTCTATGTTTTCTATGCCCTCCGTTATTTGTGTGGACATTGCAGCAATGTCTCCGGTCAACCCACCAATCACCTGGAGGAGCTCTCGACCGATGTCGCGCTCGACTTTGACAGTGCGACCATGTCCTTATTAGAATCTACCCATCGCAGCGCGTGCCTACCTCACCGACTCAACCTCCGTGGGGTCAGCGTGGGCACTGGACGCCTTGGCGTGGCCTGCTGCAAGCCGCTTGGCCCCGCTACTTCATTCGTCGATGAAGACGTGGCCACAGGTACAACAGATGACAATTGGTCATCTTCCTCCTCCTCAGTAGTCTCCTGTGGACCCGTGGTGATGACCACCTACAATGGCACAGGCATTCGTGGAGGGGCCTCCCTTTGTGCCTTGGGAGTCTCGGGACCTGCAAAACATAATTGAGGTTATTAGAACAGAAGGGTAGACATTAGAATGCTTGTGCTGCGCTGGCATATGCACGAGGAGCAACACTGCTGCAATAAATGTGAACAAGAGACGTTATATATGATTACATCATATGGTTGCACATCTATGGAATTCTCTGCCCCAGAGAGCTGTGGAGACTGGGTCATTGAATATATTTAAGGTGGAGATAGACAGATTTTTGAGCAATAAGGGAGTACCGGTTTATGTGGAGCAGGCAGGGAAGTGGAGCTGAGTCCAAGATCAGATTAGCCATGATCTTATTGAATGGCGGAGCAGGCTCAAGGGGCTAAATGGCTGACGCCTGCTCCTATTTCTGATGTCCTTATGTTCTTAACCTGAGAGTACTACAGAAGCTGCATGCATAACATGGCATCATTATTATATTATAATGAAATGCCATTAAATTACTTTAAATTACCACTGGATTACCACTGCTTTACACATTACTCACATGGTGCAACAACGGGTCCTGCACCACTACGGGTGGTAGAGCAACTGTGGCTGCCCACTAGTGCTGCAGTACATTCTGTCAAGTCAGGTCTGTATATCAGCAGGGCCTCCCCTAGTGCACCTCTACTCCGCCTGATTCTTGGATATCTTCCTCTGCAAACGTGAGAAGAGGATGGAATAAGCTAATTGACTCGGTACTATTACGGAAAGACAACAGATTCTAATATTATATGCTAATGTGATTTGTATCCACAATGGATGCATGGTTATAACATCTACGTTCAGCGAAAATATTTGGACTTTCAAAAGGCTTCTGACAAAGTCCCACACAAGAGATTAGTGTGCAAAATTAAAGCACATAGTATTGGGGGTAATGTATTGATGTGGATCGAGAACTGGTTGGCAGACAGGAAACAAAGATTAGGAATCAACAAGTCCTTTTCAGAATGGCAGGCAGTGCCTAGTGGGGTACTGCAAGGTTTAGTGCTGGGACTCCAGCTGCTAATGATTTACGTGAAGGAATTGAATGTAATATCTCCAAGTTTGCAGATGACATTAAGCTGGATAGCAGTGTGAGCTGTGAGGAGGATGCTAAGAGGCTGCAGGGTGACTTGGACAGGTTAGGTGAGTGCGCAAATGCATGGCAGATGCAGTATAATGTAAATAAATGTGAGGTTATCCACTTTGGTGGCAAAAACAGGAAGGCAGAATATTATCTGAATGGTGACAGGTTAGGAAAAGGGGAGGTGCAACGAGATCTGGGTGTCATAGTACATCAGTTCATTGCAAGTTGGCCTGCAAGTACAGCAGGCAGTGAAGAAGGCAAATGGCATGTTGGCCTTCATAGCGAGAGGATTTGAGTATAGGACCAGGGAGGTCTTACTGCAATTGTACAGGGCCTTGGTGAGGCCACACCATGAATATTGTGGACAGTTTTGGTCTCCTAATCTGAGGAAGGACATTCTTGCTATTGAGTGAGTGCAGCGAAGGTTCACCAGACTGATTTCCGGGATGGCAGGACTGACATATGAAGAATGACTGGATCAACTAGAATTTCACTGGAAGTTAGAAGAATGAGAGAGGATCTCATAGAAACATATAACATTCTGACGGGATTGGACAGGTTAGATGCAGGAAGAATGCTCCCGATGTTGGGGAAGTCCAGAACCAGGGGCCACAGTCTCAGGATAAGGGGTAAGCCATTTAGGACCAAGATGAGGAGAAACTTCTTCACTCAGAGAATTATGAACCTGTTGAATTGTCTCCCACAGAAAGTTATTGAGGCCAGTTCATTAGATATATTCAAAAGGGAGTTAGATGTGGCCCTTACGGCTAAAGGATCAAGTGGTATGGAGAGAAAGCAGGAATGGAGTACTGAAGTTGCATGATCAGCCATGATCATATTGAATGGTGGTGCAGGCTCAAAGGGACGAATGGCTTACTCCTGCCCCTATTTTCTACGTTTTCTATGTTTCTATGTTAATAACAACGTGTTTAGGAACTAATGCTTGTCACCAAACATCTCGCGTACAATCTCCAGGAAGGACCCTATCCACGGGCCGTTGCATTTGGCGCCTGTAGGGAGGTCGGCGTTTTATTTGAACGATGGATGTTCCTCCGGGGGGGGAATCAGGACCGCTGGTGAGCTTGCCAATGACAGGAGGGAGCAGCGTGTCCGTGGGCTGTGCCCGGAGACCTCCGTGTGGCCGGAGCTAATGTCCCAAAGTGTCCCAGGGCAGACAGTGAGCCAGGGCAGCTCTCCCCCAGTCCAGGCTGGGTCACTGTGTGACTGACAGCAGCCGGAGAGACTGACACAGTCTGGGTAAATGTGACCGGACCCCTCATTGCTCAGTCGTGCCCCATCCATCAACATAACACAAAAGGAGACGGTGAACAAATTGACTTGAAGGGCGCAGGTTCCGACCCCAGTCCAAATGTTAGCAGGGAAGCTACGTAAGATTACCCAGCTTCATTACAATCCAGCAGATTTACATATTCATTGGATCATTACAATTTAAAATCTATTTAATACTTACTCTTGCGGACGCAACTAGGCTGTTCCAACTCTTGCGGCATTGGTCGGATTCACGCCTATTGTGGGACACTGACAACACTACATCGGCGATCTCGCCCCATATTTTCTGATACATCCGGGTGGAGGGAATGGAATTCCCTAGCGCAGAGAGTTGTTGATGCCAGTTCATTGGATATATTCCAGAGGGAGTTAGATATGGCGGATCAAGGGATATGGAGAGAAAGCAGGAAATGTGTACTGAGGTGAATGATCAGCCATGATCTTATTGAATGGTGGGGCAGGCTAGAAGGGCCAAATAGCCTACTCCTGCACCTATTTTCTATGTGTCTATGTTTCTCTGTTACATGCCAGGAAGACAATGACATTATGACATTAAATATAAGCGATGAGATTAAGTAAAATATTGATGATTGCATGGAAAAGCAAGCACCAGCAATTCCCTTGTTACTTGAAGGTTTAACTGAGCTCAAAGGACTATTAAGAAATAACATTAAAAGATATTATGAGCTAAAGGATAAAGGCAAATAACTGGAAGCGAAATAAAGGATACCCTGAAAAACCCGCCTTGATACTTGAGATTATACATCCGTGGATAAGGATCCTTTCACGTACCCTAGTGGCAGTACAGATAGTAATAGCCTTGAGTTGGTTGGTGATGTTATGTAGCAAATGCAAAGGCAGGAGAGGTATACCCAAGTAAAGTTACAAGATAAGGATTAGAATTATATCCCATGTGTTAGTCCCAGTGCAGCTATCGTGGTGCTGATGATCCTGGGAGAATGTGCAGGCAGATACAAAAGACTCAGAATGACGAAGTTGGCCAAGGCTTGTAACCAAGAACACAGAAAGCCTTTGCCAGATCCAAAGACGGGTAATCAAACACAAAGACGCATGAATATCTGACATGAGTCGTGAGTGTCCCAATCCTATCGCCTGATCAACGAAACCGAGGCGGAAGACACACGAATCAAGACAGGAAAAGGCAGGGAAAGGAGAAATTGTTGTTCATGGTGGGTATTAGGGGGTTACCACCTGACCAATGTATTAGTAGTAGGAGTGGCGGGGACTGGTGGCAAATAACCAATGGAACACTTCCCCGCCTAGTTTCTGTATTTCGACTCTATAAACATGTAATTGTACCGCCTGTCCTGTGAGATAGGTGTGGAGAGCACTCAGTAACGGTACTGATGCAGTCAGATCTCCCTTGATTCATCAGGTTTTAATAAACAACTCTTTTCTCTATAAAAGACCTTTCTTGTGAATGTTATATTTTTAATACTCCACAACAATCTTATTGAATGGTGGTGCAGGCTCGAAGGGCTGAATGGCCTACTCCTGCACCTATTGTCTATGTTTCTATGTAAATCCCCTCTAAAGCTTCTACCAATTACTTTGACTTAATGCCCCCTGCTTGTTGACCCCTATGCTAAGGGACATAGGCCTTTCTATTCAGAGTATCTATGCCCCTCATAATTTTATACACCTCAATGAGGTCTCCCCTCAGCCTCCTCTGTTCCAAGGAAAACAAATCCAGCTTATCCAATCTGTCCTCATAGCTAAGATTGTCCATGCCCGGCAACATCCTCATAAATCTACTCTGTACCCTTTCCAGTGCAGTTAAGTCCTTCCGATAAGACGGCGACCAGAACTGCATGCAGTACTCCAGCTGTGGCTTAAACCAGTGTTTTACACAGTTCAAGCATAACACCCCTTTTCTTATATTCTATACCTTGGCTAATAAAGGCAAGCATTCCATATCCCTTCTGAACCACCTTATCTACCTGGCCTGCTACCTTCAGGGATCTGTGAACATGCACTTCAAGGTATCTTTGTTCCTCTACACCTCAGTGTCCTATCATTTAATGTGTCTTCCCTTTCCTTTTATCCCTCCCCAAATGCATTACCTCACATTTCTCCATATTAAATACCATTTGCCACTGTTCTGCACACCTGACCAGTTGATTGATATCTTCCTGCAGTCCACAGCTTTCTTCTTCATTATCAACCACACAGCCTATTTTTGTATTATCTGCAAACTTCTTAATAATATCCCCTATATTCAAGTTTAGATCATTGATATATAGCACAGTAAGCAAAGTACCTAGTACTGAGCACTGCAGAACACCAATGGAAACATCCTTCCAGTCACAAAAACACCCATCAACCATTACGCTTTGTTTCCTGCCTCTGAGCCAATTTTGGATCCAACTTACCACTTTGCTCTGGATCCCATGGGCTTTTACTTTTGTGACCAGTCTGCCATGTGAGACCTTATCAAAAGCTTTGCTAAAATCCAAATACACTACATCACACGCACTGCCCTCATCGTCCTTCCTCGTTATCTCATCTAAATTCGATCAAGTTAGTCAGACACGACCTTCCCTTGACAAATCCATGCTGACTGTCCCTGATTAATCCATGTCTTTCTAAATGTAGATTTATCCTGTCCTTCAGGGCTTTTTCCAATAATTTTCCCACAACTGAGATTAGGCTGACTGGCCTGTAATTACTTGGTCTATCCCTTTCTCCCTTCTTAAACAAGGGTACCTCATAAACAAGCAGTCTTCCAGTCCTCTGGCACCACACCTGAAGCCAGACAGGGCTGGAAAATGATGGTCAAAGCCTCTGCCATTTCATCTTTTGCTTCGCTTCATAGCCTGGGATATATTTCATCGGGGCCTGGGGACTATTTCACTTTCAAAGCTGCTAAATCCCGTAATATCTCTTCTCTCATTATGTTTATTTCATCTAATATTTCACACTGCTCCTCGATAGCAGTGTCTACATTGCCCCTCTCTCTTATGTGAAAAGAGATGCAAAGTATTCATTGAGAACCATACCCACATCTTCCGCCTCCACATACAGATTACCCTCCTGGTCTTTAATAGACCCCTCAGCTTGCCTTATGGCCGAACTCCGCCCCCACTATGACCGCCTTTCGGTCCAACTTAAAAAAAAACAAAGTACTGAAAATCAACGGAGAGGCCGCCTCAACGATCCCGGCGGAAAAATCTTAAAGTAAAAGGAAGTGCGCCAGCTTTCTGGTGGCCCTGAATTTCGCACCCACTTTCTTTCAAAGGTAGACTTTCAGACAAAAGGAATATTGTAACTTGTTAAACATTCACAGTCAGGAAAACTTGTACACTTTCACACAAACTGAAATTGCAATATCCTTTAAGGTTCCTTTCACTCAGTAAACTTGAGATTTATTTTTCTCGGCACAGAAACTGGTCGGTTCAGTGTCGCTTTCAACTTTAAGTTTCATTTTTTTCCTTCGCCTTTTAAACTATCGTCTCAGCAGCTTTTCCTGACTCCACAATTCCCTGTTTTTTCTCCTTTTGCTGATTTTTCAGATGGAGTTGCCTGCAGCTTAGATCTTCTTCCCTCTCCATCTCCCACTGTCTCTCCTGCTCTTTCTGCTTCTCCTCTCTCACCTCACCTTTCCTATAACGTTCATCTGCACCTTCTGTACAGAACTCGGACACATAGGCAAGTAATCCCCTTCCTTTCTCTACCTTAATTTATCATCTACGTGTCCCTGAATAAACTTCACCACCTCTTCATAAAACGATATCTCACTCGTCAGACATTCTGACATGAACATTTGAGTCCCCTCAACATTCAACTTACTTAACTCTTGGTCTAATGCTTCTTGAACACGAACTCATTTTGACATCTTTGTGTACTTTTGATTACTGGTGGGTGATTAGATCTCCTACAGGTACATTGGGTTACCTCCCTAAGGTCTGTGGTTGTGCACCACAACAGACACAGAGGTCCTCTGTACACCAAAATAAACATTAGTCATAATCCTTCGTGGTCGCCAGATTTGTAGGAGGTTTTAACCTCAAACTTAATGTTTTGGACATGACTACATATTGGTATCGTTAGATTTTTATTGTTATAAAGTAGAAGTCAATTCAACCGGCAAAGACTAATTTTAACCGACAGTAATTACAGTTCCGAAGGATATTCCCAAATTCAGTCACTGGACAGTGTCGCATGCAATGTCACCGTTATTTCTTTGATCCGGTCTGGCAAATTAGAGCGTTAGGCTTTCCCCAGAATGGATTCACTCCTCAATACCACTGTACCAGAGAGACGTGAAGTGCATTAGGCTTGTGTAACTCCATCTCGTCAGGTACCATCGTCCTCTTCTCTACATCTGTACATCCCAGGTCAAACAGTACATTTTTTATCATTCTTTTTTAAGGTCAGTTGAGTCCTCTTATCCAATCATTTGTGGCAAATGCAAGACTTCTAGATATTTCCCCATTCTCTTGTTCTGGGGACAGTTCCATATCTGGTTAATCCAAAAGTGGTCTCTCTGATGCTGTCTTTGTATGTTCAATTATGTAGCCATTATCTCATTTTAACCTGTAACATTACTTTTACAATAACAGTACGCAGCTGTAATGGTTGCTGTTGCAAAAGCTCGCTGTATCCCATTCCCTCTCTGCAAAACCGGACTTGAATCATGCATGGTCTGATAATTTCTATATAAATAACTTGTCTGGACCTTGCTTGGTCTGACCATTTCTGTAAAAACTTGTTTGGACTTTGCACGATAATGTCTTGTCACCAATAAAGCAAGATACATTTTATAATCAAGCTTAATTCATTTTACAATCTCAAAAGCAAGGTTCACAAATGTTAATACATTTTGTAATCTCACAATGATTGCAAGCACTTCAACCTTCTCTTTTGCACTCATGTGCTGGGCTCCGCTATCATTGAGGATGGGGATATTCATGGAACCTCCTCCTCCCGTTAGTTGTTTAATGGTCCACCACCATTTACAACTGGATGTGGCTGGAATGCAGAGCTTTGATCTGGTCCACTTATTGTGAGATCACTTAGCTTTGTCTATAGCATGCTGCTTCCACGGTTTAGTGTACATATAGTCCTGTGTTGCAGCTTCCCCAGGTTGGCACCTCACTCTTAGGGATGCCTAGTGCTGTTGTTGGCATTCTCTTCTGCACACCTTATTGAACCAGGGTTGGTCCGCTGGCTTAATGGTAATGGTAGATTGAGGGATATGCCCGGCCATGAGATGACAGATTGTGGTGAAATACAATTTTGCTGCTGCTGATGGTGCACAATGCCTCATGGGTGCCCAGTTGTGAGCTGCTAGATCTGTCCTGAATCTATCGCATTTAGCAGTGTGGTAGTGTCATAAAACATGATGAATGATGTCCTCAGTCTGAAGATGGGTCTTTGTCTCCACAATAACTGTTACCGGCTACAAAGTTGTCATGGACAGATGCATCTGCGACAGGTAGATTGGTGAGGACAAATTAACGTATGTTTTTCCCCCGTGTTGGTTCTCTCAACACCTGCCGCACTCTCAGTCTATCAGCTATGTGCATCAGGACTTGGCCAGCTCGGTCAGTAGTGGAGATACCGAGGTGCTCTTGGTGATGGACATTGAAGTCTCCCACCCACAGTATATTCTGTGTCCTTGCTTCCCTCAGTGCTTCTTCCAAGTGGTGATCAACATGGAGGAGTACGGATTGATCAGCTGAGGGAGGGCGTTAGATGGTAATCAGGAGGTTTACTTGCCCATGCTTGACCTGAATCCATCAGAATTCATGTGTTCTGGAGTCAATGTTGAGGACTCCCAGGGGCATTCGACCCGAATGTAAACCACTGTGCCACCACCACAATGACAGAATGTCAGTCTGTCCTGCCGGTGGGATAGAACATGTCCAGGGATAGTAATGGAGGAGTCGGGGACATTAGCTGAAATGTATGATTCTGTGAGTATGACTATATGAGGCTCTTGACTACATGGAATATTGTGTCCAATTGTGGGTATCGCACTGTCGGAAGGATGTGAAGACCGAAGAGTGGGTGCAGAAAAGATTTAAAAGAATGGTTCCGTTACATGGATAGATTGGAGAAGCTGGGGTTGTTCTCCTTAGAACAGAGATGGTTAAGGAGATTTGATCGTGGTGTTAAACATCGAGGCAGAGTAGATAGAGAGAAGCTGTTCCCATTGGCGAAAGGGTCGAGAACCAGAGGACACAGATTTAAGGTGATTGGCAAAAGAACCAAAGGTGACATGAGGAGAAATTTTATTATGCATCAAGTGGTTAGGATCTGGAATGCACTGCCTTAGGTGGTGGAGGCAGATTCAATCGTGACTTTGAAAATGGAACTGGATAAGTACCTGAAGGGAAAAAAATTGCAGGGCTACGGGGAAAGGGTGGTGGAGTGGGAGTAATTAAAGGGCTTTTGCAGAGAGCCAGCATGGGCTCGATGGGCCGAATGGCCACCTTCTATGCTCTAATCATTGTATATTACAATTCAAAATAACACAGTAGCAGTATACTGGACCCTATTTGCTGACCACAACACTATTTGCTGGACCATTCACACCCATTAAAGGAGGAAACTGAAAATTAAAATGTTTTCTCGGTTCAAAATGATAACCTGAGGAAAAAGAAAATCGTGAAAAAAGCCCATCAAGAATTACGATGTGCATAAAATGGACATCACACATGTGAATGTGAGAAGTGGATTATCATCCAATGGGAAAGATGAATTGTGGCCTGAATTGTAAGTATTTAGCAAGAAGTTTTAGCCTGTGCTATCATTAAACATTATGAAGTTAATATAAGTTTGTTGCATCTTATAAATAATTAAGGTGCTGAAGTGACCAGATCTTGTAGTGCAAATTGCATTAGTACATTTGCTTTTCATTGAATAGAAATTTGCTGATTAGATAAAAGGTTAAAGCTGTTCCCTCGATCTATATTCGTGTCATTTCTAATGTTGGAAGCTTGCTCACTTTTGGCTGAGTTTATTTGCAAAACTAAATGATCACATTATGAAAATATTAAATGATTCGAGCTCGCCATTTTCCTCTGAAAGGGCACATTGCATTCCACATGTCTTCAGTTTGCATCGCTGCTATAGGAACAGCACTGTAATTTAGGTAATTTGCATTCCACATGCCAATGCCATGGAGTTTTAATTTCCTCAAGATAGATGCCTTTATTGAAATGCTCTCTGGATCGTCAAACCAGACCTCATGGTATGTAATATTGACCTGCCATTAAAAAACAAAGAGAGTTAAACAAGTAGGAACAAGGTTTGACTCAGTACACAGTTCCAGACAAAATACTGAACATCTTTAGCAGCAATATGCACAATACATTAAACTTGTACTTGCATTAAAAGGTGAGGTTAGGTCGGCTGAGCTAAAGAAAGGTGAAAGGGTGGATTGTTCCAAACCTTAGTTGAAATGGATTATGAAAATCACTGCAAACTAATAGAAGCTAACTTTAGAGAAAGTCTGGTTACTGATCCTTCATTGAGAGCACAGAATCTCAAAATTAATTAATTTCAAATTTTTAGTTCTTTATGATACTAAAGTTGGCAAAGTCAATGCAAGTACTGACCTTGAAATTACACCGTGGGATACAGTACAAATAATTTGATAGGTTACTGATGCTGTTAAAATAGCGCCAGGCTGATCAATTGATTGAATTAAGTGTTCATCCGCTAACACTCCACAGCATAATTTCAAGCCAATTACATAACTATGCTACAGCACTTCAAAGAAACTTTTTGTGTGATGCACATTGAGCTTTAAATAGACACAATCAAGTACAATACGAATGCCATTCTTAACATCTATTACAACAAGAACAACAACATTTATATTGCACCTTTAATGTAGTAGAGCATCCTAAGGTGTTTCACAGGGGCGTTATCAAATAAAATCTGACACAGAGGCACATCGGGAGATATTGGACAGGTGACCACATGCTTGGCCAAAGACGTGGGTTTTAAGGAAGGTCTTGAAGGAGGAGAGGTAGGGACGTTGAGGAGGGGAATTCAAGAGCTGAGGGCCTCGGCAGTTTGAATGCTACCAATGGCCTTCATAAAAGGGAATTCAAAAGTCTT
This sequence comes from Pristiophorus japonicus, assembly GCF_044704955.1. NCBI lineage: Eukaryota > Metazoa > Chordata > Chondrichthyes > Pristiophoridae > Pristiophorus > Pristiophorus japonicus. Next base: position 8,092,943 of record NC_091984.1, on the reverse strand, counting down.
CTATAGGCATACAGGTATTATACGGGTAAGAGGAGGGGTGGGACAATAAAGGAAACTTATGAATGGAGGCTGAGGGTATGGCTGAGGTACTACATGAGTACTTTGCATCTATCTTCACCAAGGAAGAAGTTGCTGCTCAATTCATAGTGAAAGAGGAGATAGTGGGGATACTGGATGGGATAAAAATTGATAAAGAACAGGTACTACCAGTAAGGCGGGCTGTACTTAAAGTAGGTTAATCACCAGGACTGAATGGGATGCATCGTGGGATGCTGAGGGAAGTTAAGGACGGAATCGCACAGATACTGGCCATAATCTTTCAATTCTCCTTAGATACAGGAGTGGTGCCAGAGGACTGGAGAATTTCAAATGTTACATCCTTGTTCAAAAAAGTGTGTAAGGATAAATCCAACAACTATAGGCCTGTCAGCTTAACCTCGGTATTGGAGAAGCTTTTAGAAACAATAATCATGGACAAAATTAACAGTTACTTGGACACGCGTGGATTAATTAAGAAAAGCCAGCAAAGATTTGTTAAAGACAAATCGTGTTTAACTAACTTGATCGAGTTTATTGATGAGGTAACAGGGAGGGTTTATGAGGGCAATGCGGTTGACGTGGTGTGCATGGACTTTCAAAAAAGGCGTTTGATAAAGTGCCACATAATAGGCTTGCCAGAAAAGTTGAAGCCCATCGAATAAAAGGGACAGTAGCAGTATGGATACAAAATTGGCTAAGAGACAGGAAACAGAGAGTAGTGGTGAACGGTTGTTTTTCAGACTGGAGGTAGGTATACTGTGTGTCCCCAGGGGTCGATACTAGGACCACTACTTTTCTTGATGTATATTGATGACTTGGACTTGGGTGTACAAGGCACAATTTCAAAATTTGCGGATGACACAAAACTTGGAAGTATAGTGAACAGTGAGGAGGATAGTGATAGACTTCAAAAAGACATAAACAGGCTGGTGAAATGGGCGGACACGTGGCAGGTGAAATTTAACGCAGAAAATGTGAAGTGAAACATTTTGGTAGGAAGAACGAGGAAAGGTAATATACACTAAAGGGTAAAAAACTAAAAGAGGTATATGAACAGAAAGACCTGGGGGTATATGTGCACAAATCATTGAAGGTGGCAGGGCAGATGGAAAAAGCCGTTAAAAAAGCATACGGGATCCTGGGCTTGATAAATAGAGACAACGAGTACAAAAGCAAGGAATTTATGATGAACCTTTATCAAACACTGTTTAGGCATCACCTGGAATATTGTGTCCAATTCTGGGCACTGCACGTTAGGAGAGTTCCGAGGGCTTTAGAGAGGGTGCACAAAAGATTTACAAGAGTGGTTCCAGGGATGAGGGACTTCAGTTACATGGATGGATGAGAGAAGCTGGTGTTGCATTTCTTGGAGCAGACAAGGTTGAGAGGAGATTTGATGGAGCTGTTCAAAATAATGAGGGGTCTCGACAGAGTATATCGAGAGAAACTGTTCCCATTGGTGGAAGGATCGTGAACCAGATGTCACAGATTTATGGTGATTGGCAAAAGAACCTAAGTCAACATGAGGAAAAACTTATTTTAAGCAGGGAGTGGTTCAGATTTGGAAAGCACTGCCTGAACAGTTGGTGCAGCCAGACACAATCTTGGCTTTCAAAAGGGAATTGGATCAGTACCGAAAGGCAAAAAAATGCAGGACTACGGGGAAAGCACACGATCGTGGGACTAGCTGGAGTACTCTTGCAAAGAGCCGGCACGGGCTCAGCAGGCTGAATGGCCTATGTCTGTGCTAAAACCAGAAAACACTTTATTTTATACTTTCCAGATGATTCAAAACTCAGAAATGTGGTCAACGATGAGAACGATAGTAACAGACTTGCATTGCTTTATAAATGGTACGAAAGCCATTTTTGCCAAACTTTTACAAAACACTTGTTGTGCCTATTAGGAGCATTGTCTTTAATTCTGGATAACACACTTCAAAAAGAATGTCAAGGCCTTAAAGTGGGTGTAAAAGAGATTGGTTATAATGGTACCAGGAATGAGAGACATTGGGGGTGAAATTGCCCTTTTTTATGGCTCCATTAGCGCCTCTGGGGCAGCGCCAATGGGGAGCAAGACAGTTTTTGTCCAGGGAGGTGGGCACGACCATGGATGTGCTGTGCCTCATGGTTAGCACCCCAGGGTGCTACACAAGGGCGATGACATCATTGTGTTGCAAGGCGACCCATCACTACCCCATACCGACCTATTACCACCCCACATGGGAAATTGCCATGCAGGCCGCGAGGCCGGAGCAAGCAAGTGTCAACGGCAACTTCGTGGGTCGCGAAGCTGGCCAACATCTGCTCTCAGGGCAGTGCTTAAAGGGGAGGGCACCACCGCCCTGGGCCATCTCTTTATGTCAGCCGAGTCTCGCATTCTCTCGATGATGGCTGCCCGAGCTTGGTCTGAACCACCATTGTGTCAGGATGCTTTTACCGATATATAAAAAGGAAAAGTGTAACTAAAGTAAATGTTGGTCCTTTAGAAGATGAGAAGGGGGATTTAGTAATGGGGAATGTGGAAATGGCTGAGACCTTAAACAATTATTTTGCTTCGGTCTTCACAGTGGAAGAGACAAAAACCATGCCAAAAATTGCTGGTCACGGGAATGTCGGAAGGGAGGACCTTGAGACAATCACTATCACTAGGGAGGTAGTGCTGGATAGGCTAATGGACTGAAGGTAGACAAGTCCCCTGGTCCTGATGAAATGCATCCCAGGGTATTAAAAGAGATGGCAGAAATTATAGCAGATGCATTGGTTATAATCGACCAAAATTCTCTGGACTCTGGGGACGTACCAGTGGATTGGAAATCAGCTAATGTAACGCCTCTGTTTAAAAAAGGGGGCAGACAAAAGACAGGTAACTATAGGCTAGTTAGTTTAACATCTGTAGAGGGGAAAATGCTTGAAGCTATCATTAAGGAAGAAATAGCGGGACATCTAGATAGGAATAATGCAATCAAGCAGACGCAACATGGATTCATGAAGGGGAAATCATGTTTAACTAATTTACTGGAATTCTTTGAAGATATAACGAGCATGGTGGATAGAGGTGTACCGATGGATGTGGTGTATTTAGATTTCCAAAAGGCATTCGATAAGGTGCCACACAAAAGGTTACTGCAGAAGATAAAGGTATGCGGAGTCAGCGGAAATGTATTAGCATGGACAGAGAATTGGCTGGCTAACAGAAAGCAGAGAGTTGGGATAAATGGGTCCTTTTCAGGTTGGAAATTGGTGGTTAGTGGTGTGCCACAGGGATCAGTGCTGGGACCACAACTGTTTACAATATACATAGATGACCTGGAGGAGGGGACAGAGTGTAGTGCAACAACATTTGCAGATGACACAAAGATTAGTGGGGAAGCGGGTTGTGTAGAGGACACAGAGAGGCTGCAAAGAGATTTCGATAGGTTAAGTGAAAGGGGTAAGATTTGGCAGATGGAATACAATGTAGGAAAATGTGAGGTCATCCACCTTGGAAAAGAAAACAGTAAAAGGGAATATTATTTGAATGGGGAGAAATTACAACATGCTCGGTGCAGAGGGACCTGGGGGTCCTTGTGCATGAATCCCAAAAAGTTAGTTTGCAGGTGCAGCAGGTAATCAGGAAGGCGAATGGAATGTTGGCCTTCATTGCAAGAGGGATGGAGTACAAAAGCAGGGAGGTCCTGCTGCAACTGTACACGGTATTAGTGAGGCTGCACCTGGAGTACTGTATGCAGTTTTGGTCACCTTACTTAAGGAAGGATATACTAGCTTTAGAGGGGGTACAGAGACGATTCACTAGGCTGATTCCGGAGATGAGGGGGTCACCTTATGATGATAGATTGAGTAGACTGGGTCTTTACTCGTTGGAGTTCAGAAGGATGAGGGGTGATCTTATATAAACAGCAGTGGCAGCCAGTTCTCGTGGTGCATATAGGTACCAACGAGATAGGTAAAAAACAGGATGAGGTCCTACAAGCTGAATTTAGGGAGCTAGGTGTTAAATTAAAAAGTAGGGTCTCAAAGGTAGTAATCTCACGATTGCGACCAGTGCCACGTGCTAGTCAGAGTAGGAATCACAGGATGGCTCAGATGAATACGTGGTTTGAGGAGTGGTGCAGAAGGGAGGGATTCAAATTCCTGGGACATTGGAACTGGTTCTGGGGGAGGTTGGACCAGTACAAACCGGACGGTCTGCACCTGGGCAGGACCGGAACCAATGTCCCAGGGGGAGTGTTTGCGAGTGCTGTTGGGGAGGGGTTAAACTAATATGACAGGGGGATGGGAACCTATGCAGGGAGACAGAGGAAAGTAGAATTGGGGCAGAAGCAAAAGATAGAAAGAAGAAAAGTAAAAGTGAAGGGCAGAGAAACCCAAGGTAAAAATCAAAAAGGGCCACATTACAGCAAAATTCTAAAGGGGCAAAGTGTGTTAAAAAGACAAGCCTCAAGGCTCTGTGCCTCAATGCAAGAAGTATTCATGGTAAGGTGGATGAATTAACTGTGCAGGCAGCAATTCATGAATATGATATAATTGGCATCACGGAGACATTGCTCCAGGGTGACCAAGGCTGAGAATTCAACATCCAGGGGTATTCAACATTTAGGAAGGATAGACAGAAAGGAAAAGGAGGTGGGGTAGCGTTGCTCGTTAAAGAGGAAATTAACGCAATAGTAAGGAAGGACGTTAGCTTGGATGAAGTGGAATCTGTATGGGTGGAACTGCTGAATACTAAAGGGCAGAAAACACTAGTGGGAGTTGTGTACAGACCACCAAACAGTAGTAGTGAGGTTGAAGACAGCATCAAACAAGAAATTAGGGATGCGTGCAATAAAGGTGCAGCAGTTATCATGGGCAACTTTAATCTACATATAGATTGGGCGAAGCAATACGGTGGAGGAAGATTTCCTGGAGTGTATTCGGGATAATTTTCTCGACCAATATAGAGGGCTGGCCATCCTAGACTGGGTGATGTGTAATGAGAAAGGACTCTTAGCAATCTTGTTATGCGAGGCCCCTTGGGGAAGAGTGACCATAATATGGTAGAATTCTTTATTATGATGGAGAGTGATACAGTTAATTCAGAGACTAGGGTCCTGAACTTAAGGAAAGGTAACTTGGATGGTATGAGACGTGAATTGGCTGGAATAGACTGGCGAATGATAATTAAAGGGTCGATGGTGGATAGGCAATGGCAAACATCTAAAGATCACATGGATGAACTTCAACAATTGTACATCCCTGGAGTAAAAATAAAACGGGGAAGGTGGCTCAACCGTGGTTAACAAGGGAAATTAAGAATAGTGTTAAATCCAAGGAAGAGGCACATAAATTGGTCAGAAAAAGCAGCAAACCTGAGGACTGAGAGAAATTTAGAATTCAGCAGAGGAGGACAAAGGGTTTAATTAGGAGGGGGAAAATAGAGTATGAGAGGAAGCTTACTGGGAACATAAAAACTGACTGCAAAAGCTTCTGTAGATATGTGAAGAGAAGAAGATTAGTGAAGACAAACGAAGGTCCCTTGCAGTCCGATTCAGCGGAATTTATAATGGGGAACAAAGAAATGGCAGACCAGTTGAACAAATACTTTGATTCTGTCTTCACGAAGGAAGACACAAATAACCTTCAGGAAATACTAGGGGACCGAGGATCGAGTGAGAAGGAGGAACTGAAGGAAATCCTTATTAGGCGGGAAATTGTGTGAGGGAAATTGATGGGATTGAAGGCCGATAAATCCCCGGGGTCTGATAGTCCATTAATTATAGACCGGTTAGCCTGACATCAGTAGTGGGGAAAATGTTGGAATCAATTATTAAAGATGAAATCGCAGCGCATTTGGAAAGCAGTGACGGGATCGGTCCAAGTCAGCATGCATTTATGAAAGGGAAATCATGCTTGACAAATCTTCTGGAATTTTTTGAGGATGTAACTGGTAGAGTGGACAAGGGAGAACCAATGGATGTGGTGCATTTTGACTTTCAAAAGGCTTTTGACAAGGCCCCGCACAAGAGATTGGTGTGCAAAATCAAAGCACGTGGTATTGGGGGTAATGTACTGACATGGATAGAGAACTGGTTGGCAGTCAGGAAGCAGAGAGTTGGGATAAACATGTCCATTTCAGAATGGCAGGCAGTGACTAGTGGGGTGCCGCAGGGTTCAGTGCTGGGACCCCAGATATTTGCAATATACATTAATGATTTAGATTAAGGAATTAAGTGTAATATCTCCAAGTTTGCAGATGACACTAAGCTGGGTGGTGATGTGAGCTGTGCGGAGGATGCTAAGAGGCTGTAGGGTGACTTGGACAGGTTAAGTGAGTGGGCAAATGCATGGCAGATGCAGTATAATGTGTATAAATATGAGGTTATCCACTTAGGTGGCAAAAACACGAAGGCAGAATATTTTCTGAATGGCGGCAGATTGGGAAAAGGGGAGGTGCAATGAGACCTGGGTGTCATGGTACATCAGTCATTGAAAGTTGGAATGCAGGTACAGCAGGTGGTGAAGAAGGCAAATGGTATGTTGGCCTTCATAGCTAAGGGATTTGAGTATAGGAGCAGGGAGGTCTTACTGTAGTTGTACAGGGCCTTGGTGAGGCCTCACCTGGAATATTGTGTTCAGTTTTGTTCTCCTAATCTGAGGAAGGACGTTCTTGCTATTGAGGGAGTGCAGCGAAAGTACGCCAGACTGATTCCCAGGATGGCAGGACTGACATAGGAGGAGAGACGGGATCGACTGGGCCTGTATTCACTGGAATTTAGAAGAATGAGAGGAGATCTCATAGAAACATATAAAATTCTGACGGGACCGGACAGGTTAGATGCAGGAAGAATGTTCCCGATGTTGGGGAAGTCCAGAACCAGGCGACACAGTCTAAGGATAAGGGGTAAGCCATTTAGGACTGAGATGAGGAGAAACATCTTCACTCAGAGAGTTGTTAACCTGTGGAATTCCCGACCGCAGAGATTTGTTGATGCTAGTTTATTGGATATATTCAAGAGGGAGTTAGATGTGGCCCTTATGGCTAAAGGAATCAAGGAGTATGGAGAGAAAGCAGGAAAGGGCTACTGAGGTGAATGATTAGCCATGATCTTATTGAATGGTGGTACAGGCTCGAAGGGCCGAATGGCCTATTCCTGCAAACATCTTCTATGTTTCTTTGTTTCTATGTAATGCCCCCTTTTCAAAAAAAAACTGAACTAAAAAAAACCTAACTAACTCACTTACACTGGAGCAACTTAAATGGGGAGAATTGCGATTTTTAAGTTACCCCAAAAAAATCTAGTTGCTCCAAAAAAAACCAGAGCAACTCCAGGGGAAATTTGGGTGCCGGTGAAGCTCCTAACCCTGGCCGAAACGCTTCACCCCGCCCTTCCTCACGGTGCCGATGCCAGTCCTAACCCTGGCTGAAAGGCCTCTCTCCCTCGCCCCTCTCCCCTCTCCCCTCCCCTCCCCTCCCTCTCTCTCCTCCCACTCTCTCTCCCTCTCTGCTGCTGCTGTCCAGGCCGTGGAACTGCACCTGATGCACTGATTCTCTTACCTGAGCTGAATTTGTTAACTGCCCAGAAGGTTGTTCCAGAGTGGTCACATATCCCATCCTCAGAAAAATTGCAGTCAATCAGAGCTGGCCAAACTTGCTTTAATGGCCAGAATTGGCGCGGGTGGCAGGTTACGCCCCCAATGAGGTAAAAAAATGGTAGCCGAAAAAAATCCTACCTAAGTGAATTACGTTAGTGCAGAAACTTTGAGGAAACTTACAGATTTCAATTTACTCCAAAAAAACGGCGCACACCAATAAAACGGCGCAGATAATTGGGGAAAATTGAGCCCAATAAAGGGGGAGATAGAGGAAATACTGGATGGGATTAGAATTGATAAAGACGAGATACTAGAAAGGCTGCCCATACATAAAGTAATTAAGTCACCAGGACCGGATGGGATGCATCCTCGGATGCTGAGGGAAGTGAAGGAAGAAAGCACGGAGGTACTGACCATAATCTTTCAATCCTCTTTAGAAACAGAAGTAATGCCAGAGGACTGAAGAATTGCAAATATTACACCCTTGTTCAATAAAGGGTGTAAAGTTAAACCCTGCAACTATAGACCGGTCAGTTTAACCTCGGTAGTGCGGAAGCTTTTAGAAACAATAATCAGGGACAAAATTAACAGTCACTTGGACAAGTATGGATTAATTAAGGAAAGCCAGCATTGATTTGTTAAAGGCAAATCATGTTTAACCAACTTGATCTAGTTTTTTGACGAGGTAACGGAGATCGTAGATGAGGGCAATGTGGATGACGTGGTGTACATGGATTTCCAAAAGGCATTTGACAAAGTGCCACATAATAGGCTTGCCAGCAAAACTGAAGCCCATAGAATAAAAGGGACACTGGCAGAGTGGATGCAAAATTAGCTGTATGACAGGAACAGAGAATAGTTATGAACGGTTGTTTTTCGGACTGGGGGAATGGAAACAGCAGATTAACAAAAGTTGAGGGGATCCTGGCTTCCTGAATAGAGGTATCGGGTACAAAAGTATGGCTATTATGATGAACCTGTATAAAACACTTTTTCAGCCTCAGCTGGAATATTGTGTCCAATTCTGGGCACCGCACTTTAGGAATTTAGTGAAGGTATTAGAGCGAGTGCAGAACAGATTTATGAGAATGATTCTAGGGATGAGGGACTTCAGTTACATGGACAGTCAGGAGAATCTGGAGCAGAGATGATTGAGAGGCGATTTGATAGAGATGTTCAAAATCATGAGGGGTTGAGAACAAGAGGACACAGATTTAAGGTGATTGGCAAAAGAACCAAACGTGACAGAAGGAAAAAAACATTTACACAGCGAGCGGTTCGGATCTGGAATCCTCTGCCTGAAAGCGTCGAGGAGACAGACTCAATCACGGCTTTCAAAAGGGAGTTGGATAAGTACCTGAAAGAAAAAAATTTGCAGGGCCAAGGCGAAAGGACAGGGGTGTGGGACTAACTGAGATGCTCTTTCAGAGAGCCAGCAAGGGCTCAATGGGCCAAATGGCCCTCTTCCATGCTGGAAACATTCTATGATTCTATGGGGGTGAAATTCATTATTGCCCCATTTGGTGGTGATAACAGTTGGGAGGTGTGAAACTCAGTGCCAAGCCCTAAAGTTTGCAAATAGATGTTAACAAATATGATGTGATTGGGATTACAGAGACGTGGCTCCAGGATGATCAGGGCTGGGAACTCAACATCCAGGGGTATTCAACATCAGGAAGGATAGAATAAAAGGAAAAGGAGGTGGGGTAGCATTGCTGGTTAAAGAGGAGATTAATGCAATAGTTGGGAAGGACATTAGCTTGGATGATGTGGAATCTATATGGGTAGAGCTGCAGAACACCAAAGTGCAAAAAACGTTAGTGGGAGTTGTGTACAGACCTCCAAACAGTAGTTGTGATGTTGGGGAGGGCATCAAACAGGAAATTAGGGGTGCATGCAACAACGGGTGACTTTAATATGCACATAGATTGGGCTAACCAAACTGGAAGCAATACGGTGGAGGAGGATTTCCTGGAGTGCATAAGGGATGGTTTTCTAGACCAATATGTTGAGGAACCAACTGGGGGGAGGCCATCTTAGACTGGGTGTTGTGTAATGAGAGAGGATTAATTAGCAATCTCATTGTGCAAGGCCCCTTAGGGAAGAGTGACCATAATATGGTGGAATTCTGCATTAGGATGGAGAATGAAACAGTTAATTCAGAGACCATGGTCCAGAACTTAAAGAAGGCTAACTTTGAAGGTATGAGGCATGAATTGGCTAGGATAGATTGGCGAATGATACTTAAGGGGTTGACTGTGGATGAGCAATGGCAGACATTTAGAGACCGCATGGATGAACTACAACAATTGTACATTCCTGTCTGGCATAAAAATAAAAAAGGGAAGGTGGCTCAACCGTGGCTATCAAGGGAAATCAGGGATAGTATTAAAGCCAAGGAAGTGGCATACAAATTGGCCAGAAATAGCAGCGAACCCGGGGACTGGGAGAAATTTAGAACTCAGCAGAGGAGGACAAAGGGTTTGATTAGGGCAGGGAAAATGGAGTATGAGAAGAAGCTTGCAGGGAACATTAAGACGGATTGCAAAAGTTTCTATAGATATGTAAAGAGAAAAAGGTTAGTAAAGACAAACGTAGGTCCCCTGCAGTCAGAATCAGGGGAAGTCATAACGGGGAACAAAGAAATGGCAGACCAATTGAACAAGTACTTTGGTTTGGTATTCACTAAGGAGGACACAAACAACCTCCGGATATAAAAGGGGTCAGAGGGTCTAGTAAGGAGGAGGAACTGAGGGAAATCCTTATTAGTCGGGAAATTGTGTTGGGGAAATTGATGGGATTGAAGGCCGAGAAATCCCCAGGGCCTGATGGACTGCATCCCAGAGTACTTAAGGAGGTGGCCTTGGAAATAGTGGATGCATTGACAGTCATTTTCCAACATTCTATTGACTCTGGATCAGTTCCTATCGAGTGGAGGGTAGCCAATGTAACCCCACTTTATAAAAAAGGAGGGAGAGAGAAAACAGAATTATAGACCGGTCAGCCTGACCTCAGTAGTGAGTAAAATGATGGAATCAATTATGAAGGATGTCATAGCAGCGCATTTGGAACGAGGTGACATGATAGGTCCAAGTCAGCATGGATTTGTGAAAGGGAAATCATGTTTGACAAATCTTCTAAAATTTTTTGAGGATGTTTCCAGTAGAGTGGACAAGGGAGAACCAGTTGATGTGGTATATTTGGACTTTCAGAAGGCTTTCGACAAGGTCCCACACAAGAGATTAATGTGCAAATTTAACGCACATGGGATTGGGCGTAGTGTGCTGACATGGATTGAGAACCATTTGTCAGACAGGAAGCAAAGAGCAGGAATAAATGGGTACTTTTCAGAATGGCAGGCAGTGACTAGTGGGGTACCGCAAGGTTCTGTGCTGGGGCCCCAGCTGTTTACACTGTACATTAATGATTTAGACGAGGGGATTAAATGTAGTATCTCCAAATTTGCGGATGACACTAAGTTGTGTGGCAGTGTGAGCTGCGAGAAGGATGCTATGAGGCTGCAGAGTGACTTGGATAGGTTTGGTGAGTGGGAAAATGCATGGCAGATGAAGTATAATGTGGATAAGTGTGAGGTTATCCACTTTGGTGGTAAAAACAGAGAGACAGACTATTATCTGAATGGTGACAGATTAGAAAAAGGGGAGGTGCTATGAGACCTGGGTGTCATGGTACATCAGTCATTGAAGGTTGGCATGCAGGTACAGCAGGCGGTTAAGAAAGCAAATGGCATGTTGGCTTTCATAGCGAGGGGATTTGAGTACAGGGGCAGGGAGGTGTTACTAAATTGAACAGGGCCTTGGTGAGGCCACACCTGGAGTATTGTGTACAGTTTTGGTCTCCTAACTTGAGGAAGGACACACTGCTATTGAGGGAGTGCAGCGAAGGTTCACCAGACTGATTCCCGGGATGGCGGGACGGACATATCAAGAAAGACTGGATCAACTGGGCTTGTATTCACTGGCGTTCTGAAGAATGAGAGAGGACCTCATCGAAACGTTTAAAATTCTGATGGGTTCAGGCAGGTGAGATGCAGGAAGAATGTTCCCAATGTTGGGGAAGTCCAGAACCAGGGGTCACAGTCTAAGGATAAGGGGTAAGCCATTTAGGACTGAGATGAGGAGAAACTTCTTCACCCAGAGAGTGGTGAACCTGTGGAATTCTCTACCACAGAAAGTTGTTGAGGCCAATTCACTAAATATATTCAAAAAGGAGTTAGATGTAGTCCTTACTACTAGGGGGATCAAGGGGTATGGCGAGAAAGCAGGAATGGGGTACTGAAGTTGAATGTTCAGCCATGAACTCATTGAATGGCAGTGCAGGCTCGAAGGGCCGAATGGCCTACTCCTGCACCTGTTTCTATGTTTCTATGTTTCTATGTTTCTATGTTTTGCTCATCTCACAAAATCTGGGTTACCACCCCCGGAACGAAGTGGAGCGCTGGTTGAAGAGATTTTCACACTGCTCATAGTTTAGCAAGTGTAATCCTTGCTGTGCCCAAGATAAATTCTTTCAGAGCAAGTCATACTTGGTCTCAATATAAAATATCTGATTTTAAATAAAACAAGATAATGTTGCACTTTCCAGATACTATAAATTTGAGACCCAAGTAACAAATGTTTACGGTCTTGGAACTTTTGTTTGAACCAGAAATGAGAACATTACAATGAACCATTACTCAGCATCCTTCAGACAAAAAGATAACTCCTCAACTGCTCTCATCACTTGCAACTTTCCAGGGCATGAACTTCAGTTCAGTTTGTCCAGTAGGTAGAAAACCCAAAACAGTCGCAAACCTTGTACAATTTACAATACATTTGTGCTGTACACTCACAATAAAATGTTACAAAGAAAAACTTGTTTGAAACATTAGATATAAAATGATTGAAGTATTCCTCCAGCTTCATCCGGGTGAAAGAAATTGAACTCCACCTGACATTCAGTCACATTGGGGAGCATTGGCCCAGAAATTCCGGGTCCATATGGAGGTTCGACAGACCAGGGAAGGCATCGCACAATGCGTGTGCGCTGAAAACTGGCTTTGCCGATCTGTCAAGCTCCAGCTTGACACATCATCCGCATATCGGGAGCGAGGACATTTTCAAGGGCAAGATTGAGGTATTTTCCCATATCTTGCCCAGCAAATTTCCTCAAAACTCTTGTACCAGGCGTAAGAATCTTAAAACACACATAAAACATAAAAAATAAAATTAAAAATACACATTTTATTTTTTAAAACCCTGCCTACTACTTTAAGTTTATTTAAAACCATAATTAAAATACCTTTAAAAACTCAGAAATGTTTTTTTCTCTAAGATATTTATTAATTTTAATTTCAATCAATTTTAATTATGTTAGGTGTGGTTTTTATTTTTTAATTTGGTGTTATTGTGTTTGGGTATTTTTCTCAATTAATAGCAATGAGAACTTGTAGATACGGGGTTCCCATTGCTGTTAATTGAGAATACTGTACCTGATTGGCTGAGCAGTCATACATGACTGCATCTTCTGTGTGGGAATCTATGGATGGGAGCAGGCTTCGCAGTGCAGCAAGAGAATGCCTCCCCACCGGAATCGCAGGCTGCTCTCGGACCACCAGGCAAATCCGTAGAAATATTTCAGGTCGGAGGCAATTGCCCGCGGGAAACCTCCAACCGCAATTTCAGCCCCAATAAAACCTCACTTATTACAGCTGCTTTCTCTGGTTTCTCTGGCAAATGTTTGGCAGAAAGTTCTTCGAATCATAGAAACATAGAAAATAGGTGCAGGAGTCTGCACCGCCATTCAATGAGTTCATGGCTGAACGTGCAATTTCAGTACCCCATTCCTATAGAAACATAGAAAATGTTCTTGTATGCATACAGTTTTTTTCAAAGGCCGCAGTGGTCCCTGCATGGACTCATTTGAGATCCTTGCTTCAAGCTCCATAGAGACAGACTCTGTCTCCATTGAAGACATTCTTACAATTCGCTGCAGTACCAATCCACTAGCGAACAAGTTGGTCTCCTCCATCCTCTCTGCTATTATGGAGAGTGTGTGTGGCACTTCTCTCAGTACCTGCCTAAGTTGCCGATGCACCTCTTGCAATCTCGTTCTCAACAATCAGCCCCGGAGTTTAGTATCTGTATCCAGCTGATTAGAGCTTGGAAAGTACTGCGCCCCTCAACGTGACCTCCACATAGCTGTCTCTACCACCAGTGTCTGCTTGTGCTCACTCGTGAGATGTGAGTCACCAGGTGAAAATACAACTAACTCTCGAAGTGAACCCATTTAAGTGTGAGTCTCTGTGCTGGTGCATGGCTGTAGATCCTGTGACAGTGCACCCTCAGAAGGAGTGAGGTCCTCTGAGGAAATGTGCTCATGGATGTCCTGTCACACTTGCTGTACACGTGAAGTCCCTGGAAGACAAAAGAAAGAGATAGGATTTAGTTGTGACAAAGTCACAATGTTGACAATCCATACTCAGTCTTCTCATAGTTCAGCCATCAATGAAAAGAAGCCAGCGTATGGACCCAGGTAATTCAGCTTCTGAAAGGGGTTCATGATTAATTCATTCGATAGAGGGATAAATATGATTTGCATCATGAGAGAGAGAGAGAGACAAACAGATTTCACTGAGCAACCGCTGGTGTTTTGCCACCAACCAGCCGTCGATATTCATAATAGAATATGTTTCTAGATTAGAAATATTATGTTCGGATCAGAAAAGTTAAGAGACTTGGGGTTTATGCTTACACAGCAAGTCCAAAATGTTTCTCTGTGTTTTGTTGATGTAGACTTGTGTCTCTGGATTATGCAGTCGCCAGAAACTACCATATTAGGTAATGTAAGCTCCAGTTTGATAAGAAAATAGTGTATCAATGTAAGTATTTTCCCTTGTTCGAGAGCACGGTGATACCCAGGCCGAGGTATACCTTGCTCCATCTGTGACTACACTTCACTTGCAAATCGCATTTTATGTTGAAATTAAAGAATAAAATGATTATAACCAGAGAACTGAATTCATACTACTTAAGTGAACAAACGGAAGTTTGTTTTAAGACAACAATATATGTGTCAGAGATATTTGTAATTCTGTCACCAGCTATCTGTGAGCTCCCTGTGTCTCCATCTTCAACTGAGAGGGCACAGATGTGCCACATATCTCCAGTGCATCCTCTTTTCTATCTGTGAGCTGCACTATTTATGGCGCCCCAATTCCAGTCCTATTTCTCTCCCTTGTGTTTTGCGCTCTCTTCTCCAACAATAGGTGCAAAAACAGACCTGTGAGTGAGTGAAGAACATAAGACATAAGAACATAAGAAATAGGAACAGGATGAGGCCATTTGGCCCTTCGAGCCTGCTCCGCCATTCAAAAGATCATCGCTGATCTGATCAGGGACTCAGTTCCACTTTCCTGCCCGCTCCCCATCACTCCTTACTCTCTTATCACTCAAAAATCTGTCTATCTCAACCTTAGGTATATTCAAAGACCCAGCCTCCACAGCTCTCTGGGGCAGAGATTTCCTTAGATTTACAACCTTCTGAGAGAAGAAATTTCTCCTCATCTCAGTTTATTCTGAGATGCAGGTGCAGATGAAGGTACATATGATAAGCGTGACTATGAGACACATGCATCATATTACCTGATTGGGATGAGTATGGATATGTGGGAAGGTGATGCAGTGCACAGAAAGTGAGGGTAGGGTGCTGTTCAAAGTTGAGTTGGTGTTAGGTGTGTGGTGAAGAATACTTAGTAAGACAGAGTGAAAACGGTTTGGCTTAAAGCATAGAATGTAGTTGAATCAGCAAAAGTACTCATTTTTCCTGATCCAGTGAGATAATTAAACTGCTTTCTGCATTGCATCCATGACCTGGGCACAATGCTCCTGCTGCTCTCCTCCTGAACTAACTCCAACTGCACCTCCTTGATGAGAGCAGCAGGTTTCTTCCTCCAATGGCTGGGGGAAAATATGTCTCTCCTCCACCTCCTGACTGCACCCAGCAGTAATTCCAGTGAGGCATCATTGAATCTGGGTGCTGCCCTTGCTCTATGTCCACCATCCATACTGAACATCTCCAATTTACACGAGGGCACTGTCGCTTTAAATACAGCTGAGATTATGTCATGTGGATGTACATCACGCCCACTGTGCAGCTTGGAGACACAAAACCTTGAAGTCAAAATGAATTGCTACAATTGAGTTCAGATTGCAAAATTCAGCCCGCTCAGTTGATTTCCGTGTTTCCCCCATGTAACTCCACACCGGAGCACACAACCTGCCTTCAGATTAATATCGGGATCAACAATATGGAACAAACTTTCAAATCTAATATCATTTTGTTTCAGTTTCATCTCTCTAAAAAAATAATTGTTGGAATGTGTGTGTTGCTGCCCATCTCGAGTTGCCCAAAGCGACTGCGTGTCTTGCGAGGTATTTCAGAGGGCAGTTAATGATCAGCCACATTGGTGTGTGACCGAGGTTACATAGAGGTCAGATCGGGTAAGGAATCAAATATGAATCTTGTTGTGTATGGAGAAAGAGTCAGACTGAACGCTGTGAGCGCAAAGTAAAGTGTGACCTTAGTCTTTTATTGCAGATCTCCAGAGTGCATGTCTGACCTGTGAAGCCTCCTTAAATACCTGTGCTCCCAAGGGATTATGCGATCCCCGTGGACTCCAGGGTGGCTGTACAGAGTAAATGCAAGTCCACATATATAACAACATCTCCCCCCCGCCCCCAAAGTCAATAGTGTAACTATCTACAATGTGAGTCAATCTGGGGCCCTTTTTGCCTGGTTGATCGTCTCGGTGTGAAAGCTGGTATTGTTGAATGATTTGTTGGGCCCTGCAGGGCTGCTGTGGATGATGGGTTCTGCTTCGTGGTCAACCGCGGTGCCGGTTGCCACTGGTGTGTATGTTGGGGGATCAAAAAAGGTGGGTTGCTCAGGATAGTCCGTGAATCTGAGTTTGATTTGGTCCAAGTGTTTCCGGTGAATGAGTCCATTTGAAAGTTTGATCCGAAACACCCTGCTCCCTTCTTTGGCCACGACAGTGCCGGGAAGCCACTGGAACCTTGTCCATAATTTAATACAAATACAGGATCATTGATTTCAAACTTGCGTGACACATTTGCGCTATCATGGTATGCACTTTGTTGAAGCCGCCTGCTCTCTACCTGTTCATGTAGATCAGAGTGAACTAACGAGAGCCTTGTCTTAAGTGCTCTTTTCATGAGCAGTTCAGCAGGTGGGATCCCAGTGAGTGAGTGGGGTCTTGTGCGGTAGCAAAGCAGGACTTGGCATAGGCGAGTCTGCAGTGAGCCTTCAGTTGCCCTCTTCAAGCCTTGCTTGATGGTTTGCACTGCTCTCTCTGTCTGACCATTGGACGCTGGTTTAAATGGGGCAGATCTGACACGTTTGATCCCATTACGGGTCATGAATTCTTTGAACTCAGCACTAGTAAAATATGGCCCGTTGTCGCTCACCAGGACGACGGGTAAGCCGTGTGTGGCAAACATGGCCCGCAGGCTTTCAGTAATGGCAGCGGACGTACTAGCCGACATTATCTCACATTCAATCCACTTGGAGTATGCGTCTACAATCACAAGGAACATTTTACCAAAGAACGGGCCTGCATAGTTGACGTGTACCCAAGACCACGGTTTGGAGGGCCAAGACCATAAACTTAGCGGCGCCATCCTGGGTACATTGCTTAACTGCGAGCATCTGTGAATGCAGGACTCTAAGTCCGCATCGATACCAGGCCACCACACGTGGGATCTGGCTATCGCTTTCATCATTACGATGCCTGGGTGGGTACTGTGGAGGTCATTAATGAAGGTGTCTCTGCCCTTCTTGGGGACCACTGCTCAATTGCCCCACAGAAGGTAGTCTGCCTGTATAGACATTTCATCTTTGCGCCGTTGGAACGGCTTTATCTCTTCCTGCATTTCCACTGGGACACTGGACCAGCTCCTGTGAAGCACACAGCGTTTGACTAGAGATAATAAGGGGTCCTGGCTTGTCCAGATTTTGGTCTGCCGGGCAGTGACAGGTGATTGCTCACTCTTAAATGCTTCCATAACCATTGCTAGATCTGTGGGCTGCGCCATTTCTATCCCTGTGGTGGGCAATGGCAGCCGGCTGAGAGCTTCGGCGTAGTTTTCTGTGGCGGATGGCGTAGTTGTATGCAGACAAGGTGAGCGCCCATCTCTGGATGCGGGCCGATGCGTTGGTATTTATCCCATTACTCTCGGAAAACAGGGATATAACTGGCTTATGGTCAGTTTCCAATTTGAATTTTAGCCCAAACAGGTATTGATGCATTTTCTTTACCCCATAGACACACGCTAACGCTTCTTTTTCAATCATGCTGTAGGCTCTCTCAGCCTTAGACAGACTCCTGGATGCATAAGCAACCGGTTGCAGTTTCCCAAAATCATTAGCTTGTTGCAATACACACCCGACACTATATGACAACGCATCACATGCTAGTACAAAACGCTTATAATGGATCATACAACGCAAGCAATTTGTTTGAGCATAACAATTGTCTCGCTTTTACAAAGACATTTTCTTGGCTTTTGCCCCAAACCCATTCTCCCCCTTTTCGTAGTTCTAGCATTGTGCTGAGACCCGGTAAGAAGTTACCAAAGTTGTTCAAGAGTCCCAGAAACGACCGCAGCTCCGGCACGTTCTGTGGCCTTGGTGCGTTCTCGATTGCCTCCGTCTTCGCGTTGGTGGGCCTGATGCCGTCCGCTGCAATCCTCCTTCCCAGGAACTCCACTTCAGGCGCCAGGAAAACGCACTTCGAGCGTTTTAACCTGAGCCCCATGCGTTTGAGTCGACGAAGAATCTCCTCCAGGTTCTGCAGGTGCTTGACTGTGTTCCGACCTGTGACCAAGATGTTGTCCTGGAAGACCACGGTGTGCAGGACCGACTTCAGTAAACTTTCCATGTTTCTCTGGAATATCGCCGCCGCTGATCGGATTCCAAACAGGCATCTGTTATAAACAAAAAGACCTTTGTGAAAGTTGAGGCAGTTGAGGGCCTTCGATGATTCCTCCAGTTCCTACGTCATGTAGGCTGAAGTCAGATCCAGCTTCGTTAACATCTTTCCTCCCGCCAGCGTTGCAAAGAGTTCGCCGGCCTTTGGTAGTGGGTATTGGTCCTCATCATCATAGGCAGTCCCTCGGAATCGAGGAGGACTTGCTTCCACTCCCAATGTGAGTTCTTTGATGGCTGAACAGTCCGATACGAGAGCCACAGATCCTGTTACAGGTGGAACAGACAGTCGTTGATAGAAGGGGTGATGCAGGGAGAAACGATTGATAGTTACTTTGTAATTGCCACAGATTCTGACTGTGCCTTCGCCCTTGAGGATTGGGACAATAGGACTGGCCCTCTCGTTGAACTCGATTGGTGAAATGATGCCCTCTCTTTGCAGCTGGTCTAGCTCGATCTCTACCCTTTCTCCCATCATGTACGGTACTGCTCTCGCCTTGTGATGGACGGCTCGTGCCCCCGGAATTAGGTGGATCTGCACTTTTGCTTCTTGGAATTTCCCGATGCCTGGTTCGAACAGCGAAGGAAATTTGTTTAAGACCTGGGCACATGAAGTGTCGTCAGCGAGTGATAGAACTCGGACGTCATCCCAGTTTCAGCGTATCTTTCCCAGCCAGCTCCTGCCGAGCAGCGTGGGACCATCGCCCGGTACCACCCAGAGTGTTAGCTTGTTTACCGTTTCATCATAGGAGACCTTTACGGTAGCACTGCCGATTACAGGAATCTGTTGTTTTGTGTAAGTTCTTCGTTTCGTGTGAACTGGAGTTAAGACTGGCCTTGAGGCCTTGTTGCAATCACAACCTTTCGAAAGTCTTTTTGCCCATGATGGACTGGCTTGTGCCCGTGTCCATCTCCATTAACACCAGGAGTCCATTTAGTTCAACATTCAGCATTATCGGGGGACAATTCGTGGTGAATGTGTGTACCTCATGTACCTCTGTCTCCTCTACCTGAGGCTCTGGTTCGTCGTGATCCTTCGTGGATCTGTCCTCGTCTGCAACATGGTGGATTGCAGGTTTAACAAGCTAAGCAGCTCGCCTGCACACTCATTGGAGGTGCCCCATTGTTCCATAGCCCTTGCAAACGTACTCTTTGAATCAGCATGAACGGAAACGATGATCACCCCCGCAGCGCCAACAAGATGTTAATGGCCTTGCATTCATCACCCTTGATGGTGGACTCTGAGTCATCTGCGGACCTGCGGCTGCAATTATGTGACCTGCCCTGTATGTTATGATTCGAACACAACATCACTTTGTTCACAGTACTTGTAGCTGCACTTGTGTGCTGAGAGATTTGCTTCGTTTTGTCACTGGTGGCAATGAACACCTGGGCTGTCGTTATTGCCTTACACAAGGTTGGGGTCTCCACAGTCAAAAGTTTGTGAAGTATGGTTTCGTGGCCAATGCCAAGTACGAAAAAGTCTCTGAGCATGTGCTCCAAATGTCCTTCAAATTTGCAATGTCCTGCAAGGCATCTTAGCTCAGCGACATAACTCGCCACTTCCTGACCTTCAGACCTTTTGTAGGTGTAGAACTGGTACTTTGCCATCAGAACGCTTTCCTTCGGGTTCAAATGCTCTTGGACCAGCGTGCACAAATCGTCATACGATTTCTCCGTGGGTTTCGCTGGAGTGAGCAGATTCTTCATGAGGCCATACCTTGGTGCCCCACAGAGGGTGAGGAGGATTGCCCTTCATTTGGCAGCTCTCTCTTCCCCATCGAGCTCATTGGCCACAAAGTATTGGTCGAGTCGCTCCACAAAAGTTTCCCAATCATCCCCCACCGAAAATTTCTCCAGGATGCCCACTGTTCTCTGCATCTTTGGACTCGCTATCTGTATCTCGTCGCCAGTTGTTGTGTATGGAGAAAGAGTCAGACTGAACACTGTAAGCTCAAAGTAAAGTGTGAACTTAGTCTTTTATTGCAGGTCTCCAGAGTGCTTCTCCAACCTGTGAAGCCACCTTAAATATCTGTGCTCCTCAGGGATTATGGGATCCCTTGGGACTCCACGGGATGAGCCCTCTGGTGGCAGTACAGAGTAAATACAAGTCCACATATATAACAAATCTCAATTGCCAAATCCTGTACACAGAGAATATTGAATCATGAAAGGCTGTAATATTCACATTGTGTAAAGAACATTAAATGCACCAATCGCTATTATGCTTTGATTGATAATCTTACCATATAGTTAAAATATGGAACTCTCGAAACTTCATCCCAATATTTGCCGGTAAACGATTTAGGCAAGAGCTTCATGATATCTTTGTATGGGACCGGTCTTGCCGCGTGATAACTGCAAGGGGCACGTATCAAATCGTTCTGTTCCAATTCACATCTACCAGGCTGGAAAGTACAAAAAGGATGAGAAAATAATACTTGTGAATATATTTAATTGTTAACTTCAAAAACACAAGAACAGCCTGAATGATCTCCAATTATAAAGGACAAGACACACCCAGTGGTTTATCTGGAATGCGTAACTAGATCCTGCCTGCCTAAGTAATCAAGTACTTTACAAATTGTAATTTGAGCGATTCTGACTGCCAGGCTCCAGTCGGAACAGAGCTCACATCGAAGAGATTGGGCTCACCCTTGTGTCTGAAGACCTACTCCTACCCCCCAAACATGTTTCTAACATTCAGTTCACCCCCTGAGTTTCTGATTTTTGCCAATCAACAAGTTCCTGACCTTCCCCTCCACGTTTCTGTCATCCTCTCCCCACTCAATTTCCTGCCTTTCACCCTCCCCCCTTCCCCCCGAAATCCTGACATTTTCTCTCCCTACCCAGGTTCCTGAGCAGCACCACCCCCCACCCAAATATCTGACCTCCCCCCACCAAAGGTCCTGACCTTCACCTAATGCCCAAGTTCCTGACCTTCTTTACCCCTCTGGGCTCTTTACCTTCTCCCCCCAACTAGTTCCTTCCCAGCCCCCACCACCCATAGGTGTGTAAGGGGTGGTCTCGTTCTTTAGCCCTGCCCCACAGGTTCAATCCGCTTTATAAAATCCCAAATTCGATTAAAGTTCATAGTTTCTTCCATGTGCACTTTAGAATCTCAAACTTTCTGGTAGATATGCCAAATTAAATTTCCTTTCCAATTAGTCCAAACACTTGGCGGGGGGGGGTTTCCAACAAATTTTGCCCCCTTCAGATGGGGCATTGTGTGTGGGTCACAGATTGTTAACAGGTTTATTGGCTATGAAGTGAACAGTAACCCAGCATGGCTCAAAGACTGGTGTGGAAGAAATGGGTTTCAATTCATGGGGCACGGGTACCAGTACAGGGGTAAGAGGGAACTGTTCCGTTGGGACAGGTTTCACTTGAACCATGCTGGGGCTAGTGTCCTGGGGAATTGAATAACTAGGGCTGTAGAGAGGGGAGGGCTCAGGTGAGCAGAAATTTATAAAAGTCAAAGAGCAAGATGAACATAAGAACATAAGAAATAGGAACAGGAGTAGGCCATATGGCCCCTCGAGCCTGCTCCGCCATTCAATAAGATCATGGCTGATCTGATCATGGACTCAGCTCCACTTCCCCGCCCGCTCCCCATCACCCCTTAGCCCTTATCGTCTAAGAAACTGTCTATTTCTGTCTTAAATTTATTCAATGTCCCAGCTTCCACAGCTCTCTGAGGCAGCAAATTCCACAGATTTACAACTCTGACAGAAGAAATTTCTCCTCATCTCTGTTTTAAATGGATGGTCCCTTATTCTAAGATTATGCCCTCTAGTTCTAGTCTCCCCCATCAGTGGAAACATCCTCTCTGCATCCATCTTGTCAAGCCCCCTCATAATCTTATATGTTTCGATAAGATCACCTCTCATTCTTCTGAATTGCAATGAGTGGAGGCCCAACTTACTCAACCTTTCCTCATAAGTCAACCCCCTCTTCCTCGAAATCAACCTAATGAACCTTCTCTGAACTGCCTCCAAAGCAAGTATATCCTTTTGTAAATATGGAAAACATAACTGCACACAGTGGCCTCCAGGTGTGGCCTCACCAAGACCTAATGTAGCTGTAGCAAGACTTCCCTGCTTTTATACTCCATCCCCTTTGCAATAAAAGCCAAGATACCATTGGCCTTCCTGATCACTTGCTGTACTTGTATACTATTCTTTTGTGTTTCATTCACATGTACCTCCAGGTCCCGCTGTACTGCGGCACTTTGCAATCTTTCTCCATTGAAGTAATAACTTCCTCTGTGAAGGTAATAGGGCAAGGCAGCGGTGGGGGAAATGATAACCAAAGTGTGACAGGAAGGGACAGAATGTATAAAAATCAGAGTGTATCAGAAAGTGTGGTCAAAGCAGGACAAAATGGAAAAATCATAGACTCATAGTAACACAGAAATTTACAGCACGGAAGGAGGCCATTTTGGTGCATCGAGTCTGTGCCAGCCAACCAAGAGCTCTCCAGCCTAATCCCACTTTCCAGCTCTTGGTTCGTAGCCCTGTAGGTTACGGCACTTTAAGTGCACACCCAAGAATGTTTTAAATTTGGTGAGGGTTCCTGTCTCTACCACCCTTTCAGGCAGTTCCAGACCACCACTACCCTCTGGGTGAAGAAATTTCCACTCATATCTTCCCAAAACCTCCCCCCAATTACAGGCAACTCTCGATTATCCGTACACAGATCCAACGGAGAACCCGCTTCAACGGCACACGTCCGACCACACGCCCGACCCAGCCGGATTTGTTTTTCCACTGAAGTCTGATACTGCCCGTTTTATTGACCATTCCCCCCCCCAACCCTGCCCCCCACAAACCCCCCCAACCCCCCTCCCCACCTCCCGTTCCCCCCGCACCCAAGTTGAATTTTATTGACTTGTGTTTATCTCATCTTTGCACATCTGAAACCGTGTGCTTATCGGGGATATTTTAACTCTTGGCCAGAGTGTAAGTCAGACAATGCGTGGTCGAACGGCTGTTACACATCTCTCCCGATTTTCGGACACCAGAAGCGATCCTGTTTGCACTCTCGCCAAAGTTTAAATGAAATGCATTGAAATGTTAAAGGAATATTTCTTAATAGTAGTCAACGGGACAGGAATGGGGCCGTTGCTGTTTCTGTTGTGTTGCTAAATAAACATGCATGGCTCGGGTGGGGACCCTGCATGCTGGCACCGTCCGGCTTGTCTGTGCTCTTTCTCCGCCGATCGATGATGGTCTCACTTTTTCATAAAATGCATTTACAGAGATACACATCTATACAAGTTGATAACACCAGTCATAACATGTTGGTTGTGCAGAAAGGAAATAAGAAAGAAAAAAGATTGCAGGAAGCAAGCAAGACTGATAGAAAATGTACTCTATTGTACTCGTCCGAGCAGCAAAATCGTTCACCCGGAATAGCCCGATCCCCGAGTGCCCCGGATAATCGAGAGTTGCCTGTAATTTAAACCTATGCCACTTGGCTGTTGACCCTCTGCCAAGGGAAACAGGTCCTTCCTATCCACTCTGTCCAGGCCTCTCATAATTTTATACACCTCAATCAGGCCTCCCCTTAACACCCTTTCCAAAGAAAACAGACCCTGCATCTCCAATCTTTCCTCTTGGCCAAAAAGACAAAATGAAAAGCTTTTTATCTGAATGCACGCAGCATTCGTAAGAAGATAGATGAGTTAACGGCGCAAATAAATGTAAATGGGTATGATTTGATAGCCATTACAGAGACAAGGTTGCAAGGTGACCAAGGCTGGGAACTGAATATTCAGGTGTATTTGACAATTGAGAAGGATAGACTGAAAGGAAAAGGAGATGGGGTAGCTCCATTAATAAAGGATGAGTTCAGTGCAGTAGAGATAAATTATATTGGCTCAGAAGATCAAGATATAGAATCAGTTTGGGTGGAGATAAGAAATAATAAGGGGAAGAAGTCACTGGTGGGGGTAGTCTATAGACACCCTAACAGTAGCTACATTGTTGGATGGAGTATAATTCAAGAAATAATGGAGGCTTGTAAGAAAGGTATGGCAATAATCATGGATAATTTTAATCTTCACATTGATTGGACAAATCAAATTGAGGAAGAGTTCACAGAGTTTACCCGGGATGGTTTCCTTGAACAATACCTTGCGGAAACAACCAGGGAGCAGGCTATCTTAGATCTGGTACTGTGTAATGAGGCAGGATTAATAAGTGGTCTCCTAGTAAAGGATCCTCTAGGAAAGAGTAATCATATCATGATTGAATTTCAAATTCAGTTGGAGGATGAGAAAGTCAGATCTCAAACCAGTGTCGTAAATAAAGGTGATTAGAAAGGTATGAAAGCAGAGTTGGCTAACGTGGACTGGGAAAATAGATTAAAATGTAAGACATTTATAAGTAGTGGCAGATAATTTAGGAGATATTTCATAACTCTCAACAAAAATATATTCCAGTGAGAAGGAAAGACTTTACCAGAAGGGAGAACCATCCATGGCTTATTAAGGAAGTAAAGGATGGTATTAAATTGAAAACAATGGCATACAAAGTTGTCAAGATTAGTGGGAGGCCAGAGGATTGGGAATTTTGAAAAAAACAGCAAAGGACGACTTAAAAAGTAATAAAGAGAGGGAAGATAGATTATGAGAGTAAATAGCAAGAAATATAAAAACAGAAAATAAGTCCCCCTCAGCTTTCGACCTGAATCACATTCTTCCCCCATCCCCACTGTGCTCTCCGTGCTATTTAACCTCCCCGTCCCCGAATTCCTGAACTGCTCTCATCATTGAGGTCCTGATCTCCTCTCCCCGCCAAATTTCAGAACCCACTTCCTTCGCTCCAATCCTCTCTCCTCCCCTTAAATCCTCTACCCTCTCTCTCTCTCCCTCTCTCTCTCCCACTCTACCATTCTCTCTCCCCTCTCTCTCTCCTCCCCTCTCTCTCTCCCTACACCCATCTCTCTTCCCTCTCTCTCTACATCCCTCTCTCTCTTCACTCCCCTCTTCCTGTCTCCCCTTCTCTCTTCCTCTCACTCTCCCTCCCTCTCTCTCTCCCTCTCTCTACCCTTCCCCACTCTCTCCATCTGTCCCTCTCTATCTCTCCCCCTCTCTCTCTCCCCATCTCCCTCTCCCTATCTTTACCCTCTCTCGCTCCCTTTTGCCCTATCACTCTTCGCTCCCCCCTCTCGCTCTCTCTTTCTCCCTCTCCCCCTCCCCCTCTCTCTCTCTTCCACCGACATCCCCCCATCCTGCCCCTGTTATGTATGTAAACATTACCAATGTGTAAGACTTGCCACCAGGGGGCGCACCTCTAGGAGACCCAAGTTGCTGGCACTGTGTTAGCCAAGGAGGGGAATAGAGTGTTTGTTGTCAAACTTTTGAATGGACAAAATTGCAGTTCACTGACAACCAAGAACAGTTTAAAGAGGACATTACCAGCAATGATCCAAACACACACCCAACCAGCAATCGACCTTGTGGTCAACCAAGAGGATGAACCCACCATGCCCAACAGTCCAATCAGACCAGCCACACCGCAGTGCAGCAATGATCTGACCGACTCACCCATGCCAGGACTTCAACTCAGGTGATCAACCCAGGAGTGCAGAGCCCCGGATCGCCTCAGCTTGTAAATAACTTGTATCTTAGACTTTGGGGGGGTAATGATGTTATATATGTAAACATTACCAATGTGTAAGACTTACCACCAGGGGGCGCACCTGTGGGAGACCCAATGGCCATCTGCACACTCGTGAAAAGTAGGTATAAAAGGCAGTCTACCATACTGCTTTCTCATTCTGGAGTTACATTAAAGAGACCAAGGTCACAACAGTTTGAGCGTACAATATGCAGTCTTGTGGAGTTATTCTGAATATAACAGCCCCTAACAGATCCAATGACCTTCTCCTTCTCTCTCACTTACCCTCTCTCTCTCTCTCTCTGTCTTTCAGCCGCTGCCCCCACCTTGCCCCTGGCCACCAACGGATACAGCGACCTTCTCCTTGAGGAGTGAAGTAAAAAACGGCCCACAGTGCAGGCCGCAACGATTGGGTACTGTGCTTTCGCGGTTTCGGTTAACAGCGTGCATGTACAGAAGGGGATCGAGTGCACATTGGGATACCGCGAGCATGCACAGAAGGCCACAAAGACGTTCGTCAGATACTCCTGGTGACTGAATGTAGCAGATTAAGGGCTGATCTAATTGATGAGTTTAACATGATCAAAGGAGTTGATTGGTTAGATAGAGAGAAAGTAATTGCACTGGAGGGTGAAGTCGTGAACAATGCACTTAGGGGCGGCTTCAATGGAATACAATATTAAATAACATGGATAAGATCAGCCCAGAGACTAAGCCAATGAATGTAAATGGAAATTGGTGAAAAGTAAACATGGAACAGAAATTAAAAACCTTTTGTTCAAAAAGAGTTTTTGAAATTGTCTACAAAGTAAACTAACAGAGACAAAAACACAATTCGATATCCTGATCAGACAATTAATGTACCAGATGGATGAGTTCCAGGTGAATTGATTCTACTCCCATTTCTTGTGCAATGCAAACTGACCATTTTGCCTTACCTCAAACAAGTGCTTGCAAGTATAGTCATAACCAGACCATGCAAGTCCCAACACGAGCTTTCTGGATTCAATACCCAGATTGATATAAGTGGACAGACCTAAATGGGCAAAAAACAACAATGAGGTTCTGAGATTAACATTGATATAGGGCAGGTCGACCTTGAACCTAAACATCTTATTGAATCTGCTGGGGGCTGTTATGTTCAGAGGAAGGACATTCTTGCTATTGAGGGAGTGCAGCGAAGGTTCACCAGACTGATTCCCGGGATGGTGGGACTGACCTATCAAGAAAGACTGGATCAACTGGGCTTGTATTCACTGGAGTTCAGAAGAATGAGAGGGGACCTCATAGAAACGTTTAAAATTCTGACGGGTTTAGACAGGTTAGATGCAGGAAGAATGTTCCCAATGTTGGGGAAGTCCAGAACCAGCGGTCACAGTCTAAGGATAAGGGGTAAGCCATTTAGGACCGAGAGGAGGAGAAACTTCTTCACCCAGAGAGTGGTGAACCTGTGGAATTCTCTACCACAGAAAGTTGTTGAGGCCAATTCACTAAATATATTCAAAAGGGAGTTAGATGAAGTCCTTACTACTAGGGAGATCAAGGGGTATGGCGAGAAAGCAGGAATGGGGTACTGAAGTTGTATGTTCAGCCATGAACTCATTGAATGGCGGTGCAGGCTAGAAGGGCCGAATGGCCTGCTCCTGCACCTATTTTCTATGTTTCTATGTTTCTATTGTACATACCTGATACAACCTGGTGATAAGGAGCATTTGACATTGCAAAACACTCGTTCATCGTTTGATCATGCATATTATAGGATCTCACAAACAAAAAGTCACAATGTTTTGCAATTGTAGCAAAGTCATAGCATTGGCCCTCTATGCAGTTTGGAGCCCAAGGCACAGTAAATGTGATCTAAAGGCCAAAGAATAACACAAAGAAGTTAATTAGTTGCACTTTAGGTTAACAAAATATTAATCATGTTGAAAACCTCATCGTTCCCCCAACTCCTTCCTCCAATTTTTCTGTCAATTTTCTCTCCTCCTCTCCTAAATGCGGCAAGTTGTGAGCAAATTGCAATTGCAAAACTACCGGCCACGCTCCAATACCTGATCAAAGTGAAGTAAGAAATTGTGAATTGGAAGAAATAACTTGAGACCAAGATGTCCCTTCAGACTGGTGTTAGAATAAAGGATTCATTCCCTGGTTCAATAGCCAAGCGACTTGAACAGCGTGAACATCAATAACTGATAACAGGCAGCTCCAAAC
This sequence comes from Pristiophorus japonicus, assembly GCF_044704955.1. Taxonomy (NCBI): domain Eukaryota; kingdom Metazoa; phylum Chordata; class Chondrichthyes; family Pristiophoridae; genus Pristiophorus; species Pristiophorus japonicus. The sequence continues at coordinate 8,064,493 of NC_091984.1, read as the reverse complement.
ATCTGAAGGCCAAGAATGGAATGTCTGACTCCAACCTTGGGAGGATGTGAAGAGGGGGGTTTCACCCAAGAGTTGAGACAAAGAATCCGACATATCATAGGTTAAATGGTCCTGTCCGTATCCTACACCAGGTCCATCCCTAAAAAGAATATTAAAGAAAGACCCAGTGTAGTGTAGGAGAGGCGTGAGTTCGTGGCCCAGGAGAGACAAGGTGCCCAGGGGCAGCACGGGCCAGCCCACATTGCGATATGTGTGCGTACTAGGTCCGTGCAGCAGAGCTGGTCTCCAGTCATCTTGGGTAATCCTTGCCACTGGACCAAGACCTCTGTCAAGCCCGTGTGGTGGCTGGGGTGCAATGGCCACCACACATTAAAAAAATCCACGCACAGGCATCTTCCACCCTTCAACATGTAGTTCGGGACCTGGAATATTAGGTCCTTCATTGAAACACCTGTGAACTCATCCATTTTTGGCGTGGAAGCAAGTCATCCTCGCTTCGAGGGACGGCCTATGAAGATTTATCCTGTCCTTCAGTATTGTTCCAATAATTTTCCCACCACTGAGGTTAGGCTGACTGGCCTGCAATTACTTGGCCTGTCCCTTTCTCCCTTCTTAAACATAGGTACCACATTAGCAGTCCTCCCGTCCTCTGTCACCACACCTGAAGCCGGGGGAAGGATTGGAAAACGATCGTCAAAGCCTCTGCAATTTGTTCTTTGGAGACCATCCGATCAGCTGCCTCTGCCACTTCCCTTCCTTCCCCTGACCCACCGGGCCAAATTTCCTCTGAGGTTCCCCCCTGCCCTAGCCCTGAATTCACATCTCTCCCCAGTTTCTCTCTGATAGCCCCTCTTGACCCCTCCATGCTCATATTGTACATGAGCCCCACTTCCTGCTCCTTTGACCCTATTCCCACTAAACTGCTGATCACCTAACTTCCCTTTCCTCTCCAAATTCCTTAAGCGTGTTGTCGCCTCCAAAACCTTGTTTGAATCCCTTCAATCTGGTTACTCCCCCGCCACAGGACCGAAATAGCTCACATCAAAGTCATAAATGACATCCTTTGTGACTGTGACAAAGGCAAACTATCCCTCCTCATCCTTCTCGACCTGTCTGCAGCCTGTGACACGGTTGACCATTCCACCCTCCTCCAATGCCTCTCTGTCACCGTCCAGCTGGGTGGGACATTCGCCTGGTTCCATTTTATCTATCTAATCATAGTCAGAAAATCACCTGCAATGGTTTCTCTTCCCACTCCCACATCATTTCCTCTGGTGTCCCCCAAGGATCTATCCTTGACCTTCCTATTTCTCATTTATAAGCTGCCCCTCGGCGACATCTTCCGAAAACACGCCATCAGTTTCCACATGTACGCTGATTACACCCAGCTCTACCTGACCACCACCTCTCTCGACCCTTCCATGGTCTGTAAATTGTCAGACTGCTTGTGCGACATCCAGTACTGGATGAGAAGAAATGTTCTCCAGTTAAATATTGGTAAGAACTAAGGCATTGTCTTTGGTCCCTGCTGCAAACTACGTTCCCTAGCCACCGACTCCATCCCTCTCCCTAGCATGTGTCCGAGGCTGAACCAGAATGTTCACAACCTAGGTGTCATATTTGATCCTGAACTCAGCTTCCGGCCACATATCCACAGCATAACTTCAATCGCCTATTTCCACCTCCGTAACATCGCTTATCTCCGCCCCTGCCTCAGCTCATCTGCTGCTGAAACCCTCATCCATGCCTTTGTTACCTCTAGACTTGATTACTCCAAGGCACTCCTGGATGGCCTCCCACATTCTACCCTACGTAAACTAGAGGTCATCAAAAACACGGCAGCCCGTATCCTAAGTCGCACCAAGTCCCACTCACCCATCACCCCTGTGCTCGCTGACCTAAATTGTCCCCCGGTTAAGCAATGCCTTGATTTCAAAATTCTCATCCTTGTTTACTATTCTCTCCATGTCCTCACCCCTCCCTATCTCTGCAATCTTCTTCAGGCACACCCCCCCGAGATGTCTGTGCTCCTCAAATTCAGCCCTCTTGAGCAACCCTGATTATAATCCAAGCTAACCTCTCCCCCTCTCTCCACTCTTTCCTCCTTCAGAACGCTCCTTAAAACTTAACTCTTTGACCAAGCTTTTGGTCATCTGCTGTAATTTCTTCTTACGTGGCTTGGTGTCAAATTTATTTGTTTTTTCTTATAACACTGCTGTGAAGTACCTTGGGATATTTTACTACGTTAAAGACGCTATATAAATACAAGTTGTTGTTGTTTACCTGAGATCCAGGTATTTCACGGTGGAAGATTTGTGCGGTATTGCGAATCAGCTCAATTAGTCCGGTATGATACATTGATTGATCTGATAAACTTTGCTGGTAATTCAAAGAGATTCCATCCATAAATTGCCTTTTTGCCACCTGTATTTGTTCATTCATCCAAGCTGCTCGCTTTGCAGGGCTGCGTAAAAGCGGTTGTGTTATACGTCCTAATGAAGAAAGAAGAAACAACTGACATCTTTACAGCATCATTTGTAGAACATCGAGCCCAAGGCATTTTACAGGACAGAAGTGCAACAAGTAGTAAGTAGGAGAGGAAGATTTAGCTGGAACTTGCATTTACATAGTGCCTTTCACATCCTCAGGATGTCCTTAAGTGACTCAGAGCCAAATAATTATGTTTGAAGTGAAATCACTGTTGTATAAGCAGAGGTGGTCGCTAATTTGTACCCAATTAATGAACCATAAATAGGAAATGAACATAAAAGGTAATTCTAAAGTCTTCTATAGGCATATAAATAGTAAACTGATAGTAAGAGGAGGGGTGGGGGCATTTAGGGATCCAAAAGGAGACCTACGCATGGAGGCAGAAGGTATGGCTGAGTTACTAAATGAATACAGTGCATCTGTCCAAGGAACAAGATGCTGCCATAGACATAATGAAAGAGGGGGTAAAAGAGATAATGAATGGGATATAAATTGATTAAGATGAGGTACTAGAAAGGCTAGCTGTACGTAAAGTAAATAAGTCACCAGGATGGGATGGGATGGATGCTAGAACACTGAGGGAAGTGAAGGAAGAAATCGCAGAGGTATTAGTCATAATCTTCCAACCCTCCTTAGAAATTGGGTTGGAGCTCCAGGACTGGAGAATTGCAAATGATACACCCTTGTTCAAAAAAGGGTGTAATGATAAAGCCAGCAACTATAGGGCAGTCAGTTTAACCTTGGTACTGGGGAAGATTTGAGAAACAATAATCAGAGACAAAATTAACAGTCACTTGGACAAGTGTTGATTAATTAAGTAAAGCCTGCGTGGATTTGTTGAAAACAAATTATGTTTAACCAACTTGATCGAGTTTTTTTGATGAGGGCAATGCTGATCAGGCCAACATCCCCAGCATCGAAGCACTGACCACACTCGACCAGCTCCAATGGGCGGGCCACATTGTTCGCATGCCTGACACAAGATTCCCAAAGCAAGCACTTTACCCCGAACTCCTACACAGCAAGTGAGCCCAAGATGGGCAGAGGAAACATTTCAAGGACATATTCAAAGCATCCTTGATAAAATGCAACATCCCCAACGACATTTGGGAGTCCCTGGCCAAAGGCCACCCTTGGTGGAGGAGGTGTATCCGGGAGGGCGCTAAGCGCCTCGAGTCTCATCACCGAGAGCATGCAGAAAACAGGCACAGGCAGCGGAAGGAGCGTGCGACAAACCAGCCTCCCCACCCACCCTTTCCTTCAACCTGTGACAGAAACTGTGGTTCCCATATTGGACTGTTCAGTCACCTAAGAACTCACTTTTAGAGTGGAAGCAAGTCTTCCTTGCTTTCGAGGGACTGCCTATGCTGATGCTGTTGATGTGGTGTACACAGATTTCTAAAAAGCGTGTGACAAAGTGCCACATAATAGGCTTGTGAGCAAAGTTGAAACCCATGGAATAAAAGGGAAGTGGCAGTATGGATATGAAATTGGCTAAGAGTCAGGAAACAGAGAGTAGTGGTGAACATTTGTTTAGTGAACTGGACGTTAAGGTATACAGTGGTGTTCCCTTGGCGTCGGTTCTAGGACCACTGCTTTTTTTATATATATATTAACGACTTGGATGTGGGTGTACGGGGCACAATTCCAAAATTTGAAGATGATACAAAACTTGGAAGTATAGTGAACAGTGTGGAGACTAAAGATAGACTTCAAGATGACATAGGCAGGCTGGTGGAATGGACGGACACGTGTCAGATGAAATTTAAAGCAGAAAGGTGTGAAGTGATTCTTTTTGTCAAAAGAATGAGGAGAGGAAATACAAACTAAATGGTACAATCCTAAAGGGGGTGCATGAACAGAGAGATCTAGGGGTATATGTGCATAATTTGTTGAAGGTTGAAAAGGCAGTTAGAAAAGCTTACAGGATACTGAGCTTCCTGAATAGAGGCGTAGAGTTCAAAAGCGTGGAGATTATGATCTACCTGTATAAATCACTAGTTCGGCCCCAACTTAAGTATTGTGTCCAATTCAGGGTAACATACTTTAGGAAGGATGTGAAGGCCTTAGAGAGGGTGCAGAAAAGATTTATGAGAATAATTCCAGGAATGAGGGACTCCAGTTACGTGGATAGACTGGAAAAACTGGAGCTGTTCTCCTTTGAGCAGAGAAGATTGAGAGGAGATTTATTAAAGATGTTCAAAATCATGAGAGGTCTAGACTGAATAGATACAGAGAAACTGTTCCCACTGGCAGAAGGGTCGAGAACCAGAGAACACAGATTTTAGGTGAATGGCAAAATAATCAAAAGTGACATAGCTGAGGTGGTCTTGCAGAGAGCCGGCATGGGGTCGACGGGCTGAATGGCCTTTCATGTTGTAATCATTCTATCATTCTATGATACTATCAAATGGCCAGATAATGTTGATTGAGGAATAAATGTTGCCAAGGACACCACGAGAACTGACCATTATCCTTCGAATTGTGACAATGGGGTATTTTACATTCACCTGAATAGGCAAGTGGAGCCTTTGTTTAATGTATCATCTGAAACACAGCAGCTCTGGAAATGCAGCCCTCTCTCAGTACTGCCCAAATGTGTCAAGTCCTGAAGAACAGCAAAACCTCCTGAGCCAGAGGAGAGCGAGAGAGTTCTGCCACGGAGCCAGGCAGACACTTGAGGGAAGTAACCAAAAGCACAGTCAATGAGCTAGGTTTTAAGGGGGCTTGCGAAGATAGAGAAATACCAAGGCACAGAGGTTCAGATAGCGTTGAAGTCAATAACAGCTGAAGTCTCTGCCATTGATGGTGCATGAGGAGAAATCTCAGTCGGCCAGAGACAGTAGAGTGTAACGTGTGTGCTGGGCCAAGGCTCGGGACACAATTGGGGAGGGCTTTCATTTAACTGCATCCTAATTTCAGAATACGTGGCATACTGCTGCAGTGCCAGGGAATAAATGTACCAACTATCTATTTATAAGACTTTAAAATCCACGTATGTCCTTTCAGCTTTCTATTCAAAGTTCTGTGTCAACGATTTACCAATTTACCAATTTACCAATTCTAATGTGTTCAAATCTAGTAATGCCTGTCCTGTCATCTTATTAACAGGAGTTTGCACATAATCCTAGAATTAGAGAAGTTCATGCCAGAGAAGGAGACCATTTGGCCCATCATGTCTGTGCCTGCCGAAAAAGACCAGCTCTTGGCCCATAGCCTTGTAGGTTATGGCACTTCAAGCGAATATCTAAGTACTTTGTAAATGTGATGAAGGTTTCTGCCTCTACCATCCTTTCAGGCAGTGAGTTCCAGACCCCCACCACTCTCTGGCTGAAGACGTTTCTCTTCAATTCCCCTCTAATCATTCTACCAATTAATTTAAATCTATGCTCCCTGGTTATTGATCTCTCTGCTAAGGGAAATAGGTCCTTCCCACGCACTCTATCTCGAGCCCTCAAGCGATGACAGCGACAGAGGATACATACCGGGCGGCCTGCCGCTAGCGGGGCACGAGTTAAAAGGGAGGTGGTGGGTGGGTCAATTAAAATTATCCAATTGTCTTGTGCAGCCCTTTGCCACTTTGGACGTGGGTCCACACCGTGATTGGTCATTCAGGCATTCTGTTTGAGTGCCGGGCTATTAGCGTGGGGCTCCTGCAACCCGGTGTTCAAGGTAGGACTATTTTTTTACTGCAGACTTTGCAGCTTTGGTCCTTCTCTTTACTTTAGAGATGAGCCCCACCTACATGGCAGAGCTATGCGGCCCAGTGCATGTGCCCCAATACTGCCCCAAAAAGCAAGTGGAGTGCTGGATTTAATGCTCCACTTCCTTTCGGGGGCGGTAACCCCAATTTAGAGAGCGGGTCGGGACTTCTGTGCTCGCTGCAAAATATCCTGCCGAGCGAGTGTTCCGCCGCCAAACGGGGCGGTAATCAATTTTTAGCCCTTGATCTACCAATATATCGTTGTGGTTTTGTCGGTGATAAAATTAGTTACCTATCAGGAGAACTCGAACGTCATTTGCATGAGCGCGACACAAAATCTCAGGGTCATACGCTCTCACGGGTATAATAGTCGTGACCTTAGACCAGTCATAATGCTTCCAATCCTTTCCACCAATATCAAAGACAACAACCTAGTACAAAAATAAAGCTGTCAACCGCTGTTTAAAAATATAGATTTTCCCAATCAATATAACTGTCCCCAGGCTGTGTGATCAGGGAGGGCTGGTGAACACATCTATCCTGCAGGTTATATTGGTGGTGCTCTTGTTGCTGTCACACTGCCCACTTAGTAACATTACTCTGGAGTAAATGCTAACCTCATCAGCTACATAAGTTACATAGTCATTTGCCACCAATGTTTTGTTTTCAAAGATATGATAAGTTATATGCAGTTTAATCATGGCCAGGGTCACACTTTACATTGACTGATTAAGTCAAATCCCATTTTTATTACATGAGATTCCAGAATTTTTAAACAGGTGTTTTGGGGTCAAGATTCTGTGCAAACCGCAAACCTTAACCATGGCATTAGGCAGTAAGAGGGAGATCACGTCATTTAAGACATTTCACGTTAAAAAAAAACACATTTTATTGATGTTGCACATGCGAAAATATCTTTGTACAGTTCAATCGATTGTCCTATTTTATACAGGCTGCAACTATACCAACATTAACATTTTAACAGACGAATTATAATATGATACTCTGCATTTCTATCATATTCGAGCTTGACCCTTGCACTATTCCACGAGCTTCACCAGTTCCCGATCCCAACACACACCCCTCAGCCTTTTCCGGATACTTGGCCAGCGATCCCTCTCCCCCGTGACATAGGCTGGAGCTTGACCGGTGCCATCTCTTTCTCTGCCCCAATCCAGCCCGTGCACCCAATCCCAGCACGTGCATGTTGTCCCCAGCCCGTGACTGCCATCCAGCTCAGCACAGTTCAGCCTGAGATCCCCAACCCAGCCCAGCCCGAACCCACCAACCCAGCCCAGCCCGAGCCCCCCCAACCCAGCCCAGCAACCCAGCCCAGCCCGAGCCCCCCCAACCCAGCCCAGCCCAAGCTCACCCAGCCCAGCCCAGCCCGAACCTGTCAGCTTCAGCCCAAACCAGCCATGCCCCCAACCTAACCCAGCCAAGTCCGAGTGTCTCCACCCAGCCACACCCTGCCCGAGTCCCCCAAACCAAACTAACCCAGCTAATGCCCCCAACTCAACCCGGTACAGCCTGTGTCCCCCAACACAACTCATCCCAAGCCCCCCGAAACAAACTAACCCAATGCCCCCCAACCTAACCCCTCCCAGCCCGACCCACCCAACTCAACCTATTGCAGCCTGTGCCCCCAACCCAATTCAACCCAGCCCGAGCCTCCCAAACAAACCCAACCAGTGCCCTCTGTCATAACCCAGCAGAGCCTGAGTCCCCAGTACAACCCAGCCCGAGCCCCTCATCTCGGTTCCCTAGGGGGAAAGTGCCAGGGGGTGAAGAACGACCCCCGACCCCGGGAAGAACAACCTAAAGAGGAGGATCTCTCAAATCTTCCACAACAGTGCAGGTGAGAGGAACAAAATGAAAAAGGGAGGAGCTCACATCCCAATGTCCATTCCAAGGGCTGTTGCTCAATACACTTCAACAGACAACTTAAAGTAAAATAACTTTTACACGAGGGAATTTAATGGCCCTCGACACCCACCTCGACTTGGTGCTGAATGTGTGCGGCCACGGGTTGGCACAGAGACGGATTCGAGCATTGACACTCGATACTGGTGTCAGATTCACCGGCGACCCACAGCGCGGCCAGGGCCAGAACCTGCGCCAATGCCAAACTCGATCGCATCCTCTCTGCCAGAGATGAAAACTTATCAGACACTGTGCGACAATGTATTTATACTGACCGGCATGTGACTGATGACACCTCCTGGATCTCTCTATCTCTTGGTATGTGTGGTAATCGTGAAATGTTGACGCAAGCTTCATACTGTCAAATGTAACTTTGTTGGGACGTTCTCTTCTCTCCCTCCCTACCTCTCTTGGGCAAGATTCATCCCTGAACCCGTCTCCCCTACTTCCTCCTTAACATCGAAACATAGAAACAAAGAAATATACAGTGCAGAAGGAGGCCATTTCGGCCCATCGTCTCTGCACCGGCCAACAAAGAGCCACATGGCTCTCGGTCAGCAGCCCTGAAGGTTACATATAAACCTATGAACAATGAACAACAGCGGAAAGGTAACCACTGCCCAACCAGTCCGCCCCACACAACTGCTACACTCCTTGCACCGAAACATTCTGTACACCACCCCAACCGGAGCCATGTGATCTCCTGGGAGAGGCAAGACCCAGATAAAAACCCAGGCCAATTGGGGAAAAAAAATCTGGGAAGATTCCTCTCTGACCTATCCAGGCGATCAAAACTAGTCCAGTAAATCACATTGGACATATTCGATTCTCTGCAGTACTTACCATCATATCTGCGCCAGCCAACAAGAGTTTCTCCAGTCTAATCCCATTTACCTGCTCTAGTTCTGTAACCCTTCAGGTTACGGCACTTTAAGTGCCCATCCAAGCACCTTTTAAATGTGGTGAGGGTTTCTGCATCCATCACCCTTCCAGGCAGTGAGTTTCAGATCCCCACAACACTCTGCTTGAAGAAGTCTCCCCTCAGATCCCCTCTGAACCTTCTACCAACCACCTTAAAACTATGCCCCCTCGTAATTTTCCCCTCCACAAAGGGAAATAGGCCCATGCTATCCACTCTATCCAGGCCCCTCAAAATTTTGTACACCTCAATGAGGTCTCCTCTCAACCTCCTCTGTTCCAATGAGAACAAACCCAGCCTATCCGCTCTGTCCTCATAGCTAAGATTCTCCATTCCAGGCAGCATCCTAGTAAATCTCCTCTGCACCCTCTCTAGTGCAATCTCGTCCTTCCTATAATACGGTGATTAGAATTGCACGCAGTACTCCAACTAACATTGGCCAACATTAATCCCTGAACCTGTCTCCACCCACTTCCTCCTTAACATTGAGAAACCTTCATTCCTGAACCGATGTCCCTCACTTTCTCCCTAATATGGGCAAAATTCATTCCTGAAACTCTCTCCATTCCCTCCTCTTTCCTCCTTAACTTTAACACTATTCAACCCTGCACCTCTATCCCCCATCCCCTCATCCTCCCTGCCTTGACCAATATTCATCGCTGAACCCCTATCCTGCACTTATTGTGTGTCTTTATCAACATTTATCTCTAAATCTCTCTCCTATAGGATTGCAAAATTCGTGGAAACCCCTCAGTGTTTGGACTCATTGAAAAGGAAATTCGATTTGGGACTATCAATCAGAAAGTTTGGGATCCTAAAATGCTTATGGAAAAAATCTACGAGTTTTAACCAAGTTTGGGATTTTTAAAAGGTGAATGTTGGGTCTGCAAGAAAAGGGGTGGGGTCAATCTTTAAAAGGCCAGTTTGGACATTGGAGCTAATCAAATTGTCTGGGAACTGTTTACCCCAGTAACCTGCCCCGAGAAGACATTTACATTTTATAACCGACCACGGTAGAAACATTATCCACCCCACCCAGAGGACCCAAATGTCACATACTTATTCCAACACCTTTCAACAGGCATCGAAATATCTGGCTCAGGCCAGACTTCCGGAAGCAAGAAAAAACGGTGCTATCACAATGGACAAGATCTCACCAACTCAGGAAAGTCTATCAATGCCAGAATAAAACTTAATCAAGTTTCAGTTAGCTGGGCTGCAAAACTTAAAAAAGAACAAAGGTTGATTTGGGGCACAGATAAGGAAGTCTCTCAAAGTATAATTAAGGCCTGTTTTTACAGCCAGGGAAACACTTTGCTTCTACACCAACTTCGTATGCTTCAGACCTGACAGACTTCAAGATCAGCACACCAGCGTTGTTAACCTGGTTCTTCAGAACATCAACCAAGACATCATTGCAAACGACCAGGACACCAAACATGCCGCGGCAGCAAGAGGCTCACGGAACAACCACCAAGATATTACCAGCAACCAAATTGGTAATATTGAGCCACCGCGACCAACGATTTCCAAACCGAAGTCAACTCGACGAAAACCTGAAGATTCGCAAGCTACTCTACAAGCTATCCCTGAGCTACCAACGGGTAAAACATGACCTAAAAGAACTTTAAAACCTACTGCTGAAGGAAGAAAGTGGGTATTTACCCCATAAATCCAATACGTGCCCTACCGCATCAGCGGACACCACCCAACTGAGGAACACACAGCAAGAAGTCCTCTCCTACGTTCAGGGTACGGCTAGCAGAATCAACAAAATCTAACGCACCCCGAAACCGCGACCCATTACCGACTGTCAAGGAAGGATTGGTGAGCATAGTCCCTGAAGCTCCAGAACCTAACCTAGTTAGATCGGGGAATTGGGAGGTGGGAGGTCTTGTACTGCGGTGTATTCCCTTGTGTTTGAATAAAGGATTCCCCATTAGAGTGATAAGTTTTCCCTCCTTTAGAGTGATAAGTTTTCTCAGTTTTAATAAAAGGTGTATTCATTCTTCTTGAATAAAAACCATACATTTCTTTGTACAAAGCAGTTGTCTGCTGTACTTTATCACACCCTGATTAATAAATCCAGGCTCAAAAAACCAGGGAGTGGGAGCAACTCACAACCGCTCTGGGTCAGGGAAGGTAAACTGATGCCCCACACCATCCCCTACACTCCCACCTTCCTCTCTGTTGGGACCAACATTTATCTTCGAATCTTTACCACACTTCCTTCATGTTTTGTTCAACTGTCACCCTCAAACCTCTCTTCCCACTATTTCCATGTCTTTTTTTTCATTCGTTCCTGGGATGTGGGCGTGTTGACAAGGCCAGTATTTATTGCCCATCCCTAATTGCCCTTGAGAAGGTGGTGGTGAGCCACCTTCCTGAACCACTGCTTTCCACATGGTAATGGTAGTCCCATAGTGCTGTTCGAGAGGGAATTCCAGGAATTTGATGGAGGGAAGTTCATTGATGAAGCAGCTGAAGATGAGTGGGCCTCGGACACTGCCCTGAGGAACACATGCAGTGGTGTCCTGGGGCTGAGATGATTGGCCTCTGCCAACCACATCCATCTTCCTTTGTACTAGGTATGGCTCCAGCCAGTGGAGAGCCGTTCCCCTGACTCCCATGCTGCTTCCATTGTTTAGCATACATGCAGTCCTGTGTTGCAGCTTCCCCTGGTTGGCAGCTCATTTTTCAGTATCCTGATGCTGCTCCTGGTCTGCTCTTTTAAACTTCTCATTGAATCATGGTTACATAGAAACATAGAAACATAGAAAATAGGTGCAGGAGTAGGCCATTCGGCCCTTTGAGCCTGCACCGCCATTCAATAAGATCATGGCTGATCATTCTCTCAGTACCCCTTTCCTGCTTTCTCTCCATACCGCTTGATCCCTTTAGCCGTGAGGGCCACCTTTAACTCCCTCTTGAATACATCCAATGAACTGGCATCAACGCCTGGCTTGATGATAATGGTAGAGTGAGGGATATGCCGGGCCATGAGGTTATAAATTGTGGTAGAATAAAATTCTCCTGCTGCTGATGGCCCACAGCTCCTCACGGATGCCCGGCTTTGAGCTGCTAGATCCATTCTGAATCTCTCCCATTTAGCACACTGGTAGTGCTGCACAACACGATGGAGGATGCCCTCAGTGTGAAGATAGACCTTCAGCTCTACAAAGACTGTGCGGTGGTCACAGCTACCAATACTATCATGGACAGATGCATCTGCAACAGGTAGATTGGTGAGAATGAGGCCAGATCAGTTTTTCCCTCATGTTGCGTACATTCTGTGCCCTTGCTACCCTCAGTGCTTCTTTCAAGTGGTGTTCAACACGAAGGAATACTGATTCGGCAGCTGAGGGAGGGAGATAGGTGATAACCAGCATGAGGTTTACTTGCTCATGCTTGACCTGAAGCCATGAGACTTCATGGCGTCAATGTTGAGCACTCCCAGAGCCACTCCCTCCCAACTGTAGACCACTAGGATGACACATTTGGTGGCTCTCTCCTGCCGGTGGGACAGGACAGGACAGGACAGTGATGGTGATGGAGGAGTCGGGGACATTGGCAAAAAGGCATGATTCTGTTGGTATGACTATATCAGGCTTTTGCCTGACTAGTGTGTAGGACAGCTCTCCCAATTTTAGTGCAAGTCCCCAGATGTTAGTGTGGAGGACATTGCAGGGTCGACTGGGCTGGGTGTGCCTTTGTCTTGTCCGATGCCGGTGCCGAGGTTGGTGCCAAGTGGTCCATCCGGTTTTATTCTGATGATTGTTTGTTGTAGCTGGTTATTACAACTGAGTAACTTCCTCGACCATTATAGAGGGCAGTAAGAGTCAACCACATTGCTGTGGGTCTGGAGTCACATATCGTGCAGACCAGGTAAGGGCGGCAGATTTCCTTCCCCAAAGGACCAGATGGATTTTAAAGAAAACCCGGTACTTTAATGGTCATCGTAACTGATACTAGCCTTTTATTGCCAATTTATTTAATTAACTGAAATTAAATTCCACAGATGCCGTGGTGGGATTTGAACTCACATCTTCAGATTAGTTTGCCCACATAATGATGGTGACTGCACTCCAAGACGTTGAGCATAAAATTGCAAACCCCTTCTCACCCCGGGGCGGGCGGCAGAAACGCCACCCCCGGAATTGCACCCATTATTGTGGGGACTATAGTGGCTTTGTGCTGCACCTCCCGATCAGCCTCGGGTCGGGGTGTACACGGTGATGATGCCATTGCTGTGCGCACCGACCTCTTATCGTCCCAGGCTGACCGCTTTGAGCCCCGTGGGGGAAATTGGTCTGCGGGACGCGAGGCTGGCGTGGGGCAATGCCAACACCAGCTTTGTGGGGCGCGATGCTGCCGTACAGGAGCCGCCGGGTCGTTACTTGAAGGGGAAGGCCTTTGTGCCACGGCCGCCATGTTTTACAGTCGGCCCAACAATGGCGGCCGGTCTGCCATCATGAAGCCCACCACCCCCTCTTAGGGGCCGGGCCGCTGTCCCAGCCTAAAACTTCTCCGGTGGTGCCCACCAAAGGGGCTGCAGTGTTCACAACGGCCCTCCCCTGTAAATGAAGGGGAGGGGCGTTGTGTCGTGTCAGCACTACGCGGAAAGGCCATGTAGCATTGATGTAATCAGCATGGTGCAGAGCTGCAAGCCCTGTTACTGCCCCGGGAGGGCCTTGGAAACGATGCAGAATGCCTCAGACAACACTCCACCTCGTCTCTGAGGTGATTCATTGTGGTGTGCTGCAGGCTGCACAACTTGGCTATAATGAAAGTGCAGGCATTGGCAGTGGGGATTGCAACCCCACCTCAGGAGATGGACAAAGAGGAAGAGGAGCCTGCCAAGGCTCCGAATGGCCAACTAGACGAGGAGGAGGAACAGCAGCCATAGAGGAAGCACCGTGGCAATGCTGCCACTGCAAGAGCCAATCATCAGCGGCTCATAATGCATCGTTTCTCTTCAATGGAGGAAGCTGACAGATGCAGCTAATATTGACCGTGCTGTGCACTATGATAATGGCTCAGTGAAATTCCACATTAATAGACAAGAGGGGAATGCAAATGTTCAAATTATTATTTTAATAACTTGGTCAAAAGTTTTGCCTCAAACAGCACACCAAACAAACCCTCTCCAGCAACGAATAAAAAAAATGTAACAAATGCTCCTTGAAACAGCATAACACACAATCAACTTGAGCAATATGTGTTCAAACGCCCCTGCCATTTGTAATTCCACACCAGCTTCAATGTGCCATATTAGGACCAGACCCATACACCAATAGCAGGCATCAAACAACAGCAACAATATATTTACAATGATATTTACAGGATGAAGACATCTGTCCATGGTGGTCAAAATCTTTATTTCCCACCCTTTCCTTAACCCCTCCTCCCACGCCTACTGCTCCTCCTTAATGGGGCACAGTGCCTCAGCAAGACTGCTTTAAGGCTGCTGTGTCTGTAAGGCAGACACTACAGACGGCCTAGCAGGATGCCCTGGACCAGCTCTGAGACCGGAAGGACCTGCAGCGGACTGCACTGCCTCAGTATCGGCGGCAGCAGTCTTGGATGGCTGGGGTATAGACCGCGGCAGGTGCAAAGGTGGAGTGGCAGTGGTGGGAGCCGGAATGCTGTCATCCTGAGCAAGGACAGCGCCTTCCATTTCCAGCAGAGCCTCAGCATCCGGAGCTAGATTGCTGACCTGCTTCGGCACCATCACTTCCCCAGAGAGGATGGAAGCAGTTGGTGTTTGCATGGCATCAATCTGAGACTGACTCACAGATCACAGAGTCTGAAACGCTGCAGTCTGAGAGTTGATGCCAGTCACCAATGACTGCGTCACATCACGAAGGCCTTGCGTGGCTTCGGCCTGTGATGTGATAGCTACTGCCATGCCAGCCATGGCACACCTCTGGGATTCCACTGTCACTCGTTAAACCTATCTCCCTCTGGAGCCAGTCAAGGATGGACTCGACAGGCTGCTGGGAGACTCGGCCAATGCTTGAGGCGGCCTCCTCCAACCTCAGAGCAAGTGCATCCATGCTCTGCGGGATGCTTTCCAATGCACCCATAAGCTGACGGTGAATTACCATGGACTCTCTTGACATAGCCTCCAAGTCCATGTCCACATCTGAGTGTCTCCGAGCAGGACTCATGGACAGACTCACCCTCCGGGGAGCTTGCCTTGAGATACCCCTCGTGCTGTGCGTTGTTGCAGGCCACTCGGGCCAGGAGCCTCAGGCTCTTCAAAGCCCAATAATGGCGTGTCTTCCACCGAGCTGGTGTCCCCACTTGGTGCAGCTGATGGAGGGTCTCATTCTGCCGCAACATTTTCGTCCCCTTCCTCCTCGTCTCCCCCACTGTTCGATGTGGAGGGCTCACGGTGAGGCTGCTGTGCTTCTGGCTCATCATCTGTAAGCACAAAGCAACAGAATTGTGGTTAGCAGCAGGTGAGGGGCAGGAAGGGAAGAAAGAGCTGGCATTGGATATTTATATGTAAAGGGGGTAGGGCGTGTGGTCTCAAGGGTAAAGGGCCTCACATAAAAAAGAAAGGGCATTAACATACTGCCAGGGGGCTCGTCTTCACTAATTGCTACTGCACCAACTGGTTTGCCCACGAGGGCGGACACTCACTCCTACACCTCCGTGAGGTCCTCGATGTCAGGCTCCCCTCCTCTGGTGCACCTCTGCTCGTGCCTGTTGTGTTAGTTTCGACTGCAATAACAAACACAAGAAGGTGTGAGTGAGTGTGCAGCTCATCGTGTGCCACATGTGCCTACCTTCGTTGAATAGTGGCTACTGTGTGGAAGTGTGCAGATCTCCATTTGAATCTGTGTGGCTGTACAGAGTGGCTGGGTGAACAGTGGGATTAGGTGATTACCACCTAAGATGAAGGATAAGGTTGAAGTGTTGTGAACGCATATCAAGAGTGAAACGGTAGTGCGAATTGGAGTCAGGCTGAGTAGGGAATACGAAGGTCAGCGACGATTGGATGGCCAGGCCATGGCTGATGAACTGAGCCTGAACTTTAATGGTGTCTTCACCAATGAAGACCATCGCCTCGGTACACATAGTGCAGGAGCAGGTACTGCAAAGTCTTGACATTGTGTGAGACAGTGAGCTTCACATTAAGGCATTGCAACGTGAATAGAAAGGGTACTCACCCTGACTGCCCTAGTGAGGTTGTTGAACTTCTTGTGACATGGCGTCGCAGTTCTGGCGACTGTGTTCCTGGCGGAGACGTGCTGGGCCACCTCCCTCCATAGTCTCCTGAAGACTCTGGGAGCAGGCCTCTTTCCACTGGAAGGTTGCAGCAGAATCCACCGCCTCTCCACTCCCTCCACGAATGCCTCGACGACCGTGGGCGAGATGCGGTGGTCACGCTGGCGACCTGTTTCCTGCTCCATTTTCCCACTCTGAGCAAACGGAGAAGTTGGAACTGCGCATGCGCATACTTATCTTACCACGTCTTTAAGAATTGACTGTCCACAGGATGTATAGCGGCTTTCGCAGCATTTGCATTCGCTCTGGAAATTTATTGTTGAGATTTTCGGTTCCACCACCGTTAGAGAATTGTGCAATGACTGATTTAACGCTCCCTTTCCCACTTGGGGCGCTGAAACCTAATTTTGTGGCAGGCGGCGCAAACTTTCAGGGGTTGCTATAGTTACCGCCCCGGCAGGATTAACCTCTCAAAATGGGCGGTACCGAATTACTAGCCCAATTCCCCGATATCAGTGTTAAATTTACTTTACATCACATTTCTCAGGCTGCAATGATGCTGGAGCTCCCAGTCTCTGCCGTGTCTGATACAGAGTGGGCACCCCAAAGTTATACTGAGATCAGTGGCGAATGAATACTGTGCATGTCTGGATGGATGCTGGTGCAGAGCTACACTTTCTGCCAGCTATTATTTAATGACAATGAGAGAGAGAATGGGAGCACCTGACTTCACCTAACAATAAAAACATTTCAGAGCAAGTTTGTATAGTTCTCGGGGATTTTAAAATGTTGCTTTGCATCAGGCGGATATGATAGTGCAGCCGGTACGATCTCAAGCTGGTGCGGAACAGCCTCCAGGACTGGGGAAGAGGGGAACACAGTGTCTCACGTTACTTGTCTTTAGTACCATTGCCAGTTAGATTGCTGGCCTGACATCGGAGTTATACGGCTACTTCTGCGAGACTCCTACCACAAGGAGTAGTTGAGGCCAATAACAGATTAATTTAAGGGGAAGCTAGATAAGGGCATGAAGGAGAAAGAATATATGAATATGTTGATAGGGTTAGATGAAGAGGGGTGCGTTGAGGCTCATGTGGAACATAGATAGTGACATGGACCCGATGGGCCGATCGGCCTCTTTCTGTGCCGTACATTCTAAGCATGTAATATCTTGTTGATTTGTACTTGAAAATGTTTCACATTGATGCAAAAAGGCATTAGATACTGAATGAAAAGTGTACTGGTATATTCTGTATCTAGCATAATGAATGAAATGTTTGTGAAAAGCTTCAGTGACGGCAGCAGATAAGAGTATGAATTACTTAGACCTTGAGCCACATGCATAAGTTCTTCTCTCCCATCCCCTTCACTCCCTTACTGACATTGTCAACCATCCAACCAATAAAGAACAGTGCTCTACTGACCCTGACAGAACAGAAATGTAATATACTTAACAATTATGGTACAGATGCAGAACACAGAGATTCAAGCTCCATGGGTGTAAGATACCCTCGTCGTGATTAAAGTCTTTGGTTTCTTTTTACTGAATAAAATGGTTAAAACATTATGGGCAGGAAATTCCAAACCTTAGCGACAGCGGATATCACTAACGGTGCGCTCGAGCATTATCGCCGTTGGAAAGCCCCGGCGCTGGCGCTAACTATATCGGTGCACCGGTCCCGAGCGAGCAAGGGAAGGTGCTGAAAGGGCACTTCTGCTCCCGTCGGGCAATAACCGGAGTAGGATGTCGGGGAAAACTTCGGGAGGGAACATCGGATCTGATCCATATCAATGGTCGGTGAAAGGGCTTGTGGGGCTGAACAGGGCAGTACTGAGCATGTGTGGCCGCGCCTTGGCTGGAAGGAGTGACAGCAGTAAAGCGGCAGACTGATTTCCAACTGATAAATACACAGGTCAGCCTCTGACAACGAAGGTGTGTCCAGCGGTACAGGAACCAGGCGGGTCGCACACCGGGATGCATAGCACGAGTCCCGGAAACCTATGGAGGCGGACCTGTTAAAACCGTGGGGATGGAGCCTGCTGTCTGCGGGTGGAAAAGTCACCTTGCCTCGGTGGTTAGTTTTCCGTTGTGTGATCGGCGCTATTGGGGCGGTCTGGTCGGATGCGTTTTGCTCCAGAGTCCCGTGTCCGAATTCATCCGGGGATGGCTCATAGGAAAGCAAGGGAAGGTGAAACGGTGAATGAAAAAAATACTGGAAGAATAGGAAACCATTAACCAGAGACCAAGTCCAAAAGGGGAAATGATTAACTAAAGAATGTGGGAAATGATTATCCAAAGTCTGCAAAGTGTTTGCAGAGACTAATTCTAAACGTGGCATGAGTTGCTGAGTCGTGAGTCCGGGGAGCGTCCGAGGCCTATCAAGGCCGCGAGAGCCAGGTGGAGTTCGTAGTCGCTGAGGTGTGAGTCCGGGGAATCCGGGCAAGGCCTATAAAGGCCGCGAGAGACAGCGGGAGTTCGTAGTCGCTGAGGCGTGAGTCTGGGGAATCCGGCCGGGGCCTATAAAGGCCCAGCTTGCATCAGGGAGGCAAAAAAGAAGTAGAAAGAAAACGAAAGGTGACGTCACAACCAAGGGGGTAAGTGATTGGCTGGTGATTGGTCAGTAGTTTTTCTTTCTCTTTCTTTATCAGTAAGTAACATTTAGCATCGTTGTTGCCCAATTAAGTTTATCTAAGGATTAAGTCATGGCAGGAGAGCTCGGACATGTGTTGTGCTCCTCCTGTACTATGTGGGAAGTCAGGGACGCTTCTGGTCTCCCTGACGACTATGTGTGCAGGAAGTGTGTCCGCCTCCAGCTCCTGACGGAATGCATTGCGGCACTGGAGCTGCGGGTGGATTCACTCTGGAGCAGCCACGATGCTGAGAATGACGTGACTAGCACATTTAGCGAGTTGGTCTCACCGCAGGTAAAGGGTACACAGCCAGATAGTAAATGGGTGACCAACAGGAAGAGCAGTGCAAGGAAGGTAGTGCAGAGGTCCCCTGCGGACATCCCCCTGCAAAACAGATACCTCACTTTTGGTACTGTTGAGGGGGATGACTCATCAGGAGAGGGCAGCAGCAGCCAAGTTCATGGCACTGTGGGCGGCTCTGCTGCACAGGAGGGCAGGAAAAAGAGTGGGAGCGCTATAGTGGTAGGGGATTCAATTGTAAGGGGAATAGATAGGCGTTTCTGCGATAGCAACCGAGACTCCAGTATGGTATGTTGCCTCCCTGGTGCAAGGGTCAAGGATGTCTCGGAGCGGGTGCAGGACATTCTGAAAAGGGAGGATGAACAGCCAGTTGTCGTGGTGCATATAGGTACCAATGATAGAGGCAAAAAACAGAATGAGTTCCTACGAGATGAATTTAGGAAGCTAGGAGCTAAATTAAAACTTAGGACCTCAAAAGTAGTAATCTCAGGATTGCTACCAGTGCCACGTGCTAGTCAGAGTAGGAATCACAGGATAGCTCAGATGAATACGTGGCTTGAGGAGTGGTGCAGAAGGGAGGGATTGAAATTGCTGGTGCATTGGAACCAGTTCTGGGGGAGGTGGGACCAGTACAAACCGGACGGTCTGCACCTGGGCAGGACCGGAACCAATGTCCTAGGGGGAGTGTTTGCTAGTGCTGTTGGGGAGGAGTTAAAATAATATGGCAGAGGGAGGGGAACCTATGTAGGGGGGCAGACGGAAATTAAAAAGGGAGAAAGAGGCAAAAGACAGAAAGGAGAATAGTAAAAGTGGAGGGCAGGGAATCCCAAGGCAAAAAACAAAAAGGGCCACATTACAGTAAAATTCTAAAGGGGCAAGGTGTGTTAAAAAGTCAAGCCTGAAGGCTCTGTGCCTCCATGCGAAGAGTATTCGAAATAAGGTTGACGAATTAACTGCGCAGATAGCTGTTAATGGATATGATGTAATTGGCATCACATAGAAACATAGAAACATAGAACAATAGGTGCAGGAGTAGGCCATTCGGCCCTTCTAGCCTGCACCGCCATTCAATGAGTTCATGGCTGAACATGCAACTTCAGTACCCCCTTCCTGCTTTCTCGCCATACCCCTTGATCCCCCTAGCAGTAAGGACTTCATCTAACTCCCTTTTGAATATATTTAGTGAATTGGCCTTAACTACTTTCTGTGGTAGAGACTTCCACAGGTTCACCACTCTCTGGGTGAAAAAGTTCCCTCATCTCAGTCCTAAATGGCTTACACCTTATCCTTAGAATGTGACCCCTGGTTCTGGACTTCCCCAACATTGGGAACATTCTTCCTGCATCTAACCTGTTTAAACCCGTCAGAATTTTAAACGTTTCTATGAGGTCCCCTCTCATTCTTCTGAACTCCAGTGAATACAAGCCCAGTTGATCCAATCTTTCTTGATAGGTCAGTCCCACCATCCTGGGAATCAGTCTGGTGAACCTTCGCTGCACTCCCTCAATAGCAAGAATGTCCTTCCGCAAGTTAGGAGACAAAAACTGTACACAATACTCCAGGTGTGGCCTCACCAAGGCCCTGTACAACTGCAGCAACACCTCCCTGGCCCTGTACTCAAATCCCCTCGCTATAAAGGCCAACATGCCATTTGCTTTCTTAACCGCCTGCTGTACCTGCATGCCAACGTTCAATGACTGATGTACCATGACACCCAGGTCTCATTGCACCTCTCCTTTTCCTAATCTGTCACCATTCAGATAATAGTCTGTCTCTCTATTTTTACCACCGAAGTGAATAACCTCACATTTATCCACATTATACTTCATCTGCCACGCATTTGCCCACTCACCTAACCTATCCAAGTCACACTGCAGCCTCATAGCATCCTCGGCGCAGCTCACACTGCCACCCAACTTAGTGTCATCCGCAAATTTGGAGATACTACATTTAATCCCCTTGTCTAAATCATTAATGTTCAGTGTAAACAGCTGAGGCCCCAACACAGAACCTTGCGGTACCCCACTAGTCACTGCCTGCCATTCTGAAAAGTACCCATTTACTCCTACTCTTTGCTTCCTGTCTGACAACTAGTTCTCAATCCATGTCAGCACACTACCCCCAATCCCATGTGCTTTAACTTTGCACATTAATCTCTTGTGTGGGACCTTGTCGAAAGCCTTCTGAAAGTCCAAATATACCACATCAACTGGTTCTCCCTTGTCCACTCTACTGGAAACATCCTCAGAAAATTCCAGAAGATTTGTCAAGCATGATTTCCCTTTCACAAATCCATGCTGACTTGGACCTATCATGTCACCTCTTTCCAAATGCGCTGCTATGACATCCTTAATAATTGATTCCATCATTTTACCCACTACTGAGGTCAGGCTGACCGGTCTATAATTCCCTGTTTTCTCTCTCCCTCATTTTTTAAAAAGTGGGGTTACATTGGCTACCCTCCATTCGATAGGAACTGATCCAGAATCAATGGAATGTTGGAAAATCACTGTCAATGCATCCGCTATTTCCAAGGCCACCTCCTCAAGTACTCTGGGATGCAGTCCATCAGGCCCTGGGGATTTATCGGCCTTTAATCCCATCAATTTCCCCAACACAATTTTCCGACTAATAAAGATCTCCCTCAGTTCCTCCTCCTTACTAGACCCTCTGACCCCTTTTATATCCGGAACGTTGTTTGTCCTCTTTAGTGAATACCGAACCAAAGTACTTGTTCAATTGGTCTGCTATTTCTTTGTTCCCCGTTATGACTTCCCCTGATTCTGACTTTGTTTGTCTTTACTAACCTTTTTCTCTTTACATATCTGTAGAAACTTTTGCAATCCGTCTTAATGTTCCCTGCAAGCTTCTTCTCGTACTCCATTTTCCCTGCCCTAATCAAACCCTTTGTCCTCCTCTGCTGAGTTCTAAATTTCTCCCAGTCCCCGGGTTCGCTGCTATTTCTGGCCAATTTGTATGCCACTTCCTTGACTTTAATACTATCCTTGATTTCGCTTGATAGCCACGGTTGAGCCACCTTCCCTTTTTTATTTTTATGCCAGACAGGAATGTACAATTGTTGTATTTCATCCATGCGGTCTCTAAATGTCTGCCATTGCCCATCCACAGTCAACCCCTTAAGTATCATTCGCCAATCTATCCTAGCCAATTCACACCTCATACCTTCAAAGTTACCCTTCTTTAAGTTCTGGACCATGGTCTCTGAATTAACTGTTTCATTTTCCATCCTAATGTAGAATTCCACCACATTATGGTCACTCTTCCCCAAGGGGCCTCGCACAATGAGATTGCTAATTAATCCTCTCTCATTACACAACACGCAGTCTAAGATTGCCTCCCCCCTGGTTGGTTCCTCGACATATTGGTCTAGAAAACCATCCCTTATGCACTCCAGGAAATCCTCCTCTACCGTATTGCTTCCAGTTTGGCTCGCCCAAGCTATGTGCATATTAAAGTCACCCATTATAACTGCTGCACCTTTATTGCATGCACCCCTAATTTCCTGTTTGATGCCCTCCCCAACATCACTACTACTGTTTGGAGGTCTGTGCACAACTCCCACTAACGTTTTTTGCACTTTGGTGTTCTGCAGCTCTACCCATATAGATTCCACATCATCCAAGCTAATGTCCTTCCTAACTATTGCATTAATCTCCTCTTTAACCAGCTATGCTACCCCACCTCCTTTTCCTTTTATTCTATCCTTCCTGAATCACAGAGACATGGCTCCAGGTTGACCAAGGCTGAGAATGCAACATCCAGGGGTATTCAACATTGAGGAAGGATAGACAGAGAGGAAAAGGAGGTGGGATGGCATTGCTGGTTAAAGAGGAAATTAATGCTATAGTAAGGAAGGACATTAGCTTGGATGACGTGGAATCGGTATGGGTGCAGCTGCGAAATACCAAAGAGCACAAAACACTGGTGGGAGTTGTGTACAGGCCACCAAACAGTAGTAGTGAGGTTGGGGACAGCATCAAACAAGAAATAAGGGATGTGTGCAATAAAGGTACAGCAGTTATCATGGGCGACTTTAATTTACATATAGATTGGGCTAACCAAACTAGTAGCAGTACGGTAGAGGAGGATTTCCTGGAGTGTATTAGGGATGGTTTTTTTGACCAATATGTCGAGGAATCAACTAGAGAGCTGGCCATCCGAGACTGGGTGATGTGTAATGAGAAGGGACTAATTAGCAATCTTGTTGTGTGAGGCCCCTTGGGGAAGAGTGACCATAATATGGTAGAATTCTTTATTAAGATGGAGAGTGACACAGTCAATTCAGAAACTAGGGTCCGAAACTTGGGGAAAGCTAACTTCGATGGCATGAGGCGTCAATTGGCTAGAATAGACTGGCAAATGATACTTAAAGGGTTGACGGTAGATAGGCAATGGCAAACATTTATAGATCACATGGATGAACTTCAACAGCTGTATATCCCTGTCTGGAGTAAAAATAAAACAGGGAAGGTGGCACAACCGTGGCTAACAAGAGAAATTAAGGATAGTGTTAGATCCAAGGAAGAGGTATAGAAATTGGCCAGAAAAAGCAGCGAACCTGAGGACTGGGAGAAATTTAGAATTCAGCAGAGGAGGACAAAGGGTTTAATTAGGCGGGGGAAAATAGAGTATGAGAGGAAGCTTGCTGGGAACATAAAAACTGACTGCAAAAGCTTCTATAGATAAGAGAAAAAGATTCGTGAAGACAAATGTAGGTCCCTTGCAGTCAGACTCAGGTGAATTAATAATGGGGAACAAAGAAATGGCAGACCAATTGAACAAATGTTTTGGTTCTGTCTTCACGAAGGAAGACACAAATGACCTTTCGGATGTACTGGGGGACCGAGGGTCTAGTGAGAATGAGGAACTGAAGGATATCCTTATTCGGTGGGAAATTGTGTTGGGGAAATTGAAGGCCGACAAATCCCCGGGACCTGATTGTCTGCATCCCAGAGTACTTAAGGAGGTGGCACTAGAAATAGTGGATGCATTGGTGATCATTTTCCAACAGTCTATCGATTCTGGATCAGTTCCTATGGACTGGAGGGTAGCTAATGTAACACCAATTTTTAAAAAAGGAGGGAGAGAGAAAATGGGTAATTATAGACCGGTTAGCCTGACATCAGTAGTGGGGAAAATGTTAGAATCAATTATTAAGGATGAAATAGCAGCGCATTTGGAAAGCAGTGACTGGATTGGTCCACGTCAGCATGGATTTGTGAAAGGGAAATCATGCTTGACAAATCTTCTGGAATTTTTTGAGGATGTAACTAGTAGAGTGGACAAGGGAGAACCAGTGGATGTTGTGTATTTGGACTTTCAAAAGGCCTTTGACAAGGTCCCACAAAAGAGATTGGTGTGCTAAATCAAAGCACATGGTATTGGGGGTAATGTACTGGTGTGGATAGAGAACTGGTTGGCAGACAGGAAGCAGAGAGTCGGGATAAACAGGTCCTTTTCAAAATGGCAGGCAGTGATTAGTGGAGTGCCGCAGGGCTCAGTGCTGGGACCCCAGCTCTTTACAATATACATTAATGATTTGGATGCAGGAATTGAGTGTAAAATCTCCAAGTTTGCAGATGACACTAAACTAGGTGGCGGTGTGAGCTGTGAGGAGGATGCTAAGAGGCTGCAGGTTGATTGGACAGGTTAGGTGAGTGGGCAAATGCATGGCAGATACAGTATAATGCGGATAAAAGTGAGGTTATCCACTTTGGTGGCAAAAACACGAAGGCAGAATATTATCTGAATGGTGGCAGATTAGGAAAAGGGGAGGTGCAACGAGACCTGGGTGTCATGGTTCATCAGTCATTGAAAGTTGGCATGCAGGTACAGCAGGCAGTGAAGAAGGCAAATGGCATGTTGGTCTTCATAGCTAGGGGATTTGAGTATAGGAGCAGGCAGGTCTTACTGCAGTTGTACAGGGCCTTGGTGAGGCCTCACCTGGAATATTGTGTTCAGTTTTGGTCTCCTAATCTGAGGAAGGACGTTCTTGCTATTGATGGAGTGCTGCGAAGGTTCACCAGATTGATTCCAGGGATGGCTGGACTGACATATGAGGAGAGACTGGATCAACTAGGCCTTTATATACTGGAGTTTAGAAGGATGAGAGGGGATCTCATAGAAAGGTATAAGATTCTGACGGGATGGGACTGGTTCGATGCGGGAAGAATGTTCCCGATGTTGGGGAAGTCCAGAACCAGGGGACACAGTCTAAGGATAAGGGGTAGGCCATTTAGGACTGAGATGAGGAGAAACTTCTTCACTCAGAGAGTTGTTAACCTGTGGAATTCCCTGCCGCAAAGAGTTGTTGATGCCAGTTCATTGGATATATTCAAGAGAGAGTTAGATATGGACCTTATGGCTAAAGGGATCAAGGGGCATGGAGAGAAAGCGGGAAAGGTGTACTGAAGGAATGATCAGCCATGATGTTATTGAATGGTGGTGCAGGCTCGAAGGGCCGAATGGCCGACTCCTGCACCTATTTTCTATGTTTCTATGTTTCTTTAAATACATGTCCGAAATTCATTTATCAATAACCAGTGACCACATTTACAACAAACATATTAATGATTCACCTTTGTGCAATGGCTCGTTACTGTGCCTTTGGCTACTCTAGTGCTCCTACAAAGTGTTGGCCCAGTAGCTGCAGCACGGCTGGTGGACGGCTGCTGAGTGTCCGTGCGGGGGACTTCAGATGACCTTGCAGGACACCCTCGACCGACTCTGGGCCAGGAAGGTCCGGCTGCAGACTGCACCATCTCAGCAGGGGCGGCAGCAGTCTGGGGTAGCTGGATGATAGACAGTGACAGGGGCAATGGTGGTGTGGCTGTGGTGTAAGCAGAAATGCTATCATCCTGAGAGAGGACAGCAACTTCCTGTTCCACTGACCCACTGCCATTCCCCCGCGGCAGCACCTCAGCATCCCTAGCAATCTGTTGGAGCACAGATTGATGGCCTGCTGAGACGCTGAGAAAGCCCCGGTTGATGGTGGTAGACCCAGCCATGATGGCAGCAGTCAGAGCTTGCGTGACATCAAGTTAAGACTGCATGAGAGCAGTCTGAGATTGGATGCCACCAAGCATAGACTGCATTACAGCACTAATATTTGCGTCGCTTCCGCCTGTGTTGCACTGGAAGCTGCCAGATCGCCCATCACACGTGGCATCATGTCTGGATCACCACAGTCTCACTGGGAGTCTCCCATCCTTTGCAGATTGGAAGTGATTGTCTCCACGGTGTGCGCAGAGTCTTCTGCAATGTTGGAGGTGGACTCCTCCACACTCCTGGTCATTACCGAGAGGCTGTCATGCACCCATGACATTGGACCTATTATCGCCGTGTGCATGCCCATCACACTTCTTGTAAATGCCTCAATATGGGGGTCCTCATCTGTGTCCTGTGTAGCACAACTCACACATGAACCTGCCCTCCGGGGAGTTGGCTCCCGAGCTATCCTTTGCCCCGACCTCACTGTAGCCCACTCATCCCCGGTGCCTCACCATGTGCAGCTCTCGCTACTGTGGCCTCTAAACAACAGTGTCTGAGCTGGTGCCTGTGGGTGAGATCCGCCTCGCTCTCTACGCTGCCCTCAGGGACAGGCTTCTCAGTTGCTTGTTCGTTGTCTGCAATAATAATCTCACACGAGTCGGGTAAAGGAAGGGAGAATTGTATGCATAGAGCATGATTAGCTGGAAAGTCTGATATGCTTGTGGGGTGAGGAGGCAGTGGGATGTGAGAAGAAGGAGTAGGGATGAACATACCGTGGTTTCCCCAAGGGGGGTCTACGTCGCCGATGGCCAAGGCGCCCTCCACCCGGCGCCCAATAATACACAGCACTCTATTCTCCAGTGCAGACAGTGGTTGGGTGTCGGCTTGTCCCCTGTCTGTGCACTCCTGCTCCATCCTGTTTTGAGCCACCTTGGCCTCACTCCACAGTGCTGCCCAAGACATCATACACTACCTCCCTCCACATGCTGCACAAGGCTTGCGGCGAGCGGCTCCTGCCACTTGCCGGGTCGAGCACCGCTCTCTGACTCTCCACACCGAACACCAAGGCTCCATTGCAGAATTTGTGGGCTCTCACCCTGGGTCGTTGATCCTCCATGTGTGCAGCAGCTTCAGTCCGTTAGCTCCTTCTCCTTCGGGCTGTACAGAGACTCCAGGGAAAAACCATGAATTGTTCATCCAGCACACCCGGCACCAACATCAGAGATGGAGATAGGGGGCCTTCGCCCACCCCGCCACCACCCTCCGACCCAGCGGGCGGGGTATTTCGGATAAATCTTCCACCAGCTCGAGCAGTTCCTGGGAGATGTCGGGGCGACTGGGCATGCTCAGCCTCATCGGCCTCGCCCGCCTCAGCTTACAGGACGACCGACCCAGCAATGATTAATGGTTGTGGTATGGTGGTAACTGTGGACGGCTCCACAGCCCCCACAACAGGCATGGCTTCTTCCCCATCCCCAGGAGGCCCAGGCTGGACAGAAGTAGCTGTCTCACCCTCCCGAGGGATGGGCGACTCCCGCCGACGGCGCGTCTTGGTAATGGTGGGGATGTGGGGTGGGTGGAGCGCGGGACCAGCGTGATGCGCCAACTCCTCTTGCATTGAGGGACCTCCCTCCTCTCGGTCCTCCTCCGCTTCCAAGAAATGGCGCTTCCTTTTTAGTCTGGATGGACACTGTAAAGTCCTGTCCCCTCAGTACAGATTCACACGAGGCATGTAGTGAAGTCAAGGTCACTCTGGACCTGCACCTTTATTTCACAGCTCTGGAATGGTGCACTTGCCTGAGACCTGCCCTTATATACCTGTCTCTTGCAAGTGCACCCCTGGTGGTAAGGTATGCTGGTGGTTACAGGTCATATCTTATTACAGTCATGTATAGCATGTTAGAATACAGTTATATATTATAATGTAAGATACATGACATCACCCTCCCCCAAGGTCTTATTGTCTTTATAGGTTCAGTCTCTCAGGTGGTCTACGCTCTTGCGTGGAGTGTGAGTTGTGGTTCAGTTGTTTGCCTTGGTGTCTGTTTTTCTTTGGGTGTGGTTGCTGATATCTCGCCTGGGTTGTCTGTTTCGATTGGTGTGATTGTTGTTGACTTGTCTGGGCTGTCTATTGGGATTGCCCTTTCCTCAATTTGTTCCCTCTGTCTGTCCACCAGGTGTGGTGCGAGTTCCACATTGTAGTCTGCCTCTGGTTCCGCAGTATTGTTGGAAAATCTGCTTTTGACTTGGTCTGCATGCCTCCGGCAGGTTTTGCCATTGTCCATTTGTACTACCAGTAGCATGTTTCCTTACTTGTCCGTTACTGTCCCTGCAAGCCATTTGGGACCCCTGCCATAGTTTAGTACAAACACTTTGTCCCCTATCTCATTCCATCTACCCCTCGAATTTCTGTCATGGTACTCAGTCTGCTTACGGCGCTTTGCCTCAATGATTTCGTGCATGTCTGGGAGGATTAATGAGAGCCTTGTTTTTAAAATCCTTTTCATCAACAGTTGCGCGGGGGTGATCCCAGTTAATGAGTGCGGACGAGATCTGTATGCCAGCAGCAGTCGCGACAGGCGACCCTGCAGCATGGGACCTTGGATTTTAAGAGTGCCTTGTTTAATCATTTGCACTGTTCTTTCCGCCTGACCGTTGGAGGCCGGCTTGAACGGTGCCGTCTTGACATTATTTATGCGGTGGTCAATTATAAAGTCTTGGAATTCTGCGCTGGTGTAGCACGGACCATTGTCACTGACCAATATGTCAGGGATTCCGTGCGTTGCAAACATGGTTGCGAGGCTCTCCACAGGGGTGGAGGTTGTGCTCGAGTTTAAAATGGTGCATTCGATCCACTTTGAAAATGCATCTACAACTATGAGGAACATTTTGCCCATGAATGGGCCTGCCTGGTCTACGTGCACCCGCGACCATGGTTTGGTAGGCCAGGGCCAGGGGCTCAGTGGAGCCTCCCTGGGGGCATTGCTGAGTTGGGCACACATGGTGCACCTTCGGACGCAGAGCTCCAAGTCCGCATCAATACCAGGCCACCAGACGTGGGATCTGGCTGTGGCCTTCATGAGAACGATCCCCGGGTGCTCGCGGTGGAGCTCCCGGACAAATGCCTCTCTGCCTCGCAGAGGCATGACGACTCAGCTGCCCCACATCAGGCAGTCTGCTTGTCGTGATAGCTCATGCATGCGCCTGTGAAAGGGTTTTAATTCCTCGGGGCAGGCATCGCGAGCCTCTGCCCAGTCACCAGTTAGGACACATCTTTTTACTAAGGATAACGTGGGGTCGCTGGCCGTCCAGGCTCTGATTTGGCAAGCCGTCATGGGTGAACCTGTGAACTCAAAGACATTGATTGCCATGACTATCTCACAGTCCTGTTCGTCAGACCCTTCCGTGGTCGCCAGGGATAGCCTGCTGAGAGCGTCGGCACAGTTGTCTGTGCCTGGTCTGTGTCTTCTGGTATAGTCGCCAGCATGAGTGCCCATCATTGAATTCGTGCCGAGGCATTGGCATTTATTGCCTTGCTCTCGGATAGGAGGGACGTGATCGGTTTCTAACGCGAACTTGGCCCCGAAAAGGTATTGATGCATCTTTTTCACACCGTACACGCATGTGAGCGCCTCCTTCTCTACCATTCCGTACCCGCGCTCCGCCCGCGAAAGTGACCTGGAGGCATAAGCTATGGGTTGTAATTTGCCCGCACTATTGACATGTTGCAAAACGCACCCGACCCCATATGCTGATGCATCGCATGAGAGAACTAGCTTTTTACCTGGATCAAAGAAAGTCAAAACACTGTTGCGTGCCTTATTGAAGGCGCGTTCCTGGGCGTCCCCCCAAAACCAATCGCACCCCTTCCCGAGTAGCACGTGGAGAGGCTCCAGCAGCGTGATTAAGTTCTGGATAAAGTTCCCAAAGTAATTGAGTAGCCCGAGAAAGGCACGCAGTTCTGAGACATTCCGGGGCCTGGGTGCCAGGCGAATTGCTTCTGTTTTGGACTCTGTTGGGCGGATTCCATCAGTGGCAATCCTTCTGCCCAAAAATTCAACCTCGGGTGCGAGAAACAAGCACTTGGATTTCTTGACTCGTAGGCCTACCCTATCCAACCGCTTTAGTACTTCCTCCAAATTACGGAGATGGGAGTCGGTGTCCCTACCCGTGATAAGTATGTCATCTTGAAATACAACCGACCCCGGGATGGACTTGAGCAGACTCTCCATGTTGCGCTGGAATATGGCAGCTGCTGACCTGATGCCGAATGGGCATCGATTGTATATGAAAAGGCCTCGATGTGTGTTGATGGTGGTGAGTAGCTTGGATTCCTCGGTCAATTCTTGCGTCATATACGCAGATGTGAGGTCTAATTTTGAGAAAAGTTTACCTCCAGCCAATGTGGCAAATAAGTCCTCCACTCTGGGCAGCGGGTACTGGTCCTGTAGGGAGACTCTGTTTATGGTAGATTTGTAGTCCCCACAGATTCGTATGGATCCATCGGGCTTCATGACTGGGATGATGGGACTTGCCCAGGCGCTAAATTCCACAGGTGATATAATGCCTTCCCGCAGAAGCCTGTCTAGTTCGTGTTCAATCTTTTCCCTCATCACATAGGGTACAGCTCTGGCCTTGTGATGGACCGGTCTAGCATCCTGTGTGATGTAGATTTTGACTTTGGCCCCTTTGAAAGTGCCCACACCTGGCTGAAAGAGATGTTCAAATCGCTTTATAACTGTTGAGCAGGAGGTCCGTTCCTCTAATGACATGGCATGGACATCATCCCATTTCCAGTTTAGTTTTGCCAGCCAGCTTCTCCCCAGCAGTGCTGGGGGTCTCCGGGGACAATCCACAGGGGAAGTCGGTTCACTGTCCCTTTGTGTGTGACAGAGAGCATGGCGCTGCCGAGGACTGGTACGATTTCTTTGGTATAGGTCCTTAGTTTGGTGTTGATTGCTCGCATTGCGGGTTGATGAGGTGTGAACGGCCGTTCCTGTGGCTCTTGATGGCTTCTGCCTGCTGTCGAGAGCCTGTTCTCCTGGTTTTGTCTGTGTGTGGGGGTAGCAGCTTGTTTCGTGCTGTGAACTTCTTGTTCCGATATTTCGTTAGTTGTCGTACCTGCATTGTAAATCAACCTTGTTTCTTCTTCCCCTACCAAGAATGTCTGTGCAACCAGTGCTGCTGCCTCTAAGGTCAGGTTCTTGGTCTCTATGAGCTTTCGGAATAGGCCTGCATGGCCTATTCCTTCAGTGAAAAAGTCTCTCAGCATTTCTCTCCTCAGTTCATCGGAGAACTCACATAAACTAGCCAACCTCCGAAGTTCCGTCACGAAGTCGGGTATGCTCTGGCCCACACAGCGTCTGCAGTTGTAGAACCTGTGTCTGGCCATGTATAGGCTGCTCGCTGGCTTCAGGTGGTCTCTTACCAGTGTGCTCAATTCTTCAAATGACTTGCTTGCTGGTTTCTCGGGTGCCAACAGATCCTTCATTAAAGCATATGTTTTCGAGCCACAGCTGGTCAAGAGATGGGCTCTTCTCTTGTCTGCCTTATCGTCGCCTAACCAGTCTTTGGTTACAAAGCTTTGCTGGAGCCTTTCTATAAAGTCCTCCCAAATGTCTCCCGCATTGTACTTTTCATCTGATCCGTTGTTCGCCATTGTGTGGATTCTGTAATCCCGTAACTCATCGCCACTGTAAACTCCTGTCCCCTCAGTACAGATTCACACGAGGCATGTAGTGAAGTCAAGGTCACTCTGGACCTGCACCTTTATTTCACAGCTCTGGAATGCTGCACTTGCCTGAGACCTGTCCTTATATACCTGTCTCTTGCAAGTGCACCCCTGGTGGTAAGGTATGCTGGTGGTTACAGGTCATATCTTATTAGTCATGTATAGCATGTTAGGATACAATTATATATAATAATGTAAGATACATGACAGACACGGAGGCAGGGAGACTTCTATGTTTGCCTCTGCCTCTGCCTCCGCTCCCTCCTTCTGTTTTTGTTTCTCGGGCCCAAGGCCGACTGCGGGTAGTAGATTCTCTTTGGGAGTGGGTCCTGTCATAGGATTGGTCACGGGATTACCTCGTGCTCACGTTCACCATTTTGGTGTTTGGGGCAAGCGCGGTTATGGGGTCATTTGAGTTTACTTAGTGACTCGCCTCGAGATGTTTTTTTCCCTCCACACCTTCCTTCTGCTCGGACGCACTCCCTTTCCCCCGCCGGAGGCCGTGTTGGTCTTTTTCTGACATCGCCCGTGCCTCTACTGGTTCCGACGAAAGCGGGTGGGGGAGGAGTGGCGGCGACACCAGCCTCGGCCACCTTAGGTGGTTTAGCGGACTTGGAGGTCGGAGTCGAGGGTGACTTGCTTCCACACTAGAAATGAGTTCTCAGGTGACTGAAGAGTCCAATGTGGGACCCACAGTCTCTGTCACAGGTGGGGCAGACGGTTGTTGAAGGAACAGGAGGGTGGGGTGCCTGGGTTGCCGCGCGCTCCTTCCACTGTCGACGCTTGGCTTCAGCTTGCTCTCAGCGAAGAGGCTCGAGGTGTTCAGCGCCTTCCCGGATGTTTTTCCTCCACTTTGGGCGGTCTTGGGCCAGGGATTCCCAGGTGCCAGTGTGGATGTTACATTTTTTCAAGGAGGCTTTGAGGGTGTCCTTGAAGCATTTCCTCTGCCCACCTGGGGCTCACTTGCTGTGTTGGAGCTCCGAGTAGAGCACTTGTTTTGGGAGTCTAGTGTCAGGCATACGGGTGATGTATCCCGTCCAGTGTGGCTGATCGAGCGTGGTCAGTACTTCGATGCTGAGGATATTGGCCTGAGCGAGGACACTGACGTTGGTGCGCATGTCATGCCAATGGATTTGCAGCATCTTACGGAGGCAGCATAAGTGGTACTTCTCCAGTGTTTTGAGGTGCCTGCTTTACATAGTCCATGTCTCTGAGCCATATAGGAGGGCGGGTATCACAACTGCTCTGTAGACCATGAGCTTGGTGCCGGGTTTGAGGTCCTGGTCTTCGAATACTCTCTTCCTCAGGTGACCAAAGGTTGCACTGGCACACTGCAGGTGGTGTTGGACCTCGTCGTCGATGTCTGCCCTTGTTCACAGTAGGCTCCCGAGGTATGGAAAATGGTCCACTTTGTCCAATGTCTCGTTGTGGATTTTGATAAACGGGGGGGGCAATGCTGTGGCAGGGGCAGTTTGGGACGATCTTTGTCTTACAGTTGTTTAGTGTAAGGCCCAAGCTCTTGTAAGCCTTGGTGAAGATTTTGACGATGGCTTGGAGTTCGGCCTCCGAGTGTGCGCAGACGCAAGCAGCGTCTATGTACTATAGTTCGATGATGGAGGATGGGACGAGCTTGGATCTAACCTGAAGGTGGCGGAGGTTGAACAGATTCCCGTTTGTCCTGTAATTTAGCTCCACTCCAGCGGGGAGCTTGCCGAGGGCGAGATGGAGCATTGCAGCAAGGAAGATCAAGAAGAGCATTGGTGCAGTGACACAGCCTTGCTTGACCCCAGTCAGAATGTGGACTGGGTCTGTGGTGGATCCGCTGGTCAGGATCACGGCTTGTATGTCGTCATGGAGCAGGTAGAGAATGGTGACAAACTTTTGAGGGCAGCCGAATCTGAGGAGGACGCTTCTTAATACCTCACGATTGACAGTGTCGAAGACTTTTGTGACCTCGGTGGAAGACACGCCATTATTGGGCTTTGAAGAGCCTGAGGCTCCTGGCCCGAGTGGCCTGCAGCAACACACAGCGCGAGGGGCATCTTGGGGCAAGCTCCTCAGAGATTGACTCTGATCATGACTCCTGCTCGGAGACACTCAGATGTGGACATGGACTTGGAGGCTATGTCGAGAGAGTCCATGGTAATTCACCGTGAGCTTATGGGTGCATTGGAAAGCGTCCCGCAGAGCATGGATGCACTTGCTCTGAGGTTGGAGGAGACCGTCTCAAGCTTTGGCCGAGCCTCCCAGCAGCCTATCGAGCCCATCCTTGACCGGCTCCAGAGGGAGATAGGCTCAACGAGTGACAGTGGAATCCCAGAGGTGATGCCGCGTGCCATGGCTGGCATGGCAGTAGCTATCACATCACAGGCCGAAGCCACTCAAGGCCTTTGTGATGTGATGCAGTCACTGGTTACTGGCATCAACTCTCAGACTGCAGCGTTTCAGACTCAGTGATCTGTGAGTCAGTCTCAGATTGATGCCATGCAAACACCAACTGCTTCCATCCTCTCTGGGGAAGTGATGGTGCCGAAGCAGGCCAGCAATCTAGCTCCGGATGCTGAGGCTCTGCTGGAAATGGAAGGTGCTATCCTTGCTCAAGATGACAGCATTCCGGCTCCCACCACTGCCACTCCACCTTTGCACCTGCCGTGGTCTACACCCCAGCCATCCAAGACTGCTGCCGCCGATACTGAGGCAGTGCAGTCCGCTGCAGGCCCTTCCGGTCTCAGAGCTGGTCCAGGGCATCCTGCTAGGCCGTCTGTAGTGTCTGCCTTAGAGACACAGCAGCCTTAAAGCAGCCTTGCTGCAGGCACTGCGGCCCCATTAAGGAGCAGCAGTAGGCGTGGGAGCAGGGATTAGGAAAGGTTGGGAAATAAAGATTTTGACCACTATGGACTGATGTCTCCATCCTGTAAATATCATTGTAAATATATTGTTGCTGTTGTTTGACGCCTGCTATTGGTGTATGGGTCTGGACCTAATATGGCACATTGAAGCTGGTGTGGAATTACAAATGGCAGGGGCGTTTGAACACATATTGCTAAAGTTGATTGTGTGTTATGCTGTTTCAAGGGGCATTTGTTACATTTTTTGTTAGTTGCTGGTGTGTTTTTCTTGGTATGCTGTTTCAGGCGAGACTTTTGATGAAATTATTAAAATGTTTATTTGACCGTTTGCATTGCCATTTTGTCTATTAATGTGGAATTTCTCTGAGCCATTATCACAGCACATAACATGGTCAATATTAGCTGCTTCCATCAGCTTCCTCCATTGAAGAGAAACGATACATTATGAGCCACTGATGATTGGCCCTTGCAGCGGCAGCATTGCCACAGTGCTTCCTTCGTGGCTGCTGCTCCTCCTCCTCGTCTAGTTGGCCATTCGGAGCCTTGGCATGCTCCTCTTCCTCTTTGTCCTCCTCCTGAGGTGGGGTTGCAATCCCCACGGCCAATGCCTGGGACCTCATTATAGTCAAGTTGTGCAGCATGCAGCACACCACAATGAATAGCGACACATGTTGATTGCAGTATTGAAGGCTGCCACCAGAGCGGTCCAGGCATCGGAACTGTTGCTTCAGCACCCCTATTGTCTACTCGACTCTGTTGCGGGCGGTCGCATGGCTGCTGTTGTAGCGATGCTCCAATTGGGTGGTGGGATTGCGGAGAGGGGTCATTAGCCAGGTGGCAAGGTCGTATCTTTTGTCCCCGAGCAGCCAGCCATGTCCTTCCCATGATGGCTGAAACATTCGTGGCACAGTGCTCTCATGCAGGATGTATGCATCCTGTGTGCTGCCAGGATAGCGGGCATTCACTGTGAGGATGCGCTGCGTGTGGTCACACAGCAGCTGCACATTCAGGGAGTGGTATGCCTTTCAGTTTCGGAAGACCTCGACATTCTAGAATGGTGCTCGAAAGACCACATGTGTGCAGTCAATGGCTCCTTGAACCATTGGGAAGCTTGCTATCCTGGCAAACCCATATGTCTGCTCATACTATTTATCCCTGCTCATTGGGAATGTTAATAATTGCATTGACCGTCTGAACAGAGCCCATTAAACATGAACCAAATTTCCCGGCGGGGCACAACAACCTGCGTGGCTGGGTGGCAAGCCTTTCAATATGCATTATTGCAGCGATGTGAAGCAAATTGAGAGACGTTGCCTATGTCCTCGATGCAGCCTGGAAGGAGGCGGAGGCATAGAAGGTCAGCGCAATACTGGCCTTCACTGCGACGGGCAGCGCAGTCTTGGTGCCGATGTCAGGCTGCAGGTCAGGCTGCAGAAGATGGCACAACTCTTTCAGGACCTCTTTTCGGAATGCAGCCTTCTGACACACTGCTCCTCTGATATGTCAAGGTGTGAGCGTTGTTCCCGTTAAACCTGTGGGGGGTAAGGCCTCCTGTCCCAATGTCAATGGGGTCTCCTCAGTTGTGGGCCATGCTCTGTTGAAATGTTGCACTCACTGTGACCTCCAATTAACCCGGTTGCTCCTCCCTACAAATAGCCTCCAGGTATCGCCTAACTTACGTGGGATTGCCTGGTTTCTCTGGCGTGTGCAGCGGCAGACGCTAAATGAGACGGACACACCTCATTTTGCCAGCGGTGTGCTAGCGAGTTGTTGCACGCGAACTGATGTCATGATCTAACTGATTTTGGACGGCGAGGCGTTTTGCGCCGCCGGTAAACATGAACCACATTTCCCGGCGGGGCACAACAACCTGCGTGGCTGGGCGGTAAGCCTTTCGAGATCCATTAATGCCCCTAAATGAGGTGCTTCAAACCAAATTTCATGTCTACAGAGTGATCAACAGAGGGAAAGAGTTCCTAGGTCCAGTAGCTGGGACTGAACTCTTGTTATCATTTAAGAAACAACTGGATACAAAAAAGGTGGGGAGATATATATATATTTTTTTTTGGAGGGCCGTGTGGCCTCCATCATCTGTAATTATCTTGTTTGTGCACTAAATTGATAATATTGTACAAATTCTTCACATTTGTATTGAATTCCTCTGACTGTCAGTCAACTGTGATATTAGCCCACTTATACAAAAAGGGTTCCATGCCTCTTAAAATAAAGTTGAATACATTCAAGGAAGAATTTGCAATTATATTGTACGATTCATGCCCTCAGGACATCTCAAGACACTGTACAGCCAAAGATAACGGGGGCGATAATGCCCGCGCCAGTGTAACGGGACGGTAACCTACGAACCTGGGCCTATTTGCGCCCGGATTGGAAGTACCGCCCCCTCTGGGAATTGGGCCCAAGTGCATCAGAGAAGAAGCGGAGTGTTGTCTGAGGCGCTCCCGGTAGCTGGCCGTGCATCTCTGCGCCACGCTGATGACATCAGCACTACACGGTCACTCCGCGTAGCACTGACATGCCACAAAGCCCCCCCACTCCTTCATTTGAAAGGGGAGGGCCGTTGGGAACTCTGCAGCCCCTTTGGTGGGTACCACTGGGCCACCAGAGACTTTTTAGGCTGGGGCAGCGGCCGGCCCCCAAAGGGGGGTGTGGGGCTACATGATGGCAGCCCGGCCTTTCCAACAACTGCTATTGTTGTGACGACTGAAAAACATGGCGGTCACGGTGCAAAGGCTCTCCTCTTTAAGCAGCGCCCCGTCAGCTCCTGTACAGCAGCATCGCAACCCGCAAAGTTGTTGTTGGCATCGCCCCAAGCTAGCCTCTCCTCCCGCGGGGCGCAAAGCGGTTGGCCTGGGGCGATAAGGGGTCGGCGTGGGATGATAAGGAGTCAGCGCACACGGCAATGGCATCACCGTGTACACCCCGTGCCGAGACTAATCGGGAGGTGCAGGGCAAAGCCATTATCACCCCCACAATAATGGGGGCAATTCCGGGGAAGCCGTTTCCGTTGCCCGCCCCGGGGTGAAAAGGGGTTTGCAATTTCACGGTCAACGTCTTGCAATGCAGTCACTGTCATTATGTTGGCAAAATGATCCAAACACATGAGTTCAAATTCCACCATGGCAGCTGTGGAATTTAAATTCAGTTAATTAAATAAATCGGCAATAAAAAGCTAGTAATAGTAATGATGACCATTAAAGTACCGGGTTGTCTTAAAATCCTCTCACTGATGTCCTTTCGGGAAGGAAATCTGCTGCCCTTACCTGGTCTGCACTACATGTGACTCCAGACCCAGAGCAATGTGGTTGACTCTTAACTGCCCTCTGAAATGGCTGAGCACACCACTCAGTTGTAATAAACAGTTACAAGAAACAATACTCAGAATAAAATGAGATGGACCACTCAGCATCAACCTCGGCACTGGCATCGGCAAAGACAACGGCACACCCAGCCCAGGCGACCCTGCAAAGTCCTCCGCACTAACATCTGGGGACTTGCCCCAAACTTGGGAGAGGTAGTCCCACACACTAGTCAGGTAAAAGCCTGATATAGTCATACCAACAGAATCATGTCTTTCTGCCAATGTCCCTGACTCCTCCATCACCATCACTGGGTATGTCCTGTCCCATTGGCAGGAGAGAGCCACCAAATGTGTCATAGTAGCGGTCTACAGTTGGGAGGGAGTGGCTCTGGGAGTGCTTAACGTTGACTCCCTGAAGTCTCATGGCTTCAGGTCAAGCATGGACAAGGAAACCTCATGCTGGTTACCACTTATCTCCCTCCCTCAGCTGCTGAATCAATACTCCTTCATGTTGAACACCACGTGAGAGAGGCACTGAGGGTAACAAGGGCACAGAATGTACTCGACATGAGGGAAAAACCGACCTGGCCTCATTCTCTCCAATGTACATGTCGCAGTTGCATCTGTCCATGACAATATTGGTAGCTGTGACCACCGCACAGTCTTTGTAGAGCCGAAGGTCTGTCTTCACACTGAGGGCATCCTCCATCGTGTAGTGCAGCACTACCAGCGTGCTCAATGGGAGAGATTCAGAATGGATCTAGCACCTCAAAGCCGGGCATCCGTGAGGCGCTGTGGGCCATTCGAGCAGCAGGAGAATTTTATTCCACCACAATTTGTAAGCTCATGGCATATCCCTCACTCTACCATTAACATCAAGCCAGGTGACTAACAATGATTCAATGAGAAGTTTAAAAGAGCAGACCAGGAGCAGCATCAGGATACTGAAAAATGAGCTGCCAACCAGGGGAAGCTGCAACACATGACTACATGTATACTAAACAATGGAAGCAGCATGGGAGTCAGGGGAACGACTCTCCACTGGCTGGAGCCATACCTAGCACAAAGGAAGATGGTTGTGGTTGCCGGAGGCCAATCATCTCAGCCCCAGGACATCACCGCAGGTGTTCCTCACAGCAGTGTCCTAGGCCCAATTATCTTCAGCTGCTTCATCAATGAACTTCCCTCCATCAAAATCCTGGAATTCCCTCTCTAACAGCACTACGGGACTACCTTCACCACGCAGAAAGCAGCGGTTCAGGAAGGTGGCTCACCATAACCTTCTCAAGGGCAATTAGGGATGGGCAATAAATGCTGGCCTTGCCAACACGCCCACATCCCAGAAACGAATGAAAAAAAAGACATGGAAATAGTGGGAAGAGAGGTTTGAGGGTGACAGTTGACCAAAACATGGAGGAAGTGTGGTAAAGATTCGAAGACGAATATTGGTCTCAACAGAGCGGAAGGTGGGAGAGAGATTCAGAGATAAATGTTGGTAAAGACACACAAT
Organism: Pristiophorus japonicus; assembly: GCF_044704955.1. NCBI lineage: Eukaryota > Metazoa > Chordata > Chondrichthyes > Pristiophoridae > Pristiophorus > Pristiophorus japonicus. Next base: position 8,024,871 of record NC_091984.1, on the reverse strand, counting down.
AAGTGCAGGATAGGGGTTCAGTGATGAATATTGGTCAAGGCAGGGAGGATGAGGGGATGTGGGATAGAGGTGCAGGGTTGAATGGTGTTAAAGTTAAGGAGGAAAGAGGAGGGAATGGAGAGAGGTTCAGGGATGAATGTTGCCCATATTGGGGAGAAAGTGAGGGACATCGGTTCAGGAATGAAGGTTGCTCAATGTTAAGGAGGAAGTGGGTGGAGACAGGTTCAGGGATTAATGTTGCCCAATGTTAGTTGGAGTACTGCGTGCAGTTCTAGTCACCGTAGAAAGAATGTGATTGCACTAGAGAGGGTGCAGAGGAGATTTACTAGGATGCTGTCTGGAATGGAGAATCTTAGCTATGAGGATAGATCGGATAGGCTGGGTTTGTTCTCATTGGAACAGAGGAGGTTAAGTGGAGACTTCATTCAAGTGTACATAATTTTGAGGGTCCTGGATAGAGTGGATAGCGAGGGCTTATTTCACTTGGTGGAGGGATCAATTATGAGGGGATTAGTTTTAAGGTGGTTGGTGGAAGGTTCAGAGGGGATCTGAGGGGAGACTTCTTCACGCAGAAGATTGCGGGGATCTGAAACTCACTGCCTGGAAGGGTGATGGATGCAGAAACCCTCACCACATTTAAAAGTTGCTTGGATGGGCACTTAAAGTGCCGTAACCTGCAGTTACGGACCTGGAGCTGGTCAACGGGATCAGACTGGAGAACCTCATGTTGGTTGGTGCAGATACGATGGTAAGTACTGCAGGGAATCGAATATGTCCAATGTGATCTCCTGGACTAGTTTTGATTGCCTGGATGGGTCAGAGAGGAATTTTCCCAGATTTTTTTTCCACATTTGGCCTGGGTTTTTATCTGGGTCTTGCCTCTCCCAGGAGATCACATGGCTCCGGTTGGGGTGGTGTACAGAATGTTTCGGTGCAAGGGGTGTCGCAGTTGTGTGGGGTGGACTGGTTGGGCTGGGTGCTCTTTACCTTCCCGCTGTTGTTCATTGTTCATAGGTTTATATGTAACCTTCAGGGCTGCTGACCGAGAGCCATGTGGCTCTTTATTGTCCGGTGTGGAGACAATGGGCCGAAATGGTCTCCTCCTGCACTGTAGATTTCTTTGTTTCTATGTTTCTATGTTAAGGAGGAAGTGGGGGAGACAGGTTCAGGGATGAATCTTGCCCAAGAGAGGTAGGGAGGGAGAGAAGAGAACGTTCCAACAAAGTTGCATTTGACAGTATGAAGCTTGCGTCAACATTTCACTATTACCACACATACCAAGAGATAGAGAGACCCAGGAGGTGTCATCAGTCACATGCCGGTCAGTATAAATACATTGTCGCACAGTGTCTGATAAGTTTTCATCTCTGGCAGAGAGGATGCGATCGAGTTTGGCATTGGCGCAGGTTCTGGCCCTGGCCACGCTGTGGGTCGCCGGTGAATCTGACACCAGTATCGAGTGTCAATGCTCGAATCCCTCTCTGTGCCAACCCGTGGCCGCACACATTCAGCACCAAGTCGAGGTGGGTGTCGAGGGCCATTAAATTCCCTCGTGTAAAAGTTATTTTACTTTAAGTTGTCTGTTGAAGTGTATTGAGCAGCAGCCCTTGGAATGGACATTGGGATGTGAGCTCCTTCCTTTCTTCATTTTGTTCCTCTCACCCGCACTGTTGTGGAAGATCTGAGAGATTCTCCTCTTTAGGTTGTTCTTTCCGGGGTCGGGGATCGTTCTTCACCCCCTGGCACTTTCCCCCTAGGGGACCGACATGGGGGGCTCAGGCTGGGTTGTACTGGGGACTCAGGCTGTTCTGCGTTATGATGGAGGGCACTGGTTGGGTTTGTTTTGGGGGCTCGGGCTGGGCTGAGTTGGATTGGGCTGGGGGCACAGGCTGCACTGGGTTGAGTTGGGGGCATTAGCTGGGTTAGTTTGTTTTGGGACACTTTGGCGGGGTGTGGCTGGGTGGAGGCACTCGGACTTGGCTGGGTTAGGTTGGGGGCGCTGGCTGGTTTGGGCTGAGGCTGGCAGGTTCGGGCTGGGCTGGGTTGGGTGGGCTCGAGCTGGGTTGAGTTGGTGGGCTTCGGCTGGGCTGGGTTGGTGGGCTCAGGTTGGGCTGGGTTGGGGGTCTCGGGTCGAGCTGTGCTGAGCTGCATGGCAGTCACGGGCTGGGTACAACATACACGCACTGGGCTTGGGTGCAAAGGCTGGGCTGTGTTGGGGGGCTTGGGCTGGGCTGTGTTGGGTGGGCTCGGGCTGGGCTGTGTTGGGTGGGCTCAGGCTGTGTTGGGTGGGCTCGGGCTGGGCTGGGCTGTGTTGGGTGGACTCGGGCTGGGCTGTGTTGGGGGGCTCGGGCTGGGCTGGGTTGGGTGGGCTCGGGCTGGGCTGTGTTGGGGGGCTCGGGCTGGGCTGTGTTGGGGGGCTCGGGCTGGGCTGTGTTGGGTGGGCTCGGGCTGGGCTGTGTTGGGGGGCTCGGGCTGGGCTGTGTTGGGGGGCTCGGGCTGGGCTGTGTTGGGGGGCTCGGGCTGGGCTGTGTTGGGGGGCTCGGGCTGGGCTGGGTTGAGGGTCTCGGGCTGGGAATTGTTGGGTGGGCTCGGGCTGGGCTGGGTTGGGTGGGCTCAGGCTGGGCTGTGTTGGGTGGGCTTGGGCTGGGCTGTGTTGGGTGGGCTCGGGCTGGGCTGTGTTGGGGGGCTCGGGCTGGGCTGTGTTGGGTGGGCTCGGGCTGGGCTGTGTTGGGGGGCTCGGGCTGGGCTGTGTTGGGGGGCTCGGGCTGGGCTGGGTTGGGTGGGCTCGGGCTGGGCTGTGTTGGGGGGCTCGGGCTGGGCTGTGTTGGGTGGGCTCGGGCTGGGCTGTGTTGGGGGGCTCGGGCTGGGCTGTGTTGGGGGGCTCGGGCTGGGCTGTGTTGGGTGGGCTCGGGCTGGGCTGTGTTGGGGGGCTCGGGCTGAGCTGTGTTGGGGGGCTCGGGCTGGGCTGTGTTGGGGGGCTCGGGCTGGGCTGGGTTGAGGGTCTCGGGCTGGGAATTGTTGGGTGGGCTCGGGCTGAGCTGGGGCAGGAAAGAGATGGCACCAGTCAAGCTCCAGCCTGTGTCACGGGGAGAGGGATCGCTGGCCAAGTATCCGGAAAAGGCTGAGGGGTGTGGGTTGAGATCGGGATCAGGTGAAGCTCGTGGATCGGTGCAAGGGTCAAGTTAGAATATGGTGGAAATGCAGAGTATCGTATTATAATTCCTATGTTAAAATGTTAATGTTGGTATAGTTGCAGCCTGTATAAAATAGGACACTCTATTGAACTGTGCAAAGATATTTTAGCATGTGCAACGTCAATAAAATGTGCTTTTTTTTTAACGTAAAGTATCTTAAATGACATGATCTCCCTCTTACTGCCTAATGCCATGGTTAAAGTTTGCGGTTTGCACAGAATATTGACCCCAAAACACCTGTCAAATATTCTGGAATCCCATGTAATAAAAATGGGATTTGACTTAATCAGTCAATGTAAAGTGTGACCCTGGCCATGATTAAACTGCATATAACTTATTGGATCTTTGAAAACAAAACATTGGTGGCAAATGACTTTGTAACTGATGTAGCTGATGAGGTTAGCATTTACTCCAGAGTAATGTTACTAAGTGGGCAGTGTGGCAGCAACAAGAGCACCACCAATATAACCTGCAGGATAGATGTGTTCACCAGCCCTCCCTGGTCACGTAGCCTGGGGACAGTTATATTGATTGGGAAAATCTATATTTTTAAATGGAAGTTAACAGCTTTATTTTTGTACTAGGTTGTTGTCTTTGATATTGGTGGAAAGGATTGGAAGCATTATGACTGGTCTAAGGTCACAACTGTTATAGCCGTGAGAGCGTATGACCCTGAACTTTTGTGTCACGCTCATGCAAATGACGTTCGTGTTCTCCTGACAGGTAACTCATTTTATCACCGAAAAAACCACAACGAGATATCGGTAGATTAAGGGCTAAAAATTGATTTTCGCCCCGTTTGGCACCGGTAATGCTCGCTCGGAGGATATTTCGCTCTTGGATCTCTTGATCATTCTCATCGAAGCAGTCCTGGTGTTTCCGGGTTGAGTGACCGAGCGTCTCTTTGCAGGCACTGGTTATGGAGGCCTGGAGGGCAGACCAAGTGTTGTGGACATTCTGCATCTCAGGGTCATTAAGACATGCCAGGTTAGTTGTGAGGCACTTACTGTATAGGACTCTCTTAGCTGGGTCCTTAAGTGCCCCGGCATTGACTTTTTTGCGGCACTGCTTCTGCTGCCCCCTCCTCTTTGGGGCTATGCTGATGTCAATGATGGATCGGATTTGGCGGTGATCCATCCAGCAGTCATCAGCTCCTGTCATGGCGCAGGTGATGCGCACATCTTTGAGATCCCTGGCTTGGATGCTGACATAGTTGAAGTGAGGGTGTTGCCATGATGCCTTGTATTTGTCCCTCGAGTGGAACAAGATGTTGGTGATGAGAAGTTCATGTTCTACACATTTTGTCAGGAGTAGGGTACCCGCTGGAGTTGGCTTTCCCTACCCCCGCTCTCTGCCAAACACGCCTCCCCAGAGGGCTGTGTCATGCCAACCCTGGCATTGAAGTCACCGAGGATGATCAGTTTGTCGTCACTTTGTGCATGCCTTTTGGAAATCTGTGCACATCACATCAACCACATTGTCCTCATCAACCATTCCTGTTCCCTCATCAAAAAACTCGATCAAGTTGGTTAAACACGATTTGCCTTCAACAAATCCATGCGGGCTTTCCTTAATTAATCCACATTTGTCCAAGTGACTGTTAATTTTGTCCCTGATTATTGTTTCTTAAATCTTCCCCACTACCAAGGTTAAACTGACTGACCTATAATTGCTGGCTTTATCTTTGCATAATTTTTTGAACAAGGGTTTATCATTTGCCATTCTCCAGTCCTCGAGCACCACCCCCATTTCTAAGGAGGGTTGCAAGATTATGGCTAATATCTCTGCGATTTCTTCCTTCACTTCCCTCAGTGTCTTAGGATGCATCCTGTCATGTTTGTAACTACAATGTAACACCACTGTATTACTGTAAACACTCAACTTAGATGTACACCTTGACCACAGAGGGTGAACATGTGGGAGACACTCCTTACCTGATCACACAGGTATATAAAGGGAGGTCCCACGCAGGGTCATCACTTCTGGAGTCCTGTAATAAAGAGTTAAGGTCACAGAGTGGCCTTGTCCCTGGAATGTGCCTCATGTGGTTTCATGCTGTAGAGTAAGGACTTTACATATCCCATCCGATCCTGGTGACTTATTTACTTTAAGTACAGCTAATGTTTCTAGTACCTCTTCTTAATCAATTTATACCCCATCCAGTATCTCAACTACCCCCTCTTTCATTATGTCTATGGCAGCTTCTTGTTCTTTGGACAGATGCACCGTACTCATTTAATAACTCAGCCATAACCTTCTGCCTCCATGCGTAGGTCTCCTTTTGGATCCCTAAATGCCCCCAACCCTCCTCTTATTAGCTTTTACTATTTATATACCTATAAAAGTCCTTAGAATTACCTTTTGTGTTCATTTCCTTTTTATGAGACCTTATTTGGCACAAATTAGCTGCCACATCTGCTTATAAAACAAGTGATTTCACTTCAAACGTAATTATTTGGCTCTGAGTCATGTAAGGACATCCCGAGGATGTGAAAGGCACTATGTAAGTGCAAGTTCTAGCTAAATCTTCCTCTCCTACTTACTACTTGATGTTTGCACTTCTGTCCTGTAAAATGCCTTGGGCTTTATGTTCTACAAATGATGCTGAATAAATGTCAGTTGTTTCTTCTTTCTTCATTAGGACGTTTAACAAGAGAGCTATTTACCAGCTCTGCAATGCGAACAGATTGGATAAATTCTAAAATACAGTTGGCAAAAAAGCAATTTATGGATGGACTCCTTGTGAATTATCAGCAATTTTTGGAAAACGATGAATTATATCTTTTTGGAATGATTGAGCTGATTCACGAAACCACACAAACCTTCCACCGTGAAATACCTGGATCTCAGGTAAACAACAACAACTTGTATTTATATAGTGCCTTTAATGTAGTAGAATATCCCAAGGTGCTTCACAGGAGTGTTACAAGAAAAAACAAATAAATTTGACACCGAGCCACGTAAGAAGAAATTACGGCAGATGACACGAGCTTAGTCAAGAGGTAGGTTTTAAGGAGCGTCATGAAGGAGGAAAGAGAGGCAGAGAGGCGGAAAGGTTTGGGGAGGGAGTTCCAGAGCTTGGGACCCAGGCAGGTGAAGGCACGGCCACCAATGGATGAGCAGTTATAATCAGGGATGCTCAAGAGGGCTGAATTTGAGGAGTAGAGACATCTCAGCGGGTAGTGAGGCTGAAGGAGATTACAGAGATAGGGAGGGGCGAGACCATGGAGGGATTTGTAAACAAGGATGAGAATTTTGAAATCAAAGCATTGCTTAACTGGGAACCAATGTAGGTCAGCGAGCAAAGGGGTGATGGATGAACGGGACTTGGTGCAACTTAGGACACGGACTGTCACGTTTTTGATGAACTCAGTTTATGTAGGGTAGAATGTAGGAGGCCATCCAGGAGTGTATTGGAGTAGTGTACTCTAGAAGTGACAAAGACATGGATGAAGGTTTCAGCAGCAGATTAGCTGAGGCAGGGATGGAGATGGGCAATGTTACGGAGGTGGAAGTAGGCAGTTTCATTTATGCTGCCGATTTATGGCCGCAAGCTCATTTCAGGGTCAAATATGACACCTAGCTTGTTAACAGTCTGGTTCAGGCTCAGACAAATGCTCGGGAGAGGGATGGAGTCGGTGGCTAGGGAATGTAGTTTGCAACAGGGACCAAAGACAATGGCTTAGTTCTTACCAATATTTAATTGGAGAAAATTTCTGCTCATCTAGAACTGGATGTCGGACAAGCAGTCTGACAATTTAAAGACCATGAAAGTGTCAAGAGAAGTGATGGTGAGGTAGAGCTGGGTGTTGTCAGTGTACATGTGGAAACTGACGCCGTGTTTTCAGATGATGTCACCAAGGGGCAGCATATAGTTGAGAAATAGGAGGGGACCAAGGTTAGACACCAGAGGAAATGATGTGGGAATGGGAAGAGAAGCCATTATAGGTAATTTTCTGGCTCTGATTAGATAGATAAAATGGAACCAGGTGAGTGCAGTCCCAACCAACTGGACGGTGGTGTGAGGCGTTGGAGGAGGATAGAGTAGTCAACCGTGTCAAAGGCTGCAGACATGTCGAGAAGGATGAGGAGGGATAGTTTACATTTGTCATAGTCACAAAGGATGTCATTTGTGACTTTGATGTGAGCCGTTTCAGTCCTGTGGCTGGGGTGGTAACCAGATTGAGGAAATTCAAACGTGGAGTTCTGGGAAAGGTGGGCACAGCTTTGTGAGGTGACAACATGTTCAAGGACTTTGGAGAGGAAAGGGAAGTTGGAAATGGGACGGTAGCTTGCAAGTACAGTGGGGTCAAGGGTTGTTTTTTTGAGGAGATGGGTGATGACAGCAGATTTGAAGGAGAGGGGGACAGTACCTGAGAGAGAGAACCATTAACAATGTCGGCTAACATGGGAGACAGAAAAGGAAGTTGGGTGGTCAGCAGTTTAGTGGGAATAGGATCAAAGGAGCATGAAGTGGGTCTCATGTACAATATGAGCATGAAGGGGTCAAGAGGGGCTATCAGAGAGAAACTGGGGAGAGATGTGAGTTCAGGGCTAAAGCAGGGGGGAAACTCAGAGGAAATTTGGCCCGATGGGCGAGGGGAAGGAAAGGAAGTGGCAGAGGCAGCTGATCAGCTGGTCTCAAAAGAAGAAATTGCAGAGGCTTTGACCATATTTTCCAATCCTTTCTGGTTTCAGGTGTGGTGCCAGAGGACTGGAGACTGCTAATGTGGTACCTATGTTTAAGAAGGGAGAAAGGGACAGTCCGAGCAATTACAGGCCAGTCAGCCTAACCTCGGTGGTGGGAAAATCAGTGGGAAAAATTTCTGAAGGACAGGATAAATCTTCATTTAGAAAGACCACGGATTAATCAAGGACAGTCAGCACGGATTTGTTTAGGGAAGATCGTGTCTAACTTAATTCTATTTTTTGAGGAGGTAACAAGGAGGGTCGATGAGGGTAGTGCGTTTGATGTAGTGTGTATGGATTTCAGCAAGGCTTTTGATATGGTCCAAGGTGGCAGACTGGGCTCGAAAGTAAAAGCCCATGGGATCCAAATCAAAGTGACAAGTTGGATCCAAAATTGGCTCAAAGGCAGGAAGCAGAGGGTAATGGTTGATGGGTGTTTTCAGTGGTGTTCTGCAGCCCACACTACGATATGTGTGCGCACTTGGCCTGTGCAGCAGAGCAGGCCTCCAGTCATCTTGGTTAATCCTTGCCACTGGACTAAGACCCAGCTCTGTCAAGCCCGTGTTGTGGCTGGTGTGCAACGGCCACCACACGTTTAAAAAATCCACGCACAGGCATCTTCCACCCGTTAACATCTGGAATATTAGTTCCTTCACTGAAACTCATCCCTTTTTGGCGTGGAAGCAAGTCATCCTCGTTTTAAGGGACTGCCGATGATGATGATCTGCAGGGCTCAGTACGAGGTCCTTTGCTTTTTGTGCTATACATCAATGATCTAGACTTGAATACAGGGGGTACGATCAAGAAGTTTGCAGATGATACTAAAATCAGCTGTGCGATTGATAATGAGGAAGAAAGCTGTAGACTGCAGGAAGATATCAATCAACTGGTCAGGTGGGCAGAACAGTGGCAAATGGAATTTAATGCGGAGAAAAGTGAGGTAATGCATTTGGGGAGGGCTGCTAAGAATAGGGAATACACATTAAATGATAGGACACTCAGAAGTGTAGAGGAACAATGGGACCTTGACGTGCATGTCCACAGATCACTGAAGGGCGCAAGCCAGTTAAATAAGTTGGTTAAGAAGGCAGAGGGAATGCTTGCCTTTATTAGCCGGGGCATAGAATACAAGAGCAAGGGGGTTATGCTTGAACTGTATAAAACTGTAGTTCGGCCAAAGCTAGAGTACTGCATGCAGTTCTGATCACCATTTTTCAGGAAGGATGTAATTGCACTCGCGAGGGTACAGAGGAGATTTATGAGGATGTTGCCGGGAGTGGAGAATCTTAGCTATGAGGACAGATTGGATGAGCTGGGTTTGTTTTCCTTGGAACAGAGGGGGCTGAGGGGAGACCACATTGTGGTGTATAAAATTATGAGCGGCCTAGATATAGTGGATAGAAAGGGCCTATTTCCCTTAGCAGAGGGTCAACAACCAGGGGCCATTAATTTAATGTAATTGGTATAATTTTTAGAGGGGATATGAGGGGAAATTTCTTCACCCAGCAGATTCTGGGGGTCTGGAACTCACTGACTGAAAGGGTGGTAGAGGCAGAAACTCTCACCACATTTAAATAGTACTTGGATGTGCATTTGAAGTGCTGTAAACTGCAGGGATATGGACCGAGAGCTGGCAAGTGGGATTAAGCCGGATAGCTTGTTGTTGGCCGGTACGGAGACGATGGGTTGAAATGGTCTCCTTCCGTGCTATAAATTTCTAAGATTCTATGATGAGCTCCTCGCACTTGTTGTTGGAGGTGAGTGTGATGGCGATAAGGGGGAGGGGTTTAAGAAGACAATTGGCAGTAGTGAATAGTAACTGGGGCTTATCTTTGCATTCCAGAATGATCCTGGAATAGTGAACAGTATTGACAGACAAGAGTCAAACCCGATAATGGTTTATATGGTCCAGCCAGATCTGGCAGTGAATGGTAAACCTGTTGTCCAACACATCCGTTGAAATCTGCACCCCTTGGACTTGAGGGAATGAAGATGAGGGCCGTACCAGGGGGAAAAGCCAGGGTGAGAGAGAATAATTGTTTTAATAGAGAGTAGGGTAACAAAGGTGGTGATGAGGGTGTGGATGAGCAGATCGGTGGCTGCAGAAATATCATGGTGAATGGAGGGACAAAGGCTAGACAGATTGGAGTTGATAAGTGCAGTTGTAAGAGAGTTTGAAGAGAGTGTTTTCCAGGGGCAGATGTAGAAGAAAGTAGTGTTGTTTGGGGGAAGGGGGATGTGGTTGGAGGGCGATACAAGGAAATGGTCAGAGATTATCTGATCTGCAATTGACACGGTAGGAATAGCGAGGCCACGAGAGATGGCAAGGTCAAGGGAGAAATCGTGTATATAGGTTGGGGAGTTCACATGGAGGGAGAGATTAAGGGAGGATAGGAGAGTAGTGAACTCAGTGGAGAGACAGCATGATGAATTGAGATGAAGGTTGAAATCACCGAGGATAAGAAGTCGCTGGGTGCAGAGGCTGAGGGAGGAAAGCAGTGAGGATATATCCGTCATTACATTTTTATTGTGCTTGGATGGGCGGTAGAGAAGGAGAATTTTAAATGAGAGGTGAGAGGGGTGGAATAAGGTGAGATGTTCAAAGGAGGAGAAGGTGCAGGAGGAGTAGGGGGATAGACCAAGGTATGATTTTGTGATGAGAACCACATCGCCATCACAGCGGTCTGGGCAGGGCAAGTGATGGAAGGTATAGCCGGGTGGGGAGGCTTTATTTAAACGTAAAGAGACTGAAATTGCCCACCGCTGGAAACAGGGCACCTACCCTGTTCCTCATGTTTTTATCGGCGTGCTAGTTGCCCAGCTAAGAGAGCCCTATACAGTCGGCGACTCACAGCTAGCCTCGCGCGCCTTGATGACCCCAAGACGCAGAATGCACACAACGCTTGGTCTGCCCTCCAGGCCTCCTTAACCAGTGCCTGTAAAGAGACGCTCGATCACGCAACCAGGAAACACCAGGACTGGTTTGATGAGAATGATCAGGAGATCCAAGATCTGACAGATCGCAAGTGCAGGGCATTTCTGAGCCTTAAACAAAAACCCAACTCTGGAGCAGCAAAGCAGTATTACAAATGGCTCACGAGTGAGGTCCACCAAAAAACCCGAGACCTAACGAACAGGTGGTGGATGGAGAAAGCACAGCAGATACAGCATGATGTGCGAGGATTCTTCATCGCAGTCAAGGCCACCTACAGCCCAAACACCCAAGGCCCCACCCCACTGCTGGCCAAGAACGGGGAAACACTCATCAAAGACACCGAGGCAGTCGGGGCCCGCTGGAAGGAGCACTTCGAAGATCTCCTCAACCGAGACTCTGCCTTTGATCCAAGTGTTCTCGACTCCATCCCACAGCATGCTACCCGCCACCCCCTCGGCAAAACCTCAACACTGCACAAGATAGAAAACAGCCTAAAAACAACAAGGCTACGGGAGAGGATGGAATCCCTGCTGAGGCACTGAAGTATGGCGGGCAGACACTGTTGGTGCGAATGCATGACCTCATCTCGCGCACCTGGAGGGAGGAGAGCATGCTGGGAGATCTCAGAGATGCAGTGATTGTGACCATCTTTTAAAAAGGGGACAAGTACAGAGGAATCTCCCTGCTATCAGCCACTGGGAAAGGAGTCGCAAGTGTCCTCCTCAACAGTCTTCTCCCAGTAGCTGAGGGGCTCCGTCCGGAGTTGCAGCGTGGATTTCGTTCCCCACGGGACACAACGGACATGATTTTTGCAGCACGACAGTTGCAGGAAAGATGCAGGGAGCAGCGCCAGCCCTTATACATGGCCTCCTTCGTCTTTACAAAAGCCTTTGACACTGTCAACCGTGAGGGTCTATGCAGCGTCCTCCGCAGTTTCGTGTGACCCCAAATGTTCGTCACCACCCTGCGCCTGCTACACGACGACAAGCAGGCCATGATCCTTACCAACGGATCCATTACAGACCCAATCCACGTCCGGACCAGGGTCAAACGGGGCTGCGTCATCACCCCAAACCTCTTTTCAATCTTCCTCACTGCCATGCTCCACCTCACAGTCAACAAGCTGCCCGCTGGTGGTGAACTAAACTACAGAACCAGTGGGAACCTGTTCAACCTTCGCCGTCTCAAGTCCAGGTCCAAGACCACCCCAACCTCTGTCGTCGAGTGACAGGACGCAAACGATGTCTGCATCTGCGCTGATACAGAAGCTGAAATCGAGGACACAGTCGACGTATTGACTGAGGCCTATGAAAGCATGGGCCTTACGCTAAACATCCATAAGACAAAGCTCCTCCACCAGCCTGTCCTCACTGCACAGCACTGCCCCTCAAGACCCACGGCACAGCCCTGGACAACATGGACCATTTCCCATACCTCGGGAGCTTCTTATCAACAAGAGCAAACATTGACGACGAGATCCAACACCACCTCTAGTGCGCCAGTGCAGCCTTCGGACGCCTGAGGAAAAGAGTGTTTAAAGACCAGGCCTTCAAAACTGCCACCAAGCTCATGGTCTGCAGGGCTGGAGTAAAACTCGCCCTCCTTTATGGGTCAGAGACATGAACCCTGTACAGTAGACACCTCACGTCGCTGGAGAAATACCACCAATGATGTCTCCGCAAGATCCTACAAACCCCCTGGGAGGACTGACTCACCAACTTTAGTGTCCTCGACCAGGCAAACAACCCCAGCATTGAAGCACTGACCACACTTGATCAGCTCCGCTGGGCAGGCCACATTTTTCGCATGCCTGACACAAGATTCCCAAAGCAAGTGCTCAAATCGGAACTCCTTCACGGCAAACAAGCCAAAGGTGTGCAGAAGAAACGTTACAAAGCCTCCCTGATAAAGTGCAACATTCCCACCGACACCTGGGAGTCCCTGGCCAAAGACCGCCCTGTGGAGGAAGTGCATCCGGGAGGGCGCTGAGCACCTCGCGTCTCATTGCAGAGAGCGTGCAGAAATCAAGCGCAGGCAGCGGAAATAGCATGCGGCAAACCAGTCCCACCCACCCCTTCCCTCAACGACTATCTGTTCCACCTGTGACAGGGATTGTGTTTTTCATATTGGATTGTTCAGCCACCTAAGGATTCATTTTAAGAGTGGAAGCAAGTCTTTCTCGATTCCGAGGGACTGCCTCTGATGATGATGTTGGTTGCGTTGGCCTCTTGAACGAAATTCTGCCCTTTGGCTTTTTATTCCCGGTGGATCGGAAGTCGGTCATAACAGGGGCGGAAGTGCGGCAGTGAGCACACTCGAGCGGAGGACGTTGGGGTTGGGCGGGGTGGCCGCCGCTGTCAGTCATCAGCGTAGCGCTGATGATGTCATCACGGTGCCGCATCACCACGGCTCTCCCCTTCACTTAAAGGGGAGAACCTGCGCGATTGTTTAGGTTCGGTCCACTGGGCCACCAGGGAATGTTTAGGCCGGACCAGTGGCCTGGCACCAAAGAGGGGGTGGCAGGTTTCCTGTTGGCGGCCCGGCCGAACCCGGGGGCATAATTGTTACCCCGACATGGCAGTTGGCCGACAAAATATATAACATGGTGGCCGTGGTAGTAGGTATTCCCATTAATGGGAGCCGCACCGCCATTTTACAACCTCACTGCACCGGCAGAAAACAGCAACTTTTGGCACCGTGCTGTGGGAGCACGATTTGTTCGGCGGAATTTCGCCATAGCGGGTGCACGCGCTTATGACGCACTTAGGATTGATAGACAGCAGAGTAGCAGTGGGGGGGAGTGGGTCACTGACGGGATACTGCAGGAGTGGAATTTTTTAAATGTGGCCATTACATGTGAAATCGGCGGCCATTGCACTCCGCAGCATGGCCGCTGATTTCCGGCGGTAACAGGCCTTAAAGTAAGGGGCAATTTCAGCCCCAAGGTTTCATCACCCCTCAGCCAAGTTTCCGTCACGTCCAAGATGTCGATGCAATCATCCACGATAAACTCATGGATAGCAAGGCAGTTGTTGGAGGGAAATGCGGAGAGGGTCGGTGATGGATGATCCACTGCCAGCATCCACAGGGTCAGCACTTGGAGGGATGAGTTGGACGAAGGTCAGCCCCCTGTGGGCTAGCTGGGTGGCAAGGTCGGTGGGAGAGTGGGGTGGGACCGTTGGGGACACTACCCCTGAGGAGACAGTGACGAGTGCCACGGTGGGCCCTTCGGAGCATACCAAGAGAGGCTCAGAGAGAAGCTGCAGGCTTATCTAAGAGCGAGCCGAGCCTGCGACGGCGGCAGGAGAGGAGGAAGGTCGAAGTGTAATGAAGGGTCGGGGTAGGGATTTGGGAGGACAGAGTATCCGAGAGAGGGGAGTTGAAAGGCAGCATGACGACAGGAGAGAAGGTCAGGGGGGGGATAGGGAGAAAAGATCAAGCGGGAGAAGTTGTGGAAATAGAAGTGAATGTCTCAGGTTCGAAGTGACAGTCAAATTGCGCACGCAACTGGACATCGGGAAAAACTGAAGTTACATCAGCCTGGTTATGTAGTAATTATAGGGATGCACATTTCCCGGGAGTGACAGGGAATATGTTGATGGTCATAGTAAGGAGTGCAGAGTTAAAGTAAAGGAGCCATTTAAAAAAATGAGGATAACACTTTTGTTTCTATTTAATTATAAAGGAACATTGATATTTTTCTGGAGAAGAAAATGGAAATAGTGATATTTAGCTGCTGTTTATTAGTGCACCATCTGGTTCCATTCTGCTTTGACCAAAGCTGAGGTTAGAAATTTTAATTTGAATCAGCTTCAACTGGATATACAGCAAACTTGGTGCTGCACCACTTGTAGCCCAGAATTCTACCGTTAGTTGAAGCCCAGCTTCCATGAATGGCATGGTTCAAACTGTAATATTCACACAAGTTCACAGAACAATAGAGCACAGAAGATGACCATTTGGCCCATCGTTCCTGTGCCTGCTCTCTGAAAGAACTGCCCAATGACTCCCATCCCCCTGCTCTCTCTCCATAGCCTTACAACTTTTTTCCTTCAAGTATTTATCCAATTGCCTTTGAAAGTTACCAACAACTTGCTGTGAAAAATATCCTCCTCATGTCACCTCTGGTTCTTTTGGCAATTACCTTAACGGGGTCCTCTGGTTACCGACCCTCCTGCCACTGAAAACAGTTTATTCTAACTCACTCTATCAAAATCTTTCGTAAAGGGAAGAGAAACTTGTATTTATGCAGGGCCCTATAACATCCTTCGGAAATGTCCCGTGATTTACACGCGATGGTTTATTTTGAAATTAAGGACCATTAAATAGGTCTAAAGCACTTGCTTCATTTTTATTCAATGATGCTTGAAGCAGATTTTATTGTTATGAGGTTTTTATATGACAGACCTTGCTAACCTGATGTGCTGTCATTTAATTCTTAAGTGTCGGCTCATTAATGCCTTGTGTTAAGGCAGTGAATACGCAAGCCGTACAAATCATGGGGCTAGACTTTCCGTTATTTTTGCATGCATATCACCCACTTAACGTCATTTTAACGCTGAAATGAGGTATAATGCCCATATATCGCCCATTTAGCCACAAAATGGAAACTAATGTCAGCAGCTCATAAATGAAAGAACGTTGTGGTTATTTACAAAGCTGCAACACTGCTGGGTGTGCAGGTCAGACATCACTGATGTGCATCACCTTGGTGACTGTTAAAGTTTAAGTTGATTCAAGTTAAGTGTAATTATACCCTTTCATGTTAAGGAATCACCAGTGTGTAATGGTGCAGCTATCTGAGACACTGTGCAACAAAGTTATGTTGGATATAAAACATTTAATCCAACCATTTGTGTGAAATCATAATTATAACTGTAAAATACACCTCTCCCCACCTCACAACAAATTTATCACATTTATATCATTCGAATGGTCACCATTTCCAGCAACACAGAACACAAATGCAAACTAGCAAGATAGCCCCCTCACCCCTTCCCTCGAACCTTTCACCAAAATAGCACAAACAACATAAAAATATGCCCAAGACAACACCTGCACCTCACTTTCCTTTCCCCCCTCCACTTCTACTCCACACCTCTACCCTTCCCCTTCCCCTCCTGCCTCCAAGCAGCCTGGCTGAGGAGCTCCTCAGGTGCTGCTTCATTGGGGGGGATGACGGCAGAACCGCTGCTTGGACGGATACGGGAGAGGACGGTCCCGAGGTGGGAATGTCCTCCGGGCCAAAAGCAATATCTTCGTCCTGGCTCTCATGTGTCATTGGCATTGGGGGTACAGCACTTTGGGGCGCAGTGCCGTGCTCCGGGACCACTGGGAGGCCTCCGCCATCAGTGTTCCTGGCTATTGGCTCCATGGCCTCCACCAGCTGTGGCATGTACGCCATCATAGTGGCAGACATGCTGGCCAGCTGGAGGGATTTGCCCCCCATTATTTGTTGGATCTGCTGACCTATGTCAACACTCCTCCTAGACAAGTGTACCATGTCCCTGCTCAGATCTGCTGCTCGTGGTGCAGACCTGCCACGTATAACCAACCTCCGCTTGGTCGGCGCCATCCTGGAGACACCTGGGGCGCCCTGTGGCAAGTTGCTTGGGCCCGGTACCTCCATGTTGGATGTGCGAATGGCCGCGGGAGTACTAAATGTCATTAGTGTCGAATGGAATATGGAAGTTGGGGATGCAGGCTCCTCGAAGTCAGCACTGTCATCCGTTGAGAGGGGACCCGGCAGGTGCACGGGTGAGTATCGGTGCTCCTCAGCACCACATGGAGGATCGTCCGGTGAGTCCGGCCCCGCGCCCTCACCTTCTGGCCTCTGTGGCCTTGCCTGGGGCCGTGCTGCTGGCTGAGCTGCTAAACATAAATGAGGTTATTAGAGGAGAAGGGGGTGCTAGGGGCACATGGTGAGTCTAGCGCTACACACAGCATATGCACGACAAAAACACCACTATCAAGATCATCAAGACATCACATTTCATGACTATCACCAAATTCTGCAATGCAATGATTCTCATGAGGACATCATTATTTAGACAAGAATTTTATGATTCATCGATCATATAATATTGGTCGGATATGAGTGTGTGTGGCCTCTATTGACTTTACATCACACAATGGTGTATACTTTACTCACGTGGCATCACATCAGGCTCTGCTGCTGCTTGCGTGACCGACCGGGGGGTGGCTCCCCACTAGTGCCAACATCCACTCCTTGATTTCAGTGATGTCGCCCCCCCACACGTTAACCTCTGCTCGGCCCTATTCCTCGAAAGCTACTTCTATAAAAGGTAACAACAGCACGACATGGCATGAGATCATTGCGTGATATTATTGCTAGGTACTGTCACAGAGACTGATACAACACATAACCGACAGATGTAATCATTATTATAATGAAAATGATCATTCTTTACCTAACGACATACACCGTGACCGCAGGCTTTGAGTAATCTTCCCGGTATAAGTGCAAGACATCACATCTGATTTTAATCACTCATTACACTTACAATTCCAATTATATAAATATATAAGTACTTGTAAATAAATGTAATACTTACTGTGGTGGATCCGACAAGGTCGTTCCGTCGCTTGCAGGTTTGGTTGCCCTCACGCACCTCGTTGGTCATCGACAAGACCACCTCGGCTATCTCGGCCATATCTTCTGGTAGGCCTTTGGGGTGGGCGTCCCATGCCCTCCCTGGGTCAATTGACCCCAGCGTGACTTGACCTCCTGCATGAGGGATGCATTTGCCTCATCCGAGAACTTCCTCGCTCTTTTTTGTCCTTCCAATTGTTCCTCTCCCAGCTCACTGTTTTCACCAGCGTCAGTCTCCATACTGTGCTAGTCACTTCCTCCATTCCTTCCAAGTTAAATATTATTTGTTCCACAAAAACTCGGTGCCAACTACCGTCTTTGTGCTTAGTAGGCTTTTTTCTGCTGGTAAATCTCACTCCTGCCTCCCAAAACAGCCAAACAAGCACATACCACACCCACACATGTTTCAGTTCCTCTCTGCTCCCTCTCACTCTGCCTCCTCTTCTGCGCATGTAATGATGACCCCTGACCTCCTGAAAGACGGGAAATGAGCGTTACCATGCTGTTGCTCTGGTCAGTGACACTTTACGGCAGAAGGTCAAAAAAATGTAATGCTAACGCCCATTTCAGCTAGCTCGCGGTAACGCCCATTTTCAAAAATGGAAAGTTCGGGTTTTGAAAATGGGCGATAATCCGGCGATCTCAAAACCCATTTTTTCGCCCACGCTGGAAATAACGACCATTTTTGGGCGATCTGCACAAAAGTGGAAAGTCTAGCCCATGGTCCATTCGCAGCTGGAATATTGGAGGGAAAAATTTGCCCCTCGTGCCACTGGGTCAAATGAACCATTTGATTGCTATCTGGAACCACCCGCTGAAACTGCAGTGCAGATGTTGGGCAAGGACACCAACTGCTTTGCTCCTCCCCTCACAGTCTAATATCCTGCCAGCACTCAGGGGTCGATATTTGGTTGTGGATGCCGCCCGTTACCACCGGCGGTAGGTGGCAAACGGCCGGCAACAGCCTCCCATCATCGTTAAGTGGCGTCCACGGCCCGGCTGAAATAGAGTAGGCTCTTTGGCAGAGACACCAAGAGGCAACACTGAGCCAGCTAACGCCACCCACGTAGTGACATCATCAGCAAACAATGGCTCTGTCGGGATATTTGCTTTGAACTGCTGCCATACAGCCTGAAAAAAGTGGTGGTTCAAGAGCAGTTATGAGGGGAATCGCCGAGAAAGGAAGGTACATTTTTCTCTTTATTTATTTCTGCATGATTTCATTAGTTTTAAAAGTGGAGAAATGTGTGTGTGTGGATCAGAGAACTTTTAGTAATTTACTTTTCCTTCCCTTTTCTTCCGCTTGTTTTTCCGAGCATGGCGGTAGCCTCCTGAGCCTCCGCCCGAGGATGTGTGTGCAACGCCACTTTTCAGCGCTGCTCTGCCACCTTTGGGTGTAAAAACTGAATTTGGTCGTTAGAGCCTGCACCTAATGCCTGGCGGTAAAATCAGCACTCAAGCGGTGACCCCGTCTCAAAAACACTGGTAGCGAATTTCGACCTATTAATGTCTGGCCTCACGTGATCAAATGTGATCACTGTAAGATTCAGGATCACAGGTCACTCACAGATACCCAAAGGGTCTTAGGAGTTATAAGGCAAATGAATTGATAGTTCAAATATAGTCAAACACAACACACAATCAGGACAGATATAGTAGACCTACGACCGTGATAAATAGTTGTTATTAGTCCCAATCGCACAGACGGCTGGTGGTACGAACAGTTCTTTTCTTCACCGTCTGCCCTGAAATGCCTTCTGGGTCTTTCTTTTTAATTCTTTTTAGGGATGGACCTGGTGTAGGATACGGACAGGACCATTTAACCTATTGTATGTCGGGTTCTTTGTCTCAACTCTTGGGTGAAACCCCCCTCTTCACATCCTCCCAAGGTTGGAGTCAGACATTCCATTCTTGGCCTTCAGATGTTTGAAGCTGCCTGTTATCAGTTATTGATGTTCACGCTGTTCAAATCACTTTGGCTATTGAACCAGGGAATGAATCCTTTATTCTAACACCAATCTGAAGGGACATCTTGGTCTCAAGTTATTTCTTCCAATTCACAATTTCTTACATCACTTTGATCAGGTATTGGAGCATGGCCGGTAGTTTTGCGATTGCAATTTGGTCACAACTTGATGCCTCGAGGAGAGGAGAGATAATTGACAGAAAAATTGTCGGAAGAATTTGGGTGAATGATGAGGTACTAAACATGATTAATATCTTGTTAACCTAAAGTGCTACTAATTAACTTCTTCGTGTTATTCTTTGGCCCTTAGATCACATTTACTGTGCCTTGGTCTCCAAACTGCATAGAGGGCCAATGCTATGACTTTGCTACAATTGCAAAACATTGTGACTTTTTGATTGTGAAATCCTATGATATGCATGAGGAAACGATGAACGAGTGTTTTGCAATGTCAAATACTCCTTATCACCAGGTTGTATCAGGTATGTACAATAAGATGTTCAGGGTCTACCTGCCCTATATCAAAGTTAATCTAAGAACCTCATTGTTGTTTTTTGCCCATTTAGGTCTGTCCGCTTATATCAATCTGGGTATTGAATCCAGAAAGCTCGTGTTGGGACTTGCATTGTTTGGTTATGACTATACTTGCAAGCACTTTTTTGAGGTAAGGCAAAATGGTCAGTTTGCATTGCACAAGAAATGGGAGTAGAATCAATTCACCTGAAACTCATCCATCTGGTACATTAATTGTCTCATCAGGACATCTAATTGTATTTTGCCTCTGTTGGTTTGCTTTGTACACTATTTCAAAATCTTCACTTTTTAAATTTCTGTTCCATGTTTACTTTTCACCAATTTCCATTTACATCCATTGGTTTAGTCTCTGGGCTTACCTTATCCATGTTATTTAATATTGTATTCCATTAAAGCCAAACCCTAAGTGCATTGTTCACGACTTCACCCTCCAGTGCAATTACTTTCTCTATATCTACCCAATCAGCTCCTTTGATCATGTTAAACTCATCAATTAGAGCAGCCCTTAATCTGCTATATTCAGTCACTGAGTATCTGACGAACATCTTTGTGGCCTTCTGCGCATGCTCGCGGTATCCCAGTGCCACCAATGCACACCCGATTCCCTTCTGCACATGCACACTGTTGGGGAGGAGTTAATCTAATATGGAAGGGGGATGGGAACCTAGGCAGGGAGACAGAGGAAAATAAAACGGAGTCAGAAGTAAAAGATAGAAAGGAGAATAGTAAAAGTGGAGGGCAGAGAAACCCAAGGCAAAAAGCAAAAAGGGTCACATTACAGCAAAATTCTAAAGGGGCAAAGGGAGTTAAAAAGACAAGCCTGAAGGAGTGCCTCAATGCGAGGAGTATTCGGAATAAGGTGGACGAATTAACTGCGCAGATAGCAGTTAATGGATATGAAGTGATTGGCATCGCGGAGACATGACTCCAGGGTGACAAAGGCTGGGAACTCAACATCCAGGGGTATTCAACATTTAGGAAGGATAGACAGAAAGGAAAAGGAGGCGGGGTGGCGTTGATGGTTAAAGAGGAAATTAATGCAATTGTAAGGAAGGACATTAGCTGGGATGATGCGGAATCGGTATGGGTGGAGCTACAGAATACCAAAGGGCAGAAGACGCGCGTCGGAGTTGTGTACAGGCCACCAAATAGTAGTAGTGAAGTTGGGGACAGCATCAAACAAGAAATAAGGGATGTGTGCAATAAAGGTACAGCAGTTATCATGGGCGACTTTAATCTACATATTGATTGGGCTAACCAAACTGGTAGCAATGGGGTGGAGGAGGATTTCCTGGAGTGTATTAGGGATGGTTTTCTAGACCAATGAGGAACCAACCAGAGAGCTGGCCATCCTAGACTGGGTGATATATAATGAGAAGGGACTAATTAACAATCTTGTTGTGCGAGGCCCCTTGGGGAAGAGTGACCATAATATGGTACAATTCTTTATTGGGATGGAGAGTGACAAAGTTAATTCAGAAACTAGGGTCCAGAACTTAAGGAAAGATAACTTTGATGGTATGAGATGCGAATTGGCTAGATTAGACTGGCAAATGATACTTTGGTCGGTGAGAGGCGACAGTCCGGGGATGTCGGAGGCCAATAAAGGCCACGAGAGGCAGCGGGAGTTCGTGGTCGGTGAGAGGCAAGAGTCCGGGGACGTCGGAGGCCTATAAAGGCCGCGAGAGGTAGCGGGAGTTCGTGCTCATGGAGAGGCGTGAGTCTGGGGTCAGAGGCCTATAAAGGCTGCGAGAGGCAGTGGGAGTTCATGGTCGTGGAGAGGCGTGAGTCCGGGGTCGTAGGCCTATAAAGGCCGCGAGAGGCAGCGGGAGTTCGTGGTTGTGTAGAGGTGTGAGTCCGGGGTCGGAGGCCTATAAAGGCCGCGAGAGGCAGCGGGAGTTCGTGGTCGTGGAGAGGTGTGAGTCCGGGGTCAGAGGCCTATAAAGGCCGCGAGAGGCAGCGGGAGTTCGTGGTCGTGGAGAGGTGTGAGTCCGGGGTCAGAGGCCTATAAAGGCTAGCTGGTGCAGCTGCAGGGAGAAGGCAAAAAAGAAGTAGAAAGAAAGCGAAAAGTGACTTCACAGCCAAGGGGGTAAGTGATTGGCTGGTAATTGGTAAGTAGTTTTTTGATCTCTTTTCTTCATCAGTAAGTAACCTTTAGCATTGTTGTTGCCAAATTAAGTTATTCTAAGGGTAAGTCATGGCAGGACAGCTCGGACACGTGTTATGCTCCTTCTGTACTATGTGGGAACTCAGGGACTCTTCCGGTGTCCCTGACGACTACGTGTGCGAGAAGTGTATCCGTCTGCAGTTCCTGACAGACCGCATTACGGCAATGGAGCTGCGGGTGGATTCACTCTGGAGCATCCACGATGCTGAGAATGACGTGAATAGCACGTTGAGCGAGTTGGTCTCACAGCAGGTAAAGGGTACACAGCCAGATAGTAAATGGGTGACCAACAGGAGCAGTGCAAGGAAGGTAGTGCAGGGGTCCCCTGCGGACATCCCCCTGCAAAACAGATACACCGCTTTGGGTACTGTTGAGGGGGATGATTCATCAGGGGAGGACAGCAGCAGCCAAGTTCATGGTACCGTGGGTGGCTCTGCTGCACAGGAGGGCAGGAAAAAGAGTGGAAGAGCTATGGTGATAGGGGATTCGATTGTCAGGGGAATAGATAGGCGTTTCTGTGGCCGCAACCAAGACTCCAGGATGGTATGTTGCCTCCCTGGTGCAAGGGTCAAGGATGTCTCGGAGCGGGTGCAGGACATTCTGAAAAGGGAGGGTGAATAGTCAGTTGTCATGGTGCACATAGGTACCAACAATACAGGTAAAAAACGAGATGAGGTCCTCCGGGACGAATTTAGGGGGCTAGGAGCTAAATTAAAAAGTAGGACCTCAAAAGTAGTAATCTCAGGATTGCAACCAGTGCCACGTGCTAGTCAGAGTAGGAATCGCAGGATAGCTCAGATGAATACGTGGCTTGAGGAGTGGTGCAGAAGGGAGGGATTCAAATTCCTGGGGCATTGGAACCGGTTCTGGGGGAGGTGGGACCAGTACCAACCGGACGGTCTGCAGCTGGGCAGGACCGGAACCAATGTCCTATGGGGAGTGTTTGCTAGTGCTGTTGGGGAGGAGTTAAACTAATATGGCAGGGGGACGGGAACCTATGTAGGGAGGCAGAGGGAAATAAAAGGGAGACAGAGGCAAAAGATAAAAAGGAGAAGAGTAAAAGTGGAGGCAGGGAATCCCAAGGCAAAAAACAAAAAGGGCAACATTGCAGACAAATTCTAAAGGGTCAAGATGTATTAAAAAGACAAGCCTGAAGGCTCTGTGCCTCAATGCGAGGAGTATTCGGAATAAGGTGGACGAATTAACTGCGCAGATAGCAGTTAATGGATATGATGTAATTGGCATCGCGGAGACATGGCTCCAGGGTGACCAAAGCTGGGAACTCAAAATCCAGAGGTATTCAACATTTAGGAAGGATAGGCAGAGAGGAAAAGGAGGCAGGTGGCGTTGCTGTTTAAAGAGGAAATTAATGCAATAGTAAGGAGGGACATTGGCTTGGATGATGTGGAATTGGTGTGGGTGGAGCTACGGAATAACAAAGGGCAGAAAAAGCTGGTGGGAGTTGTGTACAGGCCACCAAACAGTAGTAGTGAGGTTGGGGACAGCATCAAACAAGAAATAATGGATGTGTGCAATAAAGGTACAGCAGTTATCATGCGCGACTTTAATTTACATATAGATTGGGCTAACCGAACTGGCAGCAATGCGGTAGAGGACGATTTCCTGGATTGTATTAAGGATGGTTTTCTTGATCAATATGTCGAGGAACCAACTAGAGAGCTGGCCATCCTAGACTGGGTGATGTGTAATGAGAAGGGACTAATTAGCAATCCTGTTGTGCGAGGCCCCTTGCGAAGAGTGACCATAATATGGTAGATTTCTTTATTAAGATGGAGAGTGACACAGTTAGTTCAGAAACCAGGGTCCGAAACTTAAGGAAAGCTAACTTCGACGGTATGAGGTGTGAATTGGCTAGAATAGACTGGCAAATGACACTTAAAGGGTTGACGGTGGATAGGCACTGGCAAACATTTATAGATCACATGGATGAACTTCAACAGTTGTACATCCCTGTCTGGAGTAAGAATAAAACAGGGAAGGTGGCTCAACTGTGGCTAAGAAAGGAAATTAAGGATAGCGTTAGATCCAAGGAAGAGGCATAGAAACATAGAAACATAGAAACATAGAAAATAGGTGCAGGAGTAGGCCATTCGGCCCTTCTAGCCTGCACCGCCATTCAATGAGTTCATGGCTGAACATGCAACTTCAGTACCCCATTCCTGCTTTCTCGCCATACCCCTTGATTCCCCTAGTAGTAAGGACTTCATCTAACTCATTTTTGAATATATTTAGTGAATTGGCCTCAACAACTTTCTGTGGTAGAGAATTCCACAGGTTCACCACTCTCTGGGTGAAGAAATTCCTCCTCATCTCGGTCCTAAATGGCTTACCCCTTATCCTTAGACTGTGTCCCCTGGTTCTGGACTTCCCCAACATTGGGAACATTCTTCCTGCATCTAATCTGTCTAACCCTGTCAGAATTTTAAACGTTTCTATGAGGTCCCCTCTCATTCTTCTGAACTCCAGTGAATACAAACCCAGTTGATCCAGTCTTTCTTGATAGGTTAGTCCCACCATCCCGGGAATCAGTCTGGTGAACCTTCGCTGCACTCCCTCAATAGCAAGAATGTCCTTCCTCAGACCAAAACTGTACACAATACTCCAGGTGTGGCCTCACCAAGGCCCTGTACAACTGTAGCAACACCTCCCTGCCCCTGTACTCAAATCCCCTCGCTATGAAGGCCAACATGCCATTTGCTTTCTTAACCGCCTGCTGCACCTGCATGCCAACCTTCAATGACTGATGTATGATGACACCCAGGTCTCGTTGCACCTCCCCTTTTCCTAATCTGTCACCATTCAGATAATAGTCTGTCTCTCTGTTTTTACCACCAAAGTGGATAACCTCACATTTATCCACATTATACTTCATCTGCCATGCATTTGCCCACTCACCTAACCTATCCAAGTCAATCTGCAGCCTCATAGCATCCTCCTCGCAGCTCACACTGCCACCCAACTTAGTATCATCCGCAAATTTGGAGATACTACATTTAATCCCCTCGTCTAAATCATTAATGTACAATGTAAACAGCTGGGGCCCCAGCACAGAACCTTGCGGTACCTCACTTGTCACTGCCTGCCATTCTGAAAAGTCCCCATTTACTCCTACTCTTTGCTTCCTGTCTGACAACCAGTTCTCAATCCATGTCAGCACACTACCCCCAATCCCATGTGCTTTAACTTTGCACATTAATCTCTTGTGTGGGACCTTGTCGAAAACCTTCTGAAAGTCCAAATATACCACATCAACTGGTTCTCCCTTGTCCACTCTACTGGAAACATCCTCAAAAAATTCCAGAAGATTTGTCAAGCATGATTTCCCTTTCACAAATCCATGCTGACTTGGACCTATCATGTCACCTCTTTCCAAATGCACTGCTATGACATCCTTAATAATTGATTCCATCATTTTACCCACTACCGATGTCAGGCTGACCGGTCTATAATTCCCTGCTTCCTCTCTCCCTCCTTTTTTAAAAAGTGGGGTTACATTGGCTACCCTCCACTCGATAGGAACTGATCCAGAGTCAATGGAATGTTGGAAAATGACTGTCAATGCATCCACTGTTTCCAAGGCCACCTCCTTAAGTACTCTGGGATGCAGTCCATGAGGGCGTGGGGATTTATCGGCCTTCAATCCCATCAATTTCCCCAACACAATTTCCCAACTAATAAGGATTTCCCTCAGTACCTCCTCCTTACTAGACCCTCCGACCCCTTTTATATCCGGAAGGTTGTTTGTGTCCCCCTCAGTGAATACTGAACCAAAGTGCTTGTTCAATTGGTCCGCCATTTCTTTGTTCCCTGTTATGACTTCCCCTGATTCTGACTGCAGGGGACCTACGTTTGTCTTTACTAACCTTTTTCTCTTTACATATCTATAGAAACTTTTGCAATCCGTCTTAATGTACCCTGCAAGCTTCTTCTCGAACTCCATTTTCCCTGCCCTAATCAAACCCTTTGTCCTCCTCTGCTGAGTTCTAAATTTCTCCCAGTCCCCGGGTTCGCTGCTATTTCTGGCCAATTTGAATGACACTTCCTTGGCTTTAATACTATCCCTGATTTCCCTTGATAGCCACGGTTGAGCCACCTTCCCTTTTTTATTTTTACGCCAGACAGGAATGTACAATTGTTGTAGTTCATCCATGCGGTCTCTAAATGTCTGCCATTGCCCATCCACAGTCAACCCCTTCAGTTTCATTCGCCAATCTATCCTAGCCAATTCACGCCTCATACTTTCAAAGTTACCCTTCTTTAAGTTCTGGACCATGGTCTCTGAATTAACTGTTTCATTCTCCATCCTAATGCAGAATTCCACCATATTATGGTCACTCTTCCCCAAGAGGTCTCGCAGAACGAGATTGCTAATTAATCCTCTCTCATTACACAACACCCAGTCTAAGATGGCCTCCCCCCTAGTTGGTTCCTCGACATATTGGTCTAAAAACCCATCCCTTATGCACTCCAGGAAATCCTCCTCCACCGTATTGCTTCCAGTTTGGTTAACCCAATTTATGTGCATATTAAAGTCACCCATTATAACTGCTGCACCTTTATTGCACGCATCCCTAATTTCATGTTTGATGCCCTCCCCAACATCACTACTACTGTTTGGAGGTCTGTACACAACTCCCACTAACGTTTTTTGCCCTTTGGTGTTCTGCAGCTCTACCCATATAGATTCCACATCATCCAAGCTAATGTCCTTCCGAAATATTGCCTTAATTTCCTCCTTAACCAGCAATGCTACCCCACCTCCTTTTCCTTTTATTCTATCTTTCCTGAATGTTGAATACCCCTGGATGTTGAGTTCCCAGCCCTGATCATCCTGGAGCCACGTCTCCGTAATCCCAATCACATCATATTTGTTAACATCGATTTGCACAGTTAATTCATCCACCTTATTGCAGATACTCCTTGCATTAAGACACAAAGCCTTCAGGCTTGTTTTTTTAACACCCTTTGTCCTTTTAGAATTTTGCTGTACAGTGGCCCTTTTTGTTCTTTGCCTTGGGTTTCTCTGCCCTCCACTTTTCCTCATCTCCTTTCTGTCTTTTTCTTTTGCCTCCTTTTTGTTTCCCTCTGTCTCCCTGCATTGGTTCCCATCCCCCTGCCATATTAGTTTAAATCCTTCCCAACAGCACTAGCAAACACTCCCCCTCGGACATTGGTTCCGGTCCTGCCCAGGTGCAGACCGTCCGGTTTGTACTGGTCCCACCTCCCCCAGAACCAGTTCCAATGTCCCAGGAATTTGAATCCCTCCCTGCTGCACCACTGCTCAAGCCACGTATTCATCTGCGCTATCCTGCGATTCCTACTCTGAGTAGCACGTGGCACTGGTAGCAATCCCGAGATTACTACTTTTGAGGTCCTACTTTTTAATTTAGCTCCTAGCTCCTTAAATTCGTTTCGTAGGATCTCATCCCTTTTTTTTACCTATGTCGTTGGTACCAATGTGCACCACGACAACAGGCTGATCTCCCTCCCTTTCTAGAATGTCCTGCACCCGCTCCGAGACATCCTTGACCCTTGCACCAGGGAGGCAACATACCATCCTGGAGTCTCGGTTGCTGCCGCAGAAACGCCTATCTATTCCCTTTACAATTGAATCCCCTATCACTATTGCTCTCCCACTCTTTTTCCTGCCCTCCTGTGCAACATAGCCAGCCACAGTGCCATGAACTTGGCTGCTGCTGCCCTCCCCTGATGAGTTATCCCCCTCAACAGTACCCCTCAGCAGTGTATCTGTTTTGCAGGGGGATGACCACAGGGGACTCCTGCACTACCTTCCTTGCCCTACTCTTCCTGCTGGTCTTCCATTCCCTAGCTGGCTGTGGACCCTTCTCCTGCGGTAAGACCAACTCGCTACACGTGATACTCACGTCATTCTCAGCATCGTGGATGCTCCAGAGTGAATCCACCATCAGCTCCAACTCCGCAACGCGTACCGTCAGAAAATTAGCCAGAAAAAGCAGCAAACCTGAGGACTGGGAGAAATTTAGAATTGAGCAGAGGAGCAAAGGGTTTAATTCAGAGGGGGAAATTAGAGTACGAGAGGAAGCTTGCTGGGAACATAAAAACTGATGCAAAAGCTTCTGTAGATATGTGAAGAGAAAAAGATTAGTGAAGACAAACGTAGGTCCCTTGCAGTCAGATTCAGGTGAATTTATAATGGGGAACAAAGAAATGGCAGACCAATTGAACAAATATTTTGGTTCTGTCTTCACTAAGGAAGACACATATAACCTTTCGGATGTACAAGGGGACCGAGGGTCTAGTGAGAAGAGGAACTGAAGGATATCCTTATTAGGCAGGAAATTGTGTTGGGGAAATTGATGGGATTGAAAGCTGATAAATAGCTGGGGCCTGATAGTCTACATCCTAGAGTACTTAAAAGAAGTGGCCCTAGAAATAGTGGATGCATTGGTGATCATTTTGCAACAGTCTATCAACTCTGGATCAGTCCCTATCGACTGGAGAGTAGCTAATGTAACACCGCTTTTTAAAAAAGGAGGGAGAGAGAAAACGGGCAATTATAGCCTGACATCAGTAGTGGTGAAAATGTTGGAATCAATCATTAAGGATGAAATAGCAGCGCATTTGGAAAGCAGTGACAGGATTGGACCAAGTCAGCATGGATTTATGAAAGGGAAATCATGCTTGACAAACCTTCTGGGATTTTTTGAGGATGTAACTGGGAGGGTGGACAAGGGGGAACCAGTGGATGTGGTGTAATTGGACTTTCAAAAGGCTTTTGACAAGGTCCCACACAAGAGATTGGTGTGCAAAATCAAAGCACATGGTATTGGGGGTAATTTACTGACGTGGACAGAGAACTGGTTGGCAGACAGGAAGCAGAGAGTCGGGATAAATGGGTCCTTTTCAGAATGGCAGGCAGTGACTAGTGGGGTGCCACAGGGATCAGTGCTGGGACCTCAGCTATTTACAATATATATTAATGATTTGGATGAAGGAATTGAGTGTAATATCTCCAGGTTTGCAGATGACACTCAACTGGGTGGCGGTGTGAGCTGTGAGGAGGACTCTAAGAGGCTGCAGGGTGACTTGGACAGGTTAGGCGAGTGGGCAAATGCATGGCAGATGCAGTATAAATGTGAGGTTATACACTTTGGGGGTAAAAACACGAAGACAGAACATTAACTGAATGGCGGCAGATTAGCAAGAACATCCTTCCTCAGATTAGGAGACCAAAACTGAACACAATATTCCAGGTGAGGCCTCACCAAGGCCCTGCACGACTGCATTAAGACCTCCCTGCTCCTATACTGAAATCCCCTAGCTATGAAGGCCAACATGCCATTTGCCTCCTTCACCGCCTGCTGTACCTGCATGCCAACTTTCAATGACTGATGTACCATGATACCCAGGTCTCGTTGCACCTCCCCTTTTCCTAATCTGCCACCATGAAGGTAATATTCTGCCTTTGTGTTTTTGCCACCAAAGTTGATAACCTCACATTTATCCACATTATACTGCATCTGCCATGCATTTGTCCACTCACCTAACCTGTCCAAATCATCCTGCAGCCTCTTAGAGTCCTCCTCACAGCTCACACTGTGATAAATTCCTTCATCAAAATTTTTTATGTATATTGTAAATAGCTGGGGTCCCAGCACTGAGCCCTGCGGCACCCCACTAGTCACTGCCTGCCATGCTGAGAAGGACCCGTTTATCACTACTCTCTGTTTCCTGTCTGCCAACCAGTTCTCTATCCACGTCAATACCTTAACTCCAATGTGCTTTAATTTTTGCAAACTAATCTCTTTGTGTGGGACTCTGTCAAAAGCCTTTTTAAAGTCCAAATACACCACATCCACTGGTTCTCCCTTGTCCACTCTACTAGTCAAATCCTCAAAACATTCGAGAAGATTTGTCAAGCATGATATCTCTTTCATAAATCCACGCTGACTTGGACCGATCTTGTCACTGCTTTCCAAATGCGCTGCTATTTCATCTTTAATAACTGATTCCAACATTTTCCCCTTCCTTCCATGGTGTATATTTCTATGTTACTATGATTCTATGATTTATCATTTTGCCCTGCTTTGACCACACTTTCTGATACACTCTTATTTTTATACATTCTGTCTCTTCCTGTCAAACTTTGGTTATCATTTCCCCCACCGCTATCCTGCTCTATTGCCTTCACCTTGCTCTATGACTTTTTAAATTTCTGCTCACCTGAACTCTCCCCTCTCTACAGCCCTAGTTATTCAATTCACCAGGACACTAGCCCCAGCATGTTTCAAGTGAAACCTGTCCCAATGGAACAGTTCCCTTTTACCCCTGTACTGGTGCCCGTGCCCCATGAATTGAAACCCATTTCTTCCACACCAGTCTTTGAGCCATGCTGGGTTACTATTCACTTCATAGCCAATAAACCTGTTAACAATCTGTGACCCACACACAATGCCCCATCGATGGGTGGTGGGGGATGGTAAGGAACTAGTTGGGGAGAGAAGGTCAGGAACCAAAAGGGGGAAGAAAATTGGGAAGGTGGAGAAAGTTAGGAAGCGGGGGAAAATGGGGTGTAGGGGAAGAAGGTAAAGAGCCCAGAGGGGTAAAGAAGGTCAGGAACTTGGGCATTGGGTGGTCAGGACCTTGGGCGGGGGGAGGTCAGATACTTGGGCATTGGGTGGTCAGGACCTTAGGCGGGGGGAGGTCAGATACTTGGGCGGGGGCAGTTCAGATACTTGGGCAGGGTGAGAGAAGGTCAGGATCTCGGGGGTGGGAAGGGGGGAGGGTGAAAGGCAGGAAATTGAGTGGGGAGAGGATGACAGAAACGTGAAGGGGAAGGTCAGGAACTTGGGTGGTGGGGGAGGTAAGGAACTTGTTGATTGGCAAAAAATCAGAAACTCAGGGGGTGAACTGAATGTTAGAAACATGCTTGGGGGGTAGGAGTACATCTTAAACCACAAGGGTGAGCCCAATCTCTTCGATGTGAGCTCTGTTCTGACTGGCGCCTGGCAGTCAGAATCGCTCAAATTACAATTTGTAAAGTACTTGATTACTTAGGCAGGCAGGATCTAATTATGCATTCCAGATAAACTACTGGGTGTGTCTTGTCTTTTACGTTTGGAGATCGTTCATGCTGTTCCTGTGTTTTTGAAGTTACCAAATTAAATATATTCACAAGTATTATTTTCTCATCCTTTTTGTACTTTCCAGCCTGGTAGATGTGAATTGGAAAGGAACAATTTGGAAGATGCCCCTTGCAGTTATGCAGTGGCAAACTGGGTCCCATACAAAGATATCATGAAGCTCTTGCCTAAATCATTTACCGGCAAATATTGGGATGAAGTTTCGAGGGTTCCATATTTTAACTACATGGTAAGATTATCAATCAAAGCATAATGGAGATTGGTGCATTTAAGATTCTTTGTACAATGTGAACATTACAGCCTTTCATGATTCAATATTCTCTGTGTGCAGGATTTGGCAATTGAGACTCATATTTGGGGAAGGAAATGTGTTACCCTTACCTGGTCTGACCTCTATGTAACCTCGGTCACACACCAATGTGGCTGATCATTAACTGCCCTCTGAAATATCTCGCAAGACACACAGTCGCTTTGGGCAACTCGAGATGGGCAGCAACACACACATTCCAACAATTCTTTTTTAGAGAGTTGAAACTGAAGCAAAATGATATCAGGTTTGAAAGTTTGTTCCATATTGTTGACCCCGATATTAATCTGAAGACAGGTTGTGTGCTCCGGTGTGGAATTACATGGGGGAAACACGGAAATCAACTGAGCGGGCTGAATTTGCAATCTCAACTGAATTGCAGCAATTAATTTTGACTTCAAGGTTTTGTGTCTCCGAGCTGCACAGTGGGCGTGATGCACACCCACATGACATAATCTCAGCTGTATTTAAAGGGACGGTGCCTATGTGTAAATTGGAGATGTTCAGCATGGATGGTGGACATAGAGCAAGGGCAGCACCCAGATTCAATGATGCCTCACTGGAATTACTGCTGGGTGCAGTCAGGAGGTGGAGGAGAGACATATTTTCCCCCAGCCATTGGAGAAAGAAACCTGCTGCTCACATTAAGGAGGTGCAGTTGGAGTTAGTTAAGGAGGTGAGCAGCAGGAGCGTTGTGCAATGGGAACAGTTTCTCTTGATCTACTCTGTCCAGACCCCTCATGATTTTGAACACCTCTATCAAATCTCCTCTCAATCATCTCTGCTCAAAGGAGAACAACCCCAAATTCTCCTGTCTCTCCACGTAACTGAACTCCCTGATCCCTGGAATCATTCTTGTAAGTCTGTTCTGCACCCTCTCTAATACCTTCACATCATTCCTAAAGTGCCGTGCCTAGAATTGGACACAATACTCCAGTTGAGGCTGAACTAGTGTTTTATACAGGTTCATCATAATAGCCATGATTTTGTACTTGATACCTCTTAGCAGGAAGCCAGGATCCTCTAAACTTTTTTTATCTGCTTTCTCAACCTGCCCTGCCACCTTCAACGATATATGCACATATACCCCTAGGTCGCTCCGTTCATGCACCCCCTTTAGGTATGTACCCTTTAGTTTATATTTGCTCTCCTCAGTCTTTTAACAAAAATGTATCACTTACACTTTTCTGCTTTAAATTTCATCTGCCATGTGTGCGCCCATTCCACCAGCTTGTCTATATCCTCTATCCTATCATTGTTCACTATACTTTCAAGTTTTGTTTAATCTGAAAATTTTGAAATTGTGCCCTGTACACCCACATCCAAGGCATTAATGTATATCAAGAAAAGCAGTGGTACGAGAACTGACCCCTGGGGAACACCACTGTATACATTCCTCCAGTCCGAAAAACAACCGTTCACAACTATTCACTGTTTCCTGTCATACAGCCAATTTCGTATCCACTCTGCCAGTGTCCCTTTTATTCTGTGGGCTTCGACTTTGCTGACAAGCCTATTATGTGGCACTATGTCGAATGCTTTTTGGAAATCCATGTACACCACGTCATCCACATTGCACTCATCTACAATCTCTGTTACTTCATCAAAAATCTCGATCAAGTTGGTTAAACATGATTTGCCTTTAACAAATCCATGCTTGCTTTCCTTAATTAATCCATACTTGTCCAAGTGACTGTTAATTTTGTCCCTGATTACTATTTCTAAAAGCTTCCACACTACTGAGGTTAAACTGACCGGCCTATAGTTGCAGGGTTTAACCCTTACACCCTTTATTGAACAAGGATGTAACATTTGCAATTCTCCAGTCCTCTTGTTAAGTATGGAAGAACTCCACAAGACTGAGTACTGTGAGCTAAAAGTGATGTGACCTTAGTCTCTTTAATACAACTCCAGAGTGCCTAAGCAGCATGGCAGACAACCTTTTATACTCCCTTGCGCGAGGTGTGCAGGTGACCCTTGGGCCTCCAACAGTTGCACCCTCTGGTGGCAAGTCTTGCACAGTTACAATGTTTACATACATACCATCACTCCCCCCCAAAGTCTTTGATATAAATTATTTACAAGTTGAGACAATCCGGGGCCCTACACTCTCTGGTTGATCGTCTGAGTTCAAATTCTGACATGGGTGAGCTGGTCGGACCATTGCTGCACTGTGGCGCGGCTGGTCTGACAGGACTGTTGGGAATGGTGGGTTCATCCTCTTCATTGACAGTGAGCTCGATTGCTGGTTGAGTGTGAGTTGGTGGATCGACAATGGTGATGTCCTCTTCAGGTTGTTCCTGGTTGTCGGTGAACCGCAGTTTGGTCTGATCCAAATGCTTTCTGCACGTTTGTCCATTCAATAGTTTGACTAAAAACACTCTATTCCTCTCCTTGGCCAAGACAGTGCCAATGACCCATTTAGGATCATGACCTTAATTAAGGACCAACACCGGGTCGTTAACATCAATGTCACGCGATACAGCCACGCGATCGTGGTACTTGTTTTGCCGGTGACGCCAGGTTTCCACATGATCATTTAGATGCGGGTGGACTAAGGAGAGCCTGGTTTTGAGTGCTCTCTTCATTAACAATTCTGCAGGGGAAGCCCCAGTGAGCGAGTGGGGTCGCCTCCGGTAGCTGAGCAGAACCCATGATAAGCAGGTCTGCAACGAGCCTTCCGTCACGTGTTTCAAACTCTGCTTGATAGTTTGGGTTACCTGTTCCACTAGACCGTTGAATGTGGGCTTAAAGGGGGCAGACCTGACATGCTTGATGCCATTGCGGGTCATAAACTTGAATTCAGAGCTTGTGATACACGGTCAATTGTCACTGATAAGGACGTCGGGCAAACCATGGGTGGCGAACATAGCCCGGAGGCTTTCAATGGTGGCAGTTGATGTGCTGGATGACATGATTACGCATTCAATCCATTTAGAATAAGCATCCACTTCAACTAAAAACATCTTTCCGAGAAAGGGACCAGCAAAATCTACATGGATCCTGGACCATGGTTTGGAGGGCCATGACCACGGACTCAATGGAGCCTCCCTTGGTGCATTGCCCAATTGTGAGCATGTCTTGTACTGGTGTACACATGACTCTAAGTCCGAGTCAATGCCAGGCCACCAAACATGCGACCTGGCTATAGCCATCATCATGACTATGCCTAGGTGGGTATTGTGTAGATCACGTATAAAAATTTCCCTGCCCTTTTTTGGCAAAAACCATGCGATTACCCCATAAGAGACAATCCGACTGGATGGACATTTCATCTTTGCGTCGGTGTAATTTCATCTTGCATTTCCTCGGGAACAGCCGACCAGCTCCTATTAAGGAAGCAACATTTTACAAGTGATAGCACAGGATCCTGGCTGGTCCAGGTCCTGATGTGGCGAGCAGTGATGGGTGATCCCTCGCTCTCAAAAGCATCCATGACCAGAAGCAAGTCTGTGGGCTGCGCCATTTCCACCCCGGTAGTGGGCAATGATAGCCGACTGAGGGCATCAGCACAGTTCTCCGTGCCTGGTCTGTGGCGGATAACATAGTCATAGGCGGACAATGTTAGTGCCCATCTGTGGATGCGGGACAAAGCATTGGTGTTTATACTTTTGCTTTCTGAAAACAGTGAAATGAGCGGTTTGTGGTCGGTTTCAAGCTCAAACCGAAGTCCAAATAGGTATTGGTGCATTTTCTTAATCCTATATACACATGCTAACGCCTCTTTCTCAACCATACTGTAGACTCTTTCTGCCTTAGACAGACTTCTAGGTGCGTATGTAACCAGTTGAAGTTTGCCCGATACATTGGTTTGCTGTAACAGACTGCCGACGCCATAAGAAGATATATTGCAAGCTAGCACTAATCGTTTACACGGTTCATACAGTACAAGTAACCTATTGGAACAAAGTAGGTTTCTGGCCTTCTCAAAGGCTGTCTCTTGAGAGTTACCCCAAACCTAGTTGTCACCCTTACAGAGCAACATGTGCAATGGTTCCAGCAAAGTGCTTAAGCCGGGTAGAAAGTTACCAAATTAGTTGACGAGTCCCAGGAACGAAAGCAGCTCGGTCACATTCTGTGGTCTGGGTGCATTCTTGATGGCCTCTGTCTTTGAGTCCGTGGGTCTGATGCCGTCTGCCGCTTTCTTTCTCCCCAAAAATTCGACCTCTGGCACCAGGAAAACATACTTGGAGCATTTCAGCCTGAGTCCCCCTCTGTCTAGAACCTCTTCCAGGTTGTGCAGGTGTTCGATGGTGTCACGACCAGTGATCAGGATGTCGTCTTGAACCACAGCGGTACATGGAACCGATTTCAGCAGACTCTCCATGTTCCTCTGGAAGATGGCAGCAGCCGAGCGAATCCCAAAAGGGCACCTGTGGTATATAAACAGTACTTTTTGTGTGTTGATGCACGTCAATCTTTTCAAAGATTCAGCCAGCTCCTGTGTCATGTCGGCAGAGGTGAGGTCCAACTTGGTGAACGACTTCCCCCCCTGCTAACGTTGTGAACAGGTCATCCGCCTTGGGTAGCGGGTACTGGTCTTGTAATGAGACTCGTTTGATCGTTACCTTGTAGTCTCCGCAGATTCTGACTGTGCCATCGCTTTTCAACACCGGAACAATTGGACTGGCCCGCTCGTTGTACTCGACTGGCGATATGATTCTCTCTCGTTGAAGTCTGTCCAGTTCGATCTCGACTTTCTCCCTCATCATATATGGAACCGCTCTAGCCTTGTGATGAACGGGCCTTGCATCGGGGACTAGATGGATCTGCACCTTGGCACCTGTGAAGTTGCCGATGCCTGGTTCAAATAGCGAAGGAAACTTGCTCAGCACTTGGGCGCACGAGGCATCATCCACTGACGATAGTGCTTTGACGTCGTCCCAGTTCCATTGAATCTTTCCCAGCCAGCTTCTGCCAAATAGCGTTGGGCCATCGCCGGGTACAATCCACAGTGATAAATCGTGCACAGCTCCATCGTACGATATCTTAACTGCCGCACTGCCAATGACTGGTATGAGCACTTTGATGTAGGTGCACAGCTTTGTCTGAATCGGGCTCAGTTTGGGCCTTTGTGCCTTGTTGCCCCACAGTTTCTCAAAAGCCTTCTGGCTCATAATTGACTGACTCACCCCGTATCCAACTCCATTGATGCTGGTAGACAGTTAAATTTGACTTTCAGCATGATAGGAGGGCTCTTGGTGGTGAAGGTGTGTACCCCGTACACTTCTTCCTCAGATTGAGTTGCCTCCCTTCTTTGTTCTGCGTGATCCGCGCCAGATCGATCATCCTCTGCCCACTCTGCCATGTGGTGAGTCGCAGGACTCCTGCACATTCGCTGGAGGTACCCCATTGTTTCACAGCCTTTGCACACATAGTGCTTGAATCGATATTGATGGGCTCGATGATTAACCCCGCAGCTCCAACATGATGCTAATGGATTGGCATTCACGACCGATGGCGGACTCTGAGTCATCCTCGGTCTTGCAGCTGCAGACATGTAGGCCCTGCCTTATGCAGTTCTGACAGCTAGCGATGTTATTTTATGCACAGAACTTGCCGGTGAGCTTCGATGCTGGGAATATAACTGTCTGGTATTATTACTCATGGATAAGAATGCCTGGGCTATCATGATGGCCTTGCTCAGGTCTAGGGATTCGGCGGACAGCAGCTTGCGAAGAATGACCTCGTGGCCGATGTCAAGCACAAAAAAGTCCCGCAGCATTTCCCCAAAAATCCAGCAAATTTGCAAGTTCCTGCATGGAGTCTCAGGTCGGCGACATAACTCGCCACGTCCTGGCCCTCGGAGCGGTGATGTGTGTAGAAGCGATACCTGGCCCTCGGAGCGGTGATGTGTGTAGAAGCGATACCTGGCCCTCGGAGCGGTGATGCGTGTAGAAGCGATACCTGGCCATTGAGATGCTCTCCTTCGGCTTGAGGTGGTTCTGAACCAGCGTACACAACTCTGTATATGTCTTCTCCACTGGTTTCTCTGGTGCTCGCAGATTCTTGATGAGGTCGTATATTGTGGACCCACACACGGTGAGGAGAATCGTCCTGCGCTTGATCGCTTTATTGCTCCCATTCAGCTCGTTGGCCACGGAGTACTGGTCGAGACGCTCAATGAAGGCTTCCCAATCATCACCCTCTACAGATCTATCTAAAATATCAACGGCAGCCATAACCACATGAAAGTTCATAACCTGTTACTCGTCGCCAATTGTTAGGTATGGAAGAAAGCCATAAGACTGAGTACTTTGAGCTCACACTGATGTAACCTTAGTCTCTTTAATACAACTCCAGAGTGCCTAAGCAGCATGGCAGACAACCTTTTATACTCCCTTGCACGAGGAATGCAGGTGATTCTTGGGCCTCCAACAGTTGCGCCCTCTGGTGGCAAGTCTTACACAGTTACAATGTTGACCTACATAACACCTCTGGCACCTCGTTTGTTTCTAAAGAGGATTGGAAGATTATTACTAGTATCTCCGTGATTTCTTCCTTCACTTCCCTCAGTATCTGAGGCTGCATCCCATCTGGTCCTGGTGACTGAATTACTTTATATACAGGCAGCCTTTCTAGTCCCAATTCTTATCCCATCCAGTATCTCCTCTATCTCTCCCTTTATTGGGATCAATTTTACTCAATTATCTGCATCATTTTTTTGGCGTGCGCCGTTTTTTTTGAGTAAATTCAAATCTGCAAGTTTCCCCAAAGTTTCTGCACTGGCATAATTCACTTAGGTAGGATTTTTTTAGGCTACGTTTTTTTTACCTTATTGGGGGCATTATCTGCCACCCTCAACAATTCTGGCCATTTCAGCAAGTTTGGCCGGCTCCAATTCACTCCAATTTTTCTTAGAATGGCATATGTGACTCTGGAAAAACCTTCTGGGCAGTTAACAAATTCAGCGCAGTGCAACAGATGCAGTTCCACGGCCCGGACAGCAGCAGGAGAGAGGGAGAGAGAGGGATATCATGTTTGTAACCTCACATAACTGTAACCTTTATGTAACAACACTGTACACTGTATACACCTGAGAAATGCACACCTTGACCACAGGGGGTGAACTTGTGGGAGACACTCCTCACCTGGTCAACCAGGTATATAATGGGAGGTCCCACGCAGGGTCATCATTTCTTGGTCCTGTGAATAAAGGTACAAGTCACAGAGTGACATTGTCTCCAATATGTGCCTCCATGTCTAGGTCTCCTTTTTGTCTCTAATCGGCCCCACCCCTTTTTGTTGCTGCCCGTTTAATATTTATATGCCTAAAGAAGACTTTTGCATTACCTTTTATTATAGCTGCCATCCAATTCTTATACTCTCTCTTTCCCCCTCTTATTTTCATTTTCACTTCTCTGAACTTTCTATATTTAGCCTGATTCTTAGATGTATTCTCAAGCCTGACATCGGTTATACGCGCTCTTTTTCTGCTTCTTCTTATTCTCTATCTCATTCGCCACTGCAAGGGGTGGTCCCGGGTGTCAGGTTCACCTCTGACCGACTTGAGTCGTTCGAATCGCTCCCACTCCCTCGGGTTCTCGACTCTGGATTTATTTGGGGGATGTGATAAAGTGCAAAGGACAACTGGTTTGGTGAAAAAGAACTTTGATTTTATTACAGATAAGAAAATACAATGTCAGACTTATAATCACTCGAATAAAGAATAATATATTACACATTCAAAGGGGATTACAGTAAAAATTACCCCTCCCACCTCCCATTACCTAATCCTAGCAAGGTTAGACTCCAGGGCAGGCAGGGACTATGCTTACCAATCCTTTCCGGTCAGTTAGCGGTAGTTCGCGATTTCGGGGTTCATTGAATTCTGTAGGTTCTGCTTGCGGTACCCCGAACATCGGAGAAGACATCTTACTGCGCAATCTTCAGTTGGGTTGAGTCCGCTGATGCGGTAAGGCACGTTTTGGACCTATGGGGTAAGTACCCGGTTTTCTTCATTAGAAATAGGTCCAAAGTCTCTTTAGGTAATGTTTTCACCTGTTGGTAGTCAGGCCTTAGATTGGAGAGTGGAAACTTTCGATTCTTCGGTTTCTTCCTGTTGAAGTTTTGTTTCGAGTTTGGCCGATCGTGGTGGTTTTTCGTTGGTACCGCGTTGGTTGTGGTCGGTTGCTGCCGCGATGGTGATGTTCTTCCTTCCTTCAGGGCTTCAGGACTTCGAGGCTGGAGAAGTTAGTTTACAACTGTCGCGTTGGTTTCTCTCCTTTCTTGATCACAACAGCATGGTCTCGGTTGTATGGGAAAGTGTGTCATACCCTCTGTTAAAACAGGGGGCTAGTTTTTCGATTTGAGCTGTTCTAATCTTTGCGCCAAATGAGTCCAGGATTCTTTTTAAAAATTTGGCGGGCTTGACTTCTCTTTGTAATATTTTGGCGTGCTTGTTAAAAGTTAATATGACTTGGGTGGGTTGCATTTCTAAATCTATTTCCTGATGGAAATATTAGCTTGGTAATCGCAGTGTCCTTCTGTGCTTAGTTTTTCGCATACAGGCTGTAGTGGGCCCTTTGTTCTTATTCATGTTGAAGATGGCTTTTCTCAGTTTGGTTTGATGGCTGGCCATCTCTGACTTATTGTTGTAATGTAAATATCTCTTGTGGAGAAGGGTTTTCGAATGACCATTCCTCCAAACAAGTTAACTTAGTCTCACCACCCAGATAGTTCTTTAGTTCTTTAGGCCCGTCCACAGGCTTGAATTTGTCTTGTAAAAGTCCAAAATTCGATGAAAGTTCGTAGTTTTTCCATAAGCACTTTTGCATTTCAAACTTTCCGGTAGATAGTCCAAATTAAATTTCCTTTCGAATGAGCCCAAACACTAGAGGGGGGGTTCTCGTGAATGTTGCACCCTTCAGTATCCAGGGAGCTCTGGCTCTGGTTGCTCTACATTTCCCCTTAGTGGGAATGTACCTCGACTGTACCCAAACTATTTCCACTTTAAAGGCATCCCACCGTTGCACTGCAGTTTTGCCGACCAATCTTTGATCCAATTTAGCACGGGCCAAATCCATTCTCATCCCACTGCAATTGATCTTCCTGCAATTAAGTATTTTTACTCTAAATTGCTCCCTGTTGTTTACCTTGGCTAATCTAAACCTCATGAAACTATGGGCTAGATTTTCCATTATCTTTGCATGCATACCGCCCACTTAACATCCATTTTAACACTGAAATGAGGTGTAACGCCGATATATCGCCAATTTAGCCCACAAAATGGAAACTGCGGCCCATTTCTTGGTCACTTATCGCCGAGTGTTACTTTCGGCATGTAGGTAACGCCGACAAAAAATAATACCGCCCTTTTTTTGGGCGGAAACATCAGAATGAACGAACCCAAAGCCCATGATATCGCCCAGCGTTATTTTCGGCCCGTAATTTACGTCAAGATTAAATAATACCTGCCGCCCACTTTTTATTTTGTCGTAAACATCACATTTGCCGAAACTAATGCCCAGTATATCCCCAGCGTGACTTTCAGCACCTCGCACACAGATCGCCCACAATCTCACTCGTCGAAAAATCTGCTGTGAAATAGTTGAACTGACCTGAACTAATCACAGTGGTGTGGACACCATTTTGTAAATCGCAGGTTGTTTCATTGAAAGGGCTGCTTCAACTTCGGGGGAGATTGGATGTACTCTGGAGTTCATTTAACATGAGTTCATCTGAGTAGACATCTTATCATACTGTGGACGATTGGATTTTCCGTTTGGTATCTTAGTGGGGACAGTTATTGCTTGTGAGCAATGGGCATTATACTTATTGTTATTGGAATGGGGCCAGCCATTTCTCAGCCTGCCTTGATGACAACGCAGATGCTGCAGAATACAATTGGCACAAGATCTAATCCACAGCATTATGTGCCCAATCTAAGACATGCCAGACTGATGAGGAGGACCAGACCATACACCCCCCGCATTTACAGGGAGAAGCAGTCTTACCTCGACTTATCCGAGAACACCTGCCTTCAGAGACTGTGCTTCCACAAAGTGGTTATCCGTGAGATATGCCAGCTCATCAGGGCAGATCTTCAGCCTGCCAGCACCATCAGGACCGCCCTGTCTGTCGAGGTCAAGCT
The DNA here is from genome assembly GCF_044704955.1 of Pristiophorus japonicus. Lineage (NCBI taxonomy): Eukaryota > Metazoa > Chordata > Chondrichthyes > Pristiophoridae > Pristiophorus > Pristiophorus japonicus. Next base: position 7,983,227 of record NC_091984.1, on the reverse strand, counting down.
GACCGCGGCACTGTCGTTCTACACATCGGGTTCCTTTCAGGCCTCCGCTGGCAACATTTGCACTATATCTCAACATGCCACACATTACTGCTTTAGACAGGTCACTGAAGCTCTGTACACATGTAGGATGGACTTTATCAGCTTCCCTATGACCACGGAGGCTCAGCCTGACAGGGGTCTAGGATTCTACCGAATTGCTAACTTCCCCAAGGGGCAGAGAGCAATAGACTGTACGCACATCGCCATACGGGCACCTTTTCAGGACGCAGAGGTTTTTTGCAACCGAAAAGGATTTCAATCCCTGAAGATCCAACTCATTGTCGACCACAACCAGATAATTATGGCAGTGAATGCCAAATTTCTGGGCACATCGATGAGGCTCACATGCTGCGTGAGAGCGCTGTATCTGACATATTTACCAGGCAGCCACAAGGTCAATGCTGGATTTGGTGACTAACGATATGGCCTCACCACCTGGCTGATGACCCCCCACATCGAAGCTGAGAAGCCTCCTCACAGCCTTCTTTCCCACCTAGCTTTGTATCATCAGCAAACTTAGATACATTACATTCGGTCCTTTCATCTCAGTCATCAATATAGATTGTAAAAAGCTGATGCCCCAGCACTGATACTTGCGGCACCCCACTAGCCTGCCAACCTGAAAATGACCTCATTTTTCCTGTTGTGTTTTCTGTCCTTGAAGTCATTGAATGGCGGTGCAGGCTAGAAGGGCCGAATGGCCTACTCCTGCACCTATTTTCGATGTTTCTATGAACCAATCCCGAAGACCTGCAAAAAAGGTAAGTTAACATTTTTATTTTTTAATTCTTTTGCAGCAATTACTTAGTTAATGGTCTGGTAAATGTTTTGTGACTTTTGATTTTTTTGTTTTTTGCAATTTTTTATTTGTGTGTGTTTTCTCCCCTCCCAGGGCCTGTATTTTTAGCATTGATAGGCCTCGGGCTAAAGTTGGTGAGATCGCGGTTTCCACCGTGAATCCTTGTGCAATGCTGTTGTTTAACGACAGGCGTATTTTGTTGTCAAATATATTCCGTTAAAAACGGCAATATTTTTATTCTTATTTCTTCACAAAAATGATGTTATTTATCAAATAACAACAGGCTGTGGAATTTCTAGCCCTTGGTTCCCCACTATTTCTGGTATGATTTTTGTGTCTTCTACTGTGGAAACAGAATATTTGTTTAACGTCTCTGCCATTTCCTTATTCCCCATCATACTTTCTCTTTTCTCAGACTCAATCGACCCACATTTACCTTCACTATAGAAGCTCTTACAATCTGTGTTTAGATTTCTTGATAGAGAGAGAAAATAGAATGATTAAACTATCAATGTTTTGGTAACTCTTTGCTGGTTTCTAAAACTCTCCCTACCCTCAGGCTTAGAACTCTTCTTGGAAACATTAAAGCCTTTACTTTTAATCTAATACTATCCTTATCTTCCTTAGTTGGCCACAGAGGGATTACTTTTCGTGGACTTTTTATTTCTCAAACATTTATATGCATTGATAATAATCAAATACTTTTTCAAAATTTGCCATTGCTTAACTACGATCATACTGTTCAATTTCATTTCCAAATCTATCTTAGCCCACTCAGCCCACCTACCTATGTCATTGGCAGACTTAAGTACTTCACTTTTGAACTCAATGCCAAATTCTATCAAATTATGATCACTCTTCTCTGGAGGATTCCTTACTATGAGATGTATGGGTTCTCCCTCGAAGTCACACTCCATCCGGACTTGAAAAAATATTGCTGTTCCCTCATCATCGCTGGGTCAAAATCATGGAACTCCCTCCCTAACAGCATTGTGTTAGTACCTTCATCTTATGGACTTGCAGCGGTTTAAGAAGTTGTCTCACCAGCACCTTCTCATGGGCAATAAGTGCTGGCTGTGCCAGTGATGGTCACATCCCGAGAATGAATCATTAAAAAAAAATTAAACATGACAAGATCTAAAATAGCCGCTTTGCTGGTTGGTTCCACAGACCCCAGCTTCTGTAGAACAACATTGTTCGAGCAAACTGTCTAGAATGCATTCCATGAACTCGTCCTCCAAACTACTTTTGCCAATTTGATTTGTCCATATGGAAATTAACCCAATAGTTTTGACTAATTAAAGATGATCTTCCAGTGTCAGTAGAATCATAGGGTGATACAGCACAGGAAGGAGGTCATTCAACCCATCATGCCACTGCTGGCTCATTTACAGAACTACACAAATAGTCCCCCTCCCCTGCTCTTTTCCCATAGCCCTGTCATTTTTTTTGCTTCAACAATTTATCCAATTCTGTCTGAAAGCTACAATTGAATCTGCTTGCACCATCTTTTCAAGCTGTGCCTTTCAGATCACAACAAGTTACTTTGTGAAGAATCTTTTCCTCTAGTTCTTTTGCTCATCACCTTAAATCTGTGTGCACTGGTTACTGACTTCTCTGCCACTGGCAACAGTCTTTCACATGTATACTCTATGAAAACCATTCATGATTCTGAACACTTCTATCAAATCTCCTTTTAATCTTCTCTATTCTAAGGAGATCAACCCAACATCTCTAGTCTCTCCATAGAAATAAAAGGGGCAAATTTGTCCTGTTTCCCGATTGGGGGCAGTAACATTCCGGGGCCGGGACTTTTAGCGCCCGGTATGGAAGTCCCGCCTCCGTCATGGAATTGCCCGAAGAAGTCCCTCATTGAAAGGAAGCCGGATGCAATCTCCCGTGCTCCACTTTCTTTGCTGGCGGTAACCGGGGCGCTACTGGGGCGGGAGTCAAGCGCTACACGGATGCTCCATAATGGCCAGCATCCTGGCACAATGGCAGTCCGGACCAAGCTAGGGCAGCCATCATCGAGAGAATCCGAGAGTCGGCTGACATAAAGAGATGGCCCAGGGCACTGGCGCCCTCCCCTTTAAGCACCGCCCTGAGAGCGGATGTTGGCCAGCTTCGCAACCCACGAAGTTGGCATTGACACTTGCTTGCTCCGGCCTCGCGGCCTGCATGGCAGTTTCCCATGTGGGGTGCTAATGGGTCGGCCTGGGGCGGTATAGGTCGCCACGCAACATAATGATGTCATCGCCGCTTGTGTAGCACCCTGGGGTGCTAACCATGAGGCACAGCACAGCCATGGTCGTGCCCACCTCCCTGGACAAAAACTGTCTTGCTCCCCGTTGGTGCTGCTCTGGAGGCATTAACGGGGCCATAAAAAAGGGCAATTTCACCCCCAATATCTCTCATTCCTGGTACCATTATAACCAATCTCTTTTGCACCCGCTTTAAGGCCTTGACATTCTTTTTGAAGTGTGTTATCCAGAATTGAAGACAATACTCCCAATAGACCCAACAAATGTTTTGTAAAGGTTTGGCAAAAATGGTTTAGTACGCTATGCTTCCATTAATAAAGCAAATGGAAGTCTGTTACTATCGTTCTCATGGTTGACTACATTTCTAAGTTTTGCTGGAAAGTATAAAATAAAGTGTTTTCTGGTTTTAGCACAGACATAGGCCATTCAGCCTGCTGAGCCCGTGCCGGCTCTCTGCAAGAGTACTCCAGCTAGTCCCACGCTCGCGCCCTTTCCCCGTAGCCCTGCAATTTTTTTTGCCTTTCGGTACTTATCCAATTCCCTTTTGAAAGCCAAGATTGTGTCTGGCTCCACCAACCGTTCAGGCAGTGCTTTCCAGATCCTAACCACTCCCGGCGTAAAATAAGTTTTTCCTCATGTTGACTTAAGTTCTTTTGCCAATCACCATAAAACTGTGACATCTGTTTCACGATCCTTCCACCAATGGGAACAGTTTCTCTCGATCTACTCTGTCTTGATCCCTCATTATTTTGAACAGCTCGATCTAATCTCCTCTCAACCTTCTCTGCTCCAAGAAATGCAACACCAGCTTCTCTCATCCATCCATGTAACTGAAGTCCCTCATCCCTGAACCATTCTTGTAAATCTTTTGTGCACCCTCTCTAAAGCCCTCAGAACTCTCCCAATGTGCAGTGCCCAGAATTGGACACAATATTCCAGGTGATGCCTAAACAGTGTTTGATAAAGGTTCATCATAAATTCCTTGCTTTTGTACTCATTGTCTCTATTTATCAAGCCCAGGATCCCGTCTGCTTTTTTAACGGCTTTTTCCATCTGCCCTGCCACCTTCACCGATTTGTGCACATATACCCCCAGGTCTTTCTGTTCATACACCCCTTTTAGTTTTTTACCCTTTAGTGTATATTACCTTTCCTCCTTCTTCCTACCAAAATGTTTCACTTCAAAGTGTTCTGCGTTAAATTTCACCTGCCACGTGTCCGCACATTTCACCAGCCTGTTTATGTCTTTTTGAAGTCTATCACTATCCTCCTCACTGTTCACTACACTTCCAAGTTTTTTGTCATCTGCAAATTTTGAAATTGTGCCTTGTACACCCAAGTCCAAGTCATCAATATACATCAAGAAAAGTAGTGGTCCTAGTATCGACCCCTGGGGACACCACAGTATACCTACCTCCAGTCTGAAAAACAACCGTTCACCACTACTCTCTGTTTCCTGTCTCTTAGCCAATTTTGTATCCATACTGCTACTGTCCCTTTTATTCTGTGGGCTTCAACTTTGCTGGCAAGCCTATTATGTGACACTTTATCAAACGCCTTTTTTGGAAGTCCATGCACACCACATCAACTGCATTGCCTTCATAAACCCTCCCTGTTATCTTATCAATAAACTCGATCAAGTTAGTTAAACACGATTTGTCTTTAACAAATCTGTGCTGCCTTTCCTTAATTAATCCATGCGTGTCCAAGTGACTGTTAATTTTGTCCCAGATTGTCATTTCTAAAAGCTTCCCCAGTACCGAGGTTAAGCTGACTGGCCGACAGTTGCTGGATTTATCCTTGCACACTTTTTTGAACAAGGGTGTAACATTTGAAATTCTCCAATCCTCTGGCACCACTCCTGCATCTAAGGAGAATTAAAAGATTATGGCCAGTACCTGTGCGATTCCATCCTTAACTTCCCTCAACATCTCACGATGCATCCCATTCAGTCCTGGTGATTAATCTGCTTTAAGTACAGCCAGCCTTACTGGTAGTACCTCTTGTTAATCAATTTTTATCCCATCCAGTATCCCCACTGTTATATATGTCCACTTGTATTTACTCTGCACAGCCACCAGAGGGCTCATCCCTTGGAGTTCCAAGTGATACCATAATCCCTTGAAAGCACAGGTATTTAAGGAAACTTCACAGGTTGGAGAGGCACTCTGGAGACCTGCACTAAAAGACTAAGGCCACACTTTACTTTGAGCTCAGTGTTCAGTCTGACTCTTTCTCCATATACAACTGGCGACGAGATGCAGATAGTGAACCCAAAGATGCAGAGAACAGTGGGCATCCTGGAGAAATTTTCGGAGAGAGATGATTGGGAAATTTTTGTGGAGTGACTCGACCAATACTTCGTGGCCAACGAGCTAAATGGGGAAGAGAGCACTGCCAAACAAAGGGCATTCCTCCTCACCGTCTGTGGGGCACCAACGTATGGCCTCATGAAGAATCTGCTCACTGCAGCGAAACCCACCGAGAAATCGTATGACGATTTGTGCACACTGGTCCGAGAGCATTTGAATCCGAAGGAAAGCGTTTTGATGGCGAGGTACCGGTTCTACACCTACAAAAGGTCTGAAGGCCAGGAAGTGGCGAGTTATGTCACCGAGCTAAGACACCTTGCAGGACAATGCGAATTTGAAGGACATTTGGAGCACATGCTCAGAGACTTTATCGTACTTGGCATTGGCCACGAAACCATACTTCACAAATGTTTGACTGCAGAGACCCCAACCTTGAGTAAGGCCATAGCGATAGCCCAGGCATTCATTGCTACCAGTGACAATACGAAGCAAATCTCTCAGCACGAAAATGCTGCGACAAGTACTGTGAACAAAATGATGTTGTTTTTGAATCGTAACGTACAGGGCAGGTCACACATACCTGCAGCTGCACGTCAGCAGTTGACTCAGAGTCCACCATCAATGGTGATGAATGCAAGGCCATTAACACCTTGTTGGCGCTGTGCGGGTGATCATCGTTTCCATTCATACCGATTCAAAGAGTACATTTGCAAAGGCTGTGGAACAATGGGACACCTCCAACGAGTGTGCAGGCGAGCTGCAAAGCCTGTTAAACCTGCAAACCACCACGTTGCAGAGGAAGACAGATCCATGGAGGATCACGACGAACCAGAGCCTCAGATAGAGCAGGCAGAGGTACTTGGGGTGCACACATTCACCACGAATTGTCCCCCGATAATGCTGAATGTTGAACTAAATGGACTCCCATTGTCAATGGAGCTGGATATGGGTGCGAGCCAGTCCATCATGGGAAAAAAGACTTTCGAAAGGTTGTGGTGCAACAGACCACAAGTTCCAGTTCACACGAAACTAAGAACTTACACAAAAGAACAGATTCCTGTAATTGGCAGTGCTACCGTAAAGGTCTCCTACGATGGATCGGTGCACAAGCTACCACTCTGGGTGGTACTGGGCGATGGTCCCACGCTGCTCAGCAGGAGCTGGCTGGGAAAGATACGCTGGAACTGGGACGATGTCCGTGTGCTATTGCTCGCTGACGACACTTCGTGTGCCCAGGTCTTAAACAAATTTCCTTCGCTGTTCGAACCAGGCATCGGGAAATTGCGAGGAGCAAAAGTGCAGATCCACCTAATTCCGGGGGTACGACCCATCCATCACAAGGCAAGAGCAGTACCATACATGATGAGAGAAAAGGTAGAGATCGAGCAAGATCGGCTGCAATGAGAGGGCATCATTTCACCAATTGAGTTCAGCGAGTGGGACAGTCCTATTGTCCCAGTCCTCAAGGGAGGCGGCACCATCAGAATCTGTGGCGATTACAAAGTAACTATCAATCATTTCTCCCTGCAGGATCAATACCCACTACCAAAGACCAACGACCTCTTTGCAATGCTGGTGGGAGGAAAGACGTTCACGAAGCTGGATCTGACTTCAAGCTACATGACGCAGGAACTGGAGGAATCATCGAAGGCTCTCACCTGCATCAACACACACAAGGGTCTTTTTGTTTACAACTGATGCCTGTTTGGAATCCGATCAGCGGCGGCGATATTCCAGAGAAACATGGAAAGTTTACTGAAGTCGGTCCCGCACACCGTGGTCTTCCAGGACGACATCTTGGTCACTGGTCAGAACACAGTCGAGCACCTGCAGCACCTGGAGGAGATTCTTAGGGGCTCAGATTAAAATGCTCGAAGTGCGTTTTCCTGGCGCCTGAAGTGGAGTTCCTGGGAAGGAGGATTGCGGCGGACGGCATCAGGCCCACCAACGCGAAAACGGAGGCAATCGAGAACGCACCGAAGCCACACAACGTGACGGAGCTGTGGTCGTTTCTGGGACTCTTGAACTACTTTGGTAACTTCTTACTGGCTTACTGCTAGAACCATTACATGTCTTACTATGAAAAGGGGGCGAATGGGTTTGGGGCAAAAGCCAAGAAAATGCCTTTGTAAAAGCGAGAAAATTGTTACGCTCAAACAAATCATTAGCTTGTTGCAATATACACCCGACGCCATATTAACACGCATCACATGGTCCCAGCATGTGATGCGTGTTCTTTGGCGTCGGGTGTGTATTGCAACAAGCTAATGATTTTGGGAAACTGCAACCAGTTGCTTATGCATCCAAGAGTCTGTCTAAGGCTGAGAGAGCCTACAGCATGATTGAAAAAGAAGCGTTAGCGTGTGTCTATGGAGTAAAGAAAATGCATCAATACCTGTTTGGGCTAAAGTTTGATTTGGAAACTGACCATAAGCCACTCATATTCCTGTTTTGCGAGAGTAAAGGGATTAATACCAACGCATCGGCCCGCATCCAGAGATGAGCGCTCACATTGTCCGCATACAACTACGCCACCCGCCACAGGCCAGGCACAAAAAACTGCGCCGATGCTCTCAGTAGGCTGCGATTGCCCACCACGGGGGTGGAAATGGCGCAGCCCACAGATCTAGCCATGGTTATGGCAGCATTTGAGAGTGAGCAATCACCCGTCACTGCCCAGCAAGTCAAAACCTGGACAAGGCAGGACTCCTTGTATCTCTAGTCAAAAGCTGTGTGCTTCATGGGAGCTGGTCCAGTGTCCCAGTGGAAATGCAGGAAGAGATAAAGCCGTTCCAGTGGCGCAAAGATGAAATGTCTATACAGGTAGAGACTGCCTTCTGTGGGGCAATCGAGTAGTGGTCCCCAAGAAGGGCAGAGACACCTTCATCAATGACCTCCACAGTACCCACCCAGGCATCGTACTGAAGAAAGCGATAGCCAAATCCCACGTGTGGTGGCCCGGTATCGATGCGGACTTGGAGTCCTGCCTTCACAGATGTAATACATGTTCGCAGTTAAGCAATGTACCCAGGGAGGTGCCGCTATGTTTATGGTCAACATACCAGGCAGCCCAGCAAGGCCAGCTGCACAGCAGCCCAGCGAGGGCCCAATAAATGATTCAACAACACCAGCTTTCACAACGAGACGATCAACCAGGGCAAGAAGGGCCCCAGATCGACTCACATTGTAAATAGTTACATTATTGATTTTGGTGGGGAGTGTTGTTATATATGTGGACTTGTATTTACTCTGTACACCCACCAGAGGGCTCATTCCCGGAGTCCCAAGGGATCCCATAATCCCTTGGGAGCACAGGTATTTATCGAGGCTTCACAGGTTGGAGAGGCACTCTGGAGACCTGCAATAAAAGACTAAGGTCACACTTCACTTTGAGCTCAGAGTGTTCAGTTTGACTCTTTCTCCATACACAACACCCACTACCTCCTCTTTCACTATGAATTGAGCAGCATCTTGTTCCTTGGTGAAGATAGATGCAAAGTACTTATTTAGTCCCTCAGCCATACCCTCAGCCTCCATTCGTAAGTTTCCTTTTTTGTCCCACCCCTCCTCTTACCCGTATAATACCTGGATGCCTATAGAAGACTTTTGAATTCCCTTTTATGAGGGCCATTGGTGGCATTCAACTGCCTAGGCCCTCAGCTCTTCAATTCCCCTCCTAAACTTCTCGACCTCTTCGACTTCAAGACCCTCCTTAAAACCCACTTCTTTGGCCAAGCATGTGGTCACCTGTCCTAATATCTCCCGATGTGCCTCTGTGTCAGACTTTATTTGATAACACTCCTGTGAAACACCTTAGGATGCTCTACTACATTAAAAGGTGCTATATAAATGTTGTTGTTCTTGTTGTAATAGATGTTAAGAATGGAATTCATTTGTACTTGATCGTGTCGATTTAAATCATCTCAAAGTGCGTCACGCAATAAGTTTCTTTGAAGTGCTGTAACATAGTTATGTAATTGGCTTGAAATCATGCTGTGGAGTGTTAGCGGATAAACACACAATTCAATCAAATGATCAGCCTTGCGCTATTTTAACGGCATCATTCACCTATGCATCAATTGTACCGTATTCCATGGTGTCATTTCAAACATAGAAAACATAGAAACATAGAAAATAGGTGCAGGAGCAGGCCATTCAGCCCTTCTAGCCTGCACCGCCATTCAATGAGTTCATGGCTGAACATGAAACTTCAGTACCCCCTTCCTGCTTTCTCGCCATAACCCTTGATCCCCCGAGTAGTAAGGACTTCATCTAACTCCCTTTTGAATATATTTAGTGAATTGGCCTCAACTACTTTCTGTGGTAGAGAATTCCACAGGTTCACCACTCTCTGGGTGAAGAAGTTTCTCCTCATCTCGGTCCTAAATGGCTTACCCCTTATCCTCAGACTGTGACCCCTGGTTCTGGACTTCCCCAACATTGGGAACATTCTTTCTGCATCTAACCTTTCTAAACCCGTCAGAATTTTAAACGTTTCTATGAGGTCCCCTCTCATTCTTCTGAACTCCAGTGAATACAAGCCCAATTGATCCAATCTTTCTTGATAGGTCAGTCCCGCCATCCCGGGAATCAGTCTGGTGAACCTTCGCTGCACTCCCTCAATAGCAAGAATGTCCTTCCTCAAGTTAGGAGACCAAAACTGTACACAATACTCCAGGTGTGGCCTCACCAAGGCCCTGTACAACTGTAGCAACACCTCCCTGCCCCTGTATTCAAATCCCCTCGCTATGAAGGCCAACATGCCATTTGCTTTCTTAACCGCCTGCTGTACCTGCATGCCAACCTTCAATGACTGATGTACCATGACACCCAGGTCTCGTTGCACCTTCCCTTTTCCTAATCTGTCACCATTCAGATAATAGTCTGTCTCTCTGTTTTTACCACCAAAGTGGATAACCTCACATTTATCCACATTATACTTCATCTGCCATGCATTTGCCCACTCACCTAACCTATCCAAGTCACTCTGCAGCCTAATAGCATCCTCCTCGCAGCTCACACTGCCACCCAACTTAGTATCATCCGCAAATTTGGAGATACTGCATTTAATCCCCTCGTCTAAATCATTAATGTACAATGTAAACAGCTGAGGCCCCAGCACAGAACCTTGCGGCACTCCACTAGTCACTGCCTGCCATTCTGAAAAGTACCCGTTTACTCCTACTCTTTGCTTCCTGTCTGACAACCAGTTCTCAATCCACGTCAGCACACTACCCCCAATCCCATGTGCTTTAACTTTGCACATTAATCTCTTGTGTGGGACCTTGTCGAAAGCCTTCTGAAAGTCCAAATATACCACATCAACTGGTTCTCCTTTGTCCACTTTACTGGAAACATCCTCAAAAAATTCCAGAAGATTTGTCAAGCATGATTTCCCTTTCACAAATCCATGCTGACTTGGACCTATCATGTCACCATTTTCCAGATGCACTGCTATGACATCCTTAATAATTGATTCCATCATTTTACCCACTACTGAGGTCAGGCTGACCGGTCTATAATTCCCTGTTTTCTCTCTCCCTCCTTTTTTAAAAAGTGGGGTTACATTGGCTACCCTCCACTCCATAGGAACTGATCCAGAGTCAATGGAATGTTGGAAAATGACTGTCAATGACTGTCAATGCATCCGCTATTTCCAAGGCCACCTCCTTAAGTACTCTAGGATGCAGGCCATCAAGATCAGTACTTGCATTGACTTTGGCAACTTTCGTATCATTGGGCCCAAGTTTCGGGCCGTGCCTAAAACAGCGCAGCCCGGACCTGGAGTCCTGTTTTTCGCGCCACAAAGTGCGCCTAAAAAAATCTTACCTATTCTCCGGCTCCCTGCAGGCCCTCTGGAGCTGGGTGCGGTCCAGCATGTGCTGTGGGGGCAGAGCCAGGTCCCTGTGCTGAAAACAGTGCCGGGACCTCTGCATATGCGCGCTACAGTGGGCGCACATGTGCAGTAGCTCCAGGTGCCCAAAACTGTGGGAGGGGCCCGAAGCACGCAGCCCCGAGCCCTGGCCGAATGGCCTCACTGGGGCTGCGTGGATAAGGCTCCTCCCACCTGACTGGACCCGACCCGACCCTCGCTCTCTCTCCCCCGCTCACCCCCCCGCCCCCCCAGCGACCCGATCTCCGCGACTCTTCCCCCCCCACCCCCCTCCGTGACTCCCCCCCCCTCGGACCTCCGCGACTCTCCCCCCACCCCCACCCCCCACCGGACCTCCGCGACCCCACCCCGAGACCCGACGCCACCTACCTGTAAATCCAGCCCGAAGTCTTGGGCCCGGCCGTTCAGCCTCCTTCCCTCCCTTCCTTCTTCCCTCCCTCCCTCCCTCCTTCCTTCCCTTCCTCCTTCTATCCTTCCCTCCCTCCCTCTCTCCTTCCCTCCCTCCCTCTCTCCTTCCCTCCCTCCCTCTCTCCTTCCCTCCCTCCCTCTCTCCTTCCCTCCCTCCCTCTCTCCTTCCCTCCCTCCCTCTCTCCTTCCCTCCCTCTCTCCTTCCCTCCCTCCTTCCCTCCCTCCTCTCTCCTTCCCTCCCTCCTTCCCTCCCTCTTCCCTCCCTCCTCGCTCCTTCCCTCCCTCCTTCCCTCCCTCCTCTCTCCTTCCCTCCCTCCATCCTTTCTCCTTCCCTCCCTCCATCCTTTCTCCTTCCCTCCCTCCCTCCTCTCTCCTTCCCTCCCTCCATCCTCTCTCCTTCCCTCCCTCCATCCTTTCTCCTTCCCCTCCTCCCTCCTTTCTCCTTCCCTCCCTCCCTCCTCCCTCCTCTCTCCCTTCTCCCCCTCTCCCCCCCCTTCCCCCCCTCTCCCCCCCTTCTCCTCCTCTTCTCCTCCTCCCACCCCCCTACCCACCTTCTCCTCGCCCACCCCTCCTCCTCCTTCCCCACCCCACTTATCCCCCTCCCCTCGCTGTCAGTTCTCACTGACTAGAACTGGAGCAAACTAAATGCCGAGAATTTAAATGTCTAAGATACTCAATTCTAAAATACAGGAGCAACTCAGGCCGAAACTTGGCCCCATTAAATAATAAAAAAGTTGAAATGTATTCATTTTGAAGTTCTGTGATCTCAATGAAGAATCAGTAGCCAGACTTATTCAAAAATTAGTTTCTATTAGTTTGCAGTGATTTTCATAATCCATTTCAACGAAGTTTTGAAAAAATCCACCTTTTCACCTTTCTTTAGCTCAGCCGACCTAACCTCACCTTTTAATGTAAGTACAAGTTTAATGTATTGTGCATATTGCTGCTGAAGATGTTCAGCACTGTGTCTGGAACTGTGCACTGAGTCAAACCTTGCTCCTATTTGTGTAACTCTCTTTGTTTTTTTATGGCAGGTCAATATTACATACCATGAGGTCTGGTTTGACGATCCAGAGAGTTTTTCAATAAAGGCATTTATCTTGAGGAAATTAAAACTCCGTGGCATTGGCATGTGGAATGCAAATTACCTAAATTATAGTGCTGTTCCTATAGCAGCGATGCAAACTGAAGACATGTGGAATGCAATGTGCCCTTTCAGAGGAAAATGGCGAGCTTGAACCATTTAATCTTTTCATAATGTGATCATTTACATTGCAAGTAAACTCAACCAAAAGTGAGCTAGCTTCCAAATTTGAAATTACTCCAATATAGATGTAGGGAACAGCTTTAACCTTTTATCTAATCAGCAGATTTCTATTCAATGAAAAGCAAATGTACTAATGCAATTTGCACTACACGATCTGGTTACTTCAGCACCTTAAATCATTTGTACAAGATGCAACAAAGCTATATTAACGATCATAATGTTTAATGATAGCGCAGGCTGTAACTTCTTGCTAAATACTTGCAATTCAGCTTTCCCATTGGTGATAATCCATTCTCACATGCACATGTGTGCTATCCATTTTATGCACATTGTAATTTTTGATGGGCTTTTTGATGATTTTCCTTTTCCTTAGGTTATCATTTTGAACCAAGATAACATTTTAATTGTCATTTTCCTCCTTTAATGGGTGTGAATGGCCAGCAAATCGTGTTGTGGCCAGCAAATAGGGTCCAGTATACTGCTACTGTGTTATTTTGAATTGTAATATACAGTGGTTAGAGCATAGAAGGTGGCCATTCGGCCCATCGAGCCCGTGCTGGCTCTCTGCAAAAGCCCATTAATTACTCCCACTCCACCACCCTTTCCCCGTAGCTCTGCAATTTTTTTCCCTTCAGGTACTTATCCAGTTCCCTTTTCAAAGTCACTGTTGAATCTGCCTCCACCACCTAAGGCAGTGCATTCCAGATTCTAACCACTTGCTGCATAAAAATGTTTCTCCTCATGTCACCTTTGGTTCTTTTAACAATTACCTTAAATCTATGTCCTCTGATTCTTGACCCTTCCACCAATGGGAACAGTTTTTCTCTATCTACTCTGTCTAGACCCCTCATGATGTTTAAAACCTCAATCAAATCTCCTCAACCATCTCAGTTCTAAGGAGAACAACCTCAGCTTCTCCAACCCAGCCATGCAACTGAAGTCCCTCAACCCTGGAAGCATTCTTTTAAATCTTTGCTGCACCCACTCTTAGGGCTTCACATCCCTCCTACAGTGCAACACTCAGAATTGGACACAAATATTGCATGCAGCCAACAGCCTCATATATAGTCATACATTTCAGCTAATGTCCCTGACTCCTCCATTGCTATCCCTGGATATGTTCTATCCCACCGGCAGCACAGACTCACCAGAAGTGGTGGCACAGTGGTATACAGTCGGGAGGGATGCCCCTGAGAGTCATAGAAACATAGAAACATAGAAAATAGGTGCACGAGCAGGCCATTCGGCCCTTCGAGCCTGCACCGTCATTCAATATGATCATGGCTGAACATGCAACTTCAGTACCCCACTCCCGCCTTGTGTTACGCTCCTCCCCCGTTACAGCCCCTTGAATATCCACTGTTGGGATATTGTTAGTGACCTCTACTGTGCAGACTGATACAAAATATTTGTTCAGAGTTTCTGCCATCTCCACGTTCCCCATTATTAATTCCCCGTTGTCGTCCTCTAATGGACCAACATTTACTTTAGCCACTCTTTTCCTTTTTATATACCTATAGAAACTCTTGCAGTCTGTTTTTATATTTCATTCTAGTTTACTTTCATAGTCTATTTTCCCTTTCTTAATCATTTTTTCAGTCATTCTTTGCTGGCTTTTAAAATCTTCCCAATCTTCTGTCCTCCCAGTAGTTTTGGCCACTTTGTATGCCCTTGTTTTAAATTGATTACCATCCATTATTTCTTTAGTTAGCCACGGATGGCTATCTTTTCTTTTACACTCTTTTCTCCTCACTGGAATATATTTTTCTTGGGAGTTGTGAAATATCTCCTTAAATGTATGCCACTGTTCATCAACCGTCCTACACTTTAATCTATTTTCCCAGTCCACTTAAGCCAACTCTGCCTTCATAATCTTCTTTATTTAAGCTTGGTACACTGGAAGAAGCACTGAGGGACGCAAGGGCACAGAATATACTGTGGGTGGGAGACTTCAATGTCCATCACAAAGAGTACCTCGGTAGATCCACTACTGACAGAGCTGGCCAAGTCCTGAAGGACATAGCTGCCAGACGGGGAGTGCGGCAGGCGGTGAGATAACCAACACAAGGGAAAAACCCACATGAACTTGTCCTCACCAATCTACCTGTCGCAGATGCATCCGTCCATGACAACATTGGTAGCCATGACCACAGTTATTGTGGAGATAAAGTCCTGTCTTCAGACTGAGGACACTATCCATCATGTTTTGTGACACTACCACCATGCTAACTGGGATAGATTCAACAGATCTAGCAGCTCAAAACTGGGCATCCATGAAGCATTGTGGGCCATTAGCAGCAGCCAAATTGTTTTCCATCACAATCTGTAATCTCATGGCCCGGCATGTCCCTCAATCTGCCATTACCATCAAGCAAGCGGACCAACCCTGGTTCAATAAGGAGCGCAGAAGAGCATGCCAAGAAAAGCACCTGGCATCCCTAAGAATGAGGTGCCAACCCGGGGAAGCTGCAACACAGGACTATATGTACACTAAACAGTGGAAGCAGCATGCTATAGACAAAGCTAAGTGATCTCACAATCAGTGGACCAGATCAAAGTTCTGCATTCCAGCCACATCCAGTTGTGAATGGTGGTGGACCATTAAACAACTAACGGGAGGAGGAGGCTCCATGAATATCCCCATCCTCAATGATAGCAGAGCCCAGCACATGAGTGCAAAAGAGAAGGTTGAAGTGCTTGCAACCATTGTGAGGTTATAAAATGTATTAACATTTGTGAACCTTGCTTTTGTAAGATTATTAAATGAACTAAGCTTGATTATAAAATGTATCTTGCTTTACTGCTGATGAGACATTACTGTTGGTAGTTATCGGCCTGTGCAAAGTCCAGACAAGTTTTTACAGAAATGGTCAGACCATGCAAGGTCCAGACAAGTTATTTATATAGAAATTATCAGACCGTGTATGGTTCAACGACGTTTTTGCAGAATGGGAATGGGTTACAACGAGCTTTTGCAACAACTACCATTGCAGCTGCGTACTGTTATTGTAAAAGTAATGTTACAGGTTAAAATGAGATAATGGCTACATAATTGAACATACAAAGACAGCATCAGAGAGACCACTTTTGGATTGACCAGATATGGAACTGTCCCCAGAGCAAGAGAATGGGGAAATATCTAGAAGTCTTGTATCTGCCACAAATGATTGGATAAGAGGAGTCAACTGACCTCAACGAAGAGATTTAAAACAGGTACTGTTTGACCTGGGATGTACAGATGTAGAGAAGAGGATGATGGTACCTGTAGAGATGGAGTTACACTAGCCAAATGCTCTTAACGTCTCTCTGGTACAGTGGTATTGAGGAGTGAATCCATGCTGGGGAAAGGCTAACGCTCTTCTTTGCCAGACCGGATCAAAGAAATAACGGTGACATTGCACGCGACACTGTCCAGTGACTGAATTTGCTCATATCCTTCGCAACTGTAATTACTGTCAGTTAAAATTAGTCTTTGCCGACTGAATTGATTTCTGCGATATAACAATAAAACATCTACCATTACCAATATGTAGTCATGTCCGAATCATTAAGTTTGAGGTTAAATCCTCCTACAAATCTAGCGACCACGAGGGCTTATGACTAATGTTTATTTTGGTGTACAGAGGACCTCTGTGTCTGTTGGGGTGCACAACCACAGATCTTAGGGAGGTAACCTAATGGACCTGTAGGAGATCTAATCACCCACCAGTAATCAAAAGTACACAAAGATGTCAAAATGAGTTAGTGTTCAAGAAGCGTTAGACCAAGAGTTAAGTAAGTTGAATGTTAAGGGTACTCAAATGTTTGTGTCAGAATGTCTGACGAGTGAGATATTGTTTTATGAAGAGCTGGTGAAGTTTATTCAGGGACACGTAGATGATAAATTAAGGTAGAGAAAGGAAGGGGATTACTTGCCTATGTGTCCTAGTTCTGTACAGAAGGTGCAGATGAACGTTATAGGAAAGGTGAGGTGAGAGAGGAGAAGCAGAAAGAGCAGGAGAGACAGTGGGAGATGGAGAGGGAAAAAGATCTCAGCTGCAGGCAAACCCATCTGAAAAATCAGCAAAAGGAGAAAAAACAGGGAATTGGGGTGTCAGGAAAAGCTGCTGAGACGACAGTTTAAAAGGTGAAGGAAAAAAAAGAAACTTAATATTGAAAGCGACACTGAACCGACCAGTTTCTGTGCCGAGAAAAATAAATTTCAAGTTTACTGAGTGAAAGGAACCTTAAAGGATATTGCAATTTCTGTTTGTGTGAAAGTGTACAAGTTTTCCTGACTGAATGTTTAACAAGTTACAATATTCCTTTTGTCTGAAAGTCTGCCTTTGAAAGAAAGTGGGTCCGAAATTCAGGGCCACCAGAAAGCTGCCGCACTTCCTTTCACTTTAAGATTTTTCCGCCGGGATCGTTGAGGCGGCCTCTCCGTTGATTTTCAGCACTTCGGTTTTTTTTGACGTTGGACCGAAAGTCCATTAAATGGGAGAGAATCCGTCATTTTATATTAAGAATAAGAGGATAACTAAAGAAAGGACAGGGCCTATTAAAGACCGTGAGGATAATCTGTGTGTGGAGGCTGGTTCTCAATGAATACTTTGCGTCTCTTTTTACAAAAGAGAGGGGCGATGCAGACACTGCTATCGAGGAGGAGGAGTGTGAGATATTAGATGAAATAAACATAGTGAGAGAAGAGGTTTTAACGGGTTCAGCAGCTTTGAAAGTGGATAAGTCCCCAGGCCCGGGTAAAATATATCCCAGGCTGTTAAGCGAAGCAAAAGACAAAATGTCAGAGGCTTTGACCATAATTTTCCAGCCATCCCTGGCTTCAGGTGTGGTGCCAGAGGACTGGAGGATTGCTAATGTTTAAGAAGGGAGAAAGGGATAGACCAAGTAATTACAGGCCAGTCGGCCGAATCTCAGTCGTGGGAACATTATTGGAAAAAGCCCTGAAGGACAGGATCAATCTACATTTAGAAAGACACGGATTAATCAGGGACAGTCAGCATGGATTTGTCAAGGGAAGGTCGTGTCAAGGGAAGGGAATTTTGAGGAGGTAACCAGGAGGGTCGATGAGGGCAGTGCGTATGATGTAGTCTAATTGGATTTTAGCAAAGCTTTTGATAAGGTCCCACATGGCAGACTGGTCACGAAAGTAAAAACCCATGGGATCCAGAGCAAAGTGGCAAATTGGATCCAAAATTGGCTCAGAAGCAGGAAGCAAAGGATAATGGTGGATGGTTTTGTGACTGGAAGGACGCTTCCAGTGGGGTTCTGCAGGGCTCAGTACTAGGTACCTTGCTTTTTGTGCTATACGTCAAGACTTGAATATAGAGGGGTATGATTAAGAAGTTTGCAGATGATACAAAAATAAGCTGTGTGGTTGATAATGAAGAAGAAAGCTGTGGACTGCAGGAAGTTATCATTCAACTGCAGCAACAAAGAGTGGCATTCGTGAGTTTGGTAAGTGGTTGAGTTCAGGCAAGTGGGGGTTGCAGGTGCTGTTTTGTCTTGTTTTTCCTACCTGTGCTGACACTAGAGCAGCTGATAAGGAGTGCGAGAGTAGGAGATGGAGGCCCAGAGAGCAGCCCAACCAGCTGCAGACAAAGATGGAGGGGTGCGAAATCGAGAGGTGACGTCACAGCCAAGCTGGTAAGTGGTTGGCTGTTCGACTGGTAAGTATAACTCTCTTTTAGACTGACTTCTAGAATGGTTTAATTGGCAGTGAACTACGAAGTAGCTGTTTGGTGTTTAAGTAAATTTTAGTAATTTTTAGTGCCACATGTGAATCAGAGTAGAGGGAGCAGGATAGTTAGAAGGAATACGTGGCTTGAGCAGTGGTGTAAGAGGGAGGGATTCAAATTCCTGGGACATTGGAACCAGTTCTTGGGGAAGTGGGACCTGTACAAAAGGGACGGTCTGCACTTGGGCAGGACTGGAACTGATATCCTAGGGATAACATTTGCTGATGCAGTTCGGGAGTGTTTAAACTAATATGGCAGGGGGATGGGAACCTATGCAGTGAGACAGGGTGAAGTAATATTGAGTCAGAAACAGATGGTAGAAAGGTAAAAAGCAATAGTGGAAGGCCAAGTAAACAAAGGCAAGAAACAAAAAGGGCCATACTACATCATAATTCTAAAAGGACAAAGGGTGTTAAAAAAACAAGCATGAAGGCTTTGTGTCTTAATGCAAGGAGTATCCGTAATAAGATGGATGAATTAACTGTGCAAATAGGTGTTAACAGATATGATGTGATTGGGATTACAGAGACGTGGCTCCAGGATGATCAGGGCTGGGAACTCAACATCCAAGGGTATTCAACATTCAGGAAGGATAGAATAAAAGGAAAAGGAGGTGGGGTAGCATTGCTGGTTAAAGAGGAGATTAATGCAATAGTTAGGAAGGACATTAGCTTGGATGATGTGGAATCTATATAGGTAGAGCTGCAGAACACCAAAGGGAAAAAAACGTTAGTGGGAGTTGTGTACAGACCTCCAAACAGTGGTAGTGATGTTAGGGAGGGCATCAAACAGGAAATTAGGGTTGCATACAATAAAGGTGCAGCAGTTATCATGGGTGGCTTTATAAACATATAGATTGGGCTAACCAAACTGGGCACTATTTTGCCGGCCGATCGGGAAGTCGGCCGGCAAAAATACAGAAATGTCGGCCACGGCAGTGGGCCCTCCCCTCGAAGGGCCGCCGCACTGCTGGACCACACACAGTGAGGAGAAGCTGCACTGAGAGAAAAATCTGTCTGGGGCACCGAGCGGCGGGGCAACGATTGTTTTTAGTGAATTTGGGGCGCTGTATTCTGCAGGTGAGGCAGAGCGGCGGTGTGTGTTTTGATCACGTGTTTGCGGCAATCATCGGCAGTGGGGCGGAATTGGGTACCAGCTCTCTTTCTCCACCAGTCTCTCTCTCCCCCAGCCTCTCTCTCTCCCCCAGCCTCTCTCTCTCCCCCCAGATTCTCTCTCCCCCCAGTCGCTCTCTCCCCCCAGACGCGCTCTCCTCCCAGCCTGTCTCTCTCCCCCCAGCCTCTCTCTCTCCCCCCAGTCTCTCTCTCCCCCAAGCCTCTCTCTCTCCCCCAGTCACTCTCTCCCCCGAGTCGCTCTCTCCCCCAAGCCTCTCTCTCTCTACCTCCAGCCTCTCTCTCCCCTCAGTCTCTCCCCCCACCCCAGTCTCTCTCTCCCTCCAGTTTCTCTCCCTCTCCCACCCAGCCTCTCTCTCACCATCGGGCCCCCTCACCACCAGGACCACCGCCAACGGGCCCAGTACTGCCGGGGAGAGAGAGTCGGAGCTCCAGGTCCTGCTTCTTGGCACCACACGCACGGAATGATTCGGCCGGGAGAGGGGCGGAGTTTGACAGGGGTGGGGTTTGTCACCTGTCCGTCAGAAAAAGTGCCGTACAAATAGTTATATCGTTACAAAACATGCTGTATGAATGATTTGAACTACAAGCTGAGTGAACATAAGAACATAAGAAATAGGAACAGGAGTAGGCCATATGGCCCATTGAGCCTGCTCCGCCATTCAATAAGATCATGGCTGATCTGATCATGGACTCAGCTCCACTTCCCCGCCCGCTCCCCATAACCCCTTATCCTCTTATCATTTAAGAAACTGTCTATTTCTGTCTTAAATTTATTCAATGTCCCAGCTTCCACAGCTCTCTGATCAGCGAATTCCTCAGATTTACAACCCTCTGAGAGAAGAAATTTCTCCTCAACACTGTTTTAAATGGGCAGCCCCTTATTCTAAGATTATGCCCACTAGTTCTAGTCTCCCCCATCAGAGGAAACATCCTCTCTGCATCCACCTTGTCAAGTCCCCTCTTAATCTTATACGTTTCGATAAGATCACCTCTCAATCTTCTGAATTCCAATGAGTAGAGGCCCAACCTACTCAACCTTTCCTCATAAGTCAACCCCCTCATCCCCGGAATTAACCTAGTGAACCTTCTCTGCACTGCCTCCAAAGCAAGTATATCCTTTCGTAAATATGGAAACCAAAACTGCATGGAGTATTCCAGGTGTGGCCTCACTAATACCTAATATAGCTGCAGCAAGACTTCCCTGCTTTTATACTCCATCCCCTTTGCAATAAAGGCCATAATATCTTTGGCCTTCCTGATCACTTGCTGCACCTGCAGACTATCCTTTTGCGTTTCATGCACAAGTACCCCCAGGTCTCGCTGTACTGCAGCACTTTGCAATCTTTCTCCATTTAAATAATAACTTGCTCTTTGATTTGTTCTTCCAAAGTGCATGACCTCACACTTTCCAACATTATACTCCATCTGGCAAATTTTTGCCCACTCATTTACCCTGTCTATGTCCTTTTGCAGAATTTTTGTGTCCTCCTCACGCATTGCTTTTCTTCCCATCTTTGTACCGTCAGCAAAATTGGCTATGTTACACTCAAGTCCCATCTTCCAAGTCATGAATATAGATTGTAAATAGTTGGGGTCCCAGCACTGATCCCTGCGGCACCCCACTAGTCATTGGTTGCTAACCAGAGAATGAACCATTTTGCCCGACTCTCTGTTTTCTGTTCGTTAGCCAATCCACTATCTGTTCTAATATATTACCCCCAACCCTGTGAATTTTTATCTTGTGCAGTAACCTTTCATGTGGCACCTTGTCACATGCCTTCTGGAAGTCCAAATACACCACAACCACTGGTTCCCCTTTATCCATCCTGTTCATTACATCCTCGAAGAACTGCAGCAAATTTGTCAAACATGACTTCCCCTTCATAAATCCATGCCGACTCTGCTTGACCAAATTTTGCTTTTCCAAATATCCTGCTACTGCTTCTTTAATAATGGACTCCAACATTTTCCCAACCACAGATGTTAAGCTAACTGGTCTATAGTTTCCTGTGTTTTGTCTGCCTACTTTTTTAAATAGGGGTGTTACATTTGCAGTTTTCCAATCTGCTGGGACCTCCCCAGAATCCCGGGAATTTTGGTAAATTCCATCCAATGCATCCATAATCCCTGCCATTACTTCTCATAAGACCCTAGGATGCAAGCCATCAGGTTCAGGGGATTTATCTGCCTTTATCCCATTATCTTACTGAGTACCACCTCCTTAGCGATTGTGATTGTGTTAAGTTCCTCCACGCCTATAGCCCCTAGACTATCCACTGTCGGAATATTGTTCGTGTCCTCTACGGAAAGACTGATACAAAATATTTGTTCAGAGTTTCTGCCATCTCCATGTTCCCCATTACTAATTCCCCCGTCTCGTCCTCTAAGAGACCAACATTTACTTTAGCCACCCTTTTCCTTTTTATATACCTATAGAAACTCTTGCTATCTGTTTTTATATTTTGCACTAGTTTACTTTCATAGTCTATCTTCCCTTTCTTAATCATTGCTTTTGTCATTCTTTCTTGGCTTTTAAAAACTTCAAAGTATTCTGTCCTCCCACTAGTTTTGGCCACTTTGTATGCTCTTGTTTTTAATTGGATATTGTTGTGTACCTTTAGCAAATGACTCCACGAGGCAGGGTATGATACTGAAACTGTGTAGACCTGTAGTCCTTTATTTGCAGCTCCTCGAGTGAGGACACCAAACTGTGAGTTCCTTTATATGCTGGGTTACCTGCAGTGTGCAATAACCCTTAGGTCTCCAACAGCAGCACCCTCTGGTGTACAGGTAATGTGTGTACAGTGTAAGGGTACATTCAGTATTGCACAATAGTGTTACAGACATCACACAGTAAACAGGCATGCATATACAACAACACTCCCCTCTAAGCATTTTTTATATCCTTATTATCATGACCAGGGGAGGTGATCAATGGTGTACTATGGGAGGTTGTGATGAGGGTTGTGTGTTACCAGGTGTGACCCCTGTGCTTGAGGCTGGCCTCATACGTTTCCCCTCCCTCACACACAGACCATGTGGGTGTCACTGTTGTGGGATCCCTCAGGGGGATAACCACAGCAGCAGTGGGTGTGTTGTATATTCTATGATGTGAGTAGTTGTGGGGTGGTGGGCAGGGCCACATGACTGGGTGGGCTCCTTGTCCACCAATTGGGATGAGGGTCAGGTCATCCCAGGTTTTGCCAGGGAAGCTGGAGGGTATTGGCCTCACGCTCCTGATGTTGGCCCTGGTGACCAGGGGTTGTAGAGCTGGTCTGGTGCAGGTTGCCATTGGTGGTGGCTGGGGTGCCCATTGATCACTGTCCCTGTAGTGGGTCTGCTCTCACTGGATGTGTGTGCATCCTGCAAGGGCATCACATTTGTTCCAAAGGTCCAGGCTACATGATCAGCAAGCCTGCTGGACCTGGGGGTCTCTCACAGAGGGATTCCATTGGCATCAGCATAGTCCCTTTAGGACCCAATGTTCTTTGGCAGTGTCCGACCAGTATACACGACACCTTTGCTCTGATCACACATAGTCGAGCCTGCATTGTACATTCCAGCATATGCATCACTTTTGGGTGTCCTGGTCTCAACAAACATGGTTACATTAGGCATTTCAAACTCACTATCATTATTGTTAAGCATAATAAACTTGTTCTTAACCTTACTAACACCTGCATTCTTCTCATTAGTCTCATTAGTTAAACCAGCATCACAATTCATGATTACATTGCATACATTTTCATACTTGCACCCTTTTATTGCATCTTTAGATTTAAAGTCCTTGTATTCAAATAGTTGAAACTGTCCCTTTAAATTTCTTTGGTTACCGGTCTCCTTTAAGGGAGCCTCCCAATCCGATTGGCCGCTCGGTGCCACGTGTCGCTCCTCCAATGCTGCCCCTCGTGGTATGGCCACGGGCATTTAGATTACAGGTTCTTCTCTTCGTGGTTCGACTGCCATCTTCTGGCTCTCCCTCAGGTGGGCTGTGGTGGTCTTCTCTTCCACAGGTTCGGCCCTGGATGTCGGGAATCCATTTCTTTCGTCGATGTTCACCTCTTGGAGTGCTGCCCCGGCCCGGAAAGTGGAGTTTGGATCCTCGGTCCTGGAGATTTCGCCGGGGTGCTGTGGAGTCGTCACTGCACCGTCGAGCTGGACAGTGGAGCCTCCCCGGATGCTGCGATGGATCCACGTTGGAGGTCGATTGCCAGAGACCAGAGGCAGACGCCATTTCACTTGATGTGGACTGGGTTCATCCAATTCCTGCCCAGCAGCGTGGGACTGTCGCCGGCTACAATCCACAGGGGGAGTTTGTTCAACACGCCGCCCTGGGAGACCTGGACGTCTGCGCTGCTAACGATTTGGATTTTATCTTTGTTGTAGGTGAGCAGCTACACCTGGACAGGAGACAGTTTCGGTCGATTGGCGGGATTTATCCTAAGTTTTTCAAAGGTCGTTTGGCTCATCACAGACTGACTCGCCCCTGTGTCGATTTCCATGGAAACTGGGACCCCGTCCCGTCGATGCCCACTTCCATCTTCCATGGAGAACTTTCGGTGGAGCAGGTATAGATACCATACTCTTCTTCCAGGGTTTGAACAACTTCACCATCATCTGTGTCGGAGCCCGGGTGATGAGCCAACTCATCAGAGACGCGGTGAGTACAGCTTTTTCTGCACATTCTTTGGAGGTGCCCTTTCTCTTTGCAGCCTTTGTATGCATAGTCTTTGTAGCTGCAGTGGTGGGTCCTGTGGTTTCCTCCACAGCGCCAGCACGGGGCCATCCGGTTTGCCCCATGTGACAGACTCAGGGTTCCTGGACTCGGGTCAGCCTTCCTGCATTTCGAAGTATCCATGCGGTGCACTGTGCTCACCGGTTTAGAGTCATGGGTCAGTATTCGCTTGGAGTTGCCGGCTGAAACCATGTAGGCCTGGCTCACTTGGATTGCTTTCTGCAGGGTGACCGTGATGTCAGCAGAGAGCAACTTGTGCAGGAGGCCCTTGTGGCCGATTCCAATGATGAATATGTCCCTTAGGGCTTCATTTAGATGGTCTCCAAAGTCACACGGAGCAACTAGTCTTCTTAGGTGTGCAGCATACTTCGCAATTTCTTGGCCCTCAGGTCGCCGGTAAGTGTAGAACCAGTGCCTGGCTGTGAGGATGCTTTCTTTCAGTTTTAGTTGTTCCTGTATGAGTGTTACAAGTTCCTCATAGCTTTTGGTGGTTGTCTTCGCTGGGGCTAGCAAGTCCCTAACGAGACAATGGATGGAGGGCCCACAACTGCTAAACAGGATGGTCCTGCGCTTGTTCGGTCATGTAGCCGGTATGTTCCCATCCAGGTCGTTGACTATAAAGAAATGTTCAAATCTTTCCACAAAAGTGTCCCAATCTTCCCTCTCTGTAAATTGCTGAAAGTTGCTGAGGTTAGACATGTTTGAGCGTGTAGTTCGTGACCTCGTATCCTTGTCGCCAGTTATAGTGTATGTAGATACCTTTAGCAAATGACTCCATGATGCAGGGTATCATACTGAAACTGTGTAGACCTGTAGTTCTTTATTTGCAGCTTCACGAGTGAGGACACCAAGCGGTGAGCTCCTTTATATGCTGGGTTACCTGCAGTGTGCAGGTAACCCTTAGGTCTCCGACAGCAGCACCCTCTGGTGTACAAGTAAGGTGTGTACAGTGTAAGGATACATTCATAGAAACATAGAAACATAGAAAATAGGTGCAGGAGTAGGCCATTAGGCCCTTTGAGCCTGCACCGCCATTCAATGAGGTCATGGCAGAACATGCAACTTCAGTATCCCATTCCTGCTTTCTCGCCAGACCCCTTGATCCCCGTAGTAGTAAGGACTACATCCAACTCCTTTTTGAATATATTTAGTGAATTGGCCTCAACAACTTTCTGTGGTAGAGAATTCAGTGTTGCATAACAGTGTTGCAGACATCACACAGTAAACAGGCATGCATATACAACATTCTGCTTCTTAGACTGTCCCCCAGAGTCGAGGATGACTTGCTTCCACACTACAGTTCGATGAGACCAATGGGGGATCTACAGTCTCTGTCACAGGTGAGGTAGGTAGTGGTTGGAGGGACGGATGGGTGGGGTGCTTGATGTATCGTACGCTCCTTCCGCTTTTTGTACTTGGCTTCCGCGTGCTCCCGGTGAAGAGACTTGAGGTGTTCGGTGCCTTCTCGGATGCTTCTCCTCCACTTTGAGAGGTCTTGGGCCAGGGATTCCCAAGAATCGGTAGGGATGTTACATTTTTTCACGGAGGATTTGAGGGTGTCCTTGAAGCATTTTCTCTGTGCTCCTGGGGCTCACCTTCCATGATGTAGCTCAGAGTAGAGCGCTTGTTTCGGGAGTCCAGTATCGGGCATGCGGACAATGTGGCCCGGCCATCGGAGCTGGTCGAGAGTGGTCAATGCCTCGCTGTGGGTTAGGTTGACCTAGGTTTGCAGTTAGAAATGTAGACAAACTGCATGCGTTGGGTATACTGAGGAATGATCAGCGGTGGAACCGTGTCGTTTATTACCACTGCCACCTCCTTGGATGTGAAAGAGGCAGCTTGGTGCGATAATTCATCAATGAAACCTGTCGGCCCACAGATGGATTCCTTCATGAGTGAATCTTCAGTTCACCAATTTTGATGGACAAAAGTCATGTCGGCAATAACAGTCTCACTATCAAAAGAAGCATTGAATGAAACCTGATGTAGAAACATAGAAACATAGGAAATAGGTGCAGGAGTAGGCCATTTGGCCCTTCGAGCCTGCACCACCATTCAATAAGATCATGGCTGATCATTCACCTCAGTACCCGCTTCCTGCTTTCTCTCCATACCCCTTGATCCCTTTAGCTGCCAGGGCCATATCTAACTCTCTCTTGAATATATCTAACGAACTGGCATCAACAAATCTCTGCGGTAGAGAATTCCACAGGTTAACAACTCTCTGAGTGAAGAAGTTTCACCACATCTCCAAATGGCTTACCCCTTATCCTTCGACTGTGACCCCTCTGGTTCTGGACTTCCCCAACATCGGGAACATTCTTCCTGCATCTAACATGTCCAGTCCCGTCATAATTTTATATCTTTCTATGAGATCCCCTCTTATTCTTCTAAACTCCAGTGAATACAGGCCCAGTCGATCCAGTCTCTCCTCATATGTCAGTCCTGCCATCCGGGTAATCAGTTTGGTGAACCTTCGCTGCACTCGCTCAATAGCAAGAACGTCCTTTCTCAGATTAGGAGACCAAAACTGAATACAATATTCCAGGTGAGGCCTCACCAAGGCCCTGTACAACTGCAGTAAGACCTCCCTGCTCCTATACTCAAATCCCCTAGCAATGAAGGCCAACATGCCATTCGCCTTCTTCACCGCCTGCTGTACCTGCATGGCAACTTTCAATGATTGATGAACCATGACACCCAGGTCTTGTTGCACCTCCCCTTTTCCTAATCTGCCGCCATTCTGCCTTCATGTTTTTGCCAACAAAGTGGATAACCTCACATTTATCCACATTTTACTGTATCTGCCATGCATTTGCCCATTCACCTAACCTGTCCAAGTCACCCTGCAGCCTCTTAGCATCCTCATCACAGCTCACACCGCCACCCAGCTTAGTGTCCTCTGCAAACTTGGAGACATTACACTCAATTCTTTCATCTAAATCATTGATGTATATTGTAAATAGCTGGGGTCCCAGCACTGAGCCCTGCCACACCCCACTAATCACTGTCTGCCATTCTGAGAAGGACCCGTTTATCCCTACTCTCTTTTTCCTGTCTGCCAAACAGTTCTCTATCCACATCAATACATTACCCCCCAGTACCATGTGCTTTAACTTTGCACATGAATCTCTTGTGTGGGACCCTGTCAAAAGCCTTTTGAAATTCCAAATACACCACATCCACTGGTTCTCCCTTGTCCACTCTACTAGATACATTGTCTTCCCTTAACAAATCCATGCTGACTGTCCCTGATTAATCCGTGACTTTCTAAATGAAGATTTATCCTGTCCCTCATAATGTTTTCCAAATAATTTTCACATCACCGAGGTTAGGCTGACTGACCTGTAATTAGTCGGTCTATCCCTTTCTCTGATAGAGCCTCTGCTATTTCCTCGCTTGCTTCTCTTAACAGCTTTTAAAGATGTTAAACCCCTAAATACTTACTCTCTCACTCTGTTTATTTCATCTAATATTTCACACTCCTTCTCCCTAATTGGAACGAATGCATAGAAAGAACATAGAAACATGGAAATTTACAGCACAGAAACAGAGAAACATGGAAAATAGGTGCAGGAGTAGGCCATTCGGCCCTTCAAGCCTGCACCACCATTCAATATGATCATGCAACTTCAGTTCCCCATTCCTGCTTTCTCTCCATATCCCTTTATCCCTTTAGCCATAAGGGCCACATCGAACTCCCTCTTGAATATATCTAACGAACTGACATCAACAACTTTTTGTGGTCGAGAATTCCACAGGTTCACAATTCTGAGTGAAGAATTTTCTCCTCATCTCGGTCTTAAATGGCTTACCCCTTATCCTTCGACTGTGACCCCTGGTTTTGGACTTTGCCAACATCGGGAACACGCTTCCTGCATCTAACCTGTTCAATCCAGTCAGAATTTTATATATATTTCTGTGAGATCCCCTCTCATTCTTCTAAACTCCAGTGAATATAAGCCTAGTCGATGCAGTCTTTCTCCATATGTCACTCCTGCCATCCCGGGAATCAGTCTAGTGAACCTTCGCTGCACTCCCTCAATAGCAAGAATGTCCTTCCTCATATTAGGAGACCAAAACTGTACACAATATTCAAGGTGTGGCCTCACCAAGGCCCTGTAGAACTGCAGTAGAACCTCCCATCGTGTCCGCGCAGACCGAAATGTTAGTCCCACCTTTTTTTTAAGGGAACATACTTGCTTTGAAACCTCACAATCTCCTCCTTGAATACCTCCCACTGCTCTGACACTGATTTACCTTCAAGTAGCTGTTTCCAGTCCACTTTGGCTAAATCACCTCTCAGCTGAGTAAAATTGGCTTTTCCCCAATTGAGAACTTTTATTCCGGGTCTATCATTGTCCTTTTCCATAACTACCCTAAATCGAACTGAATTATGATCACTAGTACCTAAATGCTCTCCCAATGATACCCCTTCCACCTGCCCAGCTTCATTCCCTAAAACTATCCAGAACCACCCCTTCCCTTGTTAGGCTTGCTGCATACTGGCGGAAAAAATTTCTCTTGAATGCATTTTAGGAAGTCTGCACCCTCATTATCTGGTCATTATCACATTGCTGTTTGTGGGAGCTTGCTGTGTGAAAATTGGCTGCCGTGTTTCCTACATTACAACAGTGACTGCACTACAAAATTGCTTAATTTATCTCCAACCAGCTATTTAACCCCACAATTCAGGAAACACAGAGAAAGTTTATTAATTTCCATTGCACATTTATTTCCAGATGTTAAACTTCTCACATTTAAGTTGTTGAAATAAGGTGACTTGATAAACGACGGACAGGAAAAGACCTGCTGCTCCATCCAGCTTGTCCCACACAACCGCGATGCTCTGTACCCGCAGACAACATTCAGCGACGACTTGAAACCGCTCGGTGAACTGTCCTGAATTCTCCGTTCTGTGTCGTTCCAGCTCGCACGGAAACCGTTCTCAATCTTCTTTGTGAAAGTGTTAACTGTCACACCCTTTAATTTGCCTTTCCGTTAGGCCTTGCCATACCCAGTGAATTGGAATTGAGTTACAGAGCCAGCAATGCTCGGATGAAACATCAGCTCCTAAACATTAACGGGCTGAAGGGGGGAGGGTTGAGGGATGGGGATGGGGGGGTGGGGGGTGGTAGGGGATGTGGACCTAATTATTGGGATGCATCGGCAAAATTTGTCTGGGAAAATGTTTTTCGCCTCTCTCCCCGACTCCCGTGCTGTGTTAACTTTTAGCACACTCCAGAACTCAGCTTGTTGACACCCAAAGACAACCCAGAACGAGGAGAATCCATTCACTTCCCTCCCCAGCAGACACGAGGGACAAGCAGGTGGCTTGAAGATGCCGTCACTTGAAGAATGAAGAGGAGCTTACGAGGGAACAGCTTACAAGGGAGCTGACCTTCAGTCGGGTATTCTCCACACACTGCTGGTGACTAACCAAGTAGCTGAGGAGGATGGGAACAGCGGCTTAAGTGACCAGGACAGACATGATAAAGTGATCATTACCCATGAATGCCTCACACTGGGATACCCTAATCTGATGGGCATTCCATCTCAATAGCCAGCCCACCAATCAGAAGCTGGCAAGATCCAAATCCAGGTCCTGATGGTTCAGTTTACTGTTTCGATCTGACGCCGGTGCCCGTGAATATCACTCACTTTGATCAATTTGTCCCTAGGAGCCAGAGTCTGTTCCCTTGCAGGATCTGCCCTTCTCACCCTGAGTACCAGTTGATCAATGTCCAATAGTGTGTGGAACATGTTGGAATGAAAAATAAAGATTCCCTAAATAAAAAGCAGGCTTGACTTTAATCTTCAAATGACTCCTCTGTGAAGTCAGACCGGCAATATTTAACACCAGGGTGTATGAGAAGCACGGTTTGTGAGGCAAGTAAAGGGTTAAGAAAGAACCACCTTCTGCTGCGATGTTCTGTAACAGCCTGGAGATCAGGCAACCCTGAGCAACAGAATCTAGAAACGAAAGAACGAAAGGCTGTCCAGCCTCCGCTCTGACTGCCTGAGGTCCTCGAGCAGAGAGGTGATTGTCTGCTGATAGGAGCAAGTCGATTGATCTGGTAACCCCCAAAGTCCAAAAGATACTCTGCACTACCTCCGTGTGGATCATCCACGGGTCAGGGCGAATCACAGAGCAGCTGAGTATGCTGACTGTAGTATTGTCCATCCCGGCCTAATGTGCCAGCAAGAGTGTCACCCCGTCATTCAAGCACCAATGGGAAGGAACAAGTCAACTTGACAAAGGTACCCAGGAGGGGATCCCAGATAGTAGAACTATCCGACTACTGCCATACTGTCTGTCTGCAGACATAGAAACATAGAAATTTACAGGGCAGAAGGAGGCCATTTCGGCCCATGGTGTTCGCGTCAGCCGAAAAAGAGCCACACGGCCCTCAGTCAGCAGCCCTAAAGGTTACATACAAACCTATGAACAATAATAGAAAGGCAAAGAGCACCCAGACCAACCAGTCCACCTCACACAACTGCGACACCCCTTATACCGAAACATTCTACACACCACCCCAACCGGAGCCATGTGATCTCCTGGAAAAACCCAGTCCAATTTAGGGAGAAAAATCTGGGAAAATTCCTCTCCGACCCATCCAGGCGATCGACACTAGTCCAGAAGATCAAACCCTGGCCGTATTCTATTCCCTGCAGTAGTTACCATTATATTTGCGCCGTCCAACCAAAGGTCATCCAGTCTAATCCAAATTACTAGCTCTAGGTCCGTAACCCTGCAAGTTACAACATTTTAAGTGCCCATCCAACCATATATTAAAAGTGGTGAGGGATTCTGCATCCACCACTCTTCCAGGCAGCGAGTTCCAGATCCACACAGCCCTCTGCATAAAGAAGCCTCGCCCTCAAATCCCCTCGAAACCTTCCACCAACCATCTTAAAACTATGCCCCTCGTAATAGATCCCTCCACCAATGGAAATAGACCCTTGCTATCCACCATGTCCAGGCCCCTCAATATTTTGTACACCTCAATGAGGTCTCCTCTCTACCTTCTCTGTTCCAATGAGAACAAACCCAGCCTATCCAATCTGTCCATTAACTAAGATTCTCCATTTTAGCCAGCATCCTAGTAAATCTCCTCAGCACCCTCTCTAGTATAATCATATCCTTCCCATAATACCAGGGCCACACCCCGACCAGAACTGCATGCAGTACTCCAGCTGTGGCCTAATATAAACATTGAAAATAGGTGCAGGAGTTGGCCATTCGACCCTTCGAGCCTGCACCGCCATTCAATGAGTTCATGGCTGAACATGCAACTTCAGAACCACATTCCTGCTTTCTCGCCATACCCCTTGATCCCCCTAGTAGTAAGAGGGATCAAGGGGTATGGCGAGAAAACAGGAATGGGGTACTGAAGTTGCATGTTCAGCCATGAACTCATTGAATGGTGGTGCAGGCTCGAAGTATTCTACAATTTAAGCATAACCTCCCTGCTCTTATATTCTATATCTAGGCCAGTAAAGGCAAGCATTCCCTATGCCTTCTTAACCACCTTATCCATCTGGCCTGCTACTTTCAGGGATCTGTGGACAAGCATTCCAAGGCCCCTTTGTTCAGCTACACTATTAAGTGGCCTAACGCTTAATGTGTATACCCTTTCCTTATTAGCCCTCCCAAAGTGCATCACCTCACACTTCTCTGAATTACATTCAATTTGCCACAGCCCTGCCTGGTAGATTGATATCCTGCTTCAGCCCAAGACTTTCCTCTTCATTATCAACCATAGACATGCTGACTTACCCTGCACCGAGTCTGAAAGAGTACAATGTCCTATTATATCTTTCACCCCCCGAGCCTGCTGAAATGACAAGTCAGCTCATCCATGTCCACTGGCCTTGAAGTCCATTCCTCCTGAATGTCACAGCATTACCTGAAGAGCCTGATGTCTGGAGCCCAAATGCCAGGAGGACACTGCGCCCCAAGACCACCATCTCTCGTTCAGATGATGTGACAAAGGCGAACTGTAGAAACATTCCTGGCCGAGTGATAGACATCAAGAATGCTCAACTGGAGACATATCTTCATTCATTGACCTTCAGGATGACTATCTCTCTCTCAGTGCGGATGGTGACCAGTATGCCATATACCCACTCGTAGATAGTTCCTCTGATAGTCAAACAGAAACATAGAAATACAGATATTTACAGCGCAGGAGGAGGCCATTTTGGCCCATTGTGTCCGCGCCGGCCGACAAAGAGCCGCACGGCCCTCAGTCAGCAGTCCTAAGGTTACATATCAACCTATGGACATTGATGGAAAGGCAAAGAGCACCCAGCCCAACCCGTCCGCCTCACACAACTGTGACACCCCTTATACTGAAACATCGACACTCCACCCTAACTGGAGCCATGTGATCTCCTGGGAGAGGCAAAAACCAGATAAAAACCCAGGCCAATTTAGGGATAAAAAATCTGGGAAAATTCCTCTCCAACCCATCCAGGCGATCGACACTAGTCCATGAGATCACACCGTGGCCATATTCTATTCCCTGCAGTATTTACCATTATATCTGTGCCATCCAACAAAAGGTCATCCAGTCTAACTCCAATTACCAGCTCTACGTCCGTAACCCTGCAGGTTACAGCACTTTAAGTGAAAATCCAACTATCTCTTAAAAGTGCTGAGGGTTTCAGCAAAGGAAGGAAAGAAACCTGGGAATTAGAGAATTCTTTAAAAAGATGGAACCGGGACGAAAGTTTAGATTTTGTGCCGAGAGAAATAAAACACAAGATTTGCTCAGTGAACGGGGCCGTAAAAACAAAATGCTGGAATGTATAAAGCTTGTGGGAAAATTGGATTTCAGGAAACAAAATAGTTATTAAAAATGTGTGGTCTCGTCTTAAATCAATGAAACAATCTTTGGCAAGTATTTGAATTGGAAGTTTAGAGAAATTGGAGTTTAATGTAAAATGCTGACTTTCCCAATGAGAAGGTTTTATTATGACAACTTTACTCATGATTTCTGCTGTTTTAACGGATTCCTAATTTCTAAGCAAGTTTTGAAGGCACAAAGATTTGGGAAAAAATTTTCGGATGATTACACGAAGTCACGTAATGACGTCAGGCCTTCTTGCAAACCTGTAAAGGAGTTAACCCTTTACATTCAGAGCTGTTTTATATTGGACATTATTAATTTGGATTTCTTAATGAAAGAAAGAAGACTCACCTGAGAGACAGAGGAAATGGTGGGATAGCCAGAATAAAAATAAAACGAAGAAAGCTGATGTAATAATACTCACCAGAGGCCAGATAGATACGCAAACAAAACAAATTCAAGAGTTGGAAGCTGAGATAAATAAGCTGGAAGAGATAAAGACATGACCAGACGGATAGTGCAGTGCACAGCCAGTGCACCATCACCTACGGTAATAGAGCCAATGTACCCCACGGTGGGTAAGTGTAGTCCACAAACCCACCCTAACAGTAAACCAGACTGGGATAACGAGTGCGGAGTAGAGTGGGCCCCGGCACATGATAATGGCTATTTATCAGCAGCACCGATACGCACTACCACCATTCCCTCCAACGGACGTAGTGCAGCCCACATTACCATACAGGAGGTACCCCTCAGCCCACAGGAGAGACAAATTCTATTGAATATGTTCCCAACCCCTAAGGCAAATAGTAGGAATACAGAATTCTGACAAAAGATTGGAGTAGAATACTGAATGTGATTCAGAAGGCAGGGAAAGGGTAGGGGAGTACGGGGAACGAAAGTGGATTGACTACAAAGACATTTCTGGGGCTGATGATCCTGACAGAAATGTGCAGCATCCTTGAAAATGTTTAAAGACGGACTAGGAGAGGCACATCAAAAGATAATTAAGATAGGATTTAAGATCGGAGATGATTACGATGAAACTTTGGAATGCACAGAACATGCAGCGGAGTTAAAGTTAGAACAAAGGGAGATAATAGCATAAATAGCAGCAACAGCGGTAGCAGCAGAGATGAAGGAGGAGGAGACACACCCCGCACAGCTCCACTGATATGTTTTAACTGCAATCAGGGAGGTCACTTCAGTAGGGATTGTCCGCAGAAAAGGAAAGGTTACAGAAATTCTAAAGGGAAATGTCACAATTGTGGTAAACTTGGACATTTGGCCAAAGATTGTTGGAGTAAGGGGGAGGCGCAGGAAGGCAAGGCCCCCAACAGGTAAAGAAGGGAACACCATTAACCAGGGAAGAGCTGATGGACAGGCTCAGACAGGTACCAGCACCACTGCCACCACTGCCCCCACCTGAGACCCCTCCAACGAGGATATTATCAACAAGCTCCGATTAGCCAGTACACGCTAGGGGTTGCCGGCCCCCGGTGGATGTATGGGATCACAGCTAGGGCATCCAAGGATGTTTATTAGTGCAGTGTTTGGAGGCCGGCACTGCGATATGCTTGGAGACACAGGAGCGTCCGTTTCCATTATCAAGGTAGATTTGCCCCGGACCGGCAGAACTGTAAACATACAAGGAGTGGGTGGGGGATATCAGAAAGCAACCCTACGTGAGATGGTGTTATTAGAAGTGCAGGGAGTAATGTTACCTACTCAGTTTTGCTGCTGTCAGAACACAGAGGGCACCATATTTGGCATCGATACCGTAACGGTGATAGGTGTACTGATAGATCCCCAGCGTAACTAGATAATTTTGGGGGATAAGCAAGGAAACCGAATTAAGTTCGAACACCCGGGACACCAACAGCAACGAGTGGCCGGAATAACCCCAATCCAACCCGAGTGGGAAACAAAGGGTGTGTGGGGTAGTGTGTGTCAATTATACCCGACTCTGTGGGGACAATACAGGCAAGATTGTGGATTAGCAGAGACACCACCCATCAAAATTCCTGGACCCGAACACAAAGCTCACCGACACTACCAATTAAGACCCGAAGCTGAGGCACCGGTCTGTCAGATAGTGCAGGAATTAGAGAAGCACGGCGTAGTGAAACAGTTAATAGCCTCCACTAATTCACCTGTGTGGCCGGTAAAGAAACCCGACAGGTCTTACTATCGATTACACCGCCCTGAATAAGGTGACTCCTCGAGAACACCCAATCGTGGTAAGTCCGGCCACAATTTTTAATGGCCTGGATCCAGAACATAAGACATTCACCGTGCTGCATATCGCAAATTGATTTTGGGCCATACCTTTAGACAAAAAGTCCCAAAGGAAATTTGCCTTCACCGTAAAGGGAAAACAATACACATGAACCAGAGTGCCATAGGGATTCCATAATAGCCCGAGTATATTTCATCGAGTATTGACAGGGATTTTGGAACCAGTAGACGTAGGAGAAGGAAGCATCCTTTTGCAGTATGTGGATGATATCCTGATTGCCTCCAGCACAGAACAACAACACGTACTAGCTTTAAATACAGAGCTAGGAGCTCTACAGAGCGCAGGATTAAAATAAATCCCAGGAAAGTGCAGGTGGGAAGGAGCGAAGTAACATATGTAGGATACATAATATCACAAGGGAAGAGACAGATGCCCGAGGACAGAAAGGAGGCAATTCAATCAATGTCCACGCCAGGAACCATGAAAGGGGTCAGGCAGGTACTAGGGCTATTAAACCACTGCAGAAATGTTATTCCCCAATATGCCGAGATGGCCCAACCTGTACAGGACCTGGTCAAAGGGGGAAACTTTCCCAAGAGCCCGTAAACTGGGGCCCAGATCAAGAAACTGCATTTGTGTGATTAAAACAAGCTCTCACAAGTACTCCAGCCTTGGGACTACCAGACCAGAATAGGCCCTTTCACATCTATACCTACCATAGTAACAATCATTATAACACGTAGTGACTCAATTACATGGGGACAGGCATAGACCAGTGGCATATTACTCAGGTAAACCGCAACCCGTAGCCACAGGACTGTCCAGGTGCGTTGCTGCCCTAGACTGTGCGGCAAGGGCCATCAGTGTTAGTGAACCAATAATAATGTCAGGACTCATTACCCTACATACCCAGCATACCTTAGTAGAATTACTTAACAGAGGAAGGCTAAAAACGGTATCCGATGCACGAAGGGCAGGGTGGGAAGCAATGCTCTTACCCCCCAATGGGACGGTAACAATAATAAAAGACAACTGTAACAACCCTGCAGGGTGGATCATTACGGAGGGAGAGGAGCATCAGTGTAGCCCAACAGGAGAAGACAAGGGAAGTAGTCAGTGAAACCCCGCTTGAGGAGGCAGACATGGATCTATATGTAGATGGGTCTTGGCGTTATATCAATGGGACACCACGGATGGGATGGGTCGTGGTAGATAGCAGCGGACAGGTTAGAAGGGAAGGACGGTTAGAAGGGGGCCTATCGGCTCAAGTGGCTGAATTAGTGGCTCTCACTGAGGCTCTGAGGCTGGCTAGGGGAAAAAGAGTAAACATCTATACAGACAGTCGGTATGGTTTTGGAGTAGTGCGTGATTATATGTTAGCCTGGAGCAGACGGGGATACATGACCTCAGGAGGAGAGCCAATTAAACATGAGGAGATTGTTAAACACCGAGTGGAAGCCTCCCTCCTACCCCAGGAGTGTGCGATAATAAAGGTCAAAGTGCACATAAAAATTAATGATCAGTATCAACAGGGGAATGCATGGGCAGACGAGGCAGCCAAGTGAGTGTCAGAGATGGGTACAGTGGCCGGGGAAGGCCAGGTCGGAGCATGTACAATCGGGCCTGAGGAAATAAACATGCTTAAGGTACAGGGAGAAGCCACTCCACAGGAAAAGGAAGGGTGGAAGCAGAGAGGGGCCCAACAAGGGAGCAACGGGATATGGAAGAATGATGGGAATGTGGTGGCCCCGGGATGCATCCAGGGGAGCCTATTAAATTTATACCATGTGTATGTCCATACAGGTAGAACCAACATGATAAGCTCGATGTCCAGATGCTGGTGGTGGAAGGGAATGGGTCGAGATATAGAGGACCACTGTAGAAGGGGCGTGATATGCACAAAATACAACCCATGGGGGAAAGTAAAGGTCAGAATGGGACATCAGCCCTGACCGAAAGGACCCTGGGAAAACTCGCAGATAGATGTCGAGGGCAGGCGCCATCAATAAAGCATGTACCATGATCGCGTAAATTTGTCACGCGATATTGAAGTCAATGATCCTGTATTTGTACTCAACTATGGACATGGTCCCAAATGGCTTGCTGGCACTGTCATAGCCAAAGAAGAGAGTAGAGTGTTTCAGATCAAACTCGCAAATGGACTAACTTGCAGAAAGCATTTAGACCAAACCAAACTACGATTCATAGACAGCCACGAGCAACCTGAAGAGGACACCACCAGCTTCGACTCTCCAACACACACCCAAGTGGCAACCGACATCACGGTTGACCACGAAGCTGAACTCATCATCCCCAGCAGCCCAGCAAGGTCAGCTGCGCAGCAGCCCAGCGAAGGCCCAACCAACTCACCTGCACCTGCATTTGTACCGAAACGATCGACTAGGGAACGGAAAGCCCCAGATCATCTCACCCTGTAAACAAGTGAACTATTGACTTTGGGAGGGAGTGATGTTATATATGCAACACTATGTAACCAGCATTCTACCGCCACCAGAGGGCGTATCTGTTGGAGTCCCAAGGGATCCCAGCATCCCTTGGGAGCACTGTATATAAGCAGGCCTCCCATGCTGAACCAGCATTCTGGAGTTGGAATAAAGAGATTAATGTCACACTTACTCACGTCTACAGTACTCAGTTACATTGCTTTATTCGAGACATAACAAGTTTAATAAAGAATCTAAAACACTGATGATGATGGACAGAGCAACAGTAGACTTAAATAACAGACATAAAACAATGCAACGAGGAAACAAAACAACATTGGGGATTGGCCAGTAATATGGGACCAATAATTAGTGGGAATAAGACCAGGGTGTGTTTTATAATCAGGAGGGACAGAGATACTGTACCCGGGGGAAGGGGGTGCAGATTTCACTCAACATCTATGAATGGTGATGGAGGGATATCTCCCGAGATAGACCCACCAACACGGCCCCACCCACTACTTTAACAATAGTGAGTACTACCAGAGCCCCGACCATCACACCATCAACATCACAAACGTGTCCAACTATGAATGCTGGGGCAAAAGGGGGATTGATTAATCAGACCAAGGATAAGATACACTTCGGGGTACGACAGCGAATAATTACTGTCTTCTTAAATTTAAACACTATAACCACCCTCAATTTCTGCAAGTTAAACACCATAAGCCTGTATAGAAACCTGACCCTGTGAGCACGTAAGGCCCGGAATCAAAAACCATGAAGTTTAACGTGGAAAGAGGGTCATGTAAAAACCGGGACTGAGGAAAAAGAGGGATACTAGAAATGGTACGAGGCGGGATACACAGAAGGATACGCGGCAGGAGCTAAAATGGTAAACACTAAAGAGCTACGCACAATAGATAATCGAGTTAATGCTCTAACACGAACCTTACAGGGATTTCTGGAAAGGGATGAGGATAATGAAAAGTTAGAGGCACAACTGGGTGATGGCGCAGAAAGGGAATTATTACAAGTGGCCCACACATTGCGAGAACTATAAATGAATCGAGGATCTTAAGTAAAACCATACAGACAGAACTAGTATGTACAGGATATGGAGCATGTTTGCTCAATGGAATACAACATAACCGAGAGCAGCTTCGGAATGGAAAGGTGCCGGATTGGATAACACTTGATGTATTAACTAACTAGAACTTGGACAAAAACGTGACTCATGCCTGCGAGGTGCGGAGAAACAGTCATGCTTGGGTCCCAAAGGCCAGATGTGTAACCGGACTATGAATATACTCGGTTTTGTATTAACTATACCACAGTATGATGTGACATAGGGAGATCCTCTATACCAAACAATGCAGGAGAAATAAGAAATCAAACTCGCGTGCGGTACCATGACAAACCCGAAATGTAACTGAAGAGAACAACATTACTAAGAGTCTCAACATAGATGATTGTTATAAAAATAACCAAGTTGCTTTTTGTCGAGATCCACTACGAATGATCAAAGATGACTGTGGATATAACCATGTGGACGGGTGCACCTTGAGTATCACCCCGCTAACACAGGACTACTAAATTATCGCTGTTCCACGAGGAAATAGAGTTTGATGTTTGAGCGCCATGGCAACTGAAATGAAGAAAGGAACACCTCATTGTGGATATGACTTATGCTTTACTCCGCTTGACGAGACAGATATAAACGGGTTTATTATAACCGCTGAACTGAAGGAGGAACGATCGATGGGACAATGATGGACTTTCGCTGGGGAGGTTATGTGAAGGCGATCGGGCACAAGGAAAACTGATACTCGAACTGAATGAGGAACAAACTCGACTGAATTGGACACCATTCAACAACATAAAGGATACCCTAGGTGGGCTGTAAATTCGGCAGAATAGAGAAGACCCCAAGTGAGGAAACATAGAAGAAACAGGCGGGGCATAATTCAAAAACCGAGAAAATGTTGGTTAAAAAGGACTCATATACGAACTATGCTGCACTAAATGTACTGGTTGTAGTGCAAGGGAACTCATCTTGCGAGTATTATTCTTTAAAAAGATGTAACCGACGTAAGAGGCAGGTCCTAACCCGTACAATAGTTAAACATTGAATAAAGGGAAATCGTACAGTCCGTCATAAAGGACTTACTTAGTATAACCTTGATGGGAAAGCCAACAGGTAGATCCTGCAGCTCGGGAAGTAGCGCTACCCAAGCGAAAGGACAACCCTGGAAGCTCACCCGTGAGGTATTAATTGGGAAGTGGCCTATCCTGGGCGTATACCATAAGGGGGGAATTGTAAGGGATAAATTGTAAGGTTGCAAACAGGGGGTCAGAATTAGGCTGAAGGTAGTGAACTTATAAATTGCCTGTGTATGTAACACTTGTTTGTATAGGTATAGCACACTTATACACATTAAACTTTTGCTTAACCTTCGGAACACTTAAACAGCCGAAGTCAGCAGTTTTGTTTAAAAGTCCCTGAGGAAGAGATAAGGAAGCCAGTACAGCCACACTAGGCGTCGGATAGACTGGGGTAGAGGGCAAAATGGAACACAACATTGATGAGAGATGGACAGTTGCATGTACCACTCAGAGCCCGTCTGATAAGAGTGGACAAATCAATGTAACTTCGCTGATAACAATAGACCTATCGATGATTTGTAGGAGAATAGCTCCTCTCCAAAACCTTTATAAATTATGCTTGAAACCTCTTGTATTTGGGAGGTTCTACGACTGAACCTTCCCGTGCATGCTCGTAATAAAACCGGTAAACCTGAGGTTTCGTTTCTTTACTTCCGTGGTCGTTATATATTGGGAAGCTGGGCGAGGTGTCAATTAACTATATCAGTTCGTCCTCCTGGAAGGAGAGAAGCCTCCTTTTTGCAGTAACACATATAAACCTATGAACACTGACGGAAAGGCATAGAGCACCCAGCCCAACCAGTCCGCCTCACACAACTGCGACACCCCTTATACTGAAACATTCTACACTCCACCCCAACCGGAGCCATGTGATCTCCTGGAGTGCAAAAATCAGCTAAAGATCCAGGCCAATTGAGGGATAAAAAATCTGGGAAAATTCCTCTCCGACCCATCCAGGCGATCGAAACTAGTCCAGGAGATCACCCTGGCTGTATTCTATTCCCTGCAGTACTTACCATTATATCTGCAGCGTCCAACAATAGATCATCCAGTTTAATCCCAATTACCAGCTCTAGGTACGTCACCCTGCAGGTTACGGCACCTTAAGTGCCCATCCAACCATCTCTTAAAAGTGGAGAGTGTTTCTGCATCCACCACTCTTCCAGGCAGCGAGTTCCAGATCCCCACAATCCTCTGCATAAAGAAGCCCCCCCTCAAATCGCCTCTAAACTTTAAAACAATGCCCCCTCATAATAGACCCCTCGACCAATCGAAATAGACCCTTATTATCCACTCTGTCCAGGCCCCTCAATATTTTGTACACCTCGATGAGGCCTCCTCTCAACCTACTCTGTTCCAATGAGAAAAAACCCAGCCTATCCAATCTGTCCTCATAACTAAGATTCTCCATTCCAGACAGCATCCTAGTAAATCTCCTCTGCACCCTCTCTAATGCAATCTCGTCCTTCCTACAATACGACGAGCAGAACTGCATGCAGTACTCCAGCTGTGGCCTAACAAAAGTACAAAACAATTTAAGCATAACCACCTTGCTCTTATATTCTATGCCTCGGCCAATAAAGACAAGCATTCCGTATGCTTTCTTCACCACCTTATCCACCTGGCCTGCTACTTTCAGGGATCTGTGGACAAGCACTCCAAGGTCACTTTGTTCGTCTACACTATTAAGTGGCCTACCGCTCAATGTGTATACCCTTTCTTATAGCCCTCCTAAAGTGCAGCCCCTCACACTTCTCTCAAATAAATTCCATTTGATACTGCTCTGCCCACTTGACCACTAGATTGATATCCTCCTGCTGCCCAAGACTTTCCACATCATTATCAACCATAGACATGCTGACTTACCCCACACCGAGTCTGAAAGTGTACAATGTCCTATTATACCGTTCACACCCTGACCCTGCTGAAATGACAAGTGAACTCATCCATGTCCATTGGCCTTGATGCCCATTCCTCCTGAATGTCGCAGCATTGCTTCAAGAGCCTGATGGCTACAGCCCAAATGCCTGGAGGACACTGTGCCCCAAGACCACCATCTCGTGTTCAGATGCTGCGACAAAGGAGAACTGTGGAAACATTACTGGCCAAGTGATAGACATCATAAATGCTGAACTGGAGACATATCTTCATCAGTTGAGCCTTCTGGATGACTATCTCTCACTCTCAGTGTGGATGGTGACCAGTATGCACACTAGTAGATAGTTCCTCTGATGGTCAAACATAGAAATATAGAAATTTACAGCGTAGAAGAAGACCATTTCGGCCCATCGTGTCCGCGCCGGCTGACAAAGAGCCACACCGTCTTGGTCAGCAGCCCTAAAGGTTACATATAAACCTATGAACAATGACGGAAAGGCAAAGAGTACCCAGCCCAACCAGTTGGCCTCACACAACTGCGACACCCCTTATACTGAAAACATCTACACTCCACCCCAACTGGAGCCATGTGATCTCCTGCAAGAGGCAAAAACCAGATAAAAACCCAGGCCAATTTAGGGAGAAAAAATCTGGGAAAATTCCTCTCCGACCCATCCAGGTGATCGGTACACTAGTCCAGGAGATCACACCGTGGCCGTATTCTATTCCCTGCTCTACTTACCATTATATCTGTGCCGTCCAACAAAAGGTCATCCAGTCTAACTCCAATTACCAGCTCTACGTCCGTAACCCCGCAGGTTACTGCACTTTAAGTGACAATCCAAATATCTCTTAAAAGTGCTGAGGGTTTCTGCATCCACCACTCTTCCAGGCAGCGAGTGCCAGATCTCCACAAACCTCTGCATAAAGGAGCCCCCCCCCTCAAATACCCTCTAAACCTTCCACCAACCACCTTAAAACTATGCCCCCTCGTAATAGACCTCTCCACCAATGGAAATAGTCCCTTATTATCCACTATGTCCAGGCCCCTCAATATTTTGTACACCTCAATGAGTTCTGCTCTCAACCTCCTCTGTTCCAATGAGAACAAGCCCAGTCTATCCAATTGTCCTCATTAATAAGATTCTCGATTCCAGGCAGCATCCCTTTAAATCTCCTCTGCACCCTCTCCAGTGCAATCACGACCTTCCTATAATACGGCGACCAAAACTGCGCTCAGTACTCCAGCTGTGGTCTCACCAAAGTATTGTACAATTTAAGCATAACCTCCCTGCTCTTATATTCCATAAAGACAAGCATTCCGTATGCCTTCTTAACCACCTTATCCATCTGGCCTGCTACTTTCAGGGATCTGTGGACAAGCACTCCAAGGTCTCTTTGTTCATCTCCATTATTAAGTGGCTTACCGCTTAAAGTATCTACCCTTTCCTTATTAGCCCTCCCAAAGTGCATCACCTCACACTCTCTGATTGAAATTCCATTTTCTACTGCTCTGCCCACCTGACCACTAGATTGATATCCTCCTACAGCCCATGACTTTCCTCTTCATTTTCAACCATAGACATGCTGACTTATCCCGCACTGAGTCTGAAAGTGTACAATGTCCTATTATACCGTTCACACCCCGAGCCTGCTGAAATGACAAGTGAACTCACCCATGTCCACTGGCCAGGAGCCCATTCCTCCTGAATGTCGCAGCATTACCTGAAGAGCCTAATGGCTGTAGCCCAAATGCCTGGAGGACACTGTGCCCCAAGACCACCATCTCTCGTTCAGATGATGTGACAAAGGACAACTGTAGAAACATTCCTGGCCGAGTGATAGACATCAAGAATGCTCAACTGGAGACATATCTTCATCTGTTGAGCCTTCTGGATGAATATCTCTCACTCTCAGTGTGGATAGTGACCAGTAGTTCCTCTGATGGTCAAACATAGAAACATAGAAACATAGAAACATCGAAATTTACAGCGCAAAAGGAGGCCATTTCGGCCCACCGTGTCCGCGCCGCCCGACAAAGAGCCGCACGGCCCTTGGTCAGCAGCCCTCAAGGTTACATATTGTAAGGGATAAATTGTAAGGTTGCCAATAGGTGGTCAGAATTAAACTGAAGGTAGTGAACTTATAAATTGCCGATGTATGTAACACTTGCTTTTTAGGTATAGTACACTTATGCACATTAAACTATAGCTTAACCTGAGTAATACTTAAACAGCCAAAGTCAGCAGTTTTATTTAAAGTCCCTGAGGAAGAGAAAAGAGGAAGCCTATACATCCACACTCAGTGTCGGATAGTCTGGGGTAGAGGGCAAAACATAGAAACATAAAAACTTAGAAATTATGTGCAGGAGCAGGCCATTCGGCCCTTCGAGCCTGCACCGCCATTCTATAAGATCATGGCTGATTTTTCAACCTCAGTATCCCTTTCCTGCTTTCTCTCCATGCTCCTTGGTCCCTTTGGCCAATAAGGAACAAAACATTGATGAGAGATGGACAGTTACATGTACCACTCAGAGCCCGTCTGATAAGAGTCGACAAATCAATGTAACTTCGCTGATAACAATAGACCTATCGAAGATTTTAT
Source organism: Pristiophorus japonicus (assembly GCF_044704955.1). Taxonomy (NCBI): domain Eukaryota; kingdom Metazoa; phylum Chordata; class Chondrichthyes; family Pristiophoridae; genus Pristiophorus; species Pristiophorus japonicus. The sequence goes on along the minus strand of NC_091984.1, from coordinate 7,938,454 downwards.
AGGAGGATAGCTCCTCTCCTAAACCTGTATAATTTATGCTTGAAAACTCTTGTATTTCGGAGGTTCCACGACTGAACCTTCTCTTGCATTGCTCGTAATAAAACCAGTAAACCTGAGGTTTTGTTTGTTTACTTCCGTGGTTATTATACCGAGGTATCGATGAACTATATCAGTTAGTCCACCTTGAGGGAGAGAAGCCTCCTTTTTACCCCACGAACAGGATGCAGACCCTCTGACCTGGATGATGTGACCTGAATGACAGTGAGTATGTTTTGTACCACCTGCAGCTGTAGCATTGACGGGGAAGGAGGTAATCTGAATGTGATTCAGAAGGCAGGGAAAGGGTAGGGGAGTACGGGGAACGAAAGTGGATTGAATACAAAAACCATTCTGGGGTTGATGACCCTGACATAAATGTGCAGCATCCTTGAAAACGTTTAAAGACGGACTAGGAGAGGCAAATCAAAAGATAGTATTCAATATAGGAGATGATTATGATGAAACTTTGCAATGGGCAGAACATGTAGAGGAGTTAAAGTTAGAACAAAGGGAGAAAATAGCAAAAATAGCAGCAACAGCGGTAGCAGCAGAGATGAAGGAGGAGGAGACACACCACGCACAGCTCCACTGATATGTTTTAACTGCAATCAGGTAGGTCACTTCAGTCGGGATTGTCCGCAGAAAAGGAAAGGTTACAGATATTCTAAAGGGAAATGTCACAATTGTGGTAAACTTGGACATTTGGCCAAAGATTGTTGGAGTAAGGGAGGGGGCGCAGGAAGGCGAGGCCCCCAACAGGTAAAGAAGGGAACACCATTAACCAGGGAAGAGCTGATGGACAGGCTCAGACAGGTACCAGCACCACTGCCACCACCGCCCCAACCTGAGACCCCTCCAACGAGGATATTATCAACAAGCTCCGATTAGCCAGTACACGCTAGGGGTTGCCGGCCCCCGGCGGATGTATGGGATCACAGCTAGGGCATCCAAGGATGTTTATTAGTGCAGTGTTTGGAGGCCGGCACTGCGATATGCTTGTAGACACAGGAGCGTCCGTTTCCATTACCAAGTTAGATTTGCCCCGGACCGGCAGGACTGTAAACATACAAGGAGTGGATGGGGGATATCAGAAAGCAACCCTACGTGAGATGATGTTATTAGAAGTACAGGGAGTAATGCTACCTACTCAGTTTTGCTGCTGTCAGAACACAGAGGGCACCATATTGGGCATCGATACCGTAACAGAGATAGGGGTACTGATAGATCCCCAGCGTAACCGGATAATTTTGGGGGATAAGCAAGGAAACCGAATTAAGTTCGAACACCCGGGACACCAGCATCAACGAGTGGCCAGAATAACCCCAATCCAACCCGAGTGGGAAACAAAGGATGTTTGGGGTAGAATGTGTCAATTATACCCGACTCTGTGGGCACAATACAGGCAAGATTGTGGATTAGCGCAGAGACACCATCCATCAAAATTCCTGGACCCGAACACAAAGCTCACCGACAGTACCCATTAAGACCCGAAGCTGAGGCACCGGTCTGTCAGATAGTGCAGGAATTAGAGAAGCAAGGGGTAGTGAAACAGGTAACAGACTCCACTAATTCACCTGTGTGGCCGGAAAAGAAACCCGACAGGTCTTACCAACTAACTATCGATTACACCGCCCTGAATAAGGTGACTCCCCGAGAACACCCAATAGTGGTAAGTCCGGCCACAATTTTTAATGGCCTGGATCCAGAACATAAGATATTCACCGTGCTGGATATAGCAAATTGATTTTGGGCCATACCTTTAGATAAAGAGTCCCAAAGGAAATTTGCCTTCACCGTAAAGGGAAAACAATACACATGAACCAGAGTACCATAGGGATTCCATAATAGCCCGAGCATATTTCATCGAGTATTGACAGGGATTTTGGAACCAATAGACGTAGGAGAAGGAAGCACCCTTTTGCAGTATGTGGATGATATCCTGATTGCCTCCAGCACAGAACAACAACACGTACTAGCTTTAACTACAGAGCTAGGAGCTCTACAGAGCGCAGGATTAAAATAAATCCTAGGAAAGTGCAGATGGGAAGGAGCGAAGTAACATATGTAGGATACATAATATCACAAGGGAAGAGACAGATGCCCGAGGACAGAAAGGAGGCAATTCAATCAATGCCCAGGCCAGGAACCATGAAAGGGGTCAGGCAGGTACTAGGGCTATTCAACCACTGCAGAAATGTTATTCCCCAATATGCCAAGATGGCCCAACCTATACAGGACCTGGTTAAAGGGGGAAACCCTCCCAAGAGCCCGTAAACTGGGGCCCAGATCAAGAAACTGCATTTGTGTGGTTAAAACAAGCTCTCACAAGTACTCCAGTCTTGGGACTACCAGACCAGAATAGGCCCTTTCACATCTATACCTACCATAGTAACAATCATTATAACACGTAGTGACTCAATTACATGGGGACAGTCATAGTCCAGTGGCATATTACTCAGGTAAACCGCAACCCGTAGCCGCAGGACTGTCCAGGTGCGTTGCTGCCCTATACTGTGCGGCAAGGGCCATCAGTGTTAGTGAACCAATAATAATGTCAGGACTCATTACTCTACATACCTAGCATACCTTAGTAGAATTACTGAACACTGGAAGGCTAAAAACGGTATCCGATGCACGAAGGGCAGGGTGGGAAGCAATGCTCTTACCCCCCAATGGGACGGTAACAATAATAAAAGACAACTGTAACAAACCTGCAGGGTGGATCATTACGGAGGGAGAGGAGCATCAGTGTAGCCCAACAGGAGAAGACAAGGGAAGTAGTCAGGCAAGTGAAACCCCGCTTGAGGAGGCAGACATGGATCTATATGTAGATGGATCTCGGTGCTATATCAATGGGACACCACGGACGGGATGGGTCGTGGTAGATAGCAGCGGACAGGTTAGAAGGGAAGGACGGTTAGAAGGGGGCCTATCAGCTCAAGTGGCTGAATTAGTGGCTCTCACTGAGGCTCTGAGGCTGGCTAGGGGAAAAAGAGTAAACATCTATACAGACAGTCGGTATGGTTTTGGAGTAGTGCGTGATTATATGATAGCCTGGAGCAGACGGGGATACATGACCTCAGGAGGAGAGCCAATTAAACATGAGGAGATTGTTAAACACCTAGTGGAAACCTCCCTCCTACCCCAGGAGTGTGCGATAATAAAGGTCAAAGTGCACATAAAAATTAATGATCAGTATCAACAGGGGAATGCATGGGCAGACGAGGCAGCCAAGTGAGTGGCAGAGATGGGTACAGTGGCCGAGGAAGGCCAGGTCGGAGCATGTACAATCGGGCCTGAGGAAATAAACATGGTTAAGGTACAGGGAGAAGCCACTCCACAGGAAAAGGAGGGGTGGAAGCAGAGAGGGGCCCAACAAGGGAGCAACGGGATATGGAAGAATGATGGGAATGTGGTGGCCCCGGAATGCATCCAGGGAAGCCTATTACATTTATACCATGTGTATGTCCATACAGGTAGAACCAACATGATAAGCTCAATGTCCAGATGCTGGTGGTGGAAGGGAATGGGTCGAGATATAGAGGACCACTGTAGAAGGTGCGTGATATGTGCAAAATACAACCCATGGGGGAAAGTAAAGGTCAGAATGGGACATCAGCCCTGACCGAAAGGACCCTGGGAAAACTTGCAGATAGATGTCGAGGGCAGGCGCCATCAATAAAGCATGTACCATGATCACGCAAATTTGTCACGTGATATTGAAGCCAATGATCCTGTATTTGTACTCAACTATGGACATGGTCCCAAATGGCTTGCTGGCACTGTCATAGCCAAAGAAGGGAGTAGAGTGTTTCAGATCAAACTCGCAAATGGACTAACTTGCAGAAAGCATTTCGACCAAACCAAACTGCGATTCATAGACAGCCATGAGCAAAACCTGAAGAGGACACAACCAGCTTCGACTCTCCGACACACACCCAAGTGGCAACCGACATCACGGTTGACCAGGAAGCTGAACTCATCATCCCCAGCAGCCCAGCAAGGTCAGCTATGCAACAGCCCAGCGAAGGCCCAACCAACTCACCTGCACCTGCATTTGTACCGAAACGATCGACTAGGGAGTGGAAAGCCCCAGATCGTCTCACCCTGTAAACAAGTGAACTATTGACTTTGGGAGGGAGTGATGTTATATATGCAATACTATGTAAGCAGCATTCTACCGCCACCAGAGGGCGTATCTGTTGGAGTCCCAAGGCATCCCAGCATGCCTTGCGAGCAATGTATATAAGCAGGCCTCAGGCCTCCCATGCTGTACAAGCACTCTGGAGTTGGAATAAAGAGATTAATGCCACACTTACTCACTTCTACAGTACTCAGTTACATTGCTTTATTCGAGACATAACAAGTTTATTAAAGAATCAAAAACACTGATGGTGATGGACGGAGCAACAGAAGACTTAAATAAAAGACATAAAACAATGTAACGAGGAAATGAAACAACATTGGGGATGGGCCAGTAATATGGGACCAATAATTAGTGGGAATAAGACCAGGGTGTGTTTTATAATCAGGAGGGACAGAGATACTGTACCCGGGGGAAGGGGGTGCAGATTTCACTCAACATCTATGAATGGTGATGGAGGGATATCTCCCGAGATAGACCCACCAACATGGCCCCACCCACTACTTTAACACAGTGAGGCACAACCAGAGCCCCGACCATCACACCCCCAACGTCACAAACGTGTCCAACTATGAACGCTGGGGCAAAAGGGGGATTGATTAATCAGACCAAGGATAATATACACTTCGGGGTACGACAGCGAATAATTACTGTATTCCTAAATTTAAACACTATAACCACCCTCAACTTCTGCAGGTTAAACACTATAAGCCTGTATAGAAACCTGACCCTGTGAGCACGTAAGGCCTGGAATCAAAAACCATGAAGTTTAACGTGAAAAGAGGGTCATGTAAAAAATGGGACTGAGGAAAAAGAGGGATACTAGAAATGGTACGTGGCGGGATACACGGAATGATACACGGCGGGAGTTGCGACGGTGAACACTATAGACCGACACACGATAGATAATCGAGTTAACGTTCTAACACGAACCTTACAGGGATTTCTGGAAAAGGATGAGGATAATGAAAAGTTACAGGCACAACTGGGTAATGGCGCAGAAAGGGAATTATTACAAGTGGCCCACACATTGCGAGACCACGCCAGAACTATAAATGAATTGAGGATCTTAAGTAAAACCATACAGACAGAACTAGTATGTACAGGATATGGAGCATGTTTGCTCAATGGAATACAACATAACCGAGAGCAGCTTCAGAATGGAAACGTGCCGGATTGGATAACACTTGATGTATTTACCAACTGGAACTTGGACAAAAACATGACTCATGCCTGTGAGGTGCAGAGAAACATTCATGCTTGGGTCCCAAAGGTCAGATGTGCAACCGGGCATTTGAATATACTCGGTTTTGTATTAACTATACCACAGTATGATGTGACAAAGGGAGATCCTCGAAACTAAACAATGCAGGAGAAATAAGAAATCAAACTCGCGTGCGGTCCCATAACAAACCCGAAATGTAACTGAAGAGAACAACAGTACTAAGAGTCTCAGCATAGATGATTGTTATAAAAATAACCAAGTTGCTTTATGTCGAGATCCACTACTAATGATCAAAGATGACTGTGGATATAACCAAGTGGACGGGTGCACCTTGAGTATCACCCCGCTAACACAGGAATATTAAATTATCGCTGTTCCACGAGGAAATGGAGTTTGATGTGTGAGCACCATGGCAACTGAAATGAAGAAAGGAACACCTCATTATGGATATGACTTCCGCTTTACTCCGCTTGACGAGACAGATATAAATGGGTTTATTATAACCCCTGAACTAAAGGAGGAACGATCGATGGAACAATGATAGACATTCCCTGGGGAGGTTATGTGAAGGCCATCGGGCAGAAGGAAAACCGGTACTCGAACTGAATGAGGAACAAACTCGACTGAATTGGACTCCATTCAACAATATAAAGGATACCCGAGGTGGGCTGTAAATTCGGCAGAATAGAGAAGACCCCAAGTGAGGAAACATAGAAGAAACAGAGGATACCCCAGGCAGGGCATAATTCGAAAACCCAGAAAATGTTGGCTAAGAAGGACTTATATACGAACTATACTGCACTAAATGTACTGGTTGTAGTGCAAGGGAGCTCATCTTGCTAGTATTATTCTTTAAAAAGATGTAACCAACGTAAGAGGCAGGTCCTAACCCGTACAATAGTTAAACATTGAATAAAGGGAAATCGGACAGTCCGTCATAAAGGACTTACTTAGTATAACCTTGATGGGAAAGCCAACAGGTAGATCCTGCAGCTTGGGAAGTAGCACTACCCAAGCGAAAGGACAACCCTGGAAGCTCACCCGTGAGGTATTAATTGGGAAGTGGCCTATCCTGGGTGTATACCATAAGGGGGGAATTGTAAGGGATAAATTGTAAGGTTGCAAATAGGGGGTCAGAATTAGGCTGAAGGTAGTGAACTTATAAATTGCCTATGTATGTAACACTTGCTTGTATAGGTATAGCACACTTATACACATTAAACTATAGCTTAACCTTCGTAACTCTTAAACAGCCGAAGTCAGCAGTTTTGTTTAAAAGTCCTTGAGGAAGAGATAAGGAAGCCAGTACAGCCACACTAGGTGTTGGATAGACTGGGGTAGAGGCCAAAATGGAACAAAACATTGATGAGCGATGGACAGTTGCATGTACCACTCAGAGCCCGTCTGATAAGAGTCGACAAATCAATGTAACTTCGCTGATAACAATAGACCTATCGATGATTTGTAGGAGAATAGCTCCTCTCCAAAACCTTTATAAATTACGCTTGAAACCTCTTGTATTTGGGAGGTTCCACGACTGAACCTTCCCGTGCATGCTCGTAATATAACCGGTAAACCTGAGGTTTCGTTTCTTTACTTCCGTGGTCGTTATATATTGGGAAGCTGGGCGAGGTGTCAATTAACTATATCAGTTCGTCCACCTGGAAGGAGAGAAGCCTCCTTTTTACCCTAACACATATAAACCTATGAACACTGACGGAAAGGCAAAGAGCACCCAGCCCAACCAGTCCGCCTCACACAATTGCGACACCCCTTATACTGAAACATTCTACACACCACCCCAACCGGAGCCATGTGATCTCCTGGAGTGCAAAAACCAGATAAAAACCCAGGCCAATTTAGGGATAAAAAATCTGGGAAAATTCCTCTCCGACCCATCCAGGTGATCGAAACTAGTCCAGGAGATCACCCTGGCTGTATTCTATTCCCTGCAGTACGTACCATTATAGCTGCAGCGTCCAACAATAGATATCCAGTCTAATCCCAATGACCAGCTCTAGGTACGTCACCCTGCAGGTTACGGCACTTTAAGTGCCCATCCAACCTTCTCTTAAAAGTGGAGTGTTTCTGCATCCACCACTCTTCCAGGCAGCGAGTTCCAGCTCCCCACAATCCTCTGCATAAAGAAGCCCCCCATCAAATTGCCTCTAAAGTTTAAAACAATGCCCCCTCATAATAGACCCCTCGACCAATCGAAATAGACCCTTATTATCCACTCTGTCCAGGCCCCTCAATATTTTGTACACCTCGATGAGGCCTCCTCTCAACCTACTCTGTTCCAATGAGAACAAACCCAGCCTATCCAATCTGTCCTCATAACTAAGATTCTCCATTCCAGACAGCATCCTAGTAAATCTCCTCTGCACCCTCTCTAATGCAATCTCGTCCTTCCGACAATACGACGAGCGGAACTGCATGCAGTACTCCAGCTGTGGCCAAACCAAAGTATAAAACAATTTAAGCATAACCACCTTGCTCTTATATGCAATGCCTCGGCCAATAAAGGCAAGCATTCCATATACTTTCTGAACCACATTATCCATCTGGCCTGCTACTTTCAGGGATCTGTGGACAAGCACTCCAAGGTCACTTTGTTCATCTACACTATTAAGTGGCCTACCGCTTAATGTGTCTACCCTTTCTTATTAGCCCTCCTAAAGTGCATCACCTCACACTTCTCTGAATTAAATTCCATTTGATACTGCTGCTGCCCAAGACTTTCCTCATCATTATCAACCATAGACATGCTGACTTACCCCACACCGAGTCTGAAAGTGTACAATGTCCTATTATACCGTTCACACCCTGAGCCTGCTGAAATGACAAGTGAACTCATCCATGTCCATTGGCCTTGATGCCCATTCCTCCTGAATGTCGCAGCATTACTTCAAGAGCCTGATGGCTGTAGCCCAAATGCCTGGAGGACACTGTGCCCCAAGACCACCATCTCTTGTTCAGATGCTGCGACAAAGGAGAACTGTGGAAACATTACTGGCCAAGTGATAGACATCATAAATGCTGAACTGGAGACATATCTTCATCAGTTGAGCCTTCTGGATGACTATCTCTCACTCTCAGTGTGGATGGTGACCAGTATGCTCACTAGTAGATAGTTCCTCTGATGGTCAAACATAGAAACATAGAAACATAGAAATTTACAGCGTAGAAGAAGACCATTTCGGCCCATCGTGTCCGCGCCGGCTGACAAAGAGCCGCACCATCTTGGTCAGCAGCCCTAAAGGTTACATATAAACCTATGAACAATGACAGAAAGGCAAAGAGTACCCAGCCCAACCAGTTCGCCTCACACAACTGCGACTCCCATTATACTGAAAACATCTACACTCCACCCCAACCAGAGCGATGTGATCTCCTGCAAGAGGCAAAAACCAGATAAAAACCCAGGCCAATATAGGGAGAAAAAATCTGGGAAAATTCTTCTCCGACCCATACAGGCGGTCGACACTTGTCCAGGAGATCACACCGTGGCCATATTCTATTCCCTGAAGTACTTACCATTATATCTGCGCCGTCCAACAAACGGTCATCCAGTCTAACTCCAATTACCAGCTCTACGTCCGTAACCCCGCAGGTTACAGCACTTTAAGTGACAATCCAAATATCTCTTAAAAGTGCTGGAGGTTTCTGCATCCACCGCTCTTCCAGGCAGTGAGTGCCAGATCTCCACAAACCTCTGCATAAAGAAGCCCCCCCTCAAATACCCTCTAAACCTTCCACCAACCACCTTAAAACTATGCCCCCTCGTATTAGACCACTCCACCAATGGAAATAGACCCTTACTATCCACTATGTCCAGGCCCCTCAATATTTTGTACACCTCAATGAGTTCTCCTCTCAACCTCCTCTGTTCCAATGAGAACAAGCCCAGTCTATCCAATTGTCCTCATAATTAAGATTCACGATTCCAGGCAGCATCCCTTTAAATCTCCTCTGCACCCTCTCCAGTGCAATCACGTCCTTCCTATAATACGGCGACCAAAACTGCGCTCAGTACTCCAGCTGTGGTCTCACCAAAGTATTGTACAATTTAAGCATAACCTCCCTGCTCTTATATTCCATAAAGACAAGCATTCCGTATGCCTTCTTAACCATCTTATCCATCTGGCCTGCTACTTTCAGGGATCTGTGGACAAGCACTCCAAGGTCTCTTTGTTTATCTACACTATTAAGTGGCTTACTGCTTAAAGTATCTACCATTTCCTTATTAGCCCTCCCAAAGTGCATCACCTCACACTCTCTGAATGAAATTCCATTTTCTACTGCTCTGCCCACCTGACCACTAGATTGATATCCTCCTACAGCCCATGACTTTCCTCTTCATTTTCAACCATAGACATGCTGACTTATCCCGCACTGAGTCTGAAAGTGTACAATGTCCTATTACACCGTTCACACCCCGAGCCTGCTGAAATGACAAGTGAACTCACCCATGTCCACTGGCCAGGAGCCCATTCCTCCTGAATGTCGCAGCATTACCTGAAGAGCCTGATGGCTGTAGCCCAAATGCCTGGAGGACACTGTGCCCCAAGACCACCATCTCTTGTTCAGATGCTGTGACAAAGGACAACTGTGGAAACATTCCTGGCCGAGAGATAGACATCAAGAATGCTCAACTGGAGACATATCTTCATCTGTTGAGCCTTCTGGATGAATATCTCTCACTCTCAGTGTGGATGGTGACCAGTAGTTCCTCTGATGGTCAAACATAGAAACATAGAAACATAGAAACATAGAAACATAGAAACATAGGAATTTACAGCGCAAAAGGAGGCCATTTCGGCCCACCGTGTCCGCGCCGCCCGACAAAGAGCCGCACGGCCCTTGGTCAGCAGCCCTCAAGGTTACATATTGTAAGGGATAAATTGTAAGGTTGCAAATAGGTGGTCAGAATTAAACTGAAGGAAGTGAACTTATAAATTGCCGATGTATGTAACACTTGCTTTTTAGGTATAGTACACTTATGTACATTAAACTATAGCTTAACCTGAGTAATACTTAAACAGCCAAAGTCAGCAGTTTTATTTAATAGAATAGAGAATAGAAAGCCAGTACACACTAGGTGTCGGATAGTCTGGGGTAGAGGGCAAAACATAGAAACATAAAAACTTAGAAATTAGGTGCAGGAGCAGGCCATTCGGCCCTTCGAGCCTGCACCGCCATTCAATAAGATCATGGCTGATCATTCAACCTCAGCATCCCTTTCCTGCTTTCTCTCCATGCTCCTTGGTCCCTTTGGCCGTAAGGAACAAAACAATGATGAGAGATGGACAGTTGCATGTACCACTCAGAGCCCGTCTGATAAGAGTCGACAAATCAATGTAACTTCGCTGATTACAATAGACCTATTGAAGATTTTGTGGGAGGATTGCTCCTCTCCTAAACCTGTATAATTTATGCTTGAAAACTCTTGTATTTCGGAGGTTCCACGACTGAACCTTCTCTTGCATTGCTCGTAATAAAACCAGTAAACCTGAGGTTTTGTTTGTTTACTTCCTTGGTTGTTATACCGAGGTATCGATGAACTATATCAGTTAGTCCACCTTGAGGGAGAGAAGCCTCCTTTTTACCCCACGAACAGGATGCAGACCCTCTGACCTGGATGATGTGACCTGAATGACAGTGAATATGTTTTGTACCACCTGCAGCTGTAGCATTGACGGGGAAGGAGGTAATCTGCATAAAGAATTAGAAGGGGTAATCTGTAGAACAAGTTATAGCGAACCACGGAAGGACGAAAACCAAGGGTGGGATAGGTGTATTGCCTGAAAAAGAAGGACTACAACCTAAGGGGGAGAGGACCCAGCGATCGTTGGAGGAAAAGTAAGGTGTATGTCCCGAAGTGTGACACGGTAATAACACGGAGAAGCCGGTATTGATCGTGTGCTGCGCAAACAAAGAAGGAATACAACCTAAAAAGTGGGGTTATACCCCAGGATCCTCGGGAAACTGGCCAGTGGGATAAAATGCCGGCTGAGAAAAATGGAAAATTATTAAATGAAAAGAAAAATGCTGGAAAAACACGTTGAATTTACAAAGGACAGCGTGTTTTTATCAAAAGATAAAAATGCGACCTTGAAAGCTGCAGCTGCTGGAAAGAGAAACAGAGATGTTTAGGAAAATGGACTGGAGGAAGATCATCAAAATACAAAACCTCATTTGAAGAAAGGAGATTTAAATTGTCTGTGAAAAAGATATTGGTTTAAATATAAAAAATTACGAGTTAAACCTGACACAGCTTTGTGCTGAGAGAGAGAAACAAAGATGTTCAACGATGGACTAGAGGAAGTCATCAAAAAAAAATTAAGTTCGGATTCAAAAGGGGAAAAAAAATCCAAGTTATGTGACTCAGCAAAGGAAGGAAAAAAAACTGGGAATTAGAGAATTCTTTAAAAAGATGGAACCGGCACGGAAGTTTAGATTTTGTGCCGAGAGAAATAAAACACAAGATTTGCTCAGTGAACGGGGCCGTAAAAACAAAATGCTGGAATGTATATAGCTTGTGGGAAAATTGGATTTCAGGAAACAAAATAGCTATTAAAAATGTGTGGTCTCGTCTTAAATCAATGAAACAATCTTTGCCAAGTACTTGAATTGGAAGTTTAGAGAAATTGGAGTTTAATCTAAAATGCTGACTTTCCCAATGAGAAGGTTTTATTATGACAACTTTACTAATGATTTCTGCTGTTTTGACGGATTCCTAATTTCTAAGCAAGTTTTGAAGGAACAAAGATTTGGGAAAAAATTTTCGGATGATTACGCGAAGTCACGTAATGACGTCAGGCCTTCTTGCAAACCTGTAAAGGAGTTAACCCTTTCCATTGAGAGCTGTTTTATATTGGACATTATTAATTTGGATTTCTTAATGAAAGAAAGAAGACTCACCTGAGAGACAGAGGAAATGGTGGGATAGCCAGAATAAAAATAAAAATGTAATAATACTCACCAGAGGCCAGATAGATACTCAAACAAAACAAATTCAAGAGTTGGAAGCTAAGATAAATAAGCTGGAAGAGATAAAGACAAGACCAGACGGAAAGTGCAGTGCACAGCCAGTGCACCATCACCTACGGTAATAGAGCCAATGTACCCCACGGTGGGTAAGTGTAGTCCACAAACCCACCCTAACAGTAAACCAGACTGGGATAACGAGTGCGGAGTAGAGTGGGCCCCGGCACATGATAATGGCTATTTATCAGCAGCACCGATACGCACTACCACCATTCCCTCCAAGGGACGTAGTGCAGCACACATTACCATACAGGAGGTACCCCTCAGCCCACAGGAGAGACAAATTCGATTGAATATGTTCCCAACCCCGAAGGCAAATAGTAGGAATACAGAATTCTGGCAAAAGATTGGAGTAGAATACTGAATGTGATTCAGAAGGCAGGGAAAGGGTAGGGGAGCACGTGGAATGAAAGTGGATTGAATACAAAAACCATTCTGGGGCTGATGACCCTGACAGAAATGTGCAGCATCCTTGAAAACGTTTAAAGACGGACTAGGAGAGGCAAATCAAAAGATAGTATTTAAGATAGGAGATGATTAGGATTAAACTTTGGAATGGGTAGAACATGTAGCGGAGTTAAAGTTAGAACAAAGGGAGAAAATAGCAAAAATAGCAGCAACAGCGGTAGCAGCAGAGATGAAGGAGGAGGAGACACACCCCGCACAGCTCCACTGATATGTTTTAACTGCAATCAGGGAGGTCACTTCAGTCGGGATTGTCCGCAGAAAAGGAAAGGTTACAGAAGTTCGAATGGGAAATGTCACAATTGTGGTAAACTTGGACATTTGACCAAAGATTGTTGGAGTAAGGGGGAGGCGCAGGAAGGCGAGGCCCCCAACAGGTAAAGAAGGGAACACCATTAACCAGGGAAGAGCTGATGGACAGGCTCAGACAGGTACCAGCACCACTGCCACCACCGCCCCAACCTGAGACCCCTCCAACGAGGATATTATCAACAAGGTCCGATTAGCCAGTACACGCTAGGGGTTGCCGGCCCCCGGTGGATGTATGGGATCACAGCTAGGGCATCCAAGGATGTTTATTCGTGCAGTGTTTGGAGGCCGGCACTGCGATATGCTTGTAGACACAGGAGCGTCCGTTTCCATTACCAAGTTAGATTTGCCCCGGATCGGCAGGACAGTAAACATACAAGCAGTGGGTGGGGGATATCAGAAAGCAACCCGACGTGAGATGGTGTTATCAGAAGTACAGGGAGTAATGTTACCTACTCAGTTTTGCTGCTGTCAGAACACAGAGGGCACCATATTGGGCATCGATACCGTAACGGAGATAGGGGTACTGATAGATCCCCAGCGTAACCGGATAATTTGGGGGGATAAGCAAGGAAACCGAATTAAGTTCGAACACCCGGGACACCAGCATCAACGAGTGGCTGGAATAACCCCAATCCAACCCGAGTGGGAAACAAAGGATGTTTGGGGTAGAATGTGTCAATTATACCCGACTCTGTGGGCACAATACAGGCAAGATTGTGGATTAGCAGAGACACCACCCATCAAAATTCCTGGACCCGAACACAAAGCTCACCGACTGTACCCATTAAGACCCGAAGCTGAGGCACCGGTCTGTCAGATAGTGCAGGAATTAGAGAAGCAAGGGGGAGTGAAACAGGTAATAGCCTCCACTAATTCACCTGTGTGGCCGGTAAAGAAACCTGACAGGTTTTACCGACTTACTATCGATTACACCGCCCTGAATAAGGTGACTCCCCGAGAACACCCAATAGTGGTAAGTCCGGCCACAATTTTTAATGGCCTGGATCCAGAACATAAGATATTCACCGTGCTGGATATAGCAAATTGATTTTGGGCCATACATTTAGACAAAGAGTCCCAAAGGAAATTTGCCTTCACCGTAAAGGGAAAACAATACACATGGACCAGAGTGCAATAGGGATTCCATAATAGCCCGAGCATATTTCATCGAGTATTGTCAGGGATTTTGGAACCAATAGACGTAGGAGAAGGAAGCACCCTTTTACAGTATGTGGATGATATCCTGATTGTCTCCAGCACAGAACAACAACACGTACTAGCTTTAACTACAGTGCTAGGAGCTCTACAGAGCGCAGAATTAAAATAAATCCCAGGAAAGTGCAGGTGGGAAGGAGCGAAGTAACATATGTAGGATACATAATATCACAAGGGAAGAGACAGATGCCCGAGGACAGAAAGGAGGCAATTCAATCAATGCCCAGGCCAGGAACCATGAAACGGGTCAGGCAGGTATTAGGGCCATTCAACCACTGCAGAAATTTTATTCCCCAATATGCCGAGATGGCCCAACCTATACAGGACCTGGTCAAAGGGGGAAACCCTCCCAATAGCCCGTAAACTGGGGCCCAGATCAGGAAACTGCATTTGTGTGGTTAAAACAAGCTGTCACAAGTACTCCAGTCTTGGGACTACCAGACCAGAATAGGCCCTTTCACATCTATACCTACCATAGTAACAATCATTATAACACGTAGTGACTCAATTACATGGGGACAGGCATAGACCAGTGGCATATTGCTCAGGTAAACCGCAACCCGTAGCCGCAGGACTGTCCAGGTCCATTGCTGCCCTAGACGGTGCGGCAAGGGCCATCAGATTTAGTGAACCAATAATAATGTCAGGACTCATTATCCTACATACCCAGCATACCTTAGTAGAATTACTTAACACAGGAAGGCTAAAAACGGTATCCGATGCACGAAGGGCAGGGTGGGAAGCAATGCTCTTACCCCCAATGGGACAGTAACAATAATAAAAGACAACTGTAACAACCCTGCAGGGTGGATCATTACAGAGGGAGAGGAGCATCAGTGTAGCCTAACAGGAGAAGACAAGGGAAGTAGTCAGGCACGTGAAACCCCGCTTGAGGAAGAAGACATGGATCTATATGTAGATGGGTCTTGGCGCTATATCAAAGGGACACCACGGACGGGATGGGTCATGGTAGATAGCAGCGGACAGGTTAGAAGGGAAGGACGGTTAGAAGGGGGCCTATCAGCTCAAGTGGCTGAATTAGTGGCTCTCACTGAGGCTCTGAGGCTGGCTAGGGGACACCAGCATCAACGAGTGGCCGGAATAACCCCAATCCAACCCGAGTGGGAAACAAAGGATGTTTGGGGTAGAATGTGTCAATTATACCCGACTCTGTGGGCACAATACAGGCAAGATTGTGGATTAGCAGAGACACCACCCATCAAAATTCCTGGACCCGAACACAAAGTTCACCGACAGTACCCATTAAGACCCGAAGCTGTCAGATAGTGCAGGAATTAGAGAAGCAAGGGGGAGTGAAACAGGTAATAGCCTCCACTAATTCACCTGTGTGGCCGGTAAAGAAACCCGACAGGTCTTACCGACTTACTATCGATTACACCGCCCTGAATAAGGTGACTCCCCGAGAACACCCAATAGTGGTAAGTCCGGCCACAATTTTTAATGGCCTGGATCCAGAACATAAGATATTCACCGTGCTGGATATAGCAAATTGATTTTGGGCCATACATTTAGACAAAGAGTCGCAAAGGAAATTTGCCTTCACCGTAAAGGGAAAACAATACACATGGACCAGAGTGCAATAGGGATTCCATAATAGCCCGAGCATATTTCATCGAGTATTGTCAGGGATTTTGGAGCGAATAGACATAGGAGAAGGAAGCACCCTTTTGCAGTATGTGGATGATATCCTGATTGTCTCCAGCACAGAACAACAACACGTACTGGCTTTAACTACGGAGCTAGGAGCTCTACAGAGCGCAGAATTAAAATAAATCCCAGGAAAGTGCAGGTGGGAAGGAGCGAAGTAACATATGTAGGATACATAATATCACAAGGGAAGAGACAGATGCCCGAGGACAGAAAGGAGGCAATTCAATCAATGCCCAGGCCAGGAACCATGAAAGGGGTCAGGCAGGTACGAGGGCTATTCAACCACTGCAGAAATTTTATTCCCCAATATGCCAAGATGGCCCAACCTATACAGGAACTGGTCAAAGGGGGAAACCCTCCCAAGAGCCCGTAAACTGGGGCCCAGATCAAGAAGCTGCATTTGTTTGGTTAAAACAAGCTCTCATAAGTACTCCAGCCTTGGGACTACCAGACCAGAATAGGTCCTTTCACATCTATACCTACCATAGTAACAATCATTATAACACGTAGTGACTCAATTACGTGGGGACAGGCATAGTCCATTGGCATATTACTCAGGTAAACCGCAACCCGTAGCTGCAGGACTGTCCAGGTGCATTGCTGCCCTAGACTGTGCGGCAAGGGCCATCAGAGTTAGTGAACCAATAATAATGTCAGGACGCATTACTCTACATACCCAGCATACCTTAGTAGAATTACTTAACACAGGAAGGCTAAAAACGGTATCCGATGCACGAAGGGCAGGGTGGGAAGCAATGCTCTTACCCCCCAATGGGACGGTAACAATAATAAAAGACAACAGTAACAACCCTGCAGGGTGGATCATTACGGAGGGAGAGGAGCATCAGTGTAGCCCAACAGGAGAAGACGAGGGAAGTAGTCAGGCTAGTGAAATCCCGCTTGAGGAGGCAGACATGGATCTAGATGTAGATGGATCTTGGCGCTATATCAATGGGACACCACGGACGGGGTGGGTCGTGGTAGATAGCAGCAGACAGGTTAGAAGGGAAGGACGGTTAGAAAGGGGCCTATCGGCTCAAGTGGCTGAATTAGTGGCTCTCACTGAGGCTCTGAGGCTGGCTAGGGGAAAAACAGTAAACATCTACACAGACAGTCGGTATGGTTTTGGAGTAGTGCGTGATTATATGATAGCCTGGAGCAGACGGGGATACATGACCTCAGGAGGAGAGCCAATTAAACATGAGGAGATTGTTAAACACCGAGTGGAAGCCTCCCTCCTACCCCAGGAGTGTGCGATAATAAAGGTCAAAGCACACATAAAAATTAATGATCAGTATCAACAGGGGAATGCATGGGCAGACGAGGCAGCCAAGTGGGTGGCAGAGATGGGTACAGTGGCCGGGGAAGCCCAGGTCGGAGCATGTACAATCGGGCCTGAGGAAATAAACATGCTTAAGGTACAGGGAGAAGCCACTCCACAGGAAAAGGAGGGGTGGAAGCAGAGAGGGGCCCAACAAGGGAGCAACGGGATATGGAAGAATGATGGGAATGTGGTGGCCCCGGAATGCATCCAGGGGAGCCTATTAAATTCATATCATGTGTATGTCCATAAAGGTAGAACCAACATGATAAGCTCAATGTCCAGACGCTGATGGTGGAAGGGAATGGGTCGAGATATAGAGGACCACTGTAGAAGGTGCGTGATATGCACAAAATACAACCCATGGGGGAAAGTAAAGATCAGAATGGGACATCAGCCCTGACCGAAAGGACCCTGGGAAAACTCGCAGATAGATGTCGAGGGCAGGCGCCATCAATAAAGCATGTACCATGATCGCGCAAATTTGTCATGTGATATTGAAGCCAATGATCCTGTATTTGGACTCAACTATGGACATGGTCCCAAATGGCTTGCTGGCACTGTCATAGCCAAAGAAGGGAGTAGAGTGTTTCAGATCAAACTCGCAAATGGACTAACTTGCAGAAAGCATTTAGACCAAACCAAACTGCGATTCATAGACAGCCACGAGCAAAACCTGAAGAGGACACAACCAGCTTCGACTCTCCGACACACACCCAAGTGGCAACCGACATCACGGTTGACCATGAAGCTGAACTCATCATCCCCAGCAGCCCAGCAAGGTCAGCTGTGCAACAGCCCAGAGAAGGCCCAACCAACTCACCTGCACCTGCATTTGTACCGAAACGATCGACGAGGGAGCGGAAAGCCCCAGATCGTCTCACCCTGTAAACAAGTGAACTATTGATTTTGGGAGGGAGTGATGTTATATATGCAACACTATGTAACCAGCATTCTACCGCCACCAGAGGGCATATCTTTTGGAGTCGCAAGGGATCCCAGTATCCCTTGGGAGCACTGTATATAATCAGGCCTCCCATGCTGTACCAGCACTCTGGAGTTGGAATAAAGAGATTAATGTCACACTTACTCACGTTTACAGTACTCATTTCATTGCTTTATTCGAGACATAACAAGTTTATTGAAGAATCAAAAACACTGATGGTGACGGACGGAGCAACAGTAGACTTAAATAACAGCCATAAAACAATGTAATGAGGAAATGAAACAACATTGTGGATGGGCCAGTAATATGGGACCAATAATTTGTGGGAATAAGACCATGGTGTGTTTTATAATCAGGAGGGACAGAGATACTGTAGCCGAGGGAAGGGGGTGCAGATTTCACTCAACATCTATGAATGGTGATGGAGGGATATCTCCCGAGATAGACCCACCAACATGGCCCCACCCACTACTTTAACAACAGTGAGTACTACCAGAGCCCCGACCATCACACCCCCAACGTCACAAACGTGTCCAACTATGAACGCTGGGGCAAAAGGGGGATTGATAAGGCAGACCAAGGATAATATACACTTCGGGGTACGACAGCGAATAATTACTGTATTCCTAAATTTAAACACTATAACCACCCTCAACTTCTGTGGGTTAAACACTATAAGCCTGTATAGAAACCTGACCCTGTGAGCACGTAAGGCCTGGAATCAAAAACCATGAAGTTTAACGTGGAAAGAGGGTCATGTAAAAAATGGGACTGAGGAAAAAGAGGAATACTCGAAATGGTACGCGGTGGGATACACGGAAGGATACATGGCGGGTGTTACGACGGTAAACACTATAGACCTACACACGATAGATAATTGAGTTAACGTTCTAACACGAACCTCACAGTGATTTCTGGAAAAGGATGAGGATAATGAAAAGTTACAGGCACAACTGGGTAATGGCGCAGAAAGGGAATTATTACAAGTGGCCCACACATTGCGAGACCACGCCAGAACTATAAATGAATCGAGGATCTTAAGTAAAACCATACAGACAGAACTAGTATGTACAGGATATGGAGCATGTTTGCTCAATGGAATACAACATAACCTGGAGCAGCTTCAGAATGGAAAGGTGTCGGATTGGATAACACTTGATGTATTTACCAACTGGAACTTGGCCAAAAACATGACTCATGTCTGCGAGGTGCAGAGAAACAGTCATGCTTGGGACCCAAAGGCCAGATGTATAACTGGACATTTGAATATAATTGATTTTGTATTAACTACACCACAGTATGATGTGACAAAGGGAGATCCTCTATACCAAATATGCAGGAGAAATAAGAAATCAAACTCGCGTGCGGTCCCATGACAAACCCGAAATGTAACTGAAGAGAACAACAGTACTCAGAGTCTCAGCACAGATGATTGTTGTAAAAATAACCAAGTTGCTTTATGTAGAGATCCACTATGAATGATCAAAGATGACTGTGGATATAACCATGTGGACGGGTGCACCTTGAATATCACCCCGCTAACACAGGACTATTAAATTATTGCTGTTCCACGAGGAAATGGAGATTGATGTGTGAGCACCACAGCAACTGAAATGAAGAAAGGAACACCTCATTATGGATATGACTTCCGCTTTACGAGACAGAAATAAACGGGTTTATTATAACCCCTGAACTAAAGGAGGAACGATCGATGGGACAATGATGGACATTCCCTGGGGAGGTTATGTGAAGGCCATTGGGCACAAGGAAAACCGATACTCGAACTGAATGAGGAACAAACTCGACTGAATTGGACACCATTCACCAACATGAAGGATACCCCAGGTGGGCTGTAAATTCGGCAGAATAGAGAAGGCCCCAAGTGGAGGAAACATAGAAGAAACAGAGGATACCCCAGACGGGGCATAATTTGAAAACCGAGAAAATGTTGGCTAAAAAAGACTTATACACGAACTATGCTGCACTAAATATACTGGTTGTAGTGCAAGGGAACTCATCTTGCTGGTATTATTCTTTAAAAAGATGTAACCGACATAAGAGGCAGGTCCTAACCCGTACAATAGTTAAACATTGAATAAAGGGAAATCGTACAGTCCGGCAGAAAGGACTTACTTAGTATAACCTTGATGGGAAAACCAACAGATAGATCCTGCAGCTCGGGAAGTAGCGCTACCCAAGCGAAAGGACAACCCTGGAAGCTCAGCCGTGAGTTATTAATTGGGAAGTGGCCTATCGTGGGCATATACCATAAGGGGGGAAATGTAAGGGATAAATTGTAAGGTTGCAAATAGGGGGTCAGAATTAGGCTGAAGGTAGTGAACTTATAAATTGCCTATGTATGTAACATTTGCTTGTATAGGTATAGCACACTGATACACATTAAACTATAGCTTAACCTTCGTAACACTTAAACAGCCGAAGTCAGCAGTTTTGTTTAAAAGTCCCTGAGGAAGAGATAAGGAAGCCAGTACAGCCACACTAGGCGTTGGATAGACTGGGGTAGAGGGCAAAATGGAACAAAACATTGATGAGAGATGGAATGTTGCATGTACCACTCAGAGCCTGTCCGATAAGAGTCGACAAATCAATGTAACTTCGCTGATAACAATAGACCTATCGATGAGTTGTAGGAGGATAGCTCCTCTCCAAAACGTGTATAAATTATGCTTGAAACCTCTTGTATTTTGGAGGTTCCAGGACTGAACCTTCCCGTGCATGCTCGTAATAAAACTGGTAAACCTGAGGTTTCGTTTCTTTACTTCCGTGGTCGTTATATATTGGGAAGCTGGGCGAGGTGTCAATTAACTGTATCAGTTCATCCATCTGGAAGGAGAGAAGCCTCCTTTTTACCCTCACACAAATAAACCTATCAACACTGACGGAAAGGCAAAGAGCACCCAGCACAACCAGTCCGTCTCACACAACTGCGACACCCCTTATACTGAAACATTCTACAGTCCACCCCAACCGGAGCCATGTGATCTCCTGGAGTGCAAAAACCAGCTCAAAACCCAGGCCAATTTAGGGGTAATAAATCTGGGAAAATTCCTCTCTGACCCATCCAGGCGATCGAAACTAGTCCAGGAGATCACCCTGGCTGTATTCTATTCCCTGCAGTACTTACCATTATATCTGCAGCGTCCAACAATAGATCATCCAGTCTAATCCCAATGACCAGCTCTAGGTACGTAACGCTGCAGGTTACGGCACCTTAAGTGCCCATCCAACCTTCTCTTAAAAGTGGAGAGTGTTTCTGCATCCACCACTCTTCCAGGCAGCGAGTTCCAGATCCCCACAATCCTCTGCATAAAGAAGCCCCCCCGTCAAATCGCCTCTAAACTTTAAAACAATGCCCCCTCATAATAGACCCCTCGACCAATCGAAATAGACCCTTATTATCCACTCTGTCCAGGCCCCTCAATATTTTGTACACCTCGATGAGGTCTCCTCTCAATCTACTCTTTTCCAATGAGAACAAACCCAGCCTATCCAATCTTTCCTCATAACTAAGATTCTCCATTCCAGACAGCATCCTAGTAAATCTCCTCTGCACCCTCTCTAATGCAATCTCGTCCTTCCTACAATACGGTGACCAGAACTGCATGCAGTACTCCAGCTGTGGCCTAACCAAAGTATAAAACAATTTAAGCACAACCACCTTGCTCTTATATTCTATGCCTCGGCCAGTAAAGACAAGTATTCCGTATACTTTCTTAACCACCTTATCCACCTGGCCTGCTACTTTCAGGGATCTGTGGACAAGCACTCCAAGGTCACTTTGTTCGTCTACACTATTAAGTGGCCTACCGCTTAATGTGTATACCCTTTCTTATTAGCCCTCCTAAAGTGCAGCACCTCACACTTCTCTCAATTAAATTCCATTTGATACTGCTCTGCCCATGACTTTCCTCATCATTAACAACCATAGACATGCTGACTTACCCCACACCGAGTCTTAAAGTGTACAATATCCTATTATACCGTTCACACCCTGACCCTGCTGAAATGATAAGTGAACTCATCCATGTCCATTGGCCTTGATGCCCATTCCTCCTGAATGTCGCAGCATTACCTGAAGAGCCTGATGGCTGTAACCCAAATGCCTGGAGGACACTGTGTCCCAAGACCACCATCTCTTGTTCAGATGCTGCGACAAAGGAGAAATGTGGAAACATTACTGGCCGAGTGATAGACATCATAAATGCTGAACTGGAGACATATCTTCATCAGTTGAGCGTTCTGGATGACTATCTCTCACTCTCAGTGTGGATGGTGACCAGTATGCTCACTGGTAGATAGTTCCTCTGATGGTCAAACATAGAAACATAGAAACATAGAAATTTACAGCGTAGAAGAAGGCCATTTCGGCCCATCGTGTCCACGCCGGCTGACAAAGAGCCACACCGTCTTGGTCAGCAGCCCTAAAGGTTACATATAAACCTATGAACAATGACAGAAAGGCAAAGAGCACCCAGCCCAACCAGTTCGCCTCACACAACTGCAACACCCCTGATACAGAAAACTTCTACACTCCACCCGAACTGGAGCCATGTGATCACCTGCAAGAGGCAAAAAACAGATAAAAACCCAGGCCAATTTAGTGATAAAAAAACAGGGTAAATTCTTCTCTGACCCATCCAGGTGATCGACACTAGTCCAGGAGATCACACCGTGGCCGTATTCTATTCCCTGAAGTACTGACCATGATATCTGCGCCGTCCAATAAAAGGTCATCCAGTCTAACTCCAATTACCAGCTCTACGTCCGTAACCCTGCAGGTTACAGAACTTTAAGTGACAATCCAAATATCTCTTAAAAGTGCTGAAGGTTTCTGCATCCACCACTCTTCCAGGCAGCGAGTGCCAGATCCCCACAAAAACTCTGCATAAAGAAGCCCCCCCTCAAATACCCTCTAAACCTTCCACCAACCACCTTAAAACTATGCCCCCTCGTAATAGCCCTCTCCACCAATGGAAATAGACCCTTATTATTCACTATGTCCAGGCCCCTCAATATTTTGTACACCTCAATGAGTTCTCCTCTCAACCTCTTCTGTTCCAATGAGAACAAGCCCAGTCTATCCAATTGTCCTCGTAATTAAGATTCTCGATTCCAGGCAGCATCCCTTTAAATCTCTTCTGCACCCTCTCTAGTGCAATCACGTCCTTCCAATAATACGGCGACCAAAACTGCGCTCAGTCCTCCAGCTGTGGTCTCACCAAAGTATTGTACACTTTAAGCATAACCTCCCTGCTCTTATATTCCATAAAGACAAGCATTCCGTATGCCTTCTAAACCACCTTATCCATCTGGCCTGCTACTTTCAGGGATCTGTGGACAAGCACTCCAAGGTCTCTTTGTTCATCTACACTATTAAGTGGCTTACCCCTTTCCTTATTAGCCCTCCCAAAGTGCATCATCTCACACTCTCTGAATGAAATTCCATTTTCTACTGCTCTGCCCACCTGACCACTAGATTGATATCCTCCTGCAGCCCATGACTTTCCTCTTCATTTTCAACCATAGACATGCTGATTTACCCCACACCGAGTCTGAAAGTGTACAATGTCCTATTATACCGTTCACACCCTGAGCCTGCTGAAATGACAAGTGAACTCATCCATGTCCACTGGCCAGGAGCCCATTCCTCCTGAATGTCGCAGCATTACCTGAAGAGCCTGATGGCTGTGGCCCAAATGCCTGGAGGACACTGTGCCCCAAGACCACCATCTCTTGTTCAGATGCTGCGACAAAGGAGAAATGTAGAAACATTCCTGGCCGAGTGATAGACCATCAAGAATGCTCTACTGGAGACATATCTTCATCTGTTGAACTTCTGGATGAATATCTCTCACTCTCATTGTGGATGGTGACCAGTAGTTCCTCTGATGGTCAAACATAGAAACATAGAAACATAGAAATTTACAGCGCAAAAGGAGGCCATTTCGGCCCACCGTGTCCGCGCCGCCCGACAAAGAGCCGCACGGCCCTTGGTCAGCAGCCCTCAAGGTTACATATTGTAAGGGATAAATTGTAAGGTTGCAAATAGGTGGTCAGAATTAAACTGAAGGTAGTGAACTTATTAATTGCCGATGTATGTCACACTTGCTTTTTAGGTATAGTACACTTATGTACATTAAACTATAGCTTAACCTGAGTAATACTTAAACAGCCAAAGTCAGCAGTTTTATTTAAAGTCCCTGAGGAAGAGAGAATAGGAAGCCTGTACATCCACACTAAGTGTCGGATAGTCTGGGGTAGAGGGCAAAACATAGAAACATAAAAACTTAGAGATTAGGTGCAGGAGCAGGCCATTCGGCCCTTCGAGCCTGCACCGCCATTCAATAAGATCATGGCTGATTTTTCAACCTCAGTATCCCTTTCCTGCTTTCTCTCCATGCTCCTTGGTCCCTTTGGCCGTAAGGAACAAAACAATGATGAGAGATGGGCAGTTGCATGTACCACTCAGAGCCCGTCTGATAAGAGTCGACAAATCAATGCAACTTTGCCGATAACAATAGACCTATTGAAGATTTTGTAGGAGGATAGCTCCTCTGCTAAACCTGTATAATTTATGCTTGAAAACTCTTGTATTTCGGAGGTTCCACGACTGAACCTTCTCTTGCATTGCTCGTAATAAAACCAGTCAACCTGAGGTTTTGTTTGTTTACTTCCGTGGTTATTATACCGAGGTATCGATTAACTATATCAGTTAGTCCACCTTGAGGGAGAGAAGCCTCCTTTTTACCCCACGAACAGGATGCAGACCCTCTGACCTGGATGATGTGACCTGAATGGCAGTGAGTATGTTTTGTACCACCTGCAGCTGTAGCATTGACGGGGAAGGAGGTAATCTGCATAAAGAATTAGAAGGGGTAATCTGTAGAACAAGTTATAGCGAACCACGGAAGGACGAAAACCAAGGGTGGGATAGGTGTATTGCCTGAAAAAGAAGGATTACAACCTAAGGGGGAGAGGACCCAGCGATCGTTAGAGGAAAAGTAAGGTGTATGTCCCGAAGTGTGACACGGTAATAACACGGAGAAGCCGGTATTGATCGTATGCTGCGCAAACAAAGAAGGAATACAACCTAAAAAGTGGGGTTAGACCCCAGGATCCTCGGGAAACTGGCCAGTGGGATAAAATGCCGGCTGAGAAAAATGGAAAATTATGAAATGAAAAGAAAAATGCTGGAAAAACACGTTGAATTTACAAAGGACAGCGTGTTTTTATCAAAAGATAAAAATGCGACCTTGAAAGCTGCAGCTGCTAGAATGAGAAACAAAGATGTTTAGGAAAATGGACTGGAGGAAGATCATCAAAATACAAAACCTCATTTGAAGAAAGGAGATTTAAATTGTCTGTGAAAAAGATATTGGTTTAAATATAAAAACTTACGAGTTAAACCTGACACAGCTTTGTGCTGAGAGAGAGAAACAAAGATGTTTAACGATGGACCAGAGGAAGTCATCAAAAAAAAATTATTACATTCTGATTCAAAAGGGGAAAAAAATCCAAGTTATGTGACTCAGCAAAGGAAGGAAAAAAACTGGGAATTCGAGAATTCTTTATAAAGATGGAACCGGCACGCAAGTTTAGATTTTGTGCCAAGAGAAATAAAACACAAGATTTGCTCAGTGAATGGGACCGTAAAAACAAAATGCTGGAATGTATATAGCTTGTGGGAAAATTGGATTTTAGGAAACAAACTAGTTGTTAAAAATGTGTGGTCTCGTCTTAAATCAATGAAACAATTTTTGGCAAGTATTTGAATTGGAAGTTTAGAGAAATTGGAGTTTAATCTAAAATGCTGACTTTCCCAATGAGAAGGTTTTATTATGACAACTTTACGAATGATTTCTGTTGTTTTAACGGATTCCTAATTCCTAAGCAAGTTTTGAAGGCACAAAGATTTGGGAAAAAATTTACGGATGATACACGAAGTCACGTAATGATGTCAGGCCTTCTTGCAAACCTGTAAAGGAGTTAACCCTTTCCATTGAGAGCTGTTTTATATTGGACATTATTAATTTGGATTTCTTAATAAAAGAAAGAAGACTCACCTGAGAGACAGAGGAAATGGTGGGATAGTCAGAATAAAAATAAAACGAAGAAAGCCTATGTAATAATACTCACCAGAGGCCAGATAGATACTCAAACAAAACAAATTCAAGAGTTGGAAGCTAAGATAAATAAGCTGGAAGAGATAAAGACAAGACCAGACGGATAGTGCAGTGCACAGCCAGTGCACCATCACCTACGGTAATAGAGCCAATGTACCCCACGGTGGGTAAGTGTAGTCCACAAACCCACCCTAACAGTAAACCAGACTGGGATAACGAGTGCGGAGTAGAGTGGGCCCCGGCACATGATAATGGCTATTTATCAGCAGCACCGATACGCACTACCACCATTCCCTCCAACGGACGTAGAGCAGCCCACATTACCATACAGGAGGTACCCCTCAGCCCACAGGAGAGACAAATTCTATTGAATATGTTCCCAACCCCGAAGGCAAATAGTAGGAATACAGAATTCTGGCAAAAGATTGGAGTAGAATACTGAATGTGATTCAGAAGGCAGGGAAAGGGTAGGGGAGTACGGGGAACGAAAGTGGATTGAATACAAAAACCATTCTGGGGCTGATGACCCTGACAGAAATGTGCAGCATCCTTGAAAACGTTTAAGGACGGACTAGGAGAGGCACATCAAAAGATAATTAAGTTAGGATTTACGATAGGAGATGATTACGATGAAACTTTGGAATGGGCAGAACATGTAGCGGAGTTAAAGTTAGAACAAAGGGAGAAAATAGCAAAAATAGCAGCAACAGCGGTAGCAGCAGAGATGAAGGAGGAGGAGACACACCCCGCACAGCTCCACTGATATGTTTTAACTGCAATCAGGGAGGTCACTTCAGTCGGGATTGTCCGCGGAAAAGGAAAGGTTACAGAAATTCTAAAGGGAAATGTCACAATTGTGGTAAACTTGGACATTTGGCCAAAGCTTGTTGGAGTAAGGGGGAGGCGCAGGAAGGCGAGGCCCCCAACAGGTAAAGAAGGGAACACCATTAACCAGGGAAGAGCTGATGGACAGGCTCAGACAGGTACCAGCACCACTGCCACCACTGCCCCAACCTGAGACCCCTCCAACGAGGATATTATCAACAAGCTCCGATTAGCCAGTACACGCTAGGGGTTGCCGGCCCCCGGCGGATGTATGGGATCACAGCTAGGGCATCCAAGGATGTTTATTAGTGCAGTGTTTGGGGGCCGGCACTTCGATATGCTTGTAGACACAGGAGCGTCCGTTTCCATTCCCAAGTTAGATTTGCCCCGGACCGGCAGGAGTGTAAACATACAAGGAGTGGGTGGGGGATATCAGAAAGCAACCCTACGTGAGATGGTGTTATTAGAAGTACAGGGAGTAATGTTACCTACTCAGTTTTGCTGCTGTCAGAACACAGAGGGCACCATATTGGGCATCGATACCGTAACGGTGATAGGGGTACTGATGGATCCCCAGCTTAACTAGATAATTTTGGGGGATAAGCACGGAAACCGAATTAAGTTCGAACACCCGGGACACCAGCAGTAACGACTGGCCGGAATAATCCCAATCCAACCCGAGTGGGAAACAAAGGGTGTGTGGGGTAGCGTGTGTCAATTATACCCGACTCTGTGGGCACAATACAGGCAAGATTGTGGATTAGCAGAGACACCACCCATCAAAATTCCTGGACCCGAACACAAAGCTCACCGACAGTACCCATTAAGACCCGAAGCTGAGGCACCGGTCTGTCAGATAGTGCAGGAATTAGAGAAGCGCGGGGTAGTGAAACGGGTAATAGCCTCCACTAATTCACCTGTGTGGCCGGTAAAGAAACCCGACAGGTCTTACCGACTAACTATAGATTACACCGCCCTGAATAAGGTGACTCCCCGAGAACACCCAATAGTGGTAAGTCCGGCCACAATTTTTACTGGCCTGGATCCAGAACATAAGACATTCACCGTGCTGGATATAGCAAATGGATTTTGGGCCGTACCTTTGGACAAAAAGCCCCAATGGAAATTTGCCTTCACCGTAAAGGGAAAACAATACACATGGACCAGAGTGCCATAGGGATTCCATAATAGCCCGAGCATATTTCATCGAGTATTGTCAGGGATTTTGGAACCAATAGACGTAGGAGAAGGAAGCACCCTTTTGCAGTATGTGGATGATATCCTGATTGCCTCCAGCACAGAACAACAACACGTACTAGCTTCAACTACAGAGCTAGGAGCTCTACAGAGCGCAGGATTAAAATAAATCCTAGGAAAGTGCAGGTGGGAAGGAGCGAAGTAACATATGTAGGATACATAATATCACAAGGGAAGAGACAGATGCCCGAGGACAGAAAGGAGGCAATTCAATCAATGCCCAGGCCAGGAACCATGAAAGGGGTCAGGCAGGTACGAGGGCTATTCAACCACTGCAGAAATTTTATTCCCCAATATGCCGAGATGGCCCAACCTATACAGGACCTGATCAAAGGGGGAAACCCTCCCAAGAGCCCGTAAACTGGGGCCCAGATCAGGAAACTGCATTTGTGTGATTAAAACAAGCTCTCACAAGTACTCCAGTCTTGGGAATACCAGACCAGAATAGGCCCTTTCACATCTATACCTACCATAGTAACAATCATTATAACGCGTAGTGACTCAATTACATGGGGACAGGCACAGTCCAGTGGCATATTGCTCAGGTAAGTCGCAACCCGTAGCCGCAGGACTGTCCAGGTGCATTGCTGCCTGAGACTGTGCGGCAAGGGCCATCAGTGTTAGTGAACCAATAATAATGTCAGGACTCATTACCCTACATACCCAGCATACCTTAGTAGAATTACTTAACACTGGAAGGCTAAAAACGGTATCCGATGCACGAAGGGCAGGGTGGGAAGCAATGCTCTTACCCCGCAATGGGACGGTAACAATAATAAAAGACAATTGTAACAACCCTGCAGGGTGGATCATTACGGAGGGAGAGGAGCATCAGTGTAGCCCAACAGGAGAAGACAAGGGAAGTAGTCAGGCAAGTGAAACCCCGCTTGAGGAGGCAGACATGGATCTATATGTAGATGGATCTCGGTGCTATATCAATGGGACACCACGGACGGGATGGGTCGTGGTAGATAGCAGCGGACAGGTTAGAAGGGAAGGACGGTTAGAAGGGGGCCTATCGGCTCAAGTGGCTGAATTAGTGGCTCTCACTGAGGCTCTGAGGCTGGCTAGGGGAAAAAGAGTAAACATCTACACAGACAGTCGGTATGGTTTTGGAGTAGTGCGTGATTATATGTTAGCCTGGAGCAGACGGGGATACATGACCTCAGGAGCAGGGCCAATTAAACATGAGGAGATTGTTAAACACCTAGTGGAAGCCTCCCTCCTACCCCAGGAGTGTGCGATAATAAAGGTCAAAGTACACATAAAAATTAATGATCAGTATCAACAGGGGAATGCATGGGCAGACGAGGCAGCCAAGTGAGTGGCAGAGATGGGTACAGTGGCCGGGGAAGCCCAGGTCGGAGCATGTACAATCGGGCCTGAGGAAATAAACATGGTTAAGGTACAGGGAGAAGCCACTCCACAGGAAAAGGAGGGGTGGAAGCAGAGAGGGGCCCAACAAGGGACCAATGGGATATGGAAGAATGATGGGAATGTGGTGGCCCTGGAATGCATCCAGGGGAGTCTATTAAATTTATATCATGTGTATGTCCATACAGGTAGAACCAACATGATAAGCTCGATGTCCAGATGCTGATGGTGGAAGGGAATGGGTCGAGATATAGAAGACCACTGTAGAAGGTGCGTGATATGTGCAAAATACAACCCGGGGGAAAGTAAAGATCAGAATGGGACATCAGCCCTGACCGAAAGGACCCTGGGAAAACTCGCAGAGAGATGTCGAGGGCAGGCGCCATCAATAAAGCATGTACCATGATCGCGCAAATTTGTCACGTGATATTGAAGTCAATGATCCTGTATTTGTACTCAACTATGGACATGGTCCCAAATGGCTTGCTGGCACTGTCATAGCCAAAGAAGGGAGTAGAGTGTTTCAGATCAAACTCGCAAATGGACTAAATTGCAGAAAGCATTTGGACCAAACCAAACTGCGATTCATAGACAGCCACGAGCAACCTGAAGAGGACACCACCATCTTCGACTCTCCGACACACACAAGTGGCAAACGACATCACGGTTGACCAGGAAGCTGAACTCATCATCCCCAGCAGCCCAGCAAGGTCAGCTGCGCAGCAGCCCAGCGAAGGCCCAACCAACTCACCTGCACCTGCATTTGTACCGAAACGATCGACTAGGGAGCGGAAAGCCCCAGATCATCTCACCCTGTAAACAAGTGAACTATTGACTTTGGGAGGGAGTGATGTTATATATGCAACACTATGTAACCAGCATTCTACCGCCACCAGAGGGCGTATCTGTTGGAGTCCCAAGGGATCCCAGCATCCCTTGGGAGCACTGTATATAATCAGGCCTCCCATGCTGAACCAGCATTCTGGAGTTGGAATAAAGAGATTAATGTCACACTTACTCACGTCTACAGTACTCAGTTACATTGCTTTATTCGAGACATAACAAGTTTAATAAAGAATCTAAAACACTGATGATGACGGACGGAGCAACAGTTGACTTAAATAACAGACATAAAACAATGCAACGAGGAAACAAAACAACATTGGGGATGGGCCAGTAATATGGGACCAATAATTAGTGGAAATAAGACCAGGGTGTGTTTTATAATCAGGAGGGACAGAGATACTGTACCCGAGGGAAGGGGGTGCAGATTTCACTCAACATCTATGAATGGTGATGGAGGGATATCTCCCGAGATAGACCCACCAACACGGCCCCACCCACTACTTTAACAACAGTGAGTACTACCAGAGCCCCGACCAT
Source organism: Pristiophorus japonicus (assembly GCF_044704955.1). Classification (NCBI taxonomy): domain Eukaryota; kingdom Metazoa; phylum Chordata; class Chondrichthyes; family Pristiophoridae; genus Pristiophorus; species Pristiophorus japonicus. The sequence continues at coordinate 7,907,083 of NC_091984.1, read as the reverse complement.
CACACCACCAACATCACAAACGTGTCCAACTATGAACGCTGGGGCAAAAGGGGGATTGATTAATCAGACCAAGGATAAGATACACTTCGGGGTACGACAGCGAATAATTACTGTATTCCTAAATTTAAACACTATAACCACCCTCAACTTCTGCGAGTTAAACACTATAAGCCTGTATAGACACCTCACCCTGTGAGCACGTAAGGCCCGGAATCAAAAACCATGAAGTTTAACGTGGAAAGAGGGTCATGTAAAATACGGGACTGAGGAAAAAGAGGGATACTAGAAATGGTACGAGGCGGGATACACAGAAGGATACGCGGCAGGAGCTACAATGGTAAACACTATAGAGCTACGCACAATAGATAATCGAGTTAATGCTCTAACACGAACCTTACAGGGATTTCTGGAAATGGATGAGGATAATGAAAAGTTAGAGGCACAACTGGGTGATGGCGCAGAAAGGGAATTATTACAAGTGGCCCACACATTGCGAGAACTATAAATGAATCGAGGATCTTAAGTAAAACCATACAGACAGAACTAGTATGTACAGGATATGGAGCATGTTTGCTCAATGGAATACAACATAACCGAGAGCAGCTTCAGAATGGAAAGGTGCCGGATTGGATAACACTTGATGTATTAACCAACTAGAACTTGGACAAAAACGTGACTCGTGCCTGCGAGGTGCGGAGAAACGGTCATGCTTGGGTCCCAAAGGCCAGATGTGTAACCGGACTATGAATATACTCGGTTTTGTATTAACTATACCACAGTATGATGTGACATAGGGAGATCCTCCGTACCAAACAATGCAGGAGAAATAAGAAATCAAACTCGCGTGCGGTACCATGACAAACCCGAAATGTAACTGAAGAGAACAACATTACTAAGAGTCTCAACAAAGATGATTGTTATAAAAATAACCAAGTTGCTTTATGTCGAGATCCACTACGAATGATCAAAGATGACTGTGGATATAACCAAGTGGACGGGTACCCCTTGAGTATCACCCCGCTAACACAGGACTACTAAATTATTGCTGTTCCACGAGGAAATGGAGTTTGATGTTTGAGCGCCATGGCAACTGAAATGAAGAAAGGAACACCTCATTGTGGATATGACTTCTGCTTTACTCCGCTTGACGAGACAGATATAAACGAGTTTATTATAACCCCTGAACTAAAGGAGGAACGATCGATGCGACAATGATGGACATTCCCTGGGGAGGTTATGTGAAGGCCATCGGGCACAAGGAAAACCGATACTCGAACTGAATGAGGAACAAACTTGACTGAATTGGACACCATTCAACAACATAAAGGATACCCCAGGTGGGCTGTAAATTTGGCAGAATAGAGAAGACCCCAAGTGGAGGAAACATAGAAGAAACAGAGGATACCCCAGGCGGGGCATAATTTGAAAACCGAGAAAATGTTGGCTAAAAAGGACTTATATACAAACTATGCTGCACTAAATGTACTGGTTGTAGTGCAAGGGAACTCATCTTGCTAGTATTATTCTTTAAAAAGATGTAACCGACGTAAGAGGCAGGTCCTAACCCGTAAAATAGTTAAACATTGAATAAAGGGAAATCGTACAGTCCGTCATAAAGGACTTACTTAGTATAGCCTTGATGGGAAAGCCCACAGGTAGATCCTGCAGCTTGGGAAGTAGCGCTACCCAAGCGAAAGGACAACCCTGGAAGCTCACCCGTGAGGTATTAATTGGGAAGTGGCCTATCCTGGGCATATACCATAAGGGGGGAATTGTAAGGGATAAATTGTCAGGTTGCAAATAGCGGATCAGAATTAGCCTGAAGGTAGTGAACTTATAAATTGCCTATGTATGTAACACTTGCTTGTATAGGTATAGCACACTTATACACATTAAACTATATCTTAACCTTCGTAACACTTAAACAGCCGAAGTCAGCAGTTTTGTTTAAAAGTCCCTGAGGAAGAGATAAGGAAGCCAGTACAGCCACACTAGGCGTCGGATAGACTGGGGTAGAGGGCAAAATGGAACACAACATTAATGAGCGATGGACAGTTGCATGTACCACTCAGAGCCCGTCTGATAAGAGTGGACAAATCAATGTAACTTCGCTGATAACAATAGACCTATCGATGATTTGTAGGAGAATAGCTCCTCTCCAAAACCTTTATAAATTATGCTTGAAACCGCTTGTATTTGGGAGGTTCTACGACTGAACCTTCCCGTGCATGCTCGTAATAAAACCGGTAAACCTGAGGCTTCGTTTCTTTACTTCCGTGGTCGTTATATACTGGGAAACTGGGCGAGGTGTCAATTAACTATATCAGTTCGTCCTCCTGGAAGGAGAGAAGCCTCCTTTTTGCAGTAACACATATAAACCTATGAACACTGACGGAAAGGCATAGAGCACCCAGCCCAACCAGTCCGCCTCACACAACTGCGACACCCCTTATACTGAAACATTCTACACTCCACCCCAACCGGAGCCATGTCATCTCCTGGGATGCAAAAATCAGCTAAAGATCCAGGCCAATTTAGTGATAAAAAATCTGGGAAAATTCCTCTCCGACCCATCCAGGCGATCGAAACTAGTCCAGGAGATCACCCTGGCTGTATTCTATTCCCTGCAGTACTTACCATTATATCTGCAGCGTCCAACAATAGATCATCCAGTCTAATCCAAATGACCAGCTCTAGGTACGTAACCCTGCAGGTTACGGCACCTTAAGTGCCCATCCAACCATCTATTAAAAGTGGAGAGTGTTTCTGCATCCACCACTCTTCCAGGCAGCGAGTTCCAGATCCCCACAATCCTCTGTATAAAGAAGCCCCTCCTCAAATCCCCTCTAAACTTTAAAAAAATGCCCCCTCATAATAGACCCCTCCAACAATCGAAATAGACCCTTATTATCCACTCTGTCCAGGCCCCTCAATATTTTGTACACCTCGATGAGGCCTCCTCTCAACCTACTCTGTTCCAATGAGAACAAACCCAGCCTATCCAATCTGTCCTCATAACTAAGATTCTCCATTCCAGACAGCATCCTAGTAAATCTCCTCTGTACCCTCTCGAATGCAATCTCGTCCTTCCTACAATACGACGAGCAGAACTGCATGCAGTACTCCAGCTGTGGCCTAACCAAAGTACAAAACAATTTAAGCATAACCACCTTGCTCTTATATTCTATGCCTCGGCCAATAAAGACAAGCATTCCGTATGCTTTCTTAACCACCTTATCCACCTGGCCTGCTACTTTCAGGGATCTGTGGACAAGCACTCCAAGGTCACTTTGTTCGTCTACACTATTAAGTGGCTTACCGCTCAATGTGTATACCCTTTCTTACAGCCCTCCTAAAGTGCAGCACCTCACACTTCTCTCAATTAAATTCCATTTGATACTGCTCTGCCCACTTGACCACTAGATTGATATCCTCCTGCTGCCCAAGACTTTCCTCATCATTATCAACCATAGACATGCTGACTTACCCCACACCGAGTCTGAAAGTGTACAATGTCCTATTATACCGTTCACACCCTGAGCCTGCTGAAATGACAAGTGAACTCATCCATGTCCATTGGCCTTGATGCCCATTCCTCCTGAATGTCGCAGCATTACTTCAAGAGCCTGATGGCTATAGCCCAAATGCCTGGAGGACACTGTGCCCCAAGACCACCATCTCTTGTTCAGATGCTGCGACAAAGGAGAACTGTGGAAACATTACTGGCCAAGTGATAGACATCATAAATGCTCAACTGGAGACATATCTTCATCAGTTGAGCCTTCTGGATGACTATCTCTCACTCTCAGTGTGGATGGTGACCAGTATGCACACTAGTAGATAGTTCCTCTGATGGTCAAACATAGAAATATAGAAATTTACAGCGTAGAAGAAGGCCATTTCGGCCCATCGTGTCCGCGCCGGCTGACAAAGAGCCACACCGTCTTGGTCAGCAGCCCTAAAGGTTACATATAAACCTATGAACAATGACAGAAAGGCAAAGAGTACCCAGCCCAACCAGTTGGCCTCACACAACTGCGACACCCCTTATACTGAAAACATCTACACTCCACCCCAACTGGAGCGATGTGATCTCCTGCAAGAGGCAAAAACCAAATAAAAACCCAGGCCAATTTAGGGAGAAAAAATCTGGGAAAATTCCTCTCCGACCCATCCAGGTGATCGGTACACTAGTCCAGGAGATCACACCGTGGCCGTATTCTATTCCCTGCTCTACTTACCATTATATCTGTGCCGTCCAACAAAAGGTCATCCAGTCTAACTCCAATTACCAGCTCTACGTCCGCAACCCCGCAGGTTACAGCACTTTAAGTGAAAATCCAAATATCTCTTAAAAGTGCTGAGGGTTTCTGCATCCACCACTCTTCCAGGCAGCGAGTGCCAGATCTCCACAAACCTCTGCATAAAGGAGCCCCCCCGCCTCAAATACCCTCTAAACCTTCCACCAACCACCTTAAAACTATGCCCCCTCGTAATAGACCTCTCCACCAATGGAAATAGACCCTTATTATCCACTATGTCCAGGCCCCTCAATATTTTGTACACCTCAATGAGTTCTGCTCTCAACCTCGTCTGATCCTATGAGAACAAGCCCAGTCTATCCAATTGTCCTCGTTAATAAGATTCTCAATTCCAGGCAGCATCCCTTTAAATCTCCTCTGCACCCTCTCCAGTGCAATCACGTCCTTCCTATAATACGGCGACCAAAACTGCGCTCAGTACTCCAGCTGTGGTCTCACCAAAGTATTGTACAATTTAAGCATAACCTCCCTGCTCTTATATTCCATAAAGACAAGCCTTCTTAACCACCTTATCCATCTGGCCTGCTACTTTCAGGTATCTGTGGACAAACACTCCAAGGTCTCTTTGTTCATCGACACTATTAAGTGGCTTACCGTTTAAAGTGTCTACCCTTTCCTTATTAGCCCTCCCAAAGTGCATCACCTCACACTCTCTGATTGAAATTCCATTTTCTACTGCTCTGCCCACCTGACCACTAGATTGATATCCACCTGCAGCCCATGACATTCCTCTTCATTTTCAACCATAGACATGCTGACTTATCCCGCACTGAGTCTGAAAGTGTACAATGTCCTATTATACCGTTCACACCCCGAGCCTGCTGAAATGACAAGTGAACTCACCCATGTCCACTGGCCAGGAGCCCATTCCTCCTGAATGGCGCAGCATTACCTGAAGAGCCTAATGGCTGTAGCCCAAATGCCTGGAGGACACTGTGCCCCAAGACCACCATCTCTTGTGCAGATGATGTGACAAAGGACAACTGTAGAAACATTCCTGGCCGAGTGATAGACAGCAAGAATGCTCAACTGGAGACATATCTTCATCTGTTGAGCCTTCTGGATGAATATCTCTCACTCTCAGTGTGGATGGTGACCAGTAGTTCCTCTGATGGTCAAACATAGAAACATAGAAACATAGAAATTTACAGCGCAAAAGGAGGCCATTTCAGCCCACCGTGTCCGCTCCGGCCGACAAAGAGCCGCACGGCCCTTGGTCAGCAGCCCTCAAGGTTACATATTGTAAGGGATAAATTGTAAGGTTGCAAATAGGTGGTCAGAATTAAACTGAAGGTAGTGAACTTATAAATTGCCGATGTATGGTACACTTATGCACATTAAACTATAGCTTAACCTGAGTAATACTTAAACAGCCAAAGTCAGCAGTTTTATTTAAAATCCCTGAGGAAGAGAAAAGAGGGAGCCTGTACATCCACACGAAGTGTCAGATAGTCTGGGGTAGAGGGCAAAACATAGAAACATAAAAACTTAGAAATTAGGTGCAGGAGCAGGCCATTCGGCCCTTCAAGCCTGCACCGCCATTCAATAAGCTCATGGCTGATTTTTCAACCTCAGTATCCCTTTCCTGCTTTCTCTCCATGCTCCTTGGTCCCTTCGGCCATAAGGAACAAAACATTGATGAGAGATGGACAGTTACATGTACCACTCAGAGCCCGTCTGATAAGAGTCGACAAATCAATATAACTTCGCTGATAACAATAGACCTATCGAAGATTTTGTAGGAGGATAGCTCCTCTCCTAAACCTGTATAAATTATGCTTGAAAACTCTTGTATTTCAGAGGTTCCACGACTGAACCTTCTCTTGCATTGCTCGTAATAAAACCAGTAAACCTGAGGTTTTGTTTGTTTACTTCCGTGGTTATTATACCAAGGTATCGATTAACTATATCAGTTAGTCCACCTTGAGGGAGAGAAGCCTCCTTTTTACCCCACGAACAGGATGCAGACCCTCTGACCTGGATGATGTGACCTGAATGACAGTGAGTATGTTTTGTACCACCTGCAGCTGTAGCATTGACGGGGAAGGAGGTAATCTGAATGTGATTCAGAAGGCAGGGAAAGGGTAGGGGAGTACGGGGAATGAAAGTGGATTGAATACAAAAACCATTCTGGGGCTGATGACCCTGACATAAATGTGCAGCATCCTTGAAAATGTTTAAAGACGGACTAGGAGAGGCACATCAAAAGATAATTAAGTTAGGATTTAAGATAGGAGATGATTACGATGAAACTTTGGAAAGGGCAGAACATGTAGTGGAGTTAAAGTTAGAACAAAGGGAGAAAATAGCAAAAATAGCAGCAACAGCGGTAGCAGCAGAGATGAAGGAGGAGGAGACACACCCCGCACAGCTCCACTGATATGTTTTAACTGCAATCAGGGAGGTCACTTCAGTAGGGATTGTCCGCAGAAAAGGAAAGGTTACAGATATTCTAAAGGGAAATGTCACAATTGTGGTAAACTTGGACATTTGGCCAAAGATTGTTGGAGTAAGGGAGGGGGCGCAGGAAGGCGAGGCCCCCAACAGGTAAAGAAGGGAACACCATTAACCAGGGAAGAGCTGATGGACAGGCTCAGACAGGTACCAGCACCACTGCCACCACTGCCCCAACCTGAGACCCCTGCAACGAGGATATTATCAACAAGCTCCAATTAGCCAGTACACGCTAGGGGTTGCCGGCCCCCGGCGGATGTATGGGATCACAGCTAGGGCATCCAAGGATGTTTATTAGTGCAGTGTTTGGAGGCCGGCACAGCGATATGTTTGTAGACACAGGAGCGTCCGTTTCCATTACCAAGTTAGATTTGCCCCGGACCGTAAACATACAAGGAGTGGGTGGGGGATATCAGAAAGCAACCCTACGTGAGATGGTGTTATTAGAAGTACAGGGAGTAATGCTACCTACTCAGTTTTGCTGCTGTCAGAACACAGAGGGCACCATATTGGGCATCGATACCGTAACAGATATAGGGGTACTGATAGATCCCCAGCGTAACCGGATAATTTTGGGGGATAAGCAAGGAAACCGAATTATGTTCGAACACCCGGGACACCAGCAGCAACGAGTGGCCAGAATAACCCCAATCCAACCCGAGTGGGAAACAAAGGATGTGTGGGGTAGTGTGTGTCAATTATACCCGACTCTGTGGGCACAATACAGGCAAGATTGTGGATTAGCGCAGAGACACCATCCATCAAAATTCCTGGACCCGAACACAAAGCTCACCGACAGTACCCATTAAGACCCGAAGCTGAGGCACCGGTCTGTCAGATAGTGCAGGAATTAGAGAAGCACGGGGGAGTGAAACAGTTAATAGACTCCAGTAATTCACCTGTGTGGCTGGTAAAGAAACCCGACAGGTCTTACCAACTAACTATCGATTACACCGCCCTGAATAAGGTGACTCCCCGAGAACACCCAATAGTGGTAAGTCCGGCCACAATTTTTAATGGCCTGGATCCAGAACATAAGATATTCACCGTGCTGGATATAGCAAATTGATTTTGGGCCATACCTTTAGATAAAGAGTCCCAAAGGAAATTTGCCTTCACCGTAAAGGGAAAACAATACACATGGACCAGAGTGCCATCGGGATTCCATAATAGCCCGAGCATATTTCATCGAGTATTGACAGGGATTTTGGAACCAATAGACGTAGGAGAAGGAAGCACCCTTTTGCAGTATGTGGATGATATCCTGATTGTCTCCAGCACAGAACAACAACACGTACTAGCTTCAACTACGGAGCTAGGAGCTCTACAGAGCGCAGAATTAAAATAAATCCAAGGAAAGTGCAGATGGGAAGGAGCGAAGTAACATATGTAGGATACATAATATCACAAGGGAAGAGACAGATGCCCGAGGACAGAAAGGAGGCAATTCAATCAATGCCCAGGCCAGGAACCATGAAAGGGGTCAGGCAGGTACTAGGGCTATTCAACCACTGCAGAAATTTTATTCCCCAATATGCCAAGATGGCCCAACCTATACAGGACCTGGTTAAAGGGGGAAACCCTCCCAAGAGCCCGTAAACTGGTGCCCAGATCAAGAAACTGCATTTGTGTGGTTAAAACAAGCTCTCACAAGTACTCCAGTCTTGGGACTACCAGACCAGAATAGGCCCTTTCACATCTATACCTACCATAGTAACAATCATTATAACACGTAGTGACTCAATTACATGGGGACAGTCATAGTCCAGTGGCATATTGCTCAGGTAAACCGCAACCCGTAGCCACAGGACTGTCCAGGTGCGTTGCTGCCCTAGACTGTGCGGCAAGGGCCATCAGTGTTAGTGAACCAATAATAATGTCAGGGCATTACTCTACATACCCAGCATACCTTTGTAGAATTACTTAACACTGGAAGGCTAAAAACGGTATCCGATGCACGAAGGGCAGGGTGGGAAGCAATGCTCTTACCCCCCAATGGGACGGTAACAATAATAAAAGACAACTGTAACAACCCTGCAGGGTGGATCATTACGGAGGGAGAGGAGCATCAGTGTAGCCCAACAGGAGAAGACAAGGGAAGTAGTCGGTGAAACCCCGCTTGAGGAGGCAGACATGGATCTATATGTAGATGGGTCTCGGTGCTATATCAATGGGACACCATGGATGGGATGGGTCGTGGTAGATAGCAGCGGACAGGTTAGAAGGGAAGGACGGTTAGAAGGGGGCCTATCGGCTCAAGTGGCTGAATTAGTGGCTCTCACTGAGGCTCTGAGGCTGGCTAGGGGAAAAAGAGTAAACATCTATACAGACAGTCGGTATGGTTTTGGAGTAGTGCGTGATTATATGTTAGCCTGGAGCAGACGGGGATACATGACCTCAGGAGGAGGACCAATTAAACATGAGGAGATTGTTAAACACCGAGTGGAAGCCTCCCTCCTACCCCAGGAGTGTGCGATAATAAAGGTCAAAGTGCACATAAAAATTAATGATCAGTATCAACAGGGGAATGCATGGGCAGACGAGGCAGCCAAGTGGGTGGCAGAGATGGGTACAGTGGCCGGGGAAGCCCAGGTCGGAGCATGTACAATCGGGCCTGAGGAAATAAACATGCTTAAGGTACAGGGAGAAGCCACTCCACAGGAAAAGGAGGGGTGGAAGCAGAGAGGGGCCCAACACGGGATCAACGGGATATGGAAGAATGATGGGAATGTGGTGGCCCCGGGATGCATCCAGGGGAGCCTATTAAATTTATATCATTTGCATGTCCATAAAGGTAGAACCAACATGATAAGCTCAATGTCCAGGTGCTGATGGTGGAAGGGAATGGGTCGAGATATAGAGGACCACTGTAGAAGGTGCGTGATATGCACAAAATACAACCCATGGGGGAAAGTAAAGATCAGAATGGGACATCAGCCCTGATCGAAAGGACCCTGGGAAAACTTGCAGATAGATGTCGAGGGCAGGCGCAATCAATATAGCATGTACCATGATCGCACAAATTTGTCACGCGATATTGAAGTCAATGATCCTGTATTTGTACTCAACTATGGACATGGTCCCAAATGGCTTGCTGGCACTGTCAGAGCCAAAGAAGGGAGTAGAGTGTTTCAGGTCAAACTCGCAAATGGACTAACTTGCAGAAAGCATTTAGACCAAACCAAACTGCGATTCATAGACAGCCACGAGCAAAACCTGAAGAGGACACCACCAGCTTCGACTCTCCGACACACACAAGTGGCAACCGACATCACGGTTGACCAGGAAGCTGAACTCATCATCCCCAGCAGCCCAGCAAGGTCAGCTGTGCAGCAGCCCAGCGAAGGCCCAACCAACTCACCTGCACCTGCATTTGTACCGAAACGATCGACTCGGGAGTGGAAAGCCCCAGATCGTCTCACCCTGTAAACAAGTGAACTATTGATTTTGGGAGGGAGTGATGTTTTGTATGCAACATTATGTAACCAGCATTCTACCGCCACCAGAGGGCGGATCTGTTGGAGTCCCAAGGGATCCCAGCATCCCTTGGGAGCACTGTATATAATCAGGCCTCCCATGCTGTACCAGCACTCTGGAGTTGGAATAAAGAGATTAATGTCACACTTACTCACGTCTACAGTACTCAGTTACATTGCTTTATCTGAGACATAACAAGTTTAATAAAGAATCAAAAACACTGATGGTGACGGACGGAGCAACAGTAGACTTAAAAAACAGACATAAAACACTGTAACGAGGAAATTAAACAACATTGGGGATGGATCAGTAATATGGGACCAATAATTACTGGGAATACGACCAGGGTGTGTTTTATAATCAGGAGGGACAGAGATACTGTACCCGGGGGAAGGGGGTGCAGATTTCACTCAACATCTACGAATGGTGATGGAGGGATATCTCCCGAGATAGACCCACCAACATGGCCCCAACCACTACTTTAACAACAGTGAGCACTGCCATGGCAACGACCATCACACCCCCAGCACCACAAATGTGTTCAACTATGAATGCTGGGGCAAAAGGGGGATTGATTAATCAGACCAACGATAAGATACACTTCGAGGTACGACAGCGAATAATTACTGCATTCCTAAATTTAAATACTATAACCACCCTCAACTTCTGCGGGTTAAACACTATAAGCCTGTATCGAAACCTGACCCTGTGAGCACATAAGGCCCAGAATCAAAAACCATGAAGTTTAACGTGGAAAGAGGGTCATGTAAAAAACAGGACTGAGGAAAAAGAGGGATGCTAGAAATGGTATGCGGCGGGATACACGGAAGGATACATGGCGGGAGTTGCGACGGTAAACACTATAGAGCTACACACGATAGATAATCGAGTTAATGCTCTAACACGAACCTCACAGTGATTTCTGGAAAAGGATGAGGATAATGAAAAGTTACAGGCACAACTGGGTAATGGCGCAGAAAGGGAATTATTACAAGTGGCCCACACATTGCGAGACCACGCCAGAACTATAAATGAATCGAGGATCTTAAGTAAAAGCATACAGACAGAACTAGTATGTACAGGATATGGAGCATGTTTGCTCAATGGAATACAACATAACCGAGAGCAGCTTCAGAATGGAAAGGTGCCGGATTTGATAACACTTGATGTATTTACCAACTGGACCTTGGACAAAAACATGACTCCTCCCTGCGAGGTGCGGAGAAACGGTCATGCTTGGGTCCCAAAGGCCAGATGTGTAACCGGATATTTGAATATACTAGGTTTTGTATTAACTATAACACAGTATGATGTGACAAAGGGAGATCCTCTATACCAAACAATGCAGGAGAAATAAGAAATCAAACTCGCGTGCGGTGCCATGACAAACCCAAAATGTAACTGAAGAGAACAACAGTACTAAGAGTCTCAGCATAGATGATTGTTATAAAAATAACCAAGTTGCTTTATGTCGAGATCCACTACGAATGATCAAAGATGACTGTGGATATAACCAAGTGGACGGGTACACCTTGAGTATCACCCCGCTAACACAGGACTACTAAATTATCGCTGTTCCACGAGGAAATGGAGTTTGATGTGTGAGCACCACGGCAACTGAAATGAAGAAAGGAACACCTCATTATGGATATTGACCTCTGCTTTACTCCGCTTGATGAGACAGATATAAACGGGTTTATTATAACCCCTGAACTAAAGGAGGAACGATCGATGGGACAATGATGGACATTCCCTGGGGAGGTTATGTGAAGGCCATCGGGCACAAGGAAAACCGATACTCGAACTGAATGAGGAACAAACTCGACTGAATTGGACACCATTCAACAACATAAAGGATACCCCAGGTGGGCTGTAAATTCGGCAGAATAGAGAAGATCCCAAGTGTAGGAAAGATAGAAGAATCAGAGGATAACCCAGGCTGGGCATAATTCGAAAACCGAGAAAATGTTGGCTAAAAAGGACTTATATACGAACAATGCTGCACTAAATGTGCTGGTTGTAGTGCAAGGCAACTCATCTTGCTGGTATTATTCTTTAAAAAGATGTAACCGACGTAAGAGGCAGGTCCTAACCCGTACAATAGTTAAACATTGAATAAAGGGAAATCGTACAGTCCGGCAGAAAGGACTTACTTAGAATAACCTTGATGGGAAAGCCAACAGGTAGATCCTGCAGCTCGGGAAGTAGCGCTACCCAAGCGAAAGGACAACCCTGGAAGCTCACCCGTGAGGTATTAATTGGGAAGTGCTCTATCCTGGCGTATACCATAAGGGGGGAATTGTAAGGGATAAATTGTAAGGTTGCAAACAGGGGGTCAGAATTAGGCTGAAGGTAGTGAACTTATAAATTGCCTATGTATGTAACACTTGCTTGGATAGGTATAGCACACTTATACACATTAAACTATAGCTTAACCTTCGTAACACTTAAACAGCCGAAGTCAACAGTTTTGTTTAAAAGTCCCTGAGGAAGAGATAAGGAAGCCAGAACAGCCACACTAGGTGCTGGATAGACTGGGGTAGAGGGCAAAATGGAACAAAACATTGATGAGAGATGCACAGTTGCATGTACCACTCAGAGCCCGTCTGATAAGAGTGGACAAATCAATGTAACTTCGCTGATAACAATAGACCTATCGATGGTTTGTAGGAGGATAGCTCCTCTCCAAAAGGTATTTAAATTACGCTTGAAACCTCTTGTATTTGGGAGGTTCCACAACTGAACATTCCCGTGCATGCTCGTAATAAAACCGGTAAACCTGATGTTTCGTTTCTTTTCTTCCGTGGTCGTTATATATTGGGAAGCTAGGCGAGGTGTCAATTAACTATATCAGTTAATCCACCTGGAAGGAGAGAAGCCTCCTTTTTGCCCTAACTCATATAAACCTATGAACACTGACGGAAAGGCATAGAGCACCCAGCCCAACGAGTCCGCCTAACACAACTGCGACACCCCTTATACTGAAACATTCTACACTCCATCCCAACCGGAGCCAGGTGATCTCCTGGGGTGCAGAAACAAGCCAAAAACCTAGGTCAATTTAGGGATAAAAAATCTGGGAAAATTCCTCTCTGACCCATCCAGGCGATCGAAACTAGTCCAGGAGATCACCCTGGCTGTATTCTATTCCCTGCAGTACTTACCATTATATCTGCAGCGTCCAACAATAGATCATCCAGTCTAATCCCAATTACCAGCTCCAGGTACGTAACCCTGCAGGTTCCAGATCCCCACAATCCTCTGCGTAAAGAAGCCCCCCCTCAAATCCCCTCTAGACTTTAAAACAATTCCCCCTCATAATAGACCCCTCCAACAATCGAAATAGACCCTTATTATCCACTCTGTCAAGGCCCCTCAATATTTTGTACACCTCGATGAGGCCTCCTCTCAACCTGCTCTGTTCCAATGAGAACAAACCCAGCCTATCCAATCTGTCCTCATAACTAAGATTCTCCATTCCAGGCAGCATCCTAGTAAATCTCCTCTGTACCCTCTCTAATGCAATCTCGTCCTTCCTACAATACGGTGACCAGAACTGCATGCAGTACTCCAGCTGTGGCCTAACCAAAGTATAAAACAATTTAAGCATAACCTCCTTGCTCTTATATTCTATGCCTCGGCCAATAAAGACAAGTATTCCGTCTGCTTTCTTAACCACCTTATCCACCTGGCCTGCTATTTTCAGGGATCTGTGGACAAGCACTCCAAGGTCTCTTTGTTCGTCTACACTATTAAGTGGCCTACGGCTTAATGTGTATACCCTTTCTTATTAGCCCTCCTAAAGTGCAGCACCTCACACTTCTCTCAATTAAATTCCATTTGATACTGCTCTGCCCACTTGACCAGGAGATTGATATCCTCCTGCTGCCCATGACTTTCCTCATCATTATCAACCATAGACATGCTGACTTCCCCCACACCGAGTCTGAAAGTGTACAATGTCCTATTATACCGTTCACACCCTGACCCTGCTGAAATGACAAGTGAACTCATCCATGTCCATTGGCCTTGATGCCCATTCCTCATGAATGTCGCAACATTACTTCAAGAGCCTGATGGCTGTAGCCCAAATGCCTGGAGGACACTGTGCCCCAAGACCACCATCTCTTGTTCAGATGCTGCGACAAAGGAGAACTGTGGAAACATTACTGGCCGAGTGATAGACATCATAAATGCTGAACTGGAGACATATCTTCATCAGTTGAGCCTTCTGGATGACTATCTCTCACCCTTAGTGCGGATAGTGACCAGTATGCTCACTAGTAGATAGTTCCTCTGATGGTCAAACATAGAAACATAGAAACATAGAAATTTACAGCGTAGAGGAAGGCCATTTCGGCCCATCGTGTCTGCGCCGGCTGACAAAGAGCTGCACGGTCTTGGTCAGCAGCCCTAAAGGTTACATATAAACTTATGAACAATGACGGAAAGGCAAAGAGTACCCAGCCCAACCAATTCGCCTCACACAACTGCGACACCCCTTATACTGAAAACATCTACACTCCACCCGCTCCTGCAAGAGGCAAAAACTAGATAAAAACCTAGACCAATTTAGGGAGAAAAAATCTGGGAAAATTCCTCTCCGACCCATCCAGGCGATCGACACTAGTCCAGGAGATCACACCTTATCCACCTGACCTGCTACTTTCAGCGATCTGTGGACAAGCACTCCAAGGTCACTTTGTTTGTTTACACTATTAAGTGGCCTACCGCTTAATGTGTCTACCCTTTCTTATTAGCCCTCCTAAAGTGCAGCACCTCACACTTCTCTCAATTAAATTCCATTTGCTACTGCTCTGTCCACTTGACCAGTATTCCCTGCAGTACTTACCATTACATCTGCGCCGTCCAACAAAAGGTCATCCAGTCTAATCCCAATTACCAGCCCTAGGTCCATGACCCTGCAGGTTACTGCACTTTAAGTGCCCATCCAACCATCTCTTATAAGTGGAGAGAGTTTCTGCATCCACCACTCTTCCAGGCAGTGAGTTTCAGATCCCCACAACACTCTGCTGAAAGAAGCCCCCCTCAAATCCACTCTAAACCTTAAAACTTTGCCCCTCATAATAGACCCCTCCACCAATAGAACTGGACCCTTACTATCCACTATGTCCAGGCCCCTCAATATTTTGTACACCTCGATGAGGTCTCCACTCAACCTCCTCTGTTCCAATGAGAACAAACCCAGCCTATCCAATCTGTCCTCATAACTAAGAATCTCCAATCCAGGCAGCATCCTAGTAAATCTCCTTTGCACCCTCTGTAGTGCAATCACATGCTTCCTACAATACGGCGACCAGAACCGCACGCAGTACTCCAGCTGTGGGCTAATTAAAGTATTATGCAATTTAAGCATAACCTCCCTGCTCTTATATTCTATGCCTCAGCCAATAAAGGCAAGCATTCCATATGCCTTCTCAACCACTTTATCCACCCGGCCTGCTACTTTCAGAGATCTGTGGACAAGCACTCCAAGGTCCCTTTGTGCATTTACACTATTAAGTGGCCTATCGTTTAATGTGCATATACTTTCCTTATCACCTCACAATTCGCTGAATTAAATTCCATTTGCTACTGCTCTGCCCACCTGACCAGTAGTTTGATATCCTCCTGCAGCCCATGACTTTCCTCTTCATTATCAACCCACACAGCCAATTTTAGTGTTGTCTGCAAACTTCTGAATCATAATCCTTATATTCAAATCTAAATTGTTGATATATACCACAAAAAGCAAGGGACCCGGTACTGAGACCTGCGGAACCCCACTGGAAACATCCTTCCAGATACATTGGAAACCAAGCCACTTTGTGAAAAACAAGCTGCTAATGCAGAGGATACTCACTACCTCTGATCTCTTGAACCCAAGCTTCCAGAGTAATTTACTTCCACAGGGAAATACTGGAAGTGACCCACCCACCCAGCTCTGTGGTGGGCTATCAGCGGTCACTGCTTGGAGAGGTGGAGCTGGACAGGTTAACGAGGGTTACTTGTTGCGAGCTCTCTGCATCCCTATTCTGGAATGATGGGCTCGCATGGTACAAAGGACATTGTGGTCCGGATAAAACCTTGCAAAGGCTTATGGAGGTAAATGATTACATAGGATTACATAGGATTACATAGGACATACGGCACAGAAACAGGCCACTCGGCCCAGTCAGCCAATGCCGGTGCTTTTTCTCCATCCACTCATCTATCAGCAGAACCCTCTATTCCCTTCTCCCTCATATGCTTGTCTAGCTTCCCCTTATATACATTGATACTACTCACTTCAACCACTCCCTTGGGTAGCGATTTCCACATTCTCTGGGTAAAGATTTTCAGGCACTGCAGTTGCCCATTGGTGCTGAGGGCTTCTTTGGTGAGCAAGTGGAGGAGGTGCTGCATAACTTCTCTATCTTTCGATTCAACCTCGCTAGAAATAAACCCCAGTGCTTGGTCTATTTTGTGGTACCTTATCGACTGGTCTCTAGTTCCCTGGACATGTTCTATCTCCCTTAAATACAGGAATGGATTGGTGATGGTGCTACATTTTCTAGAGGAGGAAGGTCCTGGAACAACCGCCTTTACATTTCCCGGGCGTATGTCTCCCGCATTCTGGTGGCTTCCATACGGCTGGTGGGGTTCTGGAGGATGAGCGGCTCTGGGATTCGTTCATCAATTCTGGGCATGGCTGAACGTTCTACCACAGCAGCTCCTCCACTTGATCACCAAAGAAACCCTCAGCACCAAAAACTACAGGGCATCTGCAGTACCTGAAAGAACCCAAAGTTACATGGCCAAGCTCATTGGCAAGGCAAGGCCCACTAGATGCTGGGCCCTGCTCCAATATTGAGGGCACTCACACAGCTTGTTGCTGCAGTAGATGCTCTCTGAAGGTGGTCCTCACTCTGTGACAGGGATTGCTCCCCCATCTCACCTGCGAGGCATTAGGCTGCTGGTCAGTGAAGCTGGCCCCAATGTATTTGGAGGCAGGGAATTCGGGACATGTGCTAAACCCTGCAGGAAGGTCCGCCAGACCCCAAATATGGGTGGACCAGGACTAGTTTCACGAGGCAGTAACCCTCCTTCTGAATCCTTCCATGACTGAAGTTCACCAGAAACCAATAAACTGCAAGGTGTGAAAGCAGGGTGGCAGAGGCACTATGGATGCTGTCTACCTTGGCCTTTTCTGGAGTCCCCCCAAACTGTCCAGGAAATTAGTAGGATGAATACAGCTATAGCCTGAGGTCTTTGCAAGAGCCCAATAAAAACTAAAGTCCCCGTGCTCCCTCCCTTCCCCAAACTAAAGTCCCCGTGCTCCCTCCCTTCCCCAAGTGAAGGGACCTCCGGAACCCACAGTTTCAGACTCGGTTAAACACATGAAAAAGCCTAACCAACTGGAGATTGTGGTCCGACTCAGGCTCCCAGCTTGGTTTCCGAAGGCAGGATGGCTCTGGGAAGCTGCCTTGGGCTGAAGAGACAGGGAAGGTTGATAGTGAGGCTCTGGGAACAGAGATGAGTGTCTCACGATCAGCTTTCCCTGCAGGTTCAGCCCGAAGAAGCTACCTGGAGGCTTCCTGCCTTCAGAAGAGATTAGCTACAGACTCATGAATACAAAGGCTGATTGAGTTAGACCCTCCAGACATGAGCCCCCAACTCGTGGGGGAGGTGCCACTGAGGCACACATATCCTCCCTTGGAGTGAGAGCCCTTGGAACCTAGATGCCCCATAGGAATTGGGAGAGATCTTGGCACCAGCAGTCACGGACTCCTCCGAGCCAGCTGGTGCCAGGGGAGGACTCCCTCTTCATTCTGGGAAGTCTTGGAGCAACAACCAGAGTGTCCGCGCTTGAGACTTTCCTGTTTCGTCCCAAGGTGGACCCCTGGCCGGCACTGGTTGGCGATGACTGCACAGACTGGGCTTTACCCTGTGCCAGTGCAGTTCACCCCAAGCAGTGCCGAACTGAGCCTGGAGTTGGAGCAGGGTTGGTGCTTGATGCCGATGCAGGGACATGAGGGCTAGATGGTTCTGTGGGGGGTGGGAGGGGTTACTGGCCGTCAAATTAAACACAAATTGAAAGGTGTGGAGTTGTCACTGAGAAATGGATGGGACACAGAGCGATGGCATCAGGAGAATTTCAGTTGGACCGCCCCATTCCTTCTGTGGTTTCTCTGCTGGCATTATTTTGATTTCTGTCACAATGTGCTCTCTCTTGTGTGTCTGATCCACTTGTCTTTGTGGTTTTGTTACTCACAACTTTAGTCTGTAGGTACTTTGATGAAACTGCCCATTTTCTCTCTCATCCTGTCGCCAACCGTGTACCTCTAGCAGAAGAAGAAATTAAAGATTTGTTTTTAAATCACTGGATAGAAACAAGACAACTACAGTTACTTTAGAGCTACCCTTGTATAGTAAACCATTGAAGCTGTAAATGCTCAATGCAGATTCTGGGTGCAAAACTATCAACTTGTTTCTTTTCATCTATATGTTACTGGCCACCGATTCTGATGCCACCTGAGTATTAAAGGTTGTGGAGTTGGGGAATGTACACCTTCTTCAGAATCCGAGAGATGGTCCAGAATGGCGGCAATGCCATCAGCTGAACCAGGATGACTGGGACAAGGAACTTCTCTGACACAACCGGAGGGCAATTGGTGGCAGTCCCTGAGCCAGCTGACCTGGGAGCAGGTCCTTGAAAAGGACCCAGGGATTAGCAAGGTCAGAGGGCACCAGTAACAGCTGTGACAAGATTTTCCCATCGACTCCTTGTCCCACAGATTATCGCAGTTGATCAGAACAACGAGCGAGTACTGATCTGGTTTCAGTTTCCAGGGTTTGAGCTTTGATGTCTGCATGGTCAGTGCAGTGGACTATACTGTTACCCATTCAGACTTTCACGGGGGATTATACAAACTGGAATAAACAAACCTTCTACAGCAACATCCTTCCGACTGTCAGCTGGTTAGTGATGATTCCATTGTTCACGCTCCCTTCACCAGGTCTTCTCGCCGGCCACATTCACTCCTAGAGAGATCAGCCAGTTAGTCACAGTCAGTACAGCCTTTCCTTCACTTAAACTGCTTGTGCAGCCTCTTCTGCCTCGTGTTGCCCTTGTTTACAAAACTATCGTGATGTCAGTGATCACGTGATGCACAGGGTAGGGTCAGGCTTGCCTGGTGATGTCACAGTTTGACCCGTTCAGTTAAAGGGCCTCACCTTGATGCAACTGTGTTTGGCCAAAAAGCCTTGGGCTTTAGGTTAGATGTGCTAGAATGCAAAAACAGCTTTGCACTTGGTTATGAACCAGAGAGTCGGGTGTGCGGGCAATGGGCAGTGATGGGATTGTTTGCCTTCTCCGTGCCCCCTTCTCTTAGTGGGGCCCAGTTACATGTGTGACTGTTGCTCACCCTGCACACTGTCCTGAGCAATGCCATGGGAGATCTACCAAACATAAGTAGCTGTCTACATTTACAGAACATGGAGTGAGCACCAAACACAAGGGCTGGGAGGGGCTGGTCAGTGAGGGAGCTGAGAGTGAGGCTCAGTAACCATCTGTGAGCAGGCTGCAGGCTCCAGACTACCTATTAACAACACCAAAGAAGATCTAACAACATGAACTGTTCCAATAACCTAACGTGCATCAGTATTACTGTATCTATTAAACTCTTTATGTTGCTCATTCTGACTTTCATAAATGATGATACAAGATCAATAGGTTAATACCAACCTTTCAAAGCTCACAACCTTCTCTCTAATCTGCTGGTTGATGATGTTTTGTATCGTGTTCTCTTCATAAAGCAAAGAAGGTGAGATATTGTATCCGGCCACATTCACTCCTAGAGAGATCAACAGTTAGTCACAGTCAGTGCTTTCTTTCACTGAAACTGGTTGTGTCTCGGGTTGCCCCAGGTTATGTTATGTCTGTAATGCACTTATGAATGACTCCATGAGGCAATGTGTTGTACTCAAACTGCAGTGACCTGAGTCCATTATACGTAACTCCAGAGTGAGGCATGAGCATGGTGGGCAGCCTTTTATATTCGCCCTGCACACCGATGCAGGTTTCCCTCAGGTCTCCCACTGCAGTGCCCTCTGGTGGACAGCCTCTGCCAGAGGGGCAGGAAACCCCGGTCTCCACCAGTTGCACCCTCTAGTGGTGTCAGCATAGTATATACACAGTGTAAACCTTATTGACAGTACATCAGGTAACAAATCTCCATCTTATGCAACTATACAGTGACTACACAGAGAGTATATCAATAGTCTGCATATTAAACAGGTTATAAACCTATTATGTCTGATCTCACTGTGATGCACAGGATAGGGGCAGGCTTGCCCTGTGATGGCACGGTTTGACCCATCCAGTGAAAGAGTCTCACCTTGATGTAATTTTGTTTGGCCAAATATCCCTGGGCTTTAGATTACAATGACTAGATGCGCTAGAATGCAATAACAGCTTTACACTTGGTTATGACCCAGAGAAGAGGGTGCACGGATGATGGACAATGATGAAGTTGTTTGCCTTCTCCATGCCCCCATCTCTGGGTGGAGGATGATTCTAGCACTCCAATATCCTTCTGAAACAGCGTTTGTGTTTCTTGGGTTTGGAGTGCTGCGTGCTCAGATCAATGGTGCAGCAGTCATAAGAACATAAGAATATAAGAAATAGGAGCAGGAGCAGGCCATATCACCCCTGGAACCTGCTCCGCCATTTAATACAATCATTGCTGATCCGATCATGGACTCAGGTCCACTTCCCGACCCACTCCCAATAAATCCTTAATCCCTTATCAGTTAAGAAACTGTCTATCTCTGTCTTAAATCCATTCAATGACCCAGCATCCAAAGCACTCTGAGGCAGTGAATTCCACAGATTTACAACCCTCTGAGAGAAGAAATTCATCCTCATATCAGTTTTAAATGGGCAGCCCCTTATTCTAAGCTTATGCCCCCTAGCTCTAGCTGGAATAAACAAACCTTCTACAACAACACCCTTCCGACTGTCAGCTGGTTAGTGATGACTCCATTGTTCACACTCCCTTCACCAGCTCTTCTCGCCGACCACATTCACTCCTAGAGAGATCAGCCAGTTAGTCACAGTCAGTACAGCTCCCTTTCCTTCACTTAAACTCCTTGTGCAGACTCTTCTGCCTCATGTTGCCCTTGTTTATAAACCTATCGTGATGTCAGTGATCACGTGATGCACAGGGTAGGGTCAGGCTTGCCTGGCGATGTCACAGTTTGACCTGTCTAGTTAAAGGGCCTCACCTTGATGCAACTGTGTTTGGCCAAAAAGCCTTGGGCCTCAGGTTGGATGTGCTAGAATGCAAAAACAGCTTTGCACTTGGTTATGAACCAGAGAGTCGGGTGTGCGGGCAATGGGCAATGATGGGATTGTTTGCCTTCTCCGTGCCCCCTTTTCTTAGTGGGGCCCAGTTACATGTGTGACTGTTGCTCACCCTGCACACTGTCCTGAGCAATGCCATGGGAGATCTACCAAACATAAGTAGCTGTCTACATTTACAGAACATGGAGTGAGCACCAAACACAAGGGCTGGGAGGGGCTGGTCAGTGAGGGAGCTGAGAGTGAGGCTCAGTAACCATCTGTGAGCAGGCTGCAGGCTCCAGACTACCTATTAACAACACCAAAGAAGATCTAACAACATGAACTGTTCCAATAACCTAACGTGCATCAGTATTACTGTATCTATTAAACTCTTTATGTTGCTCATTCTGACTTTCATAAATGATGATACAAGATCAATAGGTTAATACCAACCTTTCAAAGCTCACAACCTTCTCTCTAATCTGCTGGTTGATGATGTTTTGTATCGTGTTCTCTTCATAAAGCAAAGAAGGTGAGATATTGTATCCGGCCACATTCACTCCTAGAGAGATCAACAGTTAGTCACAGTCAGTGCTTTCTTTCACTGAAACTGGTTGTGTCTCGGGTTGCCCCAGGTTATGTTATGTCTGTAATGCACTTATGAATGACTCCATGAGGCAATGTGTTGTACTCAAACTGCAGTGACCTGAGTCCATTATACGTAACTCCAGAGTGAGGCATGAGCATGGTGGGCAGCCTTTTATATTCGCCCTGCACACCGATGCAGGTTTCCCTCAGGTCTCCCACTGCAGTGCCCTCTGGTGGACAGCCTCTGCCAGAGGGGCAGGAAACCCCGGTCTCCACCAGTTGCACCCTCTAGTGGTGTCAGCATAGTATATACACAGTGTAAACCTTATTGACAGTACATCAGGTAACAAATCTCCATCTTATGCAACTATACAGTGACTACACAGAGAGTATATCAATAGTCTGCATATTAAACAGGTTATAAACCTATTATGTCTGATCTCACTGTGATGCACAGGATAGGGGCAGGCTTGCCCTGTGATGGCACGGTTTGACCCATCCAGTGAAAGAGTCTCACCTTGATGTAATTTTGTTTGGCCAAATATCCCTGGGCTTTAGATTACAATGACTAGATGCGCTAGAATGCAATAACAGCTTTACACTTGGTTATGACCCAGAGAAGAGGGTGCACGGATGATGGACAATGATGAAGTTGTTTGCCTTCTCCATGCCCCCATCTCTGGGTGGAGGATGATTCTAGCACTCCAATATCCTTCTGAAACAGCGTTTGTGTTTCTTGGGTTTGGAGTGCTGCGTGCTCAGATCAATGGTGCAGCAGTCATAAGAACATAAGAATATAAGAAATAGGAGCAGGAGCAGGCCATATCACCCCTGGAACCTGCTCCGCCATTTAATACAATCATTGCTGATCCGATCATGGACTCAGGTCCACTTCCCGACCCACTCCCAATAAATCCTTAATCCCTTATCAGTTAAGAAACTGTCTATCTCTGTCTTAAATCCATTCAATGACCCAGCATCCAAAGCACTCTGAGGCAGTGAATTCCACAGATTTACAACCCTCTGAGAGAAGAAATTCATCCTCATATCAGTTTTAAATGGGCAGCCCCTTATTCTAAGCTTATGCCCCCTAGCTCTAGCTGGAATAAACAAACCTTCTACAACAACACCCTTCCGACTGTCAGCTGGTTAGTGATGACTCCATTGTTCACACTCCCTTCACCAGCTCTTCTCGCCGACCACATTCACTCCTAGAGAGATCAGCCAGTTAGTCACAGTCAGTACAGCTCCCTTTCCTTCACTTAAACTCCTTGTGCAGACTCTTCTGCCTCATGTTGCCCTTGTTTATAAACCTATCGTGATGTCAGTGATCACGTGATGCACAGGGTAGGGTCAGGCTTGCCTGGCGATGTCACAGTTTGACCTGTCTAGTTAAAGGGCCTCACCTTGATGCAACTGTGTTTGGCCAAAAAGCCTTGGGCCTCAGGTTGGATGTGCTAGAATGCAAAAACAGCTTTGCACTTGGTTATGAACCAGAGAGTCGGGTGTGCGGGCAATGGGCAATGATGGGATTGTTTGCCTTCTCCGTGCCCCCTTTTCTTAGTGGGGCCCAGTTACATGTGTGACTGTTGCTCACCCTGCACACTGTCCTGAGCAATGCCATGGGAGATCTACCAAACATAAGTAGCTGTCTACATTTACAGAACATGGAGTGAGCACCAAACTCAAGGGCTGGGAGGGGCTGGTCAGTGAGGGAGCTGAGAGTGAGGCTCAGTAACCATCTGTGAGCAGGCTGCAGGCTCCAGACTACCTATTAACAACACCAAAGAAGATCTAACAACATGAACTGTTCCAATAACCTAATGTGCATCAGTATTACTGTATCTATTAAACTCTTAATGTTGCTCATTCTGACTTTCACAAATGATGATACAAAATCAATAGGTTAATACCAACCTTTCAAAGCTCACAACCTTCTCTCTAATCTGCTGGTTGATGATGTTTTCATCGTGTTCTCTTCATAAAGCAAAGAAGGTGAGATATTGTAAACGGCCACATTCACTCCTAGAGAGATCAGCAGTTACTCACAGTCAGTGCTTTCCTTCACTGAAACTGGTTGTTTCTCAGGTTGCCCCAGGTTACAAACCTATTGTGATGTCTGATCTCACTGTGATGCAGAGAGTAGGGTCAGGCTTGTCATGTGATGTCACGGTTTGACCCGTCCAGTGGCTAGATGGCCTACTCCTGTTCCTAATTCTTATGTTCTTATAAATATCAAAACCAAAACTGTACGCAGTATTCCGGGTGTGGCCTCACCAATAACCTGTACAGCTGTAGCAAGACTTCCCTGCTTTTATACCAATCCTCAATCCATGTTAGTATATTACCCCTAATCCCATGAACCCTAATTTTGTTTAATAATCTCTTGTGTGGCACATTATCGAATGCCTTCTGAAAATCCAAATGGACCACATCCACTGGTTCCCCCGATCTATTCTTCTAGTTACCACCTCAAAAAATTAAAACAGATTTAGAACATAAGAACATAAGAATTAGGAACAGGAGTAGGCCATCTAGCCCCTTGAGCCTGCTCCACCACTCAATAAGATCATGGCTGATCTGGCCGTGGAATCAGCTCCACTTACCTGCCCGCTCCCCATAACCTTTAATTTCCTTATTGGTTAAAAAATCTACCTATCTGTGATTTGAATACATTCAATGAGCTAGCCTCAACTGCTTCCCTGGGCAGAGAATTCCACAGATTCACAACCCTCTGGGAGAAGAAATTCCTTCTCAACTCTGTTTTAAATTGGCTCCCCCGTATTTTGAGGCTGTGCCCCCTAGTTCTAGTCTCCCCGACCAGTGGAAACAACCTCTCTGACTCTATCTTGTCTATCCCTTTCATTATTTTAAATGTTTCTGTAAGATCACCCCTCATCCTTCTGAACTCCAACGAGTAAAGACCCAGTCTACTCAATCTATCCTCATAAGGTAACCCCTTCATTTCCGGAATCAGCCGAGTGAATCGTCTCTGTACCCCCTCCAAAGCTAATATATCCTTCCTTAAGTAAGGTGACCAAAACTGCACGCAGTACTCCAGGTGCGGCCTCACCAATACCCTGTACAGTTACAACAGGACCTCCCTGCTTTTGTACTCCATCCCTCTCGCAATGAAAGCCAACATTCCATTCGCCTTCCTGATTACCTGCTGCACCTGCAAACTAACTTTTTGGGATTCATTTCATGCACAAGAACCCCCAGGTCCCTCTGCACCGCAGCATGTTGTAATTTCTCCCCATTCAAATAGTATTCCCTTTTACTGTTTTTTTTTCCCAAGGTGGATGACCTCACATTTTCCGACATTGTATTCCATCTGCCAAACCTTAGCCCATTCGCTTAACCTATCTAAATCTCTTTGCAGCCTCTCTGTGTCCTCTGCACAACCAGCTTTCCCACTAATCTTTGAGTCAAACGTGTTTTCCCTTTCATAAATCCATGTTGACTCTGCCCAATCCTCTTATTATTTTCTCAGTGCCCTTCATCGTGGAGTCGGGGGGGAGCAGTTGGAGGAGCAGCGGCGGCCTATAAAGGCCCAGTGGCAGTCCGGGGTCAGCGGCAGTCGGGGAGCTAGCTGCTGCTGCAGCACAGTCTAAAGTAAGACAGAAGTAAAAAATAATCGAAGTGTGATGTCACAGCCGAGAGGGTAAGTGATTAGCTGGTTGATTGGTGAATAGTTTTCTTTTTCTTTACGTATCACGTGTAGTGAGTTGGTCTTACCGCAGGAGAAGGGTCCACAGCCAGATAGGGAATGGAAGACCAGCAGGAAGAGCAGTGCAAGGAAGATAGTGCAGGGGTCCCCTGTGGTCATCCCCCTGCAAAACAGATACACTGCTTTGAGTACTGTTGGGGGGGATGACTCATCAGGGCAGGGCAGCAGCAGCCAAGTTCATGGCACCGTGGCTGGCTCTGCTGCACAGGAGGGCAGAAAAAAGATTGGGAGCGCGACAGTGATAGGGGATTCGATGGTGAGGGAATAGATAGGCATTTCTGCGGCTGCAACCGAGACTCCAGGATGGTATGTTGCCTCCCTGGTGCAAAGGTCAAGGATGTCTCGGAGCGGGTGCAGGACATTCTGAAATGGGAGGGAGAACAGCCAGTTGTCGTGGTGCACATTGGTACCAACGACATAGGTAAAAAAAGGGATGAGGTCCTACAAAACGAATTTAAGGAGCTAGGAGCTAAATTAAAAAGTAGGACCTCAAAAGTAGTAATCTCGGGATTGCTACCAGTGCCACGTGCTAGTCAGAGTAGGAATCGCAGGATAGCGCAGATGAATACGTGGCTTGAGCAGTGGTGCAGCAGGGAGGGATTCAAATTCCTGGGGCATTGGAACCGGTTCTGGGGGAGGTGGGACCAGTACAAATCGGATGGTCTGCACCTGGGCAGGACCGGAACCAATGTCCTAGGGGGAGTGTTTGCTAGTGCTGTTGGGGAGGAGTTAAACTAATATTGCAGGGGGATGGGAACCAATGCAGGGAGACAGAGGGAGACAAAAATGAGGCAAAAGCAAAATACAGAAAGGAGATGAGGAAAAGTGGAGGGCAGAGAAACCCAAGGCAAAGAACAAAAAAAGCCACTATACAGCAAAATTCTAAAAGGACAAAGGGTGTTAAAAAAGAAAGCCTGAAGGCTTTGTGTCCTAATGCAAGGAATATCAGCAATAAGGTGGATGAATTAACTGTGCAAATAGATGTTAACAAATATGATGTGATTGGGATTATGGAGACGTGGCTCCAGGATGATCAGGGCTGGGAACTCAACATCCAGGGGTATTCAACATTCAGGAAGGAGAGAATAAAAGGAAAAGGAGGTGGGGTAGCATTGCTGGTTAAAGAGGAGATTAATGCAATAGTTAGGAAAGACATCAGCTTGGATGATGTGGAATCTATATGGGTCGAGCTGCAGAACACTAAAGGGCAAAAAACGTTAGTGGGAGTTGTGCACAGACCTCCAAACAGTAGTAGTGATGTTGGGGAGGGCATCAAACAGGAAATTAGGAGTGCATGCAATAAAGGTGCAGCAGTTATAATGGGTGACTTTAATATGCACATAGATTGGGCTAGCCAAACTGGAAGCAATACGGTGGAGGAGGATTTCCTGGAGTGCATAAGGGATGGTTTTCTAGACCAATATGTCGAGGAACCAACTAGGGGGGAGGCCATCTTAGACTGGGTGCTGTGTAATGAGAGAGGATTAATTAACAATCTCATTGTGCGAGGCCCCTTGGGGAAGAGTGACCATAATATGGTGGAATTCTGCATTAGGATGGAGAATGAAACAGTTAGTTCAGAGACCATGGTCCAGAACTGAAAGAAGGGTAACTTTGAGGGTATGAGGCGTGAATTGGCTAAGATAGATTGGCGAATGATACTTAAGGGGTTGACTGTGGATGGGCAATGGCAGACATTTAGAGACCGCATGGATGAATTACAACAATTGTACATTCCTGTCAGGCGTAAAAATAAAAAAGGGAAGGTGGCTCAACCATGGCTATCAAGGGAAATCAGGGATAGTATTAAAGCCAAGGCAGTGGCATACAAATTGGCCAGAATTAGCAGCGAACCTGGGGACTGGGAGAAATTTAGAACTCAGCAGAGGAGGACAAAGGGTTTGATTAGGGCAGGGAAAATGGAGTACGAGAAGAAGCTTGCAGGGAACATTAAGGCGGATTGCAAAAGTTTCTATAAGTATGTAAAGAGAAAAAGGTTAGTAAAGACAAACGTAGGTCCCCTGCAGTCAGAATCAGGGGAAGTCATAACGGGGAGCAAAGAAATGGCAGACCAATTGAATAAGTACTTTGGTTCAGTATTCACGAAGGAGGACACAAACAACCTTCCGGATATGAAAGGGGTAAGAGGGTCTAATAAGGAGGAGGAACTGAGGGAAATCCTTATTAATCGGGAAATTGTGTTGGGGAAATTTATGGGATTGAAGGCCGATAAATCCCCAGGGCCTGATGGACTGCATCCCAGAGTACTTAAGGAGGTGGCCTTGGAAATAGCGGATGCATTGACTGTCATTTTCCAACATTGCATTGACTCTGGATCAGTTCCTATTGAGTGGAGGGTAGCCAATGTAACCCCACTTTTTAAAAAAGGAGGGAGAGAGAAAGCAGGGAATTATAGACCGGTCAGCCTGACCTCAGTTGTGGGTAAAATGATGGAATCAATTATTAAGGATGTCATAGCAGCGCATTTGGAAAATGGTGACATGATAGTTCCAAGTCAGCATGGATTTGTGAAAGGGAGATCATGCTTGACAAATCTTCTGGAATTTTTTGAGGATGTTTCCAGTAAAGTGGACAAAGGAGAACCAGTTGATGTGGTATATTTGGACTTTCAGAAGGCTTTCGACAAGGTCCCACACAAGAGATTAATATGCAAAGTTAAAGCACATGGGATTGGGGGTAGTGTGCTGATGTGGATTGAGAACTGGTTGTCAGACAGGAAGCAAAGTGTAGGAGTAAATGGATACTTTTCAGAATGGCAGGCTGTGACTTGTGGGGTACCGCAGGGTTCTGTGCTGGGGTCCCAGCTGTTTACATTGTACATTAATGATTTAGACGAGGGGATTAAATGTAGTATCTCCAAATTTGCGGATGACACTAAGTTGGGTGGCAGTGTGAGCTGCGAGGAGGATGCTATGAGGCTGCAGAGTGACTTGGATAGGTTAGGTGAGTGCGCAAATGCGTGGCAGATGAAGTATAATGTGGATAAATGTGAGGTTATCCACTTTGGTGGTAAAAACAGAGAGACAGACTATTATCTGAATGGTGACAGATTAGGAAAAGGGGAGGTGCAGCGAGACCTGGGTGTCATGGTACATCAGTCATTGAAGGTTGGCATGCAGGTACAGCAGGCGGTTAAGAAAGCAAATGGCATGTTGGCCTTCATAGCGAGGGGATTTGAGTATAGGGGCAGGGAGGTGTTACGAAATTGTACAGGGCCTTGGTGAGGCCACACCTGGAGTATTGTGTACAGTTTTGGTCTCCTAGCTTGAGGAAGGACATTCTTGCTATTGAGGGAGTGCAGCGAAGATTCACCAGACTGATTCCCGGGATGGTGGGACTGACCTATCAAAAAAGACTGGATCAACTGGGCTTGTATTCACTGGAGTTCAGAAGAGTGAGAGGGGACCTCATAGAAACGTTTAAAATTCTGACGGGTTTGGACAGGTTGGATGCAGGAAGAATGTTCCCAATGTTGGGGAAGTCCAGAACCAGGGGTCACAGTCTAAGGATAAGGGGTAAGCCATTTAGGACCGAGATGAGGAGAAACTTCTTCACCCAGAGAGTGGTGAACCTGTGAAATTCTCTACCACAGAAAGTAGTTGAGGCCAATTCACTAAATATATTCAAAAGGGAGTTAGATGAAGTCCTTACTACTCGGGGGATCAAGGGGTATGGCGTGAAAGCAGGAATGGGGTACTGAAGTTTCATGTTCAGCCATGAACTCATTGAATGGCGGTGCAGGCTAGAAGGGCTGAATGGCCTGCTCCTGCACCTATTTTCTATGTTTCTATGTTTATCTTTTTTCTTTTTCTTATCAGTCGTAAACCTTGTCATGGTTGCCAAATGAAGTAATTTAAGGGTTAAGTCATGGCAGGAGAGCCCAGACCCCTGTCATGCTCCTCGTTTGCTGTGTGGGAAATCAGGGACACTTCCTGTCATGTATGCAACCTTCATACAACTTCATGTAACCTTCATGTAACTGTAACCTTCATGCAACCACACTGTACACTGCAGTCAGTCGAGGAGGCGGGAACTCGGAGCAGCGCGAGTCCGGGGTCGGCGAGAGGCGGGGCTTGTGCAGCTACAGGGAGAAGGCAAAAAAGAAGTAGAAAGAAACAGAAAGGTGATTAGTTTTTCTTTTTTCTCTTCTATAACAGTCAGTAACTTTTAATATTGTTGTTGCCAATTTAAGTGTATCTAAGGGTTAAGTCATGACAGGGGAGCTCGGTCACGTGATATGATCCTCCTGTACCATGTGGGAACTCAGGGACACTTCCGGTGTCCCTGACGATTACGTGTGCGGGACGTTTATCCACCTCCAGCTCCTGACGGACCGCGTTGCGGAATTGGAGCTGAGGATGGATTTACTCTGGAGCATCTACGATGCTGAGAACGATGTGAGTAGCACGTGTAGCGAGTTGGTCTTACCGCAGGAGATGGGTCCACAGCCAGCTAGGGAATGGAAGACCAGCAGGAAGAGTAGTGCAACGAAGATAGTACAGGTGTCCCCTGTAGTCATCCCCCTGCAAAACAGATACACCGTTTTGAGTACTGTTGGGGGGATGACTCATCAGGGGCGGGCAGCAGCAGCCAAGTTCATGGCACCGTGGCTAGCTCTGCTGCACAGGAGGGCAGGAAAAAGAGTGGGAGAGCAATAGTGATAGGGGATTCAATTGTGAGGGGAATAGATAGACTTTTCTGCGGCCGCAACCGAGACTCCAGGATGGTATGTTGCCTCCCTGGTGCAAGGGTCAAGGATATCTCAGAGTGGATGCAGGACATTCTAAAAAGGGAGGGAGAACAGCCAGTTGTCGTGGTGCACATTGGTACCAACGACATAGGTAAAAAAAGGGATGAGGTCCTACGAAACGAATTTAAGGAGCTAGGAGCTAAATTAAAAAGTAGGACCTCAAAAGTAGTAATCTCGGGATTGCTATCAGTGCCACGTGCTAGTCAGAGTAGGAATCGCAGGATAGTGCAGATGAATACATGACTTGAGCAGTGGTGCAGCAGGGAGGGATTCAAATTCCTGGGGCATTGGAACCGGTTCTGGGGGAGGTGGGACCAGTACAAACCGAACGGACTGCACCTGGGCAGGACCGGAACCAATGTCCTAGGGGAGTGTTTGCTAGTGCTGTTGGGGAGGAGTTAAACTAATATTGCAGGGGGATGGGAACTAATGCAGAGAGACAGAGGGAAACAAAAAGGAGACAAAAGCAAAAGACAGAAAGGAGATGAGGAAAAGTGGAGGGCAGAGAAACTCAAGAAAAAGAACTAAAAGGGCCACTGTACAGCAAAATTCTAAAAGGACAAAGGGTGTTAAAAAAACAAGCCTGAAGGCTTTGTGTCTTAATGCAAGGAGTATCCGCAATAAGGTGGATGAATTAACTGTGCAAATAGATGTTAACAAATATTATGTGATTGGGATTACAGAGACGTGGCTCCAGGATGATCAGGGCTGGGAACTCAACATCCAGGGGTATTCAACATTCAGGAAGGAGAGAATAAAAGGAAAAGGAGGTGGGGTAGCATTGCTGGTTAAAGAGGAGATTAATGCAATAGTTAGGAAGGACATTAGCTTGGATGATGTGGAATCTATATGGTTAGAGCTGCAGAACACCAAAGGGCAAAAAACGTTAGTGGGAGTTGTGTGCAGACCTCCAAACTGATAGCCCTGACAAAAGGAAATATCTGGATACCATGTCAGGACCAGGATATAGTAATTAACTCTTTATCTGTATTCACTGACTGTGAGACAGAGCAATACACAGGGAGAGGCCATAACTTGGTTTTTACTGTATAAATATCTTGTTAAACTGAACCATTTCGGAGGTGTTCACTTCGCCCTTGACTGAGTGTAACCTGCCCCTTGCTAGCAAGTAAATTAAAGAAACTTCTACCGGAGCTGTAAGTGTCGGAGTCATTCTTTTCGGAGGTCGAGATTTCGACAGTTATAACTTGGAGGTTCCACTGAGATGCATACTCTCTGTCCTGTGAGTAAAACGGATACAGGCATAGTGCCTCTCCAGTGAAAGGCTTCAGTGGCCAAACAAGGTGAGCCTTTTGCTCACAAGAGGTTTCTTCACTGTTGAATCGCATATGTAATCTGTTATCCACAGGGGAGGTACTGCAATCTACAAGACTCGGCATTTAAAAGCTAAAGGTATTTTTTATAACCATTTCTTTCTCAGCTCGCCAGCAGAAGAGAACAGGTTCTGGAAAAATCTCGAAAGAGCCCGGGGAAGGTTTCAGTAGGTAAGGGAGCGCTAGTCGATCGAAAAGGGTTCCAGGTTCTTATGTGATAAGATTTTTATTGTTTTTAATTCGGAAGGGGTTCTTATGTGATAAGAGTACAGGAAAAAAAAAAGAAAGCGCAATCGATCAAAGGTTCTTATGTTATAAGAGTTTGGGTATGGAACCATAAGTTTTATCAGTTTTTTATTAGGATAAGTTAAGGACTCGGTCTGTAGTGGCGTACAACGCAGACTGAGAATATTGTTTGTTGTCCTTGTTATACTGTTGTGTGCAATACCTTTGTGAGAGATTGCCATTAGAGAAACGGGAAGAGTCACTAGGGAAAATTGTGATTCGGAAAAAAAAACACAAGGATTGATTAAGAAAAGAAACAGTAACTGATTGATCAACTACGGTTGGTTCGTTCCAACATATCTCACACACCCAGACTGAGCCCGAATTAAGAGCCTTTTCAGACCACGTAACGGCCAGGAGAAGTGGGCGTAGAGAACTCGGTTGGCCGAAAGGATTGTGAGATCAGAAACTGTGGAAAATCTGAAATCATCCAGAATAGGTGCCGGAGCAAGTTAAAACACCACAAAAGGCACACCAGCCTATGTCATGCTCCAGAATTGTGGTCAGTCTTCAATTGACCAAAGAAACAAAAACCGGTAAAGTGGACTAAGGGTGAAAACAGGCCATTTCCACCCGATGGTTCATTTAATTTAGAGAGAATAACATGTCTCGAGGAGTGTCTTATAAACAGAGATCCAGGTAGAAAAAAAAAGGAAAGTAATAGAAAAGGCCTGGGTTCCGATTCTTCAAGCCCATGTAAAATTAACAGAGGAAGTAAATCAAATGTAAAAAAAAAGAGAACCTGATAGTGACTTATGGATTCAAAAAAAAATAAAGCTAGCAAAAAAAAAAGCTTTATTGAATGGAGAGACTTTTGTGAATGAGAGTGCGTGAATGTCTTGTCTTTGAATGAGAGTGCTTCTGTGTTTTTTCCTTGTGTCTGGAAACCTGTTTGGAAAGGTTGTGGAACTGCCTGTTTGTTTTAGCTCCACCCACTTTTTCAAACAAAGTGAAGTTTTTTAACCCTTCATAGTGTTGTCCTGTATGTGGGAAGTTTAAGACATTTTAAGTTAGAAGCGCAGGTGTGGATTTATTCGGATGAGAAGTTGCGGAGCTAGGAAATGCACAAAGGATAGGTTTGTTGAGACATGGTCCCGGTGGTTAAAAGTTGTAAAGTTTTTTTTTAAAAAGCCTTTGTGGGTCTCTCGAGGTGCAGGCTGGGGGAGTACACTCTCATTGTCCTTGGTGTAAAATCTTGGTACAAAAGCTTCTAGCTCTGTAAGAGGATTTGTTTTTGATAAAGAGTGGCAGTACAATAGTTGAATTGGGATTTTGAGATATTTCAGGTGATCTCCTTGATCAACATTTTGAGTGCATTGGAAAAATCTTGGGTTTGGAAGCCTTTTAATTATAAAACAAGTACTTTACATTCTGTGATCTGGGAGTCACTATAAGCATAAATGATAAGTCCGTGTAACACACCGATTCTTCCGGTTCAGAAGCCCAATAGTGACAAATGGAGGTTTGTCAATGACCTACGAGCTGTGAATGAATCTACTATATTCTCACAATGCTTAAAGAAGGATTTGGAATGAAGTATCCCGGACTGCTTTCCAGAGTCTTAAGCAGCCCCTTACTTCAGCACCAGCCTTGGGATTGCCAGATTACACTAAGCTATTCAACTTATTTGTGCATCACAAGTCGGGTTTTGCACAATCTGTTTTGACTCAGTTACATGTGGACAGGCAGCGACCGGTAGCATATTTCAGTACCCAACTAGACCCAGTGGGACGCGGACTACCAGGATGTCTTCCTTCGTTGGCAGCAGCTTATTATGCTATGCAACAGGCTCAGACAATAACTCTAAATCATCAGACAATTTTGTATATCCCACACTCTGTCAAGATTTTACTTACTAAATGTGCCACCCAACACCTAACCTCCGCAAGAACCACTAAATACGAGGTCGAACTGTTACCAAATCCGAACCTTATCATCAAAAGATGCACTACCTTAAATCCAGCCACTCTACTCCCCACGGAAGACGACGGCGAACCCCATTCATGTGAAATGGTAACTGAAGTAGTGACTAAACCACGTATCAATCTAACAGATGTACCAATGTGTAACCCTGATCTAATGTACTATGTTAACGGATCAGCCCTACGAAATGATAGGGGCCAACCTAGAGCGGCTTATGCAATTGTAACTCAGTTTAATGTTGTCGAAACAGCCTCTCTTCCAGACTCCTTTTCAGCCCAACAAGCCGAATTGTTAGCGTTAACTCGAACCTGTAGCCTGGCTGAAGGACACACAGTTAATATCTACACCGACTCCAGGTATGCTTTTGGGGTATCACATGACTATGGACAAATTTGGAAGATTCGCGGGTACCTGACTTCTTCAGGAACCCCTATCAAAAATGCAGAACAAGTGGAAAATCTCCTGCGAGCCATTCAATGCCCCTTGAAACTTGCCATTATCAAATGCCAAGCACATACAGGCCAGTTGAATGAGGTGGCACTTGGGAATGCCAGAGCTGATAATGCAGCTAAGTCAGCAGCTCTGTCAAAAGGGGGGATGCAGGTGTCATTGTTCCCACTAAGGAAAGATAATTGCTCAGACCCGCCACCCACTATTAATGACATGCTGGCCTTTCAGACACAGGCCAGTACGGAGGAGGTGGTGACCTGGACGAAGGATCAATGTTATAAAAATCCAGAAGGAATATGGGTTCACCACGACGGCCGCGTGGTGGCCCCCAAATCCTTACTTCCATGGATTGCCCGATGTGTTCATACATTCACACATGCAGGTAAAGGGGGATTGGCAGATTATATTTTGGCAACTTGGTATGCACCAGGTATTTCGGCAATTGCAAAACAAATCTGTGAAAATTGTGTTACCTGTCAGACAATGAATCCGGGTAAGACGGAAAAAGTAGAATCTGCCTCCCACCCAAATCCAGTCGGGCCTTTTGTACATTTACAAATGGATTTTATTGAATTACCTATGTGTATGGGATTCAAGTATGTATTACTTATTGTAGATGTGTTCTCTAGATGGATTGAAGCCTTTCCATGTAAAAAGGCCGATGCCACTGCTGTTGCTAAATGTTTGTTAAAAGAAATTGTACCGCGCTTCGGAATCCCTGCTGAGCTTTCTAATGATAACGGGTCACATTTCACGGGAACTGTTATAAGAGAAATGTGTAAAGCTTTGCAGATTAATCAACGTTTTCATTGCAGTTATCATCCACAATCAGCTGGACTTGTTGAAAGATATAATGGAATGCTTAAAAATAAGCTGGCAAAACTATGTAATGACACTGGACTGAAATGGACAGAACTGCTGCCCTTAGCTTTGATGGTAATGCGATCTGCAACCAACAGAACAACAGGCCTGTCACCGCATGAGATAGTTATGGGACGTCCCCAACGACTACCCTTTACAGCACCCTTTACTGCAAAACAGATGGACATCCACAAAATGGAGGAAAATATGTTGAATTATTGTATTGCACTAACCAAATGTATTTCCAGCTTTCATTCACAGGTAAAGGAAGCCCAAGTCAAGCCAGCGGAAGGGAAGTGTCATAACCTGGAGCCAGGGGAATTCGTTTACATCAAGATTTTTAAAAGAAAACGCAGTCTACAGCCAAGATTCGAAGGACCATACCAGGTCTTGCTGGCGACCAATACTGCAATCAAGGTAAAGGAAAGACCAACATGGATCCACGCATCCCATTGCAAATGGGAACCCGACCAGGAGGAAGGGAAGAAGGAACCAGAGGAGCAGAAAAAGGAAGACTGAATAAGGAACTGTATGGACTAGGGGGACTGATGGTGCTGGGCTTGACAGGGTTTTATTTTGCATTATTGATTACACCAGGGGTACAGACCCGCCACCGAAGGGAATTGCAAGTAAACGTATTTATGGCACTGAGTCATAAGTATGCTTAAGAAAGAAACTTGTCGAGTTGTTGGATATGTTTCCATGTACCTGTTCACTCCGAAGCGAGTATTCCCCTGAGATCTGTCCCCTTTAACGAATCAGAAATGGTAGAATGGTTGACAATGCCAAATAGGACAAACCTAACTAAGGGGCCAGAAACGAAGGAGCAAACAGAATGGAGGTCGGCAAGGTATAAACTTACAGCCTTCCAGGGATGGTACTAGCCCAATTATGATAATAACCATCAGCCTCCCTTCCTAAGCATTACTCCCAGAATAGGAAATCCTGAAGGTATAATATGCCTAGTGAGTAATGAGACTGCAGGACCAGAAATGGGGCGCAGCAAGTGTTCCCAAATGACTAAATGACAAGCCACAACTAATCCCACTGAGAGAAAGATAGCAACTGTTGGCTGGACAACGGTCCATAACAAAGCCCCAGATAAAGGGTGGGAAGGTGAGACCACTCGAGTATGGATACCGCGAAAGGACCATGAGCTGACGTCCTATAATTGCACCTACTTTATTTGTGGCCATAAAGCCTACACATGGTTACCAGCCAACTGGACAGGGTCCTGTTATTTAGGATATGTGGTACCCTTTATCAGATCAATAAAGACTCTAAGGGATGCCTATGGAAGCCACAGATTTAAACGGGATTTGACGTGGCTAAACGGAATATTCAAGGTAATGGTGCCACCCTATGGAATAGCATTGACCAAATGGCAGTTACGGGAACTGGCTAACTTAGTCAAATCAGTAGCCAACGCAACTTCCCAAGCCTTTGAAGGGATAAATGACGAAATGGTAGCTATTCGAACAGTGGCTCTCCAAAATCGTATGGCCTTAGATTATCTCCTAGCCAAGGAGGGAGGGACATGCGCATTAATAGGTGAAGAATGCTGTACGTATATCCCGGATAAATCAGAAGATATCGGCAGTCTAGCTGAAAACATCAGGAAAAAGGTAATAGAGTATAAACAGACAGTTGGCCAGGACGGTATCACCTTGTGGGGTTGGGCATCAGGATGGTTGTGAGCCCTGGGGAAATCTGTGGTACAGGGTTTGATCATATTCCTGCTGATAGTCTTCGCCCTGTATCTATTATTTGTCGTCGTTAAATGTTGCTGTGCCAGGGTGGGAGAAACTATGTTACCTACCGAGACCACGGCTAGGGTTATGGTAGCAACAACTGCTGAGGGCTCTTGTGTGGAAATGGAAATGGAGAGACTGTACAAGATCAGAATGGATTATGTTGTCCTTGTGAAGGACAAAATGGGGGAATGTGGAAATGTATTTTTATCTAAGCTGATACCATACGGTATTTGTGTGCCCTTTGCAATATATATATATCAAAATGCAGTCCTGGCCCTTCCAGAACTTTCTGCATTTTAACAGTCAGCTTGCATAAACAGCTAAACCTGGTTTGAGATGGCTGATGGCCATCAGACAGCTAGGAGACAAGTCATGCTGAGACAAGTACCCCCCCATGGTGCTTTCCTATTGTCTACACTACAGGAGTTCCATGTCAACCCACCCTTATCTTCTAGCCATTATCTCTTGCAGAGACCTCATCCATTTGATGCAAACAGATAAACTGACCAGGAAATTGAACTTTCCTGACACAATACAAGACAGGTGATAGCCCATTACCTATGACTCATGGAGTAATGGCCGGCTGGCCAACTGATAACCCTGACAAAAGGAAATATCTGGATACCATGTCAGGACCAGGATATAGTAATGAACTCTTTATCTGTATTCACTGACTGTGAGACAGAGCAATACACAGGGAGAGGCCATAACTTGGTTTTTACTGTATAAATATCTTGTTAAAATGAACCATTTCGGAGGTGTTCACTTAGCCCTTGACTGAGTGTAACCTGCCCCTTGCTAGCAAGTAAATTAAAGAAACTTCTACCGGAGCTGTAAGTGTAGGAGTCATTCTTTTCGGAGGTCGAGATTTCGACAATGCACATAGATTGGGCTCACCAAACTGGAAGCAATACGGTGGAGGAGGATTTCCTGGAGTGCATAAGGGATGGTTTTCTAGACCAATATGTCGAAGAACCAACTAGGGGGGAGGCCATCTTAGATTGGATGTTGTTTTATGAGAGAGGATTAATTAGCAATCTCTTTGTGCAAGGCCCCTTGGGGAAGAATGACCAGAATATGGTGGAATTCTGCATTAGGATGGAGAATGAAACAGTTAATTCAGAGACCATGGTCCAGAACTTAAAGAAGGGTAACTTTGAAAGTATGAGGCGTGAATTGGCTAGGATAGATTGGCGAATGATACTTAAGGGGTTGACTGTGGATGGGCAATGGCAGACATTTAGAGACCACATGGATGAACTACAACAATTGTACATTCCTGTCTGGCGTAAAAATAAAAAAGGGAAGGTGGCTCAACCGTGGCTATCAAGGGAAATCAGGGATAGTATTAAAGCCAAGGAAGTGGCATACAAATTGGCCAGAAATAGCAGTGAATCCGGGGACTGGGAGAAATTTAGAACTCAGCAGAGGAGGATAAAGGTTTGATTAGGGCAGGGAAAATGGAGTACGAGAAGAAGCTTGCAGGGAACATTAAGACGGATTGCAAAAGTTTCTATAGATATGTAAAGAGAATAAGGTTACTAAAGACAAACGTAGGTCCCCTGCAGTCAGAATTAGGGGAAGTCATAACGGGGAACAAAGAAATGGCGGACCAATTGAACAAGTACTTTGGTTCAGTATTCACTAAGGAGGACACAAACAACCTTCCGGATATAAAAGGGGTCGGAGGGTCTTGTAAGGAGGAGGAACTGAGGGAAATCCTTATTAGTCGGG
Organism: Pristiophorus japonicus; assembly: GCF_044704955.1. Classification (NCBI taxonomy): domain Eukaryota; kingdom Metazoa; phylum Chordata; class Chondrichthyes; family Pristiophoridae; genus Pristiophorus; species Pristiophorus japonicus. Next base: position 7,868,074 of record NC_091984.1, on the reverse strand, counting down.
AAACTGTGTTGGGGAAATTGATGGGATTGAAGGCCGATAAATCCCCAGGGCCTGATGGACTGCATCCCAGAGTACTTAAGGAGGTGGCCTTGGAAATAGTGGATGCATTGACAGTCATTTTCCAACATTCCATTGACTCTGGATCAGTTCCTATGGAGTGGAGGGTAGCCAATGTAACCCCACTTTTTAAAAAAGGAGGGAGAGAAAAAATAGGGAATTATAGACTGGTCAGCCTGACATCGTTAGTGGGTAAAATGATGGAATCAATTATTAAGGATGTCATAGCAGTGCATTTGGAAAGAGGTAATATAATAGGTCCAAGTCAGCATGGATTTGTGAAAGGGAAATCATGCTTGACAAATCTTCTGGAATTTTTTGAGGATGTTTCCAGTAGAGTGGACAAGGGAGAACCAGTTGATGTGGTATATTTGGACTTTCAGAAGGCTTTCGACAAGGTCCCACACAAGAGATTAATGTGCAAAGTTAAAGCACATGGGATTGGGGGTAGTGTGCTGACATGGATTGACAGACAGGAAGCAAAGATTAGGAGTAAATAGGTACTTTTCAGAATGGCAGGCAGTGACTAGTGGGGTACCGCAAGGTTCTGTGCTGGGACCCCAGCTGTTTACACTGTACATTAATGATTTAGACGAGGGGATTAAATGTAATATCTCCAAATTTGCGGATGACACTAAGTTGGGTGGCAGTGTGAGCTGCGAGGAGGATGCTATGAGGCTGCAGAGCGACTTGGATAGGTTAGGTGAGTGGGCAAATGCATGGCAGATGAAGTATAATGTGGATAAATGTGAGGTTATCCACTTTGGTGGTAAAAACAGAGAGACAGACTATTATCTGAATGGTGACAGATTAGGAAAAGGGGAGGTGCAAAGAGACCTGGGTGTCATGGTACATCAGTCATTGAAGGTTGGCATGCAGGTACGGCAGGCGGTTAAGAAAGCAAATGGCATGTTGGCCTTCATAGCGAGGGGATTTGAGTACAGGGGCAGGGAGGTGTTGCTACAATTGTACAGGGCCACACCTGGAGTATTGTGTACAGTTTTGGTCTCCTAACCTGAGGAAGGACATTCTTGCGATTGAGGGAGTGCAGCGAAGGTTCACCAGACTGATTCCCGGGATGGCGGGACTGACCTATCAAGAAAGACTGGATCAACTGGCCTTGTATTCACTGGAGTTCAGAAGAATGAGAGGGGACCTCATAGAAACGTTTAAAATTCTGACGGGGTTAGACAGGTTAGATGCAGGAAGAATGTTCCCAATGTTGGTGAAGTCCAGAACCAGGGGACACAGTCTAAGGATAAGGGGGAAGCCATTTCGGACCGAGATGAGGAGGAATTTCTTCACCCAGAGTGGTGAACCTGTGGAATTCTCTACCACAGAAAGTTGTTGAGGCCAATTCACTAAATATATTCAAAAAGGAGTTGGATGAAGTCCTTCCTACTAGGGGAATCAAGGGGTATGGTGAGAAAGCAGGAATGGGGTACTGAAGTTGCATGTTCAGCCATGAACTCATTGAATGGCGGTGCAGGCTAGAAGGGCCGAATGGCCTACTCCTGCACCTATTTTCTATGTTTTCTATGCCCTCCGTTATTTGTGTGGACATTGCGACAATGTTTCCGGTCAACCCACCAATCACCTGGAGGAGCTCTCGACCGATGTCGCGCTCGACTTTGACAGTGCGACCATGTCCTTATTAGAATCTACCCATCGCAGCGCGTGTCTACCTCACCGACTCAACCTCCGTGGGGTCAGCGTGGGCACTGGAAGCCTTGGAGTGGCCTGCTGCAAGCCGCTTGGCCCCGCTACTTCATTCGCCGATGAAGACGTGGCCACAGGTACAACAGATGACAATTGGTCATCTTCCTCCTCCTCAGTAGTCTCCTGTGGACCCGTGGTGATGACCACCTGCAATGGCACAGGCGTTCATGGAGGGGCCTCCCTTTGTGCCTTGGGAGTCTCGGGACCTGCAAAACATAATTGAGGTTATTAGAACAGAAGGGTAGACATGAGAATGCTTGTGCTGTGCTGGCATATGTACGAGGAGCAACACTGCTGCAATAAATGTGAACAAGAGACGTTATATATGATTACATCATATGGTTGCACATCTATGGAATTCTCTGCCCCAGAGAGCTGTGGAGACTGGGTCATTGAATATATTTAAGGTGGAGATAGACAGATTTTAGAGCAATAAGGGAGTACCGGGTTATGTGGAGCGGGCAGGGAAGTGGAGCTGAGTCCAAGATCAGATCAGCCATGATCTTATTGAATGGCGGAGCAGGCTCGAGGGGCCAAATGGCTGACTCCTGCTCCTATTTCTGATGTCCTTATGTTCTTAACCTGAGAGTACGACAGAAGCTGCATGCATAACATGGCATCATTATTATATTATAATGAAATGCCATTAAATTACTTTAAATTACCACTGGATTACCACTGCTTTACACATTACTCACGTGGTACAACAACGGGTCCTGCACCACTACGGGTGGTAGAGCAACTGTGGCTGCCCACTAGTGCTGCAGTACATTCCGTCAAGTCAGGTCTGTATATCAGCAGGGCCTGCCCTAGTGCACCTCTACTCCACCTCATTCTTGGATATCTTCCTCTGCAAACGTGAGAAGAGGATGGAATAAGCTAATTGACTCGATACTATTACGGAAAGACAACAGATTCTAACATTATATGCTAATGTGATTTGTATCCACAATGGATGCATGGTTATAACATCTACGTTCAGAGAAAATATTTGGACTTTCAAAAGGCTTCTGACAAGGTCCAACACAAGAGATTAGTGTGCAAAATTAAAGCACATAGTATTGGGGGTAATGTATTGATGTGGATCGAGAACTGGTTGGCAGACAGGAAACAAAGAGTAGGAATAAACAAGTCCTTTTCAGAATGGCAGGCAGTGCCTAGTGGGGTACTGCAAGGTTCAGTGCTGGGACCCCAGCTGCTAATGTTTTAGATGAAGGAATTGAATGTAATATCTCCAAGTTTGCAGATGACATTAAGCTGGATAGCAGTGTGAGCTGTGAGGAGGATGCTAAGAGGCTGCAGGGTGACTTGGACAGGTTAGATGAGTGCGCAAATGCATGGCAGATGCAGTATAATGTAAATAAATGTGAGGTTATCCACTTTGGTGGCAAAAACAGGAAGGCAGAATATTATCTGAATGGTGACAGGTTAGGAAAAGGGGAGGTGCAACGAGATCTGGGTGTCATAGTACATCAGTTCATTGCAAGTTGGCCTGCAAGTACAGCAGGCAGTGAAGAAGGCAAATGGCATGTTGGCCTTCATAGCGAGAGGATTTGAGTATAGGACCAGGGAGGTCTTACTGCAATTGTACAGGGCCTTGGTGAGGCCACACCATGAATATTGTGTACAGTTTTGGTCTCCTAATCTGAGGAAGGACATTCTTGCTATTGAGTGAGTGCAGCGAAGGTTCACCAGACTGATTCCCGGGATAGCAGGACTGACATATGAAGAATGACTGGATCAACTAGAATTTCACTGGAAGTTAGAAGAATGAGAGAGGATCTCATAGAAACATATAAAATTCTGACGGGATTGGACAGGTTAGATGCAGGAAGAATGCTCCCGATGTTGGGGAAGTCCAGAACCAGGGGCCACAGTCTCAGGATAAGGGGTAAGCCATTTAGGACCAAGATGAGGAGAAACTTCTTCACTCAGAGAATTATGAACCTGTTGAATTGTCTCCCACAGAAAGTTATTGAGGCCAGTTCATGAGATATATTCAAAAGGGAGTTAGATGTGGCCCTTACGGCTAAAGGATCAAGGGGTATGGAGAGAAAGCAGGAATGGAGTACTGAAGTTGCATGATCAGCCATGATCATATTGAATGGTGGTGCAGGCTCGAAGGGACGAATGGCCTACTCCTGCCCCTATTTTCTACGTTTTCTATGTTTCTATGTTAATAACATCGTGTTTAGGAACTAATGCTTGTCACCAAACATCTCGCGTACAATCTCCAGGAAGGACCCTATCCACGGGCCGTTGCATTTGGCGCCTGTAGGGAGGTCGGCGGTTTATTTGAACGATGGATGTTCCTCCGGGGGGGGAATCAGGACCGCTGGTGAGCTTGCCAATGACAGGAGGGAGCAGCGTGACCCTGGGTTGTGCCCGGAGACCTCCGTGTGGTCGGAGCTAATGTCCCAAAGTGTCCCAGGGCAGACAGTGAGTCAGGGCAGCTCTCCCCCAGTCCAGGCTGGGTCACTGTGTGACTGACAGCAGCCGGAGAGACTGACACAGTCTGGGTAAAGGTGACCGGACCCCTCATTGCTCAGTCGTGCCCCATCCATCAACATAACACAAAAGGAGACGGTGAACAAATTGACTTGAAGGGCGCAGGTTCCGACCCCAGTCCAAATGTGAGCAGGGAAGCTACGTAAGATTACCCAGCTTCATTACAATCCAGCAGATTTACATATTCAGTGGATCATTACAATTTAAAATCTATTTAATACTTACTCTTGCGGACGCAACTAGGCTGTTCCAACTCTTGCGGCATTGGTCGGATTCACGCCTATTGTGTGACACTGACAACACTACATCGGCGATCTCGCCCCATATTTTCTGATACATCCAGGTGGAGGGAATGGAATTCCCTACCGCAGAGAGTTGTTGATGCCAGTTCATTGGATATATTCCAGAGGGAGTTAGAAATGGCGGATCAAGGGATATGGAGAGAAAGCAGGAAATGTGTACTGAGGTGAATGATCAGCCATGATCTTATTGAATGGTGGGGCAGGCTAGAAGGGCCAAATAGCCTACTCCTGCACCTATTTTCTATGTTTCTATGTTTCTCTGTTACATGCCAGGAAGACAATGACATTATGACATTAAATATAAGCGATGAGATTAAGTAAAATATTGATGATTGCATGGAAAAGCAAGCACCAGCAATTCCCTTGTTACTTGAAGGTTTAACTGAGCTCAAAGGACTATTAAGAAATAACATTAAAAGATATTATGAGCTAAAGGATAAAGGCAAATAACTGGAAGTGAAATAAAGGATACCCTGAAAAACCCGCCTTGATACTTGAGATTATACATCCGTGGATAAGGATCCTTTCACGTACCCTAGTGGCAGTACAGATAGTAATAGCCTTGAGTTGGTTGGTGATGTTATGTAGCAAATGCAAAGGCAGGAGAGGTATACCCGAGTAAAGTTACAAGATAAGGATTAGAATTATATCCCATGTGTTAGTCCCAGTGCAGCTATCGTGGTGCTGATGATCCTGGGAGAATGTGCAGGCAGATACAAAAGACGCAGAATGACGAAGTTGGCCAAGGCTTGTAACCAAGAACACAGAAAGCCTTTGCTAGATCCAAAGACGGGTAATCAAACACAAAGACGCATGAATACCTGACATGAGTCGTGAGTGTCCCAATCCTATCGCCTGATCAACGAAACCGAGGCGGAAGACACACGAATCAAGACAGGAAAAGGCAGGGAAAGGAGAAATTGTTGTTCATGGTGGGTATTAGGGGGTTACCACCTGACCAATGTATTAGTAGTCGGAGCGGCGGGGACTGGTGGCAAATAACCAATGGAACACTTCCCCACCTAGTTTCTGTATTTCGACTCTATAAACATGTAATTGTACCGCCTGTCCTGTGAGATCGGTGTGGAGAGTACTCAGTAACGGTACTGATGCAGTCAGATCTCCCTTGATTCATCAGGTTTTAATAAACAACTCTTTTCTCTATAAAAGACCTTTCTTGTGAATGTTATATTTTTAATACTCCACAACAATCTTATTGAATGGTGGTGCAGGCTCGAAGGGCTGAATGGCCTACTCCTGCACCTATTGTCTATGTTTCTCTGTAAATCCCCTCTAAAGCTTCTACCAATTACTTTGACTTAAAGCCCCCTGCTTGTTGACCCCTATGCTAAGGGACATAGGCCTTTCTATTCAGAGTATCTATGCCCCTCATAATTTTATACACCTCAATGAGGTCTCCCCTCAGCCTCCTCTGTTCCATGGAAAACAAATCCAGCTTATCCAATCTGTCCTCATAGCTAAGATTGTCCATGCCCGGCAACATCCTCATAAATCTACTCTGTACCCTTTCCAGTGCAATTAAGTCCTTCCGATAATACGGCGACCAGAACTGCATGCAGTACTCCAGCTGTGGCTTAAACCAGTGTTTTACACAGTTCAAGCATAACACCCCTTTTCTTATATTCTATACCTTGGCTAATAAAGGCAAGCATTCCATATCCCTTCTTAACCACCTTATCTACCTGGCCTGCTACCTTCAGGGATCTGTGAACATGCACTTCAAGGTATTTTTGTTCCACTACACCTCAGTGTCCTATCATTTAATGTGTCTTCCCTTTCCTTTTTATCCCTCCCCAAATGCATTACCTCACATTTCTCCATATTAAATACCATTTGCCACTTTTCTGCACACCTGACCAGTTGATTGATATCTTCCTGCAGTCCACAGCTTTCTTCTTCATTATCAACCACACAGCCTATTTTTGTATTATCTGCAAACTTCTTAATCATACCCCCTATATTCAAGTCTAGACCATTGATGTATAGCACAGAAAGCAAAGTACCTCGTACTGAGCACTGCAGAACACCAATGGAAACATCTTTCCAGTTCACAAAAACACCCATCAACCATTACGCTTTGTTTCCTGCCTCTGAGCCAATTTTGGATCCAACTTACCACTTTGCTCTGGATCCCATGGGCTTTTACTTTTGTGACCAGTCTGCCATGTGGGACCTTATCAAAAGCTTTGCTAAAATCCAAATACACTACATCACACGCACTGCCCTCATCGTCCTTCCTCGTTATCTCATCTAAATTCGATCAAGTTAGTCAGACACGACCTTCCCTTGACAAATCCATGCTGACTGTCCCTGATTAATCCATGTCTTTCTAAATGTAGATTTATCCTGTCCTTCAGGGATTTTTCCAATAATTTTCCCACAACTGAGATTAGGCTGACTGGCCTGTAATTACTTGGTCTATCCCTTTCTCCCTTCTTAAACAAGGGTACCCCATAAACAAGCAGTCTTCCAGTCCTCTGGCACCACACCTGAAGCCAGACAGGGCTGGAAAATGATGGTCAAAGCCTCTGCCATTTCGGCTTTTGCTTCGCTTAATAGCCTGGGATATATTTCATCGGGGCCTGGGGACTATTTCACTTTCAAAGCTGCTAAATCCCTTAATATCTCTTCTCTCATTATGTTTATTTCATCTAATATTTCACACTGCTCCTCGATAGCAGTGTCTGCATTGCCCCTCTCTCTTATGTGAAAAGAGAGGCAAAGTATTCATTGAGAACCATACCCACATCTTCCGCCTCCACACACAGATTACCCTCCTGGTCTTTAATAGACCCCTCAGCTTGCCTTACGGCCGAACTCCGCCCCCACTATGACCGCCTTTCGGTCCAACTTAAAAAAAACCCCAAAGTACTGAAAATCAACGGAGAGGCCGCCTCAACGATCCCGGCGGAAAAATCTTAAAGTAAAAGGAAGTGCGCCAGCTTTCTGGTGACCCTGAATTTCGGACCCACTTTCTTTCAAAGGTAGACTTTCAGACAAAAGGAATATTGTAACTTGTTAAACATTCACAGTCAGGAAAACTTGCACTTTTTCACACAAACTGAAATTGCAATATCCTTTAAGGTTCCTTTCACTCAGTAAACTTGAGATTTATTTTTCTCGGCACAGAAACTGGTCGGTTCAGTGTCGCTTTCAACTTTAAGTTTCATTTTTTTCCTTTGCCTTTTAAACTATCGTCTCAGCAGCTTTTCCTGACTCCCCAATTCCCTGTTTTTTCTCCTTTTGCTGATTTTTCAGATGGATTTGCCTGTAGCTTAGATCCTTTTCCCTCTCCATCTCCCACTGTCTCTCCTGCTCTTTCTGCTTCTCCTCTCTCACCTCACCTTTCCTATAACGTTCATCTGCACCTTTTGTACAGAACTAGGACACATAGGCAAGTAATCCCCTTCCTTTCTCTACCTTAATTTATCATCTACTTGTCCCTGAATAAACTTCACCATCTCTTCATAAAACGATATCTCACTCGTCAGACATTCTGACATTAACATTTGAGTCCCCTCAACATTCAACTTACTTAACTCTTGGTCTAATGCTTCTTGAACACTAATTCATTTTGACATCTTTGTGTACTTTTGATTACTGGTGGGTGATTAGATCTCCTGCAGGTCCATTAGGTTACCTCCCTAAGCTCTGTGGTTGTGCACCCCAACAGACACAGAGGTCCTCTGTACACCAAAATAAACATTAGTCATAATCCTTCGTGGTCGCCAGATTTGTAGGAGGTTTTAACCTCAAACTTAATGTTTTGGACTACATATTGGTATAGTTAGATTTTTATTGTTATAAAGCAGAAGTCAATTCAACCGGCAAAGACTAATTTTATCCGACAGTAATTACAGTTCCGAAGGATATTCCCAAATTTAGTCACTGGACAGTGTCGCGTGCAATGTCACCGTTATTTCTTTGATCCGGTCTGGCAAATTAGAGCGTTAGACTTTCCCCAGCATGGATTCACTCCTCAATTCCACTGTACCAGAGAGACGTGAAGTGCATTAGGCTTGTGTAACTCCATCTCGTCAGGTACCATCGTCCTCTTCTCTACATCTGTACATCCCAGGTCAAACAGTACATTTTTTATCATTCTTTTTTAAGGTCAGTTGAGTCCTCTTATCCAATCATTTGTGGCAAATGCAAAACTTCTAGATATTTCCCCATTCTCTTGTTCTGGGGACAGTTCCATATCTGGTCAATCCAAACGTGGTCACTCTGATGCAGTCTTTGTATGTTCAATTATGTAGCCATTATCTCATTTTAACCTGTAACATTACTTTTACAAGCTGTAATGGTTGCTGTTGCAAAAGCTCGTTGTATCCCATTCCCTCTCTGCAAAACCGGACTTGAACCATGCATGGTCTGATAATTTCTGTATAAATAACTTGTCTGGACCTTGCTTGGTCTGACCATTTCTGTAAAAACTTGTTTGGACTTTGCACGATAATGTCTTGTCACCAATAAAGCAAGATACATTTTACAATCAAGCTTAATTCATTTTACAATCTCAAAAGCAAGATTCACAAATGTTAATACATTTTGTAATCTCACAATGATTGCAAGCACTTCAACCTTCTCTTTTGCACTCACGTGCTGGGCTCCGCTATCATTGAGGATGGGGATATTCATGGAGCCTCCTCCTCCCGTTAGTTGTTTAATGGTCCACCACCATTCACAACTGGATGTGGCTGGAATGCAGAGCTTTGATCTGGTCCACTGATTGTGAGATCACTTAGCTTCGTCTATAGCATGCTGCTTCCACGGTTTAGTATACATATAGTCCTGTATTGCAACTTCCCCAGGTTGGCACCTCACTCTTAGGGATGCCTAGTGCTTTTCTTGGCATTCTCTTCTGCACACCTTATTGAACCAGAGTTGGTCCGCTGGCTTGATGGTAATGGTATATTGATGGATATGCCCGGCCATGAGATTACAGATTGTGGTGAAATACAATTTTGCTGCTGCTGATGGTGTACAATGCCTCATGGGTGCCCAGTTTTGAGCTGCAAGATCTGTCCTGAATCTATCCCATTTAGCAGTGTGGTAGTGTCACAAAACATGATGAATGATGTCCTCAGTCTGAAGATGGGTCTTTGTCTCCACAATAACTGTGGTAACGGCTACAAAGTTGTCATGGACAGATGCATCTGCGACAGGTAGATTGGTGAGGACAAATTAACGTGTGTTTTTCCCTCGTGTTGGTTCTCTCACCACCTGCCGCACTCCCAGTCTGTCAGCTATGTCCTTCAGGTCAGTCTTGGTCAGTAGTGGAGTTACCGAGGTACTCTTGGTGATGGACATTGACGTTTCCCATCCACAGTATATTCTGTGTCCTTGCTTCCCTCAGTGCTTCTTCCAAGTGGTGATCAACATGGAGGAGTACGGATTGATCAGCTGAGGGAGGGCGGTAGATGGTAATCAGGAGGTTTACTTGCCTATGCTTGACCTGAATCCATCAGAATTCATGTGTTCTGGAGTCAATGTTGAGGACTCCCAGGGGCATTCCACCCGAATGTAAACCATTGTGCCACCACCTCCGGTAAGTCTGTCCTGCCGGTGGGATAAGAACATGTCCAGGGATAGTAATGGAGGAGTCGGGGACATTAGCTGAAATGTATGATTCTGTGAGTATGACTATATGAGGCTCTTGACTACATGGAATATTGTGTCCAATTCTGGGTATCGCACTGTCGGAAGGATGTGAAGACCGAAGAGTGGGTTCAGAAAAGATTTAAAAGAATGGTTCCATTACATGGATAGATTGGAGAAGCTGGGGTTGTTCTCCTTCGAACAGAGATGGTTAAGGAGATTTGATCGTGGTGTTAAACATCGAGACAGAGTAGATAGAGAGAAGCTGTTCCCATTGGCGAAAGGGTCGAGAACCAGAGGACACAGATTTAAGGTGATTAGCAAAAGAACCAAAGGTGACATGAGGAGAAACTTTATTATGCATCAAGTGGTTAGGATCTGGAATGCACTGCCTTAGGTGCTGGAGGCAGATTCAATTGTGACTTTGAAAAGGGAACTGGATAAGTACCTGAAGGGAAAAAAATTGCAGGGCTATGGGGAAAGGGTGGTGGAGTGGGAGTAATTAAAGGGCTTTTGCAGAGAGCCAGTGTGGGCTCGATGGGCCGAATGGCCACCTTCTATGCTCTAATCATTGTATATTACAATTCAAAATAACACAGTAGCAGTATACTGGACCCTATTTGCTGGCCACAACACTATTTGCTGGACCATTCACACCCATTAAAGGAGGAAACTGAAAATTAAAATGTTATCTCGGTTCAAAATGATAACCTGAGGAAAAAGAAAATCGTTAAAAAAGCCCATCAAGAATTAAGATGTGCATAAAATGGACATCACACATGTGAATGTGAGAAGTGGATTATCATCCAATGGGAAAGATGAATTGTTGCCTGAATTGTGAGTATTTAGCAAGAAGTTTTAGCCTGCTCTATCATTAAACATTATGAAGTTAATATAGGTTTGTTGCATCTTATAAATAATTAAGGTGCTGAAGTGACCAGATCTTGTCGTGCAAATTGCATTAGTACATTTGCTTTTCATTGAATAGAAATTTGCTGATTAGATAAAAGGTTAAAGCTGTTCCCTCGATCTATATTCGTGTCATTTCTAATGTTGGAAGCGAACTCACTTTTGGCTGAGTTTACTTGCAAAACTAAATGATCACATTATGAAAAGATTAAATGGTTCAAGCTCGCCATTTTCCTCAGAAAGGGCACATTGCATTCCACATGTCTTCAGTTTGCATCGCTGCTATAGGAACAGCACTGTAATTTAGGTAATTTGCATTCCACATGCCAATGCCACGGAGTTTTAATTTCCTCAAGATAGATGCCTTTATTGAAATGCTCTCTGGATCGTCAAACCAGACCTCATGGTATGTAATATTGACCTGCCATAAAAAAACAAAGAGAGTTAAACAAGTAGGAGCAAGGTTTGAATCATTACACAGTTCCAGACACAATACTGAACATCTTTAGCAGCAATATGCACAATACATTAAACTTGTACTTGCATTAAAAGGTGAGGTTAGGTTGGCTGAGCTAAAGAAAGGTGAAAGGGTGGATTGTTCCAAACCTCAGTTGAAATGGATTATGAAAATCACTGCAAACTAATAGAAGCTAACTTTAGAGAAAGTCTGGTTACTGATCCTTCATTGAGAGCACAGAATCTCAAAATTAATTAATTTCAAATTTTTAGTTCTTTATGATACTAAAGTTGGCAAAGTCAATGCAAGTACTGACCTTGAAATTACACCGTGGGATACAGTACAAATAATTTGATAGGTTACTGATGCTGTTAAAATAGCGCCAGGCTGATCAATTGATTGAATTAAGTGTTCATCCGCTAACACTCCACAGCATGATTTCAAGCCAATTACATAACTATGCTACAGCACTTCAAAGAAACTTTTTGTGTGATGCACTTTGAGCTTTAAATAGACACAATCAAGTACAATACGAATGCCATTCTTAACATCTATTACAACAAGAACAACAACATTTATATAGCACCTTTAATGTAGTAGAGCATCCTACGGTGTTTCACAGGGGCGTTATCAAATAAAATCTGACACAGAAGCACATCGGGAGATATTAGGACAGGTGACCACATGCTTGGCCAAAGAAGTGGGTTTTAAGGAAGGTCTTGAAGGAGGAGAGGTAGGGACGTTGAGGAGGGGAATTCAAGAGCTGAGGGCCTCGGCAGTTTGAATGCTACCAATGGCCTTCATAAAAGGGAATTCAAAAGTCTTCTATAGGCATACAGGTATTATACGGGTAAGAGGAGGGGTGGGACAAAAAAGGAAACTTATGAATGGAGGCTGAGGGTATGGCTGAGGTACTACATGAGTACTTTGCATCTATCTTCACCAAGAAAGAAGTTGCTGCTCAATTCATAGTGAAAGAGGAGATAGTGGGGATACTGGATGGGATAAAAATTGATAAAGAACAGGTACTACCAGTAAGGCGGGCTGTACTTAAAGCAGATTAATCACCAGGACTGAATGGGATGCATCGTGGGTTGCTGAGGGAAGTTAAGGACAGAATCGCACAGGTACTGGCCATAATCTTTCAATTCACCTTAGATACAGGAGTGGTGCCAGAGGACTGGAGAATTTCAAATGTTACACCCTTGTTCAAAAAAGTGTGTAAGGATAAATCCAACAACAATAGGCCTGTCAGCTTAACCTCGGTATTGGAGAAGCTTTTAGAAACAATAATCATGGACAAAATTAACAGTTACTTGGACACGCATGGATTAATTAAGGAAAGCCAGCACAGATTTGTTAAAGACAAATCGTGTTTAACTAACTTGATCGAGTTGATTGATGAGGTAACAGGGAGGGTTTATGAGGGCAATGCGGTTGACGTGGTGTGCATGGACTTTCAAAAAAGGCGTTTGATAAAGTGCCACATAATAGGCTTGCCAGAAAAGTTGAAGCCCATAGAATAAAAGGGACAGTAGCAGTATGGATACAAAATTGGCTAAGAGACAGGAAACAGAGAGTAGTGGTGAACAGTTGTTTTTCAGACTGGAGGTAGGTATACTGTGGTGTCCCCAGTGGTCGATACTGGGACCACTACTTTTCTTGATGTATATTGATGACTTGGACTTGGGTGTTCAAGGCACAATTTCAAAATTTGCGGATGACACAAAACTTGGAAGTATAGTGAACAGTGAGGAGGATAGTGATAGACTTCAAAAAGACATAAACAGGCTGGTGAAATGGGCGGACACGTGGCAGGTGAAATTTAACGCAGAAAATGTGAAGTGAAACATTTTGGTAGGAAGAATGAGGAAAGGTAATATACACTAAAGGGTAAAAAACTAAAAGGGGTATATGAACAGAAAGACCTGGGGGTATATGTGCACAAATCATTGAAGGTGGCAGGGCAGATGGAAAAAGCCGTTAAAAAAGCAGACGGGATCCTGGGCTTGATAAATAGAGACAATGAGTACAAAAGCAAGGAATTTATGATGAACCTTTATCAAACACTGTTTAGGCATCACCTGGAATATTGTGTCCAATTCTGGGCACTGCACGTTAGGAGAGTTCCGAGGGCTTTAGAGAGGGTGCACAAAAGATTTACAAGAGTGGTTCCAGGGATGAGGGACTTCAGTTACATGGATGGATGAGAGAAGCTGGTGTTGCATTTCTTGGAGCAGACAAGGTTGAGAGGAGATTTGATGGAGCTGTTCAAAATAATGAGGGGTCTAGACAGAGTAGATCGAGAGAAAGTGTTCCCATTGGTGGAAGGATCGTGAACCAGATGTCACAGATTTATGGTGATTGGCAAAAGAACCTAAGTCAACATGAGGAAAAACTTATTTTATGCAGGGAGTGGTTCAGATCTGGAAAGCACTGCCTGAACAGTTGGTGCAGCCAGACACAATCTTGGCTTTCAAAAGGGAATTGGATCAGTACCGAAAGGCAAAAAAATGCAGGACTACGGGGAAAGCACACGATCGTGGGACTAGCTGGAGTACTCTTGCAAAGAGCCGGCACGGGCTCAGCAGGCTGAATGGCCTATGTCTGTGCTAAAACCAGAAAACACTTTATTTTATACTTTCCACATGATTCAAAACTCAGAAATGTGGTCAACGATGAGAACGATAGTAACAGACTTGCATTGCTTTATAAATGGTACGAAAGCCATTTTTGCCAAACTTTTACAAAACACTTGTTGTGCCTATTAGGAGCATTGTCTTTAATTCTGGATAACACACTTCAAAAAGAATGTCAAGGCCTTAAAGCGGGTGTAAAAGAGATTGGTTATAATGGTACCAGGAATGAGAGACATTGGGGGTGAAATTGCCCTTTTTTATGGCTCCATTAGCGCCTCCGGGGCAGCGCCAACGGGGAGCAAGACAGTTTTTGTCCAGGGAGGTGGACACGACCATGGCTGTGCTGTGCCTCATGGTTAGCACCCCAGGGTGCTACACAAGGGCGATGACATCATTGTGTTGCAAGGCGACCCATCACTACCCCATACCGACCTATTACCACCCCACATGGGAAATTGCCATGCAGGCCGCGAGGCCGGAGCAAGCAAGTGTCAACGGCAACTTCGTGGGTCGCGAAGCTGGCCAACATCTGCTCTCAGGGCGGTGCTTAAAGGGGAGGGCGCCACCGCCCTGGGCCATCTCTTTATGTCAGCCGAGTCTCGCATTCTCTCAATGATGGCTGCCCTAGCTTGGTCTGGACCACCATTGTGTCAGGATGCTTTTACCGATATATAAAAAGGAAAAAAGAGTAACTAAAGTAAATGTTGGTCCTTTAGAAGATGAGAAGGGGGATTTAGTAATGGGGAATGTGGAAATGGCTGAGACCTTAAACAATTATTTTGCTTCGGTCTTCACAGTGGAAGATACAAAAACCATGCCAAAAATTGCTGGTCACGGGAATGTCGGAAGGGAGGATCTTGATACAATCACTATCACTAGGGAGGTAGTGCTGGACAGGCTAATGGGACTCAAGGTAGACAAGTCCCCTGGTCCTGATGAAATGCATCCCAGGGTATTAAAAGAGATGGCAGAAATTATAGCAGATGCATTGGTTATAATCTACCAAAATTCTCTGGACTCTGGGGAGGTACCAGTGGATTGGAAATCAGCTAATGTAACGCCTCTGTTTAAAAAAGGGGGCAGACAAAAGGCAGGTAACTATAGGCCAGTTAGTTTAACATCTGTAGTGGGGAAAATGCTTGAAGCTATCATTAAGGAAGAAATAGCGGGACATCTAGATAGGAATAATACAATCAAGCAGACGCAACATGGATTCATGAAGGGGAAATCATGTTTAACTAATTGACTGGAATTCTTTGAAGATATAACGAGCATGGTGGATAGAGGTGTACCGATGGATGTGGTGTATTTAGATTTCCAAAAGGCATTCGATAAGGTGCCACACAAAAGGTTACTGCAGAAGATAAAGGTATGCGGAGTCAGCGGAAATGTATTAGCATGGACAGAGAATTGGCTGGCTAACAGAAAGCAGAGAGTTGGGATAAATGGGTCCTTTTCAGGTTGGAAATTGGTGGTTAGTGGTGTGCCACAGGGATCGGTGCTGGGACCACAACTGTTTACAATATACATAGATGACCTGGAGGAGGGGACAGAGTGCAGTGCAACAACATTTGCAGATGACACAAAGATTAGTGGGGAAGCGGGTTGTGTAGAGGACACAGAGAGGCTGCAAAGAGATTTCGATAGGTTAAGTGAATGGGTAAGTTTTGGCAGATGGAATACAATGTAGGAAAATGTGAGGTCATCCACCTTGGAAAAAAAATCAGTAAAAGGGAATATTATTTGAATGGGGAGAAATTACAACAAGCTGCGGTGCAGAGGGACCTGGGGGTCCTTGTGCATGAATCCCAAAAAGTTAGTTTGCAGGTGCAGCAGGTAATCAGGAAGGCGAATGGAATGTTGGCCTTCATTGCGAGAGGGATGGAGTACAAAAGCAGGGAGGTCCTGCTGCAACTGTACACGGTATTAGTGAGGCTGCACCTGGAGTACTGCGTGCAGTTTTGGTCACCTTACTTAAGGAAGGATATACTAGCTTTGGAGGGGGTACAGAGACGATTCACTCGGCTGATTCCGGAGATGAGGGGGTCACCTTATGATGATAGATTGAGTAGACTGGGTCTTTACTCGTTGGAGTTCAGAAGGATGAGGGGTGATCTTATAGAAACAGCAGTGGCAGCCAGTTCTCGTGGTGCATATAGGTACCAACGAGATAGGTAAAAAACAGGATGAGGTCCTACAAGCTGAATTTAGGGAGCTAGGAGTTAAATTAAAAAGTAGGGTCTCAAAGGTAGTAATCTCAGGATTGCGACCAGTGCCACATGCTAGTCAGAGTAGGAATCACAGGATGGCTCAGATGAATACGTGGCTTGAGGAGTGGTGCAGAAGGGAGGGATTCAAATTCCTGGGACATTGGAACTGGTTCTGGGGGAGGTTGGACCAGTACAAACCGGAAGGTCTGCACCTGGGCTGGAACCAATGTCCCAGGGGGAGTGTTTGCTAGTGCTGTTGGGGAGGGGTTAAACTAATATGGCAGGGGGATGGGAACCTATGCAGGGAGACAGAGGAAAGTAGAATTGGGGCAGAAGCAAAAGATAGAAAGAAGAAAAGTAAAAGTGGAGGGCAGAGAAACCCAAGGTAAAAATCAAAAAGGGCCACATCACAGCAAAATTCTAAAGGGGCAAAGTGTGTTAAAAAGACAAGCCTGAAGGCTCTGTGCTTCAATGCGAGAAGTATTCATGGTAAGGTGGATGAATTAACTGTGCAGGCAGCAATTAATGAATATGATATAATTGGCATCACGGAGACATTGCTCCAGGGTGACCAAGGCTGAGAATTCAACATCCAGGGGTATTCAACATTTAGGAAGGATAGACAGAAAGGAAAAGGAGGTGGGGTAGCATTGCTGGTTAAAGAGGAAATTAACGCAATAGTAAGGAAGGACGTTAGCTTGGATGAAGTGGAATCTGTATGGGTGGAACTGCGGAATACTAAAGGGCAGAAAATGCTAGTGGGAGTTGTATACAGACCATCAAACAGTAGTAGCGATGCAAACAAGAAATTCGGGATGCATGCAATAAAGGTGCAGCAGTTATCATGGGCAACTTTAATCTACATATAGATTGGGCGAAGCAATACGGTGGAGGAAGATTTCCTGGAGTGTATTAGGGATGATTTTCTCGACCAATATAGAGGGCTGGCCATCCTAGACTGGGTGATGTGTAATGAGAAAGGACTATTAGCAATCTTGTTGTGCGAGGCCCCTTGGGGAAGAGTGACCATAATATGGAGATGGAGAGTGATACAGTTAATTCAGAGACTAGGGTCCTGAACTTAAGGAAAGGTAACTTGGATGGTATGAGACGTGAATTGGCTGGAATAGACTGGCGAATGATACTTAAAGGGTCGATGGTGGATAGGCAATGGCAAACATCTAAAGATCACATGGATGAACTTCAACAATTGTACATCCCTGGAGTAAAAATAAAATGGGGAAAGTGGCTCAACCGTGGTTAACAAGGGAAATTAAGAATAGTGTTAAATCCAAGGAAGAGGCACATAAATTGGTCAGAAAAAGCAGCAAACCTGAGGACTGAGAGAAATTTAGAATTCAGCAGAGGAGGACAAAGGGTTTAATTAGGAGGGGGAAAATAGAGTATGAGAGGAAGCTTGCTGGGAACATAAAAACTGACTGCAAAAGCTTCTGTAGATATGTGAAGAGAAAAAGATTAGTGAAGGCAAATGAAGGTCCCTTGCAGTCAGATTCAGGGGAATTTATAATGGGGAGCAAAGAAATAGCAGACCAGTTGAACAAATACTTTGATTCTGTCTTCACGAAGGAAGACACAAATAACCTTCAGTAAATACTAGGGGACCGAGGATCGAGTGAGAAGGAGGGAAATTATTAGTCGGGAAATTGTGTGAGGGAAATTGATGGGATTGAAGGCCGATAAATCCCCGGGGTCTGATCGTCCATTAATTATAGACCGGTTCGCCTGAGATCAGTAGTGGGGAAAATGTTGGAATCAATTATTAAAGATGAAATCGCAGCGCATTTGGAAAGCAGTGACGGGATCGGTCCAAGTCAGCATGCATTTATGAAAGGGAAATCATGCTTGACAAATCTTCTGGAATTTTTTGAGGATGTAACTGGTATAGTGGACAAGGGAGAACCAATGGATGTGGTGCATTTTGACTTTCAAAAGGCTTTGGACAAGGCCCCGCACAAGAGATTGGTGTGCAAAATCAAAGCACGTGGTATTGGGGGTAATGTACCGACATGGATAGAGAACTGGTTGGCAGTCAGGAAGCAGAGAGTCGGGATAAACAGGTCCATTTCAGAATGGCAGGCAGTGACTAGTGGGGTGCCGCAGGGTTCAGTGCTGGGACCCCAGATATTTACAATATACATTAATGATTTAGATTAAGGAATTGAGTGTAATATCTCCAAGTTTGCAGATGACATTAAGCTGGGTGGTGATGTGAGCTGTGAGGAGGATGCTCAGAGGCTGCAGGGTGACTTGGACAGGTTAAGTGAGTGGGCAAATGCATGGCAGATGCAGTATAATGTGGATAAATGTGAGGTTATCCACTTTGGTGGCAAAAACACGAAGGCAGAATATTTTCTGAATGGCGGCAGATTAGGAAAAGGGGAGGTGCAATGAGACCTGGGTGTCATGGTAAATCAGTCATTGAAAGTTGGCATGCAGGTACAGCAGGTGGTGAAGAAGGCAAATGGTACGTTGGCCTTCATAGCTAAGGGATTTGAGTATAGGAGCAGGGAGGTCTTACTGCAGTTGTACAGGGCCTTGGTGAGGCCACACCTGGAGTATTGTGTACAGTTTTGGTCTCCTAACTTGAGGAAGGACAGTCTTGCTATTGAGGGAGTGCACCGAAGGTTCACCAGACTGATTTCCGGGATGGCAGGACGGTCATATCAAGAAAGACTGGATCAACTGGGCTTGTATTCACTGGAGTTCAGAAGAATGAGAGGGGACCTCATAGAAACGTTTAAAATTCTGATGGGTTCAGACAGGTTAGATGCAGGAAGAATGTTCCCGATGTTGGGGAAGTCCAGAACCAGGCGACACAGTCTAAGGATAAGGGGTAAGCTATTTAGGACTGAGATGAGGAGAAACGTCTTCACTCAGAGAGTTGTTAACCTGTGGAATTCCCGACTGCAGAGATTTGTTGATGCTAGTTCATTGGATATATTCAAGAGGGAGTTAGATGTGGCCCTTATGGCTAAAGGAATCAAGGGGTATGGAGAGAAAGCAGGAAAGGGCTACTGAGGTGAATGATTAGCCATGATCTTATTGAATGGTGGTACAGGCTCGAAGGGCCGAATGGCCTATTCCTGCATCTATCTTCCCTGTTTCTTTGTTTCTATGTAATGCCCTCTTTTGAAAAAAAAAACTGAACTAATAAAAACCTAACTAACTCACTTGCACTGGAGCAACTTAAATGGGGAGAATTGCGATTTTTAAGTTCCCCCCAAAAAATCTAGTTGCTCCAAAAAAAACAGAGCAACTCCTGGGGAAATTTGGGTGCCGGTGAAGCTCCTAACCCTGGCCGAAATGCTTCCCCCCGCCCTTCCTCACGGTGCCGATGCCAGTCCTAACCCTGGCTGAAAGGCCTCTCTCCCTCGCCCCTCTCCCCTCCCCTCCCCTCCCCTCCCTCTCTCCCCTCCCCCTCTCTCTCCCTCTCTGCTGCTGCTGTCCAGGCCGTGGAACTGCACCTGCTGCACTGATTCTCTTACCTGCGCTGAATTTGTTAACTGCCCAGAAGGTTGTTCCAGAGTGGTCACATATCCCATCCTCAGAAAAATTGCAGTAAATCAGAGCTGGCCAAACTTGCTTTAATGGCCAGAATTGGCACGGGTGGCAGGTTACGCCCCCAATGAGGTAAAAAAATGGTAGCCTAAAAAAATCCTACCTAAGTGAATTACGTTAGTGCAGAAAATTTGAGGAAACTTACAGATTTCAATTTACTCCAAAAAAGCGGCGCACACCAATAAAACGGCGCAGATAATTGGGGAAAATTGAGCCCAATAAAGGGGGAGATAGAGGAGATACTGGATGGGATTAGAATTGATGAAGACGAGGTACTAGAAAGGCTGCCCGTACATAAAGTAATTAAGTCACCAGGACCGGATGGGATGCATCCTCGGATGCTGAGGGAAGTGAAGGAAGAAATCACGGAGGTACTGACCATAATCTTTCAATCCTCTTTAGAAACAGAAGTAATGCCAGAGGACTGAAGAATTGCAAATATTACACCCTTGTTCAATAAAGGGTGTAAAGTAAAACCCTGCAACTATAGACCGGTCAGTTTAACATCGGTAGTGCAGAAGCTTTTAGAAACAATAATCAGGGACAAAATTAACAGTCACTTGGACAAGTATGGATTTATTAAGGAAAGCCAGCATGGATTTGTTAAAGGCAAATCATGTTTAACCAACTTGATCGAGTTTTTTGACGAGGTAACGGAGATCGTAGATGAGGGCAATGTGGATGATGTGGTGTACATGGATTTCCAAAAGGCATTTGACAAAGTGCCACATAGTAGGCTTGCCAGCAAAATTGAAGCCCATAGAAAAAAAGGGACACTGGCAGAGTGGATGCAAAATTAGCTGTCTGACAGGAAACAGAGAATAGTTGTGAACGGTTGTTTTTCGGACTGGAGGAATGTATACAGCAGATTAACAAAAGTTGAGGGGATCCTGGCTTCCTGAATAGAGGTATCGGGTACAAAGTATGGCTATTATGATGAACCTGTATAAAACACTTTTTCAGCCTCAGCCGGAGTATTGTGTCCAATTCTGCGCACCACACTTTAGGAATTTAGTGAAGGTATTAGAGCGAGTGCAGAACAGATTTATGAGAATGATTCTAGGGATGAGGGACTTCAGTTACGTGGACAGTCAGGAGAATCTGGAGCAGAGATGATTGAGAGGCGATTTGATAGAGATGATCAAAATCATGAGGGGTTGAGAACAAGAGGACACAGATTTTAGGTGATTGGCAAAAGAACCAAACGTGACAGAAGGAAAAAAACATTTACACAGCGAGCGGTTCGGATCTGGAATCCTCTGCCTGAAAGCGTCGAGGAGACAGACTCAATCACGGCTTTCAAAAGGGAGTTGGATAAGTACCTGAAAGAAAAAAATTTGCAGGGCCAAGGCGAAAGGACAAGGGTGTGGGACGAACTGAGATGCTCTTGCAGAGAGCCAGCAAGGGCTCAATGGGCCAAATGGCCCTCTTCCATGCTGGAAACATTCTATGATTCTATGAGGGTGAAATTCATTATTGCCCCATTTGGTGGTGATAACAGTTGGGAGGTGTGAAACTCAGTGCCAAGCCCTAAAGTTTGCAAATAGATGTTAACAAATATGATGTGATTGGGATTACAGAGACGTGGCTCCAGGATGATCAGGGCTGGGAACTCAACATCCAGGGGTATTCAACATCAGGAAGGATAGAATAAAAGGAAAAGGAGGTCGGGTAGCATTGCTGGTTAAAGAGGAGATTAATGCAATAGTTGGGAAGGACATTAGCTTGGATGATGTGGAATCTATATGGGTGGAGCTGCAGAACACCAAAGTGCAAAAAAAGTTAGTGGGAGTTGTGTACAGACCTCCAAACAGTAGTCGTGATGTTGGGGAGGGCATCAAACAGGAAATTAGGGGTGCATGCAATAAAGGTGCAGCAGTTATAATGCCTGACTTGAATATGCACATAGATTGGGCTAACCAAACTGGAAGCAATACGGTGGAGGAGGATTTCCTGGAGTGCATAAGGGATGGTTTTCTAGACCAATATGTTGAGGAACCAACTAGGGGGGAGGCCATCTTAGACTGGGTGTTGTGTAATGAGAGAGGATTAATTAGCAATCTCATTGTGCGAGGCCCCTTAGGGAAGAGTGATCATAATATGGTGGAATTCTGCATTAGGATGGAGAATGAAACAGTTAATTCAGAGACCATGGTCCAGAACTTAAAGAAGGGTAACTTTGAAGGTATGAGGCATGAATTGGCTAGGATAGATTGGCGAATGATACTTAAGGGGTTGACTGTGGATGGGCAATGGCAGACATTTAGAGACCGCATGGATGAACGACAACAATTGTACATTCCTGTCTGGCGTAAAAATAAAAAAGGGAAGGTGGCTCAACCGTGGCTATCAAGGGAAATCAGGGATAGTATTAAAGCCAAGGAATTGGCATACAAATTGGCCAGAAATAGCAGCGAACCCGGGGACTGGGAGAAATTTAGAACTCAGCAGAGGAGGACAAAGGGTTTGATTAGGGCAAGGAAAATGGAGCACGAGAAGAAGCTTGCAGGGAACATTAAGACGGATTGCAAAAGTTTCTATAGATATGTAAAGAGAAAAAGGTGAGTAAAGACAAACATAGGTCCCCTGCAGTCAGAATCAGGGGAAGTCATAACGGGGAACAAAGAAATGGCAGACCAATTGAACAAGTACTTCCGGATATAAAAGGGGTCAGAGGGTCTAGTAAGGAGGAGGAACTGAGGGAAATCCTTATTAGTCGGGAAATTGTGTTGGGGAAATTGATGGGATTGAAGGCCAATAAATCCCCAGGGCCTGATGGACTGCATCCCAGAGTTCTTAAGGAGGTGGCCTTGGAAATAGCGGATGCATTGACAGTCATTTTCCAACATTCCATTGACTCTGGATCAGAGTGGAGGGTAGCCAATGCAACCCCACTTTTTAAAAAAGGAGGGAGAGAGAAAACAGGGAATTATAGACCGTTCAGCCTGACCTCAGTAGTGAGTAAAATGATGGAATCAATTATTAAGGATGTCATAGCAGCGCATTTGGAAAAAGGTGACATGATAGGTCCAAGTCAGCATGGATTTGTGAAAGGGAAATCATGCTTGACAAATCTTCTGGAATTTTTTGAGGATGTTTCCAGTAGAGTGGACAAGGGAGAACCAGTTGATGTGGTATATTTGGACTTTCAGAAGGCTTTCGACAAGGTCCCACACAAGAGATTAATGTGCAAAGTTAAAGCACATGGGATTGGGGGTAGTGTGCTGACATGGATTGAGAACTGGTTGTCAGACAGGAAGCAAAGAGCAGGAATAAATGGGTACTTTTCAGAATGGCAGGCAGTGACTAGTGGGGTACCGCGAGGTTCTGTGCTGGGGCCCCAGCTGTTTACACTGTACATTAATGATTTAGACGAGGGGATTAAATGTAGTATCTCCAAATTTGCGGATGACACTAAGTTGGGTGGCAGTGTGAGCTGCGAGGAGGATGCTATGAGGCTGCAGAGTGACTTGGATAGGTTAGGTGAGTGGGCAAATGCATGGCAGATGAAGTATAATGTGGATAAATGTGAGGTTATCCACTTTGGTGGTAAAAACAGAGAGACAGACTATTATCTAAATGGTGACAGATTAGAAAAAGGGGAGGTGCTACGAGACCTGGGTGTCATGGTACATCAGTCATTGAAGGTTGGCATGCAGGTACAGCAGGCGGTTAAGAAAGTAAATGGCATGTTGGCCTTCATAGCGAGGGGATTTGAGTATAGGGGCAGGGAGGTGTTACTAAATTGTACAGGGCCTTGGTGAGGCCACACCTGGAGTATTGTGTACAGTTTTGGTCTCCTAACTTGAGGAAGGACAGTCTTGCTATTGAGGGAGTGCACCGAAGGTTCACCAGACTGATTTCCGGGATGGCAGGACGGTCATATCAAGAAAGACTGGATCAACTGGGCTTGTATTCACTGGAGTTCAGAAGAATGAGAGGGGACCTCATAGAAACGTTTAAAATTCTGATGGGTTCAGACTGGTTAGATGCAGGAAGAATGTTCCCAATGTTGGGGAAGTCCAGAACCAGGGGTCACAGTCTAAGGATAAGGGGTAAGCTATTTAGGACCGAGATGAGGAGAAACTTCTTCACCCAGAGAGTGGTGAACCTGTGGAATTCTCTCCCACAGAAAGTTGTTGAGGCCAATTCACTAAATATATTCAAAAAGGAGTTAGATTTAGTCCTTACTACTACGGGGATCAAGGGGTATGGTGAGAAAGCAGGAATGGGGTACAGAAGTTGCATGTTCAGCCATGAACTCATTGAATGGCGGTGCAGGCTCGAAGAGCCGAATGGCCTATTTTCTATGTTTCTATGTTTCTCTGTTTCTATGTTTTGCTCATCTCACAAAATCTGAGTTACCGCCCCCGGAACGAAGTGGAGCGCTGGTTGAAGAGATTTTCACACTGCTCATAGTTTAGCAAGTGCAATCCTTGCTGTGCCCAAGCTAAATTCTTTCAGAGCAAGTAATACTTGGTCTCAATATAAAATATCTGATTTTAAATAAAACAAGATCATGTTGCACTTTCCAGATACTGTAAATTTGAGACCCAAGTAACAAATGTTTACGGTCTTGGAACTTTTGTTTGAACAAGAAATGAGAACATTACAATGAACCATTAGTCAGCATCCTTCAGACAAAAATCTAACTCCTCAACTGCTCTCATCACTTGCAACTTTCCAGGGCATGAACTTCAGTTCAGTTTGTCCAGTCGGTAGAAAATCCAAAACAGTAGCACACCTTGTACAATTTACAATACATTTGTGCTGTATACTCACAATAAAATGTTGCAAAGAAAAACTTGTTTGAAACATTAGATGTAAAATGATTGAAGTATTCCTCCAGCTTCATCCAGGTGAAAGAAATTGAACTCCACTTGACATTCAGTCACATTGGGGAGCATTGGCCCAGAAATTCCGGGTCCATATGGAGGTTCTACAGACCAGGGAAGGCATCGCACAATGCGTGTGCGCTGAAAACTGGCTTTGTCGATCTGTCAAGCTCCAGCTTGACAGATCATCCGCATATCGGGAGCGAGGACATTTTCAAGGGCAAGATTGAGGTATTTTCCCATATCTTGCCCAGCAAATTTCCTCAAAACTCTTGTGCCTGATAGAAGCAGGCACATCGCCTACTTTTACAGGCGTAAGAATCTTAAAACACACTTAAAACATAAAAAATAAAATTAAAAATACACATTTTATTTTTTAAAACCCTGCCCACTACTTTAAGTTTATTTAAAACCATAATTAAAATACCTTTAAAAACTCAGAAATGTTTTTTTCTCTGAGATATTTATTAATTTTAATTTCAATCAATTTTAATTATGTTAGGTGTGTTTTTTATTTTTTAATTTGGTGTTATTGTGTTTGGGTATTTTTCTCAATTAATAGCAATGAGAACTTGTAGATACGGGGTTCCCATTGCTATTAATTGAGAATACTGTACCTGATTGGCTGAGCAGTCAGACATGACTGCATCTTCTGTGTGGGAATCTATGGATGGGAGCAGGCTTCGCAGTGCAGCAAGAGAATACCTCCCCACCGGAATCGCAGGCTGCTCTCGGACCACCAGGCAAATCCGTAGAAATATTTCAGGTCGAAGGCAATTGCCCGCGGGAAACCTCCGACTGCAATTTCAGCCCCAATAAAACCTCACTTATTACAGCTGCTTTCTCTGGTTTCTCTGGCAAATGTTTGGCAGAAAGTTCTTCGAAACATAGAAACATAGAAAATAGGTGCAGGAGTCTGCACCGCCATTCAATGAGTTCATGGCTGAACGTGCAATTTCAGTCCCCCATTCCAATGAAGTACAACAATTGTACATTCCTGTCTGGCGTAAAAATAAAAAGGGGAAGGTGGCTCAACCGTGGCTATCTAGGGAAATCAGGGATAGTATTAAAGCCAAGGAAGTGGCATACAAATTGGCCAGAAATAGCAGCGAACCTGGGGACTGGGAGAAATTTAGAACTCAGCAGAGGAGGACAAAGGGTTTGATTAGGACAGGGAAAATGGAGTACGAGAAGAAGCTTGCAGGGAACATTAAGGCGGATTGCAAAAGTTTCTATAGGTATGTAAAGAGAAAAAGGTTGGTGAAGACAAACGTAGGTCCCCTGCAGTCAGAATCAGGGGAAGTCATAACGGGGAACAAAGAAATGGCGGATCAATTGAACAAGTACTTTGGTTCGGTATTCACTAAGGAGGATACAAACAACCTTCCGGATATAAAAGGGGTCAGAGGGTCTAGTAAGGAAGAGGAACTGAGGGAAATCTTTATTAGTCGGGAAATTGTGTTGGGGAAATTGATGGGATTGAAGGCCGATAAATCCCCAGGGCCTGATGGACTGCATCCTAGAGTACTTAAGGAGGTGGCCTTGGAAATAGCGGATGCATTGACAGTCATTTTCCAACATTCCATTGACTCTGGATCAGTTCCTATGGAGTGGAGGGTAGCCAATGTAACCCCACTTTTTAAAAAAGGAGGGAGAGAGAAAACAGGGAATTATAGACCGGTCAGCCTGACCTCAGTAGTGGGTAAAGTGATGGAATCAATTATTAAGGATGTCATAGCAGTGCATCTGGAAAATGGTGACATGATAGGTCCAAGTCAGCATGGATTTGTGAAAGGGAAATCATGCTTGACAAATCTTCTGGAATTTTTTGAGGATGTTTCCAGTAAAGTGGACAAGGGAGAACCAGTTGATGTGGTATATTTGGACTTTCAGAAGGCTTTCGACAAGGTCCCACACAAGAGATTAATGTGCAAAGTTAAAGCACATGGGATTGGGGGTAGTGTGCTGACGTGGATTGAGAACTGGTTGTCAGACAGGAAGCAAAGAGTAGGAGTAAACGGGTACTTTTCAGAATGGCAGGCAGTGACTAGTGGAGTGCCGCAAGGTTCTGTGCTGGGGCCCCAGCTGTTTACATTGTACATTAATGATTTACACGAGGGGATTAAATGCAGTATCTCCAAATTTGCGGATGATACTAAGTTGGGTGGCAGTGTGAGCTGCGAGGAGGATGCTATTAGGCTGCAGAGTGACTTGGATAGGTTAGGTGAGTGGGCAAATGCATGGCAGATGAAGTATAATGTGGATAAATGTGAGGTTATCCACTTTGGTGGTAAAAACAGAGAGACAGACTATTATCTGAATGGTGACAGATTAGGAAAAGGGAAGGTGCAACGAGACCTGGGTGTCATGGTACATCAGTCATTGAAGGTTGGCATGCAGGTACAGCAGGCGGTTAAGAAAGCAAATGGCATGTTGGCCTTCATAGCGAGGGGATTTGAATACAGGGGCAGGGAGGTGTTGCTACAGTTGCACAGGGCCTTGGTGAGGCCACACCTGGAGTATTGTGTACAGTTTTGGTCTCCTAACTTGAGGAAGGACATTCTTGCTATTGAGGGAGTGCAGCGAAGGTTCACCAGACTGATTCCCGGGATGGCGGGACTGACCTATCAAGAAAGATTGGATCAATTGGGATTGTATTCACTGGAGTTCAGAAGAATGAGAGGGGACCTCATAGAAACGTTTAAAATTCTGACGGGTTTAGACAGGTTAGATGCAGAAAGAATGTTCCCAATGTTGGGGAAGTCCAGAACCAGGGGTCACAGTCTGAGGATAAGGGGTAAGCCATTTAGGACCGAGATGAGGAGAAACTTCTTCACCCAGAGAGTGGTGAACCTGTGGAATTCTCTACCACAGAAAGTAGTTGAGGCCAATTCACTAAATATATTCAAAAGGGAGTTAGATGAAGTCCTTACTACTCGGGGGATCAAGGGTTATGGCGAGAAAGCAGGAAGGGGGTACTGAAGTTTCATGTTCAGCCATGAACTCATTGAATGGCGGTGCAGGCTAGAAGGGCTGAATGGCCTGCTCCTGCACCTATTTTCTATGTTTCTATGTTTCTATAGAAAATGTTCTTGTATGCATACAGCTTTTTTCAAAGGCCGCAGTGGTCCCTGCATGGACTCATTTGAGATCCTTGCTTCAAGCTCCATAGAGACAGACTCTGTCTCCATTGAAGACATTCTTACAATTCGCTGCAGTACCAATCCACTAGTGAACAAGTTGGTCTCCTCCATCCTCTCTGCTATTATGGAGAGTGTGTGTGGCACTTCTCTCAGTACCTGCCTAAGTTGCCGATGCACCTCTTGCAATCTCGTTCTCAACAAACAGTCCCGGAGTTCAGTATCTGTATCCAGCTGATTAGAGCTTGGAAAGTACTGTGCCCCTCAACGTGACCTCCACATAGCTGTCTCTACCACCAGTGTCTGCTTGTGCTCACTCGTGAGGTGTGAGTCACCAGGTGAAAACACAACTAACTCTCGAAGTGAACCCATTTAAGTATGAGTCTCTGTGCTGGTGCATGGCTGTAGATCCTGTGACAGTGCACCCTCAGAAGGAATGAGGTCCTCTGAGGAAATGTGCTCATGGATGTCCTGTCACACTTGCTGTACACGTGAAGTCCCTGGAAGACAAAAGAAAGAGATAGGATTTAGTTGTGACAAAGTCACAATGTTCACAATCCATACTCAGTCTTCTCATAGTTCATCCATCAATGAAAAGAAGCCAGCGTATGGACCCAGGTAATTCAGCTTCTGAAAGGGGTTCATGATTAATTCATTCGATAGAGGGATAAATATGATTTGCATCATGAGAGAGAGAGAGAGACAAACAGATTTCACTGAGCAACCGCTGGTGTTTTGCCACCAACCAGCCGTCGATATTCATAATAGAATATGCTTCTAGATTAGAAATATTACGTTCGGATCAGAAAAGTTAAGAGACTAGGGGTTTATGCTTACACAGCAAGTCCAAAATGTTTCTCTGTGTTTTGTTGATGTAGACTTGTGTCTCTGGATTATGCAGTCGCCAGAAACTACCATATTGGGTAATGTAAGCTCCAGTTTGATAAGAAAATAGTGTATCAATGTAAGTATTTTCCCTTGTTCGAGAGCACGGTGATACCCAGGCCTAGGTATACCTTGCTCCATCTGTGACTACACTTCACTTGCAAATCGCATTTTATGTTGAAATTAAAGAATAAAATGATTATAACCAGAGAACTGAATTCATACTACTTAAGTGAACAAACGGAAGTTTGTTTTAAGACAACAATATGTGTGTCAGAGATATTTGTAATTCTGTCACCAGCTATCTGTGAGCTCCCTGTGTCTCCATCTTCAATTGAGAGGGCACAGATGTGCCACATATCTCCAGTGCATCCTCTTTTCTATCTGTGAGCTGCACTATTTGTGGCGCCCCAACTCCAGTCCTATTTCTCTCCCTTGTGTTTTGCGCTCTCTTCTCCAACAATAGGTGCAAAAACAGACCTGTGAGTGAGTGAAGAACATAAGACATAAGAACATAAGAAATAGGAACAGGATGAGGCCATTTGGCCCTTCGAGCCTGCTCCGCCATTCAAAAGATCATCTGATCAGGGACTCAGTTCCACTTTCCTGCCCGCTCCCCATCACTCCTTACTCTCTTATCACTCAAAAATCTGTCTATCTCAACCTTAGGTATATTCAAAGACCCAGCCTCCACAGCTCTCTGGGGCAGAGATTTCCTTAGATTTACAACCTTCTGAGAGAAGAAATTTCTCCTCATCTCAGTTTATTCTGAGATGCAGGTGCAGATGAAGGTACATACGATAAGCGTGACTATGAGACACATGCATCATATTACCTGATTGGGATGAGTATGGATATGTGGGAAGGTGATGCAGTGCACAGAAAGTGAGGGTAGGGTGCTGTTCAAAGTTGAGTTGGTGCTAGGTGTGTGGTGAAGAATACTTAGTAAGACAGAGTGAAAACGGTTTGGCTTAAAGCATAGAATGTAGTTGAATCAGCAAAAGTACTCATTTTTCCTGATCCAGTGAGATAATTAAACTGCTTTCTGCATTGCATCCATGACCTGGGCACAACGCTCCTGCTGCTCTCCTCCTGAACTAACTCCAACTGCACCTCCTTGATGAGAGCAGCAGGTTTCTTCCTCCAATGACTGGGGGAAAATATGTCTCTCCTCCACCTCCTGACTGCACCCAGCAGTAATTCCAGTGCGGCATCATTGAATCTGGGTGCTGCCCTTGCTCTATGTCCACCATCCATACTGAACATCTCCAATTTACACAAGGGCACTGTCCCTTTAAATACAGCTGAGATTATGTCATGTGGATGTACATCATGCCCACTGTGCAGCTTGGAGACACAAAACCTTGAAGTCAAAATTAATTGCTACAATTGAGTTCAGATTGCAAAATTCAGCCCGCTCAGTTGATTTATGGGTTTCCCCCATGTAACTCCACACCGGAGCACACAACCTGCCTTCAGATTAATATCAGGATCAACAATATGGAACAAACTTTCAAATCTAATATCATTTTGTTTCAGTTTCATCTCTCTAAAAAAATAATTGTTGGAATGTGTGTGTTGCTGCCCATCTCGAGTTGCCCAAAGCGACTGTGTGTCTTGCTAGGTATTTCAGAGGGCAGTTAATGATCGACCGTATTGGTGTGGGACTGAGGTTACATAGAGGTCAGATCGGGTAAGGAATCAAATATGAATCTTGTTGTGTATGGAGAAAGAGTCAGACTGAACGCTGTGAGCGCAAAGTAAAGTGTGACCTTAGTCTTTTATTGCAGGTCTCCAGAGTGCATGTCTGACCTGTGAAGCCTCCTTAAATACCTGTGCTCCCAAGGGATTATGTGATCCCCGTGGACTCCAGGGTGGCTGTACAGAGTAAATACAAGTCCACATAAAGAACAACACCTCCCCCCCGCCCCCAAAGTCTACAATGTGAGTCAATCTGGGGCCCTTTTTGCCCTGGTTGATCGTCTCGGTCTGAAAGCTGGTGTTGTTGAATGATTTGTTGAGCCCTGCAGGGCTGCTGTGGATGATGGGTTCTGCTTCGTGGTCAACCGCGGTGCCGGTTGCCACTGGTGTGTATGTTGGGGGATCAAAAAAGGTGGGTTGCTCAGGATAGTCCGTGAATCTGAGTTTGATTTGGTCCAAGTGTTTCCGGTGAATGAGTCCATTTGAAAGTTTGATCAGAAACACCCTGCTCCCTTCTTTGGCCACGACAGTGCCGGGAAGCCACTTAGAACCTTGTCCATAATTTAATACAAATACAGGATCATTGATTTCAAACTTGCATGACACATTTGCGCTATCATGGTATGCACTTTGTTGAAGCCGCCTGCTCTCTACCTGTTCATGTAGATCAGGGTGAACTAACGAGAGCCTTGTCTTAAGTGCTCTTTTCATGAGCAGTTCAGCAGGTGGGATCCCAGTGAGTGAGTGGGGTCTTGTGCGGTAGCTAAGCAGGACTTGGCATAGGTGAGTCTGCAGTGAGCCTTCAGTTGCCCTCTTCAAGCCTTGCTTGATGGTTTGCACTGCTCTCTCTGTCTGACCATTGGACGCTGGTTTAAATGGGGCAGATCTGACACGTTTGATCCCATTACGGGTCATGAATTCTTTGAACTCAGCACTAGTAAAACATGGCCCGTTGTCGCTCACCAGGACGACGGGTAAGCCGTGTGTGGAAAACATGGCCCGCAGGCTTTCAGTAGTGGCAGCGGACGTACTAGCCGACATTATCTCACATTCAATCCACTTGGAGTATGCGTCTACAATCACAAGGAACATTTTACCAAAGAACGGGCCTGCATAGTTGACGTGTACCCAAGACCACGGTTTGGAGGGCCAAGACCATAAACTTAGCGGCGCCATCCTGGGTACATTGCTTAACTGCGAGCATCTGTGAACGCAGGACTCTAAGTCCGCATCGATACCGGGCCACCACACATGGGATCTGGCTATCGCTTTCATCATTACGATGCCTGGGTGGGTACTGTGGAGGTCATTAATGAAGGTGTCTCTGCCCTTCTTGGGGATCACTGCTCAATTGCTCCACAGAAGGTAGTCTGCCTGTATAGACATTTCATCTTTGCGCCGTTGGAACGGCTTTATCTCTTCCTGCATTTCCACTGGGACACTGGACCAGCTCCTGTGAAGCACACAGCGTTTGACTAGAGATAATAAGGGGTCCTGGCTTGTCCAGGTTTTGGTCTGCCGTGCAGTGACAGGTGATTGCTCACTCTCAAATGCTTCCATAACCATTGCTAGATCTGTGGGCTGCGCCATTTCTATTCCTGTGGTGGGCAATGGCAGCCGGCTGAGAGCTTCGACGCAGTTTTCTGTGGCGGATGGCGTAGTTGTATGCAGACAACGTGAGCGCCCATCTCTGGATGCGGGCCGATGTGTTGGTATTTATCCCATTACTCTTGGAAAACAGGGATATAAGTGGCTTTTGGTCAGTTTCCAATTTGAATTTTAGCCCAAACAGGTATTGATGCATTTTCTTTACCCCATAGACACACGCTAACGCTTCTTTTTCAATCATGCTGTCAGCTCTCTCAGCCTTAGACAGACTCCTGGATGCATAAGCAACCGGTTGCAGTTTCCCAAAATCATTAGCTTGTTGCAATACACACCCGACACCATATGACAACGCATCACATGCTAGTACCAAACGCTTATAATGGATCATACAACGCAAGCAATTTGTTTGAGCATAACAATTGTCTCGCTTTTACAAAGACATTTTCTTGGCTTTTGCCCCAAACCCATTCTCCCCCTTTTCGTAGTTCGAGCAGTGTGCTGAGACCCGGTAAGAAGTTACCAAAGTTGTTCAAGAGTCCCAGAAATGACCGCAGCTCCGGCACGTTGTGTGGCCTCGGTGCGTTCTCGATTGTCTCCGTCTTCGCGTTGGTGGGCTTGATGCCGTCCGCCGCAATCCTCCTTCCCAGGAACTCCACTTCAGGCGCCAGGAAAACGCACTTCGAGCGTTTTAACCTGAGCCCCATGCGTTTGAGTCGACGAAGAATCTCCTCCAGGTTCTGCAGGTGCTTGACTGTGTTCCGACCTGTGACCAAGATGTTGTCCTGGAAGACCACGGTGTGCAGGACCGACTTCAGTAAACTTTCCATGTTTCTCTGGAATATCGCTGCCGCTGATCGGATTCCAAATAGGCATCTGTTATAAACAAAAAGACCTTTGTGAGTGTTGAGGTAGGTGAGGGCCTTCGATGATTCCTCCAGTTCCTACGTCATGTAGGCTGAAGTCAGATCCAGCTTCGAAAACATCTTTCCTCCCGCCAGCGTTGCAAAGAGTTCGCCGGCCTTTGGTAGTGGGTATTGGTCCTCATCATCATAGGCAGTCCCTCGGAATCGAGGAGGACTTGCTTCCACTCCCAATGTGAGTTCTTTGATGGCTGAACAGTCCGATACGAGAGCCACAGATCCTGTTACAGGTGGAACAGACAGTCGTTGATAGAAGGGGTGATGCAGGGAGAAACGATTGATAGTTACTTTGTAATCGCCACAGATTCTGACGGTGCCTTCGCCCTTGAGGATTAGGACAATAGGACTGGCCCTCTCGTTGAACTCGATTGGTGAAATGATGCCCTCTCTTTGCAGCCGGTCTAGCTCGATCTCTACCCTTTCTCTCATCATGTACGGTACTGCTCTCGCCTTGTGATGGATGGCTCGTGCCCCCGGAATTAGGTGGATCTGCACTTTTGCTTCTTGGAATTTCCCGATGCCTGGTTCGAACAGCGAAGGAAATTTGTTTAAGACCTGGGCACATGAAGTGTCATCAGCGAGCGATAGAACTCGGACGTCATCCCAGTTCCAGCGTATCTTTCCCAGCCAGCTCCTGCTGAGCAGCGTGGGACCATCGCCCGGTACCACCCAGAGTGTTAGCTTGTGTACCGTTTCATCATAGGAGACCTTTACGGTAGCACTGCCGATTACAGGAATCAGTTGTTTTGTGTCAGTTCTTCGTTTCGTGTGAACTGGAGTTAAGACTGGCCTTGAGGCCTTGATGCAATCACAACCTTTCGAAAGTCTTTTTGCCCATGATGGACTGGCTTGCGCCCGTGTCCATCTCCATTAACACCAGGAGTCCATTTAGTTCAACATTCAGCATTATCGGGGGACAATTTGTGGTGAATATGTGTACCTCATGTACCTCTGCCTCCTCTACCTGAGGCTCTGGTTCGTCGTGATCCTTCGTGGATCTGTCCTCCTTTGCAACATGGTGGATTGCAGGTTTAACAAGCTAAGCAGCTCGCCTGCACACTCATTGGAGGTGTCCCATTGTTCCACAGCCCTTGCAAATGTACTCTTTGAATCAGCATGAACGGAAATGATGATCACCCCCGCAGCGCCAACAAGGTGTTAATGGCCTTGCATTCATCACCCTTGATGGTGGACTCTGAGTCATCTGCGGACCTGCGGCTGCAATTATGTGACCTGCCCTGTATGTTATGATTCGAACACAACATCACTTTGTTCACAGTACTTGTAGCTGCACTTGTGTGCTGAGAGATTTGCTTCGTTTTGTCACCGGTGGCAATGAACACCTGGGCTGTCGTTATTGCCTGACTCAAGGTTGGGGTCTCTGCAGTCCAAAGTTTGTGAAGTTTGGTTTCGTGGCCAATGTCAAGTACGAAAAAGTCTCTGAGCATGTGCTCCAAATGTCCTTCAAATTCGCAATGTCCTACAAGGCATCTTAGCTCGGCGACATAACTCGCCACTTACTGACCTTCAGACCTTTTGTAGATGTAGAACCGGTACTTTGCCATCAGAACGCTTTCCTTCGGGTTCAAATGCTCTTGGACCAGTGTGCACAAATCGTCATACGATTTCTCCGTGGGTTTCGCTGGAGTGAGCAGATTCTTCATGAGGCCATACCTTGGTGCCCCACAGACGGTGAGGAGGATCGCCCTTCATTTGGCAGCTCTCTCTTCCCCATCGAGCTCATTGGCCACAAAGTATTGGTCGAGTCGCTCCACAAAAGTTTCCCAATCATCCCCCTCCGAAAATTTCTCCAGGATGCCCACTGTTCTCTGCATCTTTGGATTCGCTATCTGTATCTCGTCGCCAGTTGTTGTGTATGGAGAAAGAGTCAGACTGAACACTGTAAGCTCAAAGTAAAGTGTGAACTTAGTCTTTTATTGCAGGTCTCCAGAGTGCTTCTCCAACCTGTGAATCCGCCTTAAATATCTGTGCTCCAAAGGGATTATGGGATCCCTTGGGACTCCACGGGATGAGCCCTCTGGTGGCTGTACAGAGTAAATACAAGTCCACATATATAACAAATCTCAATTGCCAAATCCTGTACACAGAGAATATTGAATCATGAAAGGCTGTAATATTCACATTGTGCAAAGAACATTAAATGCACCAATCGCCATTATGCTTTGATTGATAATCTTACCATATAGTTAAAATATGGAACTCTCGAAACTTCATCCCAATATTTGCCGGTAAACGATTTAGGCAAGAGCTTCATGATATCTTTGTATGGGACCGGTCTTGCCGCGTGATAACTGCAAGGGGCACGTATCAAATTGTTCCTTTCCAATTCACATCTACCAGGCTGGAAAGTACAAAAAGGATGAGAACATAATACTTGTGAATATATTTAATTGTTAACTTCAAAAACACAAGAACAGCATGAATGATCTCCAAATATAAAGGACAAGACACACCAGTGGTTTATCTGGAATGCGTAATTAGATCCTGCCTGCCTAAGTGATCAAGTACTTTACAAATTGTAATTTGAGCGATTCTGACTGCCAGGCTCCAGTCGGAACAGAGCTCACATCGAAGAGATTGGGCTCACCCTTGTGTCTTAAGACGTACTCCTACCCCCCAAACATGTTTCTAACATTCAGTTCACCCCCTGAGTTTCTGATTTTTGCCAATCAACAAGTTCCTGACCTTCCCCTCCACGTTTCTGTCATCTTCTCCCCACTCAATATCCTGCCTTTCACCCTCCCCCCTTCCCCCCGAAATCCTGACATTTTCTCTCCCTACCCAGGTTCCTGAGCAGCACCACCCCCCCTCCCCCACCCAAATATCTGACCTCCCCCCACCAAAGGTCCTGACCTTCACCTAATGCCCAAGTTCCTGACCTTCTTTACCCTTCTGGGCTCTTTACCTTCTCCCCCCAACTAGTTCCTTACCAGCCCCCACCACCCATAGGTGTGTAAGGGGTGGTCTCGTTCTTTAGCCCTGCCCCACAGGTTCAATCCGCTTTATAAAATCCCAAATTCGATGAAAGTTCATAGTTTCTTCCATGTGCACTTTAGGATCTCAAACTTTCTGTTAGATAGTGCCAAATTAAATTTCCTTTCCAATTAGTCCAAACACTTGGCGGGGGCGGGGGGGGAGGGGGGGGGTTTCCAACAAATGTTGCCCCCTTCAGATGGGGCATTGTGTGTGGGTCACAGATTGTTAACAGGTTTATTGGCTATGAAGTGAACAGTAACCCAGCATGGCTCAAAGACTGGTGTGGAAGAAATGGGTTTCAATTCATGGGGCACGGGTACCAGTACAGGGGTAAGAGGGAACTGTTCCGTTGGGACAGGTTTCACTTGAACCATGCTGGGGCTAGTGTCCTGGGGAATTGACTAACTAGGGCTGTAGAGAGGGGAGGGCTCAGGTGAGCAGAAATTTATAAAAGTCAAAGAGCAAGATGAACATAAGAACATAAGAAATAGGAACAGGAGTTGGCCATACGGCCCCTCGAGCCTGCTCCGCCATTCAATAAGATCATGACTGATCTGATCATGGACTCAGCTCCACTTCCCCGCCCGCTCCCCATCACCCCTTAGCCCTTATCGTTTAAGAAACTGTCTATTTCTGTCTTAAATTTATTCAATGTCCCAGCTTCCACAGCTCTCTGAGGCAGCAAATTCCACAGATTTACAACTCTCTGAGAGAAGAAATTTCTCCTCATCTCTGTTTTAAATGGATGGCCCCTTATTCTAAGATTATGCCCTCTAGTTCTCGTCTCCCCCATCAGTGGAAACATCCTCTCTGCATCCATCTTGTCAAGCCCCCTCATAATCTTATACGTTTCGATAAGATCACCTCTCATTCTTCTGAATTGCAATGAGTAGAGGCCCAAACTACTCAACCTTTACTCATAAGTCAACCCCCTCTTCCTCGAAATCAACCTAATGAACCTTCTCTGAACTGCCTCCAAAGCAAGTATATCCTTTCGTAAATATGGAAAACATAACTGCACACAGTGGCCTCCAAGTGTGGCCTCACCAAGACCTAATGTAGCTGTAGCAAGACTTCCCTGCTTTTATACTCCATCCCCTTTGCAATAAAAGCCAAGATACCATTGGCCTTCCTGATCACTTGCTGTACTTGTATACTATTCTTTTATGTTTCATTCACATGTACCTCCAGGTCCCGCTGTACTGCGGCACTTTGCAATCTTTCTCCATTTAAGTAATAACTTCCTCTGTGAAGGCAATAGGGCAGGGCAGCGGTGGGGGAAATGATAACCAAAGTGTGACAGGAAGGGACAGAATGTATAAAAATCAGAGTGTATCAGAAAGTGTGGTCAAAGCCGGACAAAATGGAAAAATTATAGACTCATAGTAACACAGAAATTTACAGCACGGAAGGAGGCCATTTTGGCCCATCGAGTCTGTGCCGGCCAACCAAGAGCTCTCCAGCCTAATCCCACTTTCCAGCTCTTGGTTCGTAGCCCTGTAGGTTACGGCACTTTAAGTGCACATCCAAGAATGTTTTAAATTTGGTGAGGGTTCCTGTCTCTACCACCCTTTCAGGCAGTTCCAGACCACCACTACCCTCTGGGTGAAGAAATTTCCGCTCATATCTTCCCAAAACCTCCCCCCAATTACAGGCAACTCTCGATTATCCGTACACAGATCTAACGGAGAACCCGCTTCAACGGCACACGTCCGACCACACGCCCGACCCAGCCGGATTTGTTTTTCCACTGAAGTCTGATACTGCCCGTTTTATTGACCATCCCCAACCCCCCCACAACCCCCCCCCACAACCCCCCTCAACACCCCCCCTCCCCACCCCCTCCCCACCTCCCGTTCCCCCCGCACCCAAGTTGAATTTTATTGACTTGTGTTTATCTCATCTTTGCACATCTGAAACCGTGTGCTTATCGGGGATATTTTAACTCTTGGCCAGAGTGTAAGTCAGACAATGCGTGGTCGAACGGCTGTTACACATCTCTCCCGATTTTCGGACACCAGAAGCGATCCTGTTTGCACTCTCGCCAAAATTTAAATGAAATGCATTGTAATGTTAAAGGAATATTTCTTAATAGTAGTCAACGGGACAGGAATGGGGCCGTTGCTGTTTCTGTTGTGTTGCTAAATAAACATGCATGGCTCGGGTGGGGAGCCTGCATGCTGGCACCGTCCGGCTTGTCTGTGCTCTTTCTCCGCCGATCGATGATGGTCTCACTTTTTCATAAAATGCATTTACAGAGATACACATCTATACAAGTTGATAACACCAGTCATAACATGTTGGTTGTGCAGAAAGGAAATAAGAAAGAAAAAAGATTGCAGGAAGCAAGCAAGACTGATAGAAAATGTACTCTATTGTACTCGTCCGAGAGGCAAAATCGTTCACCCGGAATAGCCCGATCCCCGAGGGCCCCGGATAATCGAGAGTTGCCTGTAATTTAAACCTATGCCACTTGGCTGTTGACCCTCTGCCAAGGGAAACAGGTCCTTCCTATCCACTCTATCCAGGCCTCTCATAATTTTATACACCTCAATCAGGCCTCCCCTTAACACCCTTTCCAAAGAAAACAGACCCTGCATCTCCAATCTTTCCTCTTGGCCAAAAAGACAAAATGAAAAGCTTTTTATCTGAATGCACGCAGCATTCGTAA
Source organism: Pristiophorus japonicus (assembly GCF_044704955.1). Classification (NCBI taxonomy): domain Eukaryota; kingdom Metazoa; phylum Chordata; class Chondrichthyes; family Pristiophoridae; genus Pristiophorus; species Pristiophorus japonicus. The sequence continues at coordinate 7,829,315 of NC_091984.1, read as the reverse complement.
GAAGATAGATGAGTTAACGGCGCAAATAAATGTAAATGGGTATGATTTGATAGCCATTACAGAGACAAGGTTGCAAGGTGACCAAAGCTGGGAACTGAATATTCAGGTGTATTTGACAATTGAGAAGGATAGACTGAAAGGAAAAGGAGATGGGGTAGCTCCATTAATAAAGGATGAGTTCAGTGCAGTAGAGATAAATTATATTGGCTCAGAAGATCAAGATATAGAATCAGTTTGGGTGGAGATAAGAAATAATAAGGGGAAGAAGTCACTGGTGGGGGTAGTCTATAGACACCCTAACAGTAGCTACATTGTTGGATGGAGTATAATTCAAGAAATAATGGAGGCTTGTAAGAAAGGTATGGCAATAATCATGGATAATTTTAATCTTCACATTGATTGGACAAATCAAATTGAGGAAGAGTTCACAGAGTTTACCCGGGATGGTTTCCTTGAACAATACCTTGCGGAAACAACCAGGGAGCAGGCTATCTTAGATCTGGTACTGTGTAATGAGGCAGGATTAATAAGTGGTCTCCTAGTAAAGGATCCTCTAGGAAAGAGTAATCATATCATGATTGAATTTCAAATTCAGTTGGAGGATGAGAAAGTCAGATCTCAAACCAGTGTCGTAAATAAAGGTGATTAGAAAGGTATGAAAGCAGAGTTGGCTAACGTGGACTGGGAAAATAGATTAAAATGTAAGACATTTATAAGTAGTGGCAGATAATTTAGGAGATATTTCATAACTCTCAACAAAAATATATTCCAGTGAGAAGGAAAGACTTTACCAGAAGGGAGAACCATCCATGGCTTATTAAGGAAGTAAAGGATGGTATTAAATTGAAAACAATGGCATACAAAGTTGTCAAGATTAGTGGGAGGCCAGAGGATTGGGAATTTTGAAAAAAACAGCAAAGGACGACTTAAAAAGTAATAAAGAGAGGGAAGATAGATTATGAGAGTAAATAGCAAGAAATATAAAAACAGAAAATAAGTCTCCCCCAGCTTTCGACCTGAATCACATTCTTCCCCCATCCCCACTGTGCTCTCCGTGCTATTTAACCTCCCCGTCCCCGAATTCCTGAACTGCTCTCATCATTGAGGTCCTGATCTCCTCTCCCCGCCAAATTTCAGAACCCACTTCCTTCGCTCCAATCCTCTCTCCTCCCCTTAAATCCTCTACCCTCTCTCTCTCTCCCTCTCTCTCTCCCACTCTACCATTCTCTCTCCCCTCTCTCTCTCCTCCCCTCTCTCTCTCTCTACACCCGTCTCTCTTCCCTCTCTCTCTGCATCCCTCTCTCTCTTCACTCCCCTCTTCCTGTCTCCCCTTCTCTCTTCCTCTCACTCTCCCTCCCTCTCTCTCTCCCTCTCTCTACCCTTCCCCACTCTCTCCATCTGTCCCTCTCTCTCTCTCCCCCTCTCTCTCTCCCCATCTCCCTCTCCCTATCTTTCCCCTCTCTCACTCCCTTTTGCCCTATCACTCTTCGCTCCCCCCTCTCGCTCTCTCTTTCTCCCTCTCCCCCTCTCCCTCTCTCTCTCTTCCACCGACATCCCCCCATCCTGCCCCTGTTATGTATGTAAACATTACCAATGTGTAAGACTTGCCACCAGGGGGCGCACCTCTAGGAGACCCAAGTTGCTGGCACTGTGTTAGCCAAGGAGGGGAATAGAGTGTTTGTTGTCAAACTTTTGAATGGACAAAATTGCAGTTCACTGACAACCAAGAACAGTTTAAAGAGGACATTACCAGCATGATCCAAACACACACCCAACCAGCAATCGACCTTGTGGTCAACCAAGAGGATGAACCCACCATGCCCAACAGTCCAATCAGACCAGCCACACCGCAGTGCAGCAATGATCTGACCGACTCACCCATGCCAGGACTTCAAATCAGGTGATCAACCCAGGAGTGCAGAGCCCCGGATCGCCTCAGCTTGTAAATAACTTGTATCTTAGACTTTGCGGGGGTAATGATGTTATATATGTAAACATTACCAATGTGTAAGACTTACCACCAGGGGGCGCACCTATGGGAGACCCAATGGCCATCTGCACACTCGGGAAAAGTAGGTATAAAAGGCAGTCTACCATACTGCTTTCTCATTCTGGAGTTACATTAAAGAGACCAAGGTCACAATAGTTTGAGCGTACAATATGCAGTCTTGTGGAGTTATTCTGAACATAACAGCCCCGAACAGATCCAATGACCTTCTCCTTCTCTCTCACTTCCCCTCTCTCTCTCTCTCTCTGTCTTTCAGCCGCTGCCCCCACCTTGCTCCTGGCCACCAACGGATACAGCGACCTTCTCCTTGAGGAGTGAAGTAAAAAACGGCCCACAGTGCAGGCCGCAACGATTGGGTACTGTGCTTTCGCGGTTTCGGTTAACAGCGTGCATGTACAGAAGGGGATCGAGTGCACATTGGGATACCGCGAGCATGCACAGAAGGCCACAAAGACGTTCGTCAGATACTCCCGGTGACTGAATGTAGCAGATTAAGGGCTGATCTAATTGATGAGTTTAACATGATCAAAGGAGTTGATTGGTTAGATAGAGAGAAAGTAATTGCACTGGAGGGTGAAGTCGTGAACAATGACTTCAATGGAATACAATATTAAATAACATGGATAAGGTCAGCCCAGAGACTAAGCCAATGAATGTAAATGGAAATTGGTGAAAAGTAAACATGGAACAGAAATTAAAAACCTTTTGTTCAAAAAGAGTTTTTGAAATAGTCTACAAAGTAAACTAACAGAGACAAAAACACAATTAGATATCCTGATCAGACAATTAATGTACCAGATGGATGAGTTCCAGGTGAATTGATTCTACTCCCATTTCTTGTGCAATGCAAACTGACCATTTTGCCTTACCTCAAACAAGTGCTTGCAAGTATAGTCATAACCAGACCATGCAAGTCCCAACACGAGCTTTCTCGATTCAATACCCAGATTGATATAAGTGGACAGACCTAAATGGGCAAAAAACAACAATGAGGTTCTGAGATTAACATTGATATAGGGCAGGTCGACCTTGAACCTAAACATCTTATTGAATCTGTTGGGGACTGTTATGTTCAGAGGAAGGACATTCTTGCTATTGAGGGAGTGCAGCGAAGGTTCACCAGACTGATTCCCGGGATGGTGGGACTGACCTATCAAGAAAGACTGGATCAACTGGGCTTGTATTCACTGGAGTTCAGAAGAATGAGAGGGGACCTCATAGAAACGTTTAAAATTCTGACGGGTTTAGACAGGTTAGATGCAGGAAGAATGTTCCCAATGTTGGGGAAGTCCAGAACCAGCGGTCACAGTCTAAGGATAAGGGGTAAGCCATTTAGGACCGAGATGAGGAGAAACTTCTTCACCCAGAGAGTGGTGAACCTGTGGAATTCTCTACCACAGAAAGTTGTTGAGGCCAATTCACTAAATATATTCAAAAGGGAGTTAGATGAAGTCCTTACTACTAGGGGGATCAAGGGGTATGGCGAGAAAGCAGGAAGGGGATTCTGAAGTTGCATGTTCAGCCATGAACTCATTGAATGGCGGTGCAGGCTAGAAGGACCGAATGGCCTGCTCCTGCACCTATTTTCTATGTTTCTATGTTTCTATTGTACATACCTGATACAACCTGGTGATAAGGAGCATTTGACATTGCAAAACACTCGTTCATCGTTTGATCATGCATATTATAGGATCTCACAAACAAAAAGTCACAATGTTTTCCAATTGTAGCAAAGTCATAGCATTGGCCCTCTATGCAGTTTGGAGCCCAAGGCACAGTAAATGTGATCTAAAGGCCAAAGAATAACACAAAGAAGTTAATTAGTTGCACTTTAGGTTAACAAAATATTAATCATGTTGAAAACCTCATCGTTCCCCCAACTCCTTCCTCCAATTTTTCTGTCAATTTTCTCTCCTCCTCTCCTAAATGTGGCAAGTTGTGAGCAAATTGCAATTGCAAAACCACCGGCCACGCTCCAATACCTGATCAAAGTGAAGTAAGAAATTGTGAATTGGAAGAAATAACTTGAGACCAAGATGTCCCTTCAGACTGGTGTTAGAATAAAGGATTCATTCCCTGGTTCAATAGCCAAGCGACTTGAACAGCGTGAACATCAATAACTGATAACAGGCAGCTCCAAACATCTGAAGGCCAAGAATGGAATGTCTGACTCCAACCTTGGGAGGATGTGAAGAGGGGGGTTTCACCCAAGAGTTGAGACAAAGAACCCGACATATCATAGGTTAAATGGTCCTGTCCGTATCCTACACCAGGTCCATCCCTAAAAAGAATATTAAAGAAAGACCCAGTGTAGTGTAGGAGAGGCGTGAGTTCGGGGCCCAGGAGAGACAAGGTGCCAAGGGGCAGCACGGGCCAGCCCACACTGCGATATGTGTGCGTACTAGGTCCGTGCAGCAGAGCTGGTCTCCAGTCATCTTGGGTAATCCTTGCCACTGGACCAAGACCTCTGTCAAGCCCGTGTGGTGGCTGGGGTGCAATGGCCACCCCACATTAAAAAAATCCACGCACAGGCATCTTCCACCCTTCAACATGTAGTTCGGGACCTGGAATATTAGGTCCTTCATTGAAACACCTGTGAACTCATCCCTTTTTGGCGTGGAAGCAAGTCATCCTCGCTTCGAGGGACGGCCTATGAAGATTTATCCTGTCCTTCAGTATTGTTCCAATAATTTTCCCACCACTGAGGTTAGGCTGACTAGCCTGCAATTACTTGGCCTGTCCCTTTCTCCCTTCTTAAACATAGGTACCACATTAGCAGTCCTCCCGTCCTCTGTCACCACACCTGAAGCCGGGGGAAGGATTGGAAAACGATTGTCAAAGCCTCTGCAATTTGTTCTTTGGAGACCATCCGATCAGCTGCCTCTGCCACTTCCCTTCCTTCCCCTGACCCACCGGGCCAAATTTCCTCTGAGGTTCCCCCCTGCCCTAGCCCTGAATTCACATCTCTCCCCAGTTTCTCTCTGATAGCCCCTCTTGACCCCTCCATGCTCATATTGTACATGAGCCCCACTTCCTGCTCCTTTGACCCTATTCCCACTAAACTGCTGATCACCCAACTTCCCTTTCCTCTCCAAATTCCTTAAACGTGTTGTCGCCTCCAAAACCTTGTTTGAATCCCTTCAATCTGGTTACTCCCCCGCCACAGGACCAAAATGGCTCACATCAAAGTCATAAATGACATCCTTTGTGACTGTGACAAAGGCAAACTATCCCTCCTCATCCTTCTCGACCTGTCTGCAGCCTGTGACACGGTTGACCATTCCACCCTCCTCCAATGCCTCTCTGTCACCGTCCAGCTGGGTGGGACATTCGCCTGGTTCCATTTTATCTATCTAATCATAGTCAGAAAATCACCTGCAATGGTTTCTCTTCCCACTCCCACATCATTTCCTCTGGTGTCCCCCAAGGATCTATCCTTGACCTTCCTATTTCTCATTTATAAGCTGCCCCTCGGCGACATCTTCCGAAAACACGCCATCAGATTCCACATGTACGCTGATTACACCCAGCTCTACCTGACCACCACCTCTCTCGACCCTTCCATGGTCTGTAAATTGTCAGACTGCTTTTGCGACATCCAGTACTGGATGAGAAGAAATGTTCTCCAGTTAAATATTGGTAAGAACTAAGCCATTGTCTTTGGTCCCTGCTGCAAACTACGTTCCCTAGCTACCGACTCCATCCCTCTTCCTAGCATGTGTTCGAGGCTGAACCAGAATGTTCACAACCTAGGTGTCATATTTGATCCTGAACTGAGCTTCCGGCCACATATCCACAGCATAACTTAAATCGCCTATTTCCACCTCCGTAACATCGCCTATCTCCGCCCCTGCCTCAGCTCATCTGCTGCTGAAACCCTCATCCATGCCTTTGTTACCTCTAGACTTGACTACTCCAAGGCACTCCTGGATGGCCTCCCACATTCTACCCTACGTAAACTAGAGGTCATCAAAAACGCGGCAGCCCGTATCCTAAGTCGCACCAAGTCCCACTCACCCATCACCCCTGTGCTCGCTGACCTAAATTGTCCCCCGGTTAAGCAATGCCTTGATTTCAAAATTCTCATCCTTGTTTACTATTCCCTTCATGTCCTCACCCCTCCCTATCTCTGCAATCTTCTTCAGGCACACCCCCCCGAGATGTCTGTGCTCCTCAAATTCAGCCCTCTTGAGCAACCCTGATTATAATCCAAGCTAACCTCTCCCCCTCTCTCCCCTCTTTCCTCCTTCAGAACGCTTCTTAAAATCTAACTCTTTGACCAAGCTTTGGTCATCTGCTGTAATTTCTTCTTACGTGGCTTGGTGTCAAATTTATTTGTTTTTTTTATAACACTCCTGTGAAGTACCTTGGGATATTTTACTCCGTTAAAGACGCTATATAAATACAAGTTGTTGTTGTTTACCTGAGATCCAGGTATTTCACGGTGGAAGATTTGTGCGGTATCGCGAATCAGCTCAATTAGTCCGGTATGATACATTGATTGATCTGATAAACTTTGCTGGTAATTCAAAGTGATTCCATCCATAAATTGCCTTTTTGCCACCTGTATTTGTTCATTCATCCAAGCTGCTCGCTTTGCAGGGCTGCGTAAAAGCGGTTGTGTTATACGTCCTAATGAAGAAAGAAGAAACAACTGACATCTTTACAGCATTATTTGTAGAACATAGAGGCCAAGGCATTTTACAGGACAGAAGTGCAACAAGTAGTAAGTAGGAGAGGAAGATTTAGCTGGAACTTGCATTTACATAGTGCCTTTCACATCCTCAGGATGTCCTTAAGTGACTCAGAGCCAAATAATTATGTTTGAAGTGAAATCACTGTTGTATAAGCAGAGGTGGTCGCTAATTTGTACCCAATTAATGACCCATAAATAGGAAATGAACACAAAAGGTAACTCTAAAGTCTTCTATAGGCATATAAATAGTAAACTGATAGTAAGAGGAGGGGTGGGGCATTTAGGGATCCAAAAGGAGACCTACACATGGAGGCAGAAGGTATGGCTGAGTTACTAAATGAATACAGTGCATCTGTCCAAGGAACAAGATGCTGCCATAGACATAATGAAAGAGGGGGTAAAAGAGATAATGAATGGGATATAAATTGATTAAGATGAGGTACTAGAAAGGCTAGCTGTACTTAAAGTAAATAAGTCACCAGGATGGGATGGGATGGATGCTAGAACACTGAGGGAAGTGAAGGAAGAAATCGCAGAGGTATTAGTCATAATCTTCCAACCCTCCTTAGAAATTGGGTTGGTGCTCCAGGACTGGAGAATTGCAAATGATACACCCTTGTTCAAAAAAGGGTGTAAAGATAAAGCCAGCAACTATAGGGCAGTCAGTTTAACCTTGGTACTGGGGAAGATTTGAGGGACAAAATTAACAGTCACTTGGACAAGTGTGGATTAATTAAGTAAAGCCTGCGTGGATTTGTTGAAAACAAATTATGTTTACCCAACTTGATCGAGTTTTTTTGATGAGGGCAATGCTGATCAGGCCAACATCCCCAGCATCGAAGCACTGACCACACTCGACCAGCTCCAATGGGCGGGCCACATTGTTCGCATGCCTGACACAAGATTCCCAAAGCAAGCACTTTACCCCGAACTCCGACACGGCAAGTGAGCCCAAGATGGGCAGAGGAAACATTTCAAGGACATATTCAAAGCCACCTTGAGAAAATGCAACATCCCCAACGATATTTGGGAGTCCCTGGCCAAAGGCCACCCTTGGTGGAGGAGGTGTATCCGGGAGGGCGCTAAGCGCCTCGAGTCTCATCACCGAGAGCATGCAGAAAACAGGCACAGGCAGTGGAAGGAGCGTGCGACAAACCAGCCTCCCCACCCACCCTTTCCTTCAACCTGTGACAGAAACTGTGGTTCCCATATTGGACTGTTCAGTCACCTAAGAACTCACTTTTAGAGTGGAAGCAAGTCTTCCTTGCTTTCAAGGGACTGCCTATGATGATGCTGTTGATGTGGTGTACACAGATGTCTAAAAAGCGTGTGACAAAGTGCCACATAATAGGCTTGTGAGCAAAGTTGAAGCCCATGGAATAAAAGGGAAGTGGCAGTATGGATATGAAATTGGCTAAGAGTCAGGAAACAGAGAATAGTTGTCAACATTTGTTTAGCGAACTGGACGTTAAGATATACAGTGGTGTTCCCTTGGCGTCGGTTCTAGGACCACTGCTTTTTTTATATATATATTAATAACTTGGATGTGGGTGTGCGGGGCACAATTCCAAAATTTGAAGATGATACAAAACTTGGAAGTATAGTGAACAGTGTGGAAACTAAAGATAGACTTCAAGAAGACATAGGCAGGCTGGTGGAATGGATGGACACGTGTCAGATGAAATTTAAAGCAGAAAAGTGTGAAGTGATTCATTTTTGTCAAAAGAATGAGGAGAGGAAATATAAACTAAATGGTACAATCCTAAAGGGGGTGCATGAACAGAGAGATCTAGGGTTATATATGCATAATTTGTTGAAGGTTGAAAAGGCAGTTAGAAAAGCTTACAGGATACTGAGCTTCCTGAATAGAGGCATAGAGTACAAAAGCGAGGAGATTATGATCTACCTGTATAAAACATAGATAGAAACATAGAAAATAGGTGCAGGAGCAGGCCATTCAGCCCTTCTAGCCTGCACCGCCATTCAATGAGTTCATGGCTGAACATGAAACTTCAGTACCCACTTCCTGCTTTCTCGCCATAACCCTTGATCCCCCGAGTAGTAAGGATCACTAGTTCACTAAATCACTAGTTCGGCCCCAACTTAAGTATTGTGTCCAATTCTGGGTAACATACTTTAGGAAGGATGTGAAGGCCTTAGAGAGGGTGCAGAAAAGATTTATGAGAATAATTCCAGGAATGAGGGACTCCAGTTACGTGGATAGACTGGAGAAACTGGAGCTGTTCTCCTTTGAGCAGAGAAGATTGAGAGGAGATTTATTAAAGATGTTCAAAATCATGAGAGGTCTTGACTCAGTAGATACAGAGAAACTGTTCCCACTGGCAGAAGGGTCGAGAAACAGAGAACACAGATTTTAGGTGATTGGCAAAATAATCAAAAGTGACATAGCTGAGGTGGTCTTGCAGAGAGAGCCGGCATGGGGTCGACGGGCTGAATGGCCTTTCATGTTGTAATCATTCTATCATTCTATGATACTATCAAATGGCCAGATAATGTTGATTGAGGAATAAATGTTGCCAAGGACACCACGAGAACTGACCATTATCCTTCGAATTGTGACAATGGGGTATTTTACATTCACCTGAATAGGCAAGTGGAGCCTTTGTTTAATATATCATCTGAAACACAGCAGCTCTGGAAATGCAGCCCTCTCTCAGTACTGCCCAAATGTGTCAAGTCCTGAAGAACACCAAAACCTTCTGAGCCAAAGGAGAGAGAGAGAGTTCTGCCACGGAGCCAGGCAGACACTTGAGGGAAGTAACCAAAAGCACAGTCAATGAGCTAGGTTTTAAGGGGGCTTGCGAAGATAGAGAAATACCAAGGCACAGAGTTTCAGATAGCGTTGAAGTCAATAACAGCTGAAGTCTCTGCCATTGATGGTGCACGAGGAGAAATCTCAGTCGGCCAGAGACAGTAGAGTGTAACGTGTGTGCTGGGCCAAGGCTCGGGACACAATTGGGGAGGGCTTTCATTTAACTGCATCCTAATTTCAGAATACATGGCATACTGCTGCAGTGCCAGGGAATAAATGTACCAACTATCTATTTATAAGACTTTAACATCCACGTATGTCCTTTCAGCTTTCTATTCAAAGTTCTGTGTCAACGATTTACCAATTTACCAATTCTAATGTGTTCAAATCTAGTAATGCCTGTCCTGTCATCTTATTAACAGGACTTTGCACATAATCCTAGAATTAGAGAAGTTCATGCCAGAGAAGGAGGCCATTTGGCCCATCATGTCTGTGCCTGCCGAAAAAGACCAGCTCTTGGCCCATGGCCTTGTAGGTTATGGCACTTCAAGCGAATATCTAAGTACTTTGTAAATGTGATGAAGGTTTCTGCCTCTACCATCCTTTCAGGCAGTGAGTTCCAGACCCCCACCACTCTCTGGCTGAAGACGTTTCTCTTCAATTCCCCTCTAATTGTTCTACGAATTAATTTAAATCGATGCTCCCTGGTTATTGATCTCTCTGCTAAGGGAAATAGGTCCTTCCCACGCACTCTATCTAGAGCCCTCAAGCGATGACAGCGACAGAGGATACATACCGGGCGGCCGGCCGCTAGCGGGGCACGAGTTAAAAGGGAGGTGGTGGGTGGGTCAATTAAAATTATCCAATTGTCTTGTGCAGCCCTTTGCCACTTTTGACGTGGGTCCACACCGTGATTGGTCATTCAGACACTCTGTTTGAGTGCCGGGCTATTGGCGTGGGGCTCCTGCAACCCGGTGGTCAAGGTAGGACTATTTTTTTACTTCAGACTTTGCAGCTTTGGTCCTTCTCTTTACTTTCGGGATGAGCCCCACCTACACGGCAGAGCTATGCGGCCCAGTGCATGTGCCCCAATACTGCCCCAAAAAGCAAGTGGAGTGCTGGATTTAATGCTCCACTTCCTTTCGGGGGCGGTAACCCCAATTTAGAGAGCGGGTCGGGACTTCTGTGCTCGCTGCAAAATATCCTGCCGAGCGAGTGTTCCGCCGCCAAACGGGGCGGTAATCAATTTTTAGCCCTTGATCTACCAATATCTCGTTGTGGTTTTGTCGGTGATAAAATTAATTACCTATCAGGAGAACTCGAACGTCATTTGCATGAGCGCGACACAAAATCTCAGGGTCATACGCTCTCACGGGTATAATAGTCGTGACCTTAGACCAGTCATAATGCTTCCAATCCTTTCCACCAATATCAAAGACAACAACCTAGTACAAAAATAAAGCTGTCAACCACTGTTTAAAAATATAGATTTTCCCAATCAATATAACTGTCTCCAGGCTCTGTGACCAGGGAGGGCTGGTGAACACATCTATCCAGCAGGTTATATTGGTGGTGCTTTTGTTGCTGCCACACTGTCCACTTAGTAACATTACTCTGGAGTAAATGCTAACCTCATCAGCTGCATCAGTTACAAAGTCATTTGCCACCAATGTTTTGTTTTCAAAGATATGATAAGTTATATGCAGTTTAATCATGGCCAGGGTCACACTATACATTGACTGATTAAGTCAAATCACATTTTTATTACATGGGATTCCAGAATTTTTAACAGGTGTTTTGGGGTCAAGATTCTATGCAAACCGCAAACCTTAACCATGGCATTAGGCAGTAAGAGGGAGATCACGTCATTTAAGACACTTCACGTAAAAAAACCCCACATTTTATTGATGTTGCACATGCGAAAATATCTTTGTACAGTTCAATCGATTGTCCTATTTTATACAGGCTGCAACTATACCGACATTAAAATTTTAACATACGAATTATAATATGATACTCTGCATTTCTATCATATTCCAGCTTGACCCTTGCACTGTTCCATGAGCTTCACCAGTTCCCGATCCCAACCCACACCCCTCAGCCTTTTCCGGATACTTGGCCAGCGATCCCTCTCCCCCGTGACAGAGGCTGGAGCTTGACCGGTGCCATCTCTTTCTCTGCCCCAATCCAGCCGTGCACCCAATCCCAGCACGTGCATGTTGTCCCCAGCCCGTGACTGCCATCCAGCTCAGCACAGTTCAGCCTGAGATCCCCAACCCAGCCCAGCCCGAGCCCAGCAACCCAGCCCAGCCCGAGCCCCCCCAACCCAGCCCAGCAACCCAGCCCAGCCCGAGCCCCCCCAACCCAGCCCAGCCCGAGCTCACCCAACCCAGCCCAGCCTGAACCTGTCAGCTTCAGCCCAAACCAGCCATGCCCCCAACCTAACCCAGCCAAGTCCGAGTGTCTCCACCCAGCCACACCCTGCCCGAGTCCCCCAAACCAAACTAACCCAGCTAATGCCCCCAACTCAACCCGGTGCAGCCTGTGTCCCCCAACACAACTCATCCCAAGCCCCCCGAAACAAACTAACCCAATGCCCCCCAACCTAACCCCTCCCAGCCCGACCCACCCAACTCAACCTAATGCAGCCTGCGCCCCCAACCCAATTCAACCCAGCCCGAGCCTCCCAAACAAACCCAACCAGTGCCCTCTGTCATAACCCAGCAGAGCCTGAGTCCCCAGTACAACTCAGCCCGAGCCCCCCATCTCGGTTCCCTAGGGGGAAAGTGCCAGGGGGTGAAGAACGACCCCCGACCCCGGAAAGAACAACCTAAAGAGGAGAATCTCTCAGATCTTCCACAACAGTGCGAGTGAGAGGAACAAAATGAAGAAAGGAAGGAGCTCACATCCCAATGTCCATTCCAAGGGCTGCTGCTCAATACACTTCAACAGACAACTTAAAGTAAAATAACTTTTACACGAGGGAATTTAATGGCCCTCGACACCCACCTCGACTTGGTGCTGAATGTGTGCGGCCACGGGTTGGCACAGAGACGGATTCGAGCATTGACACTCGATATTGGTGTCGGATTCACCGCCGACCCACAGCACGGCCAGGGCCAGAACCTGCGCCAATGCCAAACTCGAGTGCATCCTCTCTGCCAGAGATGAAAACTTATCAGACACTGTGCGACAATGTATTTATACTGACCGGCATGTGACTGATGACACCTCCTGGATCTCTCTATCTCTTGGTATGTGTGGTAATCGTGAAATGTTGACGCAAGCTTCATACTGTCAAATGCAACTTTGTTGGGACGTTCTCTTCTCTCCCTCCCTACCTCTCTTGGGCAAGATTCATCCCTGAACCCGTCTCCCCTACTTCCTCCTTAACATCGAAACATAGAAACAAAGAAATATACAGTGCAGAAGGAGGCCATTTCGGCCCATCGTCTCTGCACCGGCCAACAAAGAGCCACATGGCTCTCGGTCAGCAGCCCTGAAGGTTACATATAAACCTATGAACAATGAACAACAGCGGAAAGGTAACCACTGCCCAAACAGTCCGCCCCACACAACTGCGACACTCCTTGCACCGAAACATTCTGTACACCACCCCAACCGGAGCCATGTGATCTCCTGGGAGAGGCAAAACCCAGATAAAAACCCAGGCCAATTGGGGAAAAAAGATCTGGGAAAATTCCTCTCTGACCCATCCAGGCAATCAAAACTAGTCCAGTAAATCACATTGGACATATTCGATTCTCTGCAGTACTTACCATCGTATCTGCGCCAGCCAACAAGAGTTTCTCCAGTCTAATCCCATTTACCTGCTCTAGTTCTGTAACCCTGCAGGTTACGGCACTTTAAGTGCCCATCCAAGCACCTTTTAAATGTGGTGAGGGTTTCTGCATCCATCACCCTTCCAGGCAGTGAGTTTCAGATCCCCACAACACTCTGCTTGAAGAAGTATCCCCTCAGATCCCCTCTGAACCTTCTACCAACCACCTTAAAACTATGCCCCCTCATAATTTTCCCCTCCACAAAGGGAAATAGGCCCATGCTATCCACTCTATCCAGGCCCTCAAAATTTTGTACACCTCAATGAGGTCTCCTCTCAACCTCCTCTGTTCCAATGAGAACAAACCCAGCCTATCCGCTCTGTCCTCATAGCTAAGATTCTCCATTCCAGGCAGCATCCTAGTAAATCTCCTCTGCACCCTCTCTAGTGCAATCACGTCCTTCCTATAATACGGTGATTAGAACTGCACGCAGTACTCCAACTAACATTGGCCAACATTAATCCCTGAACCTGTCTCCACCCACTTCCTCCTTAACATTGAGAAACCTTCATTCCTGAACCGATGTCCCTCACTTTCTCCCTAATATGGGCAACATTCATCCCTGAAACTCTCTCCATTCCCTCCTCTTTCCTCCTTAACTTTAACACCATTCAACCCTGCACCTCTATCCCCCATCCCCTCATCCTCCCTGCCTTGACCAATATTCATCGCTGAACCCCTATCCTGCACTTATTGTGTGTCTTTATCAACATTTATCTCTGAATCTCTCTCCTATAGGATTGCAAAATTCGTGGAAACCCCTCAGTGTTTGGACTCATTGAAAAGGAAATTCGATTTGGGACTATCAATCAGAAAGTTTGGGATCCTAAAATGCTTATGGAAAAAATCTACGAGTTTTAACCAAGTTTGGGATTTTTAAAAGGTATATGTTGGGTCTGCAAGAAAAGGGGTGGGGTCAATCTTTAAAAGGCCAGTTTGGACATTGGAGCTAATCAAATTCTCTGGGAACTGTTTACCCCAGTAACCTGCCCCGAGAAGACATTTACATTTTATAACCGACCACGGTAGAAACATTATCCACCCCACCCAGAGGACCCAAATGTCACATACTTATTCCAACACCTTTCAACAGGCATCGAAATATCTGGCTCAGGCCAGACTTCCGGAAGCAAGAAAAAACGGTGCTATCACAATGGACAAGATCTCACCAACTCAGGAAAGTCTATCAATGCCAGAATAAAACTTAATCAAGTTTCAGTTAGCTGGGCTGCAAAACTTAAAAAAGAACAAAGGTTGATTTGGGGCACAGATAAGGAAGTCTCTCAAAGTATAATTAAGGCCTGTTTTTACAGCCAGGGGGACACTTTGCTTCTACACCAACTTCGTATGCTTCAGACCTGACAGACTTCAAGATCAGCACACCAGCGTTGTTAACCTGGTTCTTCAGAACATCAACCAAGACAGCATTGCAAACGACCAGGACACCAAACACGCCGCGGCAGCAAGAGGCTCACGGAACAACCACCAAGATATTACCAGCAACCAAATTGGTAATATTGAGCCACCGCGACCAACGATTTCCAAACCGAAGTCAACTCGACAAAAACCTGAAGATTCGCAAGCTACTCTACAAGCTATCCCTGAGCTACCAACGGGTAAAACATTACCTAAAAGAACTTTAATACCTACTGCTGAAGGAAGAAAGTGGGTACTTACCCCATAAATCCAATACGTGCCCTACCGCATCAGCGGACACCACCCAACTGAGGAACACGCAGCAAGAAGTCCTCTCCTACGTTCAGGGTACGGCTCGCAGAATCAACAAAATCTAACGCACCCCGAAACCGCGACCCATTACCGACTGTCAAGGAAGGATTGGTGAGCATAGTCCCTGAAGCTCCAGAGCCTAACCTAGTTAGATAGGGGAATTGGGAGGTGGGAGGTCTTGTACTGCGGTGTATTCCCTTGTGTTTGAATAAGGGATTCCCCATTAGAGTGATAAGCTTTCCCTCCTTTAAAGTGATAAGTTTTCTCAGTTTTAATAAAAGGTGTATTCATTCTTCTTGAATAAAAACCATACATTTCTTTGTTCAAAGAAGTTGTCTGCTGTACTTTATCACACCCTGATTAATAAATCCAGGCTCAAAAACCAGAGAGTGGGAGCAACTCACAACCGCTCTGGGTCAGGGAAGGTAAACTGATGCCCCACACCATCCCCTACACTCCCACCTTCCTCTCTGTTGGGACCAACATTCGTCTTCGAATCTTTATCACACTTCCTTCATGTTTTGGTCAACTGTCATCCTCAAACCTCTCTTCCCACTATTTCCATGTCTTTTTTTTCATTTGTTCTTGGGATGTGGTTGTGTTGGCAAGGCCAGTATTTATTGCCCATCCCTAATTGCCCTTGAGAAGGTGGTGGTGAGCCACCTTCCTGAACCACTGCTTTCCACATGGTAATGGTAGTCCCATAGTGCTGTTCGAGAGGGAATTCCAGGATTTTGATGGAGGGAAGTTCATTGATGAAGCAGCTGAAGATGAGTGGGCCTCGGACACTGCACTGAGGAACACCTGCAATGATGTCCTGGGGCTGAGATGATTGGCCTCTGCCAACCACATCCATCTTCCTTTGTGCTAGGTATGGCTCCAGCCAGTGGAGAGCCGTTCCCCTGACTCCCATGCTGCTTCCATTGTTTAGCATACATGGAGTCCTGTTTTGCAGCTTCCCCTGGTTGGCACCTCATTTTTCAGTACCCTGGTGCTGCTCCTGGTCTGCTCTTTTAAACTTCTCATTGAATCATGGTTACATAGAAACATAGAAACATAGAAAATAGGTGCAGGAGTAGGCCATTTGGCCCTTTGAGCCTGCACCGCCATTCAATAAGATCATGGCTGATCATTCTCTCAGTACCCCTTTCCTGCTTTCTCTCCATACCCCTTGATCCCTTTAGTCGTAAGGGCCACATTTAACTCCCTCTTGAATACATCCAATGAACTGGCATCAACGCCTGGCTTGATAATAATGGTAGAGTGAGGGATATGCCGGGCTATGAGGTTATAAATTGTGGTGGAATAAAATTCTCCTGCTGCTGATGGCCCACAGTGCCTCACGGATGCCCAGCTTTGAGATGCTCGATCCATTCTGAATCTCTCCCGTTTAGCACACTGGTAGTGCTGCACAACACGATGGAGGATGCCCTCAGTGTGAAGATAGACCTTCAGCTCTACAAAGACTGTGCGGTGGTCACAGCTACCAATACTATCATGGACAGATGCATCTGCAACAGGTAGATTGGTGAGAATGAGGCCAGATCAATTTTTCCCTCATGTTGCATACATTCTGTGCCCTTGCTACCCTCAGTGCTTCTTTCAAGTGGTGTTCAACACGAAGGAATACTGATTCAGCAGCTGAGGGAGGGAGATAGGTGATAACCAGCATGAGGTTTACTTGCTCATGCTTGACCTGAAGCCATGAGACTTCATGGCGTCAATGTTGAGCACTCCCAGAGCCACTCCCTCCCAACTGTAGACCACTAGGATGACACATTTGGTGGCTCTCTCCTGCCGGTGGGACAGGACAGGACAGGACAGTGATGGTGATGGAGGAGTCGGGGACATTGGCAAAAAGGCATGATTCTGTTGGTATGACTATATCAGGCTTTTGCCTGACTAGTGTGTAGGACAGCTCTCCCAATTTTAGTGCAAGTCCCCAGATGTTAGTGTGGAGGACTTTGCAGGGTCGACTGGGCTGGGTGTAACATTGTCTTGTCCGATGCCGGTGCCGAGGTTGGTGCCAAGTGGTCCATCCCGTTTTATTCTTATTATTGTTTGTTGTAGCTGTTTATTACAACTGAGTAACTTGCTCGACCATTTTAGAGGGCAGTAAGAGTCAACCACATTGCTGTGGGTCTGGAGTCACATACCATGCAGACCAGGTAAGGGCGGCAGATTTCCTTCCCCAAAGGACCAGATGGATTTTAAAGAAAACCCGGTACTTTAATGGTCATCAGAACTGATACTAGCCTTTTATTGCCAATTTATTTAATTAACTGAAATTAAATTCCACAGATGCCGTGGTGGGATTTGAACTCACGTCTTCAGATTAGTTTGCCCACATAATGATGGTGACTGCACTCCAAGACGCTGAGCATAAAATTGCAAACCCCTTTTTACCCCGGGGCGGGCGGCAGAAACGCCACCCCCGGAATTGCACCCATTATTGTGGGGACTATAATGGCTTTGTGCTGAACCTCCCGATCAGCCTCGGGTCGGGGTGTACACGGTGATGATGCCATTGCTGTGCGCACCGACCCCTTATCGTCCCAGGCTGACCGCTTTGAGCCCCGTGGGGGAAATTGGTCTGCGGGACGCGAGGCTGGCGTGGGGCAATGCCAACACCAGCTTTGTGGGGCGCGATGCTGCCGTACAGGAGCCGCCGGGTCGTTACTTGAAGGGGAAGGCCTTTGTGCCACGGCCGCCATGTTTTACAGTCGGCCCAACAATGGCGGTCGGTCTGCCATCATGAAGCCCACCACCCCCTCTTAGGGGCCGGGCCGCTGTCCCAGCCTAAAACTTCTCCGGTGGTGCCCACCAAAGGGGCTGTAGTGTTCACAACGGCCCTCCCCTGTAAATGAAGGGGAGGGGTGTTGTGTCGTGTCAGCACTACGCGGAAAGGCCATGTAGCATTGATGTCATCAGCGTGGTGCAGAGCTGCAAGCCCTGTTACTGCCCCGGGAGGGCCTTGGAAACGATGCAGAATGCCTCAGACAACACTCCACCTCGTCTCTGAGGTGATTCATTGTGGTGTGCTGCAGGCTGCACAACTTGGCTATAATGAAAGTGCAGGCATTGCCAGTGGGGATTGCAACCCCACCTCAGGAGATGGACAAAGAGGAAGAGGAGCCTGCCAAGGTCCCGAATGGCCAACCAGATGAGGAGGAGGAACAGCAGCCACAGAGGAGGCACTGTGGCAATGCTGCCGCTGCAAGAGCGTCTCATAATGCATCGTTTCTCTTCAATGGAGGAAGCTGACAGATGCAGCTAATATTGGCCGTGCTGTGCACTATGATAATGGCTCACTGAAATTCCACATTGATAGACAAGAGGGGAATGCAAATGGTCAAATTAATATTTTAATAACTTCGTCAAAAGTTTTGCCTCAAACAGCACACCAAACAAACCCTCACCAGCAACTAATAAAAAAAATGTAACAAATGCTCCTTGAAACAGCATAACACACAATCAACTTGAGCAATATGTGTTCAAACGCCCCTGCCATTTGTAATTCCACACCAGCTTCAATGTGCCATATTAGGACCAGACCCATACACCAATAGCAGGCATCAAACAACAGCAACAATATATTTACAATGATATTTACAGGATGAAGACATCTGTCCAGGGTGGCCAAAATCTTTATTTCCCACCCTTTCCTTAACCCCTCCTCCCACGCCTACTGCTCCTCCTTAATGGGGCTGCAGTGCCTGCAGCAAGACTGCTTTAAGGCTGCTGTGTCTGTAAGGCAGACACTACAGACGGCCTAGCAGGATGCCCTGGACCAGCTCTGAGACCGGAAGGGCCTGCAGCGGACTGCACTGCCTCAGTATCGGTGGCAGCAGTCTTGGATGGCTGGGGTATAGACCGCGGCAGGTGCAAAGGTGGAGTGGCAGTGGTGGGAGCCGGAATGCTGTCATCCTGAGCAAGGACAGCACCTTCCATTTCCAGCAGAGCCTCAGCATCCGGAGCTAGATTGCTGGCCTGCTTCGGCACCATCACTTCCCCAGAGAGGATGGCCGCAGTTGGTGTTTGCATGGCATCAATCTGAGACTGACTCACAGAACCCGGAGTCTGAAACGCTGCAGTCTGAGAGTTGATGCCAGTAACCAGTGACCGCATCAGATCACGAAGGCCTTGTGTGGCTTCGGCCTGTGATGCGATAGCTACTGCCATGCCACGCGGCATCACCTCTGGGATTCCACTGTCGCTCGTTGAGCCCATCTCCCTCTGGAGCCGGTCAAGGATGGGCTCGATAGGCTGCTGGGAGGCTCGGCCAATGCTTGAGGCGGCCTCCTCCAACCTCAGAGCAAGTGCATCCATGCTCTGCGGGATGCTTTCCAATGCACCCCTGGCGCTGTGTGTTGCTGCAGACCACTCAGGCCAGGAGTCTCAGGCTCTTCAAAGCCCAATAATGGCGTGTCTTCCACCGAGGTGGTGCCTCCACTTGGTGCAGCTGATGGAGGGTCACACTCTGTCGAAAAATTTTTGCCCCCTTCCTCCTCGTCTCCCCCACTGTTCGATGTGGAGGGCTTATGGTGAGGCTGCTGTGCTTCTGGCTCATCATCTGTAAGCACAAAGCAACAGAATTGTGGTTAGCAGCAGGTGAGGGGCAGGAAGGGAAGAAAGAGCTGGCATTGGACATTTATATGTAAAGGGAGTAGGGCATTTGGTCTCAAGGGTAAAGGGCCACACATAAAACACAAAGGGCATTAACATACTGCCAGGGGGCTCGGCTTCACCAACCACTACTGCACCAACTGGTGTGCCCACGAGGGCGGACACTTGCTCCTACACCTCTGTGAGGTCCTCGATGTCAGGCTCCCCTCCTCCGGTGCACCTCTGCTCGTGCCGGTTGTGTGTCAGTTTCGACTGCAATAACAAACACAAGAAGGTGTGAGTGAGTGTGCAGCTCATCGTGTGCCACATGTGCCTACCTTCGTTGAATAGTGGCTACTGTGTGGAAGTGTGCAGATCTCCATTTGAATGTGTGTGGCTGTGCAGAGTGGCTGGGTGAACGGTGGGATTAGGTGATTACCACCTAAGATGAAGGATAAGGCTGAAGTGTTGTGAACGCATATCAAGAGTGAAACGGTAGTGCGAGAAGGAGTCAGGCTGAGTAGGGAATACGAAGGTCAGCGACGATTGGATGGCCAGGCCATGGCTGATGAACTGAGCCTGAACTTTAATGGTGTCTTCACCAATGAAGACCATCGCCTCGGTACACATCGTGCAGGAGCAGGTACTGCAAAGTCTTGACATTGTGTGAGACAGTGAGCTTCACATTAAGGCATTGCAACGTGAATAGAAAGGGTACTCACCCTGACTGCCCTAGTGAGGTTGTTGAACTTCTTGTGACATTGTGTCACAGTTCTGGCGACTGTGTTCCTGGCGGAGACGTGCTGGGCCACCTCCCTCCATCACCTCCTGAAGACTCTGGGAGCAGGCCTCTTTCCACTGGAAGGTTGCAGCAGAATCCACCGCCTCTCCACTCCCTCCACGAATGCCTCGACGACCGTCGGTGAGATGCGGTGGTCACGCTGGCGACCAGCTTCCTCCTCCATTTTCCCACTCTGAGCAAACGGAGAAGTTGGAACTGCGCATGCGCATACTTATCTTACCACGTCTTTAAGAATTGACTGTCCACAGGATGCATAGCGGCTTTCGCAGCATTTGCATTCGCTCTGGAAATTTATTGTTGAGATTTTCAGTTCCACCACCGTTAGAGAATTGTGCAATGACTGATTTAACGCTCCCGTTCCCGCTTGGGGCGCTGAAACCTATTTTTGCAGCAGGCGGAGCAAACTTTCAGGGGAGCTATAGTTACTGCCCCAACAGGATTAACCCTTCAAAATGGGGGTACCGAATTACTAACCCAATTCCCCGATATCAGTGTTAAATTTACTTTACATCACATTTCTCAGGCTGCAATGATGCTGGAGCTCCCAGTCTCTGCCGTGTGTGACACAGAGTGGGCACCCCAAAGTTATACTGAGGTCAGTGGCGAATGAATACTGTGCATGTCTGGATGGATGCTGGTGCAGAGCTACACTTTCTGCAAGCTATTATTTAATGACAATGAGGGAGAGAATGGGAGCGCCTGACTTCATCTAACAATAAAAACATTTCAGAGCAAGTTTGTATAGTTCTCGGGGATTTTAAAATGCTGCTTTGCATCAGGCGGATATGATAGTGCAGCCGGTACGATCTCAAGCTGGTGCGGAACAGCCTCCAGGACTGGGGAAGAGGGGAACGCACAGTGTCTCACGTTACTTGTCTTTAGTACCATTGCCAGTTAGATTGCTGGCCTGACATCGGAGTTATACGACTACTTCTGTGATACTCCTACTACAAGGAGTAGTTGAGGCCAATAACAGATTCATTTAAAGGGAAGCAAAATAAGGGCATGAAGGAGAAAGAATAGATGAATATAATGATAGGGTTAGATGAAGAGGGGTGCGTTGAGGCTCATGTGGAACATAGACAGTGACTTGGACCCAATGGGCTTCGGCCTGTTTCTGTGCTGTACATTCTAAGCATGTAATACCTTGTTGATGTGTACTTGAAAATGTTTCACATTGATGCAAAAAGGCATTAGATACTGAATGAAAAATGTACTGGTATATTCTGTATCTAGCATAATGAATGAAATGTTTGTGAAAAGTTTCAGTGACGGCAGCAGATAAGAGTATGAATTACTTAGACCTTGAGCCACATGCACAAGTTCTTCTCTCCCATCCCCTTCACTCCCTTACTGACATTGTCAACCATCCAACCAATAAAGAACAGTGCTCTACTGACCCTGACAGAACAGAAATGTAATATACTTAACAATTATGGTACAGATGCAGAACACAGAGATTCAAGCTCCATGGGTGTAAGATACCCTCGTCATGATTAAAGTCTTTGGTTTCTTTTTACTGAATAAAATGGTTAAAACATTATGGGCAGGAAATTCCAAACCTTAGCGGCAGTGGATATCACTAACGGTGCGCTCGAGCATTATCGCCGTTGGAAAGCCCCGGCGCTGGGGCTAACTATATCGGTGCACCGGTCCCGAGCGAGTAAGGGAAGGTGCTGAAAGGGCACTTCTGCTCCCGTCGGGCAATAACCGGAGTAGGATGTCGGGGAAAACTTCGGGAGGGAACATCGGATCCGATCCATGTCAATGGTCGGTGAAAGGGCTTGTGGGGCTGAACAGGGCAGTACTGAGCATGTGTGGCCGTGCCTTGGCTGGAAGGAGTGACAGCAGTAAAGCGGCAGACTGATTTCCAACTGATAAATACACAGGTCAGCCTCTGACAACGAAGGTGTATCCAGCGGTACAGGAACCAGGCGGGTCGCACACCGGGATGCATAGCACGAGTCCCGGAAACCTATGGAGGCGGACCTGTTAAAACCGTGGGGATGGAGCCTGCTGTCTGCGGGTGGAAAAGTCACCTTGCCTCGGTGGTTAGTTTTCCGTTGTGTGATCGGCGCTATTGGGGCGGTCTGGTCGGATGCGTTTTGCTCCAGAGTCCCGTGTCCGAATTCATCCGGGGATGGCTCATAGGAAAGCAAGGGAAGGTGAAATGGTGAATGAAAAAAATACTGGAAGAATAGGAAACCATTAACTCTTTTAGCGTCTACCTGCAAAACATAAAACATTTATCCGTGCCACCCGACCTGGATGACACACCAGACATTTACAAGGCCCTTTTTTTTTTTCTTTTTTTTCGGTTTTTCTTTTGGGCACTAAAATCAAATTTTTTTCCTTTTTCCAGTGCCCCCTATAAAAGGGGAGGGGGACACTAAAAGCACCGGCAATTAAAACAAATTAAACTTTAAAACGTAAAATCAAATTAAAATTTGGTTGCCGGGCGTGATGATGCACTCCAGTCCCTCCGGTGCCCACCTCTTAGGAAACCATTAACCAGAGACCAAGTCCAAAAGGTGAAATGATTAACTAAAGAATGTGGGAAATGATTATCCAAAGTCTGCAAAATGCTTGCAGAGACTAAGTCTAAACGTGGCATGAGTTGCTGAGGCGTGAGTCCGGGGAGCGTCCGAGGCCTATCAAGGTCGCGAGAGCCAGGTGGAGTTCGTAGTCGCTGAGGCGTGAGTCCGGGGAATCCGGGCAAGGCCTATAAAGGCCGCGAGAGACAGCGGGAGTTCGTAGTCGCTGAGGCGTGAGTCCGGGGAATCCGGCCGGGGCCTGTAAAGGCCCAGCTTGCATCAGGGAGGCAAAAAAGAAGTAGAAAGAAAACGAAAGGTGACGTCACAACCAAGGGGGTAAGTGATTGGCTGGTGATTGGTCAGTAGTTTTTCTTTCTCTTTCTTTATCAGTAAGTAACATTTAGCATCGTTGTTGCCCAATTAAGTTTATCTAAGGATTAAGACATGGCAGGAGAGCTCGGACATGTGTTATGCTCCTCCTGTACTATGTGAGAAGTCAGGGACGCTTCTGGTCTCCCTGACGACTATGTGTGCAGGAAGTGTGTCCGCCTCCAGCTCCTGACGGAATGCATTGCGGCACTGGAGCTGCGAGTGGATTCACTCTGGAGCAGCCACGATGCTGAGAATGACGTGAATAGCACATTTAGCGAGTTGGTCTCACCGCAGGTAAAGGGTACACAGCCAGATAGTAAATGGGTGACCAACAGGAAGAGCAGTGCAAGGAAGGTAGTGCAGAGGTCCCCTGCGGACATCCCCCTGCAAAACAGATACCTCGCTTTTGGTACTGTTGAGGGGGATGACTCATCAGGGGAAGGCAGCAGCAGCCAAGTTCATGGCACTGTGGGTGGCTCTGCTGCACAGGAGGGCAGGAAAAAGAGTGGGAGAGCTATAATGATAGGGGATTCAATTGTAAAGGGAATAGATAGGCGTTTCTGCGACAGCAACCAAGACTCCAGGATGGTATGTTGCCTCCCTGGTGCAAGGGTCAAGGATGTCTCGGAGCGGATGCAGGACATTCTGAAAAGGGAGGGTGAACAGCCAGTTGTCGTGGTGCATATAGGTACCAATGATAGAGGCAAAAAACAGAATGAGTTCCTACGAGATGAATTTAGGAAGCTAGGAGCTAAGTTAAAACTTAGGACCTCAAAAGTAGTAATCTCAGGATTGCTACCAGTGCCACGTGCTAGTCAGACTAGAAATAGCAGGATAGCTCAGATGAATACGTGGATTGAGGAGTGGTGCAGAAGGGAGGGATTGAAATTGCTAGTGCATTGGAACCAGTTCTGGGGGAGGTGGGACCAGTACAAACCGGACGGTCTGCACCTGGGCAGGACCGGAACCAATGTCCTAGGGGGAGTGTTTGCTAGTGCTGTTGGGGAGGAGTTAAAATAATATGGCAGGGGGAGGGGAACCTATGTAGGGGGGCAGACGGAAATTAAAAAGGGAGAAAGAGGCAAAAGACAGAAAGGAGAATAGTAAAAGTGGAGGGCAGGGAATCCCAAGGCAAAAAACAAAAAGGGCCACATTACAGTAAAATTCTAAAGGGGCATGGTGTGTTAAAAAGTCAAGCCTGAAGGCTCTGTGCCTCAATGCGAAGAGTATTCGAAATAAGGTGGACGAATTAACTGCGCAGATAATGGATATGATGTAATTGGCATCACATAGAAACATAGAAACATAGAACAATAGGTGCAGGAGCAGGCCATTCGGCCCTTCTAGCCTGCACTGCCATTCAATGAGTTCATGGCTGAACATGCAACTTCAGTACCCACTTCCTGCTTTCTCGCCATACCCCTTGATCCCCCGAGTAGTAAGGACTTCATCTAACTCCCTTTTGAATATATTTAGTGAATTGGCCTCAACTACTTTCCGTGGTAGAGACTTCCACAGGTTCACCACTCTCTGGGTGAAAAAGTTCTCCTCATCTCAGTCCTAAATGGCTTACACCTTATCCTTAGAATGTGACCCCTGGTTCTGGACTTCCCCAACATTGGGAACATTCTTCCTGCATCCAACCTGTTTAAACCCGTCAGGATTTTAAACGTTTCTATGAGGTCCCCTCTCATTCTTCTGAACTCCAGTGAATACAAGCCCAGTTGATCCAATCTTTCTTGATAGGTCAGTCCCACCATCCTGGGAATCAGTCTGGTGAACCTTCGCTGCACTCCCTCAATAGCAAGAATGTCCTTCCTCAAGTTAGGAGACAAAAACTGTACACAATACTCCAGGTGTGGCCTCACCAAGGCCCTGTACAACTGCAGCAACACCTCCCTGGCCCTGTACTCAAATCCCCTCGCTATAAAGGCCAACATGCCATTTGCTTTCTTAACCGCCTGCTGTACCTGCATGCCAACGTTCAATGACTGATGTACCATGACACCCAGGTCTCATTGCACCTCTCCTTTTCCTAATCTGTCACCATTCAGATAATAGTCTGTCTCTCTATTTTTACCACCGAAGTGAATAACCTCACATTTATCCACATTATACTTCATCTGCCATGCATTTGCCCACTCACATAACCTATCCAAGTCACTCTGCAGCCTCATAGCATCCTCTGCGCAGCTCACACTGCCACCCAACTTAGTGTCATCCGCAAATTTGGAGATACTACATTTAATCCCCTCGTCTAAATCATTAATGTTCAGTGTAAACAGCTGAGGCCCCAACACAGAACCTTGCGGTACCCCACTAGTCACTGCCTGCCATTCTGAAAAGTACCCATTTACTCCTACTCTTTGCTTCCTGTCTGACAACCAGTTCTCAATCCATGTCAGCACACTACCCCCAATCCCATGTGCTTTAACTTTGCACATTAATCTCTTGTGTGGGACCTTGTCGAAAGCCTTCTGAAAGTCCAAATATACTGGTTCTCCCTTGTCCACTCTACTGGAAACATCCTCAGAAAATTCCAGAAGATTTGTTAAGCATGATTTCCCTTTCACAAATCCATGCTGACTTGGACCTATCATGTCACCTCTTTCCAAATGCGCTGCTATGACATCCTTAATAATTGATTCCATCATTTTACCCACGACTGAGGTCAGGCTGATCGGTCTATAATTCCCTGTTTCCTCTCTCCCTCCTTTTTTAAAAAGTGGGGTTACATTGGCTACCCTCCACTCGATAGGAACTGATCCAGAATCAATGGAATGTTGGAAAATCACTGTCAATGCATCCGCTATTTCCAAGGCCACCTCCTCAAGTACTCTGGGATGCAGTCCATCAGGCCCTGGGGATTTATCGGCCTTTAATCCCATCAATTTCCCCAACACAATTTCCCAACTAATAAAGATTTCCCTCAGTTCCTCCTCCTTACTAGACCCTCTGACCCCTTTTATATCCGGAAGGTTGTTTGTGTCCTCCTTAGTGAATACCGAACCAAAGTACTTGTTCAATTGTCTGCCATTTCTTTGTTCCCCGTTATGACTTCCCCTGATTCTGACTGCAGGGGACCTACGTTTGTCTTTACTAACCTTTTTCTCTTTACATATCTATAGAAACTTTTGCGATCCGTCTTAATGTTCCCTGCAAGCTTCTTCTCGTACTCCATTTTCCCTGCCCTAATCAAACCCTTTGTCCTCCTCTGCTGAGTTCTAAATTTCTCCCAGTCCCTGGGTTCGCTGCTATTTCTGGCCAATTTGTATGTCACTTCCTTGGCTTTAATACTATCCCTGATTTCCCTTGATAGCCACGGTTGAGCCACCTTCCCTTTTTTATTTTTATGCCAGACAGGAATGTACAATTGTTGTATTTCATCCATGCGGTCTCGAAATGTCTGCCATTGCCCATCCACAGTCAACCCCTTAAGTATCATTCGCCAATCTATCCTAGCCAATTCACACCTCATACCTTCAAAGTTACCCTTCTTTAAGTTCTGGACCATGGTCTCTGAATTAACTGTTTCATTTTCCATCCTAATGCAGAATTCCACCACATTATGGTCACTCTTCCCCAAGGGGCCTCGCACAATGAGATTGCTCATTAATCCTCTCTCATTACACAACACGCAGTCTAAGATTGCCTCCCCCCTGGTTGGTTCCTCAACATATTGGACTAGAAAACCATCCCTTATGCACTCCAGGAAATCCTCCTCTACCGTATTGCTTCCAGTTTGGCTCGCCCAAGCTATGTGCATATTAAAGTCACCCATTATAACTGCTGCACCTTTATTGCATGCACCCCTAATTTCCTGTTTGATGCCCTCCCCAACATCACTACTACTGTTTGGAGGTCTGTACACAACTCCCACTAACGTTTTTTGCACTTTGGTGTTCTGCAGCTCTACCCATATAGATTCCACATCATCCAAGCTAATGTCCTTCCTAACTATTGCATTAATCTCCTCTTTAACCAGCTATGCTACCCCACCTCCTTTTCCTTTTATTCTATCCTTCCTGAATCACAGAGACATGGCTCCAGGTTGACCAAGGCTGAGAATGCAACATCCAAGGGTATTCACCATTGAGGAAGGATAGACAGAGAGGAAAAGGAGGTGGGATGGCGTTGCTGGTTAAAGAGGAAATTAATGCTATAGTAAGGAAGGACATTAGCTTGGATGACGTGGAATCGGTATGGGTGCAGCTGCGAAATACCAAAGAGCACAAAACACTGGTGGGAGTTGTGTACAGGCCACCAAACAGTAGTCGTGAGGTTGGGGACAGCATCAAACAAGAAATAAGGGATGTGTGCAATAAAGGTACAGCAGTTATCATGGGCGACTTTAATTTACATATAGATTGGGCTAACCAAACTAGTAGCAGTACGGTAGAGGAGGATTTCCTGGAGTGTATTAGGGATGGTTTTTTTGACCAATATGTCGAGGAATCAACTAGAGAGCTGGCCATCCGAGACTGGGTGATGTGTAATGAGAAAGGACTAATTAGCAATCTTGTTGTGTGAGGCCCCTTGGGAAAGAGTGACCATAATATGGTAGAATTCTTTATTAAGATGGAGAGTGACACAGTCAATTCAGAAACTAGGGTCCGAAACTTGGGGAAAGCTAACTTCGATGGCATGAGGCGTCAATTGGCTAGAATAGACTGGCAAATGATACTTAAAGGGTTGACGGTAGATAGGCACTGGCAAACATTTATAGATCACATGGATGAACTTCAACAGCTGTATATCCCTGTCTGGAGTAAAAATAAAACAGGGAAGGTGGCACAACCGTGGCTAACAAGAGAAATTAAGGATAGTGTTAGATCCAAGGAAGAGGTATAGAAATTGGCCAGAAAAAGCAGCGAACCTGAGGACTGGGAGAAATTTAGAATTCAGCAGAGGAGGACAAAGGGTTTAATTAGGAGGGGGAAAATAGAGTATGAGAGGAAGCTTGCTGGGAACATAAAAACTGACTGCAAAAGCTTCTATAGATAAGAGAAAAAGATTCGTGAAGACAAATGTAGGTCCCTTACAGTCAGACTCAGGTGAATTAATAATGGGGAACAAAGAAATGGCAGACCAATTGAACAAATGCTTTGGTTCTGTCTTCACGAAGGAAGACACAAATGACCTTTCGGATGTACTGGGGACCGAGGGTCTAGTGAGAATGAGGAACTGAAGGATATCCTTATTCGGTGGGAAATTGTGTTGGGGAAATTGAAGGCCGACAAATCCCCGGGACCTGATTGTCTGCATCCCAGAGTACTTAAGGAGGTGGCACTAGAAATAGTTGATGCATTGGTGATCATTTTCTAACAGTCTATCGACTCTGGATCAGTTCCTATGGACTGGAGGGTAGCTAATGTAACACCAATTTTTAAAAAAGGAGGGAGAGAGAAAATGGGAAATAATAGACCGGTTAGCCTGACATCAGTAGTGGGGAAAATGTTAGAATCAATTATTAAGGATGAAATAGCAGCGCATTTGGAAAGCAGTGACTGGATTGGTCCACGTCAGCATGGATTTGTGAAAGGGAAATCATGCTTGACAAATCTTCTGGAATTTTTTGAGGATGTAACTAGTAGAGTGGACAAGGGAGAACCAGTGGATGTTGTGTATTTGGACTTTCAAAAGGCCTTTGACAAGGTCCCACAAAAAAGATTGGTGTGCTAAATCAAAGCACATGGTATTGGGGGTAATGTACTGGTGTGGATAGAGAACTGGTTGGCAGACAGGAAGCAGAGAGTCGGGATAAACAGGTCCTTTTCAAAATGGCAGGCAGTGATTAGTGGAGTGCCGCAGGGCTCAGTGCTGGGACCCCAGCTCTTTACAATATACATTAATGATTTGGATGCAGGAATTGAGTGTAATATCTCCAAGTTTGCAGATGACACTCAACTAGATGGCGGTGTGAGCTGTGAGGAGGATGCTAAGAGGCTGCAGGTTGATTGGACAGGTTAGGTGAGTGGGCAAATGCATGGCAGATACAGTATAATGCGGATAAAAGTGAGGTTATCCACTTTGGTGGCAAAAACACGAAGGCAGAATATTATCTGAATGGTGGCAGATTAGGAAAAGGGGAGGTGCAACGAGACCTGGGTGTCATGGTACATCAGTCATTGAAAGTTGGCATGCAGGTACAGCAGGCAGTGAAGAAGGCAAATGGCATGTTGGTCTTCATAGCTAGGGGATTTGAGTATAGGAGCAGGCAGGTCTTACTGCAGTTGTACAGGGCCTTGGTGAGGCCTCACCTGGAATATTGTGTTCAGTTTTGGTCTCCTAATCTGAGGAAGGACGTTCTTGCTATTGATGGAGTGCTGCGAAGGTTCACCAGATTAATTCCAGGGATGGCTGGACTGACATATGAGGAGAGACTGGATCAACTAGGCCTTTATATACTGGAGTTTAGAAGGATGAGAGGGGATCTCATAGAAAGGTATAAGATTCTGACGGGATGGGACTGGTTCGATGCGGGAAGAATGTTCCCGATGTTGGGGAAGTCCAGAAGCAGGGGACACAGTCTTAGGATAAGGGGTAGGCCATTTAGGACTGAGATGAGGAGAAACTTCTTCACTCAGAGAGTTGTTAACCTGTGGAATTCCCTGCCGCAAAGAGTTGTTGATGCAAGTTCATTGGATATATTCAAGAGAGAGTTAGATATGGACCTTATGGCTAAAGGGATCAAGGGGCATGGAGAGAAAGCGGGAAAGGTGTACTGAAGGAATGATCAGCCATGATGTTATTGAATGGTGGTGCAGGCTCGAAGGGCCGAATGGCCGACTCCTGCACCTATTTTCTATGTTTCTATGTTTCTTTAAATACATGTCCGAAATTCATTTATTAATAACCAGTGACCACATTTACAACAAACATATTAATGATGCACCTTTGTGCAATGGCTCGTTACTGTGCCTTTGCCTGCTCTAGTGCGACTACAAAGTGTTGGCCCAGTAGCTGCAGCACGGCTGGTGGACAGCTGCTGAGTGTCCGTGCGGGGGACTTCAGATGACCTTGCAGGACACCCTCGACTGACTCTGGGCCAGGAAGGTCCAGCTGCAGACTGCACCATCTCAGCAGGGGCGGCAGCAGTCTGGGGTAGCTGGATGACAGACAGTGACAGGGGCAATGGCGGTGTGGCCGTGGTGTAAGCAGAAATGCTATCATCCTGAGAGAGGACAGCAACTTCCTGTTCCACTGACCCACTGCCATTCCCCCGCGGCAACACCTCAGCATCCCTAGCAATCTGTTGGAGCACAGATTGATGGCCTGCTGAGACGCCGTGAAAGCCCCGGTTGACGGTGGTAGACCCAGCCATGATGGCAGCAGTCAGAGCTTGCGTGACATCAAGTTGAGACTGCATGAGAGCAGTCTGAGATTGGATGCCACCAAGCATAGACTGCATTACAGCACTAATATTTGCGTCGCTTCCGCCTGTGCTGCACTGGAAGCTGCCAGATCGCCCATCACACGCGGCATCATGTCTGGATCACCACGGACTCACTGGGAGTCTACCATCCTTTGCAGATTGGAAGTGATTGGCTCCATGGTGTGCTCAGAGTCTTCTGCAATGTTGGAGGTGGACTCCTCCACACTCCTGGTCATTACCGAGAGGCTGTCATGCACCCATGCCATTGGATCTATTATCGCCGTGTGCATGCCCATCACACTTCTTGTAAATGCCTCAATATGGAGGTCCTCATCTGTGTCCTGTGTAGCACAACTCACACATGAACCCGCCCTCCGGGGAGTTGGCTCCCGAGCTATCCTTTGCCCCGACCTCACTGTAGCCCACTCGTCCCCGGTGCCTCACCATGTGCAGATCTCGCTACTGTGGCCTCTAAACAACAGTGTCTGAGCTGGTGCCTGTGGGTGAGATCCGCCTCGCTCTCTACGCTGACCTCAGCGACAGGCTTCTCAGTTGCTTGTTCGTTGTCTGCAATAATAATCTCACACGAGTCGGGTAAAGGAAGGGAGAATTGTATGCATAGAGCATGATTAGCTGGAAAGTCTGATACGCTTGTGGGGTGAGGGGGAAGTGGGATGTGAGAAGAAGGAGTAGGGATGAACATACCGTGGTTTCCCCAAGGGGGTCTACGTCGCCGATGACCAAGGCGCCCTCCACCCGGCGCCCAATAATACGCAGCACTCTATTCTCCAGTGCAGACAGTGGTTGGGTGTCGGCTTGTCCCCTGTCTGTGCACTCCTGCTCCGTCCTGTTTTGAGCCACCTTGGCCTCACTCCACCGTGCTGCCCAAGACATCATGCGCTACCTCCCTCCACATGCTGCACAAGGCTTGCGGCGAGCGGCTCCTGCCACTTGCCGGGTCGAGCACCGCTCTCTGACTCTCCACACCGAACACCAAGGCTCCATTGCAGAATTTGTGGGCTCTCACCCTGGGTCGTTGATCCTCCATGTGTGCAGCAGCTTCAGTCCGTTAGCTCCTTCTCCTTCGGGCTGTACAGAGACTCCAGGGAAAAACCATGAATTGTTCCTCCAGCACACCCAGCACCAACATCAGAGATGGAGATAGGGGGCCCTCGCCCACCCCGCCACCACCCTCCGACCCAGCGGGCGGGGTATTTCGGATAAATCTTCCACCAGGTCGAGCAGTTCCTGGGAGATGTCGGGGCGACTGGGCGTGCTCAGCCTCATCGGCCTCGCCCGCCTCAGCTTACAGGACGACCGACCCAGCAATGATTAATGGTTGTGGTATGGTGGTAACTGTGGACGGCTCCCCGTCCCCCACAACAGGCATGGCTTCTTCCCCATCCCCAGCAGGCCCAGGCTGGACAGAAGTAGCTGTCTCACCCTCCCGAGGGATGGGCGACTCCCGCCGATGGCGCGTCTTGGTAATGGTGGGGATGTGGGGTGGGTGGAGCACGGGACCAGCGCGATGCGCCAACTCCTCTTGCATTGAGGGACCTCCCTCCTCTCGGTCCTCCTCCGCTTCCAAGAAATGGCGCTTCCTTTTTAGTCTGGATGGACACTGTAAAGTCCTGTCCCCTCAGTACAGATTCACACGAGGCATGTAGTGAAGTCAAGGTCACTCTGGACCTGCACCTTTATTTCACAGCTCTGGAAAGCTGCACTTGCCTGAGACCTGCCCTTATATACCTGTCTCTTGCAAGTGCACCCCTGGTGGTAAAGTATGCTGGTGGTTTCAGGTCATATCTTATTACAGTCATGTATAGCATGTTAGAATACAGTTATATATTATAATGTAAGATACATGACATCACCCTCCCCCAAGGTCTTATTGTCTTTATAGGTTCAGTCTCTCAGGTGGTCTACGCTCTCGCGTGGAGTGTGAGTTGTGGTTCAGTTGTTTGCCTTGGTGTCTGTTTTTCTTTGGGTGTGGTTGCTGATATCTCGCCTGGGTTGTCTGTTTCGATTGGTGTGATTGTTGTTGACTTGTCTGGGCTGTCTATTGGGATTGCCCTTTCCTCAATTTGTTCCCTCTGTCTGTCCACCAGGTGTGGTGCGAGTTCCACATTGTAGTCTGCCTCTGGTTCCGCAGTGTTGTTGGAAAATCTGCTTTTGACTTGGTCTGCATGCCTCCGGCAGGTTTTGCCATTGTCCATTTGTACTACCAGTAGCCTGTTTCCTTACTTGTCCGTTACTGTCCCTGCAAGCCATTTGGGACCCCTGCCATAGTTTAGTACAAACACTTTGTCCCCTATCTCATTCCATCTACCCCTCGAATTTCTGTCATGGTACTCAGTCAGCTTACGGCGCTTTGCCTCAATGATTTTGTGCATGTCTGGGAGGATTAATGAGAGCCTTGTTTTTAAAGTCCTTTTCATCAACAGTTGCGCGGGGGTGATCCCAGTTAATGAGTGCGGACGAGATCTGTATGCCAGCAGCAGTCGCGACAGGCGACCCTGCAGCATGGGACCTTGGATTTTAAGAGTGCCTTGTTTAATCATTTGCACTGCTCTCTCCGCCTGACCGTTGGAGGCCGGCTTGAACGGTGCCGTCTTGACATTATTTATGCGGAGGTCAATTATAAAGTCTTGGAATTCTGCGCTGGTGTAGCACGGACCATTGTCACTGACCAATATGTCAGGGATTCCGTGCGTTGCAAACATGGTTGCGAGGCTCTCCACAGGGGTGGAGGTTGTGCTCGAGTTTAAAATGGTGCATTCGATCCACTTTGAAAATGCATCTACAACTATGAGGAACATTTTGCCCAAGAATGGGCCTGCCTGGTCTACGTGCACCCGCGACCAGTGGAGCCTCCCTGGGGGCATTGCTGAGTTGGGCACACATGGTGCACCTTCGGACGCAGAGTTCCAAGTCCGCATCAATACCAGGCCACCAGACGTGGGATCTGGCTGTGGCCTTCATGAGAATGATCCCCGGGTGCTCGCGGTGGAGCTCCCGGACAAATGCCTCTCTGCCTCGCAGAGGCATGACTACTCAGCTGCCCCACATCAGGCAGTCTGCTTGTCGTGATAGCTCATGCATGCACCTGTGAAAGGGTTTTAATTCCTCGGGGCAGGCATCGCGAGCCTCTGCCCAGTCACCAGTTAGGACACATCTTTTTACTAAGGATAACGTGGGGTTGCTGGCCGTCCAGGCTCTGATTTGGCGAGCCGTCATGGGTGAACCTGTGAACTCAAAGACATTGATTGTCATGACTATCTCACAGTCCTGTTCATCAGACACTTCCGTGGTCGCCAGGGGTAGCCTGCTGAGAGCGTCGGCACAGTTGTCTGTGCCTGGTCTGTGTCTTCTGGTATAGTCGCCAGCATGAGTGCCCATCATTGAATTCGTGCCGAGGCATTGGCATTTATTGCCTTGCTCTCGGATAGGAGGGACATGATCGGTTTCTAACGCGAACTTGGCCCCGAAAAGGTATCGATGCATCTTTTTCACACCGTACACGCATGTGAGCGCCTCCTTCTCTACCATTCCGTACCCGCGCTCCGCCCGCGAAAGTGACCTGGAGGCATGAGCTATGGGTTGTAATTTGTCCGCACTATTGACATGTTGCAAAACGCACCCGACCCCATATGCTGATGCATCGCATGAGAGAACTAGCTTTTTACCTGGATCAAAGAAAGTCAAAACACTGTTGCGTGCCTTATTGAAGGCGCGTTCCTGGGCGTCCCCCCAAAACCAATCGCACCCCTTCCTGAGTAGCACGTGGAGAGGCTCCAGCAGCGTGATTAAGTTCTGGATAAAGTTCCCAAAGTAATTGAGTAGCCCGAAAAAGGCACGCAGTTCTGAGACATTCCGGGGCCTGGGTGCCAGGCGAATTGCTTCTGTTTTGGACTCTGTTGGGCGGATTCCATCAGTGGCAATCCTTCTGCCCAAAAATTCAACCTCGGGTGCGAGAAACAAGCACTTGGATTTCTTGACTCGTAGGCCTACCCTATCCAACCGCTTTAGTACTTCCTCCAAATTACGGAGATGGGAGTCGGTGTCCCTACCCGTGATAAGTATGTCATCTTGAAATACAACCGACCCCGGGATGGACTTGAGCAGACTCTCCATGTTGCGCTGGAATATGGCAGCTGCCGACCTGATGCCGAATGGGCATCGATTGTATATGAAAAGGCCTTGATGTGTGTTGATGGTGGTGAGTAGCTTGGATTCCTCGGTCAATTCTTGCGTCATATACGCAGATGTGAGGTCTAATTTTGAGAAAAGTTTACCTCCAGCCAATGTGGCAAATAAGTCCTCCACTCTGGGCAGTGGGTACTGGTCCTGTAGGGAGACTCTGTTTATGGTAGATTTGTAGTCCCCACAGATTCGTATGGATCCATCGGGTTTCATGACTGGGATGATGGGACTTGCCCAGGCGCTAAATTCCACAGGTGATATAATGCCTTCCCGCAGAAGCCTGTCTAGTTCGTGTTCAATCTTTTCCCTCATCACATAGGGTACAGCTCTGGCCTTGTGATGGACCGGTCTGGTATCCTGTGTGATGTAGATTTTGACTTTGGCCCCTTTGAAAGTGCCCACACCTGGCTGAAAGAGATGTTCAAATCGCTTTATAACTATTGAGTAGGAGGTCCGTTCCTCTAATGACATGGCATGGACATCATCCCATTTCCAGTTTAGTTTTGCCAGCCAGCTTCTCCCCAGCAGTGCTGGGGGGCTCCGGGGACAATCCACAGGGGAAGTCGGTTCACTGTCCCTTTGTGTGTGACAGAGAGCATGGCGCTGCCGAGGACTGGTATGATTTCTTTGGTATAGGTCCTTAGTTTGGTGTTGATTGCTCGCATTGTCGGTTGATGAGGTGTGAACGGCCGTTCCTGTGGCTCTTGATGGCTTCTGCCTGCTGTCGAGAGCCTGTTCTCCTGGTTTTGTCTGTGTGTGGGGGTAGCAGCTTGTTTAGTGCTGTGAACTTCTTGTTCCGATATTTCGTTAGTTGTCGTACCTGCATTGTAAATCAACCTTGTTTCTTCTTCCCCTACCAAGAATGTCTGTGCAACCAGTGCTGCTGCCTCTAAGGTCAGGTTCTTGGTCTCTATGAGCTTTCGGAATAGGCCTGCATGGCCTATTCCTTCAGTGAAAAAGTCTCTCAGCATTTCTCTCCTCAGTTCATCGGAGAACTCACATAAACTAGCCAACCTCCGAAGTTCCGTCACGAAGTCGGGTATGCTCTGGCCCACACAGCGTCTGCAGTTGTAGAACCTGTGTCTGGCCATGTGTAGGTTGCTCGCTGGCTTCAGGTGGTCTCTTACCAGTGTGCTCAATTCTTCAAATGACTTGCTTGCTGGTTTCTCGGGTGCCAACAGATCCTTCATTAAAGCATATGTTTTCGAGCCACAGCTGGTCAAGTGATGGGCTCTTCTCTTGTCTGCCTTATCGTCGCCTAACCAGTCTTTGGTTACAAAGCTTTGCTGGAGCCTTTCTATAAAGTCCTCCCAAATGTCTCCCGCATTGTACTTTTCATCTGATCCGTTGTTCGCCATTCTGTGGATTCTGTAATCCCGTAACTCATCGCCACTGTAAAGTCCTGTCCCCTCAGTACAGATTCACACGAGGCATGTAGTAAAGTCAAGGTCACTCTGGACCTGCACCTTTATTTCACAGCTCTGGAATGCTGCACTTGCCTGAGACCTGTCCTTATATACCTGTCTCTTGCAAGTGCACCCCTGGTGGTAAGGTATGCTGGTGGTTACAGGTCATATCTTATTAGTCATGTATAGCATGTTAGGATACAGTTATATATAATAATGTAAGATACATGACAGACACGGAGGCAGGGAGACTTCTATGTTTGCCTCTGCCTCTGCCTCCGCTCCCTCCTTCTGTTTTTGTTTCTCGGGCCCAAGGCCGACTGCGGGTAGTAGATTCTCTTTGGGAGTGGGTCCTGTCATAGGATTGGTCACGGGATTACCTCGTGCTCACGTTCACCATTTTGGTGTTTGGGGCAAGCGCGGTTATGGGGTCATTTGAGTTTACTTAGTGACTCGCCTCAAGATGTTTTTTTCCCTCCACACCTTCCTTCTGCTCGGACGCACTCCCTTTCCCCCGCCGGAGGCCGTGTTGGTCTTTTTCTGACATCGCCCGTGCCTCTACTGGTTCCGACGAAAGCGGGTGGGGGAGGAGTGGCAGCGACACCAGCCTCGGCCACCTTAGGTGGTTTAACGGACTTGGAGGTCGGAGTCGAGGATGACTTGCTTCCACACTAGAAATGAGTTCTCAGGTGACTGAAGAGTCCAATGCGGGACCTACAGTCTCTGTCACAGGTGGGGCAGACGGTTGTTGAAGGAACAGGAGTGTGGGGTGCCTGGGTTGCCACGTGCTCCTTCCACTGTCGACGCTTGGCTTCAGCTTGCTCTCAGCGAAGAGGCTCGAGGTGTTCAGCGCCTTCCCGGATGCTTTTCCTCCACTTTGGGCGGTCTTGGGCCAGGGATTCCCAGGTGCCAGTGTGGATGTTACATTTTTTCAAGGAGGCTTTGAGGGTGTCCTTGAAGCATTTCCTCTGCCCACCTGGGGCTCACTTGCTGTGTTGGAGCTCCGAGTAGAGCACTTGTTTTGGGAGTCTTGTGTCAGGCATGCGGGTGATGTATCCCGTCCAGTGTGGCTGATCGAGCGTGGTCAGTACTTCGATGCTGAGGATATCGGCCTGAGCGAGGACACTGACGTTGGTGCGCATGTCATGCCAATGGATTTGCAGGATCTTACAGAGGCAGCATAAGTGGTACTTCTCCAGTGTTTTGAGGTGCCTGCTTTACATAGTCCATGTCTCTGAGCCATATAGGAGGGCGGGTATCACAACTGCTCTGTAGACCATGAGCTTGGTGCAGGGTTTGAGGTCCTGGTCTTCGAATACTCTCTTCCTCAGGTGACCAAAGGTTGCACTGGCACACTGCAGGTGGTGTTGGACCTCGTCGTCGATGTCTGCCCTTGTTCACAGTAGGCTCCCGAGGTATGGAAAATGGTCCACTTTGTCCCATGTCTCGTTGTGGATTTTGATAAACGGGGGCAATACTGTTTGATGGGGGCAGTTTGGGACGATCTTTGTCTTACGGTTGTTTAGTGTAAGGCCCATGCTCTCGTAAGCCTTGGTGAAGATTTTGACGATGGCTTGGAGTTCGGCCTCCGAGTGTGCGCAGATCAACCATCGTCTATGTACTATAGTCCAATGATGGAGGATGGGACGACCTTGGATCTAACCTGGAAGTGACGGAGTTTGAACAGATTCCCGTTTGTCCTGTAATTTAGCTCCACTCCAGCGGGGAGCTTGCCGAGGGCGAGATGGAGCATTGCAGCAAGGAAGATCGAGAAGAGCGTTGGTGCGATGACACAGCCTTGCTTGACCCCGGTCCGAACGTGGACTGGGTCTGTGGTGAATCCGCTGGTCAGGATCACGGCTTGTATGTCATCATGGAGCAGGTGGAGAATGGTGACAAACTTTTGAGGGCAGCCGAATCTGAGGAGGACGCTTCATAATATCTCTCGGTTGACAGTGTCAAGACTTTTATGACCTCGGTGGAAGACACGCCATTATTGGGCTTTGAAGGTCCTGAGGCTCCTGGCCCGAGTGGCCTGCAGCAACACACAGCGCGAGGGGCATCTTGGGGCAAGCTCCCCAGAGGTTGAGTCTGATCATGAGTTCTGCTCTGAGACACTCAGATGTGGACATGGACTTGGAGGCTATGTCAAGAGAGTCCATGGTAATTCACCATGAGCTTATGGCTGCATTGGAAAGCATCCCACAGAGCATGGATGCACTTGCATGGATGGAGTTCAGAAGAATGAGAGGGGACTTCATAGAAACGTTTAAAATTCTGATGGATTCAGACAGGTTAGATGCAGGAAGAATGTTCCTAATGTTGGGGAAGTCCAGAACCAGGGGTCACAGTCTAAGGATAAGGGGTAAGCCATTTAGGACCGAGATGAAGAGAAACTTCTTCACCCAGAGAGTGGTGAACCTGTGGAATTCTTGACCACAGAAAGTTGTTGAGGCCAATTCACTAAATACATTCAAAAAGGTGTTAGATGTAGTCCTTACTACTAGGGGGATCAAGGGGTATGGCGAGAAAGCAGGAATGGGGTACTGAAGTTGTATGTTCAGCCATGAACTTATTGAATGGCGGTGCAGGCTAGAAGGGCCGAATGGCCTACTCCTGCACCTATTTTCTATGTTTCTATGTTTCTATGTTGCAGGAGGCTGCCTCAAGTATTGGCCGAGCCTCCCAGCAGCCCATTGGGCCCATCCTTGACCGGCTCCAGAGGGAGATGGGCTCAACGAGCGACAGTGGAATCCCAGAGGTGATGCCGCGTGCCATGGCTGGCATGACAGTAGCTATCACATCACAGGCCGAAGCCATGCAAGGCCTTTGTGATGTGATGCAGTTATTGGTTACTGGCATCAACTCTCAGACTGCAATGTTTCAGACTCAGTGATCTGTGAGTCAGTCTCAGATTGATGCCATGCAAACACCAACTGCGGCCATCCTCTCTGGGGAAGTGATGGTGTCGAAGCAGGCCAGCAGTCTTGCTCCGGATGCTGAGAGGCTCTGCTGGAAATGGAAGGTGCTGTCCTTGCTCAAGATGACAGCATTCCGGCTCCCACCACTGCCACTCCACCTTTGCACCTGCCGCGGTCTATACCCCAGCCATCCAAGACTGCTGCCACCGATACTGAGGCAGTGCAGTCCGCTGCCGGCTCTTCCGGTCTCAGAGCTGGTCCAGGGTATCCTGCTCGGCTACCTGTCGTGTCTGCCTTAGAGACACAGCAGCCTTAAAACAGCCTTGCTGCAGGCACTGCGGCCCCATTAAGTAGGAGCAGTAGGCGTGGGAGGAGGTGTTAAGGAAGCGGTGGGAAATAAAGATTTTGGCCACCATGGACTGATGTCTTCATCCTGTAAATATCATTGTAAATATATTGTTGCTGTTGTTTGATGCCTGCTATTGGTGTATGGGTCTGGACCTAATATGGCACATTGAAGCTGGTGTGGAATTACAAATGGCAGGGGTGCTTGAACATATATTGCTCAAGTTGATTGTGTGTTATGCTGTTTCAAGGGGCATTTGTTACATTTTTTATTGGTTGTTGGTGAGGTTTTTTTGGTGTGCTGTTTGAGGCAAGACTTTTGGTGAAATTATTAAAATGTTTATTTGACCATTTGCATTGTCTATT
Source organism: Pristiophorus japonicus (assembly GCF_044704955.1). Taxonomy (NCBI): domain Eukaryota; kingdom Metazoa; phylum Chordata; class Chondrichthyes; family Pristiophoridae; genus Pristiophorus; species Pristiophorus japonicus. The sequence continues at coordinate 7,789,339 of NC_091984.1, read as the reverse complement.
AATGTGGAATTTCTCTGAGCCATTATCACAGCACATAACATGGTCAATATTAGCTGCTTCCATCAGCTTCCTCCATTGAAGAGAAACGATACATTATGAGCCACTGATGATTGGCCCTTGCAGCGGCAGCATTGCCACAGTGCTTCCTTCGTGGCTGCTGTTCCTCCTCCTCGTCTGGTTGGTCATTTGGAGCCTTGGCAGGCTCCTCTTCCTCTTTGTCCTCCTCCTGAGGTGGGGTTGCAATCCCCACGGCCAATGCCTGGGACCTCATTATAGTCAAATTGTGCAGCATGCAACACACCACAATGAATAGCGACACCTGTTGATTGCAGTATTGAAGGCTGCCACCAGAGCGGTCCAGGCATCGGAACTGTTGCTTCAGCACCCCTATTGTCTACTCGACTCTGTTGCGGGCGGTCGCATGGCTGCTGTTGTAGCGATGCTCCAATTGGGTGGTGGGATTGCTGAGAGGGGTCATTAGCCAGGTGGCAAGGCCGTATCCTTTGTCCCCGAGCAGCCAGCCATGTCCTTCCCATGCTGGCCTAAACATTCGTGGCACATGCTCTCATGCAGGATGTATGCATCCTGTGTGCTGCCAGGATAGCGAGCATTCACTGCGAGGATGCGCTGCGTGTGGTCACACAGCAGCTGCACATTCAGGGAGTGGTATACCTTTCAGTTTCGGAAGACCTCGGCATTCTAGAATGGTGCTCGCAAGACCACATGTGTGCAGTCAATGGCTCCTTGAACCATTGGGAAGCTTGCTATCCTGGCAAACCCATATGTCTGCTCATACGATTTATCCCTGCTCATAGGGAATGTTAATAATTGCATTGACCGTCTGAACAGAGTCCGGTAAACATGAACCAAATTTCCCGGCGGGACACAACAACCTCCGTGGATGGGTGGTGAGCCTTTCGGGGATCCATTAATGCCCCTAAATGAGCTGCTTCAAACCAAATTTCATGTCCACAGAGTGATCAACATAGGGAAAGAGTTCCCACATCCAGTAGCTGGGACTGAATAATTTAAGAAACAACTGGATACAAAAGAAGTGGGGGGATATATATATATTTTTTTTGGAGGGTCGAGTGGCCTCCATCATCAGTGATTATCTTGCTTGTGCACTAAATTGATAATAATGTACGAATTCTTCACATTTGTATTGAATTCCTCTGACTGTCAGTCAACTGTGATATTAGACCACTTATACAAAAAGGGTTCCATGCCTCTTAAAATAAAGTCGAATACATTCAAGGAAGAATTTGCAATTATATTGCACAATTCAGGCCCTCAGCACATCTATACAGCCAAAGATAACGGGAACGATAATGCCCACGCCAGTGTAACGGGACGGTAACCTACGAACCTGGGCCTATTTGCGCCCGGGTTGGAAGTACCGCCCCTCTCTGGGAATTTGGCCCAAGTGCATCAGAGAATAAGCGGAGTGTTGTCTGAGGCGCTCCCGGTAGCTGACCGTGCATCTCTGCACCACGCTGATGACATCAGCACTACACGGTCACTCCGCGTAGCCCTGACATGCCACAAAGCCCCACCCTTTCATTTGAAAGGGGAGGGCCGTTGCGAACTCTGCAGTCCCTTTCCTGGCACCACTGGGCCACCGGAGACTTTTTAGGCTGGGGCAGCGGCCCGGCCCCCAAAGGGGGTGTGGGGCAACATGATAGCAGCCCAGCCTTACCAACAGCCGCTATTGTTGGGACGACTGAAAAGTCGGCCGACAGAAAAACATGGCGGTCACGGTGCAAAGGCCCTCCCCTTTAAGCTGCGCCCAGGTGGCTCCTGTACAGCAGCATTGCACCCCGCAAAGCTATTGTTGGCATCGCCCCATGCTAGCCTCGCGTCCCGCGGGGCACAAAGGGGTCAGTGCAGGGTGATAAGGCACCAGCGCGGGGCGCAAAGCGGTCGGCCTGGGGCGATAAGGGGTCGGCGGGGTGATAAGGGGTCGGTGCACAGCGATGGCATCAACGTGTACACCCCGTCCCGAGACTAATCGGGAGGCGCAGCGCAAAGCCATTATCACCCCTACAATAATAGGGGCAATTCCGGGGGAGGCTTTTCCGTTGCCCGCCCTGGGGTGAAAAGGGGTTTGCAATTTCATGGTCAACGTCTTGCAATGCAGTCACCGTCATTATGTTGGCAAAATAATCCAAACACATGAGTTCAATTTCCACCATGGCAGCTGTGGAATTTAAATTCAGTTAATTAAATAAATCGGCAATAAAAAGTTCGTAATAGTAGTGATGACCATTAAAGTACCGGGTTGTCTTAAAATCCTATCACTGATGTCCTTTAGGGAAGGAAATCTGCCGTCCTTACCTGGTCTGCACTACATGTGACTCCAGACCCAGAGCAATGTGGTTGACTCTTAACTGCCCTCTGAAATGGCTGAGCACACCACTCAGTTGTAATAAACAGTTAGAAGAAACAATAGTAAGAATAAAACTAGATGGACCACCCAGCATCAACCTCGGCACCGGCATCGGACAAGACAACAGCACACCCAGCCCAGTCGACCCTGCAAAGTCCTTCGTACTAACATCTGGGGACTTGCCCCAAACTTGGGAGAGGTAGTCCCACACACTAGTCAGGCAAAAGCCTGATATAGTCATACCAACAGAATCATACCTTTCTGCCAATGTCCCTGACTCCTCCATCACCATCACTGGGTATGTCCTGTCCCATCAGCAGGAGAGAGCCACCAAATGTGTCATCCTTGTGGTCTACAGTTGGGAGGGAGTGGCTCTGGGAGTGCTCAACATTGACCCCATGAAATCTCATGGCTTCAGGTCAAGCATGAGAAAGTAAACCTCATGCTGGTTATCACCTATCTCTCTCCCTCAGCTGCTGAATCAGTATTCCTTCATGTTGAACACCACGTGAGAGAGGCACTGAGGGTAGCAAGGGCACAGAATGTACTGGACATGAGGGAAAAACCTACCTGGCCTCGTTCTCACCAATCTACCTGTCGCAGATGCATCTGTCCATGACAGTATTGGTAGCTGTGACCACCGCACAGTCTTTGTAGAGCCAAAGGTCTGTCTTCACACTGAGGGCATCCTCCATCGTGTAGTGTAGCACTACCTAAACGGGAGAGATTCAGAATGGATCTAGCACCTCAAAGCCGGGCATCCGTGAGGCGCTGTGGGCCATCAGCAGCAGGAGAATTTTATTCCACCACAATTTGTAACCTCATGGCCCGGCATATCCCTCACTCTACCATTAACATCAAGCCAGGTGAGTAACCATGATTCAATGAGAAGTTTAAAAGAGCAGACCAGGAGCAGCATCAGGATACTGAAAAATGAGCTGCCAACCAGGGGAAGCTGCAACACAGGACTACATGTATGCTAAACAATGGAAGCAGCATGGGAGTCAGGAGAAAGGCTCTCCACTGGCTGGAGCCATACCTAGCAAAAAGAAAGATGGTTGTGGTTGGCAGAGGCCAATCATCTCAGCCCCAGGACATGACTGCAGGTGATCCTCAGGGCAGTGTCCTCGGCCCAACTGTGGCTAACAAGGGAAATTAAGGATAGTGGTAAATCCAAGGAAGAGGCATATAAATTGGCCAGAAAATGCAGCAAACCTGAGGACTGGGAGAAATTTAGAATTCAGCAGAGAAGGGCAAAGATTTTAATTAAGAGGGGGAAAATAGAGTATGAGAAGAAGCTTGCCGGGAACATAAAAACTGACTGCAAAAGCTTCTATAGATATGTGAAGAGAAAAAGATTAGTGAAGACAAACGTAGGTCCCTTGTAGTCGGATTCAGGTGAATTTATAATGGGGAACAAAGAAATGGCAGACCAATTGAACGAATACTTTGGTTCTGTCTTCACGAAGAAGACACAAATAACCTTCCGGAAGCACTCAGGGACCGACGGTCTCGTGAGAAGGAGGAACTGAAGGATATCCTCAATAGGTGGGAAATTGTGTTTGGAAAATTGATGGGATTGAAGGCCGATAAATCCCCGGGGCCTGATAGTCTGCATCCCAGAGTACTTAGGGAAGTGGCCCTAGAAATAGTGGATGCATTGGTGATCATTTTCCAACAGTCTATCAACTCTGGATCAGTTCCTATGGACTGGAGGGTAGCTAATGTAACACAACTTTTTAAAAAGGGTGGGAGAGAGAAAGCGGGTAATTATAGACCGGTTATCCTGACATCAATAGTGGGGAAAATGTTGGAATCAATTATTAAGGATGAAACAGCAGCGCATTTGGAAAGCAGTGACAGGATCGGTCCAAGTCAGCATGGATTTATGAAAGGGAAATCATGCTTGACAAATCTTCTGGAATTTTTTGAGGACGTAATTTGTAGAGTGGATAAGGGAGAACCAGCGGATGTGGTGTATTTGCACTTTCAAAAGGCTTTTGACAAGGTCCCACACAAGAGATTGGTGTGCAAAATCAAAGCACATGGAATTGGGGGTAGATACTGACGGGGATAGAGAACTGGTTGGCAGACAGAAAGCAGAGAGTCGGGATAAACAGGTCCTTTTCAAAATGGCAGCCAGTGACTAGTGGAGTGCCGCAGGGCTCAGTGCTGGGACCCCAGCTCTTTACAATATACATCAATGATTTAGATGAAGGAATTGAGGGTACTATTTCCAAGTTTGCAGATGACACTAAGCTGGGTGGCGGTGTGAGCTCTGAGGTGGACGCTAAGAGGCTGCAGGGTGACTTGGACAGGTTCGGTGAGTGGGCAAATGCATGGCAGATGCAGTATAATGTGGATAAATGTGATGTCAATCACTTTGGGGACAAAAACGCGAAGACAGAATATTATCTGAATGGCGGCAGATTAGGAAAAGGGGAGGTGCAACGAGACCTGGATGTCATGGTTCATCAGTCATTAAAAGTTGGCATACATCGACAGCAGACAGTGAAGAAGGCAAATGGTATGTTGGCCTTCATAGCTAGGGGATTTGAGTGGAGGAGCAGAGAGGTCTTACTGCAGTTGTACAGGGCCTGGGTGAGGCCTCACCTGGAATATTGTGTTCAGATTTGGTCTCCTAATCTGAGGAAGGACGTTCTTGCTATTGAGGGAGTGCAGCGAAGGTTCATAGGACTGATTCCCGGGATGGCTGGACTGACATATGAGGAGAGACTGGAACAACTGGGCCTTTATACATTGGACTTTAGAAGGATGATTGGGGATCTCATAGAAGCATATAAGATTCTGATAGGACGGGACAGGTTAGATGCAGATGGAATGTTCCCGATGTTGGGGAAGTCCAGATCCAGGGGACATAGTCTTAGGATAAGGGGTAGTCCATATAGGACTGAGATGAGGAGAAACTTCGTCACTCAGAGAATGGATAATCGGTGGAATTTCCTGCCGCAGAGAGTTGTTGATGCCAGTTCATTGGATATATTCAAGAGGGAGTTAGGTATGGCCCTTATGGCTAAATGGATCAAGGGATATGGAGAGAAAGCAGGAAAGTGGTACTGAGGGAATGTTCAGCCATGATCTTATTGAATGGTGGCGCAGGCTCGAAGGGCTGAAAGGCCTACTCCTGCACCTATTTTCTATGTTTCAGCTGCTTCATCAATCATCTTCCCTCCATCAAAATCCTGGAATTCCCTCTCTAACAGCACTACGGGACTACCTTTACCACGCGGAAAGCAGTGGTTCAGGAAGGTGGCTCACCACCACCTTCTCAAGGGCAATTACGGATGGGCAATAAATGCTGGCCTTGTCAATACACCCACATCCCAGAAACGAATGAAAAAAGAGACATGGAAATAGTGGGAAGAGAGGTTTGAGGGTGATAGTTGGCCAAAACATGGAGGAAGTGAGGTAAAGATTCGAAGACGAATGTTGGTTTCAACAGAGAGAAAGGTGGAAGAGAGATTCAGAGACAAATGTTGGTAAAGACACACAGTAAGTGCAGGATAGGGGTTCAGCGATGAATATTGGTCAAGGCAGGGAGGATGAGGGAATGGGGGATAGAGTTGCAGGGTTGAATGGTGTTAAAGTTAAGGAGGAAAGAGGAGGGAATGGAGAGAGTTTCAGGGATGAATGTTGCCCATATTAGGGAGAAAGTGAGGGACATCGGTTCAGGAATGAAGGTTGCTCAATGTTAAGGAGGAAGCGGGTGGAAACAGGTTCAGGGATTAATGTTGTCCAATGTTAGTTGGAGGACTGCGTGCAGTTCTAGTCACCGTATTATAGGAAGGACTTGATTGCACTAGAGAGGGTGCAGAGGAGATTTACTAGGATGCTACCTGGAATGGAGAATCTTAGCTATGAGGACAGATTGGATAGGCTGGGTTTGTTATCATTGGAACAGAGGAGGTTGAGAGGAGACCTCATTCAGGTGTACAACATTTTAAGGGTTTTGGATGCTTATTTCACTTGGTGTAGGGGTCAATTATGAGAGGATTAGTTTTAAGGTGGTTGGTAGAAGGTTCAGAGGGGATCCGAGGGGAGACTTCTTCAAGCAGAGGGTTGTGGAGATCTGAAACTCACTGCCTGGAAGGGTAATGGATGCAGAAACCCTCACCACATTTAAAAGGTGCTTGGATGGGCACTTAAAGTGCCGTAACGTGCAGGGTTATGGACCTAGAGCTGGTAAATGGGATTAGACTGGAGAACCTCTTGTTGGCTGGCGCAGATGGTAAGTACTGCAGAGAATCGAATATGTCCAATGTGATTTCCTGGACTAGTTTTGATTGCCTGGATGGGTCAGAGAGGAATTTTCCCAGATTTTTTGTCCCCAATTGGCCTGGGTTTTTATCTGGGTTTTGTCTCTCTCAGGAGATCACATTACTCTGGTTGGGGTGGTGTACAGAATGTTTCGGTGCAAGGCGTGTCGCAGTTGTGTAGGGTGGACTGGTTGGGCAGTGGTTAGCTTTCCGCTGTTGTTCATTGTTCATAGGTTTATATGTAACCTTCAGGGCTGCTGACCGAGAGCCATGTGGCTCTTTGTTGGCCGGTGCAGAGACGATGGGTCGAAATGGCCTCCTTCTGCACTGTAGATTTCTTTGTTTCTCTGTTAAGGAGGAAGTGGGGGAGACAGGTTCAGAGATGAATCTTGCCCAAAAGAGGTAGGGAGGGAAGAAGAGAACGTCCCAACAAAGTTGCATTTGACAGTATGAAGCTTGCGTCAACATTTCACTATTACCACACATACCAAGAGATAGAGAGATCCAGGAGGTGTCATCAGTCACATGCCGGTCAGTATAAATACATTGTCGCACAGTGTCTGATAAGTTTTCATCTCTGGCAGAGAGGATGCGCTTGAGTTTGGCATTGGCGCAGGTTCTGGCCCTGGCCGTGCTGTGGGTCGCCGGTGAATCCAACACCAGTATCGAGTGTCAATGCTCGAATCCGTCTCTGTGCCAACCCGTGGCCGCACACATTCAGCACCAAGTCGAGGTGGGTGTCGAGGGCCATTAAATTCCCTCGTGTAAAAGTTATTTTACTTTAAGTTGTCTGTTGAAGTGTATTGAGCAGCAGCCCTTGGAATGGACATTGGGATGTGAGCTCCTTCCTTTCTTCATTTTGTTCCTCTCACCCGCACTGTTGTGGAAGATCTGAGAGATTCTCCTCTTTAGTTTGTTCTTTCTGGTGTGAGGGTCGTTCTTCACCCCCTGGCACTTTCCTCCTAGGGGACCGAGATGGGGGGCTCGGGCTGTGTTGTACTGGGGACTCAGGCTGTGCGGGGTTATGACAGAGGGCACTGGTTGGGTTTGTTTGGGAGGCTCGGGCTGGGTTGAATTGGGTTGGGGCCACAGGCTGCATTAGGTTGAGTTGGGTGCATCGGGCTGGGTAGGGTTAGGTTGGGGGGGCACTGGGTTGGTTTGTTTGGGGGCTCGGGATGAGTTGTGTTGGATTGGGGACACAGGCTGCACTGGGTTGAGTTTGGGGCATTAGCTGGGTTAGTTTGTTTTGGGGGACTCGGGCGGGGTGTGGCTAGGTGGAGACACTCTGATTGGGTTGGCTTCGGTTGGGGGCGCTGGCTGGTTTGGGTTGAGGCTGGCAGGTTCGGGCTGGGCTGGGTTGGGTGGGCTCGAGCTGGGTTGGTGGATTTGGGCTGGGCTGTGTTGGTGGGCTTGGGCAGGGCTGGGTTGGGGGGGCTCGGGCTGGGTTGGTGGATTTGGGCTGGGCTGTGTTGGTGGGCTCGGGCTGGGCTGGGTTGGGGGGCATGGGCTGGGCTGGGGTGGGGAAAGAGATGGCACCGGTAAAGTCCAGCCTGTGTCAAGGGGATAGGGATTGCTGACCAAGTATCCGGAAAAGGCTGAGGGGTGTGGGTTGGGATCGGGAACTGGTGAAGCTCATGGATCTGTGCAAGGGTCAAGTTAGAATATGGTGGAAATGCAGAGTATCATATTATAATGCGTATGTTAAAATGTTAATGTTGGTATAGTTGCAGCCTGTATAAAATAGGACAATCGATTGAACTGTGCAAAGATATTTTCATAAGTGCAACGTCAATAAAATGTGCTTTTTTTAACGTGAAGTTTCTTAAATGACATGTGATCTCCCTCTTACTGCCTAATGCTATGGTTAAGATTTGTGGTTTGCACAGAATATTGACCCCAAAACATCTGTTAAAAATTCTGCAATCCCATGCAATAAAAATGGGATTTGACTTAATCAGTCAATGTAAAGTGTGACCCTGGCCAGGATTAAACTGCATATAACTTATCAGATCTTTGAAAACAAAACATTGGTGGCAAATGACTATGTAACTGATGTAGCTGATGAGGTTAGCATTTACTCCAGAATAATGTTACTAAGTGGGCAGTGTGGCAGCAACAAGAGCACCACCAATATAACCTGCAGGATAGAGGTGTTCACCAGCCCTCCCTGATCACATAGCCTGGGGACAGTTATATTGATTGGGAAAATCTATATTTTTAAATGCCGATTGACTGCTTTATTTTTGTACTAGGTTGTTGTCTTTGATATTGGTGGAAAGGATTGGAAGCATTATGACTGGTCTCAGGTCACGACTATTATACCCGTGAGAACGTATGACCCTGAGATTTTGTGTCGCGCTCATGCAAATGACGTTCGAGTTCTCCTGATAGGTAACTCATTTTATCACCGAAAAAACCACAACGAGATATAGGGCTAAAAATTGATTACCGCCCCGTTTGGCGGCGGAACACTCGCTCGGCGGGATATTTTGCAGCGGGCACAGAAGTCCCGACCCGCTCTCTAAATTGGGGTTACCGCCCCCGAAAGGAAGTGGAGCTTTAAATCCAGCACTCCACTTGCTTTTTGGGGCAGTACTGGGGCACATGCACTGGGCCGCATAGCTCTGCCGTATAGGTGGGGCTCATCCCTAAATTAAAGAGAAGGACCAAAGCTGCAAAGTCTGCAGTAAAAAAATAGTCCTACCTTGACCACCGGGTTGCAGGAGCCCCACGCCAATAGCCCGGCACTCAAACAGAGTGCCTGAATGACCAATCACGGTGTGGACCCACGTCCAAAGTGGCAAAGGGCTGCACAAGACAATTGGACAATTTTAATTGACCCACCCACCACCTCCCTTTTAACTCGTGCCCCGCTAGCGGCAGGCCGCCTGGTATGTATCCCCTGACGCTGTCGCTGTCATCGCTTGAGGTCTCTAGATAGAGTATGTGGGAAGGGCCTATTTCCCTTAGCAGAGAGATCAATAACCAGGGAGCATAGATTTAAATTAATTGATAGAACGATTAGAGGGGAATTGAAGAGAAACGTCTTCAGCCAGAGAATGGTGGGGGTCTGGAACTCACTGCCTGAAAGGATGGTAGAGGCAGAAACCTTCATCACATTTACAAAGTACTTAGATATTCACTTGAAGTGCCATAACCTACAAGGCTATGGATCAAGAGCTGGAAAGTGGGATTAGCTCTTTTTTGGCAGGCACAGACAAGATGGGCCAAATGGCCTCCTTTTCTGGCATGAACTTCTCTAATTCTAGGATTATGTGCAAAGTCCTGTTAATAAGATGACAGGACAGGCATTACTAGATTTGAACACATTAGAATTGGTAAATTGGTAAATTGGTAAATTGGTAAATCGTTGACACAGAACTTTGAATAGAAAGCTGAAAGGACATACGTGGATTTTAAAGCCTTATAAATAGATAGTTGGAACATTTATTCCCTGGCACTGCAGCAGTATGCCACGTATTCTGAAATTAGGATGCAGTTAAATGAAAGCCCTCCCCAATTATGTCCCGAGCCTTGGCCCAGCACACACGTTACACTCTACTGTCTCTGGCTGACTGAGATTTCTTCTCGTACACCATCAATGGCAGAGACTTCAGCTGTTATTGACTTGAACGCTATCTGAACCTCTATGTCTTGGTATTTCTCTCCCTATCTTTGCAAGCCCCCTCAAAACCTCCCTCATTTAATGTGCTTCCCTCAAGTGTCAGCCTGGCTCTGTGGCAGCACTCTCTCTCTCTCTCTCCTCTGGCTCAGGAGATTTTGATGTTCTTCAGGACTTGACACATTTGAGCAGTACTGAGAGAGGGCTGCATTTCCAGAGGTGCTGTGTTTCAGATGATACATTAAACAAAGGCTCCAGCTGCCTATTCAGGTGAATGTAAAAGACCCCATTGACACAATTCGAAGGATAATGGTCAGTTCTCGTGGTGCCCTTGGCAACATTTATTCCTCAACCAACACCACTAATGCACTTTATCTGGCCATTTGATAGTATCATAGAATCATAGAATGATTACAACACGAAAGGCCATTCAGCCCATCTACCCCATGCCGGCTCTCTGCAGGACCACCTCAGCTATGTCGCTTTTGATTATTTTGCCAATCACCTTAAATCTGTGCTCTCTGGTTCTCGACCCTTCAGCCAATGGGAACAGTTTCTCTGTATCTACTTGGTCTGGACCCCTAATGATTTTGAACACCTTTCATAAATCTCCTCTCAATCTTCTCTGCTCAAAGGAGAATAGCTCTAGCTTCTCTAGTTTATCCATGTAACTGAAGTCCATCATCCCTGAAATTATTCTCATAAATCTTTTCTGCACCCTCTCTAAGGCCTTCACATCCTTCCTAAAGTGCGGTGCCCAGAATTGGACACAGTACTTAAGTTGGGGCCTAACCAGTGATTTATACAGGTAGATTATCATTTCCACGCTTTTGTACTCTATGCCTCTATTCAGGAAGCTCAGTATCCTTCAAGCATTTTTAACTGCCTTTTCAGCCTTCAACGATTTATGCACATATACCCCTAGATCTCTCTGTTCATGCACCCCCTTTAGGATTGTACCATTTAGTTTATATTTCCTCTCCTCATTCTTTTGACAAAAATGAAACATTTCACACTTTTCTGCTTTAAATTTCATCAGCCACGTGTCCGTCCATTCCACCAGCCTGTCTATGTCATCTTGAAGTCTATCAATATCCTCCTCACTGTTCACTATACTTCCAAGTTTTGTGTCATCTGAAAATGTTGAAATTGTGCCCCGTACACCCACATCCAAATCATTAATATCAAGAAAAGCTGTGGTCCTAGAACCAACTCCTGAGGAACATCTCTGTATACCTTTAACCTCCACTTCGATAAACAAATATTCACCACTACTCTCTGTTTCCTGACTCTTAGCCAATTTCATATCCATGCTGCCATTTCCTGTTTTATTCCATGGGTTTCAACTTTGCTCACAAGCCTATGATCTGGCATTTTGTCATATGCCTTTTGGAAATCTGTATACACCACATCAACTGCATCATTTTAGGCAGTCCCTCGAAATCAAGGAAGACTTGCTTCCACTCTAAAAGTGAGTTCTTAGGTGACTGAACAGTCCAATATGGGAACCACAGTTTCTGTCACAGGTTGAAGGAAAGGGTGGGTGGGGAGGCTGGTTTGTCGCACGCTCCTTCCGCTGCCTGTGCCTGTTTTCTGCATGCTCTCGGTGACGAGACTCGAGGTGCTCAGCGCCCTCCCGGGTGCACGTTCTCCACCAAGGGTGGCCTTTGGCCAGGGACTCCCAAGTTTCGGTGGGGATGTTGCATTTTATCAAGGAGGCTTTGACTGTGTCCTTGAAACATTTCCTCTGCCCATCTTGGGCTCACTTGCCGTTTAGGAGTTCCAAGTAGAGCGCTTGCTTTGGGAATCTTGTGTCAGTCATGCGAACTATGTGGCCCGCCCAATGGAGCTGGTCGAGTGTGGTCAGTGCTTCGATGCTGGGGATGTTGGCCTGATCAGCATTACCCTCATCAACCCTTTCTGTTACCTCATCAAAAAACTCGATCAAGTTGGTTAAACATGATTTGCCTTCAATAAATCCATGCTGGCTTTACTTAATAATCCACACTTGTCCAAGTGACTCTTAATTTTGTCTCTGATTATTGTTTCTCAAATCTTCCCCAGTACCAAGGTTAAACTGACTGCCCTATAGTTGATGTCTTTACCTTTACACCCTTTTTTGAACAAGGGTGTATCATTTGCAATTCTCCAGTCCTGGAGCACCAACACAATTTCTAAAGAAGGTTGGAAGATTATGACTAATACCTCTGCGATTTCTTCCTTCACTTCCCTCAGTGTTCTAGCATCCATCCCATCTGATCCTGGTGACTTATTTACTTTAAGAACAGCTAGCCTTTCTAGTACATCATCTTAATCAATTTATATCCCATTCAGTATCACCTTTACCCTCCCTTTCATTATGGCAGCATCTTGTTCCTTGGACAGATGCACTGTACTCATTCAGTAAACCTTCTGCCTCCATGCATAGGTCTCCTTTTGGATCCCGAAATGCCTCCACCCCTCTCCTTACTACCTGTTTACTATTTATATGCCTATAAAAGACTTTAGAATTACCTTTTGAGTTCATTTCCTATTTATGGGACATTAATTGGGTACAACTTAGCTACCACATCTGCTTATAAGACAATAGTGATTTCACTTCAAACATCATTATTTGGCTGTGAGTCACTTAAGGACATCCTGAGGATGTGAAAGGCACTATGTAAATGCAAGTTCCAGCTAAATCTTCCTCTCCTACTTACTACTTGTTGCACTTCTGTCCTGTAAAATGCCTTGGGCTCTATGTTCTACAAATGATGCTGTATAAATGTCAGTTGTTTCTTCTTTTTTCATTAGGACGTATAACACAACCGCTTTTATACAGCCCTGCAGTGCGAGCACTTTGGATTAATGAACAAATACAGGTGGCAAAAAGGCAATTTATGGATGGAATCATTTTTAGTTATCAGCAAACTTTATCAGCTCAATCAGTGTTTCAAACCAGACTAATTGAGCTGATTCGTGACACCGCACGAATCTTCCACCGTGAAATACCTGGATCTCAGGTAAACAACGACAACTTGTATTTATATAGCGTCGTTAACATAAGAACATAAGAATTAGGAACAGGAGTAGGCCATCTAGCCCCTCGAGCCTGCTCCGCCATGGCTGGTCTGGCCGTGGACTCAGCTCCACTTACCCGCCCGCTCCCCGTAACGCTTAATTCCCTTATTGGTTAAAAATCTATCTATCTGTGACTTGAATACATTCAATGAGCTAGCCTCAACTGCTTCCTTGGGCAGAGAATTCCACGGATTCACAACCCTCTGGGAGAAGAAATTCCTTCTCAACTCGGTTTTAAATTGGCTCCTCGTATTTTGAGGCTGTGCCCCCTAGTTCTAGTCTCCCTGACCAGTGGAAACAACCTCTCTGCCTCTATCTTGTTAACGTGGTAAAAAATCCCAAGGTTATCTATGTCGTTAAGGTAGTAAAAAATCCCAAGGTGCTTCACAGGAGTGTTTTAAGGCAAAACAAATAATTTGACACCAAGCCATGTAAGAAGAAATTACGGCAGATGAACAAAAGCTTGGTCAAAGGGTTAGGTTTTAAGAAACATTCTGAAGGAGGAAAGAGAGGAGAGAGGGGGAGAGTTTGCTTGAGTTATAATCAGGGTTGCTCAAGAGGGCTGAATTTGAGGAGCGCAGGCATCTCTGGGCGGGGGAGGCTGCCTGAAGGAGATTACAGAGATAGGGAGGGGTGAAGACATGGAGGGAATAGTAAACAAGGATGAGAATTTTGAAATCAAGGCATTGTTTAACCAGTGGACAATTTAGGTCAGCGAGCACAGGGGTGATGGGTGAGTGGGACACGGGCTGCCGTGTTTTTGATGACCTCTAGTTTACGTAGGGTAGAATGTTGGAGGCCATCCAGGAGTGTATTGGAGTAGTCAAGTCTAGAGGTAACAAAGGCATGGGTGAGGGTTTCTGGCAGCAGATGAGCTGAGGCAGGGGCGGAGATGGGCGATGTTACGGAGGTGGAAATAGGCGATTTAAGTTATGCTGTGGATATGTGGCCGGAAGCTCAGTTCAGGATCAAATGTGACACCTAGGTTGTGAACATTCTGGTTCAGCCTTGAACACATGCTAAGGAGAGGGATGGAGTCGGTGGCTAGGGAACGTAATTTGCAGCAGGGACCAAAGACAATGGCTTAGTTCTTACCAACATTTCATTGCAGAACATTTTTTCTCATCCAGTACTGGATGTCGCACAAGCAGTCTGACAATTTACAGACCATGGAAGGGTCGAGAGAGGTGGTGGTCAGGTAGAGCTGGGTGTAATCATCATACATGTGGAAACTGATGGCGTGTTTTCGGAAGATGTCGCCGAGGGGCAGCTTATAAATGAGAAATAGGAAGGTCAAGGATAGATCATTGGGGGACACCAGAGGAAACGATGTGGGAGTGGGAAGAGAAACCATTGCAGGTGATTTTCTGGCTCTGATTAGATAGATAAAATGGAACCAGGCGAATGTCCCACCCAGCTGGATGGTGACAGAGAGGCATTGGAGGAGGGTGGAATGGTCAACCGTGTCAAAGGCTGCAGACAGGTCGAGAAGGATGAGGAGGGATAGTTTACCTTTGTCATAGTCACAAAGGATGTCATTTGTGACTTTGATGTGAGCCATTTCAGTCCTGTGGCGGGGGAGTAACCAGATTGAATGGATTCAAACATGGAGTTAAGGACAAGATGGGCACAGATTTAGGAGGCAACAACACAATTAAGGAATTTGGAGAGGAAAGGGAAGTTGGATGGTCAGCAGTTTAGTGGGAATAGGGTCAAAGGAGCAGGAAGTGGGTCTCATGGACAAGATGAGCATGGAGGGGTCAAGAGGGGCTATCAGAGAGAAACTGGGGAGAGATGTGAGTTCAGGGCTAAGGCAGGGGGGAACCTCAGAGGAAATTTGGCCCGGTGGGTGAGGGGAAGGAAGGGAAGTGGCAGAGGCAGCTGATCGGATGGTCTCCAAAGAACAAATTGCAGAGGCTTTGACCATCAGTTTCCAATCCTTTCTGGTTTCAGGTGTGGTGCCAGGGGATTGGATTACTGCCAATGTGGTACCTATGTTTAAGACGGGAGAAAGGGACAGACTTTGAGTAATTACAGGCCAGTCAGTCTAACCTCAGTGGTGGGAAAATTATTGGAACAATACTGAAGGACAGGATAAATCTTCATTTAGAAAGACATGGATTAATCAAGGCTAGTCAGCATGGATTTGTTAAGGGAATGTCATGACTGATTAACTTGATTTAATTTTTTGAGGAGGTAACAAGGAGGTTCAATGAGGGTAGTGTGTTTGATATAGTGTATATGGATTTCAGCAAGGCTTTCGATATGGTCCCTCATGGCAAACTGGGCATGAAAGTAAAAGCCCATGGGATCCAGGGCAAAATGGCAAATTGGATCGAAAATTGGCTCAAAGGCAGGAAGCAGAGGGTAATGGTTGATGGGTGTTTTTGTGATTGGAAGGCTGTTTCCAGTGGGGTTCCGCAGGGCTCAGTGCTAGGTCCCTTGCTTTTGGTGGTATACATCAAAGATCTAACTTGAATATAGGGGATATGATTAAGAAGTTTGCAGATGATACTAAAATCAGCTGTGTGGTTGATAATGAAGAAGAAAGCTATAGATTGCAGGAAGATATCATTCAAATGGTCAGATGGGCAGAACAGTGGCAAATGGAATTTATTCCAGAAAAGTGTGACATAACATGTTTGGGGGGGGCCAATAAGGAAAGGGAATGCACATTAAATGATAGGACACTGAGAAGTGTAGAGGATCAAAGGGACCTCAGAATACATGTCCACTGATCCCTGAAGGTAGCAGGCCAGGTAGATAAGGTGTTTAAGAAGGCATACGGAATGCTTGCCATTATTCCAAGGGATAGAATACAAGAGCAGTGGGGGGGTTATGCTTGAACTATATAAAACAGTAGTTAGGGCACAGCTAGAGTACTGCATGCAGTCCTGGTCACCACATTACAGGAAAGATGTGATTGCACTGGAGAGGGTACCGAGGAGATTTACGAGAATGTTGCCAGGAGTGGAGAATCTTAGCTCTGAGGACAGATTGGATATGCTCGGTTTGTTTTCCTTGGAACTGAGGAGGCTGAGGGGAGACCACATTGAGGTGTATAAAATTATGAGGAGCCTAGATATAGTGGTTAGAAAGGGCCTATTTCCCTCAGGAGAGGGGTCAACAACCAGGGGACATAAATTTAAAGTAATTGGTAGAATATTTAGAGGGGATATGAGGGGAAATTTCTTCACCCAGATGGTTGTGGGGTTCTGGAACTCACTGACTGAAAGGGTGGCAGAGGCAGAAACCCTCACCACAATTAAAAAGTACTTGGATGTGCACTTGAAGTGCTGCAACCTTCAGGGCTTCGGACATAGAGCTGGAAAGTGGGATTAGGCTGGATAGCCTCTTGTTGGCCAGCGCAGACACGATGGGCTGAAGTGGCCTCTTTCCGTGCTGTAAACTTCTAATATTCTATGATGAGCTCCTCACACTTGTTGTTGGAAGTGAGTGTGATGGAGACAAGGGAGAGGGGTTTAAGAAGGAGGTTGGCAAGAGAGAATGGTAACTGGGGCTTATCTTTGCATTCCAGATTGATCCTGGAATAGTGAACAGTATTGACAGACAAGAGTCAAACCCGATAATGCTTTATGTGGTCCAGACAGATCTGGCAGTGAATGGCTAAACCTGTTGTCCAACACATCCGTTTAAACCTGTGCTCTTTGGACTTGAGGGAATGAAGATGAGGGTCGTACCAGGGGGTACAGCCAGGGTGAGAGAGAATAATGGTTTTAATAGAGAGTAGGGCATCAAAGGTGGTGATGAGGGTGTGGATGAGCAGATCGGTGGCTGCAGAAATATCATGGTGAATGGAGGGACAAAGGCTGGACAGATTGGAGTGGATAAGTGCAGTTGTAAGAGAGTTTGGAGAGAGTTTTTTCCAGGTGCAGATGTAGAAGGAAGTAGTGTTGGTCGGGGGAAGGGGGATGTGGGTGGAGGGCGATACAAAGAAATGGTCAGAGATTACCTGATCTGCAATTGACACGGTAGGAATAGCAAGGCCACGAGAGATGGCAAGGTCAAGGGAGAGGCCGTGAATATGGGTTGGGGAGTTCACATGGAGGGAGAGATTAAGGGAGGATAGGAGAGTAGTGAACTCAGTGGAGAGGCAGCATGATGAATTGAGATGGAGGTTGAAATTACCGAGGATGAGAAGTCGCTGGGTGCAGAGGCTGAGGGAGGAAAGCAGTGAGGATATATCCGTCATTACATTTTTATTGTGCTTGGATGGGTGGTAGAGAAGGAGAATTTTAAATGAGAGGTGAGAGGGGTGGAATAAGGTGAGATGTTCAAAGGAGGAGGAGGTGCAGGAGGAGTAGGGGGATAGACCAAGGTATGATTTGGTGATGAGAACCACATCGCCACCACAGGGGCCTGGGCAGGGCAAGTGGTGGAAGGTATAGCCGGGTGGGGAGGCTTTATTTAAAGGTAAGGGGGCTGAAATTGCCCGGTGCTGGAAACGGGGCGCACCTACTCTGGTTGTCGTGTTTTTACCAGCGTGCTGGTTGCGGTGGCCTCTGGAATGAAATTCCACCCTTTGGCTTTTTTACCCCGGCGGATCAGAAGTCGGTCATAATGGGGGTGGAATTACGGCAGTGAGCACACTGGAGCTGAGGAAGTTGGGGGCGGTCGTGGTGGCCGCTGCTGTCAGTCATCAGCCGGGCACTGATGACATCATCACAGTGCAGTGTCACCATGGCTCTCCCCTTCAATTAAAGGGGAGAACCTGCGCGATTGTTTAAGTTCAGTCCACTGGGCCACCAGGAAATGTTTAGGCCAGGCCAGTGGCCTGGCACCCAAGAGTGTGTGCCAGGTTTCCTGTTGGCGGCCCGGCCGAACCCGGGGGCATAATTGTTGGCCCGACATGGCAGTTGGCCGACAATAAAAATAACATGAATGCCGCGGCAGTTAGTCCTCCCATTTAGTGGGAGCCGCACTGCCATTTTACAAGGATTACAGCTTTTGGCACCACTTGGCAGGAGCAATACTTTTTCGGCGGAATTTTGCTATCGGGGGACACATCGGCAGTGTGCGCTCTTATGATGCACTTAGGATGGATAGACAGTAGTGGTGTGGTGGGAGGGGAGTGGGTCACCACCGAGATACCGCAGTAGCAGATTTCTTAAATTGGTGGCCATTACATGAAAAATAGGCGGCCATTGCACTCCGCAGCGTGGCTGCCGATAAGACCGTAACAGGGCTTCAGGGAAGGGGCAATTTCAGACCCAAGGTGTCATCACCCCCCAGCCAAGTTTCCGTCAGGGCCAAGATTTCGTGCAGTCATCCAGAATAAGCTCATGGATGGCAAGGGCTTTCTGGAGGGAAATGCGGAGAGGGTCGGTGATGGATGATCCACTGCCGGCATCCACAGGGTCAGCACTTGGAGGGATGAGTTGGACGAGAGGAGATTGGCAAGGTTAGCCCCCCCATGGGCTAGCTGGGTGGCAAGGTCTGTGGGAGAGTGGGATGGGACCTTTGGGGACACTACCCCTGAGGAGTCAGCGACGAGTGCCACGGTGGGCCCTTCGGCGCATACCAAGAGAGGCACAGAGAGAAGCTGCAGGCTTATCTAAGAGCGAGCCGAGCCTGCGACGGCGGCAGGAGAGGAGGAAGGTCGAAGTGTAACGAAGGGTTGGAATAGGGATTTTGGAGGAAAGAGTATCCGAGAGAGGGGAGTTGCAAGGCAGCAAGACGACAGGAGAGAATGGTTAGTGGGGAAATAGCGAGAAAAGATCAAGCGGGAGAAGTTGTGGAAATAGAAGTGAATGTCTCAGGTTCGAAGTGACAGCCAAATTCCGCACGCAACTGGACATATGGAAAAACTGAAGTTACATAAGCGTGGTTATGCAGCAATTATCGGGATGCACATTTCCCGGGAGTGACAGGGAATATGTTGGTGGTCATAGTAAGGAGTCCAGAGTTAAAGTAAAGGAGCCATAAAAAAATTAAGGATAATAATTTTGTTTCTATTTAATTGTAAAGGAACATTGATATTTTTCTGGAGAAGAAAATGGAAATAGTGATATTTAGCTGCTGTTTATTAGTGCACCATCTGGTTCCATTCTGCTTTGACCAAAGCTGAGGTTAGAAATTTTAATTTGAATCAGCTTCAGCTGGATATACAGCAAACTTGGTGCTGCCCCACTTGTAGCCCAGAATTCTACCGTTAGTTGAAGCCCAGCTTCCATGAATGGCATGGTTCAAACTGTAATATTCACACAAGTTCATAGAACGATAGAGCACAGAAGATGACCATTTGGCCCATCGTTCCTGTGCCTGCTCTCTGAAAGAACTATCCAATCACTCCCATCCCCCTGCTCTCTCTCCATAGACTTTCAACTTTTTTCCTTCAAGTATTTATCCAATTGCCTTTTGAAAGTTACTAACAACTCGCTGTGTAAAAAATATCCTCCTCATGTCATCTCTGGTTCTTCTGGCAATTATCATAACAGGGTCCTCTGGTTACCGACCCTCCAATTCACAATTTCTTACATTCCCTTCTTTGAGAAGGAAATATCCTTATTGACTTCTCACAACCAACTTTTGACTGCTCGAGCTATTGCTAAGTTATTTGCTTGTTGCTTTCTCCACTTGGGTTACTTAGTAGCGAGACTCAGAAATGAAGGTTTCCCCTTTGAGGGGGAGGAGCAACCTCCGACCTCTTACTCAAGTTCAATTCACTGTCCCGATTCTGCCCCGCCTGGGGTATCCTCTGTAATGTCTATCTTTCCTGATCTTACCCCACCTGGGGTATCCCCTACGCTGCTTCGGATCTTTTCTTTCGGTGTGCTCAATTATTTTTGTGTGCTGGTTAGCCATAGACATATATTGAGTAGACTATCATTACAAGTTGGAGAATTACCAGAGCGTGTGAAATAATACGAAGGTAAGGATGTGCTGGAATATTAACCCCAATGGGACAGGTTCAGTTAGACCGATAAATCATGGAAGCTGCAGTAGTAGTGACACAGGAGGCACCACCAAAATCACCTCAGGCTGGATTTGTACTGGCTTTTCCCAAGCTCCGTTAACTACAAAACACAATTATTACAGTCACGTTAAATTCAGTCTCACAATCATTTCAAACGACACTCGTTTAACATCTAATCAATAAGTCATGGACTTAAAAGATTCTCCAGATCTCACTTTTACTCATATCCATCTTGTGGATAATTCTTGCTAAACTTATTTCTCCCTAGCTTTTAATTGTCCCAATCCAAAATCCATGTAACTCTCCACTTCAACTTCAATTTGAATCCGTCTAACATGTACCAGTGTGTTTAACTCTATGCTGATTGTTTCATTAATTACATAGTTTCTCGATAGAGTATGTGTCAATGCTTTAAAAGATCTCTCACTCTCCTGAGCCACATTAACCATTTCATGTCCGATGTAATTATTTGTACTGCACTTTTTTTGACAGACAGGCGTCTGTCCAGCCCCACCCCTTATACTGCATTTTTTTGTCAGTCCACCCCCTGTCAAGCTCCGCCCCCTCCTCCCAGCTGAATCATTCCATCCACATAGTGCCCAGACGCAGGACCTGAGGCTCCGATTCTCTCCCCCAATCTCCCCTCCCCCACTCCTCACCCCCTCGGCCGACGTAGGGCCGAGAGCAAGAGAGCGGATGACGGGGGAGTAGGAGGCTGGGGGGGAGAGAGAGTCTGGGGGGTGGGCGCAGCTGGGGTTGGTGGGAA
Organism: Pristiophorus japonicus; assembly: GCF_044704955.1. NCBI lineage: Eukaryota > Metazoa > Chordata > Chondrichthyes > Pristiophoridae > Pristiophorus > Pristiophorus japonicus. Next base: position 7,768,285 of record NC_091984.1, on the reverse strand, counting down.
AGAGAGAGGCTGGGGGGAGAGAGAGAGACTGGGTTGGGAGATTGAGAGAGGCTGGAGGGAGAGACAGAGGCTGGGTTGGGGAGAGTGAGAGGCTGGGGGGAGAGAGAGAAAGAGACACGGGTGAGTGGAAGACAGATCACGTTCTTCGAACCCCCTACAAGGGACATCATCGGAGTGGATGATATCCTGAAGTCATGACACTGTCACTATTCACTTCATACCCAATAAACCTGTCAACAATCCGTACACAATGCCTGCCCCATCTAAGTGGGGTGGGGGGGGGAAAGGATGCACTTGGACTGGGGTAAGGCACTTTGGCAGGGGGAGGCATGCACTTGGACTGGAGTAAGGCACTTTGACTGGGGGAGAGATGGACTGGGGTAAGGCACTTCGGCTGGGGGAGGGATGTACTTGGACTGGGGTATGGGACTTTGGCTGGCCCTTGCTGTCTTCTGGGGACCTCTGTCCTCTGTCGCTTCAGGAAGTCAAAGTGGATTGAGTTACAATTTGCAAGGTCAGTGAGACCTTGGGATGGGCGGTTCCAGTTACACATTGCTGTGAAACTTCAGGGTATGGCTTATCCTCCAAGGGGATCAATCATAGACAAAGTGTTGAGCATGGTGGCCATTTCTGCAGTACAAATAAGCGCATCCTTTCATGTCTTGCTGTTGACAAGTAAATGAGCATGTCTGAGACCTGTACTTCAGTGCAAATTCATTAGCACACTCATACAGGTGTGCTCATGCCACATGTGTCATCCGATACAAGCCATTCTCGGGCTTTCAGGTGATCTTATCAAAGGATTCTAGTTATCTGCAGATCTTTGCTTATCTCCCACTGCATGTTCCCGATATCTAGAGTAGTGGCCAGGCTATCAAATTCAGTTTTCTTAAGTTACATCGACAATGACACAAATGTGTCCAAGAGAAAGCTATCGGTTTACTATTCTCAACTGCACTTTCCTGACTTTCACTGGAATGTTCGGAAAATTCAATTATCCAGTTTCTACCTCATACCCTCCTTCACTTCCACTCTCCATTTTACACATCCCATTAATTACCATTCATATCTCATTCCTGATAACTGGAGCAGCTTTACTATCCAAAATTATCAAATTAAAGATAGAAACCATTGATCGAATGTTCTAACTTGGTCCAAGTCATTAACACATTTTTTTTTTTAATTCTTTATAACCCGTTACATTTTATTTTCCTTTTGGCACGTGGGAAGACATTCACTTCCAATTAAAAAACTTAAATTAATAATGTCCAATATCTTTAAAATTTCATTTTGCAGTTTGATGAACCAAATAAAACCCAGCTGACAGCGGAAAGAGTTAATTCCTTTGCAGATTTGTAAGAAGGCAGAGCAAATATTGTCAATCACAAGCAATTGTGTCACATTACGTAACTTAAACAAAAATCTTTCCCAATAGAAACTTTTTTCCCCGAGTCTTTGTGTCTTCAAAATTTTCTTAGAAATTAAAAATCCATTAAAACAGCAGAAATCATTCGTAAAGCTGTCATTGTTAGCTTTAAATAAAACTTTCTCATCAGGAAAGGCAGCACTTTAGATTAAACTCCAATTGTTTTGAAACTTCCAATTCAAATGTCGCCAATTTAATAAACATCATACATTCTACACAAAAGGAAAATGAGGGCAGATCTTCCCTCAGCTTACATCCAACAGGCTTTTTTTTTAAAAAAGGGACACTAAAGAAACATAGAAACATAGAAAATAGGTGCAGGAGTAGGCCATTCGGCCCTTCTAGCCTGCACCGCCATTCAATGAGTTCATGGCTGAACATGCAACTTCAGTACCCCATTCCTGCTTTCTCACCATACCCCTTGATTCCCCTGATAGAAACTTTTTACGTGAACTGTGCTCACATTTTGTGTGCAAGATCCCAGCATGCTGTGTGCTGGGCGGTTCCATTTCAGCTAGGTGAAGCATGCTTGGAGAAGGCCTCAGGCTATTTCACCCAATTATACAGGGTGCTGCACTCGATCAGCACAACAGGCTATAACCATTGCACTACCTACCAAAACGATGTTTTTTAAAGTTCCAATTGATTTAAAATGAGACCATGCATTTTTAATTTAAACTATCTAAGACAATAGCAATTTTCTTTACTGTAACCCAATTTAAAAGACAGTCATCATCATCATAGGCGGTCCCTCGAAGCGAGGATGACTTGCTTCCACGCAAAAAAGGGATGAGTTCACAGGTGTTTCAATGAAGGACCTAATATTCCAGGTCCCGAACTACATGTTGAAGGGTGGAAGATGCCTGTGGGTGGATTTTTTTAATGTGGGGTGGCCATTGCACCCCAGCCACCACACGGGCTTGACCGAGGTCTTGGTCCAGTGGCAAGGATTAACCAAGACGACTGGAGACCAGCTCTGCTGCACGGACCTAGTACGCACACATATCGCAATGTGGGCTGGCCCGTGCTGCCCCTGGGCACCTCGGCTCTTCTGGGCCCCGAACTCACGCCTCTCCTACACTACACTGGGTCTTTCTTTTATATTCTTTTTAGGGGTGGGCCTGGTGTAGGATACGGACAGGACCATTTAACCTATGATATGTCAGGTTCTTTGTCTCAACTCTTGGGTGAAACCCTCCTCTTCACATCTCCCAAAGTTGGAGACAGACATTCCATTCTTGGCCTTCAGATGTTTGCAGCTGCCTGTTATCAGTTATTGATGTTCACGCTGTTCACGTAGCTTTAGCTATTGTACCAGGGAATGAATCCTTTATTCTAACACCAGTCTGAAGGGACATCTTGGTCTCAAGTTACTTCTTCGAATTCACAATTTCTTACATCACTTTGATCAGGTATTGGAACATGGCCGATCGATTTGCGATTGTAATTTGGTCACAACTTGATGCCTTTAGGAGAGGAGAGATAATTGACAGAAAAATTGGAGGAAGAAGTTGAGTGAACGATGAGAGATTGAACATGATTAATATATTGTTAACCTAAAGTGCTACTAATTAACTTCTTCGTTTTATTCTTTGGCCCTTAGGTCACATTTATTGTGCCTTGGGCTCCAAACTGCATAGAGGGCCAATGCTATGACTTTGCTTCAATTGCAAAACATTGTGACATTTTGTTTGTGAGATCCTATGATATGCATACGCAAACGATCAACGAGTGTTTTGCAAGCCCAAATGCTATTTATCACCAGGTTGTATCAGGTATGTACAATAAAATGTTCAGGTTCAGTGTCTACCTGCCCTATATCAATGTTAATCTAAGAACCTCATTGTTGTTTTTTGCCCATTTAGGTCTGTCCGCTTATATCAAACTTGGTATTGAATCCAGAAAGCTCGTGTTGGGACTTGCATGGTCTGGTTATGACTATACTTGCAAGCGCTTTTTTGAGGTAAGGCAAAATGGTCAGCTTGCATTGCACAAGAAACTCTTTTGAGTTTACCTGCAAAAACATAAACAAAATGGGAGTAGAATCAATTCACCTGAAACTCATCCATCTGGTACATTAATTGTCTCATCAGGACATCTAATTGTGTTTTGGAACAGCCCAATGTTTTTGTGTCTGTCAGTTTGTTCTGCACACTATTTCAAAAACTTCTCTTTTTTTAACAAAAAGGTTTTTAATTTCTGTTCCATGTTTATTTTTCACTAATTTCCATTTACATCCACTGGCTTGCTCTCTGGGCTTACCTTATCCATGCTATTTAATATTGTATTCCATTGAAGCTGCCCCGAAGTGCATTGTTCAGGACTTCACCCTCCAGTGGAATTACTTTCTCTCTATCTACCCAATCAACTCCTTTGATCATGTTAAACACATCAATTAGATCAGCCCTTAATCTGCTACTTTCAGTCACTGTGAGTATCTGCCGAACATCTTTGCGTCCTTCTGAGCATGTTGGCGGTATCCCAATGTGCACCCGATCCCCTTCTGCACATGCACGCTGTTTACCGAAGCCGCGAAAGCACAGTACCCAACAGATGTGGTCTGCACTATGGGCCACGCTTTACTTCACTCCTCAAGGAGAAGGTCACTGTATCCGTTGGTGGCCAGGGGCAAGGTGGGGCAGCGGCTGAAAGAGAGCGAGAGAGAGAGAGTGGGGGAATGAGAGAGAAGGAAAAGGTCATTGGATCCGTTGGGGGCGGGGTGGGGGGATGCCAGCGGAAGAGAGGGAGAGGGAGAGAGGCAGAACGTCAGAGAGAGAGAGGGGGAGTGGAGTGATAGGGTGAAAGTGAGTGAGAGAGAGGGGTAAGATAGATGGGGAGAGAGAGCGGGGGGGGGAGAGAGGGAGAGTGAGAGAGAGGGGCGAGAGGGAGAGAGAGAGAGAGTGGTGAAGGGTAGATAGAGGAAAAGAGAAAGGGGCAAAAGGGAGGGAGGGTGAGTGGGAGGGAGAGTGGGAGAGTGGGAGAGGGGAGTGAAGAGAGAGAGGGATGTAGAGAGAGAGGGAAGAGAGACACGGGTGTAGTGAGAGACAGAGGAGAGAGAGAGAGGGGAGAGAGAATGGTAGAGTGGGAGAGAGAGAGAGAGAGAGAGAAGGGGGAAGATTTAAGGATAGGAAAGAGGATTAGAGCGAAGGGAGAGGGTTCTGAGGGGAGAGGAGATCAGGACCTCGATGGGGAGAGGGGGGGTCAGGAACTCGGGGGCGAGAGGAGGTCAGGAATTCGGGGACGGGGAGGTTAAATAGCACGGAGAGCACAGTGAGGATGGGGGAAGAATGTGGCTCAGGCCGAAAGCTGGCGGGGGGGGGGGTGACGGAAGGAATGAGCTTGAGAATGTGATCCAGATGGTAAAGGGGATCACATACATTCAATCCTACCCTCTTTACCTACACCATGTTCTCCCTCTCCTTCCTCTACATCTGATTGGTTTCTCAGAATGCTCGCTACTTGTGTGGCAAGTGATACCATTGGACTGGATGAAATCCAGGACTCATGATACTGTTAAACATAAGAAACAGGAGCAGGAGTAGGCCATTTGGCCCCTCGAGCCTGCTCTACCATTTAATAAGATCATGGCTAATCTGATCTTGGGCTCGGCTCCACTTCCCTGTCCGCTCCCATAATCCTTCGCTCACTTATTATCTAAAAATCTGTCTATCTCCTTATATTCAATGACCTAGCTTCCACAGCTCTCTTTCTTCATAACTCAACACCCTCATCTCAGGAATCAACCTGGTGAACCTTCTCTGAACTGCCTCCAATGCAAGTATATCCCTCCTTAAATAAGGAGACCAAAACTGTACGCAGTACTCTCGTGTGGCCTCACCAAGACCCTGACAGTTGTAGCAGGACTTCCCTGCTTTTATACTCCATCCCCTTTGCAATAAAGGCCAACATTCCATTTGCTTCCTGATTGCTTGGCTGTACCTGCATACTAACTTTTTGTGTTTCATGCACAAGGACTCCAGGTCCCTCTGTGCTACAGCATTTTGTAATTTCGCTCTATTTAAATAATAATTTGCTTTTTTATTTTTCCTGCCAAAGTGGATAACCTCACACATTCCCACATTATCCTCTATCTGATAAATATTTGCCCACTCACTTAGCCTGTCTACATCCCTTTGCAGATTGTTTGTGTCCTCCTCACAACTTGCTTTCCCACCCAACTTTGTATCATCAGCTAATGTGGCTACGTTACACTCGATCCCTTCATCCAAATCATTAATATAGATTGTAAATAGTTGAGGCCCCAGCACCAATCCCTATGGCACCCCACTAGTTACAGTTTGCCAACCGGAAAATGACCCATTTATCCCCACTCTGATTTCTGTTAGTTAGCCAATCCAATATCAATGCTAATATATTACCCCCAACCCCGTGAGTTTTTATCTTGTGCAGTAGCCTTTTATGTGGCACGTTATTGAACGCCATCTGGGAATCCAAATACACCACATCCACTGGTTCCCCCTTATCCACCCTGCTCGTTACATCCTCAAAGAATTCCAGCAAATTTGTCAAAAATGATTTCCCTTTCATAAAACCATGCTGACTCTGCTTGACTGAATTATGCTTTTCCAAATGTCCTGCTATAGCTTCTTTAATAATGGACTCCAGCATTTTCCCAACGACAGATGTTAGGCTAATTGGTCTATTGTTTCCTGTTTTCGGTCGCCTCCTTTTTTAAATTGGGGCGTTACATTTGCGGTTTTCAAATCTGCTGGGACCTCTCCAAATCCAGGGAATTTTGGTCGATTACCACCAATGCATCCACTATGTCTACAGCTACTTCTTTTAAGACCCTCGGATACAGACATTAGGTCCAGGGACTTGTGCACCTTTAACCTCATTATTTTACTGAGTACTTTTTCTTTAGTGATCGTGATTGTTTTAAGTTCCTCCCTCCATATAGCCCCTGTATTATCCATTATTGGGATGTTTTTCTGTCTTCTACCGTGAAGACCGACACAAAATATTTGTTCAAAGTCGCTGCTATTTTCCTGTTACCTATTATTAATTCCCCGGTCTCATCCTCTAAGTGACCAACATTTACTTTAGCTACTCTCTTCCTTTTTATATACCTGTAGAAACTCTTACTTTCTGTTTTTATATTTCTTGCTAGTTTACTCTCATAATCTATCTTCCCTCTTTTTATTACTTTTAAAGTCATCCTTTGCTGTTTACTTCAAAATCCCCAGTCCTCTGGCCTCCCACTAATCTTGGCAACTTTGTACACTGTTGTTTTCAATTTGATACCATCCTTTACTTTCTTAATAAACCACGGATGGTTCTCTCTTCTGGTAAAATCTTTCCTTCTCACCGGAATATATTTTGTTGAGAGTTATGAAATATCTCCTCATTATCCGTCACTGCTTATAAATGTCTTACATTTTAATCTATTTTCCGAGTCCACTTTAGCCAACTCTGCTTTCATACCTTTGTAATCATCTTTATTTAGGATCAGGACACTGGTTTGAGATCTGACTTTCTCACCCTCCAACTGAATTTGAAATTCAACCATACTATGATTTCTCTTTCCTAGAGGATCCTTTACCATGAGATCATTTATTAATCCTGTCTCATTATACAGTACCAGATCTGAGATAGCCTGCTCCCTGGTTGGTTCTGCAAGGTATTGTTCAAGGAAACCATTCTGGATGAACTCTTCCTCAATTTGATTTGTCCAATCAATATGATGATTAAAATTACCCATTGTCATGTATCTTACATTATTATATATAACTGTATCCTAACATGCTATACATGACTGTAATAAGATATGACCTGTAACCACCAGCATACCTTACCACCAGGGGTGCACTTGCAAGAGACAGATATATAAGGACAGGTCTCAGGCAAGTGCAGCATTCCAGAGCTGTGAAATAAAGGTGCAGGTCCAGAGTGACCTTGACTTCACTACATGCCCCGTGTGAATCTGTATTGAGGGGACAGGACTTTACACCCATGATTATTGCCATTCCTTTCTTACAAGCCTCCATTATTTCTTGAGTTATATTCCATCCAACAATGTAGCTATTGTTAGGGGGTCTACAGACTAACCTCACCAGTGACTTCTTCCCCTTATTATTTCTTATCTCCACCCAAACTGATTCTACATCTTGATCTTCTGAGCCAATATAATTTCTCATTACTACACTGATCTCATCCTTTATTAATGGAGCTACCCCACCTCCTATTCCTTTCAGTCTATCCTTCCGAATTGTCAAATACCCCTGAATATACAGTTCCCACCCTTGCAACCTCATCCCTGTAATGCGTATCAAATCATACCCACTTGCATTTATTTGCACCGTTATCTCATCTATCTTCTTACCAATGCCGCATGCATTCAGCTAAAAAGCTTTTCATTTTGTCTTTTTGGCTATGAGGAAAGATTGGAGATGCTGGGTCTGTTTTCTTTGGACAGGGTGCTAAGGGAAGACCTGATTGAGGTGTATAAAATTATGAGGGGCCTGGATAGAGTGGATAGAAAGGACCTGTTTCCCTTGGCAGAGGGTCAAACAACTAAGTGACATAGATTTAAAATAATTGGGGGGAGGTTTTGGGAAGATATGAGTGGAAATTTCTTCACCCAGAGGATAATGGTGGTCTGGAACTCACTGCCTGAAAGGGTGCTAGAGGCAGGAACCCTCACCACATTTAAAAGATACTTGGATGTGCACTTAAAGTGCTGTAACCTACAGGGCTACGAACCAAGAGATGGAAAGTGGGATCAGGCTGGAGAGTTCTTGGTTGGCCGGCGCAGACTCGATGGGCCAAAATGGCCTCCTTCCGTGCTGTATATATCTGTGTTACTATGATTCTATGATTTTACCATTTTGTCCTGCTTTGACCATACTTTCTGATACACTCTGATTTTTATACATTCTGTCCCTTCCTGTCAGACTTTGGTTATCATTTCCCCCACCGCTGACCTGCCCTATTGCCTTCATAGATCAAGGTATTATTTAAATGGAGAAAGATTGCAAAGTGCCGCAGTACAGCGGGACCTGGGGGGTAATTGTACATGAAACACAAAAGGATAGTATGCAGGTACAGCAAGTGACCAGGAAGGCCAACAGTATCTTGGCCTTTATTACGAAGGGGATGGAGTATAAAAACAGGGAAATCTTGCTACAGCTGTATTAGGTATTGGTAATGTCATGTATGTAACCATCATGCAGCGGTAATCTTCATGTAACTGTAATCTTCATGCAACTCCTGTACACTGTACTTATACCCGAGAAATGCACACCCTGACCACAGGGGGTGAACTTGTGGGAGACACTCCTCACCTGGGTTTCCAGGTATAAAAGGGGAGGTCCCACCCAGGGCCAGCACTCCTTGGACCTGGGAATAAAGGTTAAGGTCACGCAGTGATCGTGTCTGCAGTACATGCCTCATGTGAATTTGTAGTAAGGTGCAGGGACACCACATTTGGCGACGAGAAACGGGAATCACTGAACCACGAGGCTGGCCATCGGTAGCACAGAGGAACGTTACTGTGTGGGTGAGGACTGGGATGACTTAATGGAGAGCCTCCAGCAGAGCTTTGTCACGAAGGACTGGCTGGAAGCGACAGCGGCTGACAAGCGGAGGGCGCATCTACTGACCAGCTGCGGACCACAGACGTATGCACTGATGAATGACTTGCTCGCACCCCAAAAGCTAGCGGACATGTCTTTTGAAGAGCTCAGCCAGCTGATCAGTGAGCATCTTAAGCCGGCGACTAGCATACACATGGCCCGGCACCGGTTCTACACACACCGGCGTCGGGAGGGACAAAACATCTCGTACTTCGTTGCGGACCTGCGGCGTTTGGCCAGTCTCTAAGTTCACAAACGCCTGCAGAGGGGAGATGTTAAGGGATTTCTTCATTGAGGGCATTAATCATGCCAGGATTTTCAGGAAGCTCACAGTGACCAAAGACTTAACTTTAGAAGGGGCGGCGTTGATAGCTCAGACCTTCATGGCAGGGGAAGAGGAGACCAAGCTAATTTATGTGCGCAGCCCTGGTTCCAACGTGATGATGGACCAGGGAGTTAACATGGTGAATGCGGCTCTGGACCCCGCAGGCAGGCAAGGGCATTTAGAAACTGCCCAGGCAGCAACAGACTCTTGGGTGGGCCCGCAACGGGGACAATGGAAAGGGAATCGGCAATTCACGCCATCACAAGGAAGAACGCTTCCCGCGATGGGACCATTAACACCCACATTCAGAGTGCTTAGAAACAACCAAATGGGCAATCAGAGAGGAATGCCTGGAACAGTCCTTTTGTTAACAATCTCAGCTCATGCTGGAGGTGCGGGGGTAGACATACTGCGAAAAGATGCAGGTTCCAGCAATATACCTGTAGGATTTGCAACATCAGTGGACACTTGGCCAGGATGTGCAAAAAGACTGTAGCGAGGCTAATCTGTGAGACAGAGGAACCAGACGAGGGGTCTGCAATGCAGGATAAGGCCTGGGGTAAAGCCATGGATGCTGAAGTTTAGCGGGTTCACGTGGCTGACGTCCAAAGCTCATACACTAAAACGCCACCAATGATCATGAAAATTTTATTGAATGGCATCTCGGTGCACATGGAGCTGGATACAGGAGCTAGCCAGTCACTTATGAGCGCCCAACAATTTGAGAGACTATGGCCACACAGAGCGAGCAGGCCCAATCTGGCACGCATTGACATGCAGCTACATAGAAACATAGAAACATAGAAAATAGGTGCAGGAGTAGGCCATTCAGCCCTTCTAGCCTGAACCGCCATTCAATAAGTTCATGGCTGAACATGAAACTTCAGTACCCCCTTCCTGCTTTCTCGCCATACCCCTTGATCCCCCGAGTAGTAAGGACTTCATCTAACTCCCTTTTGAATATATTTAGTGAATTGGCCTCAACTACTTTCTGTGGTAGAGAATTCCACAGGTTCACCACTCTCTGGATGAAGAAGTTTCTCCTCATCTCGGTCCTAAATGGCTTACCCCTTATCCGTAGACTGTGACCCCTGGTTCTGGACTTCCCCAACATTGGGAACATTCTTCCTGCATCTAACCTGTCTAAACCCGTCAGAATTTTAAACGTTTCTATGAGGTCCCCTCTCATTCTTATGAACTCCAGTGAATACAAGCCCAGTTGATCCAGTCTTTCTTGATAGGCCAGTCCCACCATCCCAGGAATCAGTCTGGTAAATCTTCGCTGCACTCCCTCAATAGCAAGAATGTCCTTCCTCAAGTTAGGAGACCAAAACTGTACACAATACTCCAGGTGTGGCCTCACCAAGGCCCTATACAACTGTAGCAACACCTCCCTGCCCCTGTACTCAAATCCCCTCGCTATTAAGGCCAACATGCCATTTGCTTTCTTAACCGCCTGCTGCACCTGCATGCCAACCTTCAATGACTGATGTACCATGACACCCAGATCTCGTTGCACCTCCCCTTTTCCTAATCTGTCACCATTCAGATAATAGTCTGTCTCTCTGTTTTTACCACCAAAGTGGATAACCTCACATTTATCCACATTATACTTCATCTGCCATGCATTTGCCCACTCACCTAACCTATCCAAGTCACTCTGCAGCCTCATAGCATCCTCCTCGCAGCTCACACTGCCACCCAACTTAGTGTCATCCGCAAATTTGGAGATACTACATTTAATCCCCTCATCTAAATCATTAATATACAATGTAAACAGCTGGGGCCCCAGCACAGAACCTTGCGGTACCCCACTAGTCACTGCCTGCCATTCTGAAAAGTACCCATTTACTCCTACTCTTTGCTTCCTGTCTGACAACCAGTTCTCAATCCACATCAGCACACTACCCCCAATCCCATGTGCTTTAACTTTGCACATTAATCTCTTGTGTGGGACCTTGTCGAAAGCCTTCTGAAAGTCCAAATATACCACATCAACTGGTTCTCCTTTGTCCACTTTACTGGAAACATCCTCAAAAAATTCCAGAAGATTTGTCAAGCATGATTTCCCTTTCACAAATCCATGCTGACTTGGACCTATCATGTCACCATTTTCCAAATGCGCTGCTATGCCATCCTTAATAATTGATTCCATCATTTTACCCACTACTGAGGTCAGGCTGACCGGTCTATAATTCCCTGTTTTCTCTCTCCCTCCTTTTTTAAAAAGTGGGGTTACATTGGCTACCCTCCACTCCATAGGAACTGATCCAGAGTCAATGGAATGTTGGAAAATGACTGTCAATGCATCCGCTATTTCCAAGGCCACCTCCTTAATTACTCTGGGATGCAGTCCATGAGGCCCTGGGGATTTATCGGCCTTCAATCCCATCAATTTCCCCAACACAATTTCCCGACTAATAAAGATTTCCCTCAGTTCCTCCTCCTTACTAGACCCTCTGACCCCTTTTATATTCGGAAGGTTGTTTGTGTCCTCCTTCGTGAATACCGAACCAAAGTACTTGTTCAATTGGTCCGCCATTTCTTTGTTCCCCGTTGTGACTTCCCCTGATTCTGACTGCAGGGGACCTACGTTTGTCTTTACTAATCTTTTTCTCTTTATATACCGATAGAAACTTTTGAAATCCGTCTTAATGTTCCCTGCAAGCTTCTTCTCGTACTCCATTTTCCCTGCCATAATCAAACCCTTTGTCCTCCTCTGCTGAGTTCTAAATTTCTCCCAGTCCCCGGGTTCGCTGCTATTTCTGGCCAATTTGTATGCCACTTCCTTGGCTTTAATACTATCCCTGATTTCTCTAGATAGCCACGGTTGAGCCACCTTCCCTTTTTTATTTTTACGCCAGACAGGAATGTACAATTGTTGTAGTTCATCCATGCGGTCTCTAAATGTCTGCCATTGCCCATCCACGGACGTACACCAAAGAGATCATCCCAGTGCTAGGCAGTGCAAACTTGATGGTAACACATAATGGATCACAGAACCGGCTGCCACTCTGCATCATCCCGGGAAATGGCACCGTGCTCTTGGGGAGGAATTGGCTAGCCGAGATGAATTGGAAATGGGGGGATGTGCACGCCATTTCATCTGCGGAGCAAAGTTCATGCTCACAGGTCCTACAAAAATTTGGGTCACTGTTTCAACCCGGTGTCGGAACGTTCAAGAGCACTAAAGTAGTGATACGCATCACTCCGGACGCCAGACCAGTGCACCACAAAGCCAGAGCGGTGCCGTATGTGATGCGTTGAGAAAATTGAAAGTGAATTGGACAGGCTGCTCAGAGAGGGCATAATTTCGGCCATTGAATTCAGCAACTGGGCAAGTCCCTTCATTCCTGTTCTTAAAGCAGATGGCTCGGTTCGGATTTGTGGCGACTACAAAGCCACCATCAACCGAGTGTCGCTGCAAAACCAATACCCGCTCCCGAGAGCAGAGGACCTTTTTGCCATGCTGGCAGGTGGAAAGCTGTTCACAAAGCTGGACCTCACTTCGGCCTACATGACCCAGGAACTGGCTGAAGAATCCAAGCTTCTGACCACCATCACGACGCAGAAGGAATTATTTACCTACAACAGGTGTCCGTTTGGCATTCGTTCGGCAGCAGCTATCTTTCAGAGAAACATGGAAAGCTTGCTCAAATCCATTCCGGGAACAATCGTATTCCAAGACGACATCCTTATAACGGGTCAAGACACCGAGGAACACCTCCACAACCTGGAGGAGGTGCTACGCCGACTGGACCGGGTAGGCTTGCAACTGAAAAAGGCCAAGTGTGTGTTTTTGGCCCCAGAGGTCGAGTTTTTGGGCAGGAGGATTGCCGCAGATGGGATCCGGCCCACTGAATCAAAAACCCAGGCCCGGCAACACGTCAGAGTTGCGATCATTCCTGGGACTTTTGAACTATTTTGGGAACTTGCTGCCGAACTTAAACACACTGTTGGAGCCATTACACATGCTCCTGCGTAAAGGTTGTGAATGGCTTTGGGGGGGACTGTCACAAATGGGCTTTCAATAAGGCGAGGAACTTGCTATATTCGAACAAACTGTTGACTTTGTATGAGCCCTGTAAAAAAACTGGTTTTAAAGTGCGATGCGTCATCCTACGGGGTTGGTTGTGTGTTGCAGCAGGGTAACGATGTCGGCCGACTCCAACTGGTGGCTTATGCCTCCAGGTCGCTCTCCCAGGCAGAGCGTGGATATGGCTTGGTTGAATAGGAAGCACTCGCTTGTGTTTACGGTGTGAAAAAGATGCACCAGTAACTTTTCGGTAGACGGTTCGAGCTAGAAACGGACCACAAGCCGTTAACATCCCTGTTGTCCGTCAGCTCGCATACAGCAATGGGCTCTCACGCTGGCTGCGTATGACTACACCATACGGCACCGGCCAGGCACCGAAAATTGCGCTGATGCGCTCAGCAGGCTCCCACTGGCCACCACTGAGGGGGCGTCGGATCAAAACGCGGAGATGGTCATGGCCATTGAGGCTTTTGACACTGCAGGCTCCCCTATCACAGCCCGCCAGATCAAACTCTGGACCAACAGGGACCCCCTCCTATCCATGATAAAGAAATGTGCTCTGACTGGGGATTGGGTGCCCGCACACGGGGCGTGCCCCGAGGAGGTCAGACCGTTTTACAGACGGATGGATGAGCTCTCTATCCAAGCCGATTGCCTGCTATGGGACAGCTGGGTAGTCATGCCCCAGAAAGGAAAGGAAGCGTTCGCCAGGGAACTCCACAGCGAACATCGTGTTAATGAAGGCCATTGATCGGTCACATGTATGGTGGCCGGGGATTGACTCAGACCTGGAACACTGGGTTCGCAGGTGCACGACGTGTGCCCAGCTGGGCAATGCCCCCAGGGAGGCCCCACTCAGCCCGTGGCCCTGGCCCACCAGGCCATGGTCACGTATTCACGTCGACTATGCGGGCCCGTTCATGGGAAAAATGTTCCTGATCGTTGTCGATGCATACTCGAAGTGGATCGAGTGCATCATATTGAACTCGTGCATGACATCCATCACCGTGGAGAGTCTGCGTACTGTTTTCGCGACCCACGGCTTGCCGGACATCCTGGTCATCGACAATGGCCCGTGTTTCACCAGCCATGAATTCCAGGATTTTATGTAGGGCAATGGGATCAAACATGTCCGGACAGCGCCGTTCAAGCCGGCTTCCAATGGGCAGGCAGAACGTGCGGTCCAAGTCATAAAACAGGGCATGCTACGCATCCAAGGACCCTCTCTTCAGTACCGCCTATCGCGCCTCCTGCTGGCCTACAGGTCCCGCCCGCACTCACGGGAGTCCCGCCAGCAGAACTCCTCATGAAACGCACGCTTAAAACGCGGCTGTCCCTCATTCACCCAGACGTGGCAGACATTGTTGAGGGCAAGCGCCAATCCCAAACCGAGCTCCATGATCGAGGCTCAAGGGGGAGCTGTACAGAAATGGATGACCCGGTATTTGTTCTTAACCATGCTTTGGGACTCAAGTGGCTTGAGGGCACAGTAATCGGCAAAGAAGGGAATAGGGTCATAGTGGTCAGACTAAACAATGGGCAGATATGCCGCAAACACTTGGACCAAGTAAAGAATAGGTTCAGCATAGACACGGAGGAACCTGAGGAAGAGCATGAGATGTCACCCACACCACTGCCAGTGGACGAGCAACAAGGACAGTCCACAGCATGCACACTCCCTGCGGCCAGCCCGGACAGGCCGGAATCACCTCAGGTGACAGAGACGCATGCCAAGGCTCAGCCACCAGAGCTCCAACTGCGGCGCTCCACGAGAGAGAGTCGACCACCCGATAGGCTTAACCTTTGACACAATAAGACGTAAGGGGGAGGTGATGTCATGTATGTAACCATCATGCAACGGTAATCTTCATGTAACTGTAAATTTCATGCAACTCCTGTACACTGTACTTATACCCTAGAAATGCACACCCTGACCACAGGGGGTGAACTTGTGGGAGACACTCCTCACCTGAATTTCCAGGTATAAAAGGGGAGGTCCCACCCAGGGTCAGCACTCCTTGGTCCTGGGAATAAAGGCAAGGTCATGCAGTGACTGTATCTGCAGTACATGTCTCGTGTGAATTTGTAGTAAGGTGCAGAGACACCACAGGTGAGGCCACACCTGGAATACTATGTGCAGTTTTAGTTTCCACATTTACTTGCTTTGGAGGCAGTTCAGAGAAGGTTCACTAGGTTGATTCTGGGGATGAGGGATTTGCTTTATGAGGAAAGGTTGAGTAGGTTGGGCCTCTACTCATTGGAATTTAGAAGAATGAGAGGTGATGTTATCAAAATGTATAAGATTATGAGGGAGCTTGACAAGGTGGATGCAGAGAGGATGTTTCTACTGATGGGGGAGACTAGAACTAGGGGACATGAACTTAGAATAAGGGGCTGCCCTTTTAAAACAGAGATGAGGAAAAATTTATTGTGTGGAATTCGCTGCCTCAGAGAGCTGTGGAAGCTGGGACATTGAATAAATTTAAGACAGAAATAGACAGTTTCTTAAACGATAAGGGGATAAGGGGTTATCGGGAGCGGGCGGGGAAGTAGACCTGAGTCCATGATCAGATCAGCCATGAACGTATTAAATGGCGGAGCAGGCTCAAGGGGTCGTATGGCCTTCTCCTTTTCCTATTTCTTATGTTCTTATGTTCACCTTGCTCTTTGTCTTTTATAAATTTCTGCTCACCTGAGCCCTCCCCTCTCTACAGCCCTAGTTAGTCAATTTGCCAGGACACTAGCCCCAGCATGGTTCAAGTGAAACCTGTCCCAACGAACAGTTCCCTCTTACCCCTGTACTGGTACCAGTGCCCCATGAATTGAAACTCATTTCTTCCACACCAGTCTTTGAGCCATGCTGGGTTACTATTCACTTCATAGCCAATAAACCTGTTAACAATCTGTGACCCACACACAATGCCCCATCTATGGATGGTGGGGGATGGTAAGGAACTAGTTGGGGGGAGAAGTTCAGGAACCAGAAGGGGGAAGAAAATTGGGAAGGTGGAGAAAGTTAGGAATTGGGGGGAAACGGGGTGTAGGGGAAGAAGGTAAAGAGCCCAGAGGGGTAAAGGTGGTCAGGAACTTGGGCATTGGGTGGTCAGATACTTGGGCGGGGGCAGTTCAGATACTTGGGCAGGGTGAGAGAAGGTCAGGATCTCGGGGGTGGGAAGGGGGGAGGGTGAAAGGCAGGAAATTGAGTGGGGAGAGGATGACAGAAACGTGGAGGGGAAGGTCAGGAACTTGGGTGGTGGGGGAGGTAAAGAACTTGTTGATTGGCAAAAAATCAGAAACTCGGGGTGAACTGAATGTTAGAAACATGTTTGGGGGGTAGGAGTACGTGTTAAACCACAAGGGTGAGCCCAATCTCTTCTATGTGAGCTCTGTTCCGACTGGCGCCTGGCAGTCAGAATGGCTCAAATTACAATTTGCAAATAGTTGATTAATTAGGCAGGCAGGATCTAATTACACATTCCAGATAAACTACTGGGTGTGTCTTGTCCTTTACATTTGGAGATTGTTCATGCTGTTCCTGTGTTTTTGAAGTTACCAAATTATATATATTCACAAGTATTATTTTCTCATCCTTTTTGTACTTTCCAGCCTGGTAGATGTGAATTGGAAAGAAAGAATTTGATGCGTGCCCCTTGCAGTTATCACGCAGCAAGACCGGTCTCATACAAAGATATCATGAAGCTCTTGCCTAAATCATTTACCGGCAAATATTGGGATGAAGTTTCGAGGGCTCCATATCTTAACTACATGGTAAGATTATCAATCAAAACATAATGGAGATTGGTGCATTTAATGTTATTTGTACAATGTGAACATTACTGCCTTTCATGATTCAATATTCTCTGTGTACAGGATTTGGCAATCGAGACTCATATTTGGGGAAGGAAATGTGTTACCCTTACCCGATCTGACCTCTATGTAACCTCGGTCACACACCAATGTGGCTGATCATTAACTGCCCTCTGAAATACCTCGCAAGACACACAGTCGCTTTGGGCAACTCGAGATGGGCAGCAACACACACATTCCAACAATTATTTTTTAGAGAGTTGAAACTGAAACAAAATATTAGGTTTGAAAGTTTGTTCCATATTGTTGATCCCAATATTAATCTGAAGGCAGGTTGTGTGCTCCGGTGTGGAATTACATGGGGGAAACACGGAAATCAACTGAGCAGGCTGAATTTTGCAATTTGAACTGAATTGTAGCAATTAATTTTGACTTCAAGGTTTTGTGTCTCCGAGCTGCACAGTGGGCGTGATGCACACCCACATGACATAATCTCAGCTGTATTTAAAGGGACAGTGCCCATGTATAA
The DNA here is from genome assembly GCF_044704955.1 of Pristiophorus japonicus. Taxonomy (NCBI): domain Eukaryota; kingdom Metazoa; phylum Chordata; class Chondrichthyes; family Pristiophoridae; genus Pristiophorus; species Pristiophorus japonicus. The sequence continues at coordinate 7,750,567 of NC_091984.1, read as the reverse complement.
ATTGGAGATGTTCAGTATGGATGGTGGCAATAGAGCAAGGGCAGCACCCAGATTCAATGATGCCTCACTGGAATTACTGCTGGGTGCAGTCAGGAGGTGGAGGAGAGACATATTTTCCCCCAGCCATTGGAGAAAGAAACCTGCTGCTCTCATCAAGGAGGTGCAGTTGGAGTTAGTTAAGGAGGAGAGCAGCAGGAGCATTGTGCCCAGGTCATGGATGCAATATAGAAAGCAGTTTAATTATCTCACTGGGTCAAGAAAGTAAGTACTTTTGCTGATTCAACTGCATTCTGTGCTTTAAGCTAAACGCTTTTCACTCTGTCTTGCTTAGTATTCTTCATCACACTGCTCACGCCAACTCAACTTTGAATAGCACCCAACCCTCACTTCATCACTTCCCCACATATCCATACTCATCCCAATTGGGCAATATGATGCATGTGTCTCATAGTCACGCTCATCGAATGTACCGTCATCTGCACCTGTATCTCAGATGAGGAGAAATTTCTTCTCTCAGAGGGTTGTAAATCTATGGAAATGTCTGTCCCAGAGAGCTGTGGAGGCTGGGTCTTTGAATATATTTAAGGCGGAGGTAGACAGATTTTTGAGCGATAAGAGAGTAAAGGGTCATGCGGAGCGGGCAGGAAAGTGGAAATGATTCCATGATCAGATCAGCCATGATCTTATTGAATGGCGGAGCAGGCTCGAGGGGCCAAAGGGCCTAATCCTACTCCAATTTCTTATGTTCTTATGTCCTTCACTCACTCACAGGTCCATTTTTTCACCTGTTGGTGGAGCAGAGAGCGCAAAATGCAAGGGAGAGAAATAGGACTGGAGTTGGGGGCGCCATAAATAGTACAGCTCACAGATAGCAAGGAGTGTTATGTCTCGAATAAGGCAATGTAACTGAGTACTGTCGACATGAGTTAGTGTGACCTTAGTCTCTTTATTCTAACTCCAGAGTGCTGGTACAGCATGGGAGGCCTGCTTATATACAGTGCTCCCAAGAGATGCTGTGATCCTTTGGGACTCCAACCGATATTCCCTCTGGTGGCGGTAGAATGCTGGTTACATAGTGTTGTATCCATAACATCACTCCCTCCCAAAGTCAATAGTGCACTTGTTTATAGGGTGAGAAGATCTGGGGCTCTCCGCTCCCCAGTCGATCATCTCGGTACAAATGCAGGTGCAGGTGAGTTGGTTGGGCCTTCACTGGGCTGCTGCGCAACTGGCCTTGCTGGGCTGCTCGGGATGATGAGTTCAGCTTTGTGGTCCACCGTGATGTCGGTTGCCACTTGTGTGTGTGTCGGAGGGTCGACGTTGGTGGTGTCCTCTTCAGGTTGCTCGTGGCATCTGTGAATCGCAGTTTGGTTTGGTCCAAATGCTTTCTGCAAGTTAGTCCATTTGCGAGTTTGACCTGAAACACTCTACTCCCTTCTTTGGCTATGACAGTGCCAGCAAGCCATTTGGGATCATGTCCATAGTTGAGTACAAATACAGGATCATTGACTTCAATATCACGTGACAAATTTGCACGATCATGAAACATGCTTTGTTGATGCTGCCTGCCCTCGACATGATCCTGGAGATCAGGGTGGACTAGAGAGAGCCTTGTTTTGAGCGCCCTTTTCATGAGCAACTCGGCTGGGGGAGCCCCGGTGAGCAAGTGATGTCTGGTGCGGTAGCTGAGCAGAACTCGGGACAGGCGGGTCTGCAGGAATCCTTCCGACACACGTTTCAAACTTTGCTTGATGATTTGGACTGCCCGTTCTGCCTGGCCGTTGGATGTGGGCTTGAGCGGGGCAGATGTGACGTGCTTGATCCCATTGCGGGTCATGAATTCCTTGAATTAAGCGCTAGTGAAGCACGGCCCGTTGTCACTGACAAGGACATCAGGCAGGCCGTGCATGGCAAAGATGGCTCATAGGCTTTCGATGTTGGCAGTGGATGTGCTTACAGACATTATTACTCACTCAATCCATTTTGAATAAGCATCCACATCAACCAAGAACATTTTGCCTAGGAACGGGCCAGCGAAGTCAACATGGATCCTAGATACGTTTGGAGGGCCATGACCACAAACTTAGCGGTGCCTCCCTGGGTGCATTGCTCAGTTGAGAGCAAGTGTTGCATTGGTGCACACAAGACTCCAAATCTGAGTTGATGCCGGGCAACCACCCATGGGATCTGATTATAGATTTCATCATTACTATGTCTGGGTGGGTACTGTGTAGGTTGCATATGAATGTTTCCCTGCCTTTCTTGGGCAAAACCACATGATTACCCCATAAAAGACAGTACGCCTGTATGGGCATTTCGTCTTTACGCCGCTGGAACGGCTTGATCTCTTCCTGCATCTCCACTGGTATGTTGGAACAGTTCCCATGGAGACCACAGTGTTTTACAAGGGACAGTAAAGGATCCTGGCTGGTCCAGGTCCTGATCTGGTGGGCCGTAATGGGTGACTTTTCATTTTCAAATGCATCCATCACTAAGAGCAAGGCTGCAGGCTGTGCCATTTCCACCCCGGTGGTGGGAAATGGTAGACGACTGAGGGCATCAGCGCAGTTCTCTGTGCCTGGCCTGTGGCAAATTACATAGTTATATGCAGACAACGTGAGGTGTGAGCGCCCATCTTTGGATGCGAGCAGAGGCATTGTTATTGATACCTTTGCTCTCTGAGAATAGCGATATGAGCGGCTTGTGGTCAGTTTCTAACTCGAACTTAAGCCCAAACAGATACTGGTGCATTTTTCTTACCCTGTATACACATGCCAGAGCTTCTTTTTCAATCATGCTGTAGGCCCTTTCGGCCTTGGACAAGCTTCTGGACGCATAAGCGACCGGTTGCAATTTCCAGATTCGTTAGCTTGTTGTAACATACACCCGACCCCATACGAAGACGCATCGCAAGCTAGCACTAAACGTTTACATGGATCATACAAAACAAGCAGTTTGTTGGAACATAACAGATTTCTGGCTTTCTCAAAAGCCGTCTCTTGTGATTTCCCCCATATCCAGTCATCTCGCTTGTGTAGCAACGCATGTAGAGGTTCCAGCAAGGTGCTTAACCCGGATAGAAAATTACCAAAATAATTGAGGAGTCCCAGGAGCGACCGCAGCTCCATCACATTCTGTGGTCCCGGCGCGTTTGATGGCCTCCGTCATAGCGTCGGTGGGTCTGATGCCATCTGCCGCGATTCATCTCCCTAAGAACTCAACCTCTGGTGCCAGGAAAACAGACTTTGAGCGTTTCAACCTGAGTTCCACGTGATCTAGCCGAATTAGAACCTCCTCCAGGTTCTTCAAGTGTTCGATGGTGTCCTGACCTGTGATCAATATGTCGTCCTGGAAAACCACGGTGCATGGAACCGACTTTAGCAGACTCTCCATGTTCCTTTGAAAAATCGCCATGGCCGCTCGAATCCCAAACGGGCATCTATTGTAGATGAACAGACCTTAATATGTGTTGACGCAGGTGAGACCTTTCGAAGATTCTGCTAGCTCCTGCGTCATGCAGGCCGAGGTCAGATCCAACCTGGTGAACGTCTTTCCTCCTGTCAGTGTCACAAATAGGTCGTCTGCCTTGGGTAGCGGGTACTGGTCCTGCAGTGAAAACGATTAATTGTTACTTTATAGTCCCCACAAATTCTGACCGTGCCATTGCCCTTGAGAACCGGAACAATCGGACTGGCCCACTGGTTGAACTCCACCGGCACGATGATGCCCTCTTGTAGCAGCCTGTCTAACTCGCTCTCCACTTTCTCTCACATCATATAGGGCACCACCCGTGCCTTGTGGTGGATGGGGCGTGTACCGGGAACCAAGTGGATCTGCAACTTCGATCCCGAGAAACTTCCGATGCCTGGTTCAAGCAACGATGGAAACTTGCTCAGAACCTGGGCACATGAGGCATTGTCGAGTGATGAAAGCGCTCGGATGTCATCCCAGTTCCAGCGGATTTTTCCCAGTCAGCTTCTGCCGAACAGTGTGGTGCCATCTCCTGGTACAATCCATAGTGGGAGTTCGTGCACTGCTCAATCATAGGAGACGTTTACTGCTGCACTGCCAATTATAGGGATCAGCTCTTTAGTGTAAGTTCTCAGCTTGGTGTGAATAGAGCTCAGCTTGGGCCCATTTGCCTTGTTGCACCACAGCCTGTCGAAGGCCTTTTTGCTCATGATGGACTGACTCGCACCCGTGTCCAGTTCCACGAATACTGGAATTCCATTCAGTTTGAATTTTAACATGATCGGTGGGCAGTTCATGGTGAAGATATGTACCCCGTATGTTGTGTATCTGTAAAGCATGCACTCCCATGTTCCGACACCAGGGAGCTCATACCCTGAAGTCCCAAGGGATCCCAGCATCCCTTGGGAGCACTGTATATAAGCCGGCCCTTAATGCCTATACCTCACTCTGGTGTGTCTTATTAAAGACTGAGGTCACTGGTACTTTAACCTCCCTGTGTGCAGCCTCATCTGTGTGAGGAACACAATAACTGGCGACGAGTATACAAATCCAACACAAAGATGCAGCAAACTGTGGGCGTCCTGGAGAAGTTCTCGGAGGGTGAGGACTGGGAAGACTATGTCGAACGGCTAGAACAGTACTTTGTAGCCAATGAGCTGGATGGAGAAGGAAGTGCTGCAAAAAGGAGAGTGGTCCTCCTCACGGTCTGCGGGGCACCGACCTACAGCCTCATGAAGAATCTTCTGGCACCAGTGAAACCCACAGATAAGTCATATGAGGAGCTGTGTACACTGGTTCGAGAGCATCTTAACCCGAGGGAGAGTGTGTTGATGGTGAGGTATCGGTTCTACATGTGTTGGCGATCTGAAGGTCAGGAAGTGGCGAGCTACGTCGCTGAGCTAAGGCGACTTGCAGGACAATGTGAGTTGATGGCTACCTGGAGCAGATGCTCAGAGACTTTTTTGTACTGGGCATTGGCCACGAGACCACCCTACGAAGACTTTTGACTGTAGAGACACCGACCCTCAGTAAGGCCATTGCGATAGCACAGGCGTTTATGTCCACCAGTGACAACACCAAACAAATCTCTCAGCACACAAGTGCGAGCAATGTTCATAAATTAACTGGAACTGTATTTGCGAGCAGAAATGTACAGGGCAGAAACCACGAGTGTGCAACTGCCAGCAGGCCTCAGACGACCCAGATGACTGAGAGTCCGCAACAAAGGATGAATGCAAGGCAATTCACACCTTGTTGGCGTTGTGGAGGCTTCCATTCAGCCTATTCACAATGGGGCACATCCAACGAGTTTGCAAACCAGCTGCAAGCTCTGCAAAACCTGCGAATCACCACGTGGCAGAGGAAGATCGGTCCATGGTGGATCAAAGCAATTTAGAGCCTCAGAGAGAGGAGGCAGATGCTGAAGTACATGGGGTGCACACATTTTCGACGAAATGTCCACCTATAATGCTAAACTCAAAATTGAATGGCTAACCCGTAGCCATGGAACTGGACACTGGCGCTAGCCAATCCATCATGAGTAAAAAGATGTTTGAGAGACTGTGGTGCAACAAGGCATTCAGACCAGCCTGAGCCCCATCCACACGAAACTGAGAACATACACCAAAGAGCTTATCACTGTCCTGGGCAGCGCCATGGTCAAGGTCATCTACGAGGGCACGGTGCACGAACTGCCACTCTGGATTGTCCCGGGCGATGGCCCCACAATGCTTGGAAGGAACTGGCTGGGCAAAATCCGCTGGAACTGGGATGACATCTGAGCGCTATCACATGTCGATGAGGCCTCATGTACCCAGGTTCTTAACAAATTTCCTTCCCTTTTTGAGCCAGGCATTGGAAACTTTTCCGGGGAAAAGGTGCGGATCCACTTGGTCCCAGAGGCACGACCCATTCACCACAAGGCGCGAGCGGTACCTCACATGATGAGGGAGAGAGTGGAAATTGAGCTGGACAGGCTGCAACGCGAGGGCATCATCTCCCCAGTGGAATTCAGCGAGTGGGCCAGCCCAATTGTTCCAGTACTCAAAAGTGATGGCACGGTCAGGATTTGCGGCGATTATAAAGTAACTATTAATTGTTTCTCGCTACAGGACCAGTACCCGCTGCCTAAGGCAGACGACCTATTTGCGACGCTGGCAGGAGGCAAGACATTCACCAAGCTCGACCTGACTTCGACCTGATGCAGGAGCTGGAAGAGTCTTCAAAGGGCCTCACCTGCATCAACACGCACAAGGGACTGTTCATCGACAACAGATGCCCGTTTGCAATTCGGTCGGCTGCAGCGATCTTCCAAAGGAACATGGAGAGCCTACTCAAGTCGAAACCACACAGTGGTCTTTCAGGACGACATATTGGTCACGGATCGGGACACCGTCGAGCACCTACAAAACCTGGAGGAGGTCCTCCAGCGACTGGATCACGTAGGGCTGCGGCTGAAGAGGTCGAAATGCGTCTTCATGGCAACAGAAGTGGAGTTTTTGAGGAGAAAGATCGCGGCGGATGGCATTCGGCCCACAGACGCCAAGACAGAGGCTATCAGGAACACGCTCAGCCCACAGAACGTCACGGAGCTGCGTTCATTCCTGGGACTCCTCACCTATTTTTGTAACTTCCTAGCGGGGTTAAGCACTTTCTTAGAGCCCCTACATGTGTTATTGCGTAAAGGTGAGAACTGGGTATGGGAAAAAAAACAAGTAATTGCTTTTGAGAAAGCCAGAAACATTTTATGGCCCAACAAACTGCTTGTATTGTATAACCCGTGTAAAAGACTTGTGCTAGCATGTGATGCGTCATCGTACGGAGTCGGGTGTGTTTTACAACAAGCTACCATTGTGGGGAAGTTGCAACCTGTCGCCTCTGCCTCCAGGAGCTTGTCTAAGGCCGAGAGGGCCGACAGCATGATTGAGAAAGAGGCATTAGCATGTGTGTTCGGGGTAAAGAAATGCATCAGTACCTGTTTGGCCTCAAATTTGAGCTGGAAACCAATCACAAGCCCCTCATATCTCTGTTCGCTGAAAACAAGGGGATAAATACCAATGCCTCAGCCTGCATACAAAGGTGGGCACTCGCGCTATCAGCGTATAACTATACCATCCACCACAGGCCAGACACCGAGAACTGTGCGGATGCTCTCAGTCGACTACCATTGCCCACCACGGGGGTGGAAATGGCACAGCCTGCAAACTTGTTGATGGTGGCGCAGCCCGCAGACTTGTTGATGGTCATGGAAGCATTTGAAAATGATAAATCACCTGTCACGGCCTGCCAGATTAGGACTTGGACCAGCCAAGATCCTCTGCTGTCCCTCGTAAAAAACTGAGTACTGCATGGGAGCTGGGCCAGCATCCCCGTTGAAATGCAAGAGCTAATCAAGCCGTTCGAGCGGTGAAAGGACGAGCTGTCCATCGACTGCCTGTTGTGGGGTAACCGCGTAATGCTACCAAAAAAGGGCAGGGAGATGTTCATCTCGGATCTCCACAACACACACCCGGGTATAATAATGATGAAAGCGATAGCCAGATCCCATGTGTGGTGGCCCGGTATCGACTCTGACTTACAGTCCTGTGTACGGCAATGCAGCGTGTGTGCTCAGTTGAGCAACGCACCCAGAGAGGCACCACTAAGTTTGTGGTCCTGGCCCTCTAGACCATGGTCGAGGGTCCATGTCGACTATGTTAAGTCCTGACTCTAATGTACTGACTTACACGAGACACATGCTGAAGTCAAGGTCACTCAAGACCTGCACCTTTAATTCCAGCTCTCCAGTGCTGCACTTGCCTGAGACCTCAGTGGGACAGGTATGGAGTGTCTCCTGCAAGTGCACCCCTGGTGGTAAGGTATGCTTATTGTTACAGGTCATATCCAGTTACAGTCATGTATAGCATGGTAAGATGCAGTTATATACAGTAATGTGAGATACATGACTTCACCCTCCCCCAAGGTCTTATTGCCTTTATAGATTCAGTCTCTCAGGTGGCCTGAGCTCTCGCGTGGAGCGTCTTAGTTGTGGTTCAGTTGTTTGCCTTGATGCCTGTTTTTCGTTCGGTGTGATTGCTGGTATCTCGCCTGGGCTGTCTGTTGAGACTGCCCTTTCCTTAGGTTGTTCCACCTGTCTGTCCACCAGGTGTGGTGTGAGTTCCACATTGTAGTCTGCCTCTGGTTCTTCAGTGTTATCAGTGAATCTACTTTTTACTTGGTCTACATGCCCCCGGCAGGTTTGGCCATTGTCCATTTCTACAACCAGTAGACCTGTTTCCCTCTTTGTCTGTTACTATCTCTGAAAGCCATTTGGGACCCCAGCCATAGTTTAGCACAAACACTTTGTCCCCTATCTCATTCCACCTCCGCCTCGAATTTCAGTCATGGTACTCAGTTAGCTTTTGACGCTTAGCCTCAACAATTTCATGCATGTCTGGGAGGATTAACGAGAGCCTGGTTTTTAAGGTTCGTTTCATCAATAGTTGCATGGGGGGAACCCCAGTCAATGTATGTGGACGAGATCTGTATGCCAGCAGCAGTCTCGACAGGCGGCTCTGCAGCGTGGGACCTTGGATTCTGAGCATGCCTTGTTTAATGATTTGCACTGCTCTCTCCGCCTGGTCATTGGACGTCGGCTTGAAAGGTGCCGTCTTAACGTGCTTTATACCGTGGTCAACTATAAAATCGTGAAATTCTGTGCTGGTGAAGCACGGACCATTATCACTGACCAATATGTCAGGAATGCCGTGCGTTGCAAACATGGTTCTAAGGCTCTCCACTATGGTGGAGGTGGTGCTCGAGTTTAAAATGGTGCACTCGATCCATTTTGAAAATGCATTAACGACTATGAGGAACATTTTGTCCATGAATGGGCCCGCATAATCTACATACACCCGCGACCACGGTTTAGTGGGCCAGGGCCAGGGGCTAAGGGGGGCCTCCCTGGGGGCATTACTGAGTTGGGCACAAATAGTGCACTGACGGACGCAGAGCTCCAAGTCCGCATCAATGCCAGGCCACCAGACTTGAGATCTGGCTATGGCCTTCATAAGGACGATCCCCGGGTGCTCGCAATGGAGCTCCCGGACAAACGCCTCCCTGCCTCGTAAGGGCATAACTACTCGGCTGCCCCACATCAGGCAGTCTGCCTGTAGTGAGAGTTCATGCATGTGCCTATGGAAGGGTTTGACCTCCTCGGGGCAGGCATCATGAGCCTCTGCCCAGTCACCGGTTAAAACACATCTTTTAACTAGAGATAATGTAGGGTCGCTGGTCGCCCAGGCTCTGATTTGGCGAGCCGTCATGGGCGAACCTGTGGATTCAAAGGCATTGATTGCCATGACCATCTCACAGTCCTATTCGTCGGACCCTTCTGTGGTCACCAGGGGTAGCTTGCTTAGCGCGTCGGCACAGTTGTCTGTGCCTGGTCTGTGCCTTATCGTGTAGTCGTAAGCCGCCAGCATGAGTGCCCACCACTGAATGTGCGCCGAGGCGTTGGCGTTGATTGCCTTGCACTCGGATAGTAGGGACGTGAGGGGTTTGTGGTCAGTTTCTAACGCAAAGTTGGCCCCGAAAAGGTATTGGTGCATCTTTTTTGGCACCGTACACGCACACGAGCGCCTCCTTCTCAACCATACCGTCCCCGCGCTCCGCCCGCGAAGGCATAAGCAACGGGCTGCAATTTACCCGCATCATTGACATGCTGTAAAACGCACCTGACCCCGTACGCTGACGCATCACACGTAAGGACTAACTTTTTACCTGGGTCAAAAAAGGCTAAAACACTCTTGGAACATAGAAGGTTGCGTGCCTTATCGAAGGCGCGTTCTTGGGCTTCCCCCCAAAACCAATCGCACCCCTTTCTGAGTAACACGTGGAGAGGCTCCAGCAGCGTGTTCAAGTTCTGTATAAAGTTCCCAAAGTAATTGAGTAGCCCGAGAAAGGCGTGCAGTTCCAAGACATTCCGGGGCCTGGGTGCCAGGCGAATCACTTCGGTTTTGGATTCGGGTGGGCGGATTCCATCAGCGGCAATCCTTCTACCCAAAAATTCAACCTCAGGCGCGAGAAACAGACATTTGGATTTCTTAACTCTTGGCCTACCCGATCCAATCGACTTAGCACTTCCTCAAGATTGCGGAGATGAGAGTCGGTGTCCCTGTCCGTGATGAGTATGTCATCTTGAAACACAATCGTCCCCGGGATGGACTTGAGCAGAATATAGCAGCTGCCGACCTGATGCCGAATGGGCATCGATTGTACACAAAAAGGCCTTGATGTGTGTTGATGGTGGTGAGTAGCTTAGACTCTTCGGTCAGTTCTTGCATCATATACGCAGATGTGAGGTCAAGTTTCGAGAAAAGTTTTCCTCCAGCCAACGTGGAGGAAAATAGGTCCTCCACTCTGGGCAGCGTGTATTGGTCCTGTAGGGAGACTCTGTTTATGCTAGACTTGTAATCCCCACAGATTCGTACGGATCCATCAGGCTTCATGACGGGGATGATGGGGCTTGCCCAGTCGCTGAATTCCACGGGAGAAATTATGCTTTCCCACAGAAGCCAGTCCAGTTCGTTTTCAATCTTTTATCTCATCACAAAAGGCACAGCTCTAGCCTTGTGATTGACTGGTCTGGCATTCTGTGTGATGTAGATTTTAACTTTAGCTCCTTTGAAGGTGCCCACACCTGGCTGAAAGAGATGTTCAAAATGGCTTCGAACTGTTGAGCAGGAGGTCCGTTCCTCTGACGACATGGCGTGAACATCATCCCATTTCCAATTAAGTTCTGCTAGCCAGCTTCTCCCCAACAGGGCTGGGAGATCCCCGGGGACAATCCACAGGGAAAGTCGGTTCACCGTCCCTTTGTGTGTGACTGAGAGCATGGCGCTGCCAAGGACTGGGATGATTTCTGTAGTATAGGTCCTTAGTTTGGTGTCGATCTTTGAGAGTTTTGGTCTGTTGCTTTTGTGCAGCCACAGCTGATCAAATTGTTGAACGTTCATGAGGGATTGACTGACTGGCCCCCATGTCTAGTTCCATGTTGACGGGTATCCCGTTGAGTAGAACCCTCATCATAATTGGAGGCGTCTTGGTGTAAGAACAGTGGACATTGATCGTGTTAACCTGCTGTACCTCAGCGCCCCGTGCACTGGTCCACTTTCCGACCCTTCCGATTCGTATACCAGCCGAGCTGCTGTTTTTCTGCACATGCGAGCCAGGTGCCCTGTGTAGTTGCAGTTTCTGCAAACAGCATGCTGAAATCGACACACCCTGGTTGAGTGCCGTCCCCCACATCTCCAACACAGACCGTTTCCATTGTTTCCGAAGGATGAGCTGCGTCTGGCTGATCTCCCTTGAGCTTCTCTCAATCTGATGTTGATTGCTCGCATTGTGGGTTGATGAGGTGTGATCGGCCGTTCATGTGGTCCTTGATTTTGATGGCTTCTGGCGCCACTGTCTGCTGTTGAAGGCCTGCTCTCCTGCCTTTGTCTGTGTGAGAGGGTAGCGATTTGTTTCACAATGCGAACCCCTTGTTCCGATGCCTCGTTAGTTGTCGTACCCAAAGTATAGATCAGCCTCATTGCTTCTTCGCCTGCCAAGAACATCTGTGCGACCAGTGCTGCTGCCTCTAGTGTCAAGTTCTTAGTCTCTATAAGCTTTTGGAATATGCCTGCGTGGCCTATTCCTTCAATAAAAAAGTGTCTCAGTACTTCTCTCCTTAGTTCATCGGGGAACTCACATGAACTAGCCAGCCTCCAAAGTTCCGCCACAAAGTCGGGTATGCTTTGGCCCACACAGCATCTGTAGTTGTAGAACCTGTGTCTGGCCATGTGTAGGCTGCTCGCTGGCTTCAGGTGGTCTCTCACCAGTGTGCTCAACTCCTCAAACGACTTGCTTGCTGGTTTCTCGGGTGCCTGCAGGTCTTTCATTGAAGCGTATGTTTTCGAGCCACAGCTGGTCAAGAGATGGGCTCTTCTCTTGTCTGCCTTATCGTCGCCCAGCCAGTCTTTGGTCACAAAGCTTTGCTGGAGCCTTTCTATAAAGTCATCCCAATTGTCTCCAGCATTGTATTTCTCATCTGTGCTGTTGGTAGCCATTCTGTGGATTCTGTAATCCCGTAACTCGTCGACACTGTTAAGTCCTGACTCTAATGTACTGACTTACACGAGACACATGCTGAAGTCAAGGTCACTCAGGACCTGCACCTTTAATTTCAGCTCTCCAGTGCTGCACTTGCCTGAGAACTCCCTTTATATACCTCAGTGGGACGGTATGGAGTGTCTCCTGCAAGTGCACCCGTGGTGGTAAGGCATGCTTATTGTTACAGGCCATATCTAGTTACAGTCATGTATAGCATGGTAAGGTACAGTTAGAAACAGTAATGTGAGATACATGACAGACTATGCAGGCCCGTTTCTCGGTAAAATGTTCCTGGTGGTGGTGGATGCTTTTTCAAAATGGATTGAATGTGAAATAATGTCGGGAAGCACCGCCACCACCACCATTGAAAGCCTGAGGGCCATGTTTGCCACCCACGGCCTGCCTGACATTCTGGTCAGTGACAACGGGCCATGTTGCACCAGTGCCGAATTTAAAGAATTCATGACCCGCAATAGGATCAAACATGTCACCTCGGCCTTATTTAAACCAGCCTCCAATGGGCAGGCAGGGCGGGCAGTACAAACAATCAAACAGAGCCTTAAACAAGTCACAGAAGGCTCACTCCAAACCCACCTGTCCCGAGTACTGCTCAGCTACCGCACGAGACCCCACTCGCTCACAGGGTGACCCCGGCTGAGCTACTCATGAAAAGAACACTTAAAACAAGACTCTCCATGGTTCACCCCAACCTGCATGATCAGGTAGAGAGCAGGCGGCAGCATCAAAATGTAAACGATGGTCGCGCCACTGTGTCATGGGAAATTGATCTGAACGACCCTGTGTATGGACATGGTCCCAAGTGGATCACGGGCACGGTGATAGCTAAAGAAGGGAATAGGGTGTTTGTAGTCAAACTAGACAATGGACAAATTTACAGAAAGCACCTGGACTCGACGAGGCTGTGGTTCACAGACTGCCCAGAACAACCCACAGCAGTCACCACCTTTTTCGAGCCCACAACACACACCCAAAGGATCAGTGACACCACGCCGGACCAGGAAATCGAACCCATCATGCCCAACAGCCCAGCAAGGCCAGGCTCACCTAGCAGCCCTGCAGGGCCAACAACACGCCAGCCCAGCGAGGGCACAGCCAACACACCAGAACAGACATTTGTACCGAGGCGGTCCACCAGGGAAAGAAAGGCTCCCAACCGCCTCACCTTGTAAATAGTTTTCACTTTGACTTTGGCGGGGGAGTGATGTTGTGTATCTGTAAAGCATGCACTCTCATGTTCCGCCACCAGGGAGCTCATCCCCTGAAGTCCCATGGTCCTAACATCCCTTGGGAGCACTGTCTATAAGCCGGCCCCTAAGGCCTGTTCCTCACTCTGGATTGCCTTATTAAAGACTGAGGTCACTGTTACTTTAACCTCCCTGTGTGCAGTCTCATTTGTGTTAGGTACACTTTTGCCTCCTCGGTTTGAGTCTCTAGTTCAGTTTGATCCTCCATGGATCGGTCTTCCTCTGCAACATGGTGGTTTGCAGGGTTTGCAGCTCGTCTGCACATTTGCTGGAGGTGTCCCATTGTTCCACAGCCTTTGCACGCATAGTGTTTGATGCGGCATTGATGGGCTCGATGATCACCTCCGCAGCGTCAACGGGGTGTCGATTGCCTCGCATTAACACTTGATGGCGGACTCTGAGTCATCTGAGGTCATGCAGCTGCAGGCGTGTATGTTCTGCCGTATGCATTCCTGCCTGAAAACGATGTTACTTTGTGTACAGTACTTGCCGAAACATCTTTATGCTGCAAAATGTGTTTGGTGTTATCGCTGGTGGACATAAATGCCTGGGCTATCGTTATGGCTTTGTTCAGGTTCTGTGTTTTAACAGTCAATAGTTTGCGAAGGATAACCTCGTGGCCAATGCCAAGCACAAAAAAGGCTCTTAGCATTTGCTCCAGGAATCCATCGAATTCGCAGTGTCCTGCAAGGCGCCTTAGTTCAGCGACTTCCTGGCCTTCAGACCATTGACATGTGTAAAATCGATACCTTGCCATCAGAACGCTCTCCTTTGCATTTAGGTGCTCCCAGACCAGCGTACGCAGTTCTTCATATGATTGGTTTCACCGGTGCAAGAAGATTCTTCATGAGACCATTGTTGTTGCCTCGCAGACTGTGAGGAGGATTGCCCTTTATTTGGCACTGTTCACACTCCCTTACAGCTCCTTGGCCACAAAGTATTGGTCGAGTCGCTCCACGAAGGCCTCGCAATCGTTCCCTTCTGAGAATTTCTCCAGGATACCAACAGTTCTCTGCATTCTCTGCCTGGTTTGTTATCTCATCGCCAGTTGTTATGTCTCGAATAAGGCAATGTAACTGAGCACTGTAGACGTGAGTAAATGTGACTTTAGTCACTTTATTCTAACTCCAGAGTGCTGGTACAGCATGCACCAGCACTGATACTCACACTTCAGTGGGTTCACTTAGAGAGTTAGTTGTGTTTTCACCTGGTGACTCACACCTCACAAGTGAGCACGAGCAGACACTGGTGGTAGGGACAGCTATGTGGAGGTCAGGTTGGGGGGCGCAGTCCTTTCCAAGCTCGAATCAGCTGGATACAGATACTGAACTCCGGGACCTATTGTTCAGAACGAGATTGCAAGAGGTGCCTCGGCAACTTAGGCAGGTACATAGAAACATAGAAACATAGAAAATAGGTGCAGGAGTAGGCCATTTGGCCCTTCGAGCCTGCACCAACATTCAATAAGATCATGGCTGATCATTCCCTCAGTACCCCTTTCCTGCTTTCTCTCCATACCTCTTGATGCCTTTAGCCGCAAGGGCCATATCTAACTCCCTCTTGAATATATCCAATGAACTGGCATCAACAACTCTCTGCGATCGGGAATTCCACAGGTTAACAACTCCCTGAGTGAAGAAGTTTCTAATCATCTCAATCCTAAATGGCCCAGCCCCTATCCTAAGACTTCTGGACTTCCCCATCATTCTTCCCGCTTATAACCTGTCCAGTCCTGTCAGAATCTTGTAAGTTTCTATGAGATCCCCTCTCATCCTTCTAAACTCCAGTGTATAAAGGCCCAGTTGATCCAGTCTCTCCTCATATGTAAGTCACGCCATCCTGGGAATCAGTCTGGTGAACCTTCGCTGCACTCCCTCAATAGCAAGAACGTCCTTCCTCAGATTAGGAGACCGAAACTGAACACAATATTCCAGGTGAGGCCTCACCAAGGCACTGTACAACTGCAGTAAGACCTCCCTGCTCCTATACTCAAATCCTTTGGCTATGAAGGCCAACATACCATATGCCTTCTTCACCGCCTGCTGTATCTGCATGCCAACTTTCAATGACTGATAACCATGACACTCAGGTCTCATTGCACCTCCCCCTTTCCTAATCTGCCGCCATTCAGATAATATTCTGCCTTTGTGTTTTTGCCCCCAAAGTGGATAACCTTACATTTATCCACATTATACTGCATCTGCCATGCGTTTGCCCACTCACCTAACCTGTCCAAGTCACCCTACAGCCTCTTAGCATCCTCCTCACAGCTCTCACCACCACCCAGCTGAGTGTCATCTGCAATCTTGGAGATATTACACTCAATTCCTTCATCTGAATCATTGATCTATATTGTAAATAGCTGGGGTCCCAGCACTGAGCCCTGCCGCACCCCACTAGTCACTGCCTGCCGTTCTGAAAAGGACCCATTTAACCCAACTCTCTGATTCCTGTCTGCTAACCAGTTCTCTATCCACATCAGTACATTACCCCCAATACCATGTGCTTTCATTTTCTCTTGTGTGGGATCTTGTCAAAAGCCTTTTGAAAGTCCAAATACACCACATCCACTGGTTCTCCCTTATCCACTTTACTAGTTACATCCTCAAAAAATTCTCGAAGATTTGTCAAGCATGATTTTCCTTTCATAAATCCATGACGAATGAGACCAATCCTGTCACTACTTTCCAAATGTGCTGTTATTTCATCTTTAATAATTGATTCCAACATTTTCCCCACTACTGATGTCAGGCTAACCGGTCTATAATTATCCGTTTTCTCTCTCCCTCCTTTTTAAAAAAGTGGTGTTACATTAGCTACCCTCCAGTCCATAGGAACTGATCCAGAGTCGATAGACTGTTGGAAAATGATCACCAATGCATCCACTATTTCTATGGTCACTTCCTTAAGTACTCTGGGATGCAGACTATCAAGCCCCAGGGATTTATCGGCCTTCAATCCCATCAATTTCCCGAACACAATTTCCTGACTCATAAGAATTTCCTTCAGTTCCTCCTTCTCGCTAGACCCTCGGTCTCCTAGTATTTCCAGAACGTTATTCGTGTCTTCCTTCGTGAAAACAGAACCAAAGTATTTCTTTAACATGTCTGTCATTTCTTTGTTCCCCATTATAAATTCACCTGAATCTGACTGCAAGGGACCTACGTTTGTTTTCACTAATCTTTTTCTCTATACATATCTATAGAAGCTTTTGCAGTCAGTTTTTATGTTCCCATCAAGCTTCCTCTCATACTCTATTTTCCCCCTCCTAATTAAACCCTTTGTCCTCCTCTGCTGTATTACAAAATTCTCCCAGTCCTCAGGTTTGCTGCTTTTTCTGGCCAATTTATATGCCTCTTCCTTGGATTTAACACTATTCTTAATTTCCTTTGTTAGCCACAGTTGAGCCACCTTCCCTGTTTTATTTTTACTCCAGACAGGGATGTACGATTGTTGAAGTTCATCCATGTGCTCTTTAAATGTTTGCCATACTTCAATCATTTTATATCTAATGTTTCAGAAGCGTTTTTCTTTGCATCATTTTATTGTGAGTATACAGCAAAATATATTGTAAATTGTACAAGGTGTCTACTGTTTTGGGTTTTCTACCTACTGGACAAAATGAACTGAAGTTCATGCCCTGAAAAGTTGCAAATGATGTGAACAGTTGAGGAGTTAGCTTTTTGTCGGAAGGATGCTGACTAATGGTTCATATCAGTTGTTTCATTGTAATGTTCTCATTTCTTGTTCAAACAAAAGTTCCAAGACTGTAAACATTTGTTACTTGGGTCTCAAATTTACAGTATCTGGAAAGTGCAACATTATCGTGTTTTATTTAAAGTCAGATATTTTATATTGAGACCAAGTATTACTGCTCTGAAAGAATTTATCTTGGGCACAGCAAGGATTACACTTGCTAAACTATGAGCAGTGTGAAAATCTCTTAAATCAGCGCTCCACTTCCTTCCGGGGGCAGTAACCCAGATTTTGTGAGATGAGCAAAACTTTAGCGCTTGGCACTGAGTTTCACACCTCCCAACTGTTATCACCACCAAATGGGGCAATAATGAATTTCACCCCCATGGAATCATAGAATGTTTACAGCACGGAAGAAGGCCATTTGGCCCGTTGAGCCCTTGCTGGCTCTCTGCAAGAGTATCTCAGTTAATCCCACACCCCTACCTTTTCCCCTTGGCCCTGCAATTTTTTTTTCTTCCAGGTACTTATCCAACTCCCTTTTGAAAGCCGTGATTGAGTCTGTCTCCTCGACGCTTTCAGGCAGAGGATTCCAGATCCGAGCCGCTCGCTGTGTAAATGTTTTTTTCCTTCTGTCACGTTTGGTTCTTTTGCCAATCACCTTAAATCTGTGTCCTCTTGTTCTCAACCCCTCATGATTTTGAACACCTCTATCAAATATCCTCGCAATCATCTCTGCTCTGAGAACAACCCAGATTCTTCTGACTGTCCACGTAACTGAAGTCCCTCATCCCTAGAATCATTCTCAGAAATCTGTTCTGCACTCGCTCTAATACCTTCACTAAATTCCGAAAGTGCGGTGCCCAGAATTGGACATAATATTCCAGCTGAGGCCGAACAAGTGTTTTATACAGGTTCATCATAATAGCCACGCTTTTGTACCTGATACCTCTATTCAGGAAGCCAGGATCCCCTCAACTTTTTTTATCTGCTGTATACATTCCTCCAGTCCGAAAAACAACCGTTCACAACTATTCTCTGTTTCCTGTCATACAGCCAATTTTGTATCCACTCTGCCAGTGTCCCTTTTATTCTAAGGGCTTCAATTTTGTTGGCAAGCCTACTATGTGGCACTTTGTCGAATGCCTTTTGGAAATCCATGAATACCACGTCATCCACATTGCCCTCATCTATGATTTCTGTTACCTCATCAAAAAACGCGATCAAGTTGGTTAAACACGATTTGCCTTTAACAAATCCATGCTGGCTTTCCTTAATTAATCCATACTTGTCCAAGTGACTGTTAATTTTGTCCTTGATTATTGTTTCTAAAAGCTTCCGCACAACTGAGGTTAAACTGACCGGTCTATAGTTGCACAGTTTAACTTTACACCCTTATTTAACAAGGGTGTAATATTTGCAATTATCCAGTCCTCTGGCACCACCTCTGTTTCTAAAGAGGATTGAAAGATTGTGGTCAGTACCTCCGTGATTTCTTCCTTCACTTCCCTCAGCATCCGAGGATGCATCCCTTCCGGTCCTGGTGACTTAATTACTTTATGTACGGGCAGCCTTTCTAGTACCTCGTCTTTATCAATTCTAATCCCATCCAGTATCTCCTCTATCTCCCCCTTTATTGAGCTCAATTTTCCCCAATTATCTGCGCCGTTTTATTGGTGTGCGCCGTTTTTTTGGAGTAAATTCAAATCTGTAAGTTTCCTCAAACTTTCTGCACTAACGTAATTCACTTAGGTAGGATTTTTTTAGGCTACCATTTTTTTACCTCATTGCGGGGGTAACCTGCCACCCGTGCCAATTCTGGCCATTAAAGCAAGTTTGGCCAGCTCTGATTTACTGCAATATTTCTTAGGATGGGATATGTGACCACTCTGGAACAACCTTCTGGGCAGTTAACAAATTCAGCGCAGGTAAGAGAATCAGTGCAGCAGGTGCAGTTCCACGGCCTGGACGGCAGCAGCAGAGAGGGAGAGAGAGGGGGAGGGGAGAGAGGGAGGGGAGGAGAGAGGGGAGAGGGAGAGGGGGGGAGAGGGGAGAGGGAGAGAGGGAAACCTTTTCGGCCAGGATTAGGAGCTGCACCGTGAGGAGGGCGGGGGGGAGGTGGGGGGCTGAGGCCTTTCGGCCGGGATTAGGAACAACACCCGGCACTGGGAGGGGATGAAGTGGGATGGCAGGGATAGACTTTTGGCTTAAACACTTTAATAATTTAATGCTGGAGTGCTGCTGCAATGTGCAAGGTACTTGTGCACGTTGCTGTGGGCTGGCCAGAATGTGTTATATGTTTCACTTTCCAGTCTCAGCCTGCAGTTTGTCCCTCGTTACCCAGGCAACCCAATTTCTATTTGGTGCAGATCTTAGGCTCCACCCCCAAAAGTTAACAGACAGGCTACGCAGTGCAAAAATCAATAATTCAAATGGGGAAATTTAGCTGATTTTTTTTTTAGCATAGTTCGGCCCCAAAAAAACAGGCGGAACTGTTCAAAATCGCCAAAAGACAGCTTTGGGGAAAATTGAGCCCATTATGTCTCAGTCAGCATCTTCTTCCTTAGTGAAGACAGATGCAAAGAACTCATTTAGTACCTCACCCATACCCTCTGCCTCCATGTCTAGGTCTCCTGTTTGTCTCTAATCGGCCCCACCCCTATATATTGCTGCCCATTTACTATTTATATGCCTAAAGAAGACTTTTGCATTACCTTTTATGATAGCTGCCATTCAATTCTTATAACCTCTCTTTGCCCCTCTTATTTTCATTTTCACTTCTCTGAACTTTCTATATTTAGCCTGATTCTCAGATGTATTCTCGGTCTGACATCTGTTATACGTGCTCTTTTTCTGATTCATCTTATTCTCGATCTCTTTCGCCATCCAGGGAGCTCTGGCTCTGGTTGCTCTACCTTTCCCCTTAGCGGGAATGTACCTTGACTCTACCCGAACTATTGCCGATTTAAAGGCATCTCACTGTTCCACTGCAGTTTTGCCTGCCAATCTTTAATCCAATTTATCCGGGCCAGATCCATTCTCATCCCACTGAAATTTACCTTCCTCCAATTAAGTATTTTTACTCTAGATTGCTCCCTATCATTTTCCATAGCTAATCTAAACCTTATGATACTATGATCACTATTCCCTAAATGTTCACGTGCTGTCACTTGCCCCACTTGACTCACCCCATTCCCCAGAAACAGATCCAAGAATGTCTCCTTCCTCATTGGATCAGAAACATACTGATCAAATGTTCTCCTGAACAAACATTAGAAATTCTTTTCCCTCTCTGCCCTTGCACTAAGATTATCCCAGTCCATATATAGGATAGTTGAAGTATCCATTCCCACTACTCTATATTTCTTGCATCTCTCTGTAACGTCTCTCTATATTTGCTCCTCTATATTTTTCTCACTAGTTGTTGGCCTATAGTATATAATGGCATCTCTATTATTTCTTAACTCTTGCCATGTACATTCTGTCCTTGACCCTTCCAGCGCATCCTCTCTTTCCAGCATTCTATCATTCTCCTTAACCAATACTGCCACACGACCTCCTATCTTTCCTTCCCTATCTTTCCTGAACACCCTATATAGAATCATAGGGGTACAAAATTGCCCCCCGCCTTAAACGGGGCGCACGCACCCCGTTTCCATGTTTATTACCGCAGCTGCAGTTCAGATCAACTCTTTCAGGAAATTCCGCCCTTTGGTTTCTTTTGTTTTCATTCGGAGGTCGTTCATAATGGATGGCGGTGACTACACCTTGGGCAAAAACGCAGCAGTGACAGTTACTTCATCAATAAACTCGATCTTGTTAGTTATACACAATTTGCCTTTAACAAATCTGTGTTGGTTTTCCTTAATTAATCCATGCGTGTCCAAGGTGACTGTTAATTTTGTCCCGGATTATCGTTTCTAAAAGCTTCTCCACTACCGAGGTTAAGCTGACTGGCCTATAGTTGCTGGATTTATCCTTACACACTTTTTTGAACAAGGGTGTAACATTTGAAATTCTCCAGTCCTCTGGCACCACTCCTGTATCTAAGGAGAATTGAAAGATTATGACCAGTACCCGTGCGATTCGGTCCTTAACTTCCCTCAGCATCCCACGAAGCATCCCATTCAGTCCTGGTGATTAATGCGGAGATTCAACATCTCCTCCAGTGCGCCAGTGCAGCCTTTGGCCACCTGAGGAAAAGACCAGGCCCTCAAATCTACCACCAAGCTCATGGTCTACAGGGCTGTAGTAATACCCACCCACCTGTATGGATCAGAGGCATGGACAATATACAGAAGACACCTCAAGTTGCTGGAGATATATTACCAACAATGTTTCCGCAAGATCCTGCAAATCCCCTGGGAGGACAGGCGCACCAACATCAGTGTCCTCGCCCAGGCTAACATCCCCAGCCATGAAGCACTGACCACACTCCATCAGCTTCGCTGGAGAGGCCACATAATTCGCATGCCAGACACAAGGCTCCCTAAGCAATTGCTCTATGCAGAGCTCTTTCATGACAAACGAACCAAAAGTGGGCAGCGGAAACGTTACAAGGAAACCTTCAAAGCCTCCCTGGTAAAGTGCGGCATCACCACTGACACCTGGGAGTCCCTGGCCAAAGACTGCCCGAGGTGGAGAAAGTGCATCCGAGAGGGCGTTGAGCTCTTCGAATCTCAATGCCGCGAGCATGAAGAGGTCAGGCGCAGGCAGCGGAAGGAGCCACCTCCCCCTTCCCCCGCCGAATATCTGTCCCACCTGTGACAGGGTCTGTGGCTCTCGCATTGGATTGTTCAGCCAACAAAGGACTCACTTTAGGAGTGAAAGCAAGACTTCCTCGACTCCGAAGGACTGCCTATGATGATGATGGGTGATTAATCTATTTTAAGTACAGCCAGTCTTACTAGTACCTCTTCTTTATCAATTTTTATCCCATCCAGTATCCCCACGACCTCCTCTTTCACTATGAATTGAGCAGCATCTTCTTCGTTGGTAAAGATAGATGCAAAGTACTCATTTAGTACCTCAGTCATACCCTCCGCCTCCATTCGTAAGTTTCCTTTTATGTCCCACCCCTCCTCTTACCCGTATAATACCTGTATGCCGATAGAAGACTTTTGAATTTCCTTTTATGAAGGCCATTGGTGGCATTCAACTGCCTAGGTCCTCACCTCCTGAATTCCCCTCCTAAACTTCTCTACCTCTCCTCCTTCAAGATCCTCCTTAAAACTCACTTCTTTGGCCAAGCATTTGGTCACCTGTCCTAATATCTCCCGATGTGCCTTTGTGTCAGATTTTATTTGATAACGCTCCTGTGAAGCACCTTAGCATGCTCTGCTACATTAAAGGTGTTATATAAATGTGGTTCTTCTTGTTGTAAAAGATGTTAAGAATGGAATTCATGTTGTACTTGATCGTGTCTATTTAAATCATTTCAAAGTGCGTCACGCAATAAGTTTCTGTGAAGTGCTGTAACATAGTTATGTAATTGGCTTGAAATCATGCTGCGGAGTGTTAGCGGATCAATCAACTGATCAGCCTCGCGCTATTTTTCCAGCATTAAATTATTTGTACTGTATCCCATGGTGTAGCATCAAACAAGAAATTAGGGATACATGCAATAAAGGTACAGCAGTTATCATGGGCAACTTTAATCTACATATAGATTGGGCTAACCAAATTGGTAGCAATACGGTGGAGGAGGATTTCCTGGAGTGTAATGGGGATGGTTTTCTGTACCAGTATGTCAAGAAACCAACTAGAGGGCTGGTCATCCTAGAATGAGTGATGTGTAATGAGAAAGGACTAATTAGCAATCTTGTTGTGCGAGGCCCCTTGGGGAAGAGTGACCATTATATGGTAGAATTCTTTATTAAGATGGAGAGTGACACAGTTAATTCAGAGACTAGGGTCCTGAACTTAAGGAAAGGTAACTTGGATGGTTTGAGATGTGAATTGGCTAGAATAGACAGGCAAATGATACTTAAAGGGTTGACGGTGGATAGGCAATGGCAAACATTTAAAGATCGCATGGATAAACTTCACCAATTGTACATCCCTGTCTGGAATAAAAATAAAATGGGAAAGGTGGCTCAACCATGGCTAACAAGGGAAATTAAGGATAGTGTTAAATCCAAGGTAGAAGCATATAAATTGGCCAGAAAAAGCAGCAAACCTGAGGACTGGGAGAAATTTAGAATTCAGCAGGGGAGGACAAAGGGTTTAATTAGGAGGGGGGAAATAGAGTATGAGAGGAAGCTTGCCGGAAACATAAAAACTGACTGCAAAAGCTTCGATAGATATGTGAAGAGAAAAAGATTAGTGAAGACGAACGTAAGTCCCTTGCAGTCAGATTCAGGTGAATTTATAATGGGGAATAAAGAAATGGTAGACCAGTTGAACAAATACTTTGGTTCTGTCTTCACGAAGGAAGAAACAAATTACCTTCCAGAAGTACTAGGGGACCGAGGGTCTAGTGAGAAGGAGGAACTGAAGGATATCCTTATTAGACGGGAAATTGTGTTCGGGAAATTGATGGGATTGAAGAGCGATAAATCCCCAGGCCTGATGGTCTACATCCCAGAGTACTTAAGGAAGTAGCCCGAGAAATAGTGGATGCATTGGTGATCATTTTCCAACAGTCTATCGAATCTGGATTAGTTTCTATGGATTGGAGGTTAGATAATGTAACACCACTTTTTAAAAAAGGAGGGAGAGAGAAAATGGGTAATTCTAGAGCAGTTAGCCTGACATCAGTAGTGGGGAAAATGTTGGAATCAATTATTAAAGATGAAATAACAGCGCATTTGGAAAGCAGTGACATGATCGGTCCAAGTCAGCATGGAATTATGAAAGGGAAATCATGCTTGACAAATCTTCTGGAATTTTTTGAGGATGTAACTAGTAGAGTAGACAAGGGAGAACCAGTGGATGTGGTGTATTTGCACTTTCAAAAGTCTTTTGACAAGGTTCCACACAAGAGATTGGTGAGCAAAATTAAAGCACATGGTATTGGGGGTAATGTACTGACGTGGATAGAGAACTGGTTGGCAGACAGGAATCAGAGAGTCGGGACAAACGGGTCCTTTTCAGAATGGCAGGCAGTGACTAGTGGGGTGCCACAGGGTTCAGTGCTGGGACCCCAGCTCTTTAAATATACATTAATGAATTGGATGAAGGAATTGAGTTTAATATCTCCAAGGTTGCAGATGACACTAAACTGGGTGGTGGTGTGAGCTGTGAGGAGGATGCTAAGAGGCTGCAGGGTGACTTGGACAGGTTAGGTGAATGGGCAATTGCATGGCAGATGCAGTATAATGTGGATAAATGTGAGGGTATCCACTTTGGGGGAAAAAACACAAAGGCAGAATATTATCTGAGAGGCAGCAGATTAGGAAAAGGGGAAGTGCAATGAGACCTGGGTGTCATGGTACATCAGTTATTGAAAGTTGGCATGCAGGTACAGCAGGCTGTGAAGAAGGCAAACGGTATGTTGGCCTTCATAGCTAAGGGATTTGAGTATAGGAGCAGGGCGGTCTTACTGCAGTTGTTCAGGGCCATGGTGAGGCTTCACCAGGAATATCGTGTTCAGTTTAGGTCTCCTAATCTGAGGTTCTTGCTATCGAGGGAGTGCAGTGAAGGTTCACCAGACTGATTCCCGGGATGGCTGGACTGACATATGAGGAGAGACTGGATCGACTTGGCCTTTATTCACTGGAGTTTAGAAGGATGAGAGGGGATCTCATAAAAACATATAAACTTCTGACGAGACTGGACAGATTAGATGCAGGAGGAATGTTCCTGATGTTGGGGAAGTCCAGAACCAGGGGACACCGACTAAGGATAAGGGTTAAGCCATTTAGGACTGAGATGGGGAGAAATTTCTTCACTCAGTTTCTGTGGAATTCCCTACCGCAGAGAATTGTTGATGCCATTGTTGATCCGTTCATTGGATATATTCAACAGGGAGTTAGATATGGCCCTTATGGCTAAAGGGATCAGGAGAAAGCAGGAAAGGGTTACTGAGGTGGATGATCAGCCATGATCTTATTGAATGGTGGTGCAGGCTCGATGGGCTGAATGGCCTACTCCAGCACCTACTTTCTATGTTTCTATGTTTCTCTGTAATTTCAATGTCAGTGCTTGCATTGACTTTGCCAACTGTAGTATCATAAGGAACTAAAAAAGTTGAAATGTATTCATTTTTGAGGTTCTGTGATCTCGATGATCAGTAGCCAGACTTTTTCTAAAATTAGTTTCTATTAGTTTGTAGTGATTTTCCTAATCCATTTCAACCTTGGTTTGGAACCTACCTTTTCAGCCTTCTTTTCTTCAGCCACCTTGTTACACTCAGAATAAAGAATTAAACTGAGTACTGGAAGCAATGAGTAAGTGTGACCTTAGCTCCTTTAATTAGATTCCAGAGTACAGATACCTTGTGGTTGGCCTGCTTATATTCAGTGCACCCAAGGGATGCTGGATAGGCCCTCTGGTGGTGGTGTGATACAGGTTGCAAAGGGTTAAATAAATAACATCACTCCCTCGTGAAGTTAATAGTACACTTATTTACAGGGTGAGACGATCTGGGACTTTTCGCTCCTTTGTCGATCGTCTCGGTACAAATGTGGTTGAGTTGGTTGGTTCTTCACTGGACTGCTGGGCAGCCAGTCTTGCCAGGCTGCTGGGGATGGTGAGTTCGGCTTTGTGATCAACCATGATGTCACTTGCCACTTGTGTGTGTGTTGGAGGGTCGAAGTTGGTGTGGCCTCTTTGGGTTGCTCGTAGCTGTTAGTGAACTGCAATTTGATTTGTTTTCTGCACATTAGTCCATTGGCCAATTTGACCTGAAACACCCCATTCCCTTCTTTGGCTATGACCGTGCCAGCGAGCCATTTGGGACCATGTCCATAATTGAGTACAAACACAGGATCATTAACTTCAATATCGCATGACAAATTTGCGCGATGATGATACATACTTTGTTGATGCCGCCTGCCCTCGACTTGATCATGGAGATCCGGGTGGACAAGAGAGAGCCTTGTTTTGAGCATACTTTTCATGAGCAGCTCGGCTGGGGAAACCCCGGTGAGCGTGTGGGGTCTGGTGCGGTAGCTGAGCAGAACTCGGGATAGTCGGGTCTGCAGAGAGCCTTCCGACACAAGTTTCAAGCTTTGCCTGATTGTCTGAACTGGCCGTTCTGCGTGGCCGTTGGATGCGAGCTTGAACGGGGCAGATGTAACATGCTTGATCCCATTGAGGTTCATGAATTCCTTGAATTCAGCACTGGTGAAACACGGCCCATTGTCGCTGACTAGGATATCAGGCAGGCCGTGTGTGGCAAACGTGGCTCGTAGGCTTTCGATGGTGGCGGTGGACGTGCTTACAGACATTATTACACATTCAATCAATTTTGAATAGCATCCACAACAACCAAGAACATTTTGCCTAGAAATGGGCCAGCGAAGTCAACGTGGATCCTAGACCACGGTTTGGAGGGCCATGACCACAAACTTAGCCGTGCCTCTCTAGGTGCATTGCTCAGTTGAGACCAATGTTGCACTGGTGCATGCATGACTCTAAATCTGAGTCGATGCCGGGCCACCACACATGGGATCTGGCTATGGCTTTCATCATTACAATACCTGGGTGGGTGTGTGTAGGTCACAGATGAACGTTTCTCTGCCTTTCTTGGGCAAGACCACATGATTACCCCACAAAAAACAGTCCGTCTGCAAGGACATTTTGTCTTTGTGCCACTGGAACGGCTTGATCTCTTCATGCATCTCCGCTGGGTGCTGGACCAGCTCCCATGGAGGACACAGTTTTTTTACCAAGGACAGTAAAGGATCCTGGCTGGTCCAGGTCCTGATCTGGTAGGCCGTAACCGGGTGACTTTTCATTTTCGAATGCATCCATCACCATGAGCAAGTCTGCAGGCTGTGCCATTTCCACCCCGGTGGTGGGCAATGGTAGCCAATTGAGAGCATCAGCGCAGTTCTCTGTGCCCAGTCTGTGACGGATTACATAGTTGTATGCCAACAGCGTGAGCACCTATCTTTGGATACAGGCAGAGGCATTGGTGTTAATCCCTTTGCTCCCTGAGAATAACGATGTGAGTGGTTTATGGTCAGTTTCCAGCTCAAACTTGAGACCAAATAAATACTGGTGCATTTTTTTCACCCTGTAACCACACGCCAGAGGTTCTTTTTCAATCATGCTGTAGGCCCTTTCGGCCTTGGACAGACTCCTGGATGCATAAGTGACCGGTTGCAAAATCCCCGATTCGTTAGCCTGTTGTAACACACACCTAACCCCGTTTGACGACGCAAAGCAAGCTAGCACTAATCGTTTACATCGGTTATACATAACAAGCAGTTTGTTTGAACATAACAGATTTCTGGCTTTCTCAAAGGCAGCCTCTTGTGAATTCCCCCGTAATCAGTCATCTCCCTTGCGCAGTAGCACATATAGGGGTTTGAGCAAGATGCTTAACCCTGGTAGGAAATTACCGAAATAGTTGAGGGGTTCCAGGAATGACCACAGCTCCGTCATGTTCTGTGTTCTCCGCGCGTTCTTAATAGCATCCGTCTTGGCATCAGTGGGTCTGATGCCATCTGCTGTGATTCTTCTTCCCAAGAACTTGACCTCAGGCACCAGGAAAACACACTTCGAGCGTTTCAACACGATCTAACTGACATAGAACCTCTTTCAGGTTCTTCAAGTGTTCGATGGTGTCCCGACCTGTGACCAGTATGTCGTCCTGGAAAACCACGGTGCAAGTAACCGATTTTAGCAGGCTCTCCATGTTCCGGTGGAAAATTGCCAAGGCCGACCGAATCCCGAACGGGCAGCTGTTATAGATGAACAGACCTTTGTGCGTGTTGATGCAGGTGAGGCCTTTCGAAGATTCCTCCAACTCCTGCGTCATGTAGGCCAAGGTCAGCTCCAACTTGGTGAACGTCTTTCCTCCAGCCAGGGTCGCAAATAGGTCATCTGTCTTGGATAGCGGGTACTGGTCCTGTAGTGAAAACGGTTAATCGTTACTTTATAATCCCCACAAATTCTGACCGTGCCATCACCTTTGAGTACCGGGACAATCGGACTGGCCCACTCGTTGAATTTCACTGGCGCGATGATGCCTTCTCGCTGCAGCCTGTCCAGCTCAATTTCCACTTTCTCTCGCATCCTATACGGTACCACCCCTGCCTTGTGGTGGATGAGTCATGTACCAGGAACCAAATGGATCTGCACTTTCGCCCTCGAAAAACTTCCAATGCCTGGCTCGAACAACGATGGAAATCTGCTCAGAACCTGGGCACATGAGGCATCGTCGACGGACGAAAGCGCTTGGATGTCGTCCCAGTTGCAGCTGATTTTTCCCAGCCAATTCTGCCGAACAGTGTGGGGCCATCCCCTGGCATGATCCATAGTGGGAGTTCGTGCACTGCTCCATCATAGGAGACTTTGACTTCTGCGCTGCTAATTACAGAGATCAGTTCTTTGGTGTAAGTGCTTAGCTTGGTGTGAATGTGACTGAGCTTGGGCCTGTGTGCCTTGTTGCACCACAGCCTGTCGAAGGCCTTTTTGCTCATTATGGATTGACTCGCACCAGTGTCCAGTTCCATGGCTACTGGAATTCCATTCAGATCAACTTTTAACATTATTGGTGGACATTTCGTGGTGAAGGTGTATACCCCGTACACTTTTGCCTCCTCGGTTCGAGTCTCTAGTTCAGCCTGATCCACCGTGGATCGATCTTCCTCTGCAATGTGGTGGTTTGCAGGGTTTGCAGCTCGCCTGCACATTCGCTGGAGGTGTCCCATTGTTCTGCAACCATTGCATTCATAGTGCTTGAAGTGGCATTGATGGGCCCAATGATCAGCTCCACAACGCCAACAAGGTGTTAACTGCCTCGCATTAACGATTGATGGCAGACTCTGGGTCATCTGAGGTCGTGCAGCAGCCGGCGTGTATGTTCTGCCATGTATATTCCTGCTGAAAACGACGTTACTTTGTGCACAGTACTGGCCGCATTCTCTTTATGCTGCAAAATTATTGCTGGTGGACATAAATGCCTGGGCTATCGTTATGGCTTTGCTCAGATTCTGTGTTTCAACAGTCAATAGTTTGCGAAGGATTACCTCATGGTCAATGCCAAGCACAAAAAAGTCTCTCAGCATTTGTTCAAGGAATCCATCAAATTCCCAAAGTCCTGCAAGGCGCCTTAGTTCGGCGACATAGCTCGCCACTTCCTGGCACTCCGACCGTTGACACGTGTAGAACTGATACCTCGCCATCAAAACGCTTTCCTTAGGATTTAGATGCACCCGGACCAGCGTACACATTTCTTCATAGGATTTGGTTGTTGGTTTTACCGGAGCTGGAAGATTCTTTATGAGGCCATAGGTTGTTGCCCAGACAGTAAGGAGGATCGCCCTTTGTTTGGCAGCGTTCTCGACTCCTTCCAGCTCATTGGCCATGAAGTGTTGGTTGAGTCTCTCCAGGAAGGCCTCCCAATCGTCCCCTTCTGAAAAGTTCTCCAGGATACCAACTGTTCTTTGCATTTTCAGGCGCTTGTTTGTTATCTCAACACCAATTGTTACGCTCAGAATAAAGGATGAAACTGAGTACTGGAAGCAATGAGTAAGTGTGTCCTTAGCTCCTTTAATTAGACTCCAGAGTGCAGGTACCTCGTTGGTGGCCTGCTTATATACAGTGCTCCCAAGGGATGCTGGAATCCCTTGAGACTCCAACAGGTAGGTCCTCTGCTGGTGGTGTGATACAAGTTACTAACACACCTAACCTCACCTTTTAATGCACATACAATTTTAATGTAGTATGCATATTGCTGCTGAAGATGTTCAGTATTGTGTCTGGAACTGTGCACTGAGTCAAACCTTGCTCCTATCTGTGTAACTCACTTTGTTTTTTTATGGCAGGTCAATATTACATACCATGAGGTCTGGTTTGACGATCCAGAGAGCATTTCAATAAAAGCATCTATCTTGATGAAATTAAAACTCCGTGGCATTGGCATGTGGAATGCAAATGACCTAGATTACAGTGCTGTTCCTTTAGCAGCGATGCAAACTGAAGACATGTGGAATGCAATGTGCCCTTTCAGAGGAAAATGGCGAGCTTGAACCATTTAATCTTTTCATAATGTGATCATTTAGTTTTGCAAGTAAACTCAACCAAAAGTGAGCTCACTTCCAACATTAGAAATGACACTAATATTGATCTAGGGAACAGCTTTATCCTTTTATCTAATCAACAAATTTCTAGTCATTGAAAAGCAAATGTACTAATGCAATTTGCACTACAAGATCTGGTCACTTCAGCACCTTAAGTTATTTACAAGATGCAACAAACCTATATTAATGATCATAATGCTTAATGATAGCGCAGGTTAAAACTTCTTGCTAAATACTTACAATTCAGGCAACAATTCAGCTTTCCCATTGGGTGATAATCCACTTCTCACATTCACATGTGTGATGTTCATTTTATGCACATCGTAATTTTTGATGGGCTTTTTTATGATTTTCCTTTTCCTTAGGTTATCATTTTGAACTGAGACAACATTTTAATTTTCAGTATCCTCCTTTAATGGGTGTGAATGGCCAGTAAATCGTGTTGTGGCCAGCAAATAGGGTCCAGTATACTGCTACTGTGTTATTTTGAATTGTAATATACAATGATTAGAGCATAGAAGGTGGCCATTCGGCCCATCGAGCCCATGCTGGCTCTCTGCAAAAGCCCTTTAATTACTCCCACTCCACCACCCTTTCCCCGTAGCTCTACAATTTTTTTTCCCTTCAGGTACTTATCCAGTTCCCTTTTCAAAGTCACGATTGAATCTGCCTCCACCACCTAAGGCAGTGCATTCCAGATCCTAACCACTTGATGCATAATAAAGTTTCTCCTCATGTCGCCTTTGGCTCTTTTACCAATCACCTTAAATCTGTGTCCTTTGGTTCTTGACCCTTCTTCCAATGGGAACAGTTTCTCTCTATCTACTCTGTCTAGACCCCTCATGATATTTAACACCTCGATCAAATCTCCTCAACCATCTCTGTTCTCAGGAGAACAACCTCAGCTTCTCCAACCCAGCCATGCAACTGAAGTCCTTCAACCCTGGAACCATTCTTTTAAATCGTTTCTGCACCCACTCTTAGTCCTTCACATCCTTCCTACAGTGCAATACTCAGAATTGGACACAAATATTGCATGCAGCCAAAAGCCTCACAGTCATACTCGCAGAATCATACATTTCAGCTAATGTCCCTGACTCCTCCATTACTATCCCTGGATATGTTCTATCCCACCGGCTGCACAGACTCACCAGAGGTGGTGGCACAGTGGTATACATTTGGGAGGGATGCTCCTGAGAATCCTCAACATTGACTCCAGAACACATGAATTCTGATGGATTCAGGTCAAGCATGGGCAAGTAAACCTCCTGATTACCATCTACCGCCCTCCCTCAGCTGATCAATCAATACACCTCCATGTTGATCACCACTTGGAAGAAGCACTGAGGGAAGCAAGGGCACAATATACTGTGGGTGGGAGACGTCAATGTCTATCACCAAGAGTACCTCGGTAACTCCACTACTGACCGAGCTGGCCAAGTCCTGAAGGACATAGCTGACAGACTGAGAGTGTGGCAGGTGGTGAGAGAACCAACACAAGGGAAAAACACACATTAACTTGTCCTCACCAATCTACCTGTCGCAGATGCATCCGTCCACGACAACATTGGTAGCCGTGACAACAGTTATTGTGGAGACAAAGTCCCATCTTCAGACTGAGGACACTATCCATCGTGTTTTGTGGCACTATTACAATGCCAACTGGGAAAGATTCAGAACAGATCTAGAGATCAAACTGGGCATCCATGAGGCGATGTGGGCCATCAGCAGTAGCCGAATTGTATTCCATCACAATCTGTAATCTCATGGCCAGGCATATAAACAGTGGAAGCAGTGTGCTATAGAAAAGCTAAGTGATCCCACATTCAGTGGACCAGATCGATTCAGATCGAAGCTCTGCAGTCCTGCCACATCCAGTTGTAAATGGTGGTGGACCATTAAACAACTAACGGGAGGAGGAGGCTTCATGAATATCCCCATCCTCAAAAGAGAAGTTTGAAACGCTTGTAACCATTGTGAGATTATAAAATGTATTAACATTAACAATATACTGTGGGTGGGAGACGTCAATGTCTATCACCAAGAGTACCTCGGTAACTCCACTACTGACCGAGCTGGCCAAGTCCTGAAGGACATAGCTGACAGACTGAGAGTGTGGCAGGTGGTGAGAGAACCAACACAAGGGAAAAACACACATTAACTTGTCCTCACCAATCTACCTGTCGCAGATGCATCCGTCCACGACAACATTGGTAGCCGTGACAACAGTTATTGTGGAGACAAAGTCCCATCTTCAGACTGAGGACACTATCCATCGTGTTTTGTGGCACTATTACAATGCCAACTGGGAAAGATTCAGAACAGATCTAGAGATCAAACTGGGCATCCATGAGGCGATGTGGGCCATCAGCAGTAGCCGAATTGTATTCCATCACAATCTGTAATCTCATGGCCAGGCATATAAACAGTGGAAGCAGTGTGCTATAGAAAAGCTAAGTGATCCCACATTCAGTGGACCAGATCGATTCAGATCGAAGCTCTGCAGTCCTGCCACATCCAGTTGTAAATGGTGGTGGACCATTAAACAACTAACGGGAGGAGGAGGCTTCATGAATATCCCCATCCTCAAAAGAGAAGTTTGAAACGCTTGTAACCATTGTGAGATTATAAAATGTATTAACATTAACATTTGTGAACCTTGTATTTGTGAGATTGTAAAATGAATTAAGCTTTATGATTATAAAATGTATCTTGCTTTTCTGATGACGAGACATTACTGTTGGTAGTTATCGGCCTGTGCAAAGTCTAGTCAAGTTTTTACCGACATGGTCAGACCATGCAAGGTCCAGACAAGTTATTTTTATAGAAATTATCAGACCATTTTTGCAGAGAGGGAATGGGATACAGCGAGCTTTTGCAACAGCTACCATTACAGCTGCATACTGTTATTGTAAAAGTAATGTTACAGGTTAAAATGAGATAATGGCTACATAATTGAACATGCAAAGACAGCATCAGAGTGACCACGTTTGGGTTAACCAGATATAGAACTGACCCCAGAACAAGAGAATGGGGAAACATCTAGAAGTCTTGTATCTGCCACAAATGATTGGATAAGAAGAATCAACTGACCTCAACAAAGAGATTTAAAAAAGGTACTGTTTGACCTGAGATGTACAGATGTAGAGAAGAGGACGATGGTACCTGACGAGATGGAGTTACACGAGGAAAATGTGCTCAACATCTCTCTGGTGCAGAGGTATTGAGGAGTGAATCCATGCTGGCGAAAACCTAACGCTCTACTTTGCCAGACTGGATCAAAGAAATAACGGTGACATTGCACGCGACACTGTCCAGTGACTGAATTTGGCAATATACTTTGGAACTGTAATTAATGTCAGTTAAAATTAGTCTTTGCCGACTGAATTGACGTCTGCTTTATAACAATAAAACAGCTATCATTACCAATATGTAGTCATGTCCGAATCATTAAGTTTGAGGTTAAAACCTCTTACAAATCTGGCGACCACGAAGGATTATAACTAATGTTTATTTTGGTGAACAGAGGACCTCTATGTCTGTTGGGGTGCACAACCACAGATCTTAGGGAGGTAACCTATTGGACCTGTAGGAGACCTAATCACCCACCAGTAATCAAAGGTACACAAAGATGTCAAAATGAGTGAGTGTTCAAGAAGCGTTAGACCAAGAGTTAAGTAAGTTGAATGTTAAGGATACTCAAATGTTCGTGTCAGAATGTCTGACGAGTGAGATATCGTTTTATGAAGAGGTGGTGAAGTTTATTCAGGGACAAGTAGATGATAAATTAAGGTAGAGAAAGGAAGGGGATTACTTGCCTATGTGTCCTAGTTCTGTACAAAAGGTGCAGATGAACGTTATAGGAAAGGTGAGGTGAGAGAGGAGAAGCAGAAAGAGCAGGAGAGACAGTGGGAGATGGAGAGGGAAAAAGATCTCAGCTGCAGGCAAATCCATCTGAAAAATCAGCAAAAGGAGAAAAAACAGGGAATTGGGGAGTCAGGAAAAGCTGCTGAGACGATAGTTTAAAAGGCAAAGGAACAAAAAGAAACTTAATATTGAAACCGACACTGAACCGATCAGTTTCTGTGCCGAGAAAAATAAATCTCAAGTTTACTGAGTGAAAGGAACCTTAAAGGTTACTGCAATTTCAGTTTGTGTGAAAGTGTACAAGTTTTCCTGACTGTGAATGTTTAAGAAGTCACAGTATTCCTTTTGTCTGAAAGTCTGCCTTTGAAAGAAAGTGGGTCCGAAATTCAGGGCCACCAGAAAGCTGGCGCACTTACTTTCTCTTTAAGATTTTTCCGCCGGGATTGTTGAGGCGGCCTCTCCGTTGATTTTCAGCACTTCGGATTTTTTTTTACGTTGGACCGAAAGTCCATTAAAGGGGAGAGAATCCGTCATTTTATATTAAGAATAAGAGGATAACTAAAGAAAGGACAGGGACTATTAAAGACCGTGAGGATAATCTGTGTGTGGAGGTGGACGATGTGGGTATGGTCTCAGTTGTGGGAAAATTATTGGAAAAAATCCTGAAGGACAGGATCAATCTACATTTAGAAAGACATGGATTAATCAGGGACAGTCAGTATGGATTTGTCAAGGGATGGTCGTGTCTGACTAACTTGATTGAATTTTTCGAGGAGCAAACGAGGAAAGTCGATGAGGGCACTTCATGTGATGTAGTTTAATTGGATTTTATCAAAGCTTTTAATAAGATCCCTCATGGCAGACTGGTCACGAAAGTAAAAGCCCATGGGATCCAGGACAAAGTGGCAACTTGGATCCAAAATTGCCTCAGAGGCAGGAAGCAAAGGATGTTTTTGTGACTGGAAGGATGTTTCCTGTTGTGTATGGAGAAAGAGTCAGACTGAACACTGTGAGTTCAAAGTAACGTGTGACCTTAGTCTTTTATTGCAGGCCTCTCCAACCTGTGAAGCCTTCTTAAATACCTGTGCTCCCAAGGGATTATGGGATCCCTTGGGACTCCGGGGAATGAGTCCTCTGGTGGCTGTACAGAGTAAATACAAGACCACGTATAGAAAAACATTCCCCCCAAAAGTCAATAGTGTAACTATTTACAACGTGAGTCGATCTGGGGCCCTTCTTGCCCTGGTTGATCGTCTCGGTGTGAAAGCTGGTGTTGTTGAATCATTGGTTGGGCCCTCGCTGGGCTGCTGTGCAGCTGGCCTTGCTGGGCTGCCTGGTGTGTTGGGCCCTGCAGGGCTGCTGTGGATGATGGGTATTGCTTCGTGGCCAACCATGGTGTCGGTTGCCACTGGTGTGTTTTTTGGGGGATCAACAAAGGTAGGGTCCAAGATGGGTTGCTCAGGGTAATCCGTGATTCTGAGTTTGATTTGGTCCAAGTGTTTCTGGTGAATGAGTCCATTTGAAAGTTTGATCCGAAACATCCTGCTCCCCTCTTTGGCCACGACAGTGCCGGGAAACCACTTGGGACCTTGTTCATAATTTAATACAAATACAGGATAATTGATTTCAATCTCGCGTGACACATTTGCACTATCATGGTATGCACTTCGTTGAAGCCGCCTGCTCTCTACCTGTTCATGTAGATCAGGATGAATTAATGAGAGTCTTGTCTTAAGTGCTCTTTTCATGAGCAGTCCAGCAGGTGGGATCCCAGTGAGTGAGTGGGGTCTCGTGCGGTAGCGAAGCAGGACTCGGGATAGGCGAATCTGCAGTGAGCCTTCAGTTACCCTCTTCAAGCCTTGCTTGATGGTTTGCACTGCTCTCTCTGCCTGACCATTGGACGCTGGTTTAAATGGGGCAGATGTGACATGTTTGATCCCGTTACGAGTCATGAATTCTTTGAACTCAGCACTGGTAAGACATGGCCCATTGTCGCTCACCAGGACATCGGGTAGGCCGTGTGTGGCAAATATGGCACTCAGACTTTCAGTAGTGACAGTGGACATGTTAGCCGACATTATCACACATTCAATCCACTTGGAGTACGCGTCTACAACCACAAGGAACATTTTACCCAAGAACGGGCCTGTATAGTCGATGTGTACCCTGGACCACAGTTTGGAGGGCCAAGACCATAAACTTAGCGGCGCCTCCCTGGGTACATTGCTTAACTGTGAGTATGTATTACATTTTTGAATGCAGGACTCTAAGTCCGCATCGGTACCGGGCCACCACACGTGGGATCTGTCTATCGCTTTCATCAATGCGATGCCTGGGTGGGTACTGTGGAGGTCATTGATGAAGATATCTCTGCCCTTCTTGGGGACCACTACTCGATTGCCCCACAGAAGGCAGTCTCTGCCTGTATAGACATTTCATCTTTGTGCCGCTGGAACGGCTTTATCTCTTCCTGCATTTCCACTGGGACACTGGACCAGCTCCCATGAAGCACACAGCTTTTGAGTGGAGATAATAAGGCTTGTCCAGGTTTTGATCTGCCGGGCAGTGATGGGTGATTGCTCACTCTCAAATGCTTCCATAACCATGGCTAGATCTACGGGCTGTGCCATTTCCACCCCCGTGATGAGCAATGGCAGCCTACTGAGAGCATCGACACAGTTTTCTGTGCCTGGCCTGTGGCGGATGGCGTAGTTGTATACGGACAACGTGAGTACCCATCTCTAGATGCGAGCCGATGCATTAGTATTTATCCCTATATTCTCGGAAAACAGGGATATAAGTGGATTATGGTCAGTTTCCAATTCGAAATTTAGCCCAAACAGGTATTGATGCATTTTCTTTACCCCATAGACACACGCTAATGCTTCTTTTTCAATCATGCTGTAGGCTCTCTCGACCTTAGACAGACTCGTGGATGCATAAGCAACCGGTTGCAGTTTCCTGAAATCATTAGCTTGTTGCAATACACCACCGACGCCATATGACGACTCATCACATGTTAGTACCAAACGCTTACATGGATCCTACAACACAAGCATTTGTTTGAGCGTAACAATTTTCTCGCTTTTACAAAGGCATTTTCTTGGCTTTTGCCCCAAACCCATTCACCCCCTTTTCATAGTAAGACATGTAATGGTTCTAGTAGTGTGCTGAGACCTGGTAAGAAGTTACCAAAGTAGTTCAAGTGTCCCAGAAACGACCGCAGCTCCGTCATGTTCTGTGGCCTCGGTGCGTTCTCGATTGCCTCTGACTTCACATTGGTGGGCCTGATGCCGTCTGCCGCAATCCTCCTTCCCAGGACTCCACTTCAGGTGGCAGGAAAATGCACTTCGAGCGTTTTAACCTGAGGCCCACGCGGTTGAGTTGACTAAGAACCTCCTCCAGGTTCTGCAGTTGCTCGACTGTGTTCCGACCTGTGACCAAGATGTCGTCCTGGACTTTCTATGTTTCTCTGGAATATTGCTGCTGCTGATCGGATTCCAAATGGGCATCTGTTATAAACAAAAAGACCTTTGTGCGTGTTGATGCAGGTGAGGGCCTTCGGTGATTCCTCCAGTTCCTACGTCATGTAGACTGAAGTCAGATCCAGCTTCGTGAAAGTCTTTCCTCCCGCCAGTGTTGCAAAGAGGTCGTCGGCTTTTGGTAGTGGGTATTGGTCCTGCAGGGAGAAACGATTGAGAGTTACTTTGTAATCGCCACAGATTCTGATGGTGCATGTCCCTTGAGGACTGGGACAATAGGACTGGCCCACTCGTTGAACTCGATCGGAGAGATGATGCCCTCTCTTTGTTGCCGATCTAGCTCGATCTCTACCCTTTCTCTCATCATGTACGGTATTGCTCTCACCTTGTGATGGATGGGTCATGCCCCCGGACTTAGGTGGATCTGCACTTTTGCTCCCTGGAATTTCCCGATGCCTGCTTCGAACAGCGAAGGAAATTTGTTTAAGACCTGGGCACACGAAGTGTCGTCAGTGGGCGATAGCGCTCAGATGTTGTCCCAGTTCCAGCATATCTTTCCCAGCCAGTTCCTGCCGAGCAGCGTGGGACCATCACCCGGTATCACCCAGAGTGGTAGCTTGTGCACCACCCCTTCATAGGAGGCCTTTACGGTAGCACTGCCGATTACAGGAATCAGTTCTTTCGTGTAAGTTCTTAGTTTCGTGCGAATTGGAGTTAAGACTGGCCTTGAGGCCTTGTTGCACCACAACCTTTCGAAAGTCTTTTTGCCCATGATGGACTGGCTTGCGCCTATGTCCAGCTCCATTGACACCGGGATTTAGTTCAACATTCAGCATTATCGGGGACAATTCGTGGTGAATGTGTGTACCCCATGTACCTCTGCCTCCTCAATCTGAGGCTCTGTTTTATCGGTGATCCTCCTCGGCAACATGGTGGTTTGTAGGTTTAACAGGCTTAACAGCTCGCCTGCACACTCGTTAGAGGTGTCCTATTGTTCCACAGCCTTTGCAAACGTATCCTTTGAATCGGCATGAATGGAAACGATGATCACCCCCGCAGCGCTAACAAGGTGTTAATGGCCTTGTATTCATCACCCTTGATGGTGGACTCTGAGACATCTGGGGACATGCAGCTGCAGGTGTATGTGACCTGCCCTGTACGTTACGATTCGAAAATAACATCACTTTGTTCACAGTTCTTGTAGCAGCACTTGTGTGCTGAGAGATTTGCTTCGTACTGTCACTGGCTACAATGAACACCTGGGCTATCGCTGTGGCCTTACTCAAGGTTGGGGTCTCTACAGTCAAAAGTTTGCGAAGTATGGTTTTGTGGCCAATGCCAAGTACGAAAAAGTCTCTGAGCATGTGCTCCAAATGTCCATCAAATTCGCAATGTCCTGCAAGGCATCTTAGCTCGGCGACATAACTCGCCACTTCCTGGCCTTCAGATCTTTTGTAGGTGTAGAACCGATACCTTTCCATCAGATCGCTTTCCTTTGGGTTCAAATGCTCTCGGACCAGTGTGCACGAATCATCGTACGATTTCTCCGTAGGTTTCGTTGGAGTGAGCAGATTTTTCATAAGGCCATACGTTGGTGCCCCGCAGACGGTGAGGAGGATCGCCCTTCGTTTGGCAGCGCTCTCTTCCCCATCTATCTCATTGACCATGAAGTATTGGTCGAGTCGCTCCACTAAAGTTTCCTAATCATCTCCCTCCGAAAATTTCTTGAGGATGCCCACTGTTCTCTGCATCTTTGGGTTCGCTATCTGTATCTTGTCACCAGTTGTAGTATATATAGAAAGGGTCAGACTGAACACTGTGAGCTCAAAGTAACGTGTGACCTTAGTCTTTTATTGCACATCTCCAGAGTGCCTCTTCAACCTGTGAAGCCTCCTTAAATACTTGTGCTCCCAAGGGACTATGGGATCCCTTGGGACTCCAGGGAATGAACCCTCTGGTGGCTGTACAGAGTAAATTCAAGTCCACATATATAACATTTCCAGTTGGGTTCCACAGGGCTCAGTACTAGGTACCTTGCTTTTTGTGGTATACATCAATGATCTAGAATATAGGGGGTATGATTAAGAAGTTTGCAGATGATGCAAACCTAGGGCCTAAATTTCCCCATGAGTTGCACCGGTTTTTTTGATGTAACTTGATTTTCTGGTGTATATTTTTAGTTGCAAATATGGCCATTTAATTTGCGCCAGTGTAAGTGAGTTAGTTATGTTTTTTGTTAGGTCAGTTTTTTTTTCAAAAGGGGTTGTTCTCAGCCACTTACACCATTTATGCCAATTTGCCAGAAAAAAGTTGTACTAAACTAACTTAGGGCAGTGTATGTGTCCACTTTTGTCTGCAAAGAAAGACCTTACTTACAGTTAAGGAATCGGCGTAAGTAACTACATTTCACGCACTACCAAGCACCAAACAAAGCACAAGCAGTAATAACAAGAAGTGAAGTAAAGAATTAAATTAACAAATAAAAGTACTGAATCAAATCCTACCTTAAACTGAACTATGCAGCGGCTGGCCATGCAGGAGTCCATTCGGCCAGGGCAAGGTGCGGGACACCAGCAAGTCCTTCGGCCAGGGCAAGAATCGGGACAACGCAGCATACCGGGACTGCAGGAGGGAGGAGTATCAACGGAGAAAGTGGCAGGCTGGTGGGGGAAGGGGGGTGTGTGGGGAGGACGAGTATCAATGGAGAACGCGGCAGGCTGGTGGTCATGGGAGGGAGGCAGAAGGCTGAACTCTGCAGGCTTGGAGGGGGGGTGGTGCTAATGAGGAGGGATAGAGAAGTCACATGACTGAAGGGTGGATGGGGAGAGATCAAAAGATCTTTGGGTTTCTTACCTTGTTTGGGGAGTGAGAAGAGCTGGGCTGTGCTGCCATTTTGCACCTTATTTAACCTTTGAAAGTTTTAATTTTACTTTAAGGATGGGTGCATCAATCTCAATGCCGTAGATTATTCAATGGTTATGCGTCACTGTGATACGTAGGAGAGAATTGATTAGAGCTCATCTCATCATGAACATCAGAGCCCGTAGGCTGCTGGGCAGGGGCATTACACACCTCGAAGATTTTGAGTCAGGCGTTCCTACCTGGACCTGAGTGAGGCAGATTGTGTCAGAAGGCTGCATTTCCGCAGAGAAGTTGTCCGTGAGATCTGTGAGTTGGTGAGACCACAGTTGCAGCCAAGAAGCAGCAGGTGGACTGCCTTGTCTGGTGAAGTGAAGGTTACAGTTGTATTTTCCTTCTATGCCTCGGGATCGTTTCACGGTACAACTGGAGATGTGTGCTCCATCTTGCAAGGTGCAATGCAGGTCTCCATTCGTCAGGTCATGGCTGCACTGTATGCATGGAGGAATGACTTCATCACGTTCCCAATGACCCCCCCAGCAATGCGTGACAGGGCTGTGGGCTTCTGCAGGATTGCTGGCTTCCCAAAGGTACAGGGCGGCATTGATTGTACCCACATCGCCTTGCGAGCACCTGTGGAGGATGCCGAGCAGTTCAGTTATAGAAAAGGCTTCCACTCCATTAATGTGCAGCTCTTGTGTGACGACATGGATAGCATCATGTCAGTCGATGCAAGATACCCTGGCAGCACCCATGATGCGTTCATCCTGCGCGACAGCACTATATCTGACACATTTGAGAAGCAGCCAGAAGGGCAGAGCTGGCTACTGGGAGACAAAGGGTACAGCCTCGCCACCTGGCTCATGACGCCCCTACGCGTAACCCAGAGATGGAAGCTGACCATCAATATAACATGTCGCACATTAAGACACGCAGCATCATAGAGAGGACCATTGGCATCTTGAAATAGCGTTTCCGATGCCTGGACCATTCCGGAGGCAACTTGCAATATTTCCCTGAGCTGGTCGGTCACTTCACTGTTGTGTGCTGCATGCTGCATAACTTAGCCATCATGAGGCAGCAGCAGCTGATAGTGGAAGAAGAATGTGGTGAGAGTGCCTGAAGATAATGATGTGGAAGATGCAGGTGACGAGCAGGAGGAGGAGGAGCTGGAGGAGGATGATGACGAGGATCAGGAAACCATGCAAGTGCCTGAGGCCGGAGCACGACGTCGGAGGAGGCCGGACCATCGTGCTCCTTTGACGATTGCGCCAGCAGCTCATCCATGATCGCTTTACTGATGCTTGAGGCCTCATCGACAACTGTTCCACTTTGACATGTTTATTTTTTGCAGCTGTTCCTAAATGTTGTGTTGTGTTAATGGAACATGATTCAGTTTCAATGTAAAAAAAATATTTTATTGAAAATTTTAGAATGTACTTCACTTTAGTGTAATAAAATAATTTTTTTTATCAAACTGTACTTTAATATGACTCTTTAAGATCACTTAATAACTTTAAGGTCACTTATAGTCTTGTAAAGTTACATCACTTGCAAAACAATTTACATTAGAAAACAGTTACAAGAGTAAAATCAACAACAACAACATCAAAACCAACAGCAGCAAAGGAAAACTGCACCCATCTCAGATCCACATCTCGGTGAATGTGCACTGCTTCATGGGGGTGGGTGTGGGGTTCGGGGGTGATGGTGGTGATGGTGGGGGGAATGCGGTTAAGGCTTGGGTCTCTACAGAGACTTGTGCGGGGATTGTCGTGGGAGTGGCAGTGGCTTGGCCTGGCTGAGTTCCCTTATTACAGCAGCTACCTCCTTGATGGCCTGTGCCGTCGTTCCCGCTGACTCTGTAATCTCCTCCCTCATGTCCCGTGCAGGGGACCGCAGAGAGAGGGGTAATTAGCAATCTGGTCGTGTGAGGCCCCTTGGGGAAGAGTGACCATAACATGGTAGAATTCTTCATTAAGGTGGAGAGTGACACAGTTAATTCAGAGACTAGGGTCCTGAACTTAAAGAAAGGTAACTTTGATGGTATTAGACATGAATTGGCTAGGATAGATTGGCAAATAATACTTAAAGGGTTGATGGTGGACAGGCAATAGCAGACATTTAAAGATCACATGGATGAACTATAATAATTGTACATCCCTGTCTGACATAAAAATAAAAAGAGGAAGATGGCTCAACCATGGCTAACAAGGGAAATTAGGGATAGTGTTAAATCCAAGGAAGAGGCATATAAATTGGCCAGAAAAAGCAGCAAACCTGAGGACTGGGAGAAATTTAGAAACCAGCAGAGGAGGACTAAGGGTTTAATTAGGAGGGGGGAAATATAATACGAGCGTAAGCTTGCAGGGAACATAAAAACTGATTGTAAAAGCTTCCATAGATATGTGAAGAGAAAAAGATTAATGAAGACTAATGTAGGTCCCTTGCAGTCAGAATCAGGTGAATTCCTAATGGGGAACAAGGAAATGACAGACCAATTGAACAAATACTAGGGAAGACACAAATAAATTCCCCAAAAA
The DNA here is from genome assembly GCF_044704955.1 of Pristiophorus japonicus. Lineage (NCBI taxonomy): Eukaryota > Metazoa > Chordata > Chondrichthyes > Pristiophoridae > Pristiophorus > Pristiophorus japonicus. Next base: position 7,707,554 of record NC_091984.1, on the reverse strand, counting down.
AATTGGGGACCGAAAGTCGAGCGAGAGGAGGAACTGAAGGAAATCCTTATTAGTCAGGAAATTGTGTTAGGGAAATTGATGGGATTGAAGGCCGATAAATCCCCAGGGCCTGATAGTCTGCCTCCCAGAGTACTTAAGGAAGTGGCCCTAGAAATAGTAGATGCATTGGTGATCATTTTCCAACATTCTATAGATTCTGGATCAGTTCCTATGGATTAGAGGGTAGCTAATGTAACCCCACTTTTAAAAAAAGGAGGGAGAGAGAAAACAGCGAATTATAGACCGGTTAGCCAGTTAGGGGAAAATGTTGGTGTTATGGGTGTAAGACTTGCCACTAGGGGCACACCTGTGGGAGACCTGTGAGTCACCTGTGTACCCTGGAGCAAGCAGGTATAAAAGGCAGTCCACCATGCTGCTGCCTCACTTGGGAGTTATATTAAAGAGACCAAGGTCACGATGGTTTGAGCTTACAACACAGTCTCATGGAGTTAATCTGAACTTGACAACTGGCAATGAGTTACAGATCATGAACTTTCACATGGAAATGGCTGCCATTGGTATTGTTGAGAGATTTGTTGAGGGTGATGATTGGGAAGCCTTTGTTGAGCGTCTCGACCAGTACTTTGTGGCAAACGAGCTGGACCCGGCTGAGATGGAGACCAAGCGCAGGTCGATTCTCCTCACCGCATGTGAGTCGTCGATATATGGCCTCTTCAAAGATCTACTGGTCCCAGACAAACCAATGGACAAGACTGACACAGAGCTGTGTGCGCTGGCCCAGGAACACCTCCAGCCAAAGGAGAACAGCCAGGTATCGCTTCTACATGCACCATCGCTCCGAGGGCCAGACCATGGCGAGTTTTGTCACCGACCCAAGACGCCTTGTGGGACAGTGCGAATTTGCAGGATCTTTGGTGGAAATGTGGTATTTTTTCGTGCTCGGAATTGGCCACGAGGCCATCCTCCGCAAATTACTGTCTGCCGAATCCTTAGAATTGAGGCCATCACGATAGCCCAGCCCTTTATAACCATGAGTGACAACATGAAACAGATATCTTCACAGAATTGAAGCTCAGCGGCAATTACTGAGCATAACATAATGCCTTTAGCAGGCAGAACTGTACATGGTAGGGCCCACACGACTGCAGGGGTCAGGCCTAGGATGACTCAGAGGCCACTGTGGAAGTGCTAATGCGAATCCATTAACACTATGCTGGCACTGCGGGGGCAGCCATAGAGTCCATCAATGTCAATTCAAGCACTATGTGTGCAAGGGCTGTGGAACAATGAGACACCTCCAGCGCAAGTGCAAGCAACCTCGGACTCACCATGTGACAGAGTCAGTAGAGAGCGACCGATCCAGAGTGGATCATGCTGAACAAGCAGGAGAGTCAACTCAACCAGAGGATGAGGAAGATGTGTATGGGGTACACACCTTCACCACCAAAAGCCTTCCGATAATGTTAAAAGTTAAACTTAACAACATTCCAGTCTCCATGGAACTGGACACAGGGGCAAGTCAATCGATAATGAGCCAGAAGGCTTTTGAGAAACTGTGGAGTAACAAGGCACAGAGGCCAAAACTGAGCCCGATTCACATTACGCTACGCACTCACACGGCAGTGCAGCAATGAAAGTATCGTATGACGGAATGGTGCATGATTTACCACTATGGATTGTACCAGGCGATGGCCCAACGCTGTTCGGCAGGTGCTAGCTAGGCAAGATCCGGTGGAACCGGGACGACATCAAAGCACTGTCTTCGGTGGATGACACTCCATGCGCCCAGGTGCTAAACAAATTCCCGACATTATGTGAGTCAGGCATCGGCAACTTCACAGGCACCAAAGTGCAGATCCATCTTGTTCCTGGGGCATGGCCCATTCATCACAAGGCCCAAACAGTCCCACAGATGATGCGAGAGAAAGTCGAAATTGTGCTGGACAGACTTCAACGAGAGGAAATCATATCGCCAGTCGAGTTCAACGAGTGAGCCAGTCCAATTGTGCCGGTACTAAAGAGTGATGGGATGGTCAGAACCTGCGGGGACTACAAAGTGATGATCAACCGAGTCTCATTACAAGACCAATACCCACTACCTAAAGTGGAGGACTTATTTGCAACGCTAGCAGGGGGAAAGTCGTTCACCAAGCTAGATGTAATCTTCGCTTACATGACACAGGAGCTAGCTGAACCATCAAAGAAGCTGACGTGCATCAACACGCACAAAGAACTGTTTGTGTACCACAAATGCCCCTTTGGGATTCACTCAGCGGCGGCCATCTTCCAGAGGAACATGGAGATTCTGCTAAAATCGGTTCCATGCACATTGGTGTTCCAAGACGACATCTTGATCACTGGTCGCAACAACACCGAATACTTGCACAACCTAGAAGAGGTTCTAAAGCGACTGGACAGAGTCGGACTCAGGCTGAAACGCTCCAAGTGTATTTTCCTGGTGCCAGAGGTCGAAATTCTGGGGAGAAAGATTGTGGCGGACTGCATCAGACCCACAGACTCCAAGACGGTGGCCATCAAGAATGCACCCAGACCACAGAATGTGACGGAGCTGTGTTTGTTCCTGGGTCTCCTCAATTACTTTGGTAACTTTCTACCGGGGTTGAGCACTTTGCTGGACCCCTTGCATTTATTGCTACGCAAGAGTGATGACTAGGTTTGGGGTAAATCTCAAGAGACAGCCTTTAATAAGGCCAGAAACCTGCTATGCTCTAACAAGTTACTTGTCCTGCATGACCCATGTAAACGCCTAGTACTAGCATGTGATGCGTCGTCGTACGGGGTCGGTTGTGTGTTACAGCAAGCAAATATGTCAGGCAAACTGCAACCGGTTGCATACACATCCAGAAGTTTATCCAAGGCTGAAAGAGCCTACAGTATGGTTGAGAAAGAAGCATTGGCCTGTGTATACGGGGTTAAGAAAATGCATCAACATCTATTTGGTCTCCGGTTCGAACTCGAAACTGACCACAAACTGTCTACTTCACTGCTCTCAGAAAGCAAAGGTATCAACACTAATCCTTCATCCCACATCCAAAGATACAGACATTGTCTGCATATGACTATGGAATCCGCCACAGACTAGGTACTGAGAACTGCGCTGATGCCCTCAGTTGGCTGCCATTGCTCATGACCGGGGTGGAAATGGCGCAACCCGCAGACTTGCTTCTGGTAATGGATGCTTTTGAGAGCGAGGGGTCACCTGTCACGGCTCGCCAGATAAGGACCTGGACCAGCCAAGACCCCCTGCTATCACTAGTAAAAAGCTGCATCCTCAATGGGAGCTGGTCGGGGGTTCCTAGGAAAATGCAAGATGAAATTAAGACTTTTCACCGAAGCAAGGACGAACTGTCAGTCCAATCGGATTGCCTCCTATGGAGGAATCGCGTGATTTTTCCTAAAACGGGCAGGGAAACATTTATACGCGACCTACACAGTACCCACCAAGGCATAGTCATGATGAAGGTTATTACCAGGTCGCACGTCTGGTGGCCTGGCTTTGACTCTGAATTAGCGTCATGCGTACAGCAATGCAACACTTGCTCATAGCCGAGCAACGCATCCAGGGAGGCCACTCTGAACCTGTGGTCATGGCCCTCCAAACCGTGGTTCAGGTTCCACGTACATTTCGCTGGCCCCTTTCGAGGGAAGATGTTTCTAGTAGCAGTGGACGCTTACTCAAAATGGATTGAATGAATAATAATGTCAACATGTATGTTCACTGCCACCATTGAGAGCCTGAGGGCCATGTTCGCCACCCATGGTTTGCCCGATATCCTTGTCAGTGACAATGGACCATGTTTCACCAGCTCGGAATTCAACGAGTTCATGATCCGCAATGGCATTAAGCATGTCAGGTTTGCCCCGTTGAAGCCCGCATCCAATGGCCAAACGGAATGGACAATCCAAACAGAGAAACATAGAAAGTAGGTGAAGGAGTAGGCCATTCGGCCCTTTGAGCCTGCACCACCATACAATAAGATCATGGCTGATCATGCAACTTCAGTACCCCATTCCGGCTTTGTCTCCATATCCCTTGATCCTTAAGGGCCACATCTAACTCCCTTTTGAATAAATCTAATGAACTGGCCTCAACAACTTTCTGTGGTAGAGAATTCCACAAGTTCACAATTCTCCTCATCTCGGTCCTAAATGGCTTACCCCTTATCATTAGACTGTGACCCCTGGTTCTGAACTTCCCCAACACCGGGAACATTCTTCCTGCATCCAACCTGTCCAATCCCGTCAGAATTTTATATGTTTCTATGAGATCCCCTCTCATTATTCTAAATTCCAGTGAATATAAGCCAAATCGATCCAGTCTTTCATCATATGTCAGTACTGCCATCCCAGGAATCAGTCTGGTGAACCTTTGCTGCACTCCCTCAATAGCAAGAATGTCCTTAGATTAGGAGACCAAAACTGCACACAATACTCAAGGTGTGGTCTCACCAAGGTCCTGTACAACTGCAGTAAGACCTCCCATGCTCTGATACTCAAATCCCCTTGCTATGAAGACCAGCATGCCAGTTGCCTTCTTTACGGCCTGCTGTACCTGCATGCCTACCTTCAATGACTGATGTACCATGACACCCAGGTCTCATTGCACCTCCCCTTTTACTAATCTGTCACCATTCAGATAATAATCTGCCTTCCTGTTTTTGCCACCAAAGTGGTTAACCTCACACTTATCCACATTATACTGCATCTGCCATGCATTTGCCCATTCACCTAACCTGCAGCCTCCTAGCATCCTCCTCGCAGCTTGCACTGCCACCCAGTTTAGTGTCATCTGCAAACTTGGAGATATTACATTCAATTCCCTCGTCTAAATCATTAATATATATTGTAAATAGATGGGGTCCCAGCACTGAACCCTGCGACACCGCAATAGTCACTGCCTGCCATTCTGAAATGGACCCATTTATTCCCACTCTTTGGTTCCTGTCTGCCAACCAGTTCTCTATCCACATCAATAAATTACCCCCAATACCATGTGCCTTAATTTTGCACACTAATCTCTTGTGTGGGACCTGGTCAAAAGCCTTTTGAAAGTCCAAATACACCACATCCACTGGTTCTCCCTTATCCATTCTACTAGTTACATCCTCAAAAAATTCTAGAAGATTTGTCAAGATTTCTTTCAGAAATCAATGCTGAATTGGACCGATCCTGACACTGCTTTCCAAATGCGCTGCTATTTCATCTTTAATAATTGAATCCAGCATTTTCCCCACTACCGATGTCAGGCTAACCAGTCTATAATTCCCTGCTTTCTCTCTCCCTCATTTTTTAAAAAATGAGGTTAGATTAGCTGCCCTTCAATCCATGAACCAGAGTCTATATAATGTTGGAAAATGATGACCAAATCATCCACTATTTCGAAGGACACTTCCTTATGTACTCTGGGATGCAGACAATCAGGCCCTGGGGATTTAGCGGTCTTCAGTCCCTTCAATTTCCCTAACACCATTTCCTGACTAATAAGGTTTTCCCTCAGTTCCCCCTTCTCACTAGACCCTTGGTCCCCTAGTATTTTCGGGAGGTTATCATGTCTTCCTTAGTGAAGACAGAACCAAAGTATTTGTTCAATTGGTCTGCCATTTCCTTGTTCCCCATTATGAATTCCCCTGATTCTGACTGCAAGGGACCTACATTAGTCTTCACTAATCTTTTTCTCTTCACATATCTATAGAAGGTTTTGCAGTCTGTTTTTATGTTCTCTGCAAGCTTACTCTCATATTCTATTTTCCCCCTCCTAATTAAACCCTTTGTCCTCTTCTGCTGAATTCTAAATTTCTCCCAGTCCTCAGGTTTGCTGCTTTTTCTGGCCAATGTATATGCCTCTTCCTTGGAATTAACACTTTCCCTATTTTCCCTTGTTAGCCACGGTTGAGCCACCTTCCCTATTTTATTCTCACGCCTCACAGGGATGTACAATTGTTGTTGCTCATCCAAGTGATATTTAAATGTCTGCCATTGCCTATCCACCGTCAACCCTTTAAGTATCATTCTCAGTCTATCCTAGCTAATTCATGTCTCATACTGTCGAAGTTTCTTTTCTTTAAGTTTAGGACCCTAGTCTCTGAATTAACTGTGTCACTCTCCATATTAATGAAGATTTCTATCATATTATGGTCACTTTTCCCCAAGGGGCCCCGCACGACCAGATTGCTAATTAATCTTCTCTCGTTACACAAGACCCAGTCTAGGATGGCCTGCTCTCTAATTGATTCCTCGACATATTTGTCTAGAAAACCATCCCTTATACACTCCAGGAAATCCTCCTCCAAAGTATTGCTATCAGTTTGGTTAGTATTGTGTTCCTAACACAGATAAGACTGTACACAGGGAGGTTAAGGTAACAGTGACCTCAGTCTTTATTAAGAGGAACAGGCCTTAGGGGCCGGCTTATATACCGTGCTCCCAAGGGATGGTGGGATCTCTTGAGACTTCAGGGGATGCGCTCCCTGGTGGCAGAACATGGGAGTGCATGCTTTACAGATACCCAACATCACTCCCCTCCTCAAAGTCAAAGTGAAATCTATTTACAAGGTGAGGTGGTCTGGAGCCTTTCTTTCCCTGGTGGAACGCCTCGGTACAAATGCCTGTTCTGGTGTGTTGGCTGTGCCCTCGCTGGGCTGGTGTGTTGTTGGCCCTGCAGGGCTGCTAGGTGAGCCTGGCCTTGCTGGGCTGTTGAGGGTGATGGGTTCGATTTCCTGGTCCGGCGTGGTGTTGTTGATCCTTTGGGTGTGTATTGTGGGCTCGAAAAAGTTGGTGTCTGCTGTGGGTTGTTCAGGGCAGTCTGTGAACCGCAGCCTCGTTTGGTCCAGGTGCTTTCTGCAAATTTGTCCATTGTCTAGTTTGACTACAAACATCCTACTCCCTTCTTTAGCTATCACCGTGCCCGCGATCCACTTGGGACCATGTCCATAGTTTAACATATACACATGGTCATTCAGATCAATTTTCCGTGACACAGTGGCGCGACCATTGATTACATTTTGTTGCTGCTGCCTGCTCTCTACCTGATCATGCAGGTTGGGGTGAACCAGCGAGAGTCTGGTTTTAAGTGTCCTTTTCATGAGTAGCTCAGCCGGGGACACCCCTGTGTGTGAGTGGGGTCTCGTGCGGTAGCTGAGCAGTACTCGGGACAGGCGGGTTTGGAGTGAGCCTTCTGTGGCTCGTTTAAGACTCTGTTTGATTGTTTGTACTGCCCACTCTGCCTGCCCATTGGAGGCTGGTTTAAATAAGGCCGAGGTGACATGTTTGATCCCATTGCAGGTCATGAATTCTTTAAATTCGGCACTGGTGAAACATGGCCCGTTGTCACTGACCAGAATGTCAGGCAGGCTGTGGGTGGCAAACATGGCCCTCAGGCTTTCAATGGTGTCCCTGATGACTACGTGTGCGGGAAGTGTAACCGCCTCCAGCTCCTGACGGACCGCGTAGCGGAATTGGAGCTGAGGGTGGATTCACTCTGGAGCATCCACGATGCTGAGAATGACGTGAGTAGCACATACAGCGAGCTGGTCTTACCACAGGTAAAGGGTCCACAGCCAGATAGGGAATGGAAGAACAACAGGATGAGTAGTGCAAGGAAGGTAGTGCAGGGGCCCCTGGGGTCATCCACCTGCAAAACAGATACACTGCTTTGAGTACTGTTGAGGAGGATGACTCATCAGGGGAGGGCAGCAGCAGCCAAGTTCATGGCACCGTGGCTGGCTCTCTTGCACAGGAGGGCAGGAAAAAGAATGGGAGAGCGACAGTGACAGGGGATTCAATTGTGAGGGCAATAGATAGGCGTTTCTGCGGCCGCAACCGAGACTCCAGAATGGTATTATGCCTCCCTGGTGCAAGGGTCAAGGATGTCTCGGAGCGGGTGCAGGACATTCTAAAAAGGGAGGGAGAACAGCCAGTTGTCGTGGTGCACATTGGTACCAACGACATAGGTAAAAAAAGGGATGAGGTCCTACGAAACGAATTTAAGGAGCTAGGAGCTAAATTAAAAAGTAGGACCTCAAAAGTAGTAATCTCGTGATTGCTACCAGTGCCACGTGCTAGTCAGAGTAGGAATCACAGGATAGCGCAGATAAATACGTGGCTTGAGCAGTGGTGCGGCAGGGAGGGATTCAAATTCCTGGGTCATTGGAACCGGTTCTGGGGGAGGTGGGACCAGTACAAATCGGATGGTCTGCGCCTGGGCAGGACCGGAACCAATGTCCGAGGGGGAGTGTTTTCTAGTGCTGTTGGGGAGAAGTTAAACTAATATGGCAGGGGGATGGGAACCAATGCAGGGAGACAAAGGGAAACAAAAAGGAGGCAAAAGCAAAAGACAGAAAGGAGATGAGGAAAAGTGGAGGGCAGAGAAACACAAGGCATAGAAGAAAAAAGGGACACTGTACAGCAAAATTCTAAAAGGAAAAGGGTTTTAAAAAAACAAGCCTGAAGGCTTTGTGTCTTAATGCAAGGAGTATCCGTAATAAGGTGGATAAATTAACTGTGCAAATAGATGTTAACAAATATGATGTGATTGGGATTACAGAGACGTGGCTCCAGGATGATCAGGGCTGGGAACTCAACATCCAGGGATATTCAACATTCAGGAAGGATAGAATAAAAGGAAAAGGAGGTGGGGTAGCATTGCTGGTTAAAGAGGAGATTAATGCAATAGTTAGGAAGGACATTAGCTTGGATGATGTGGAATCTATATGGGTAGAGCTGCAGAACACCAAAGGGCAAAAAACATAAGTGGGAGTTGTGTACAAACCTCCAAACAGTAGTAGCGATGTTGGAGAGGGCATCAAACAGGAAATTAGGGGTGCATGCAATAAAGGTGCAGCAGTTATAATGGGTGACTTTAATATGCACATAGATTGGGATAACCAATACGGTGGAGGAGGATTTCCTGGAGTGCATAAGGGATGGTTTTCTAGACCAATATGTCGAGGAACGAACTAGGGGGGAGGCCATCTTAGACTGGGTGTTGTGTAATGAGAGAGGATTAATTAGCAATTTCATTTTGTGAGGCCCCTTGGGGAAGAGTGACCATAATATCGTGGAATTCTGCATTAGGAAGGAGAATGAAACAGTTAATTCAGAGACCATGGTCCAGAACTTAAAGAAGGGTAACTTTGAAGGTATGAGGCGTGAATTGGCTAGGATAGATTGGCGAATGATACTTAAGGGGTTGACTGTGGATGGGCAATGGCAGACATTTAGAGACCGCATGGATGAACTACAACAATTGTACATTCCTGTCTGGCGTAAAAATAAAAAAGGGAAGGTGGCTCAACCGTGGCTATCAAGGGAAATCAGGGATAGTATTAAAGCCAAGGAAGTGGCATACAAATTGGTCAGAAATAGCAGTGAACCCGGGGACTGGGAGAAATTTAGAACTCAGCAGAGGAGGACAAAGGATTGGATTAGGGCAGGGAAAATGAAGTATGAGAAGAAGCTTGCAGGGAACATTAAGACGGATTGCAAAAGTTTCTATAGATATGTAAAGAGAAAAAGGTTAGTAAGGACAAACGTAGGTCCCCTGCAGTCAGAATCAGGGAAAGTCATAACGGGGAACAAAGAAATGGCAGACCAATTGAACAAGTACTTTGGTTCGGTATTCACTAAGGAGGACACAAACAATCTTCTGGATATAAAAGGAGTCAGAGGGTCTAGTAAGGAGGAGGAACTAAGGGAAATCCTTATTAGTCGGGAAATTGTGTTGGGGAAATTGATGGGATTGAAGGCCGATAAATCCCCAGGGCCTGATGGACTGCATTCCAGAGTACTTAAGGAGGTGGCCTTGGAAATAGTGGATGCATTGACAGTCATTTTCCAACATTCCATTGATTCTGGATCAGATCTTATCGAGTGGAAGGTAGCCAATGTAACCCCACTTTTTAAAAAAGGAGGGAGAGAGAAAACAGGGAATTATAGACCGGTCAGCCTGACCTCAGTAGTGGGTAAAATAATGGAATCAATTATTAAAGATGTCATAGCAGCACATTTGGAAAGAGGTGACATGATAGGTCCAAGTCAGCATGGATTTGTGAAAGGGAAATCATGCTTGACAAATCTTCTGGAATTTTTTGAGGATGTTTCCAGGAGAGTGGACAAGGGAGAACCAGTTGATGTGGTATATTTGGACTTTCAGAACGCTTTCGACAAGGTCCCACACAAGAGATTAATGTGCAAAGTTAAAGCACATGGGATTGGGGGTAGTGTGCTGACATGGATTGAGAACTGGTTGTCAGACAGGAAGCAAAGAGTAGGAGTAAATGGGTACTTTTTAGAATGGCAGGTAGTGACTAGTGGGGTACCGCAAGGTTCTGTGCTGGGGCCCCAGCTGTTTACACTGTACATTAATGATTTAGACAAGGGGATTAAATGTAGTATCTCCAAATTTGTGGATGACACTAAGTTGGGTGGCAGTGTGAGCTGCGAGGAGGATGCTATGAGGCTGCAGAGTGACTTGGATAGGTTAGGTGAGTGGGCAAATGCATGGCAGATGAAATATAATGTGGATAAATGTGAGGTTATCCACTTTGGTGGTAAAAATAGAGAGACAGACTATTATCTGAATGGTGACAGATTAGGAAAAGGGGATGTGCAACGAGACCTGGGTGTCATGGTACATCAGTCATTGAAGGTTGGCATGCAGGTACAGCAGGCGGTTAAGAAAGCAAATGGCATCTTGGCCTTCATAGCGAGGGATTTGAGTACAGCGTCAGGGAGGAGTTGCTACAGTTGTACAGGGCCTTGGTGAGGCCACACCTGGAGTATTGTGTACAGATTTGGTCTCCTAACTTGATGAAGGACATTCTTGCTATTGAGGGAGTGCAGCGAAGGTTCACCAGACTGATTCCCGGGATGGCGGGACTGATCTATCAAGAAAGACTGGATCAACTGGGCTTGTATTCACTGGAGTTCAGAAGAATGAGAGGGGACCTCATAGAAACATTTAAAATTCTGGTGGGTTCAGACAGGTTAGATGCAGGAAGAATGTTCCCAATGTTGGGGAAGTCCAGAACCAGGGGGTCACAGTCTAAGGATAAGGGGTAAGCCATTTAGGACCGAGATGAGGAGAAACTTCTTCACCCAGAGAGTGGTGAACCTGTGGAATTCTCTACACAGAAAGTTGTTGAGGCCAATTCACTAAATATATTCAAAAAGGAGTTAGATGTAGTCCTTACTACTAGAGGGATCAAGGGGTATGGCGAGAAAGCAGGAATGGGGTACTGAAGTTGCATGTTCAGCCATGAACTCATTGAATGGCGGTGCAGGCTAGAAGGACCGAATGGCCTACTCCTGCACCTATTTTCTATTTTTCTATGTTTCTATATTTCTATGGTGGCGATGGCGACATTATTTCACATTCAATCCATTTAGAAAAAGCATCCACCACCACCAGGAACATTTTACCGAGAAACAGGCCCGCATAGTCGACATGGATCCTTGACCATGGTCTGGAGGGCCAGGACCACAAACTTAGTGGTGCCTCTCTGGGCGCGTTGCTCAACTGAGCACACACGCTACATTGCCGTACACAGGACTCTATGTCAGATTCGATACCGGGCCACCACACATGGGATCTGGCTATCGCTTTCATCATTATTATGCCCGGGTGTGTGCTGTGGAGATCCAAGATGAATATCTCCCTGCCCTTTTTGGGTAGCACTACGCAGTTACCCCACAGCTGGCATTCTGCCTGAATGGACAGCTCATTCTTTTGCCGCTGGAACGGCTTGATTAGCTCTTGCATTTAAACGGGGCAGAGGATCTTGGCTGGTCCAAGTCCTAATCTGGCAGGCCGTGACAGGTGATTTATCATTTTCAAATGCTTCCATGACCATCAGCAAGTCTGCGGGCTGCACCACCATCAACAAGTTTTCAGGCTGCGCTATTTCCACCCCCGTGGTGGGCAATGGTAGCCGACTGAGAGCATCCGCACAGTTTTCGGTGCCTGGCCTGTGGCGGGTGGTATAATTATACATTGATAACGCGAGTGCCCACTTTTGCATGCGGGCTGAGACATTAGTATTTATCCCCTTGTTTTCAGCGAACAGGGCTATGACGGACTTGTGATCGGTTTCCAGCTCAAATTTGAGGCCAAACAGATACTGATGTATTTTCTTTACCCCAAACACACATACTAATGCCTCTTTCTCAATGATGCTGTCGGCCCTCTCGGCAACTTCCCCGCAACGTTAGCTTGTTGTAATACACACCCGACTCCGTACGACGACGCGTCACATGCTAGCACAAGTCTTTTACACGGGTTATACAATACAAGTAGCTTGCTGGAGCATAAAATGTTTCTGGCTTTCTCAAAAGCAATTACTTGTTTTTTTCCCCATACGCAGTTCTCACCTTTGCGCAATAACACATGTAGGGGCTCTAAGAGGGTGCTTAACCCCGGTAGGATGTTACCAAAATAGTTGAGGAGTCCCAGGAACGACCGCAGCTCCGTGACATTCTGTGGCCTGGGCGCGTTCCTTACAACCTCTGTCTTGACGTCTGTGGATCGAATGCCATCCGCCGCAATCTTTCTCCCCCAAAACTCCACTTCTGTTGCCATGAAGACGCAACCCTACGTGATCCAGTCACTGGAGGACCTCCTCCAGGTTTTGTAGGTGCTCGATGGTGTCCCGACCCGTGACCAATATGTCGTCCAGAAAAACCACTGTGCGTGGTACCGACTTGAGTAGGTTCTCCATGTTTCTCTGGAAGATCGCTGCAGCCGACCGAATTCCAAATGGGCATCTGTTGTAGATGAACAGTTCCTTGTGCGTGTTGATGCAGGTGAGGCCCTTCGAAGACTCCTCCAGCTCCTGTGTCATGTAGGCCGAAGTGAGGTCAAGCTTGGTGAACGTCTTGCCTCCTGCCAGCATCGCAAATAGGTCGTCTGCCTTCGGTAGCGGGTATTGGTTCTGTAGCGAGAAATGATTCATAGTTACTTTATAATCGCTGAAAATCCTGACCGTGCCATCACTTTTGAGTATTGGAACATTCGGGCTGGCCCACTCGCTGAATTCCACTAGGGAGATGATGGCCTCGCGTTGCAGCCTGTCCAGCTTGATTTCCACTCCCTCCCTCATCATGTGAGGTACCGCTCGCGCCTTGTGGTGAATGGGTCATGCCTCTGGGACCAAGTGGATCCGTACCTTCGCCCCAGAAAAGTTTCCAATGCCTGGCTCAAAAAGGGAAGGAAATCTGTTGAGAACCTGGGTACATGAGGCCTCACTGACATGTGATAGCGCTCGGATGTCATTCCAGTTCCAGGGGCTTTTCCCCAGCCAGCTCCTTTCAAGCAGTGTGGGGCCATTGCCCGAGACAATTCAGAGTGGCAGTTCGTGCACCATGTCCTCGTAGGTGACTTTGACCATGGCGCTGCCCAGGACAGTGATAAGCTCTTTGGTGTACGTCCTCAGTTTCGTGTGGATGGGGCTCAGGGCTGGTCTGAATGCCTTGTTGCACCACAGTCTCTCAAACATCTTTTTACTCATGATGGATTGGCTAGCGCCAGTGTCCAGTTCCATGGCTACGGGTAAGCCATTCAATTTTACATTTAGCATTATAGGTGGACATTTCATCGAAAATGTGTGCACCCCATGTACTTTCGCATCTACCTCCTCTCTCTGAGGCTCTAAATTTCTTTGATCCACCATGGACCGATCTTCCTCTGCCACGTGGTGTTTAGCAGGTTTTGCAGAGCTTGCAGCTCGTCTGCAAACTCATTGGAGGTGGCCCATTGTTCCACAGCTCTTGCAAACATACCCTTTGAAGCGGCATGAATAGACTGCATGGAAGCCTCCACAATGCTAACAAGGTGTGAATTGCCTTGCATTCATCCTTTGTTGTGGACCCTGAGTCATCTGGGTCACCTGAGGCCTGCTGGCAGTTGCAGACTCGTGGTTTCTGTCCTGTACATTTCTGCTCAGAAACACAGTTCCAGTTAATTTATGAACATTGCTAGCACTTGTGTGCTCAGAAATTTGTTTGGTGTTATCACTGGTGGACATAAACGCCTATGCTATTGCAATGGCCTTACTGAGGGTCGGTGGCTCTACAGACAGAAGTTTTCGTAGGATGGTCTCGTGGCCAATGCCCAGTACAAAAAAGTCTCTGAGCATTTGCTCCAGGTAGCCATCAAACTCACATTGTCCTGCAAGTCACCTTAGCTTGGCGACGTAGCTCACCACTTCCTGACCTTCAGATCGCTGGCACGTGTAGAACCGATAGCTTGCCATCAGCACGCTCTCCCTCGGGTTAAGATGCTCCCAAACCAGTGTACACAGCTCCTCATATGACTTATCTGTGGGTTTCACTGGAGCCAGAAGATTCTTCATGAGGCTGTAGGTCGGTGCCCCGCAGACCGTGAGGAGGACCGCTCTCCTTTTTGCAGTGCTTCCTTCTATGTCCAGCTCGTTGGCTACAAAGTACTGGTCTAGCCGTTCGACATAGGCGTCCCAGTCCTCACCCTCTGAGAACTTCTCCAGGATGCCCACAGTTTGCTGCATCTTTGCGTTGGATTTGTATACTCGTTGCCAGTTATTGTGTTCGTAACACAGATGAGACTGCACACAGGGAGATTAAAGTAACAGTGACCTCAGTCTTTATTAAGACACTCCAGAGTGAGGAATAGGCCTTAGGGTCCAGCTTATATACAGTTCTCCCAAGAGATGCTGGGATCCCTTGAAACTTCAGGGGATGCGCTCCCTGGTGGCGGAACATGGGAGTGCATGCTTTACAGATACACAACAGTTAGCCCAATCAATATGCAGATTAAAATCACCCATGATAACTGCTGTGCACTTATTGCATGCATCTCTAATTTCCTGTTTGATGCCATCCTAACTTCCCTATTACTGTTTGGTGTTCTGTACTCAAATCCCATGAATGTTTCCTGCCCTTTGGTGTTTTACAGCTCTACCCATATAGATTCCACATCATCCACGCTAATGTCCTTCCTTACTATTGTGTTCATCTCCTCTTTAACCAGTAACGCTACCCCACCTCCTTTTCCTTCCTGTCTGTCCTTCCTGAATATTGAATACCCCTGGATGTTGAGTTCCCAGCCTTGGTTACTTTGGAGCCATGTCTCTGTAATCCCAATTACATCTTATCCATTAACAGCTATCTGCGCAGTCAATTCATCCACCTTATTACAAATGCTCTCGCATTGAGACTCAGAGCCTTCAGGCTTGTTTTTTTAACACTCTTTGTCCTTTTAGAATTATGTTGTAATGTGGCCCTTTGTGATTTTTGCCCTTGATTTCTCTGCCCTCCACTCTTGCTTTTCTCCTTCCTACCTTTTGCTTCTGCCCCCTTTTTACTTCCCTCTGCCTCCCTGCATAGATTCCCATCCCCCTGCCTTTTTAGTTTAAACCCTCCCCAACAGCACTAGCAAACACTCCGCCTGGAACATCGGCTCTGGTCCTGCCCAGGTGCAGACTGTCCTGTTTGTACTGGTCCCACCACCCCCAGAACCGGTTCCATCAAGCAAGACGCGTAACGGATGGTTCCTTGCAGACCCGGTTATGCAGTGTCCTGCTCAGCTACCGGACGTGCTCCTACTCATTCACCGGGGCTCCCCCTGCAGAGTTGTTAATGAAGAGAGCACTCAAAACCAGGCTCTCCTTAGTCCACCGAATCTCAATAATCACGTAGAAACCCAGCGACACATGAATAACGTTTACCATGATCGCGCGGCGGCCTTGCGTGACATTGAGGTTAATGATCCGGTGTTTATTCTAAATTATGGTCACGGTCCCAAGTGGATTGCTGACACTGTCTTCGCCAAGGAGGGGAATAGAGTGTTTGTTGTGAAATTGTTGAATGGGCAAAGGTGTAGCAAGCACCTCGATCAGACCAAACTGCGATTCACAGACAACCAAGAGCAGATGGAAGAAGACCCTACCATCTATGATCCACCAACACACATCCAACCAGCAATTGACCTCTCTCCACGAGGATGAACACACCATGTTCGACAGTCTGATCAGACCAGCCGAGCTGCTGTGCAGCAATGATTCGACCAACTCACCCATACCAGGATTTCAACTCAGGCGATCGACCAGGGAACGCAGACTGCCAGATCGCCTCAACCTGTAAATAACTTGTACTCAAGACTTTGGGGGGAAGTGATGTTATGTTTGTGAACCTTACCTGTGTGTAAGACTTGCCACTAGGAGGCAGACCTGTGTACCCTGGAGCAAGCAGATATAAAAGGCAGTCCACCACGCTGCTGCCTCACTTGCGAGTTATATTAAAGAGACCAAGGTCACAATGGTTTGAGCTTACAGCACAGTCTCGTGGAGTTATTCTGAACTAAACAGTTTGAATCAATTATCAAAGATGTAATAGCAGCGCATTTGGAAAGCAGTGACAGGATCAGTCCAATTCAGCATGGATTTATGAAAGGGAAATCATGCTTGACAAATCTTCTAGAATTTTTTGAGGATATAACTAGTAGAGTGGACAAGGGAGAACCAGTGGATGTGGTGTATTTGGATTTTCAAAAGGCTTTTGACAAGGTCCCACACAAGAGATTGGTGTGTAAAATTAAAGCACATGGTATTGGGGGTAATGTATTGACGTGGATAGAGAACTGGTTGGCAGGCAGGAAGCAAAGAGTAGGAATAAACGGGTCCTTTTCAGAATGGCAGGCAGTGATTAGTGGGGTACCGCAAGGTTCAGTGCTGGGACCCCAGCTATTTACAATATGCATTAATGATTTAGACGAAGGAATTGAGTGTAACTGTTGTGTCCTTAGATGCTCTAACAATGACTCCACGAGGCAGTGTGTTGTACTTGAACTGTAGTGACCTTAGTCATTTATTAGTTAACTCCAGAGTGAGGATCACACCTGGTGGCCTGCCTTTTATAAACTTGGGCCCTATGCTTCTATGTCATTTTTGCTATTTCTGCCGTCAGTGCCGTTATCTCATCACCCACCCGACTGATGCTGTTCACAAGTGATCCGGTAAGCTCATTGGTCTCCACACCCAATGCTATCACCTGAGCCACATCTGTTACACCCTCCATCTCAGGACAGCGTGGCACATTTCTCCTTGGACTCGCCCTGGGTTTGTCTCGCAGAACCCCTCCAGTGGGAGTCGCAGTCTGGGACGGTGGGGCCCTGGGTGTTCCATGCTGCATTCTAGCAGCACTGGGAGTGGCAGGATTGGTCGGTGGTGCCCTGGGTGTTCCATGCTGCATTCCAGCAGCACTGGAACCTGGAACCTCGGACAGTGGGGCCCTGGGTGTTCCATACTTCATTCCACCAGCAGTGGGAGTCGCAGGCTGGGACGGTGGGGCCCTGGGTGTTCCATGCTGCATTCTAGCAGCACTGGGAGTGGCAGGATTGGTCGGTGGTGCCCTGGGTGTTCCATGCTGCATTCCAGCAGCACTGGAACCTGGAACCTCGGACAGTGGGGCCCTGGGTGTTCCATACTTCATTCCACCAGCAGTGGGAGTCGCAGGCTGGGACGGTGGGGCTCTGAGTGTTCCATGCTGCATTCCAGCAGCACTGGAACCTGGAACCTCGGACAGTGGGGCCCTGGGTGTTCCATACTTCATTCCACCAGCAGTGGGAGTCGCAGGCTGGGACGGTGGGGCTCTGAGTGTTCCATGCTGCATTCCAGCAGCAGTGGGATCCGGAACCTTGGACGGTGGGGCCCTGGGTGTTCCATACTGCATTCCAGCAGCAGTGGGAGTCGCAGGCTGAGATATTGGGGCACTGAATGATCCATACTGCATTCCAGCAGCACTGGAACCCACAACCTGTGGACTTTCGAAAGCATCCAAGGTCGGACCAAAACTTAAACCACTATACAGGGACTGGGATGAGCTGAAACCATAGAATGTCGAATCAGACCCTAAACCAGTATGCAGGGACTGGGACGACTGAAACCACAGAATATCGAACCAGACCCTAAACCTCTATGCAGAGACTGGGCCGCGCTCAATCCACGGAATGACGAACCAGAAATCCTGGAAGTGTTTGGCAATGCAAGTTCAAGATTCTCCCCTTCATACCTCTCCATGGCCACTCCCTATAAAGTTGGTATGACTCGCCCGCGTCTGAATCTACTTCTGTATCTTCAGGATTGGCATCAGGTTCTGCAAAATATAACAGAACAGTGAAATGGTCAGCAGCAGAGGAGGGGGCAGGATGGGTGGCATGAGTAGGCTCACACGTCGCAGGCCAGGCAGCAGGTTGATTTGAAGGGCCACGAGTAATTTTCAGTACTTCCCCTCTCCCTCGCGTGTGGGCCCAGCTTGTGGAGTACTGATTGCTTTTCTCCAGGCAGGACCCATCAAAGCAGCGACCCTTTGTTCCAATGGTGTCAGTGGGTGCAGATTTGGCGGGCCTCCTCCTGTTCGAGTTCTTTCCCTTTTGTTGTGGGACAATTTCTTCTGCAAAGATGAAAACATAACTTGTTAAAGAGGATGTCTTTCTGCTCGGTGGGACATATACAGATGGTCACAGTTACAGATGCAATTCCATTGACAAATGAAAATATTACTTACACTAACTGCTTGGCCAAGATCCTGCTATTTCTTTTTACACTGCCTTCCATTTCTCGTGGTATTCACCACTGCGCAATAATCTTCTGCAACTTTGTTCCAGCGTTTATTAATTTCTTTGGGTGGAACTTTTGTGCGACCTCTGTTGCTCATATCCAGCTCCTGCCACCTTTCCTCCATTACATTAACTAGTACCTCCACTTCTTGATGCGTGAAATTCTTCATTCTTGGGGCACGGTGTTGCATTGTTCTATTGAATTGACACTCAGTGATTTTTCAAAACACAAAGTCCTTATTTTGCTTGCAGCAATGAATGATTCTCACCTATGCAGCACTCCTTGTGGAAGTTTAGCAGCTGATTTCTTGCAGAGTACTCCAAACAGCACTCCTATAGCTTTCAAAACATCAATCAGGCATCCGAAAGCAAGTGAGAGGTTCTCCCTTTAAAAATGGCCGATTGCCAATGTTATTGCCCCACTGAGCATGTGCGAACGCTGCAACACGCACGTATGTGCTGCCGGCACTCACACAGTCACTCAGATCAGGCCCCGCCCCAGTGCCGGCTCTGCGCGGCCAGCACGGACCTAGCTCCGCCCCCCCTCTCTGTGTTCTGCGCCACACCACCGCGACAGATGGCCCGAGAATCGGCGATAATTGCAAGTCTTTTTTCTTGGCGCTGCTTTTGCTCTACAATGTCGGCGGGGGGCTCGGAGGTGCGGCGTTTTACCTCTGTGGGGAAATTTTGGCCCATAGGCTGTGTGGGTGATAATGAAGAAGAAAGTTGTGGACTGCCGGAAGATATCAATCAACTGGTCAGGTGTGCAGAACAGTGGCAAATGGTATTTAATCTGGAGAAATGTGAGGTCATGCATTTGGGGAGGGCTAACAAGGCAAGGGAATACACGTTAAACGACAGGACACTGAGAAGTTTAGAGGAACCAAAGGTACTTGGGAGTGTTCACAGATCCCTGAAGGTAGCAGGCCAGGTAGATAAGGTGGTTAAGAAGGGAAACGGAATGCTTGCATTTATTAACGGAGGCGTAGAATATAAGAGTGGGGGTGGTTGTGCTTGAACTGTATAAAACACTGGTTTAAGCTGCAGCTGGAGTACTGCATGCAGTTCTGGTCATCATAGGCAGTCCCTCGGAATCGAGGAGGACTTGCTTCCACTCCCAATGTGAGTTCTTTGATGGCTGAGCAGTCCGATACGAGAGCCACAGACCCTGTTACAGGTGGGACAGACATTCGTCAGGGGAAGGGGTCGGTGGGGCTGGTTTGCCGAGCGTTCCTTCCGCTGGCTGCTCCTTGCGCCAAGGCTCAAAGAGCTCAACACCCTCGCAGATGGACTTTCTCCACCTTGGGTGGTCTGCGGCCAGGGTCTCCCAGGTGTCACTAAATATATTCAAAAAGGAGTTAGATGTAGTCCTTACTACTAGGGGGATCAAGGGGTATGGCGAGAAAGCAGGAAGGGTTGCATGTTCAGCCACGAACTCATTGAATGGCAGTGCAGGCTCGAAGGGCCGAATGGCCTACCCCGCATCTATTTTCTATGTTTCTATGTTTCTATGTGTCAGTGGTGATGTCGCACTTTACCAGGGAGGCTTTGAGGGTGTCCTTATAACATTTCCGCTGTCCTCCTTTGGCTTGTTTACAATGAAGGAGCTCCGCATAAAGCATTTGCTTAGGGAGTCTCGTATCTGGCATGCGTACTATGTGGCCTGCCCAGTGAAGCTGATCGAGTGTGGTCAGTGCGTCAATACTGGGGATGTTAGCCTGGTTGAGGACACTAATGTTAGGGCACCTGTCCTCCCAGGAGATTTGCAGGATCTTGCAGAGACATTGTTGGTGATATATCTCCAGCGACTTGAGGTGCCTTCTGTACATCGTCCATGTCATGTATGTAACATTCATGTAACTGTAACCTTCATGTAACAACACTGCATACTGTATACACCTAAGAAATGCACACCTTGACCAAAGGGGGTGAACTTGTGGGAGACACTCCTCACCTGGTCATCCAGGTATATAAAGGGAGGTCCCATGCAGGGTCATCACTTCTTGGTCCTGTGAATTAAGATTCGGGTCACAGAGTAACCTTGTCTGCAGAATGTGCCTCGTGTGAATTTATAGCAGTTTGTAAGGACACTATATTTGGCGACGAGAAACGGGAATCAACGACTCGCGAGAATGGCCACCTGTAGCACAGAGGAACGCTACTGTGTTGGTGAGGACTGTGACGATTTCGTTGAGAGGCTCCAGCAGAGCTTTGTCACGAAGGACTGGCTGGGAGATGCAGCGGCTGACAAGCGAAGGGCGTTCTACCGACCAGCTGTGGACCTAAGACGTACGCGCTGATGAAAGACCTGCTCGCACCCGAGAAGCCGGGGGACAAAACCTTTGAAGAGCTCAGCAAACTGATCAGTGAGCACCTCAAACCAACGAGCAGTATACACATGGCCCGACACCGATTCTACACACACCGACATCGGGAAGGACAGAGAATACCGGACTTTGTTGCGGACCTTCGGCATTTGGCCAGCCTCTGTAAGTTCACAGACGCCTGCAGGGGGGAGATGTTACGGGATTTCTTCATTGAGGGCATTAGTCATGCTGGGATTTTCAGAAAGCTAATTGAGACCAAGGACTTGACCTTGGAAGCGGTGGCATTGATGGCTCAGACTTTCATGGCGGGGGAGGAGGAAACCAAGATAATGTACGCGCGCAACTCTGCTTCCAACGTGATGATGGATCAGGGAGTTAACATTGTAAACGCGACTCAGAACCCCGCAGGCAGGCAAGGGCAATTCGACACCACCGAGGCAGCAACAGAGACAATGGCAGGTTGAACGGACATTTACACCATCACAGTGGATAATACGTCTCGGGATGGGGCCATTGACACCCACTAACAGAGTGCTAAAGAGTAATCAAAGAGACAATCAGAGAGGAATGCCTGGTAACAGCTCTTTTGTTCACAACAATCTCAGCTCATGCTGGATGTGCGGGGGCAGACATGCTGCAAAAACTTGTAGGTTTCAACAATTTATCTGTAGAACTTGTAACTTCAGTGGACATTTAGCCAGAATGTGCAGGAAGCCCGCAGTGAGGCTAATTTACGAGGCAGATGAATCACAACAGGGGTCTGCAAGGCAGGTTGATGCTTGGGACAAAGCAATGGATGCTGAAGTTCCGCGGGTTCATGTGGCAAACATCAACAGCTCATATACAAAAACGCCACCTATGATGATGAAAGTCCTATTAAACGGCATCCCGGTATGCATGGAGCTGGACACAGGGGCCAGCCAGTCACTTATGAATGTCCAACAATTCGAGAAACTATGGCCACTCAGAGCTAGCAGACCCAAACTAGAACGCATTGACACGCAATTACGGATGTACACCAAAGAGATCATCCCAGTGCTAGGCAGTGCAATGTTGGTGGTCACACATAATGGAGCAGAGAACCGGCTGCCACTCTGAATTGTCCCGCGAAATGGTCCCGCGCTTTTGGGGAGGAGCTGGCTGGCCGAGATGAACTGGAAATGGGGGGATGTGCACGCTATTTCATCTGTGGAGCGAAGTTCATGCTCACAGGTCCGACAGAAATTTGGGTCACTATTTCAACCTGGTGTCGGGACTTTCAAAGGTATCAAAGTAGAGATACGCATCACCCCGGACGCCAGACCAGTGCACCATAAAGCCAGAGCTGTGCTGTATGTGATGCGGGAGAAAATTGAGAGTGAGTTGGACAGGTTGCTAAGAGAGGGCATAATCTCACCTGTTGAATTCAGCGACTGGGCAAGCCCCATCGTCCTTGTCCTAAAAACGGATGGCTCGGTCAGGATCTGTGGCGACTACAAGGCCACTATCAACCGAGTGTCACGACAAGACCAATACCCGCTTCCGAGAGCGGAGGATCTTTTTGCCACACTGGCAAGCGGCAAGCTATTCACCAAGTTGGACCTCACTTCAGCCTACATGACCCAGGAACTGGCCGAAGAATTCAAGCTACTGACCACCATCACCACGCACAAGGGGCTGTTTGTCTACAACAGGTGTCCGTTTGGCATTCAATCAGCGGCCGCTATCTTTCAAAGGAACATGGAAAGCCTGCTCAAATCCATCGCTGGAACAATCGTATTTCAGGATGACATCCTTATCACGGGTCGAGACACCGACTAACACCTCCACAACCTGGAGGAGGTGCGACGCCGACTGGACCGGGTAGCCTGCGACTAAAGAAGTCCAAAAATGTGTCTTTTTGGCCCCAGAGGTTGAGTTTTTGGGCAGGAGGGTTGCCGCAGACGGGATACGGCCTACCGAATCCAAAACGGAGGCGATTCGTCGTGCGCCCAGGCACGGCAACACGTTGGAGTTGCGTTCATTTCTGGGACTATTGAACTATTTCGGGAACTTTCTGCCGAGCTTAAGCACATTGTTGGAGCCGCTACACGTGCTCCTGTGCAAGGGTTACGATTGGTTTTTGGGGGACTGTCAGGAACGGGCTTTCAATCGGGCATGGAACCTGCTTTGTTCTAATAAGCCGTTGACCCTGTACAACCCCTGGAAGAAATTGGTTTTGACATGTGATGCATCATCCTATGGGGTTGGATGCGTGTTGCAGCAGAGTAATGATGAGGGCCAACTCCAACCTGTGGCTTATGCCTCCAGGTCGCTCTCCCAAGCAGAAAGGAGAAATGGGATGGTTTAAAGGAAGCACTCGCATGTGTCTACAGGGTAAAAAAGATGCACCAGTACCTTTTTGGCAGGAGGTTTGAGTTAGAAACGACCACAAGCCGTTAACATCCCTGTTGTCAGACAGCAAAGCTGTCAATGCCAATGCGTCAGCTCGCATACAGCGATGGACTCTCACGCTGGCTGCGTATAACTACACCATACTGCACCGGCCAGGCACCGAAAATTGCGCTGACGCACTCAGCAGGCTTCCACTGGCCACCACTGAGGGGGCAGCGGAGCAAAGCGCTGAGATGGTCATGGCTGTTGTTGCCTTTGACAGCGCAGGCTCCCCATCACAGCCCGCCAGATCAAAATCTGGACCAACAGAGATCCCCTCCTATCCTTGATTAAGAAATGTGTCCTGACTGGGGATTGGGCGTCCGCACACGGAGCATGCCACGAGGAGGTCAGATCGTTTCACAGATGGATGGATGAGCTCTCCATCCAAGCCGACTGCCTACTATGGAGCAGCCGGGTAGTCATGCCCCAGAAGGGAAGGGAAGCATTCATCAGGGAACTCCACAGCGAGCACCCAGGCATCATGCTAATGAAAGCCATTGCCCGGTCACATGTATGGTGGCCGGGAATTGACTCAGACCTGGAACACTATGTTCGCAGGTGCAAGACGTGTGCCCAGCTGGGCAATGCCTCCAGGGAGGCCCCACTCAGCCCGTGGCCCTGGCCCACCCGGCCATGGTCACGTATTCACGTAGACTACGCGGGCCCGCTCATGGGAAAAATGTTCCTCATTGTTGTTGATGCGTACTCGAAATGGATCAAGTGCATCATATTAAATTCGTGCACGACATCTACCATTGTGGAGAGTCTGCGTGCGGTCTTTGCGACCCACGGCTTGCTGGACATTCTGGTTAGCGACAATGGCCCGTGTTTCACTAGCTATGAATTCCGGGAGTTCATGTCGGGTAATAGCATCAAACATGTCAGTACAGCACCGTTCAAGCCAGCTTCCAATGGCCAGGCGAAATGTGCGGTCCAAATCATAAAACAAGGCATGCTCCGGATTCAAGGACCCTCCCTTCAATGCCGCCTATCGCGTCTCCTGCTGGCCTATAGGTCCCGACCGCATTCGCTCACGGGGGTCCCGCCCGCGGAACTACTCATGAAATGTACACTTAAAACTCGGCTGTCCCTCATTCATCCAGTCCTGTCAGACATTGTTGAGGGCAAGCGCCAGTCCCAAAATGAGTGCCATGACCGTAACTCAAAGGGGAGATGTATAGAAATCAATGACCCTGTATTTGTTCTTAATCACGCTTTGGGGCCCAAGTGGCTTGAGGGTTCTGTAATTGGCAAAGAGGGGAATAGGGTCATAGTGGTCAGACACAACAATGGACAGATATGCCGCAAGCATCTGGACCAAGTAAAAAAAAGGTTCAGCATGGACACTGAGGAACCTGAGGAAGATCATGAGATGCTGCTCGCACCATTGCCAGTGAACGAGCAACAAGAACTGTCAGCAGCATGCACAGTCCCTGCGGCCAGCCCGGACAAGCCGGAATCACCACAGAGGACAGAGACGCATGCCAAGGCTCAACAACCAGAGCCCCAACTGCGGCGCTCCACGAGAGAGCGTCGACCGCCCAAAAGACTTAATCTTTGACCCCATAAGACGTGGGGAGGAGGTGATGTCATGTATGTAATCTTCATGTAACTGTAACCTTCATGTAACAACACTGCATACTGTATACACCTAAGAAATGCACACCTTGACCAAAGGGGGTGAACTTGTGGGAGGCACTCCTCACCTGGTCATCCAGGTATATAAAGGGAGGTCCCACACAGGGTCATCACTTCTTGGTCCTGTGAATAAAGGTTCGGGTCACAGATTGACCTTGTCTGCAGAATGTGCCTCGTGTGAATTTATAGTAGATTGTAAGGACACTACAGTCCATGCCTCAGACCCATACAGGAGGGCGGGTATTACTACAGCCCTGTAGACCATGAGTTTGGTGGTAGATTTGAGGGCCTGGTCTTCAAACACTCTTTTCCGCAGGCGGCCGAAGGCTGCGCTGACGCACTGGAGGCGATACTGAATCTCCGCATCAATGTCTGCCTTTGTTGATAAGAGGCTCCTGAGATAAGGGAAATGGTCCACACTGTCCAGAGCCGCGCCGTGGATCTTGATGAGTGGAGGGCAGTGCTGTGTGGCGATGACAGGCTGATGAAGGATCTTTGTCTTACGGATGTTAAGGGTAAGGCCCATGCTTTCTTATGCCTCAGTGAATACATTGCCTATATCCTGGAGTTCAGCCTCTGAATGTGCACAGACGCAGGCTTCATCCGCATATTGCAGCTCAATGACAGAGGTTGGGGTGATCTTGGACCTGGCCTGGAGGCAGCGTAGGTTAAACAGCTTCCCACTGGTTCTGTAGTTTAATTCCACTCCAGCGGGGAGCTTGTGGATTGTGAGGTGGAGCATGGCGGCGAGGAAGATTGAGAAGAGGGTTGGAGCGATGACGCAGCCCTGTTTGACCACGGTCCGGACGTGAAGTGGGTCTGTAATGAATCCGTTGGTGAGGATCACGGCCTGCATGTCATCGTGAAGCAGGCGAAAGGTGTTGATAAACTTTTGGGGGGCATCTGAAACGGAGGAGGACGCTCCATAGACCCTCACGGTTGACAGTGTCAAAGACCTTTGTAAGATCGAAAAAGGCCATGTACAAGGGCTAGCGCTGCTCCCTGCAATTTTCCTGCAACTGGCGCGCTGCAAAGATCATGTCTGTTGTGCCCCGTAGGGGACGAAATCCGCATTGTGATTCCGGGAGGAGCTCCTTGGCCACAGGGAGAAGACGATTGAGGAGAACTCGACTCGCGGTTGTGATCACCGCATTACAGAACGGACGAGATTGCACTGGAGAGGATACAGAGGAGATTTACAAGGATGTTGCTGGGAATGGAGAATCTTAGCTATGAGGACAGATTGAATAGGCTGGGTTTGTTTTCCTTGGAACAGAGGAGGCTGAGGGGAGACTTCGTTGAGGTGTATAAAATTATGAGGGGCCTAGATATAGTGGATAGAAAGGGACTATTTCCCTTAGCAACAACCAGCGGGCAGGAATTTAAAGTAATTGGTAGAAGCTTTCGAGGGGATTTGAGGGCAAATTTCCTCATGCAGAGGGTTGTGGGAGTCCGGAACTCACTGACTGAAAGTGTGGTCGAGGCAGAAACCCTCACCAGGTTTATAAAGAACTTGGTTTGAGGGGAAATTTCCTCCCGCAGAGGGTCGTGGGGGTCTGGAACTCACTGCCTGAATGTATGGTAGAGGCAGAAACCCTCACCACATTTATAAAGTACTTGGATGCACACTTGAAGTGCTGTAACCTGCAGGGTTACAGACTTTGAGCTGGAAAGTGGGATTAGGCTGGATGGCCTCTTGTTGGCCAGTGCAGACACGATGGGCTGAAATGGCCTCCTTCTGTGCTGTAAACTTCTATGATTCTATTTTTCGATAACTTTGGCCACTGAGCCAGCAGGGAAGGTTTCGGCCGGGCCAACGGCCTGGTTCCCAAGAGAGGGTGCCAGGCTGTCCGTTGGCGGCCCGGCCGAACCTGTGGGCATTAGTGTGCTGGCCGATCGGGAAGTCGGCCGGCAAAAGTAAAGAGATGGCGGCCACGGCAGTGGGCCATCCCCTCGAAGGGCCGCCGCACTGCTGGACCACACACAGTGAGAAGGTGCACTGACAGAAAAATCTGTCTGGGGCACCGTGCGGCGGGGCAACGATTGTTTTTAGTGAATTTGGGGCGCTGTATTCTGCAGGTGAGGGAGAGCGGTGGTGTGTGTTTTGATCACGTGTTTGCGGCGGTCATCAGCAGTGGGGCGGAATTGGGTACCGGACGAAAAATCCCCGACCTGAATGTGGGTCGGGGCGGGGCGGACAGTTGACCACAAAGCAGCAGCCACGGGATTCCGTCGCATGGTCACCACAAACGGGCAGTAACGGTTCTGACTGAGACCCTGAATTTCAGCCCCAGTGTCTGTTGTGTCTGTTTTAGCTCCACCCACTTTTCTGCGATGGAACTAAAAGCCGTTTAACACTTTGTCGTCTTGTTTTGAATATTGGAAGTTTTGAGAGAGTGTGAATTTGTTGAGTATGTTCATTTCAACGTAAGATTATGCCTCTAGATGTGGGGAAAGTTTTGTGATCGACATTTTAAGTTAACAACACTGCTAGGAACAAAGCACTGTCTTCTGAATCTGGCGACTAAAAGTCATATAACCCCACCCTCTGATGTTTTGGCAAGTAAGAATTAGTCAGAATTTCTCAACTGGGCTGTAAGAGGGCGGGGGGAATTGTCTATGATGAAATAAAGAAAGGAGAAAGGGAAAGATTCTGTCCCATTTCTATTATCAGTGCAGTACTACTAAAAAAAAAGGATGTGTTTATTTGTACTGCCAAAATGGCCACCATGCGCCACCCTTCTTTTCTGATTGGTCCCCTTGGAGGACAAGTCACACCCTGAAGTTTCATAGCAATGTGTAACTGGAACCGCCTATCCCAAGGTCTCACTAACTTTGCAAATTGTAACTTGATCCACTTTGACTTCCTGAAGTGACAGAGGACAGAACTTCCCAGAAGACAGCAAGGGCCAGCCAAAGTCCCTTACCCCAGTCCAAGTACATCCCTCCCCCAGCCTAAGTGCCTCCCCCAGTGTAAGTGCCTTACCCCAGTCCAAGTACATCCCTCCCCCAGCCAAAATGCCTTACCCCAGTCCAAGTGCATGCCACCCCTAGCTAAAGTACTTTCCCCCAGCCAAAGTTCCTCCCTCAAACAAAGTGCCTTACCCACAGTGCAAGTGCATCCTTCCAACCCCTATCCCCCCACCATAGATGGGGCTTAGTGTACGGATTGTTAACACTGAAGTGAATAGCAACAATGTCGTGACTTCTGGATATCATCCACGCCAACGATGTCCCTTGTAGGGGGGTTGGAAGAATGCGATCCATCTTCCCCGAGTTCCCTCTCTCCCCTCTGAACACCCCCCCCCACCCAACCTGTGCCCCGCTCTCTGTCCTCCCCCCGTGTCCCTCTCTCTCTCTCCTCCTCCCAGTCTCTCTCTCTCCTCCCCCAGTCTCTCTCCCCCCACCCAATAGGGAAGAATATTGTGGATATCTAGGGCATCGCTGCCAATGGCAGATATATGTTGCAACCCTAATTCTATCTGGCTTTTCCACAATATTTGTGAAAATTCCTAGTTGTCCCACAGCTGTTTGAATTTTTTCCAGTTGGCTTTCAAATCGCTGGTCACCTGCAATGGAGGTGGGAGAGGAATGTGTGCGGGAGTTGGCACCGTGGTGGTCATGATAGCTCGCTAAAGTTTAGGACTTTGAGTTTGTCACATATTTGCATATAGTTCAAATAACCAGAGGACTAGAACAAGTCGAATAATAAAATATTGTGGCCATGTATTTGTAGAAATACTTTGTCAATCAAGACTCTACAACAGCTTATGCTACCTTAAGTTTACTTTACAAATGCCTCTAGATTACTTTACAATCCACGCGCGATGTGTATGAAGCACGGTCTGCATTGCACTGCTTAACATCGATTTCAATCGGCTCACAAGTCTCAGTTCCAATATTTCGATCGTAGATGCATTCGACAATAGATCGGAAGTCTCCACTTCTGACACCATGTGTTTTATAGTCTCTTGAACATTTAGTTCAAATTAACTCTATTTATTTGGGAGATCTCAGAGAGCCGTGTGCAGTTTTAAAATGGAGTTCCTCCTCAGAGAAGCAGCTTTCTTCAATACAGATTCCTTGGGCCTGAAATCGCTGAAACCCAAGGCCCGGCCAAATGCCGCCCAAAGGACCGCCGATGGCCACCGAGAAACCGGGCGATACTTTGCCGGAAGATTCCACTAAAAGAGATGGCAGTGCCGCCCAGCAGCAAAATAACGGTTTACGCCATCAATCTGGGCGGCAGTGGGCGGGAGCTCTCAATCTCGGCGGCAAAGGCTCTTGCTGCCCAAGTGCCGCTGAGGATGGAGCCAGGCCCAGGGAGGGTGGAAGACCTGAAAATAAAAATCATTACAAAGAAATAAAACACCGGAACACCTTCAGGGGACCGCATGCAGGTAAGTCGCGTTAAAAAAATGTTTTAAAGATGTTCAGTAACCTTTTTTTGCAGGTCTTCGTACTTACCGTCAGGGTTAGACCAGCCTCCATGCAGCGGTCCTTCCCTCTGCTGGCGCCGACTCCCGCCCGCACCAATCTGGCAGCTCAGCGGGCGGGAGGTCACTTACACTACTTGGCCGTCAGCGGCCGTCAGCAGGCGGTTCCCGGCGGTGTTCCCTTCTCGCCTGCTCCAGCCCAAGTGGAAAGTGGCTCACAGGGGAGACCGGAGGCAAAACTCAGCGGCAGTGGGCGGTAAGGCCATCAATATCGGGGCCCAGGACTCTATACCTCCAAAATAGAGGGCGCTATACATTATATCGTTACCCATGAGCATGCTCAACACCCTTCTTGTAAATGGCTCACTATCAAGGTCCTCATCTGTGTCCTGTGTAGCAGAACTCACGTGTGAACACGCACTCCGGGGAGCTGGCCCCCGAGCTACCCTTTCCCCTTGGCCTTGCTGGAGCCCACTTGTCCCCGGTGCAGTGACACGGTGTGTTTTTTCTCCTCCTCTTCTCCTGCCTCACTCTCTACCGTGCCCTCAGGGACGGCTGCTCAGTTGCTTGCTCATTATCTGCAAGCATAAAGACACAAGAGTCGTGTTAAGGTGAGGAGGGGGGGGCAGGGGCAGGAAGGGAGAATTGCTGCATACAGCATGATTAGCTGGAAAGTCTGATACGCTTGTGGGGGAGAGGGGTGTGGGATGTGAGAAGAAGGAGTAGGGGTGAACATACCGTGTTGTCCCCAAGGGGCCAATGTCGCCGATGGCCAAGGCGCCCTCCACCCGACGCCCAATAATACGCAGCACTCTATTCTCCAGTGCAGACAGTGGTTGGGTGTCGGCTTGTCTCCTGCCTGTGCACTCCTGCTCCGTCCTGTTTTGAGCCACCTTGGCCTGCAAGAACAAGGAAAGTGTGTGAGTGAGTGTGCAGCAATGTGTTTGGGTGATGTGCCTGCTGTAGTTGAATAGCTGTCATTGTGGGCAAGGTGTGAGATGTAGGTGTGAATGTAGGTAGGTAGAGATTGTGGTGGGGGAGTGCTGGGGGTGTGGTTGTTTGGACAGTGTGTTAAGACTGTGGTTCAGATGGTGGTACGTAGCAATTGTAGAAGCATTCACTCACCCTGACCACCCGGGTGAGGTTGTTAAACTTCTTCCTGTACTGTGTGTGGGTCCTGGGGACCACAGTGCTGCCCAAGACATCATGCGCTACCTCCCTTCACATGCTGCACAAGGCTTGTGGTGAGCGGCTCCTGCCACTTGCCGAGTCAAGCACCGCTCTCTGACTCTCCACACCGAACACCAAGGCTTCCAAGGCTTCATTGCAGAATTTGTCTGCTCTCTCCCTGGGCCATGGATCCGCCATGAGTGCAGCAGTTTCAGTCCGATAGCTCATTCTCCTTCACAAGCAATGCTGACTCATTCATCATTAAAATTCAACCACGTGCACCCTTGTTAAAGGGGCACAACCAATATAACCTGTAAATTAATGAAAAATATCAAATGAACCTTAACAAATCAAACCAAGATCTTATTTCCGGTGGCGATGATACATTCCAATCGCGGAAGGTCTCAAGCATGCCGGCGGACACAGCGTAGGAACTGCGGAAGAGAGGCAGGCAGTCGGGCTGAATGACCCCCTTAACCGCCCGCTGCCTGGACTTGTTACTGGCCATTTTGGCCAGGCCCAGGAGCAGCCCTACGAGGTGGTCTTCCAACTTACTAGCTCCCTCCCGCAACATGAGCCGCCTCCGAGAAATCCCTTCCGTGCCTTTCCATTCTGCACAGAGGTGATTCCTGTACGGGCTGCTCTTGTACACCCGCCATTTAGCCATCCTCGTCTGCCATCGGGAGGAGGCGAGAGTCCCCAATAGAGAACTCTCTATGCGGGAGTCCAAGAAGAAATCGATGAGAATTAACTGCATGTTGGTGACAAACGCAGGGGGATCAATCAAAGTGACCAACCGGTATCACAGCATCGCGGCCACCATTTGATTTCTAACCAGCGCTCGACCCCTGTCGGACAGCACTCGTCCTGTCCTACACCCTCGGCGGGCAGTGACTTTGGTCTCCAGCACTATCCAGGTCGAGGAGATGGGTTGTACTCCAGGCAAAGGCCTGAGCTCCTCCGACAGGGAGTCCACCTGCCACTGACCTACTAGGAGTCTGGAATATTTCTCCCGGTTGATCCTGGCGGAAGACGCGGCCGAGTAGACCTGCAGGCACATGGACATCCTCCGCAGGTCAACGGGACCCGTGACCATGAGGCGCACATCATTGGCGACGACCTCCACACCCGGCCCTTGCAGAGCCAGTCCCGTCAACCTCTTCCACAAGGGGCGGAGGAAAGGCCCCACGTAGCTGGCATGTAACTGGCCGGATATGAGGCAATCCCCTGACGCATCCCTCTCCCGAAGCGAAGGGGCGTGGTCATTGATCCATTACAACCTTCCGGATATAAAAGGGGTCAGAGGGTCTAGTAAGGAGGAGGAACTGAGGGAAATCTTTATTAGTCGGGAAATTGTGTTGGGGAAATTGATGGGATTGAAGGCCGATAAATCCCCAGGGCCTGATGGACAGCATCCCAGAGTACTTAAGGAGATGGCCTTGGAAATAGCGGATGCATTGACAGTCATTTTCCAACATTCCATTGACTCTGGATCAGTTCCTATGGAGTGGAGGGTAGCCAATGTAACCCCACTTTTTAAAAAAGGAGGGAGAGAGAAAACAGGGAATTATAGACCGGTCAGCCTGACATCAGTAGTGGGTAAAATGATGGAATCAATTATTAAGGATGTCATAGCAGCGCATTTGGAAAATGGTGACATGATAGGTCCAAGTCAGCATGGATTTGTGAAAGGGAGATCATACTTGACAAATCTTCTGGAATTTTTTGAGGATGTTTCCAGTAAAGTGGACAAAGGAAAACCAGTTGATGTGGTATATTTGGACTTTCAGAAGGCTTTCGACAAGGTCCCACACAAGAGATTAATGTGCAAAGTTAAAGCACATGGGATTGGGGGTAGTGTGCTGACGTGGATTGAGAACTGGTTGTCAGACAGGAAGCAAAGAGTAGGAGTAAATGGGTACTTTTCAGAATGGCAGGCAGTGACTAGTGGGGTACCGCAAAGTTCTGTGCTGGGGCCCAGCTGTTTACATTGTACATTAATGATTTAGACGAGGGGATTAAATGTAGTATCTCCAAATTTGCGGATGACACTAAGTTGGGTGGCAGTGTGAGCTGCGAGGAGGATGCTATGAGGCTGCAGAATGACCTGGATAGGTTAGGTGAGTGGGCAAATGCGTGGCAGATGAAGTATAATGTGGATAAATGTGAGGTTATCCACTTTGGTGGTAAAAACAGAGAGACAGACTATTATCTGAATGGTGACAGATTAGGAAAAGGGGAGGTGCAACGAGACCTGGGTGTCATGGTACATCAGTCATTGAAGGTTGGCATGCAGGTACAGTAGGCGGTTAAGAAAGCAAATGGCATGTTGGCCTTCATAGTGAGGGGATTTGAGTACAGGGGCAGGGAGGTGTTGCTACAGTTGTACAGGGCCTTGGTGAGGCCACACCTGGAGTATTGTGTACAGTTTTGGTCTCCTAACTTGAGGAAGGACATTCTTGCTATTGAGGGAGTGCAGCGAAGATTCACCAGACTGATTCCCGGGATGGTGGGACTGACCTATCAAGAGAGACTGGATCGACTGGGCTTGTATTCACTGGAGTTCAGAAGAGTGAGAGGGGACCTCATAGAAACGTTTAAAATTCTGACGGGTTTGGACAGGTTGGATGCAGGAAGAATGTTCCCAATGTTGGGGAAGTCCAGAACCAGGGGGTCACAGTCTAAGGATAAGGGGTAAGCCATTTAGGACCGAGATGAGGAGAAACTTCTTCACCCAGAGAGTGGTGAACCTGTGGCATTCTCTACCACAGAAAGTAGTTGAGGCCAATTCACTAAATATATTCAAAAGGGAGTTAGATGAGGTCCTTACTACTCGGGGGATCGGGGAGTATGGCGTGGGAGCAGGAGGGGGGTACTGAAGTTTCATGTTCAGCCATGAACTCATTGAATGGCGGTGCAGGCTAGAAGGGCTGAATAGCCTGCTCCTGCACCTATTTTCTATGTTTCTATGTTTCTATTACCCTCCAGCAGCAGGTTGTTAAAACGCCAGTATGCCCCCTCACCCCCCACCCCCCCAGGCCCCGCGCGGTTAGTGGAATGCTCTCTGCCCACACCAGGTGGTGGTCCGAGCATGGCAGGAGACGTACGCCCGGGAAATGTAAAGACGGTCGTGTCTGGCCATTCCTCCTCCAGACCCCACACAAATAAAGGCGCTGGAGTCGGGATGGAGATTTCACCAGACGTCCACTACTTCGAAGGACCCAACCAGGCCCCTCAACTTCTCCATTGCCTCATGCCTCGAGGTTGTGGCTGAAACCTCCCCCCACACCCGGCCCCCGAGGACAATGCAGTCGCCGATCTCGATGGAGCCTGAAAGAGCAGACACTTCTGAGAAGTGCACTTGCAGCGCACTGGACTGAGGGGCGTACACATTCACTAGACGGAGCGGCACGTCCCCCAGGCAAACAGTGACAAGGAGCAAGCGACCTGGCACAGGTACCTTGACCCCCAAGATCTCTGGCTGAAAATGTGGGGCCAGCAAGATAGCCAACCCGCAAGAAGTGGCGGCGAGGTGCCTCATGCAGACCTCTCCTTTCCATTCCAGGTGCCACATGGCCTCGTCCCCTGCAACAATGTGGGTTTCCTGCAGGAAGCACACCGAATAGTTCCCTTCCATTAGGATCGAGAAGTTATTAAATCTGTGGCGCGCCTCTCTGCTGCCGTTGA
The DNA here is from genome assembly GCF_044704955.1 of Pristiophorus japonicus. Lineage (NCBI taxonomy): Eukaryota > Metazoa > Chordata > Chondrichthyes > Pristiophoridae > Pristiophorus > Pristiophorus japonicus. The sequence continues at coordinate 7,673,277 of NC_091984.1, read as the reverse complement.
TGTTGGGGCTGGCTATGTTTATGTTCAAGACAAGAGCACAGTGTGCCTCTACTTAACACTACTGTGGGGAGAGAGCGGAGTTGTGCGATATCCTTCACTCCCTCAGCAACCCCAGGAGGAATGTCTTGAGTCGGCGCAGCTCGAGACGGCTCACGTCCTTGTCCGTGGCCATGGTCTTCACAGCGGCGCTGATGGACAGACCTGATGAGCAGCGCCAGCTCCCACCACCTGTCCATGGTCAGCTGGATCTTTGTGACGACACACATTTTCTGCCAAAACTTCCCGGAATTCCATGACGGAGATGAGGGGAGACTCGTTAGAGGGGAACAAGGGCATCCACCAACTCGCTGGCGATGGTCTCCAAATTGTCCCCAGTGCCCTCCAGCGAGCTCCTGTCCTCCTCTGGAAGGTCGTGTCTAGCGGCTGATCCATCCACCACACAGGGTGCAGTGAACGGCTCGGCCACACCTGCCGGCCCTACCTCTGTCACAATCCCACCCCCGGGATCAATGACAGAGGAATCCTCCCTGGGCTCCTCTGGGGATGCCGGGCCAGGAGGTAGCAGTGAATCAGGGTCACTCTCCCACTCAGGCCCTGGGGCATGGGGAGAAACCGGGGAGGAAACCATTCCCAGTTCCTCCAACACACCCGGCACCAATGTCAGAGACAGAGCTAGGAGCCCTCTTCGTCCCAACCACCACCCTCCGTCCCAGCAGGCGAGGTGTTTTTGTTTAAATCTTCCACCAGGTCGATCTGTTCCTGGGAGATGTCGGGGCGACTGGGCAGGTTCAGCCTGATCGGCCTCGCCCTCCTCCGTCCCCAGGCCTGCGTCTGGTCCACCCTTTGAGTGTAACACCAATGCGTTTGGGCTTACAACTATTTTGGTAGAAACTTTCATTCAAATGCCCCCTTGTTTTTTTTTTCAGGGCACCAAAAAGCACAAATTAACAATTGAACATAAAAAGGAACCTTTGTCAAATCAAATTAAAATTCTGTTCCCAGTTGAAATGATGCACTCCAGTCCCTCCGGCGCCCACCTCTCGCGGAAGGCCACAAGCATCCGGTGGACACCGCGTGCTCCATCTCCAGGGACACCCTGCCTCGGATGTAACCACGGAAGCGAGTCAGGCAGACGGGCTGACCGACCCCCTCGACCGCCCGCTGCCTGGACCGGTTAATGGCCCCCTTGGCCATGCCCAGGAGCAGGCCCATGAGGAGGCCTTCCAAACTGCCCGCTCCACTCTGCACAGGGTGCCCAAAGATCAGGAGCGTGGGACTGAAGCACAACTATTTTAAGTGGAACAATAAAGGAGGCCACTAAAACCGATAAACTTAAATAAATTAAACTTTAGACAGTAAACTTGAATCAAGTTAAATTTTGGTTGCCGAGGGTGCTGATGCATTCCAGTCCCACCGGCGCCCACCTCTATGCAGGAGTCCTCCCTTTATTTATTGGGGACTTGGCCTGGAGGGTGTTGCACGGAGCAGTCCCGTGCAATATGTTTTAAAGTCGGTTCACGTACTCACAGGCCGCCTGTAATTTCTGCGGTCTAGAGGTGTCCGTGTTCCATGCCTATGTTCAATGTGTGAGGTTGCAGCCCCTTTTTCAATTCTTCCTGCATCGAACATGTCCAGCCCCGTCAGAATTTAATATCTTTCCATGAGATCCCCTCTCATCCTTCTCAACTCCAGTGAATACAGGCCCAGTTGATCCAGTCTCTCCTCATATGTCAGTCCTGCCAACCCGGGAATCAGTCTGGTGAACCTTCGCTGCACTCTCTCAATAGCAAGAACGTCCTTCCTCAGATTAGGAGACCAAAACTGATCATGGTTGATCATGCAATTTCAGTACCCCATTCCTGCTTTCTCTCCATACCCCTTGATCCCTTTAGCCATAAGGGCCACATCTAACTCGCTTTTGAATATATCGAATGAACTGGCCACAATAACTTTCTGTGGTAGAGAATTCCACAGGTTCACAATTCTCTGAGAGAAGAAGTTTCTCCTCATCTCGGTCCTAAATGGCTTACCGTTTTCCTTAGACTGTGACCCCTGGTTCTGGACTTCCCCAACATCGGGAACATTCTTTCTGCATCTAACCTATCCAATCCCGTCAGAATTTTATGTTTCTATGAGATCCCCTCTCATTCTTCTAAATTCCTGTGAAATTCTAGTTGATCCAGTCTTTCTTCATATGTCAGTCCTACCATTCCGGGAATCAGTCTGGTGAACCTTTGCTGCACTCCCTCAATAGCAAGAATGTCCTTCCTCAGATTAGGAGACCAAAACTGTACACAATTTTCAAGGTGTGGCCTCACCAAGGCCCTGTACAACTGCAGTAAGACCTCCCTGCTCCTATACTCAAATCCTCTCGCTATGAAGGCCAACATTCATTTGCCTTCTTCACCGCCTGCTGTACTTGCATGCCAATTTTCAATGCCTGATGTACCAAGACACCCAGGTCTCGTTGCACCTACCCTTTTCCTAATCTGTCACCATTCAGATAATATTCTGTCTTCCTGTTTTTGCCACCAAAGTGGATAACCTCACATTTATTGATATTATACTGCATCTGCCATGCATTTGCACACTCACCTAATCTGTCCAAGTCACCCTGCAGCCTCTTCGCATCCTCCTCACAGCTCACACTGCCACCCAGCTTTGTGTCATCTGCAAATTTCGAGATATTATATTCAATTCCTTTGTCGAAATCATTAATATATATTGTAAATAGCTGGGGTCCCAGCACTGAGCCTTACGGTAGGTACCCCACTCGTCACTGCCTGCCATTCTGAAAAGGACCCATTTATTCCAACTCTTTGCTTCCTGTCTGCCAACCAGTTCTCTATCCACATCAGTACATTACCCCCAATACCATGTGCTTTAATTTTACACAGTAATCGCTTGTGTGGGACCTTTTTGAACGTAAATGTTATAACCATGCATCCATTGTGGATATAAACCGTATTAGAATATAACATTAGAATCTGTTGTGTTTCAGTAATAGTAACTAGTCAATTAGCTTATGCCATGCTCTTGTCATGTTGCAGAGAAAGATATCCAAGAATGAGGTGGAGCAGAGGTGCACCGGAGGAGGCCCTGCTGATATACAGACCCTGACTAACTTGACGGAATGTGCTGTAGCACTAGTGGGCAGTCACAGTTGCTCTACCAGCCGTAGTGGTGCAGGACCCGTTGTTGCACCATGTGAGTAATGTGTAAAGCAGTGGTAATCCAGTGGTAATTTAAAGTAATTTAATGGCATTTCATTATAATATAATAATGATGCCATGTTATGCATGCATCTTCTGTCGTACTTTCAGGTTAAGAACATAAGGACATCAGAAATAGGAGCAGGCGTCAGCCATTTGGCCCCTTGAGCCTGCTCCGCCATTCAATAAGATCATGGCTGATCTGATCTTGGACTCAGCTCCACTTCCCTGCCCGCTCCCCATAAACCTTTATTCCCTTATCGCTCAAAATCTGTCTATATCCACCTTAAATATATTCAATGACCCAGCTTCCACAGCTCTCTGGGGCAGAGAATTCCATAGATGTACAACCATATGATGTAAGCATATATCATTTTTTGCAGCAGTGTTGCTCCTCGTGCATATGCCAGCACAGCACAAGCATTCTCATGTCTACCTTTCTGTTCTAATAACCTCAATTATGTTTTGCAGGTCCCAAGACTCCCGAGGCACAAAGAGAGGCCCCTCCATGAACGCCTGTGCCATTGCAGGTGGTCATCACCACGGGTCCACAGGAGACTACTGAGGAGGAGGAAGATGACCAATTGTCATCTGTTGTACCTGCGGTCACGTCTTCATCGACGGATGAAGTAGCGGGGCCAAGCGGCTTACAGCAGGCCACTCCAAGGCGTCCAGTGCCCACGCTGACCCCACGGAGGTTGAGTCGGTGAGGTAGGCACGCGCTGCGATGGGTAGATTCTAATAAGGACATGGTCGCACTGTCAAGGTCGAGCGCGACATCGGTCGAGAGCTCCTCCAGGTGATAGGTGGGTTGACCGGAGTCATTGCCGCAATGTCCACACAAATAACGGAGGGCATGGAGCAGATAGTTGTGGCACTGGGTCAAACGACCGACACTGTCCATGCCTTGCGGTACCCCAAGGTGCCGTCCCACCAACTACCTGGAGAGGTGTGAGTCAGGAGGAAGAACTTCCCTCTGACTCGGAAAACGTTTCTTCCGAAACGTCTCCTCCTCCAGCCACTGAGGAGATTCTGCCGACATCACCCTCCCCCACAACCCCCGCCCCCAGCACCCGCCTCCCCCCACGACCGCCTCCCCCCCACAGCAGCAGACCTTGAGGTCCCCTGCTAGAACATGTATTGGTCCGATTACTCAGGGATTGAAACGGGGGCTTATTAGAAGGGGGTCAAGGTTCAAGAGGGAAGGGTGGCCACAGGTAGGGACGGGGGGTGTTGTATATTGTTGCTACTTCTATTCAAAATACATTTTTGTTCAATGTTCACTGTTATGTTATTGTTGTGTTAAAAATATTGTTGAATGTTCGGGGTTGGGGGGGAGCGGGTATTATACCCTTGATATCTTTAGCCATAAGGGCCACATCTAACTCCCTTTTGAATATATCTAACGAACTGGCCTCAACAACTTTCTGTGGCAAAGAATTCCACATGTTCACAACTCTCTGAGTGAAGAAGTTTCTCCTCATCTCGGTCCTAAATGGCTTACCCCTTATCCTTAGACTGTGACCACTGGTTCTGGACTTCCCCAACATCGGGAACATTCTTCCTGCAGCTAACTTGTCCAATCCCGTCAGAATTTTATCTGTTTCTATGAGATCCCCTCTCATTCTTCTAAATTCCAGTGAATATAAGCCTAGTCGATCGAGTCTTTCTTCATAGGTCAGTCCTGCCATCCCGGGAATCAGTCTGGTGAACCTTCGCTGTACTCCCTCAATAGCAAGAAAGACCTTCCTCAGATTAGGAGACCAAAACTGAACACAATATTCAAGGTGTGGCCTCACCAAGGCCCTGTACAACTGCAGCAAGACCTCCCTACTCCTATACTCAAATCCTCTCACTATAAAGGCCAACATGCCATTTGCCTTCTTCACCGCCGGTTGTACCTGTATGCCAACTTTCAATGACTGATGCACCATGACACCCAGGTCTCGTTGCACATCCCCTTTTACTAATCTATCACCATTCAGATAATAATCTGCCTTCCTATTTTTGCCACCAAAGTGGAAAACCTCAAATTTATCTACATTATACTGCAGCTGCCATGTATTTGCCCAGTCACCAAACCTGTCCAAGTCAACCTGCGGCCTCTTAGCATCCTCCTCACAGCTCACACTGCCACCCAGCTTAGTGTCATCTGCAAACTTGGAGATATTACATTCAATTCCTTCGTCCAAATCATGAATGTATATTGTAAATAGCTGGGGTCCCAGCACTGAACCTTGCGGTACCCAACTAGTCACTGCCTGCCATTCTGAAAAGGACCCGTTTATTCCTATTCTTTATTCCTGTCTACCAACGAGTTCTCTATCCACGTCAATACATTACCCCTAATACCATGTGCTTTAATTTTGCACACTAATCCCTTGTGTGGGATCTTGTCAAAAGCCTTTTGAAAGTCTAAATATACCACATCCACTGGCACCCCGTTGTCCACTCTACTAGTTACATCCTCAAAAAATTCTAGATTTGTCGGGCACGATTTCCCTTTCATAATTCCATGCTGACTTGTACCGATCTTATCACTGCTTTCCAAATGCACTGCTATTACATCTTTAATAATTGATTCCAACATTTTCCCTACCACTGATGTCAGGCTGACCAGTCAATAATTCCCTGTTTTCTCTCTCCCTCCTTTTTTTAAAAGTGGGGTTACATTAGCAACCCTCCAATCCATAGGAACTGATCCAGAGTCTATACTGTGTTGGAAAATGATCACCAATGCATCCACTATTTCTAAGGCCACTTTTTTAAGTACTCTGGGATGCAGACTGTCAGGTCCTGGTGATTTATCAGCCTTTAATCCCATCAATTTTCCTAACACAATTTGCTGACTAATAAGGATTTCCTTTATTCCTCCTTCTCGCGAGACCCTCAGTCCACTAGTGTTTCGAAAAGGTTATTTGTGTCTTCCTTAGTGAAGACAGAACCAAAGTATTTGTTCAATTGGCCTGATTCCCCATTATAACTTCGCCTGATTCTGACTGTAAGGGACCCACATTTGTTTTCACTAATCTTTTTCTCTTCACGTATCTGTGGAAGATTTTGCAGTCAGTTTTTATCTTCCCTGCAAGCTAACTCTCATATTCTATTTTCCCCCTCCTAATTAAACCGTTTGTCCTCCTCTGTTGAATTCTAAATTTCTCCCAGTCCTCAGGTTTGGTGCTTGTTTTGGCCACTTTATATGCCTCTTCCTTGGATTTAACACTATCCTTAATTTTCCTTGCAAGCCATGGTTGAGCCACCTTCCATGTTTTATTTTTACGCGAGACAGTGATGTACAATTGTTGAAGTTCATCCATGTGATCTTTAAATGTCTGCCATTGCCTATCCATCTTTAACCCTTTAAGTATCATTCACCAGTCTATCCTAGCCAATTCACATCTCATACCATCAAAGTTACCTTTCTTTATGTTCAGGACTCTAGTCTCTGAATTAACTGTGTCACTCTCCAACTTAATGAAGAATTCTACCATATTATGGTCACTCTTCCCCAAGGGGCATCGCACAACAAGATTGCTAATTAATCCTCTCTCATTGCACAACACCCAGTTTAGGATTGTAAGTTCTCTCATTGGTTCCTCAATATATTGGTCTAGAAAACCATCCCTTATACACTCCAGGAAATCCTCCTCTATCGTATCGCTACGAGTTTGGTTAGCCCAATCTATATGTAGATTAAAGTTACGAATGATAACTGCTGTATTTTTATTGCACGCATCCCTAATTTCCTGTTTGATGCCATCCCCAACCTCACTATGACTGTTTGGTGGTCTTTACACAACTCCCACTAGCGTTTCTGCCCTTTGTGTTCCGCAGCTCTACCCATACAGATTCCACCTCCTCCACGCTAATGTCCTTCCTTAATATTGCGTTAATCTCCTCTTTAACCAACAAGGCTACCCCACCTCCTTTTCCTTTGTCTATCTTTATATTGAATACCCTTGAATGTTGAGTTTCCAGCCTTGGTCACCCTGGAGCCATGTCTCCGCAATCACAATTGCATCATATCTGGTAATAGCTATCTGCGTAGTTAATTCATCCACCTTATTACAAATGCTCTTTGCATTGAGACACATAGCCTTCAGGCTTGTTTTTTTAACACTCTTTGTCCTTTTAGAATTATGTTGTAATGTGGCCCTTTTTGATATTTGCCTTTGATTTTTCTGCCCTCAAATGTTACTTTTCTCCTTTATACCTTTTGCTTCTGATCCCATTTTACTTCCCTCTGTCCCTGCATAAGTTCCCATCCCCCTGCCCTATTAGTTTAACTTCTCCCCAACAGCACTAGCAAACACTCCCCCTAGGACATCCGTTCCGGTCCTGCCCAGGTGCAGACCGTCCGGTTTGTACTGGTCCCACCTCCCCTAGTACTGGTTCCAATGTTCCAGGAATTTGAATCCCTCCATTCTGCACCATTCCTCAAGCTACATATTCATCTTAACTATCCTGCTATTCCTACTCTGACTAGCATGTGGCACTGGTAGCAATCCTGAGATTACTACCTTTGAGATCCTACTTTTTAATTTAACTCCTAGCTCCCTAAATTCAGCCTGTAGGACCTCATCCCTCTTTTTACCTATATCATTGGTACCTATATGCACCACGACAACTGGCTGTTCACCCTCTCCCTCCAGCATGCCCTGCAGCCGCTCCGAGACATCCTTGACCCTTGCATCAGGAGGTGACATACCACCCTGGAGTCTTGTTTGTTGCCGCAGAAACACCTATCTATTCCCCTTACAATAGAATCCCCTTCCACTATAGCTCTCCCACTCTTTTTCCTGCCCTCCTGTGCAGCAGAACCACCCATAGTGCCATGAAATTTGCTGCTGCTGCCTTCCTTTGATGAGCCATCTCCCCCAACAGTACCCAAAACGGTATATCTGTTTTGGAGCGAGAGGACCGCAGGGGACCCCTGCCTACTCCTTCCTACTCCTGCTCTGCCTGATGGTCACCCATTCCCTATCTTCCTGTGTAACCTTTACCTGCAGTGTGACCAACTCACTAAACGTGCTGTTCATGACATCCTCAGCATCGCGGATGCTCCAGAGTGAATCCATGTGCAGCTCCAGTGCCGCAATGCGGTCTGTCAGGAGCTGCAGCTGGATACACTTCACACACATAGTAGTCAGGGACACATTCAGTGTCCCTGATTTCCCACATAGTACACGAGGAGCATGACACGGGTCTGGGCTCTCCTGCCATGACTTAACCCTTAAATTACTAATTTGGCAACAATGACAAGATTTTAGTGTTAAGATAAAGAAAAAAGATAAAGAAAAAGAAAACTATTCACCAATCAGCCAGCTAATCACTTACCCTCTCAGCTGTGATGTCACATTTCGATTACTTTTTACTTCTTTCTTACTTTTGACTCTGCTGCACCTGCAGCTAGCTCCCCGACTGCCAGCGACCTCGGACTGCCACTGGGCCTTTATAGGCCGCCGCTGCTCCTCCGACAATATAATACTGTGTACAGTTTTGGTCTCCTAATCTGAGGAGGACATTCTTGCTATTGAGGGAGTGCAGCGAAGGTTCGCCAGACTGATTCCCGGGATGGCAAGACTGATATATGAAGAAAGACTGGATCGACTAGGCTTATATTCACTCCCTGGTGCAAGAGTCAAGGATGTCTCAGAGCGGAGCACACACTGGCACCTGGCACCAGGAGTGGAGCACGGTCACTCAGTAAATCATAGCAGCATCTGATAGCTGCAAAGCAGTTCAGAACAAGACGATCAACAGGCCGGAACCATTAGAGGGTGCAGCGTGTGGCAGAATACCACTGCAGGGAGCAGCGCATGCTGCTGCAGGAGGGCGACGGCTGACTGCAGTGCGGGCAGGTACAGCAGGAATGGCGAAGTCAGGGCGAAGGAGTGGCAAGAGTTCGTAGAGGGATGTGACTGGGGCTGAGGAGAGGCGAGGGTTCGGGGCCCAGGAGAGGCGAGGGCCCAGGGGCAGCACGGGCCCAGCCCACACTTAGATATGTGTGCGCACTACGTCTGTGCAGCTCCTTGCCACTGGACCAAGACCTAGCTCTGTCAAACCCGTGTGGTGGCTGGTGTACAACGGCCATCCCATGTTAAAAAAATCCACACACAGGCATCTTCCTCCCTTCAGGATTCAGTTCGGGATCTGGAATATTAGGTCTTTCAGTGAAACACCTGTGAACTCAACCCTTTTCGGCGTAGAAGCAAGTCATCCTTGTTTCGAGGGACTGCCTATGATGATGATTCACTGGAATTTCGAAGAACGAGAGGGAATCTCACAGAAACATCTAAAATTCTGACGGGACTGGACAGGTTAGATGCAGGAAGAATGTTCCCGATGTTGGGGAAGTCCAGAACCAGAGGTCACAGTCTAAGGATAAGGGGTAAGCCATTTAGGACCAAGATGAGGAGAAACTTCTTCACTCAGAGAATTGTGAACCTGTGGAATTCTCTACCACAGAAAGTTGTTGAGGCCAATTCACTAAATATATTCAAAAGCGTGTTAGATGTGGCCCTTACGGCTAAAGGGATCAAGGGGTATGAGAGAAAGCAGGAATGGGGTATTGAAGTTGCATTATCAGCCGTGATCATATTGAATGGTGGTGCAGGCTTGAAGGGCCGGTTGGCCGACTCCTGCACCTATTTTCTGTGTGTCTGTGTTTCTATGCTGCTCCCCGACTGCCGCCGACCCTGGACTGCCTCTGGTGTTTATAGGCCGCCACTGCTCGTCCGACTGCTCCTCTCCGACTGCTGCTGACCCCGGACTGCCTCTGGTGTTTATAGGCCGCCACTGCTCCTCCGACTGCTGCTCCCCGACTGCTGCCAACCCCGGACTGCCTCTGGTGTTTATAGGCCGCCACTGCTCCTCCGACTGCTCCTTCCCGACTCCCCGATTAAAGGCACTGAGAAAATAATACAAGGATTGGGCAGAGTCAACTTAGATTTATGAAAGGGAAAACATGTTTGACAAATCTGTTTTGAGTTTTTTGAGGTGGTAACTAGCAGAATAGATCGGGGGAACCAGTGGATGTGGTCTATTTGGATTTTCAGAAGGCATTCGATAAGGTGCCACACAAGAGATTATTAAACAAAATTAGGGTTCATGGGATTAGGGGTAATATACAACATGGAGTGAGGATTGGTATAAAAGCAGGGAAGTCTTGCTACAGCTGTACAGGGTATTGGTGAGGCCACACCTGGAATACTGTGTACAGTTTTGGTTTCCATATTTACGAAAGGATATACTTGTTTTGGAGAGAAGCTTCACGAGGTTGATTCTGGAAATGAGGTGGGTGACTTATGAGGAAAGGTTGAGGAGGTTGAGCCGCTACTCATTGGAATTCAGAAGAATGAGAGGTGATCTTATCGAAATGTATAAGATTATGAGGGGGCTTGACAAGGTGGATGAAGAGAGGATGTTTCCACTGATAGGGGAGACTAGAACGAGAGGGCATGATCTTAGAATAAGGGGCCGCCCATTTAAAACTAAGATGAGGAGGAATTTTTTCTCTCAGAGTTTTCTGAATCTGTGGAATTCGCTGCCTCAGAGTGCTTTGGATGTTGGGACATTGAAGGGATTTAAGACAGAGATAGACAATTTCTTAACTGATATGGGATTAAGGGTTTATGGGGAGCAGACAGGGAAGTGGACCTGAGTCCATGATCGGACCAGCCATGATAATATTAAATGGCGGAGCAGGCTCAAGGGGCCGCGTGGCCTACTCCCGCTCCTATTTCTTATGTTCTTATGTTCTTATGACTGCTGCACTACCGTTGACCTGAGCATCCAATGCTCCAAATTCAAGAAACACAAACGCAGGTTCAGAAGGACTTTTGGAGTGTTAGAATCATCCTCCACCAGAGATGGGGGCATGGAGAAAGCAAACAATCCCATCACTGCCCATTGCCCGCACACCCGACTCTCTGGTTCATAACCAAGTGCAAAGCTGTTATTGCATTCTAGCACATCCAACCTAAGGCCCAAGGCTTTTTGGCCAAACACAGTTACATCAAGGTGAGGCCCTTTAACTGGATGGGTCAAACTGTGACATCACCAGGCAAGCCTGACCCTACCCTGTGCTACATGTGATCACTGACATCACGATAGGTTTGTAAACAGGGGCAACCTGAGGCACAAGAGGCTGCACAAGCAGTTTAAGTGAAAGAAAGGGAGCTGTACTGACTCTGACTAACTGTCTGATCTCTCTAGGAGTGAATGTGGCCGGCGAGAAGACCTGGTGAAGGGAGCGTGAACAATGGAATCATCGCTAAGCAGCTGACAGTCGGAAGGATGTTGCTGTAGAAGGTTTGTTTATTCCAGTTTGTATAATCCCCCGTGAAAATCCGAGTGGGTAACAGTATAATCCACTGCAGTGACCATGCAGACATCAAAGCTCAAACCCTGGAAACTGAAACCAGATCAGTACTCGCTCGTTGTTCTGATCAACTGCGATAATCTGTGGGACAAGGAGTCGATGGGAAACTCTTGTCCCAGCTGTTACTGGTGCCCTCTGACCTTGCCAATCCCTGGGTCCATTTCTAGGACCTGCTCCCAGGTCAGCTGGCTCAGGGACTGCCACCAACAGCCCTCCGATTGTGTCAGAGAAGTTCCTTGTCCCAGTCATCCTGGTTCAGCTGATGGCATTGCCGCCATTCTGGACCATCTCTCGGATTCTGACGAAGGTGTACATTCCCCAACTCCACAACCTTTAATACTCAGGTGGCATCAGAATTGGCCAGTAACATTAGATGAAAAGAAACAAGTTGATAGTTTTACACCCAGAATCTGCATTGAGCATTTACAGCTTCAATGGTTTACTATACAAGGGCAGCTCTAAAGTAACTGTAGTTGTCTTGTTTCTATCCAGTGATTTAAAACCAAATCTGTAATTTCTTCTTCTGCTAGAGGTACACGGTTGGCGTCAGGATGAGAGAGAGAAAATGGGCAGTTTCATCAAAGTACCTACAGACTAAAGTTGTGAGTAACAAAACCACAAAGACAAGTGGATCAGACACACAAGAGAGAGCACATCGTGACAGAAATCAAAACAATGCCAGCAGAGAAATCACAGAAGGAGTGGAGTGGTCCAGCTGAAATTCTCCTGATGCCATCCCTCTGTGTCCCATCCATTTCTCAGTGCCAACTCTCCACCTTTCAATTTGTGTTTAATTTGACGGCCAGTAATCCCACCCCCCGCCCCGACGCCCCCCCGCCTCGCCACAGAACCATCTAGCCCTCATGTCCCTGCATCGGCATCACGCACCAACCCTGCTCCAACTCCTGGCTCAGTTTGGCACTGCTTGGGGTGAACTGCACTGGCACTGGTAAAGCCCAGTCTGTGCAGTCATCGCCAACCAGTGCCGGCCAGGGGTCCACCTTGGGACTAAACAGGAAAGTCTCAAGCGCGGACACTCTGGTTGTTGCCCCGAAACTTCCCAGAATTAAGAGGGAGTGCTCCCCTGGCACCAGCTGGCTCGGCGATGCCAGGATCTCTTCCAATTCCTATGGGGCATCTAGGTTCCAAGGCTTCTCATTCCAAGGGAGGATATGTGTGCCTCAGTGGCACCTCCCCCACGAGGCGGGGTTCAGGTCTGGAGTGTCTAACTCACTCGGCCTTTGTATTTATGAGCCTGTAGCTAATCGCTTCCAAAGGCAGGAAGCTTCCAGGTAGCTTCCTCGGGCTGACCCGGCAGGGAAGGCTGATTGTGAGGCCCTCATCTCTGTTCCCAGAGCCTCACTATCAACCTTCTCTGTCTCTTCAGCCCGAGGCAGCCTTCAAGAGCCATCCCGCCTTCGGAAGATAAGCTGGGAGCCTGAGTCAGACCACAATCTCAAGTCATTTAGGCTTTTCCATGTGTTTAACACGAGGGTGAGCGAGTCGGAAACTTTGGGTTCCTGAGGCCCCTTCACTTGGCAGGGGGGGGAGCGCGGGGGCTTTAATTTTACTTGTGCTCTTGCAAAGGCCTCAGGCTATAGCTGTATTCATCCTCCATCTAAGCAGAACGTTCAGCCATGCCCAGAATTGATGAACAAATCCCAGAGCCGCTCATCCTCCAGCACCCCACCAGTCATATGAAAGCCACCAGAATGCGGGAGACATACGCCTGGGAAATATAAAGGCGGTTGTTTCTGGACCTTCCTCCTATAGATAATGTAGCACCATCAGCAATCCATTCATGTATTTAAGGGAGATAGAACATGTCCAGGGAACTAGAGACCAGTCGATAAGGTACCACAAAATAGACCAAGCACTAGGGTTTATTTCTAGAGGGGTAGAATTGAAAGCTAGAGAAGTTATGCAGCACCTCCTCCACTTGCTCACCAAAGAAGCCCTCAGCACCAACGGGCATCTGCAGTACTTGTAAATCTTTACCCAGAGCACGGTGAGAATGTGGAGCTCGCTACCCCAGGGAGTGGTTGAAGTGAGTAGTATCAATGTATATAAGGGGAAGCTCGACAAGCATATGAGGGAGAAGGGAATAGAGGGATCTGCTGATTGATGTGTGGCTGGAGCATAAGCACCGGCATTGGCTGACTGGGCCGAATGGCCTGTTTCTGTGCCGTATGTCCTATGTAATCCTATGTAATCCAATGTAATCCTATGTAATCATTTACCTCCATAAGCCTTTACAAGGCTTTATCCGGACCGCAATGTCCTTTGTACCATGCCAGCAAATCATTCCAGAATAGGACCTGGAATGCAGAAAGCTCGCAACAAGTAACCTTCGATAATCAGTGCTTCCCTCTGGAAGTGAATGACTCTGGAAGCTTGGGTTCAGGAGACCAGAAGTAGTGAGTATCCTCTGCATTAGCAGTTTGTTTTTCACAATGTGGCCCTCCCATGTGACTGGAAGGATGTTTCCAGTGGGGTTTCGCAGGGCTCAGTACTGGGTCCCTTGCTTTTTGTGGTATATATCAACGATTTCGATGTGAATATAGGGAGTACGATTAAGAAGTTTGCAGACAACACTAAAATTGGCTGTGTGTGTTGATAATGAAGAGAAAAGTCATGGGCTGCAGGAGGATATCAATCTACTGGTCAGGTGGGCAGAGCAGTTGCAAATGGAATTTTATTCAGAAAAATGTGAGGTGATAAGGAAAGGGTATGCACAATAAGCGGTAGGCCACTTAATAGTGTAGATGAACAAAGGGACCTTGGAGTGCTTGTCCACAGATCTCTGAAGGTAGCAGGTCAGGCGGATAAGATGGTTAAGAAGGCATACGGAATGTTTGCCTTTATTGGCTGAGGCATAGAATATAAGAGCAGGGAGGTTATGCTTAAATTGTACAATACTATGGTTAGGCCACAGCTGGAGTACTGCGTGCAGTTCTGGTCGTCGTACTATAGGAAGGACGTGATTGCATTAGAAAGGGTGCAGAGGAGATTTACCAGGATGCCGCCTGGAATGGAGAATCTTAGTTATGAGGACAGATTGGATAGGCTGGGTTTGTTCTCATTGGAACAGAGGGGGTTGAACGGAGACCTCATCGAGGTGTACAAAGTATTGAGGGGCCTGGACATAGTGGATAATAAGGGTCTATTTCCATTGGTGGAGGGGTCTATTATGAGGGGGCATAGTTTTAAGGTGGTTGATGGAAGGTTTAGAGGGGATTTGAGGGGGTCTTCTTTATGCAGAGGGTTGTGGGGATCTGGAACTCGCTGCCTGGAAGAGTGGTGGATGCAGAAACCCTCATCACTTTTAAGAGATGGTTGGATAGGCACTTAAAAGTGCAGTAACCTGCAGGGTTATGGATCTGGAACTGGTAATTGGGATTAGATTGGATGACCTTTTGTTGGACGGCACAGATATAATGGTAAATACTGCAGGCATTAGAATACAGCCAGGTGATCTCCTGGACTAGTTTCGACCACCTGGATGGGTCGGAGAGGAATTTTCCCAGATTTTTTCTCCCTAAATTGGCCTGGGTTTTTATCTGGTTTTTGTACCCCAGGAGATCACATGGCTCCGGTTGGGATGGAGTGTAGAATGTTTCATATAAGGGGTGTCGCAGTTGTGTGAGTAGGACTCGTTGGGCTGGGTGCTCTTTGCCTTTCCGTCAGTGTTCATAGGTTTATATGTGTTAGGGTAAAAAGGAGGCTTCTCTCCCTCAAGGTGGACTAACTAATATAGTTAATCAACACCTCGCCCAGCTTCCCACTGTATAACGACCACGGAAGTAAAGAAACGAAACCTCAGGTTTACCGGTTTTATTACGAGCATGCACGGGAAGGTTCAGTCGTGGAACCTCCCAAATACAAAAGGTTTCAAGCATAATTTATACTGGTTTTGGAGAGGAGCTAACTTCCTACAAATCATCGATAGGTCTATTGTTATCTGCAAAGTTATATTGATTTGTCAACTCTTATCAGACGGCCTCTGAGTGGTACATGCAACTGTTCATCTCTCATCAATGTTTTGTTCCATTTTTCCCTCTAACCCAGTCTATCTGACGCCTAGTATGGCTGTACTGGCTTCCTTATCTCTTCCTCAGGGACCTTTAAACAAAACTGCTGACTTCGGCTGTTTAAGTGTATAAGTGTGCTATACCTATACAAGCAAGTGTTACATACACAGGCAATTTATAAGTTCACGACCTTCAGCATAATTCTGACCCATTTATTTGCAACCTTATAATTTATCCCTTACAATTCCCCCCTTATGACCCTTGGCTATGCGCCCAAGATAGGCCATTTCCCAATTAATACCTCACGGGTGAGCTTCCAGGGTTGTCCTTTCGCTTGGATAACGCTACTTCCCGAGCTGCAGGATCTACCTGTTGGCTTTCCCATCAAGGTTATACTAAGTAAGTCCTTTCTGCCGGACTGTCCGATTTCCCTTTATTCAATGTTTTAACTATAGTACGGGTTATGGCCTGCCTCTTACGTCGGTTACATCTTTTTAAAGGATAATACGAGCAAGATGAGTTCCCTTGAACTACAACCAGTATATTTAGTCCAGCATAATTCGTGTATAAGTCCTTTTTAGCCAACATTTTCTCGGTATTCGAATTATGCCCTGCCTGCGATCTCCTCTGTTTCTTCTATCTTTCCTCCACTTGGGGTGTTCTCTATTCTGCCGAATTTCTGCCCCGCCTGGGGTATCCTCTATATTGTTGAATGGTTCCCAATTCAGTCGAGTTTGTTCCTCATTCAGTTGGAGTATCGGTTTTCCCTGTGACCCGATGGCCTTTGCATAACCTCCTCAGGTAATGTCCATCATTGTCCCATCGATCTTTCCTCCTTTAGTTCAGGGGTTATAGTAAACCCGTTTATATCTGTCTCGTCAAGCGGAGTAAAGCAGAAGTCAATATCCATAATTAGGTGTTCCTTTCTTCATTTCAGTTGCATCAAATCTCCATTTCCTCGCGGAACGGCAATAATTTAGGTGTCCTGTGTTAGTGGGGTGATACTCAAGGTGCACCTGTCCACTTGGTCATATCCACAGTCATCTTTGATCATTCATAGTGGATCTCGACAAAAAGCAACTTGGTTATTTTTATAACAACCATCTATGCTGAGACTCTTAGTAATGTTGTTCTCTTCAGTTACATTTCTGGTTTGTCATGGTACCTCACATGAGTTTGATTTCTTATTTCTCCTACATTGTTTGGTATAGAGGATCTCCCTTTTGTCACATCATACTGCGGTATAGATAATGCAAAACCTATTATATTCAAATGTCCGGATACACATCTGGCCTTTGGGACCCAAGCATGACTGTTTCTCCAGAGTGGGAGAACTATAGTGGTAGGGGATTCTATTGTAAGGAGAATAAATAGACGTTTCTGCGGCCGCAATCGAGGCTCCAGTGTGGTATGTTGCCTCCCCGGTGCAAGGGTCAAGGATGTCTTGAAGTGGGTGCAGGACATTTTGAAGGGTGAGGGTGAACAGCCAGTTGTCATGGTGAATATAGGTACGAACAATATAGGTAAAAAACGGGATGAGGTCCCACAAGGTGAATTTAGGGAGCTCGGAGTTAAATTAAAAAGTAGGACCTCAAAGGTAGTAATCTCAGGATTGGTACAAGTGCCACGTGCTCGTCAGAGTAGGAATCACAGGATAGCTCAGATAAATACGTGGTTTGAGGAGTGGTGCAGAAGGGAGGGATTCAAATTCCTGGGACATTGGAACTGGTTCTGGGGGAGGTGGGACCAGTACAAACCGGACGGTCTGCACCTGGGCAGGACCGGAACCGATGTCCTAGGAGAAGTGTTTGCTAGTGCTGTTGGGGAGAAGTTAAACTAATATGGCAGGGGGATGAGTACCTATGCAGGGAGACAGAGGGAAGTAGAATGGGGGCAGAAGCAAAAGATAGAAAGAAGAAAAGTAAAAGTAGAGGGCAGAGAAACGCAAGGCAAAAATCAAAAAGAGCCATATTGCAGCAAAATTCGAAAGGGCAAAGTGTGTTAAAAAGACAAGCCTGAAGGCTCTGTACCTCAATGCGAGGAGTATTCGGAATAAGGCTGATGAATTAACTGCACAGGCAGCAATTAATGAATATGATATAATTGGCATCACGGAGACATGGCTCCAGCGTGACCAAGGCTGGGAACTCAACATCCAGGAGTATTCAAATTCATGAAGGATAGACAGAAAGGAAAAGGAAGTAGGATAGTGTTGCTAATTAAAGAGGAAATTAATGCAATAGTAAGGAAGGACATTAGCTTGGATGATGTCGAATCTGTATGGGTGGAGCTGCGGAATACCAAAGGACAGAAAACCCTAGTGGGAAATGTGTACAGAGGTCGGGGACAGCATCAAACAAGAAATTAGGAGTGCGTGCAATAAAGCAGTTATCATGGGCGACATTAATCTACCTACAGATTGGGCTAACCAAACTGGTAGCAATATGGTGGAGGAGGATTTCCTGGTGTGTATTAAGGATACTTTTCTGGACCAATATGTCGAGGAACCAACTAGAGGGCTGGCTATCCTAGACTGAGTGACGTGTAATGAGAAAGGACTATTTAGCAATGTTGTTGTGCGAGGCCCCTTGGGGAAGAGTGACCATAATATGGTAGAATTGTTTGTTAAGATGGAGAGTGACACAGTTAATTCAAAGACTAGGGTCCTGAACTTAAGGAAAGGTAACTTCGATGGTATGAGATGTGAATTGGCTAGAATAGACTGGTGAATGATACTTAAAGGGTTGACAGTGGATAGGCAATGGCAAACATTTAAAGATCGCATGGATGAACTTCAACAATTGTACATCCCTGTCTAGAGTAAAATTAAACGGGGAAGGTGGCTCAACGTGGCTAGCAAGGGAAATTAAGGATAATGTTAAATCCAAGGAAGAGGCCAGAAAAAGCAGCAAACCTGAGGACTGGGAGAAATTTAGGATTCAGCAGAGGAGAACAAAGGGTTTAATTAGGAGGGGGGATATAGAGTATGAGAGGAAGCTTGCCACGGACATAAAAACTGACTGCAAAAGCTTCTATAGATATGTGAAGAGAAAAAGATTAGTGAAGACAAACGTAAGTCCCTTGCAATCAGATTCAGATGAATTTATAATGAAGAACAAAGAAATGGCAGGCCAGTTGACAAGTATTTTGGTTCTGTCTTCACGAAGGAAGTACTAGGGGACCGAGGGTCTAGTGAGAAGGAGGAACTGAAGGATATCTTTATTAGGTGGGAAATTGTGTTTGGGAAATTGATGGTATTGAAGGCCGATAAATCCCTGGGGCCTGATAGTCTGCATCCCAGAGTACTTAAGGAAGTGGTCCTAGAAATAGTGGATGCATTGGTGATCATTTTCCAACAGTCTATCGACTCTGGATCAGTTCCTATGGACTGGAGGGTAGCTAATGTAACACCACTTTTTTAAAAAAGAGGGAGAGCGAAAACGGGTAATTATAGACTGGTTAGCCTGACATCAGTAGTGGGAAAAACGTTGGAATCGATTATTAAAGATGAAATAACGGCGCACATTTGGAAAGCAGTGACAGGATCGGTCCAAGTAAACATGGATTTGTATAATACCTTGATCAGGCCACAGCTGGAGTACTGCGTGCAGTTCTGGTCACCGTATTATAGGAAGGATGTGATTGCACTAGAGAGGGTGCAGAGGAGTTTTACCTGGATGCTGCCTGGAATGGAGAATCTTACTTATGAGGACAGACTGGATAGGCTGGGTTTGTTCTCATTGGAACAGAGGAGTTTGAGAGGAGATCACATTGAGGTGTACTAAATATTGAGGGACCTGGACATAGTAGATAGTAAGGGTCTATTTCCATTGGTGGAGAGGTCTATTACGATGGGAAATAGTTTTAAGGTGGTTGGTGGAATGTTTCGAGGGGATTTGACGGGGGGCCTTCTTTACGCAGAGTGTTGTGGGGATCTGGAACACGCTGCCTGGAAGAGTGGTGGATGCAGAAACGCTCATCACCTTTAAGAGATGGTAGAATGGGCACTTAAAGTGCTGTAACCTGCAGGGTTACTGACCTAGAGCTGATAATTTGGATTAAACTGGATGACCTTTTGTTGGACGGCGCAGATATAATGGTAAGCACTGCAGGGAATAGAATACGGCCAGGGTGTGATCTCCTGGACTAGTGGGACCGCCTGGATGGGTCCGAGAAGAATTTTCCCAGATTTGTTCTCCCTAATTTGCCCTGGTTTTTTATCTGGTTTTTGCCTCTCCCAGGAGATCACATGGCTCTGGTTGGGGTGGAGTGTAGATGTTTTCAGTATAAGGGGTGTCGCAGTTGTTTGAGGCTGACTGGTGGGGCTGGCTACTCTTTGTCTTTCTGTCATTGTTAATAGGTTTATATATAACCTTTAGGGCTGGTGACCAAGGACCGTGCAACTCTTTTTGGCCGGCGTGGACACAATGGGCTGAAATGGCCTCCTTCGGCGCTGTAAATTTCTATATTTCTATGTTTCTATGTTTGACCATCAGAGGAACTATCTACTAGTGGGTATACTGGTCACCATCCACTCTGAGTGAGAGATAGCCATCCAGAAGGCACAACTGATGAAGATATGTCTCCAGTTGAACATTCTTAATGTCTATGACTCGGCCAGTAATGTTTCCACAGTTCTCCTTTGCCGCAGCATCTGAATGAGTGTTAGATCTCTTAATTCCCAATGAAATACGAACTCCGATTGTAGTTTTAATGTAACTTTATTCAGGCAGCAGCAACAAGCTTCTGGCTTTAAGCCAGGCCTTTGTCCTTCTGAGACCACATGGCCAAAATGGCTGTACTTATACCTGGTTCAATTTACAGAAAAGAACTCGCCTTATTTGACCTTATTGGCTCAATTTATAGTCTTTTAACCTTTAATTGGCTCGCTACCCAAGCTCCTAAAATGTCAAGTTGATTGATGATTTAATGCAATGTGGTCTGTGTTCTTTCAAAACTACAGCCCGGCTGCAGAGCTTGAATTCTCTATCAATCCCCCCTTTGATTCTTTCACAAACTGAATCATAAAACATCAGGTATTACTGGTTAAACATTCTAAAAAATAATTTCATACATGTTAACAGAGTTTCCTTCTAAAATTTGTTGATGTGTTTCGCCTCATGTCCGGACTAGTAGCTTCCACACAAATTTACACCAACCCGAGTTCCATCGTGGCCACAATGGAAGTCTGGTTTTGGTAGGTTAATTAACCTTATTCCAATTAAATCCAAATCAACATCTTAATTCAACCAGTAAACAACCTTCCTTTAAGCATAACATACCCCTGTGCCACGTACAGACGGTCTGCTGGGACCTGCAAGGTGTCTCACCTGCGGGACAGCAGCTACAGCCGCCTGGTTGCAACAACATTTAATCAACATAAACAAACAATATAAAAGTAAAATAATTACAACAAATAGAATTAAACCTTCCACCAATGAAGTTCCTATTGAACCTAGCCATTCAGTGGCTCCGCTCCACAAAGTGAATGATATGGGGGTTGCTTAAGTTTTTCTACCTCCTTTTGGATATGCTCCGCTAAGTGGGTAATTTCTTCGGAGCTATCTGGGATATATATGCAACACTCAGTTCCGAGTAGGGCGCAAGTACCTCCCTTTTCAGCCAGGATGTAATCAAGGGCCAGTCTATTCTGTAGGGCTACTGTGCAGATTGCTACCATTTATGTATTGATTTTAACTAGGGCCTCTGAGGTATCATTGGCTACCCGCTCCACAATGGATGCCATGTTAATGTATTCCCTTGCCAGTCTGGCGGTCCCATTCCTAGGGATCAGAATGGCAAAGAACCTCTCTGTTTCTGTGATAGCTCTCTTAGGACGGTGTAAATGTTCCGACAGTGACTTTATATGATACATATAAGGCACAATGTAGGCTACATAGCAGGATCCCATCCAATTCTGGGGCAGCTAAGTGTAGGCCTTGTGGCCACACACCCAATAGGTGCCATTATAGGCAATGAAGGTTAGCTGTTTCTTTGTCAGCAACACTCCGGGGCCTGTCCAGGCTTTTCCATCTGTTTTATTCAGAATCCCCGTTACGTTAAGAATTCCCACATCGGCCCAGTTTGGATTGTTCCGTGGCTTGATTATATTATAATTCCGGGAGCAGTTACCATACCCCATATTTTGGCCTCCTTTGATGTTTCTAATCAGACAGACCGATTCCCCCAGTCTTCCTATTCCCGTTGTATTCGTGATAACAAAAAATGGGGGTCGTTTGGAATTATTGTAGCATGGTTGGTATCCCCCTTCAAAGGTAGTCAGATTGTAACCTGCTGACTTCCATTTACGTGCCCAGTTTTCCGTATCCTGAAACGCATTGCCTGTTTTGTTTTGATTAATTATCCACTCAGCCATTTCCGAGATATTCAAGGGAACTGGCCTCAAGGGAATCCCTCCCTTTGAGTGAAAGGAATATGCGCACACACCCAACAACTAGAAATGTTACCTTGTTTGGCATAAATGAATGACATATATAAAAAGGTATTTACATGTAATTCCCTTGCTACCCTACTATTTCCCTTTGGTGCAGAGGGTCGGCTAGTAAGAAGTAGGCCTATGCCTAGAATACCTACAATCAGTAATACAGTAAATTTATACATTTTGGCAAAAAGTAATTGTCCTTATTAGAGTTCAGCTTCAGTTACGGGTGCTCGTTTAACGTGTGAAGCGTGGATCCAGGCTTTCTTTCCTTGGACTTTAACAGCTGCCTGGGTGGTCAATAACACTTGATAAGGTCCCTCCCACTTGGCACCCAAAGGTTCTTTATGCAACTTTTTCACATACACCCAGACTCCCAGGATGATGTTGTGTCCTCATTCGGGTGGATTACCCCAAGCTGCCGATACCTGTCGGGAAACAGAACTAATAGCATTGGTTAGGTTCTGACAGTATCATAACAAAGTGTCACTCATTAAGTGAACATCAGCTTTCCTTAAATCAATAGTTCCTGGCAGCGACATGGGTCTTTCTGTTATAATTTCAAATGGGCTTAGACCTGTAGTTCTGTTCGGGGTTGCCCTCATGCTACATAGCACTATTGATAGTGCCTGGGGCCATGGTGTTCCTTCTTGGTGATATTTGGCAAGCTGTTGTTTCAGAGTTCGATTCATTCGCTCCACTTGTCCTGATGATTGTGGATGATAAGGTCAGTGTAAATCCCACATAATGTTCAGTAACCTACAGACTTCTTGGCAGACAGCACCTGTGAAGTGTGTTCCCTGATCTGAGTCAATGCTACTCGGGACTCCCCATCGGGGAATGTAATCCTTACACAAGACCTTTGCAGTGTGATTGGCTGTGGCTCTTTTAGTTGGGACAGCTTCTACCCATCTAGAGAATCTGTCGACCATGACAAAAATGTTTGTGTATCCTTGGCATGAAGGAAGAGATATATAATCAACCTGCAGATGCTGGAATGGTCCGACAGGGGCAGGGGGCCTCAGTTGGGGCATTACCGTGATGGGTCCAGAATTATTTTTCTGGCAGACCACACAGCGGTCTGCTACCAGCTGGGCATGTTTTTTAAATCCCCGACCCCACCAGCTTTTCTGGAACCGTGCCGTCATCTGTTCTGAGGCCAAGTGTCCCCACGAGTGGATCTGTTGGGCTAAAAAAGACATAAGTGCTTGTGGCGCGACTGGCTTGTCGGTAACTCTTTGTCTCCAGACACCATCTTCACATAGCTTAATTCCTGCCTCAATCCATGTTCATTTTTCCTCTCGGGAGCACTCGCCTTGCATTGTTTGAAGATCTCGTGTCAGAGTCCTGAGTGCTTTCAATCTGCACATCTGTGTTGGTTCTTCTGGGGGAACGCCCTGTGAGGCGGCATCTTTAGCTGCCTAATCGGCTAGGGCATTTCCCTGTGCTTCCGTGGTATTTTCCTTGGTATGGGCCTCTTCCTAAGGTAATTGTATGGCCTCTAGTAAGTCTCGGATTTCTTTTCCATTTCAGATAGGTGCACCAGCAGCAGTGAGGAATCCTCTTTTCCGCTATAACAGACCAAAGTCGTGAGCGACTCCAAAAGCGTAACGCGAATCTGTGTAGACATTAGCTGTCTGTCCTTCTGCTATTCGACATGCTTCTGACAGGGCCCGTAACTCGACCTGTTGTGCTGACGTTCCTGAGGGTAAACATCCTTTTGCCACTACCTCATATAAGGTTGTAACTGCCCATCCTGCTTTTCTGATACCATTGTCAACAAAGGAGGAACCATCTGTAAACAGGATGAGGTCTAGGTTGTGCAGAGGCTCCTCTGCTGTTAAGGCTGCTTCTTCTGTTTCTTTTAAAATCTCCACGCAGTCATGCTCTTCACATTCTCCCCTCTCTTGCTCCCTCGATTCTGACAAAGTGAGCATAGTTGTGTGATTAACCGGGCTGGCCCGGACGATATGGAGATTAGGAGCTTCCAAAACTGCTGTCCAGCGGGTCCATCTAGCTGCCGTCACCTGAGACATTCTATTCATAGACAGCAAAGCATGT
Source organism: Pristiophorus japonicus (assembly GCF_044704955.1). Taxonomy (NCBI): domain Eukaryota; kingdom Metazoa; phylum Chordata; class Chondrichthyes; family Pristiophoridae; genus Pristiophorus; species Pristiophorus japonicus. The sequence continues at coordinate 7,649,151 of NC_091984.1, read as the reverse complement.
ATGGTGTGGGGACACTTGACAATCAGCTTTTGGTCGAGGACTAGACCCGCTGTGATCATTACCGGTCGACATGTAGCTTCCATGGCCCTTAGGCAACTTCCCCATCCGAGGGCTACCGCATCCAGTTTTGCCGAATAATAGCCAATAGATCTTTGCCGATCCCCATGTTCTTGTGTCAGTATAGTTGTCATATATCCTTCTTTCTCATGGACAAACAAGGTAAATAGCTTACCACTGTCGGGGATTCCCAGAGCCGGTGCCGAACACAAAGCCTGTTTCAAACTCAGGATGGCCTCTTGCTGTTCCTTACTGAGGGTGATGGCTTCTTTAGAGGCACGTTTTCCCTTTAAGATATCATTCAATGGCTGAGCAAGCTGTGTGAAAGAGACAATCCAATTTCTGTTAAAGTTACACGATCCCAAAAAGGACCTTAGTTCCTGAATAGTGGTGGGTTTTTTAGCAGCCCGAATGGCTGCAGTTCTATCCTGGGTAAGTTCTCTCTTTCCTTGTGAAATTGTTTGTCCCAGGTATACAACCTCTTCTTGGGATATTTGAGCTTTGTCGATGCTGGCTTTATGTCCTTTCAGCCAAAGGTGGTCCAGCAAAGCTCGTAAATCTTGTTCATGCTGTTCTTCCGTGTTTGAAGCTAGCAGGATATCGTCTACATATTGGATGACTGTGGATGACAGGAGAGATAATTCTCGCAAATGGCTTTGTAAAGCCATGTGAAATACCGTAGGGCTGTTGTGGAAACCCTGCGGTAACCGGGTCCAAGTATACTGTTGTCCTTGGACAGTGAAAGCAGACCACTGTCAAACCTCCGGTGCCAGAGGCACCGACCAAAATCCGTTGGCCATATCTATAACCGAGAAATACTTATGTTCCAGTTTGAGGGCATTAAAAATAGTGGAAGGATCTGCGACCAAAGGAGCTTTTTGATCAATACACTGGTTAGCTTTCCTATAATCGACAGTCAAACGCCAAGTCTCATTAGATTTCTGTACCGACCACACGGGGCTATTGGAGGAGCTATGCGTTTTAATAAGCACCCCTTGTTTCTCCAATTGCTGAATAACCGGTAAGATTCCCGCGATGGCAGTTAGACTGATGGGATACTGTTTAGTGCATGGAGGCTTGGTCCCCGTAAATGATGCATGCTCCATCTGGAATAGGCCACAATCGTTCTTATCTTTAGCCCATATCGGGTGTTCCTTTAATTCTTCTTTCTTCGAAGTTCTAATTGACCATGTAACCCGACCATCCTCAAAATGCAACGATGAATCTACTTGGATTAGAACGTCCATTCCCAAAAGGGGTTGATCTACTGGGCCTAACCAGATCAGCGTGGTTAGTTCATGTGGACCCAGCCCTATAAGTACCGGTGTTGTCCTTTTAATTTCCATTTTATGTCCCCCAACTCCATAGGCTGTACGTACCCTACCATCCAATGGCAAAAAGTCTCCATATTGTAGGGGTAAGCATGTTAATTCCGCCCCTGTGTCTAAAAGACAGTCCACATCCTTATCGCCCACCCTCACAGTTATATATAGCCCATCTCCCCTTTGTTGTATTAGTGCGAGGAGGTGGAGCAGGGTGGGCTCTAATCCTTTTTTGCTATCCCAAGTAACACCTTCTGTTGTTGTATTGTCAGTCGCTTAAATGCTTCTATGAGGTCGTTATCTTGTGACAAGCTTAGCTTGTTGGCTGAATTGTATCCCTGGCTGCGTCCTCTTCCCCGGCCATGACCTTGCTGTTTTGCCCTGCACGTCTTGGCCCAGTGACCTTCTTTCCCACAATAATGACATTTTCCGGGTAATTTTCCGAATAACTGTTTATCGGAATCCTGGGATTTCCATCTCATAGCCTGTACAGCTCGGACTTTAGCTCCCATATACCGATCTAATTGGTTACATCGATCCAGCAAACCTGCAAAGGTAGTTCTTCTTCCTTCCCAGTCCGGTAACACTACCTCAAGCATTTTGGACTGTTCTGGCTTTAGACCTGCCACGAAAGCTGCTTTCAGGGGTCCAAACACTTGTTCATCCATTTCCTCATCCGTATTATTCATACCCGAATGTTCTAGCCATGAACATCTAAACCGCTCGTCATACTCCAGGACCTCCTCCGTTCCTTTCTGTTGGCAGGCTGCAATTTTTCCCCAATCTGTCTTAGCTGGACTGAAGACTAGCAGCCAGTGTTTAATCGCCCCCCATCCTGCATTTAATTCTTGCTCATCCTGCCCCAAAGCTTCTTCTACCTTGTGTAATGAGAGAGGATTAATTGTGTAATGAGAGAGGATTAATTAGCAATCTCGTTGTGCGAGGCCCCTTGGGGAAGAGTGACCATAATATTGTGGAATTCTGCATTAGGATGGAGAATGAAACAGTTAATTCAGAGACCATGGTCCAGAACTTAAAGAAGGGTAACTTTGAAGGTATGAGGCGTGAATTGGCTAGGATAGATTGGCGAATGATACTTAAGGGGTTGATTGTGGATGGGCAATGGGAGACATTTAGAGACCGCATGGATGAACTACAACAATTGTACATTCCTGTGTGGCGTAAAAATAAAAAAGGGAAGGTGGCTCAAGGGGTATGGCGAGAAAGCAGGAATGGGGTACTGAAGTTGCATGTTCAGCCATGAACTCATTGAATGGCGGTGCAGGCTAGAAGGGCCGAATGGCCTACTCCTGCACCTATTTTCTATGTTTCTATGTTTCTATAACCGTGGCTATCAAGGGAAATCAGGGATAGTATTAAAGCCAAGGAAGTGGCATACAAATTGGCCAGAAATCGCAGCGAACCCGGGGACAGGGAGAAATTTAGAACTCAGCAGAGGAGGACAAAGGGTTTGATTAGGGCAGGGAAAATGGAGTACGAGAAGAAGCTTGCAGGGCACATTAAGACGGATTGCAAAAGTTTCTATAGATATGTAAAGAGAAAAAGGTTAGTAAAGACAAACGTAGGTCCCCTGCAGTCAGAATCAGGGGAAGTCATAAAATGGGGAACAAAGAAATGGCAGACCAATTGAACAAGTACTTTGGTTCGGTATTCACTAAAGAGGACACAAACATCCTTCCGGATATAAAAGGTGTCAGAGGATCTAGTAAGGAGGAAGAACTGAGGGAAATCCTTATTAGTCGGGAAATTGTGTTGGGGAAATTGATGGGATTGAAGGCCGATAAATCCCCAGGGCCAGTTGGACTGCAACCCAGAGTACTTAAGGAGGTGGCCTTGGAAATAGCGGATGCATTGACAGTCATTTTCCAACATTCCATTGACTCTGGATCAGTTCCTATCGAGTGGAGAGTAGCCAATGTAACCCCACTTTTTAAAAAAGGAGGGAGAGAGAAAACAGGGAATTATAGACCGGTCAGCCTGACATCGGTAGTGGGTAAAATGATGGAAATGATGGAATCAATTATTAAGGATGGCATAGCAGCGCATTTGGAAAGAGTTGACATGATAGGTCCAAGTCAGCATGGATTTGTGAAAGGGAAATCATGCTTGACAAATCTTCTGGAATTTTTTGAGCATGTTTCCAGTAGAGTGGACAAGGGAGAACCAGTTGATGTGGTATATTTGGACTTTCAGAAGGCTTTTGACAAGGTCCCACACAAGAGATTAACGTGCAAAGTTAAAGCACATGGGATTAGGGGTAGTGTGCTGACATGGATTGAGAACTGGTTGTCAGACAGGAAGCAAAGAGTAGGAGTAAATGGGTACTTTTCAGAATGGCAGGCAGTGACTGGTGGGGTACCGCAAGATTCTGTGCTGGGGCCCCAGCTGTTTACACTCTACATTAATGATTTAGACGAGGGGATTAAATGTAGTATCTCCAAATTTGCAGATGACACTAAGTTGGGTGGCAGTGTGAGCTGCGAGGAGGATGCTAGGAGGCTGCAGAGTGACTTGGATAGGTTAGATGAGTGGGCAAATGCATGGCAGATGAAGTATAATGTGGATAAATGTGAGGTTATCCACTTTGGTGGTAAAAACAGAGAGACAGACTATTATCTGAATGGTGACAGATTCGGAAAAGGGGCGGTGCAACGAGACCTGGGTGTCATGGTACATCAGTCATTGAAGGTTGGCATGCAGGTACAGCAGGCGGTTAAGAAAGCAAATGGCATGTTGGCCTTCATAGCGAGGGGATTTGAGTACAGGGGCAGGGAGGTGTTGCTACAGTTGTACAGGGCCTTGGTGAGGCCACACCTGGAGTATTGTGTACAGTTTTGGTCTCCTAACTTGAGGAAGGACATTCTTGCTATTGAGGGAGTGCAGCGAAAGTTCACCAGACTGATTCCCGGGATGGCGGGACTGACCTATCAAGAAAGATTGGATCAACTGGGCTTGTATTCACTGGAGTTCAGAAGAATGAGAGGGGACCTCATAGAATCGTTAAAAATTCTGATGGGTTCAACAAGGTTAAATGCAGGAAGAATGTTCCCAATGTTGGGGAAGTCCAGAACCAGGGGTCACAGCCTAAGGATAAGGGGTTAGCCATTTAGGACCGAGATGAGGAGAAACTTCTTCACCCAGAGAGTGGTGAACCTGTGGAATTCTCTACCACAGAAAGTTGTTGAGGCCAATTCACTAAATATATTCAAAAAGGAGTTAGATGAAGTCCTTACTACTAGGGGGATCAAGGGGTATGGCGAGAAAGCAGGAATGGCGTGCTGAAGTTGCTTGTTCAGCCATGGAACTCATTGAATGGCAGTGCAGGCTAGAAGGGCCGAATGGCCTACTCCTGCACCTATTTTCTATGTTTCTATGTTACCTTGTCGTGCAATTTTCTTCCTTGTGTTTTTGGCACCATTATGGTCAAAATTTGCACTCCGTCCCAGGGATGAAGTTGATATATATTTCTTAAGCGGTCCAATTGGTCCCACGTTTTCACTCCCCCTTTATTTGGATTGGGCAATTCCTTGGACCATTTATCAATTTTCTCTGGGTCTGCCGAGTCATGAACTAAGTATTCTGCATACACCCTTTTCTTCGTTTTTTTGGTTCCGCCCTCATCCGCAGTCTCTTCTGATTTGACCAGAACTCATCTTTTTCTAAACGGGGCAAAGCGCACCCCTAATTCTTCATCCTCCGACCCTTTATCGTCAGAGGGTTCAGAATCCGTATCTATTCCTTGCTCGTGTCTTTGGGTTTGCGCTTTTAATTTATCCAAGCATGGGTACCGTGGGAATTGACCGATACATTTTCCTTTTCCTATTACTGTCTCTTGACCTAATGATTTTTTCCATTCTTTAATTTCACCTTTAAGATCTTTAACTTCCGCTTCCGACTTCTCAAGTTCAAATCTTTTCTGTCGCAGCTGTTCACAAACAGCTTGTAATTGATCCTTTGTACTGGTCAGTTCTCGATCATGTTGGGAACGCATTATAATTTCATTCCGCTTTCGGATCTGTCCCATAACGGCTAGTGACCATCTAGTTCGCTCTTTATTTTTCATACGGGTCGTTTTCCCCCAGACCCTTTTAATCTCGTCCAAGGACCATTGTCCTTTGGAGGTTCCGTACTTTTGTTTGATCTTAATACAGGTTTTAGATAAGTTGAATTGTTGCTCTATGTATTCTTTCAACTGTTCGAGGATTTCCTTTATCGAAACCTCAGGTGGTGCCCGCCCGCCTTTAACAGTTGTAGTCAATTCTTTGCTCTTATCTCCTGCTGCCATAATACTGATTTCTTTACTGGGGTCTCAAGTCGTAGGCTTTCCAGCTGATCAGTAGGTCGGTGATTAATTAACTAACACACCGCCGAAGTTTAGACATCTATGGGACCTCGAGCCGACTACCAACCGGAGGGTTCGCAAACCGGAGGCTTTCGGAATCGCGTAGAAGGAGAGGCGAATTTAGACTTTTGACCAAGGACTTTTATAAAGAGGAATCCTTACCTCAGTATGTCGGGCCGATGTCCAAAATTCAGTTTCTTTCCTCAGCGATCGTATTCGTGACGCCAAAATTGTTAGATCTCTTAATTCCCAACGAAATACGAACTCCGATTGTAGTTTTAATGTAACTTTATTCTGGCAGCAGCAACAAGCTTCTGGTTTTAAGCCAGGCCTTTGTCCTTCTGAGACCACATGGCCAAAATGGCTGTACTTATACCTGGTTTAATTTACAGAAAAGAACTCGCCTTCTTTGACCTTATTGGCTCAGTTGATAGTCTTTTAACCTTTAATTGGCTCGCTACCCAAGGTCCTAAAATGTCAAGTTGATTGGTGACTTAAAGCAATGTGGTCTTTCAGAATTGCAGCCAGGCTGCAGAGCTTGAATTCTCTATCAATGAGAGATGGTGGTCTTGGGGCGCAGACTCCTCCAGACATTTGGGCTGCAGCCATCAGGCTCTTCAGGTAATGCTGCGACATTCAGGAGGAATGGGCTTCAAGGCCAGTGGACATGGATGAGTTCACTTGTCATTTCAGCAGGCTCAGGGTGTGAACGATCTAATAGGACATTGTACACTTTCAGACTCGGTGCGGGGTAAGTCAGCTTGTCTATGGTTGATAATGACGAGGAAAGTCAGGGGCTGCAGGATATCAATTTACTGGTCAGGTGAGCAGAGCAGTAGCAAATGGAATTTACTTCAGAGAAGTGTGAGGTGATGCACTTTGGGAGGGCAAATAAAGAAAGGGTATACACATTAAGCGGTGTAGATGAACAAAGGGACCTTGGAGTGATTGTCCACAGATGCGTGAAAGTAGCAGGCCAAGTGGATAAGGTGGTTATGAAGGCATACGGAATGCTTGCCTTTATTGGCCGAGGCATAGAATATAAGAACAAGGAGGTTATGCTTAAATTGTATAATACTTTGGTAAGGCCACAGCTGGAGTACTGTGTGCAGCTCTGGTCACCGTATGTTTGCACTACAGAGGGTGCAGAGGAGATTTACCTGGATGCTGCCAGGCATGGAGAATCTTAGTTATGAGGAGAGATTGGATAGGCTGGGTTTGTTCTCAATAGAACAGAGGAGGTGGAGAGGAGACCTCATCGAGGTGTACAAAATATTGAGGGACCTGGACATAGTGGATAGTAAGGTTCTCTTTCCATTGTTGGAGGGATCTATTCTGAGTGGGCATAGTTTTAATGTGGTTGGTGGAAGGTTTCGAGGGGATTTGAGGGGGAGGCTTCTTAATGCAGAGGGTTGTGTGGATCTGGAACTCACTGCCTAGAAGAGTGGTGGATGCAGAAATCCTCACCACTTTTAAGAGATGGTTGGATGGGCACTTAAAGTGCACTAACCCGCAGGGTTACAGACGTAGAGCTGGTAATTGGAATTAGACTGGATGACCTTTTGTTGGACGGCACAGATATAATGGTAAGTACTGCAGGGAATAGAATACGGCCAGGGTGTGAACTCCTGGACTAGTGTCGATCACCTGGATGGGTTGAAGAGTAATTTCCCCAGATTTTCTCTCCCGAAATTGGCCTGGGTTTTTACCTGGTTTTTGCCTCTCCCAGGAGATCACATGGCTCCGCTTGGGGTGGAGTGTAGATGTTTTCTGTATAAGGGGTGTCGCAGTTGTGTGAGGCGGACGGGTTGGGCTGGCTACTTTTTGCCTTTCCGTCATTGTTCATAGGTTTATATGTAACCTTTAGGGCTGCTGACCAAGGTCCACGTGGCTCTTTGTCGGCCGGCGTGGACTCAATGGACGAAATGGCCTCCTTCTGCGCTGTAAGTTTCTAGATTTCTATGTTTCTATGTTTCCATGTTTGACCATCAGAGGAACTATCTACGAGTGGGCATACTGGTCACCATACACACTGAGAGTGAGAGATAGTCATCCAGGAGGCTCAAGTAATGAAGATATGTCTCCAGTTGAGCATTCTTGATGTCTATCATTTGGCCAGTAATGTTTCCACAGTTCGCCTTTGTAAGGGGTGGTTTTCAGGGGGTCAGCTTTCCCTTCTGACCTTATATGAGTGGTTCCGAATCGCTCCCACACCCTTGGTTCTAGACACTGGAATTATGAAGGGACTGTGACAGACTTGGACAGACAATCGGTTTCAAGGTAGGAAGCAGGTATGACTTTATTGTGTTTAAAAATAAGTAAAAAGGCACACCTTTAATAACACACACAGAATAGTAATACCAATACACCCTGAGGGGTACAACACATTGAATAAAGTGTCAAAATACAGCCTGTGGGGAAAGGAATACAGCTTTAACTCTAAATGGGGTAAAGAGGAGAATGCAGATATATTTACACAAGTTATCCCAGCCTCCCCCCTCCCAACTCCCCTAACTAACTAAGTTATAGCTCTGGGAGTTCAGGGGCTATGCTCATCAATCCCATTTGGCAGTTGCCGGTGAATCGCGGCTTTAGGGTTCGCTGTACTTGGCCTTCTAGGTGAGCCATACCCTGGACGGAGGAGAGGACTTCGGACTGCGTAGTCTTTGGTTGGGGTGCGTCCGTTGATGCGGTAAGTTGCGTTTTGGATTAATGGGGTAAGTATCCACTTTCTTTGGTTAGGAATAGTTTTAGTTAGTCCTTTTTGGTAATTTCTCACCCGTTGGGTCATTCAGAAGTAGATTGTAGAGTGGTTGCCAATTTGGTTGCTGACAACCTTCCGTTTCGTGGACCTCGTGCTCGGTCAGTTCTTGATGAGTTCTCGTCGTTTCCTTCACTATTCCATTTCTTCACTCCCCAGCTCCTGCTGCTTGTGTCTGTCTGTGTTCGAGTCTGTGTCCTGTCTGTGTCCAAGTCTGTGTATGTTTCCTTGTAAAACTGGGAATAGATATACCCCAAAAAAGGCTTCCTTATCTCCCACCGAATCTGGCCCAGCTCTTTGTTTTGATTGTACAGCCCAGCTAACTGAAACTTGATTAAGTGGTTTTAATCTGGCGTTAATAGGCTTTTCGAAGTTGATGAGCTCTTGTCCATTGTGCTAGTCTGGCCTGAGCCAGATATTTCTATGCCTGTTGGAATATGTATGTGACATTTGGATCCTCTGGGTGGGGTGGTACTGTTTCTTCCATGATCGATTGTTTAAATGCTAATGTTTTCTAGGGTCAAGTTTCAAGGATGAACAGTTCACAGACAATTTGATTAGCTCCAATGTCCAAACTGAATGAAGTCCCACCCCCCTGTTCTGGCAGTCTGTTCCAAAATGCTCCTTTAGAGATCTTAAACTTGTAAAGCTCTTAGGTATCTTCCTCAGAGTTTTTCCTAGGATACCAAAATATTAATCGAGTTCCAAATTAAATTCCCTTTCCTATGAGTCCAAACACTGGAGGTTTGCGGGGGGGACGGAGTCTGCATGAATGCATCCCCTTTTATCCCCTGCAGGCGTCGTCTGCCACTTTGAACTCATTTGTGTTCCGAAGTTTTTTTCCGTCCACTTTAAAAGTCCAGAAAGGGATTCTTCTCCTCTGCAGGGGAAAGGTACCAGGAATTTTTGCGAATATTGGTAAATTCTACACTCCCCCCTGTGATACCATACCACTCATGGTATCATCTGCCAGGTGAGTAAAGTTCCTGACTCCCAAGAGATAACCTTCCCCGTAAATTAACTAAACTAATACCCAAAATATGCATTACACTTATGCAACATCACCACAGATGCACACTTTTCCCTTTACAGGTACAAACTTTTTACATTTACATCCTCCCAGCTTGGAGGGGGTTCCATCACTACAATTGCATTTCAGCACACTTCCATTTCATTTCAATTGCATTATATTCACCAGCATGTAGGCAACGTACAACCACATTACAGAAGGAAAAAACATTGATTAAAATTAAACAACATCAATTGGTCCTTTGAGGTTTGTCCATCACCCAGTAATATCTGGATCCTGCCCTTGAGAACTGCTCTCAGGCTGGCTGACACACAAGAAAAACTCAAAACAATCACCAAAACATAACTGCAACATTAACCTCAATTCTAAACTAAACCTTAAAATGTAAAATGGTGCAGTCAGCTGCCTTAAACTAAAAATTAGAGCTATGTACAACCTCCACCCGTCTCCGGGTGGCCTGGTTAATCCCTGTCAGGCCCATGCCTTGTGCGGCCTGATAGCCGCCTGGATGCGAGGGTTTCCCCGCAGCTGGTGAGCTGAAGACCCTTGTCTCTGGGATAGCTCGTTGCTAGTGCTCCTGTGAGACCCTCACCGCTAGAGGCGGCTGGCTGGGGGTCCCTACACTGAGCGGCCTCTGTACTTCTGAGCTTTGGCCTTCCCTGTCAGGCTGCCCTTCGCCTAGGGTAGAATCGCTGAGGCTCAGATGCCGGTGACTATGGTATCTTTGGCCGTGGTATACGGAGTGTCCATCTCGGGGCTTCGGTTACTGGGGGTGCGACCGAATCCCAAATGATGGGTGGGATAGCCCCTCCAGTACTGCAATTCACCACCCCTATCGGCATGGTTTCTGAGCCTGCCACATTCCCTGTGGGCCCTCCACCGTCGGGGGTGGCCAACGGAGGGTCCCTTCCTGAGGACGGTTCACCCCTCCCGGCTGCCCTCTGTGCTTGGCTGGCCCTGGGTTATACAGCTTGCACTGGTTGATGTGGAGCCACTTGTACGGCGAGGCAGCTTTATGGCATAGACCATCGGGCTTGCCTTGTCGACAATGCTGTATGGTCCCATATATAATGCTTCAAAAACCCCTACCCGAGAATAGTTCCTCATCATGACCTGGTCCCCTATCTCCCATTCGTGGTGTTTGCTGGGTTCGAGCAGCAATCGGTTACTCTGATGCTGTCTGCCCATGTTACTAGCAGCATGCCAGTAACATGGGCAGATAGGTGTTCAAACAGGTTCCTGACAAACCGGTCCCGGTTCACCTCTCTGAGCTGACCTTCTGTGAGCACCGGGGCTAGGACATGGGTGGGGGTCCGCATGATCCGGCCAGTCATGAGCTCATATGGGGAATATCCCGTGCTTTTTGACTGGCTGGCTCGGACCCCCATTAGGACCAACGGTAAGACCTCCACCCACTTTTGGGGTGAGTCTCCCGTTTCCTTCCGCAGCCTTTCTTTAATGGTACGGTTTAAACGCTCCACAATACTCGATGACTGTGGGTTGTGGGCAACGTGCAATTTCCCCTCAATGCCGAGCACTTTAAGGGTTGCCTGCATTACCTGCCCGGTGAAATGGCTCCCCTGGTCTGACTCCACATACTGTGGGAGTCCCCACCGGGAGAACACTTCCCTCACTAGAATCTTAGCCGTTCCTAGTGCGGTGGCTGTTCGGCAGGGGAAGGCTTCAACCCATTTTGAGAACACGTCCACCAGGACTAGGCAGTATTTGTAGCCTCCCTGGGCGGTGGGTAGGGGCCCGATGTAGTCAATTTGGATTGACTGCCATGGTCCCTCTACCCTCCTGACGTGTCCTAGGGACACCTTTCTTTTCTTGGGGTCGGGGTTGTTCGCAGCACACACCAGCCCCGCGGACATCCTCCCTGAGTCCCAGCCACCATCCTGCCTGTTCCACCCATTGCCAGGTGGTCTCAGGCCCGGGGTGTCCCGCTCCTGGACCCTCATGGGCCAGTTTTAGGAATTCCCTCTGGTGCTGCTGTGGTACGACCCATTGTCCCTCTTTAAACAGCATGCCTTCCTTAACGGTAATGGCTGCTGTGCCGTACGGACCTTCTACCCTCTCTCCTCTAGCTAGCACGTTCAGTACAGCTTTCAGGATCGGGTCCTGTGCCTGAACTGTTTTTAAGTCCGGGGCCAAAGCTATCCCTGTACTCTCTGCTGCCCTGTTCTTATTCTTGACCGCAGCCATGCGGCCGGTGTCATAGGGGTCCCAGAACTTTCCCATGCGGGACACCTTCTTTGGCCAGTTTGTCAGCCTGTTGGTTTCCCTCTGCACGAGGTTCGGTTTTTGAATGGGCCTTCACCTTATGTATGTAGACCTTTCCCTCTTCCCCCACCGCTGTCATGATTTTCTCCAGCTGGGGCTTGATTGCCAGGAGTCTCCCGTCAGTGGACGTGTATCCGCGACGGGACCAGATAGCCAGGTACTCCGTACATGAATTGCAGGTGAACATACTGTCCGAGCAAATCGTGTACGGGGTAGGGAATTCCTCGGGGTGGGTCATCACGTACATTACGGCGGACAGTTCAGCATGCTGGGCGCTCATGGTGCTGGGGAGCTTGATTGCCAGGGCAATACCTGCCCTTGGGTCATAGACTCCGCACCCAGTGAGTTGTTTGCCAGCAGATACCGTGCTGGACCCGTCCACGTAGATGTCCCGGCCTGTAGGGTGTAACCCAGTCCAAAGGCCAATGTTCATCTCCCATACCCCTTCTATGGAGCACCTGTGGGCTTTCCCCAGGTAGATTAGGCTGGCTTTGAGCCTTGGCTCATGGGGTCCTTCTACTATGAGGTCCATCTGGGAGAGGAGCAGGGTCCAGCGAGCAATGCGGGCACTGCTCACCGTCCCATCCTTAATCCTCCCATCTAGGAGCATCTGAGTAGGTGTGTGGTGGGTTAGGAGTGTTAGAGGAGACCCTCCCGTGAAGATCAAGGATCTTTTCACTGCCCAATATATGGCTAGGAGGTGTCTCTCACAGTTGGAGTACCCCTTCTCCACATCTGTGAGGATCCTGGAGGAGTAAACCACCGGTCTCAGCTGGCCGTGCCATTCTTGAAGTAGCACTGAGCTCAAACTGTCCCCGCTGGCTGCCACCTCCAGGAAAAACTCCTTTCCTACATCTATCGCTCCTAAGGCTGGCAAGTCCTTCTTGAGCTGATTAAATGCTGCCTCGCAACCCTCAGCCCAGTCCCACCCCCCACCCTTGTGTAGGAGCCTGAGCAGAGGGGCTGCGGTGGCTGCATAATCCTCAATGAAGTCTCTGCAGTACCCGGTGAGCCCTAGAAAGGATCTTACCCCTGTCACTGTGTTGGGGCCGGTAACTCCTGTATTGCCTCCCTTCTAGCCTTGTCTATGGCCCTTTCCCCAGCGCGCACAGTCAGCCCCAGGAATTTGACTTCCTTCTGGCCGATCTGTGCCTTCTTGGGGTTTACTTTAAACCCTTCTTCTTTTAGCAGTTCCAGCAGCTCGGCCAGCAGTGGGCCATGTTCCTCCCCATGATCGGTAAACAGGAGCAGATCATCCACATACTGCACCAACTGCTGGGGTCGCCATGCATTGGTGAAAAATGCTGGGGATGTTGTGGAAGCCCTGGGGAAGACAGTTCCATGTGTATTGTTGGCCCTTGAAGGTAAAGGCGAACTTGTACTGATCCTCCCCTTTTAAAGGAATGGACCAGAACCCATTTGAAATGTCCAGCACCGTGAAAGTGATCGCGGATGTTGGAATACTCCCTATGAGGTCCGCTACGGCTGCTACAGTGGGTGCACAGGCAGGGATATTCTTATTTAGTACTCGATAGTCTACGGTGGCCCTCCATGAGTTGTCCGGTTTCTTAACCGGGCCACAGTGGAGAGTTCACATGGGTAGCTATCGGTCTTAACACCCCTTGCTCTACCAGTGATCCCAGCGCCGTTGTCAGGTCTGCCTCTGCCTCCATGGGGAAGTTATATTGTTTTTGTGGTCGGGTCATGGGGTCCCCTTTTATACTAACTTCCACCCCCGTTACCCTACCACAGTCATGTTTGTGGGTGGCGAATGTTGCAAGGTGTGCCCGTACATATGCCTGGTACTCCACTGGGGTGTTACTGACCAGTAATTCCAAGTCGTAACCCTCCTTTGGCTTCACGGTACACAATGTTCCCTTGGCCCCTTTTTCTGGGATCACCACCACCTCACCTTCCCTGTCAGTCCCTATGGCTCCCCATAGACAGTGGTTCCTGAGATCCACTAGGATCTGGTGGCTAATGATAAAATCAGCTCCCAGGATCCCTTTTCCCTTCTGCCCCCATTTCATCAGGACACACTTCCATTTGGTTTTGAGTGTCCCTAACTGAATGATGAGCGGGATGGAAAATGAACCAGTTTGCTCATTGCCTGTGAACCCCACTAGACTGTATGGGACCCCGTTTGATAGAGGTGAGGTAGCTGGGTTATCTGCATATACAACGGTGCTGGAAGCACCGGTATCTCACAGGTAGGTCCCTTTCACTTTCTCCACCTCTATCGTAACGCACGGTCTCTTCCAGGCATCGTACTCTAGGGAACACAGGTACACAGGCTGCACTGGCCTTAGTCATGCATCTGGGTGGGTTGGAGCAGAGGGTTTTACCGTACCGGCTACTGCACCGGTTGCGATTGCTACTGCTCCCTGTCCATTTATGAGTGTCTGTAGGGCGGCTAGGAGTGTCTCATATGAGTCGGGTGTTCCTGCCCCAGCCTTACAGGCTGGGGCTGGAGTGGCCTTTCCCTTCGTCTCTTTCCAGGGGTTCCTACAGTCCTTCCTCCAGTGCCCATTTTTCCCACACCCAAAACACTCGCCCCCTTTGTGGTGAGGGTTCCCACCTTCCTGATGCTACTCTCTCTTGCCTTGGCTGGGTTTAATCTCATGGACTTTCCCTTTAGAGGAGGGCTCCTCTGTCCATCCACCGTTCCGGTAAGCCAGGGTCAAGGGTCTTACCACTGTCTCCTCGGTGGTTCTGAGATCTCTTGGATCGAACCAGACCTCGGCTTTTGCCTTTACTCCAGGTAAGCTGTTTGCCACCAGGCTGCGGAGCCAGTGAGCCAGCTCATTAGGGTTTAGGTGGGCCCGGTCAAGAACCCCACTACAGGCCCTTTCGTAGACCGGTCACAACCTGTCAGCGAAAACCTATGGAGTCTCCCCATAGAGCTGTACTGTTTTCTCCACTCGGGAGAAAGAACTCCCGTCGTACATACCAATGGTCTCGAGAACCTCCTCCTTAACCGTAGCGTAGGTGTTTCGCCCCTTTCTGCTGTCTGCAGAGAGGGAATGGCACAGCTTGGTGTCTAGCGAGAAGAGCAACAGCTTAGCCTGCTCCGAGTTATCGCACCCGTTAATATCCCCTGTGTGTTCCACTTCCAGGAAGTGTACCGAGGGATCCCCCTGTTGGGTGAGCTTACTTAGGTGGCCTAACATAGCCCTCAGTTTTTGGGTGTCGTGGGGGACTACGAAGTTGCTTTCTAGGGGTCCTGCTGTCCCATTGGCGTCAGGCGGGCCAAACCTCTGCTGCCGGACCGGGTGCATTGGCCCTGGTTCCGGCCCTCCTTGTATTGGTTCACCTGCTTCCCCTTGCTGCCAAGCCGAAGTCTCGGGGCTGCCGGTGTTGGTAATTCACAATCCTTGCCTGTCCCGCACTCTGGCTGACATTCCCTCCTGTTCTGGGACATTCCCGGGAGCAGCAGGCAGTGACTGAGGGGTTTCTCCTTGCTCTGCCAGGTGTTCCTGGGCTAAACCCGGGTTTATCAGGCACACCATGCCTTTATCCCGGGATAGAGCAAGGTTCAAGCTTTGGATCTGCTGCTGGCAGGGGCCGTGGTCTCCTGCCTCAAATTCCCTGGTACTGGCTACCTTATAGGCTACCTGAATGTCTCTCACCCTCTCCCCCTACTCTTTAACTTGCTTGGCGAGGCAGGAATTCTCTTCCCGCAACTCCAGTTCGCTATTCTGACACTGTAAAAGGTCCAGTTAGGTTTTGTGCCTTTCTTTAGTGAGCTCTCTACTTTCCTTTAACTGCCCCACCTCTGTCCACAGCCTTACCCCGACTGTGGCCCTTGCACTGGACCTCTCTTCTGTCTGCCTCAATACTTCCTTTAATTTCTCATTCTCCTCATCTAGAAGCCAGATCTGTCGCTGAAGGCAAATTAGCCAAATGGCTTTCTCTATGGTCCTTTTTATGGTCCTTGCTCTCGGTCCATTGAGCTGCAGCATCTTCTGGACGCTCAGCAAACAATAGATCGAGTACCCACTCCTTAGCCACATTTACCCTCTTAAACACATATGAGGAAATCCCCTCTTCCATTTTGCTTCTTTTCCTGAAACCAGTCTCTCTCTTATCATGTCCCTTGCACCAGTGTCCCATCTGGGTCGCCATTATGGAAGGGGTGGTTTTCAGGGGGTCAGCTTTCCCTTCTGACCTTATATGAGTGGTTCCGAATCGCTCCCACACCCTTGGTTCTAGACACTGGAATTATGAAGAGACTGTGACAGACTTGGACAGACAATCGGTTTCAAGGTAGGAAGCAGGTATGGCTTTATTGTGTCTAAAAAGAAGTAAAAGGCACACCTTTAATAACACACACAGAATAGTAATACCAATACACCCTGAGGGGTACAACACATTGAATAAAGTGTCAAAATACAGCCTGTGGGGAAAAGAATACAGCTTTAACTCTAAATGGGGTAAAGAGGAGAATGCAGATATATTTACACACGTTATCCCAGCCTCCCCCCTCCCAATTCCCCTAACGAACTAAGTTATAGCTCTGGGGGGTTCAGGGGCTATGCTCACCAATCCCTTTTGGCAGTTGCCGGTGAATCGCGGTTTCGGGGTTCGCTGCACTTGGCCTTCTAGGCGAGCCGTACCCCGGACGGAGGAGAGGACTGCGTAGGCTTTGGTTGGGGTGCGTATGTTGATGCGGTAAGTTGCGTTTTGGATGCATGGGTAAGTACCCACTTTCTTTGGTTAGGAATAGTTTTAGTTAGTCCTTTTTGTTAATTTCTCACCCGATGGGTCGTTCAGAAGTAGATTGTGGAGTGGTTTTCAATTTGGTTGCTGACAAACTTCCATTTCGTGGGCCTCGTGCTCGGTCAGTTCTTGATGAGTTCTAGTTGTTTCCTTCACTATTCCATTTCTTCGCTCCCCAGCTCCTGCTGCTTGTGTCGGTGTCTGTGTTCGAGTCTGTGTCCTGATTGTGTCCGAGTCTGTGTATGTTTCCTTGTAAAACTGGGAATAGATGTACCCCAAAAAAGGCTTCCTTATCTCCCACCGAATCTGGCCCAGCTCTTTGTTTCGATTGTGCAGCCCAGCTAACTGAAACTTAATTAAGTGGTTTTAATCTGGTGTTAATAGGCTTTTCGAAGTTGATGAGCGCTCGACCATTGTGCTAGTCTGGCCTGAGCCAGATATTTCTAAGTCTGTTGAAAAGGTGTTGGAATATGTATGTGACATTTGGATCCTCTGGGTGGGGTGATACTATTTCTTCCATGATCGATTGTTTAAATGCTAATGTTTTCTAGGGGCAAGTTTCGAGGGTGAACAGTTCTCAGACAATTTGATTAGCTCCAATGTCCAAACCGAGTGAAGTCCCACCCCCCTGTTCTGACAGTCTGTTCAAAAATGCTCCTTTAGAGATCTTAAACTTGTAAAGCTGCTGGTGTCTTCCTCAGAGTTTTTCCTAGGATACCAAAATGTTCATTGAGTTCAAAATTAAATTCCCTTTCCTATGAGCCAAACACTGGAGGGGGGTCACCATGAATGCAACCCCTTTTATCGCCTGCAGGCGTCGTCTGCCCCTTTAAACTCATTTATGTCCCAAAGTTTTTTTCCGTCCATTTTAAAAGTCCAGAAAGGGATTCTTCTCCTTTGCAGGGGAAAGGTACCAAGAATATTTACGAAATATTGGTAAATTCTACACCTTTGTCGCAGCATCTGAACGAGAGATGATGGTCTTGGGGCGCAGTGTCCTCCAGGCATTTGGGTTACAGACATCAGGCTCTTCAGGTAATGCTGCATCATTCAGGAGAAATGGGCATCAAGGCCAGTGGACATGGATGAGTTCACTTGTCATTTCAGCAGGCTCGGGGTATGAACGGTATAATAGGACATTGTCAGATGGTGCGGAGTAAGTCAGCATGTCTATGGTTGATAATGATGAGGAAAGTCATGGGCTGCAGAAGGATATCCAGATACTGGGCAGAGCAGTGGAAAATTGAATTTAATTCAGAGAAGTGTGAGGTGATGCACTTTGGGAGCGCTAATAAGTAAAGGTTATATACATTGAGCAGTAGGCCACTTAATAGTGTAGATGAACAAGGGACCTTGGAGTGCTTGTCTACAGATCTCTGAAACAAGCAGGCCAGTTGGATAAGGTGGTTAAGAAGGCACACGGAATGCTTGACGTTATTGGCCGAGGCATAGAATATAAGAGCAGGGAAGTTATGCTTAAATTGTATAATACATTGATTAGGTCACAGCTGGAGTACTGCGTGCAGTTCTGGTCGCCTTATTATAGGAAGGATGTGATTGCACTAGAGAGGGTGCAAAGGAGATTTACGAGGATGCTGCCTGGAATGGAGAATCTTAGTTATGACGACAGATTGGATAGGCTGGGTTTGTTCTCATTGGATCAGAGGAGGTTGAGAGGAGACCTCATTAAGGTGTACTAAATATTGGGTGGCCTGGACATAGTGGATAGTAAGGGTCTATTTCCATTGGTGGAAGGGTCTATTACGAGGGGAAATAGTTTGAAGGTGGTTGGTGGAAGGTTTCGAGGGGATTTGAGGGCGGGGCTTCTTTACGCAGAGGGTTGTGGAGATCTGGAACTCGCTGCCTGGAAGTATGGTGGATGCAAAAACGCTCATCACTTTTAAGAGATGGTTGAATGGGCACTTAAAGTGCTGCAACCTGCAGGCTTACTGACCTAGAGCTGATGATTTGGATTAGACTGGATGACCTTTTGTTGGGCAGCGCAGATATAATGGTAAGTACTGCAGGGAATAGAATACGGCCAGGGTGCGATCTCCTGTACTAGTGTCGACCGCCTGGATGGGTTGGAGAGGAATTTTCCCAGATTTGTTCTCCCTAATTTGCCCTGGGTTTTATCTGTTTTTTGCCTCTCTCAGGAGATCACATGGCTCCAGTTGGGGTGGAGTGTATATGTTTTCAGTATAACGGTTGTTGCAGTTGTCTGAGGCTGACTGGTGGGGCTTGCTACTCTTTGCCTTTCCGTCATTGTTAATAGGTTTATATATAACCTTAAGGGCTGATGACCAAGGACCGTGCGGCTCTTTGACGGCCGGCGTGGACACAATGGGCTGAAATGGCCTCCTTCTGCACTGTAAATTTCTATGTGTTTATGTTTCTATGTCTGACCATCAGAAGAACTATCTACTAGTGGGCATTCTGGTCACCATCCGCACTGAGTGAGAGATAGTCATCCAGAAGGCACAACTGATGACGATATGTCTCCAGTTGAACATGCTTGATGTCGATCACTCGGCCAGTAATGTTTCCACAGTTCTCCTTTGTCGCAGCATCTGAACGAGAGATGGTGGCCTTGGAGCACAGTGTCCTCCAAACATTTGGGCTGCAGCCATCAGGCTCTTCAGGTAATGCTGCGTCATTCAGGAGGAATAGGCTTCAAGGCCAGTGGACATGGATGAGTTGACTTGTCATTTCAGCAGGCTCGGGGTGTGAACGGTATAATAGGACATTGTACACTTTCAGATTCAGTGTGGGGTAAGTCAGCATGTCTATGGGTGATAATGACGAGAAAAGTCAGGGGCTGCAGGATATCAATCTACTGGTCAGGTGGGCAGAGCAGTAGCAAATGGAATTTAATTCAAAGAAGTGTGAGGTGATGCACTTTTGGAGGGCTAATAAAGAAAGGGTATACACATTAAGTGGTAGGCCACTTAATCGTGTAGATGAACAAAGGGACCTTGGAGTGCTTGTCCACAGATGCGTGAAAGTAGCAGGCCAAGTGGATGAGGTGGTTATGAAGGCATATGGAATGCTTGCTTTTATTGGTCGAGGCATAGAATATAAGAGCAAGGAGGTTAGGCTTAAATTGTATAACACTTTGGAAAGGCCACAGCTGGAGTACTGTGTGCAGTTCTGATTGCCGTATTATAGGAAGGACGTGATTGCACTACAGAGGGTGCAGAGGAGATTTACCAGGATGCTGCCTGCAATTGAGTATCTTAGTTATGAGGACAGATTGGATAGACTGGGTTTGTTCTCAATGGAACAGAGGAGTTTGAGAGGAGACCTCATTGAGGTGTACAAAATATTGAGGGACCTGGACATAGTGGATAGTAAGGGTCCATTTCCATTGGTGGAGGGGTCTATTATGAGTGGGCATAGTTTTAATGTGGTTGTTGGAATGTTACGAGGCTCTTTGAGTGGGGGCTTCTTTATGCAGAGGGTTGTGGGGATCTGGAACTCGCTGCCTGGAAGAGTGGTGGATGCAGAAACCCTCACCATTTTTAAGAGATGGTTGGATGGGCAGTTAAAGTGCACTAACCCGCAGGGTTACGGACATAGAGCTGGTAATTGGAATTAGACAGGATGACCTTTGGTTGGACAGCACAGATATAATGGTAAGTACTGCAGGGAATAGAATACAGCCAGGGTGTGATCTCCTGGACTAGTGTCGATTGCCTGGATGGGTCGAAGAGGAATTTTCCAAGATTTTTTCTCCCGAAGCTGGCCTGGGTTTTTACCTGGTTTTTGCCTCTCCCAGGAGATCACATGGCTCCGGTTGGGGTGGAGTGTGGATGTTTTCTGTATAAGGGGTGGCGCAGTTGTGTGAGGCAGACAGGTTGGGCTGGCTACTCTTTGCCTTTCCGTCATTGTTCATAGGTTTATATGTAACCTTTAGGGCTGCTGACCAAGGTCCATGCAGCTCTTTGTCAGCCAGCATGGACACAATGGGCGAAATGGCCTCCTTCTGCGCTGTAAATTTCTATATTTCTATGTTTCTATGTTTCTATGTTTGACCATCAGAGGAACTATCTATGAGTGTGCAAACTGGTCACCATCCACACTGAGAGAGAGATAGTCATCCAGAAGGCTCAAGTAATGAAGCTATGTCTCCAGTTGAGCATTCTTTATGTTTGGCCAGTAATGTTTCCACCGTTCACCTTTGTCGCAGCGTCGAAACGAGAGATGGTGGTCTTGGGGCGCAGTGTCCGCCAGGCATTTGGGTTACAGCCATCAGACTCTTGAAGTAATGCTGCGTCATTCAGGAGAAATGGGCTTCAAGGCCAGTGGACATAGATGAGTTCACTTGTCATTTCAGCAGGCATAGGGTGTGAACGGTATAATAGGACATTGTACACTTTCAGACTCGGTGCAGGGTAAGTCAGCATGGCTATGGTTGATAATGAAGAGGAAAGTCATGGGCTGCAGGAGGATTTTAATCTACTGGACAGAGCAGTGGAAAATTGAATTTAATTCACAGAATTGTGAGGTGGTGCACTTTGGGAAGGCTAATAAAGAAAGGGTATACACATTAAGCAGTCGGCCACTTAATAGTGTAGATGAACAAAGGGACCTTGGAATGCTTGTCCACAGATCCCTGAAAGTAGCAGGCCAGGTGGATAAGGTGGTTATGAAGGCATACGGAATGGTTGCCTTTATTGGCCGAGGCATCGAATATAAGAGCAGGGAGGTTATGCTTAAATTGTATAACACTTTGGTTAGGCCACAGCTGGAGTACTGCATGCAGTTCTGGTCACCGTATTATAGGAAGGACTTGATTGCATTAGAGAGGGTGCAGAGGAGATTGACTAGGATGCTGCCTGGAATGGAGAATCTTAGTTATGAGAACAGATTGGATAGGCTGGGTTTGTTCCCATTGGAACAGAGGAGGTTGAGAAGAGACCTCATCGAAGTGTACAAAATATTGAGGGGCCTGGACATAGTGGATATTAAGGGTCTATTTCCATTGGTGGAGGTGTCTTATTATGAGTGGGCATAGTTTTAAGGTGATTGGTGGAAGGTTTCGAGGGGCTTTGGGGGGGACTACTTTATGCAGAGGGTTATAGGGATCGTTGCCTGGAAGAGTGGTGGATGCAGATACCCTCACCACTTTTAAGAGATGGTTGAAATGGCACTTAATGTGCAGTAACCTGCAGGGTTATGGACCTAAAGCTGGTAATTAGGATTAGACTGGATGACCTTTTGTTGGACAGTACTGATATAATGGTAAGTACTGCAGGGACTAGAATATAGCCAGGGTGATCTCCTGGACTAGTGTCGATCACCTGGATGGGTCCGAGAGCAATTTTCCCAGATTTTTCTTCCTAAGTGGCCTGGGTTTTTCCAGGAGGTCACATGGCTCTGGTTGGGGTGGTGTGTAGAATGTTTCAGTTTAAGGGGTGCCGCAATTGTGTTAGGCGGACTGGTTGGTCTGAGTGCTCTTTGCCTTTCCGTCATTGTTCATAGGTTTGTATGTAACCTTTAGGGCTGCTGACCGAGGGCCGTGTGGCTCTTTCTTGGCCGGCGTGAACACCATGGGCCGAAATGGCTTCCTTCTGTGCTGTAAATTTCTATGTTTCTATGTTTCTATGTCTACAGACAAACAGTATGACAGTAGTCGGGTAGTTCTACTGTCTGGGACCCCCTCCTGGGTACCTCTGTCAAGTTGACGTGTTGCTTCCCATTGGTGCTTGAACGACGGGGTGACACTCTTGCTGCCACATTAGGCCGGGGTGGACAATACTACAGTCCGCACACTCAGCTGCTCTGTGGTTCGCCCTGACCCGTGGATGATCCACACTGAGGTCGTGCAGAATATCTACAGGACTTTGGGTGTACCAGATCGATTGACTTGGTCGTATCAGCGGATAATCACCTCTCTGCTCAAGGTCCTCAGGCAGTCAGGGCGGAGGCTGGACCGTCTTTCGTTCTTTCGTTTCTAGATTCTGTTGCTCGGGGTTGCCTGATCTCCAGGATGCTGCAGAACATCGCAGCAGAAGGTAGTTCTGGTTAACTCTTTACTTGCCTCACAAACCGTGCTTCTCATACACGCTGGTGTTAAATATTGCCGGTCTGACTTCATAGAGGAGTCATTTGAAGATTAAAGACAAGCCTGCTTTTTATTTAGGGAATCTTTATTTTTCATTCCAACATGCTCCACACACTGTTGGACACCGACCAACTGGTACTCAGGGTGAGAAGGGCAGATCCTGCAAGGGAACAGACTCTCCGGCTCCCAGGGACAAATTGATCAAAGTGAGTGTTAATCACGGGCACCGGCGTCAGATCGAGACAGTAAACTGAACCATCAGGACCTGGATTTGGATCTTGCCAGCTTCTGATTGGTGGTCCGGCTGTTGAGATGGAATGCCCATCAGATTAGGGTATCCCAGCGTGAGGCATTCACGGGAAATGATCACTTTATCATGTCTGTCCTGGTCACTTAAGTCACCGTTCCCATCCTCCTCGGCTACTTGATTAGCCGCCAACAGTGTGTGGAGAATACCCGATTGAAGGTCAGCTCCCTTGTAAGCTGTTCCCTCGTAAGCTCCTCTTCATTCTTCAAGTGACGGTTGTCTCTCGTGTCTGGTGGGGTGGGAAGTGGATGGATTCTCCTCGTTCTGGGTTGTCTTTGGGTGTCAACAAGCTGAGTTCTGGAGTGTGCTAAAAGTTAACACAGCACGGGAGTCGGGGAGGGAGGGGAAAAACATTTTCCCAGACAAATTGTGCCGATGCATACAGATAATTAGGTCCACATTTCCTACCGCCCTCCACCCGCGCATCCCCATCCCTCAACCCTCCCCCCTTCAGCCCATTAATGTTTAGGAGCTGATGTTTCATCCGAGCATTGCTGGCTCTGTAACTCAATTCCAATCCACTGAATATGGCACGGCCTAAGGAATGGCAAATTAAAGGGTGTGACAGTTAACACTTTCACAAACAAGATTGAGAACAGTTTCCATGCGAGCCGGAACGACACAGAACAGGGAACTCAGGACAGTTCACCGAGCGGTTTCAAGTCGTCGCTGAATGTTGTCTACGGGTACAGAGCATCGCGGTTGTGTGGGACAAGCTGGATGGAGCAGCAGGTCTTTTCCTGTCCGTCGTTTATGTTTCAAGTCATGTTATTTCAACAACTTAAATGTGAGATGTTTAACATCTGGAAATAAATGTGCAATCGAAATTAACAAACTTACTATGTGTTTCCTGATTTGTGGGGTTAAATAGCTGGTTAGAGATAAATTAAGTAATTTTGTAGTGCAGTCACTATTGTAATGTAGGAAACACAGCAGCCAATTTGCACACAGCAAGCTCCCACAAACAGCAATGTGATAATGACCAGATAATGAGGGTGCAAAATTCCTAAAATGCATTCAAGAGAACTTTTGTTAGCCAGTATGCAGCAAGCCTAACAAGGGAGGGGGTGGTTCTGGATATAACTTTAGGGAATGAAGCTGGACAGGGGTATCAGTGGGAGAGCATTTAGGTACTAGTGATCATAATTCAGTTAGATTTAGAGAAGTTATGGAAAAGACGATAATAGACCCGAAATAAAATTTTTCAATTGGGGAATAGAAAATTTTACTAAGCTGAGATGTGATTTAGCCAAAGTGGACTGGAAACAGCTACTTGAAGGTAAATCAGTGTCAGAGCAGTGGGACGTATTCAAGAAGGAGATCATGAGGTTTCAAAGCAAGTATGTTCCCTTAAAAAAAAAGTGGGGCTAACATTTCGGCCGGTGCTGACACAATGGGAGGTCTTACTGCAGTTGTACAGGGCCTTAGTGAGGCCACACCTTGAATATTGTGTACAGTTTTGGTCTCCTAATCTGAGGAAGGATATTCTTGCTATTGAGGGAGTGCAGCAAAGGTTCACCAGACTGATTCCCGGGATGGCAGGACTGACATATGAAGAAAGACTGCATCGACTAGGCTTATATTCACTGAAATTTAGAAGAATGAGAGGGGATCTCATAGAAACATAAAATTCTAACGGGATTGGACAGGTTTGATGCAGGAAGAATGTTCCCGATGTTGGAGAAGTCCAGAACCAGGGGTCACAGTCAAAGGATAAGGGGTAAGCCATTTAGGACCGAGATGAGAAGAAACTTCTTCACTCAGAGAGTTGTTAACCTGTGGAATTCTCTACCACAGAAAGTTTATGAAGCTAGTTCGTTAGATATATTCAAAAGGGAGTTAGATGTGGCTCTTACGGCTAAAGGGATCAAGGGGTATGGAGAGAAAGCAGGAATGGGATCCTGAAGTTGCATGATCAGCCATGATCATATTGAAGGGTGGTGCAGGCTCGAAGGGCCGAATGGCCTACTCCTGCACCTATTTTCTATGTTTCTATGTTTCTGTGCTGTAAATTTCTATGTTTTTTCTATGCAGTCATTCCATTTAGGGAGGAGGAGTGTAAAATATTAGATGAAATAAACATAGTGCGAGAGTAAGTATTAAGGGGTTTATCGTCTTTAAAATCTGTTAAGAGAAGCAAGCGAGGAAAGAGCAGGGACTCTATCAGAGAAAGGGATAGACCGAGTAATTACAGGCCAGTCAGCCTAACCTCGATGGTGGGAAAATTATTTGGAAAAAATTCTGAGGGACAGGATAAATCTTCATTTAGAAAGTCACGGATTAATCAGGGACAATCAGCATGGATTTGTTAAGGGAAGACGGTGTCTGACTAACTTGATTGGATTGTTTGAGGAGGTAACAAGGAGGTTCGATGAGGGTAGTGCGTATGATGTAGTGTATATGGATTTTAGCAAGGCTTTCAAGAAGGTCCCACATGCTAGACTGGTCATGAAAGTAAAAGCCCAGGGGATTCAATGCAAAGTGGCAAGTTGGATCCAAAATTGGCTCAGAAGCAGGAAGCAAAGAGTAATGGTTGATGGGTATTTTTGTGACAGGAAGGAATTTTCAGTGGGGTTCCGCAGGGCTCAGTACCGGGTCCCTTGCTTTTTATGGTATACATCAAAGATTTAGACTTGAATGTAGGGAATATGATTGAGAAGTTTGCAGATGATACAAAAATTGGCCGTGTGGTTGATAATGAAGAAGAAAGCTGTAGATTGCAGGAAGATATCAATGAACTGGTCAGGTGGGCGAAACAGTGGCAAATGGAATTCAATCTGGAGAAGTATGAGGTAATGCATTTGGGAAAGGCTAACAAGGCAAGGGAATACACATTAAATGGTACGACACTGAGTGTACAGTGTCGAGGAACAGAGGGACTTTGGAGTGCATGTTCACAGATTCTTGAAGTTAGCAGGACAAGTAGATAAGGTAGTTGAGAAGGCATACAGAATATTTGCTTTTATTAGCCGAGGCATAGAATACAAGAGCAGGGAGGTTATGCTTGAACTGTACAAAACACTGGTTAGGCCACAGCAAGAGTACTGCGTGCAGTTCTGGTCACCATGTTACAGGAAATATGTGATTGCACCAGAGAGTGTACAGAGCAGATTTGCGAGGATGTTGCCTGGACTGGAGAATTTTATCTATGAGGAAAGAATGGATAGGCTGAGGTTGTTTTCTTTGGAACAAAGGAGGCAGAGGAGAGACCTTATTGAGGTGTATAAAATTATGAGGGGCCTAAATAGAGTGGATAGGAAGGACCTATCCTTCCTATCCTGAGAATACCAGCGGAAGGTCGGGGCCATAAAAGGAGCGGAGGTGCGGAGGCCTCGGGGACCAGCGTGGAGGCATACCAATCCAGGGAGCATCACGAGCTATGACGACAGTGAAGAGTGACGTCATCAAGGTCCAGGTCGGTGATTGGAGTGTGGGCAGACACAGCAGGAGCGGCGAGGTCGGGGCGAAGGAGTGGTGAGGGACTGTGGAGGGATGTGATCGGGGCCCGGGAGGGGCGTGAGTTCAGGGCCAGGGGCCCAGGGGCAGCACGGGCCAGCCCACACTTCGATATGTGTGCACACTAGGTCCATGCAGCAGAGCTGGTCTCCAATCGTCTTGGATAACCCTTGCCACTGGACCAAGACCTAGCTCCAACAAGCCCATGTGGTGGCTGGTGTGCAACAGTTACCACACATTAAAACAATCCACACACAGGCATCTTCCACCCTTCAGGATGTAGTTCGGGACCTGGAATAATAGCTCCTTCATTGAAACACCTGTGAACTCATTCTTTTTTGGCATGGAAGCAGGTCATCCTCACTTCGAGGGACTGCCTATGATGATTTCCCTTAGCAGAGGGGTTAACAACCAGGGGGCACAGAGTTAAAGTAATTGGTTAGAAGGTTTAGAGGGGATTTAAGGGGAAATTTCTTCAGTCAGAGGATGGTGGGAGTTTGGAACTCACTGCCTGAAAGGGTGGTAGATGCAGAAACCCTTACCACATTTAAAACGTACTTGGATGTGCACTTGTAGTGCCGTAACCTGCAGGGCTATGGACCTAGAGATGGAAAGTGGGATTAGGCGGATAGCTCTTTGTCGGCCGCACAGACACAATGGGCTGAATGGCCTCCTTCTATGCTGTAAATTTCTATGGGCTAGACTTTCCACTAGGGGGCCCTCGTCCAAAAAAGTTGTCGATGTTCCAGCGATGTGGGACGTCTCGACCTTGCTGATCGCTGGCACATCGCCCATTTTTTTTTGCAATTTTCCACTCGGCCTTACCCTGGCGATGTCAAATGGGTGATGTGATTTTTCGGTATCTCACGATCGACCATCGATAATGGAAGTTTGAAAAAAAGCTTCCCTAGCAACGCTATTGTGTGCATGTGTGGGATCTTTTTTGTGGTTGAGTTTCTTTGGCGCGTTTTGAGAGGTCAGGGGTCATCACACATGCTCAGAAGCACAGGGAGGGTCAGAGAGAGAGAGAGAGAGAGGGTAAAGAAGAGAAGAGTAGCTGTTCGAGTGTGTTTGAATTGAAAATCTAAATCTTGTTAATTATTCATTGTTTTTGAGTTTTAAATAATTTCTTTGACCAATATATTGATAATATACAATATGAAATATATCATCTAATCTAATTAAAAATATATTTAACTATATATTACAATGGAGGGAAAAATGGAACGTAAAAGGGCTAAACCCTTTAGCGAGGAGGCCACTGAGGTGTTGGTGAATATAGTGAGCGGCAGGTGAGCTGATTTAACATGGGGTGGGCATGGGAAATCACCAATCCGTGCATATAGGAGAATCTGGGCACATCGGCATCCAACAAAGTGCGTACACCTGACCAGTGCAGGAAAAGATGGAACAGGCTGCTGGCAGCAGCCAGAGTAAGTTGCATTTTATATTTAAAATTATACATATGAAATACTTAAATGATGTAGGGAATTTTTAATTGGAATCTTCAATGTCATTTCGTTATAGTATTAATTAATTAAATTATGAAATAATTTATGCATCCTAACATTAAGTTGAATTTTATATTATGGAATATTGTTCATATTGTTCATACGCAATGCAATGCAAGATTCTAATCGAACATTCAAATATGTCAATCTTAAATGTTTATTACCAAGTCAATTAGCTTATGCCATGCAATATTATCTTATCATTTACAGAAGAAGATTTCGATGAATAAAGCCGAGCAGAGGAGGACAGGCGGCGTCTCTGCTCAAGTTCAACAACTTTCTGAATACGAGGAGCTTGCGGTCACCTTAGTGGGGCCTGACAGCTGTTCGGTCACAATCCGTGGTGTGGCCAAACCTACCCTCGAGTTTTGTGAGTAATGGGAACTGTGCAATGTATCAAACATTATCAAATACATCTTTAAAATATCTTAGTTACGCATGTAATGTCCTGCAATGATAATGCAATATGATATATACATTTAAGGTAATCTTGATTCACAAATGAGGTCATGTCAGCCCTGGTGAACCCTTGTGCATATGGGGCATTGCAAAGTATTCTTATGTAATGGGTTATTGAAATATTGATATGTATTGTTATGTATGTTTAATAATAATGAGCACCGTTAATGTCCCAATAAGTTGTCTTGAAATGTTTAGAAATGTTTAGAAATGTCTTTTTAAGGTCAAGTGTCGTTAGAATCTACCACTCCTCCTGGAACGTCAACTACCTCACAGGAGGAAGAAGAGGAACAGCTTCCAAATGTGAAGGAAGAGCAGGAGGAGGAGGCGTTGGAGGAGGAGGAGGAGAAGGAGGAAGAGGACGATCTTGTTTTTGTTGGGGTGGAACAACCTGTGCAAACACAGACAGCACGGGAGACGTTGGAGGCAAATTGTGAGCAAACTGCCGCAACCAATGCCCGATGGCATGCGTTGATTGCTGCACATGACGCTGCACCCTAAGGTGTCGTGTCAGCTCGCAGCGAGACCCCGAGCACGCAAGCGAGTACGGAGGACACAGTTCCTCCGGACTCGGAAGTGGAGCCTCAGGCTTCAACTTCCTCTCCTTCACCTCCACCACGGCAGGAAGTCTTGCCGTCCCACACTGCACAACGTCTTGGTGTCAGTCAGCGTAGACCAAAACGGGCGGGTGGGGTAAGAACACGGGGCGGGAAAGGACCTGGAGGGAAACGTGGCCGCAGGTAGGGTGGGAGGTGTGTTTATCATTGTTTAATTGTCGACTTGTTAAGAACATAAGAACATAAGAATTTGGAACAGGAGTAGGCCATCTAGCCCCTTGAGCTTGCCCCACCATTCAATAAGATTATGGCTGATCTGGCCGTGGACTCAGCTCCACTTACCCGCCCGCTCTCCGTAACCCTTAATTCCCTTATTGGTTAAAAATCTATCTATCTGTGATTTGAATACATTCAATGAGCTAGCCTCAACTGCTTCCTTGGGCAGAGAATTCCACAGATTCACAACCCTCTGGGAGAAGAAATTCCTTCTCAACTTGATTTTAAATTGGCTCCCCTGTATTTTGAGGCTGTACCCCCTAGTTCTAGTCTCCACGACCAGTGGCAACACCTCTCTGTCTCTATCTTGTCTATCCCTTTCATTATTTTAAATGTTTCTATAAGATCACCCCTCATCCTTCTGAACTCCAACGAGTAAAGACCCAGTCTACTCAATCTATCATCATAAGGTAAGCCCCTCATCTCCGGAATCAGCCTAGTGAATTGTCTCTGTACCCACTCCAAAGCTAGTATATCCTTCCTTAAGTAAGGTGACCAAAACTGCACGCAGTACTCCAGCTGCGGCCTCACCAATACCCTGTACAGTTGCAGCAAGAGGAACAGCTTCCAAATGTGAAGGAAGAGCAGGAGGAGGAGGCGTTGGAGGAGGAGGAGGAGAAGGAGGAAGAGGACGATCTTGTTTTTGTTGGGGTGGAACAACCTGTGCAAACACAGACAGCACGGGAGACGTTGGAGGCAAATTGTGAGCAAACTGCCGCAACCAATGCCCGATGGCATGCGTTGATTGCTGCACATGACGCTGCACCCTAAGGTGTCGTGTCAGCTCGCAGCGAGACCCCGAGCACGCAAGCGAGTACGGAGGACACAGTTCCTCCGGACTCGGAAGTGGAGCCTCAGGCTTCAACTTCCTCTCCTTCACCTCCACCACGGCAGGAAGTCTTGCCGTCCCACACTGCACAACGTCTTGGTGTCAGTCAGCGTAGACCAAAACGGGCGGGTGGGGTAAGAACACGGGGCGGGAAAGGACCTGGAGGGAAACGTGGCCGCAGGTAGGGTGGGAGGTGTGTTTATCATTGTTTAATTGTCGACTTGTTAAGAACATAAGAACATAAGAATTTGGAACAGGAGTAGGCCATCTAGCCCCTTGAGCTTGCCCCACCATTCAATAAGATTATGGCTGATCTGGCCGTGGACTCAGCTCCACTTACCCGCCCGCTCTCCGTAACCCTTAATTCCCTTATTGGTTAAAAATCTATCTATCTGTGATTTGAATACATTCAATGAGCTAGCCTCAACTGCTTCCTTGGGCAGAGAATTCCACAGATTCACAACCCTCTGGGAGAAGAAATTCCTTCTCAACTTGATTTTAAATTGGCTCCCCTGTATTTTGAGGCTGTACCCCCTAGTTCTAGTCTCCACGACCAGTGGCAACACCTCTCTGTCTCTATCTTGTCTATCCCTTTCATTATTTTAAATGTTTCTATAAGATCACCCCTCATCCTTCTGAACTCCAACGAGTAAAGACCCAGTCTACTCAATCTATCATCATAAGGTAAGCCCCTCATCTCCGGAATCAGCCTAGTGAATTGTCTCTGTACCCACTCCAAAGCTAGTATATCCTTCCTTAAGTAAGGTGACCAAAACTGCACGCAGTACTCCAGCTGCGGCCTCACTAATACCCTGTACAGTTGCAGCAGGACCTCCCTGCTTTATACTCCATCCCTCTCGCAATGAAGGCCAACATTCCATTCGCCTTCCTGATTACCTGCTGCACCTGCAAACTAACTAGGACCAATTGTGGAGCAGTGGAGGCGTGGCCTAAACAGTTGGAGCTGTGAGCAGTGAGAGAAGGAGCTGTTGCTTTTGCTCCTGGCTGGGCCTGTGAACCAGCCCAGGAAGAGAAGGAAGGAAGGAAGGGGCTTCACTACCAACTTTCACCCAGAGGGAGAGGAGGAAAAGGCAGAAAACTTTAACAACTTCACCATTTCTACAAAGAGTTGGAGAGAGGGGGAAAGACCAACAACAACAGCCAGTGTGGAAGGAGGGAGACTCTACCATTCTACAGGTGGGTGTATTGGTGCAGTCCCTAAAAGACTTTGCTGTATCGGTGGGGGGAGGAAAGAAGACCAGTCGGGGGCCGGAACATCGCGGGGGGTGTGTGTGTGTGGAAGTGTGTGTGGGGGCCTTGCTTATAACTAGGCCCCACACACCTTTGAAGCACCCCTCCCCCATTGCCTAGCCTGGGATAGCTGGAGCTACCAGGCTGAAGAAACTATTATACCACCCTAATTAACATCGTTAGGAGTGTGTGCCTGTGTGGCTCCAGCTGCACCAGGTGAAGACATCTTCTCCCCTCACCCGAAGACCACCCCAAAGACTATTTTTGTTTGCCATCTGGGGATTGCACCCACCCACAGCTGCGAGGGGAGACCTGCCCTTGCAGTTCCCCCCCTTCCCACACCCCTCTCTCTTTCTCTGTTACTCTCTGTCTCTCCCCTCTCTCTCTGAGAGCCCTTTCCTCCCAAATTGATTGGAAAAATATAAAACAATTAAGACAACTGAGCAGAGGGAGCAAGGCCCCTCCCCAATTGCCAACTAGGGGAGAGGTGTGCCTCATTAAGAGCTCCTCTGCTCAGTCTATTAAACGAGGCCATTTAAAGACCATTAAGGCCTGTGACTTTGGGGTGGGTGTAGCCCTTAAAGGGACCCCGTGATGGCGACCCCATCCACGCCGGTGGCAGGGCCAGCTAGGACTTATGCGCA
Organism: Pristiophorus japonicus; assembly: GCF_044704955.1. Lineage (NCBI taxonomy): Eukaryota > Metazoa > Chordata > Chondrichthyes > Pristiophoridae > Pristiophorus > Pristiophorus japonicus. The sequence continues at coordinate 7,617,259 of NC_091984.1, read as the reverse complement.
GGCGGCATCCACATCCACGGCACCTCCTGCGCCACCTGCTGCCCTGCCACCATTCAGACTTATAACTAAGAAACACGGGGTCAAGAGCTACACTCACCCCACAATGAGCATTGAGGAGTGCGTGCGGGCGATGGCTGGGGTAGTCGGCCCCTCGGCCATTGTCGCAGCCTCCAAGATGTCTGGGAAGGCCGTGTTCTTCCTGGGGTCGGAGCGGGCGGTGTCCCTGGCTATTGAAAAGGGGCTCACGGTGGGCGGGGCGTTCCTGCCAGTGGACCCTCTCGAGGCCACGGCACAGAGGGTCATTCTATCAAACGTTCCGCCCTTTGTTCCCGCTGACCTCCTCCTCCCTCACCTACACCAACTGGGGGTGGTAAGGTCGGGGATCAACCCCATACCGCTCGGCCTCAGGGAGAACAGCCTGCGCCACGTGTTCTCCTTCTGCCGCCAGCTCTTTGTCCGGCTGGCGCGAGAAGAGACGACAGAGGGCAATTTTAATGTGGTGCACGAGGGGACTGCCTACCGCGTCTTCTGGACGTCGGACGGCGTGCGGTGCCATGCCTGCAGGGAGGTGGGGCACGTTCGCAAGAACTGCCCCGCCTCCAAAGCCGCCAAACCACCGAAGGCGGCCAAGGCTGGCGCCGCCGCCACCCCTCCCCCTAGTTGCGTCCGCGTGCCGGGAGCCATGGGTGCGCGGGCATCGTCGGAGGCCTTTGTTTTCACGGCTTCCGGCGGGGGGGAGGGAGAGCGTCCGGCCGGAAAGAAGGCGCGGAAGAAGGCGAAACATCTAGAGGCGGGTCCCCTCAGTGCGCCAGACAAGCTGTTCACCGCGCTCGGCCCAACCCCGTCACCGGCGAGCGCGGGGTGCCCTGAGCCCGTGCCCGAGCCCTTGACCAATACCGCAGAGGGGCCCGGGCACGGGCAAAATATGAAAAAGGGGGGAGTGGAGCGGAAGGCCTCGGCAGACACGGGTGTCTCCCTGTCTCCGTGCCCCCCCAGGAAAAAAAGGAGGCGCCGCTCCAATGAGGCGGGGGGGAACAACATCCCTCCGCGGAGGAGTCGGTGCCCGCCGCGTGTCCCGCGTCCCCCACCGGCGCCCCCAAACTGCGCCGTAGGCAGGAGGAGTCTGTCCCCGGGGAGGGTGAGGCAGTCGAGGCTGCCCAGCCGCTGCCTCCCGGGGATGGCGTGAAAGATCTGCCTGTCGTGGGGGGGCGTGGGGCCAGCGGAAGAATGCGTAGCCGCCGGGTCGAGCGTCCCGGGGACTGAGGTGGGCGGGGTCGAAAAGGCCGAACCTGAGCCCGCCCAGCCAATATCCAACTTCCCCCGGGATTTGCCCGACTCGGCAGAAATACAAAGTATTAGCACTTTTAATGAATCTGTACACGCTGGGCCGGGGAGTGGCGGCGGGGAGGGGGAGGAACACCCACCCTCGCCCCCTACTTTGGAGCTGGAGCGCTTGGAAGGCCTGGGGATTTTCTATGGCCGGGTCTCTCCTTGTTCCCTGATTCCTGGGGCGGAGGAGGAACCCCTTTCGCTGTCGCTTCCCGACCCAGCACCAATTCTAAAAGAGCCCAGTGGGGACTCCTCTGCCGACAATCCTGGGGGTGGGATCGAGGCAGAGCCAGGGCCGGATGGAGCGGCCGGGCCGTTTGCCGTACCTCGTGCGGTCGACGGGCCGGCTGCTAGCGGCGACCTCCCGGAGGAGGACGGGGACTCAGTGGAGGACGCGGGTGAAGATCTCGAGTCCATCGCCAGTAGGCGGTGGATCTCCTCGTGCCCGCCGCTGAATCCCCCCTCATTCCCGTAGAGGATCTCCGGGACTTTTTGGTCGAGAGCCAGGGTCGCTGCAACCGAGCCCATCTGGCCCGGGAAAGATGGTCCGAGCCGGGGCTGCTCATCGCTTCCGTCCGCGTCGCCGCTTAAACCATCGCCGCGGGCGGGCCCTTATCAAGGGCGCAAGGCCTTGAGCTGCGCCGGCTCAAAAAGTTCCTCGCTGGGCTGCTGAAGGAGCGGAGGTCAACAAACGACTCCACTCCTCCCCCACAATAGGTTAGGTAGAGGTTGCACTATGCTTTTGCCATGAAGATAACCATAGCCAGCCTCAACATCAACGGCGGCAGAGGGGCACGTCGTAGATTTGACAATTTTTCGCTCCTGCGGGAGGGGAAATATGTGGTGTGCTTCCTGCAAGAAACCCACACCGTTCCGGGAGACGAAGCCACGTGGCTCCTGGAATGGCAAGGAGAGGTCCGCATGAGCCACCTCACCGCCACTTCTAGTGGGGTGGCCATCTTGCTGGGCCCGCATTTTCAGCCGGAGATCTTGGGGGTCGAGGAGCCTGTGCCAGGCCGCTTGCTGCACGTAACGGTTCGCCTGGGGGACGTGCCGCTCCATCTCGTGAACGTGTATGCCCCTCAGCCCGGCCCGCAGCAGGCGCGCTTCTTCGAAGAAGTGTCCGCTCTTCTTGGCTCCATCGACGTCGGCGACTGCATTGTCCTCGGGGGGGATTTTAACTGCACCCTCGAGGCGAGGGACCGCTCCGGTGCCCCGCAGAGCATGACGGTGATGGAGAATTTGAGGGACCTGGTCGGGTCCTTCGACTTGGTGGACGTCTGGCGAAATCTCCACCCCGACTCCAGCGCCTTTACTTGGGTGAGGCCTGGAGTTGGATGGTCCAGAGTCGACCGCCTTTACGTGTCTCGGGCGTACGTTTCCTGTGTCCCGGCAACCTCCATGCAGCTGGTGCCGTGTTCGGACCACCACCTGGCGTGGGCGAAGCTCGCTTCGCTCCGCGCGAGGACGGGGTCCGGGTACTGGCACTTTAACAACCGACTGCTGGAGGACGAGCGGTCCAGGACTCGTTCCGTCGATTCTGGGCCGACTGGAGAAGGAAGCAGGGGGGCTTCCCCTCCTTGAGGCTATGGTGGGACGTGGGCAAGGCTCACGTCCGCGTCTTCTGTCAAGAGTACGCGAGGGGGTCGACCAAGAGGCGGGCGGCCAGAGTCGGGCGCCTAGAAAAAGAGGTGCTCGACCTGGAATCCCGTCTCGGTCAAGTCGTCCAGGACCCGGCCCTGCGGACGGTGTACGAAGCTAAGAAGGCCGCGCTAAAGGACCTGCAGCTCGTCGGGTCCCGAGGCGCGTTCGTGAGGTCGCGGATCCGGTTCCTGCGGGATCTGGACCACGGCTCCCCCTTCTTCTACTCGCTGGAAAAAAGGCAGAGTGTCCGTAAGCAGCTCTTGATGCTGCTGGCCGACGACGGCTCTCTCGTCTCGGATCCGGAGGGCGTCAACAACAGGGCCCGTGAATATTACGGGGCTCTGTTCTCTCCGGATCCGTCCAGCGAGGAAGCGCGTAGAGTTTTGTGGGAGGACCTGCCGAAAGTCAGCCCGGAGGGCGGTGAAAATTTGGAAGCTCCGCTAAGCCTGGCAGAGCTGACCGGTGCCCTCGACCAGCTCTCGAGGGAAAAATCCCCGGGGCTGGACGGGCTGACCGTGGAGTTCCACATGGTGTTCTGGGACGTCCTGGGGGGCGACTACGCGCGGGTCCTGGGGGAAAGTCTGGCGACCGGGGAGATGCCCCTCTCTTGGCGCAGGGCAGTCATCGTCCTGCTGCCTAAGAAGGGCGATCTCTGCCTCCTTAAGAACTGGCGCCCGGTCTCCCTCCTCAGCACGGAATACAAAATCTTCGCCAGGGTGATATCTGCTCGCCTTGGTGCCGTGCTGGACCACATGATCCACCCCGACCAGTCCTACACGGTCCCGGGCCGGACAATCCACGACAACATCCATCTGGTCCGGGACCTCATCCATCATTCCCAGGAGGCTGGTCTGTCGGTCGCCTTCCTATCTCTCGACCAAGAAAAGGCGTTCGACAGGGTGGATCACGACTATCTGCTCGGAACTCTGCGCGCTTTCGGGTTCGGGACGCATTTCGTCGCCCGGATCCGACTTTTGTACGCCGCCGCGGAGTGTCTGATTAAGGTTAACGGTTCCTTGACGGCGCCCCTTTGCTTTAGGAGAGGGGTGCGCCAGGGATGCCCCATGTCCGGCCAGTTATATGCCGTCTGCGTGGAGCCTTTCCTGCGCCTCTTGCGGACGAGGTTGACGGGACTGGCTCTGCAAGGGCCGGGCGTGGAGGTCGTCCTCTCGGCTTACGCCGATGATGTGCTCCTCGTGGTAGAGGATCCCGCTGACCTGCGGAGGATGCGTGAGTGCCAGGAGATTTACTCGGCCGCATCCTCCACCAGGATCAACTGGGAGAAATGTTCCGGACTCCTGGTGGGTCAGTGGCGGGTGGACTCCCTGCCGGAGGAGCTCAGGCCTTTTGCCTGGAGCACGACCCATCTCCTCTATCTGGGAGTCTACCTTAGCCCCGATGAGGAAGCCTGGCCGGTGAACTGGCAGGAGCTAGAGGCCAAGGTCGCCGCTCGCCTAGGGCGCTGGACAGGACTGCTCCGAGTGCTGTCCTACAGGGGTCGAGTGCTAGTCACAAACCAGCTGGTGGCTGCCATGTTGTGGTACCGGCTGGTCACTTTGACCCCTCCGCCTGCGTTTGTCGCCAAGATACAGAAGAAGCTGGTGGACTTCTTCTGGAACAACAGGAAGCACTGGGTCTCTGCCGTGGTCTTGAGTCTCCCGCTTGAGGAAGGCGGTCGGTCGTTGGTGTGCGTCAGCGCCCAGCTCGCGACTTTCCGTCTTCAGACCCTGCAGAGATACCTTTACGTCGAGCCCCCTCCTAGGTGGTGTGCTCTGGCGACGTATTTCTTCCGCCAGCAGCGCGACCTCAATTACGACACGCAGCTCCTGTTTGTGAACTTGGGGGGTGTCAGGACCGCCCTCCAGGAGCTGCCTGTCTTTTACAAGGAACTCATCAGGGTCTGGAACAAAGTCTCCACCAAGCGCAGCTCTCCGCCGGCTGGAGTGGCGGCTGTCCTGCAGGAGCCGCTTCTCGGGAATCCGTACCTCCACGACCGAGGTTTTATGTGGCGGTCGGAAGAGAGGGCTGTGGCTGGTGAGGAGACCAGGGTCAGGGACCTGCTCGATGGCGGAGGAGCGGGCTGGATGGCGCCAGGCACGCTGGCGCGGCGCCTAAACTCTGCCAACGTCCGCCACGCGGCCGAAGCCATCGAGTCGCTAAAAACAGCTTTGGGCCCTGACTCTGTTAGGTGCATCGAGGAGGCTCAAGCACGTGGGGAGATCCCGTCCGAACTGACCCCCGTCCGGACGGAATTCCTCATCGGCGCCAAACCCCGGAACCTCCCTCGGGGACCGGCGCCTCACAACTTGAGCCGCCTCGGGGAAATCCCCTCCGTGCCTTTCAGTTCCGCGCGGAGGGGTTTCCTGTAGGGACTGCTCCTGCACACTCTCAACTTTGCCATCCTCGCCGGCCGTCCGGACACGCCATGGCGTACCATCTTGCCGTCCGGAGGAGGCGGGGGTCCCCGATGGAGGGCACTCTATGCGGGAGTCCTCCCACTATTCATCGGGGACTTGGCCTGGAGAGTGGTGCATGGAGCAGTGCCGTGCAACAAATTTTTAAGCCGGTTCACGGACTCCCAGGCCGCCTGCAATTTCTGCGGTCTGGAAGAGTCCGTGTTCCATGTTTTTATGGAATGCACGAGGTTGCAGCCCCCTGTTTTATTATTTAAAGGGGCTGCTCCTGAAATTCTGGCTGCACTTCAGTCCCACTCTCCTGATCTTTGGGCACCCTGTGCGGAGGGGAGCGGGTAGGTCCGAGGACCTCCTCGTAGGACTGCTCCTGGGCACGGCCAAGGGTGCCATCAGCCGGTCCAGGCAGCGGGCGGTCGAGAGGGTCGTTCAACCTGACTGCCTGCCTCTCTTCTGCGCGTACATCCGCGCCAGGGTGTCCTTGGAGATGGAGCACGCGGTGTCCACTGGTACGCTCGCGGCCTTCCGCGAGAGGTGGGCACCGGAGGGACTGGAGTGCATCATCACGCCCGGCAACCAAATTTTAATTTGATTTTATGTTTTAAAGTTTAATTTGTTTTAATTGCCGGTGCTTTTAGTGTCCCCCTCCCCTTTTATAGGGGGCACTGGAGGAAAAATTTGATTTTAGTGCCCCCCCAAAAAAAGAAAAAAAACACAAAAAAAAACACAAAAAAGAAAAAAAAAGGGCCTTGTAAATGTCTGGTGTGTCATCCAGGTCGGGTGGCACGGTTTAATGTTTTATGTTTTTCAGATAAACTCCAAAAAGAGTTTCATGCACAAGGACCTCCAGGTCCCTCTGCACCGCAGCATGTTGTAATTTCTCCCAATTCAAATAATAATCCCTTTTACTGTTTTTTTTTCCAAGGTGGATGACCTCACATTTTCCGACACTGTATTCCATCTGCCAAACCTTAGCCTATTTGCTTAACCTATCTAAATCTCTTTGCAGCCTCTCTGTGTCCTCTAAACAACCCGCTTTCCCACTAATCTTTGTGTCATCTGCAAATTTTGTTACACTACACTCCGTCCCTGTTCCAGGTCATCTATGTATATTGTAAACAGTTGTGGTCCCAGCACCGATCCCTGTGGCACACCACTAACCACCGATTTCTAACCCGAAAAGGACCCATTTATCCCGACTCTCTGCTTTCTGTTAGCCAGCCAATTCTCTATCCATGCCAGTACATTTCCTCTGACTCCGCGTACCTTTATCTTCTGCAGTAACCTTTTGTGTGGCACCTTATCGAATGCCTTTTGGAAATCTAAATACACCACATCCATCGGTACACCTCCATCCACCATGCTCGTTATATCCTCAAAGAATTCCAGTAAATTAGTTAAACATGATTTCCCCTTCATGAATCCATGTTGCGTCTGCTTAATTGCACTATTCCTATCTAGATATCCCGCTATTTCTTCCTTAATGATAGCTTCAAGCATTTTCCCCACTACAGATGTTAAACTAACCGGCCGATAGTTACATGCCTTTTGTCTGCCCACTTTTTTAAACAGAGGCATTACATTAGCTGCTTTCCAATCCGCTGGTACCTCCCCAGAGTCCAGAGAATTTTGGTAGATTATAACGAATGCATCTGCTATAACTTCTGCCATCTCTTTTAATACCCTGGGATGCATTTCATCAGGACCAGGGGACTTGTCTACCTTGAGTCCCATTAGCCTGTCCAGCACTACCCCGCTAGTGATAGTAATTATCTCAAGGTTCTCCCTTCCCACATTCCCATGACCAGCAATTTTTGGCATGGTTTTTGTGCCTTCCACTGTGAAGACCGAAGCAAAATAATTGTTTAAGGTCTCAGCCATTTCCACATTTCCCATTATTAAATCCCCTTCTCATCTTCTAAGGGACCAACATTTATTTAATCACTCTTTTCCGTTTTATATATCTACCACCAAGGTTAGTGGGAAACTAGAAGATTGGGAACATTTTAAACTACAGCAAAGAATGACTAAGAAAGCAATAAAGAAAGGAAAGATAGATTATGAAAGTAAACTTGCGCAAAACATAAAAACAGATAGTAAAAGCTTTTACAGATATATAAAATGGAAAAGAGTGACTAAAGTAAATGTTGGTCCCTTAGAAGATGAGAAGGAGGATTTAATAATGGGAAATATGGAAATGGCTGAGACCTTAAACAATTATTTTGGAAGACATAAAAACCATGCCAAAAATTGCTGGTCACAGGATTGTGGGAAGGGATGACCTGGAGACAATCACTATCACTAGGGGGTAGTGCTGGACAGGCTCATGGGACTCAAGGTAGACAAGTCCCCTGGTCCTGATGAAATGCATCCCAACGTATTAAAAGAGATGGCGGAAGTTATAGCAGATGCATTCTTTAAAATCTACCAAAATTCTCTGGACTCTGGGGAGGTACCAGCAGATTGGAAACCAGCGAATGTAACGCCTCTGTTTAAAAAAGGGGGCAGATAAAATGCAGGTAACTATAGGCCAGTTAGTTTAACAGCTGTGGGGAAAATGCTTGAAGCTATCATTAAGGAAGAAATAGCGGGACATCTAGTTAGGAATAGTGCAATCAAGCAGACGCAACATGGATTCATGAAGGGGAAATCATGTTCAACTAATTTACTGGAATTCTTTGAGGATATAACAAGCATGGTGGATAGAGGGGTACTGATGGATGTGGTGTATTTAGATTTCCAAAAGGCATTCAATAAGGTGCCACACAAAAGGTTACTGCAGAAGATAAAGGTATGCGGAATCAGAGGAAATGTATTAGCATGGGTAGAGAATTGGCTGGCTAACAGAAAGCAGAGAGTCAGGATCAATGGGTCCTTTTCGGGTTTCCAAATTGGTGGTTAGTGGTGTGCCACAGGATCGGTGCTGGGACCACAACTGTTTACAATATACATAGATGACCTGGAAGAGGGGACAGAGTATAGTGTAACAAAATTTGCAGATGACATGCTGTGGGAAAGCGGGTTGTGTAGAGGACACAGAGAGGCTGCAAAGAGATTTAGATAGGTTAAGCGAATGGGCTAAGGTTTGGCAGATGGAATGCAATGTCGGAAAGTGTGAGTTCATCCACCTTGGAAAAAAAAAACAGTAAAAGGGAATATTATTTGAATGGGGAGAAATTACAATATGCTGTAGTGCAGAGGGACCTGGGGGTCCTTGTGCATGAATCCCAAAATGTTAGTTTGAAGGTGCAGCAGGTAATCAGGAAGGCGAATGGAATGTTGGCTTTCATTGCGAGAGGGTGGAGTACAAAAGCAGGGAGGTCCTGCTGCAACTGTATAGGGTATTGGTGAGGCCGCACCTGGAGTACTGCGTGCAGTTTTGGTCACCTTACTTAAGGAAGGAGAGGGTACAGCTTTGGAGGAGGTACAGAGACGATTCACTAGGCTGATTCCGGAGATGAGGGGGTTATCTTATGATGATAGATTGAGTAGACTGGGTCTTTACTCATTGGAGTTCAGAAGGATGAGGGGTGATCTTGTAGAAACATTTAAAATAATGAAAGGGATAGACAAGATAGAGGCAGAGAGGTTGTTTCCACTGGTCAGGGAGACTAGAAATAGGGGGCACAGCCTCAAGATATGGGGGAGCCAATTTAAAACCGAGTTGAGAAGGAATTTCTTCTCCCAGAGGGTTATGAATCTGTGGAATTCTCTGCCCAAGGAAGCAGTTGAGGCTAGCTCATTGAATGTATTCAAATCACAGATAGATAGATTTTTAACCAATGAGGGAGCAGGCGGGTAAGTGGAGCTGAGTCTACGGTCAGATCAGCCATGATCTTGTTGAATGGTGGAGCAGGCTCGAGGGGCTAGATGGCCTACTTCTGTTCCTTATTCTTATGTTCTTATCTTTGATTCGAAGGACTGCCTATGATGATGATGGTGGTGATACTAAATGGTGCAGCCAATTTGCGCACAGCAAGCTCCCACAAACAGCAATACGATACTGACCAGATCATCTTTTTTTGGTGATGTTGATAGAGGGATAAATATTGGCCAGGTGACCAGATTAACTCCCCTTCTCTTTGTTGAAATAATGCCATTGGATCATTTATTTCCACCTGAGATCACACACAAGTTCTCAATTTAAAATAGAATCATAGAATCATAGAAATTTACAGCACCGGAGGAGGCCATTTCGACCCATCGTGTCCCTGCCGGCCAAGAAGAGGCAATCCAGCCCAATCCCACTTTCCAGCTCTAGGTCCGTAGCCCTGCAGGTTACAGCACACCAAGTGCGCATCAAATTACTTTTTGAAGGTGGTGAGGGTTTCTGCTCTAGCACCTTTTCAGGTATTGAGTTCCAGGCCCCCACAACCCTCTGGGTGAAGAATTTTCCCTCAAATCCCCTCTAAACCGTCTACCAATTAATTTAAACTTATGCCCCATGGTTTTTGACCCCTCTGCTAAGGGAAATAGGCTCTCCCTATCTAAAATATAAAGGTCCCTCATAATGTTATACACCTCAATGAGGTCTCCCCTCAGCCTCCTCTGTTGCAAGGAAAACAAACCCCGCTGAGATATGGGACGCATAGCGGTCTTCCGTCCGGCTATTGTAACTCTGCCGAACAGAGAGACAGCTCCACATCCTTGGTACAACTCACTGCATCTGAGACTGGTCTTCAGAAAGACCCAGGGCTGGGGGAAATCGGACTCCGCACGCCGGAGATATAATCTTTTAACCCGAGCCTATGATTCGGGTGAAAGGTGCAACTGGAAATTATAAAACAGGGTAATTCCAGGTTTCCCCCGCAGAGGGCAGCACTCCTGTCCACACTTTAAACCGGCCGCTCTGGCCCGGTATCGGGGACCGTCACTCCGCTTCCCGGTGTGGGACCGAGTTCATTCAGGTACCATTCGGTGCCCCAGCGCCCACCCTAGGATCAGGTGTAGAAGTGACATATTCGGCCATCGGCCCGCTGAGATATAGCACGTAAAGTGGTTTTCTATCCTACCAAGCTAACACCGCCGTGCAGCGTCACAGATCCTGCTGCTTGACACTGCCTGCTGTGTCCCAGTTTGCTCCTTGAAACGAGTCATTCCTGGAGGAAATCCGACGCAGCCCGCCGGAGATATAAGACCAGTGCGTATGATTGGGGTGAAATGGATAACTGAAATTACAAAGCGAGGTAATTCCCGTTTCCCCCGCAGAGGGCAGCACTCCTGTCCGCACTTTAAACCAGCCGCCCTGGAAAGAAAAATAGATAGAAAGTCCGGCATTTCTCTAGCGTCTTCTCCGACCTCAGGACGTCCCAAAGTTCTTTAAAGCCAATGAAGTGCTTTTGAAGTGTAGTCATTGTTTTAAGATCCAGGTAGGTGATTGGAGCGTGGGCAGGAACAGCAGGAGTGGAGAGGTCAGGGCGAAGGAGCGGCGAGAGATTGTAGAGGGATGTGATCAGGCCCCAGGAGAGGCATGAGTTTGCGGGGCCAGAAGAAGCGAGGGCCCAGGGGCAGCACGGACCAGCCCACCCTGCAACATGTGTACGCAATAGGTCCATGCAGTATAACTGGTCTCCAATCGTCTTGTTTAATCCTTGCCACTGGACCAAGACCTAGCTCTGTCAAGCCCGCGTGGTGCCTGGTGTGCAACTGTCAACCCACATTAAAAAAATCCACGCACAGGCATCTTCCACCCTTCAATATGTAGTTCGGGGCCTGGAATTTTAGGTCCTTCATTGAAACACCTGTGAACTTTTTGATGTGGAAGCAAGTAAATCTACCCTCAGCTCCAATTCCGCAACGCGGACCGTCAGGAGCTGGAGGCGGATACACTTCCCGCACACGTAGTCATCAGGGACACCGGAAGTGTCCCTGAGTTCCCACATTGTACAGGAGGAGCATATCACATGACCGAGCTCTCCTGCCATGACTTAACCCTTAGATCCTCTTAAATTGGTAACAACAATGCTAAAGTTTACTCGCTGTTATAGAAGAGAAAAAAGAAAAACTACACACCAATCACCAGCCAATCACTTACCCCTTTGACTGTGACATCACCTTTGTTTCTTTCTACTTCTTTTTTGCCCTCCCCCTGTAGCTGCACCAGCCTCTCGCCGAACTCGTGCTGCTCCCGATATCACTGGCCTTTTTTAGGCCTCTCCGATCCCCGGAACTCCCGTCTCTCGCCGAACTCGTGCTGCTCCTGGTCTCGCTGGCCTTTTGTAGGCCTCTCCGATCCCCGGAACTCCCGCTTCTCACTGAACTTGCGCTGCTCCTGGTCTCACTGGCCTTTTGTAGGCCTCTCTGATCCCTGGAACTCCCACCTCTCGCTGACTCTGGAGCATCCATGATGGTGAGAATGACGTGAGTAGCACGTGTAGCGAGTTGGTCTTACTGCAGGTAAAGGGTCCACAGCCAGCTAGGGAATGGAAGACCAGCAGGGAGAGCAGTGCAAGGAAGGTAGTGTAGGGGTCCCCTGCGGTCATCCCACTGCAAAACAGATACACCGTTTTGAGTACTGTTGAGGGGGATGACTCATCAGGGGAGGGCAGCAGCAGCCAAGTTCATCGCACCGTGGGTGGCTCTGCTGCACAGAAGGGCAGGAAAAAGAGTGGGAGAGCGATAGTGATAGGGGATTCAATTGTAAGGGGAATAGATAGGCATTTCTGCGGCCGCAACCGAGACTCCAGGATGGTATGTTGCCTCCCTGGTGCAAGGGTCAATGATGTCTCGGAGTGGGTGCAGGACATTCTGAAAAGGGAGGGTGAACAGTCAGTTGTTGTGGTGCACATTGGTACCAACGATATAGGTAAAAAAAGGGATGAGATCCTACGAGATGAATTTAAGGAGCTAGGAGCTAAATTAAAACGTAGGACCTCAAAAGTAGTAATCTCGGGATTGCTACCAGTGCCACATGCTAGTCAGAGTAGGAATCTCAGGATAGCTCAGATGAATACATGGCTTGAGCAATGGTGCAGCAGGGAGGGATTCAAATTCCTGGGGCATTGGAACTGGTTCTGGGGGAGGTGGGACCAGTACAAACCGGACGGTCTGCACCTAGGCAGGACCGGAACCAATGTCCTAGGGGGAGTGTTTGCTCGTGCTGGTGGGGAGGAGTTAAACTAATATGGCAGGGGGATGGGAACCAATGCAGGGAGACAGAGGGAAACAAAAAGGAGACAAAAGCAAAAGACAGAAAGGAGATGAGTAAAAGTGGAGGGCAGAGAAACCCAAGGCAAAAATCAAAAAGGGCCTCTGTACAGCAAAATTCTAAAGGGTCAAAGTGTAATAAAAAGGCAAGCATGAAAGCTAGGTGCCTCAATGCAAGGAGTATTCGGAACACAGGAGAGGGCTCTGAGCTAGTTAGAATGGGTGAGAGCTCAGATGAACAGGATCCCAAGAAAGAATACAAAAGGCAGGAGGCAACAGAGCTGAGTAGCACTGGGGTAAGTGTAAACCACAAGATGATAGGAAGGGACAATATGTATGAATATAAAGGGGCTGCAGGAGGGTTCAAAACTAAAAATCATGGTTTAAAAACTAGTATTAAAACACTCTACCTAAACGCAGGCAGCATTCGAAATAAAGTAAATGAGTTGATGACACAAATCATTACAAATGGGTATGATTTGGTGGCCATTACAGAAACGTGGTTGCAGGGTGGCCAAGACTGGGAATTAAACATACAGGGGTATCTGACAATTCGGGAAGGGAAAGGACGCGGGATAGCTCTGTTAATAAAGGATGATATCAGGGCAGTTGTGAGAGACGATATTGGCTCTAATGAACAAAATGTTGTATCATTGTGGGTAGAGATTAGAGATAGTAAGGGGAAAAAGTCACTGGTGGGCATAGTTTATAGGCCCCCAAATAATAACTTCATGGTGGGGCGGGCAATAATCAAGGGAATAATTGAGGCATGTGAAAAAGGAACGGCAGTAATCATGGGGGAATTTAACCTACATATCGATTGGTCAAATCAAATCGCACGGGGTAGCCTGGAGGAGGAAGTCATAGAATGCATACGGGATTGTTTCTTAGAACAGTATGTTACAGAACCGACAAGGGAGCAAGCGATCTTAGATTTGGTCCTGTGTAATGAGACAGGAATAATAAACGATCTCCAAATAAATATCCTCTCGGAATGAGTGATCACAGTATGGTTGAATTTGTAATACAGATTGAGGGTGAGGAAGTAGTGTCTCAAACGAGCGTACTATGCTTAAACAAAGGGGACTACAGTGGGATGAGGGCAGAGTTATCTAAAGTAGACTGGAAACACAGACTAAACAGTGGCACAATTGAGGAACAGTGGAGGACTTTTAAGGAGCTCTTTCATAGTGCTCAACAAAAATATATTCCAGTGAAAAAGAAGGGCGGTAAGAGAAGGGATAACCAGCCGTGGATAACCAAGGAAATAAAGGAGAGTATCAAATTAAAAACCAATGCGTATAAGGTGGCCAAGGTTAGTGGGAAACTAGAAGATTGGGAACATTTTAAACTACAGCAAAGAATGACTAAGAAAGCAATAAAGAAATGAAAGATAGATGATGAAAGTAAACTTGCTCAAAACATAAAAACAGATAGTAAAAGTTTTTACAGATATATAAAATGGAAAAGAGTGATTAAAGTAAATGTTGTTCCATTAGAAGATGAGAAGGGGGATTTAATAATGGGAAATGTGGAAATGGCTGAGACCTTAAACAATTATTTTGCTTCGGTCTTCACAGATATATAAAACGGAAAAGAGTGACTAAAGTAAATGTTGGTCCCTTAGAAGATGAGAAGGAGGATTTAATAATGGGAAATATGGAAATGGCTGAGACCTTAAACAATTATTTTGGAAGACATAAAAACCATGCCAAAAATTGCTGGTCACAGGAATGTGGGAAGGGATGACCTTGAGACAATCACTATCACTAGGGGGGTAGTGCTGGACAGGCTAATGGGACTCAAGGTAGACAAGTCCCCTGGTCCTGATGAAATGCACCCCAATGTATTAAAAGAGATGGCAGAGGTTATAGCAGATGCATTCTTTAAAATCTACCAAAATTCTCTGGACTCTGGGGAGGTACCAGCGGATTGGAAACCAGCGAATGTAACGCCTCTGTTTAAAAAAGGGGGCAGACAAAATGCAGGTAACTATAGGCCAGTTGGTTTAACATCTGTGGGGAAAATGCTTGAAGCTATCATTAAGGAAGAAATAGTGGGACATCTAGATAGGAATAGTGCAATCAAGCAGACGCAACATGGATTCATGAAGGGGAAATCATGTTCAACTAATTTACTGGAATTCTTTGAGGATATAACAAGCATGGTGGATAGACGTGTACTGATGGATGTGGTGTATTTAGATTTCCAAAAGGCATTCGATAAGGTGCCAGACAAAAGGTTACTGCAGAAGATAAAGATACGCGGAATCAGAGGAAATGTATTAGCATGGGTAGAGAATTGGCTTGCTAACAGAAAGCAGAGAGTCGGGATAAATGGGTCCTTTTCGGGTTTCTAAATCGGTGGTTAGTGGTGTGCCACAGGGATCGGTGCTGGGACCACAACTGTTTACAATATACATAGATGACCTGGAAGAGGGGACAGAGTATAGTGTAACAAAATTTGCAGATGACATGCTGTGGGAGAGCGGGTTGTGTAGAGGACACAGAGAGGCTGCAAAGAGATTTAGATAGGTTAGGCAAATGGGCTAAGGTTTGACAGATGGAATGCAATGTCGGAAAGTGTGAGTTCATCCACCTTGGAAAAAAAAACAGTAAAAGGGAATATTATTTGAATGGGGAGAAATTACAATATGCTGTAGTGCAGAGGGACCTTGGGGTCCTTGTGCATGAATCCCAAAAAGTTAGTTTGATGGTGCAGCAGGTAATCAGGAAGGCGAATGGAATGTTGGCTTTCATTGCGAGAGGGTGGAGTACAAAAGCAGGGAGGTCCTGCTGCAACTGTATAGGGTATTGGTGAGGTCACACCTGAAGTACTGCGTGCAGTTTTGGTCACCTTACTTAAGGAAGGAGGGGGTACAGCTTTGGAGGAGGTACAGAGACGATTCACTAGGCTGATTCCGGAGATGAGGGGGTTATCTTATGATGATAGATTGAGTAGACTGGGTCTTTACTCATTGGAGTTCAGAAGGATGAGGGGTGATCTTGTAGAAACATTTAAAGTAATGAAAGGGATAGACAAGATAGAGGCAGAGAGGTTGTTTCCACTGGTCAGGGAGACTAGAAATAGGGGGCACAGCCTCAAAATATGGGGGAGCCAATTTAAAACCGAGTTGAGAAGGAATTTCTTCTCCAAGAGGGTTATGAATCTGTGGAATTCTCTGCCCAAGGAAGCAGTTGAGGCTAGCTCATTGAATGTATTCAAATCACAGATAGATAGATTTTTAACCAATGAGGGAGCAGGCGGGTAATTGGAGCTGAGTCTACGGTCAGATCAGCCATGATCTTGTTGAATGGTGGAGCAGGCTCGAGGGGCTAGATGGCCTACTCCTGTTCCTTATTCTTATGTTCTTATCTTTGATTCGAAGGACTGCCTATGATGATGATGGTGGTGATACTAAATGGTGCAGCCAATTTGCGCACAGCAAGCTCCCACAAACAGCAATACGATACTGACCAGATCATCTTTTTTTGGTGATGTTGATAGAGGGATAAATATTGGCCAGGTGACCAGATTAACTCCCCTTCTCTTTGTTGAAATAATGCCATTGGATCATTTATTTCCACCTGAGATCACACACAAGTTCTCAATTTAAAATAGAATGATAGAATCATAGAAATTTACAGCAGCGGAGGAGGCCATTTCGACCCATCGTGTCCCTGCCGGCCAAGAAGAGGCAATCCAGCCCAATCCCACTTTCCAGCTCTAGGTCCGTAGCCCTGCAGGTTACAGCACACCAAGTGCGCATCAAATTACTTTTTGAAGGTGGTGAGGGTTTCTGCTCTAGCACCTTTTCAGGTATTGAGTTCCAGGCCCCCACAACCCTTTGGGTGAAGAATTTTCCCTCAAATCCCCTCTAAACCGTCTACCAATTAATTTAAACTTATGCCCCATGGTTTTTGACCCCTCTGCTAAGGGAAATAGGCTCTCCCTATCTAAAATATAAAGGTCCCTCATAATGTTATACACCTCAATGAAGTCTCCCCTCAGCCTCCTCTGTTGCAAGGAAAACAAACCCCGCTGAGATATGGGACGCATAGCAGTCTTCCGTCCGGCTATTGTAACTCTGCCGAACAGAGAGACAGCTCCACATCCTTGGTACAACTCACTGCATCTGAGACTGGACTTCAGAAAGACCCAGGGCTGGGGGAAATCGGACTCCGCACGCCGGAGATATAATCTTTTAACCCGAGCCTTTGATTCGGGTGAAATGTGTAACTGGAAATTATAAAACAGGGTAATTCCAGGTTTCCCCCGCAGAGGGCAGCACTCTTGTCCACACTTTAAACCGGCCGCTCTGGCCCGGTATCGGGGACCGTCACTCCGCTTCCCGGTGTGGGACCGAGTTCATTCAGGTACCATTCGGTGCCCCTGCGCCCACCCTCGGATCAGGTGTAGAAGTGACATATTCGGCCATCGGCCCGCTGAGATATAGCACGTAAAGTGGTTTTCTATCCTACCATGCTAACACCGCCGTGCAGCGTCACAGATCCTGCTGCTTGACACTGCCTGCTGTGTCCCAGTTTGCTCCTTGAAACGAGTCATTCCTGGAGGAAATCCGACGCAGCCCGCCGGAGATATAAGACCAGTGCGTATGATTGGGGTGAAATGGATAACTGAAATTACAAAGCGAGGTAATTCCCGTTTCCCCCGCAGAGGGCAGCACTCCTGTCCGCACTTTAAACCAGCCGCCCTGGAAAGAAAAATAGATAGAAAGTCCGGCATTTCTCTAGCGTCTTCTCCGACCTCAGGACGTCCCAAAGTTCTTTAAAGCCAATGAAGTGCTTTTGAAGTGTAGTCATTGTTTTAAGATCCAGGTAGGTGATTGGAGCGTGGGCAGGAACAGCAGGAGTGGAGAGGTCAGGGCGAAGGAGCGGCGAGAGATTGTAGAGGGATGTGATCAGGCCCCAGGAGAGGCGTGAGTTTGCGGGGCCAGAAGAAGCGAGGGCCCAGGGGCAGCACGGACCAGCCCACCCTGCAACATGTGTGCGCAATAGGTCCATGCAGTATAACTGGTCTCCAATCGTCTTGGTTAATCCTTGCCACTGGACCAAGACCGAGCTCTGTCAAGCCCGCGTGGTGCCTGGTGTGCAACGGTCACCACACATTAAAAAAATCCACGCACAGGCATCTTCCACCCTTCAATATGTAGTTCGGGGCCTGGAATTTTAGGTCCTTTATTGAAACACCTGTGAACTTTTTGATGTGGAAGCAAGTAAATCTACCCTCAGCTCCAATTCCGCAACGCGGACCGTCAGGAGCTGGAGGCGGATACACTTCCCGCACACGTAGTCATCAGGGACACCGGAAGTGTCCCTGAGTTCCCACATTGTACAGGAGGAGCATATCACATGACCGAGCTCTCCTGCCATGACTTAACCCTTAGATCCTCTTAAATTGGTAACAACAATGCTAAAGTTTACTCGCTGTTATAGAAAAGAAAAAAGAAAAACTACACACCAATCACCAGCCAATCACTTACCCCTTTGACTGTGACATTACCTTTGTTTCTTTCTACTTCTTTTTTGCCCTCCCCCTGTAGCTGCACCAGCCTCTCGCCGAACTCGTGCTGCTCCCGATATCACTGGCCTTTTTTAGGCCTCTCCGATCCCCGGAACTCCCGCCTCTCGCCGAACTCGTGCTGCTCCCGATATCACTGGCCTTTTTTAGGCCTCTCCGATCCCCGGAACTCCCGTCTCTCGCCGAACTCGCGCTGCTCCCGGTCTCACTGGCCTTTTGTAAACCTCTCCGATCCCTGGAACTCCCGCTTCTCACTGAACTTGCGCTGCTCCTGGTCTCACTGGCCTTTTGTAGGCCTCTCCGATCCCTGGAACTCCCGCTTCTCACTGAACTTGCGCTGCTCCTGGTCTCACTGGCCTTTTGTAGGCCTCTCTGATCCCTGGAACTCCCACCTCTCGCTGACTCTGGAGCATCCATGATGGTGAGAATGACGTGAATAGCACGTGTAGCGAGTTGGTCTTACTGCAGGTAAAGGGTCCACAGCCAGCTAGGGAATGGAAGACCAGCAGGGAGAGCAGTGCAAGGAAGGTAGTGTAGGGGTCCCCTGCGGTCATCCCACTGCAAAACAGATACACCGTTTTGAGTACTGTTGAGGGGGATGACTCATCAGGGGAGGGCAGCAGCAGCCAAGTTCATGGCACCGTGGGTGGCTCTGCTGCACAGAAGGGCAGGAAAAAGAGTGGGAGAGCGATAGTGATCGGGGATTCAATTGTAAGGGGAATAGATAGGCATTTCTGCGGCCGCAACCGAGACTCCAGGATGGTATGTTGCCTCCCTGGTGCAAGGGTCAAGGATGTCTCGGAGTGGGTGCAGGACATTCTGAAAAGGGAGGGTGAACAGTCAGTTGTTGTGGTGCACATTGGTACCAACGATATAGGTAAAAAAAGGGATGAGGTCCTACGAGATAAATTTAAGGAGCTAGGAGCTAAATTAAAACATAGGACCTCAAAAGTAGTAATCTCGGGATTGCTACCAGTGCCACGTGCTAGTCAGAGTAGAAATCTCAGGATAGCTCAGATGAATACATGGCTTGAGCAATGGTGCAGCAGGGAGGGATTCAAATTCCTGGGGCATTGGAACTGGTTCTGGGGGAGGTGGGACCAGTACAAACCGGACGGTCTGCACCTAGGCAGGACCGGAACCAATGTCCTTGGGGGAGTGTTTGCTCGTGCTGGTGGGGAGGAGTTAAACTAATATGGCAGGGGGATGGGAACCAATGCAGGGAGACAGAGGGAAACAAAAAGGAGACAAAAGCAAAAGACAGAAAGGAGATGAGTAAAAGTGGAGGGCAGAGAAACCCAAGGCAAAAAACAAAAAGGGCCTCTGTACAGCAAAATTCTAAAGGGTCAAAGTGTAATAAAAAGGCAAGCATGAAAGCTAGGTGCCTCAATGCAAGGAGTATTCGGAACACAGGAGAGGGCTCTGAGCTAGTTAGAATGGGTGAGAGCTCAGATGAACAGGATCCCAAGAAAGAATACAAAAGGCAGGAGGCAACAGAGCTGAGTAGCACTGGGGTAAGTGTAAACCACAAGGTGATAGGAAGGGACAATATGTATGAATATAAAGGGGCTGCAGGAGGGTTCAAAACTAAAAATCATGGTTTAAAAACTAGTATTAAAACACTCTATCTAAACGCACGCAGCATTCGAAATAAAGTAAATGAGTTGATGGCACAAATCATTACAAATGGGTATGATTTGGTGGCCATTCCAGAAACGTGGTTGCAGGGTGGCCAAGACTGGGAATTAAACATACAGGGGTATCTGACAATTCGGAAAGATAGACAAGAAGGGAAAGGACGCGGGATAGCTCTGTTAATAAAGGATGATATCAGGGCAGTTGTGAGAGACGATATTGGCTCTAATGAACAAAATGTTGTATCATTGTGGGTAGAGATTAGAGATAGTAAGGGGAAAAAGTCACTGGTGGGCATAGTTTATAGGCCCCCAAATAATAACTTCATGGTGGGGCGGGCAATAATCAAGGGAATAATTGAGGCATGTGAAAAAGGAACGGCAGTAATCATGGGGGAATTTAACCTACATATCGATTGGTCAAATCAAATCGCATGGGGTAGCCTGGAGGAGGAAGTCATAGAATGCATACGGGATTGTTTCTTAGAACAGTATGTTACAGAACCGACAAGGGAGCAAGCGATCTTAGATTTGGTCCTGTGTAATGAGACAGGAATAATAAACGTTCTCCAAATAAATATCCTCTCGGAATGAGTGATCACGGTATGGTTGAACTTGTAATACAGATTGAGGGTGAGGAAGTAGTGTCTCAAACGAGCGTACTATGCTTAAACAAAGGGGACTACAGTGGGATGAGGGCAGAGTTGGCTAAAGTAGACTGGAAACACAGACTAAACAGTGGCACAATTGAGGAACAGTGGAGGACTTTTAAGGAGCTCTTTCATAGTGCTCAACAAAAATATATTCCAGTGAAAAAGAAGGGTGGTAAGAGAAGGGATAACCAGCTGTGGATAACCAAGGAAATAAAGGAGAGTATCAAATTAAAAACCAATGCGTATAAGGTGGCCAAGGTTAGTGGGAAACTAGAAGATTGGGAACATTTTAAACGACAGCAAAGAATGACTAAGAAAGCAATAAAGAAAGGAAAGATAGATTATGAAAGTAAACTTGCGCAAAACATAAAAACAGATAGTAAAAGCTTTTACAGATATATAAAATGGAAAAGAGTGATTAAAGTAAATGTTGGTCCCTTAGAAGATGAGAAGGGGGATTTAATAATGGGAAATGTGGAAATGGCTGAGACCTTAAACAATTATTTTGCTTCGGTCTTCACAGATATATAAAACGGAAAAGAGTGACTAAAGTAAATGTTGGTCCCTTAGAAGATGAGAAGGAGGATTTAATAATGGGAAATATGGAAATGGCTGAGACCTTAAACAATTATTTTGGAAGACATAAAAACCATGCCAAAAATTGCTGGTCACAGGAATGTGGGAAGGGATGACCTTGAGACAATCACTATCACTAGGGGGGTAGTGCTGGACAGGCTAATGGGACTCAAGGTAGACAAGTCCCCTGGTCCTGATGAAATGCATCCCAACGTATTAAAAGAGATGGCAGAAGTTATAGCAGATGCATTCTTTAAAATCTACCAAAATTCTCTGGACTCTGGGGAGGTACCAGCGGATTGGAAACCAGCGAATGTAACGCCTCTGTTTAAAAAAGGGGGCAGACAAAATGCAGGTAACTATAGGCCGGTTAGTTTAACATCTGTGGGGAAAATGCTTGAAGCTATCATTAAGGAAGAAATAGTGGGACATCTAGATAGGAATAGTGCAATCAAGCAGACGCAACATGGATTCATGAAGGGGAAATCATGTTCAACTAATTTACTGGAATTCTTTGAGGATATAACAAGCATGGTGGATAGAGGTGTACTGATGGATGTGGTGTATTTAGATTTCCAAAAGTCATTCGATAAGGTGCCAGACAAAAGGTTACTGCAGAAGATAAAGATACGTGGAATCAGAGGAAATGTATTAGCATGGGTAGAGAATTGGCTGGCTAACAGAAAGCAGAGAGTCGGGATAAATGGGTCCTTTTCGGGTTTCTAAATCAGTGGTTAGTGGTGTGCCACAGGGATCGGTGCTGGGACCACAACTGTTTACAATATACATAGATGACCTGGAAGAGGGGACAGAGTATAGTGCAACAAAATTTGCAGATGACATGCTGTGGGAAAGCGGGTTGTGTAGAGGACACAGAGAGGCTGCAAAGAGATTTAGATAGGTTAAGCGAATGGGCTAAGGTTTGACAGATGAAATGCAATGTCGGAAAGTGTGAGTTCATCCACCTTGGAAAAAAAAACAGTAAAAGGGAATATTATTTGTATGGGGAGAAATTACAATATGCTGTTGTGCAGAGGGACCTGGGGGTCCTTGTGCATGAATCCCAAAAAGTTAGTTTGAAGGTGCAGCAGGTAATCAGGAAGGCGAATGGAATGTTGGCTTTCATTGCGAGAGGGTGGAGTACAAAAGCAGGGAGGTCCTGCTGCAACTGTATAGGGTATTGGTCAGGCCGCACCTGGAATACTGCGTGCAGTTTTGGTCACCTTACTTAAGGAAGGAGGGGGTACAGCTTTGGAGGAGGTACAGAGACGATTCACTAGGCTGATTCCGGAGATGAGGGGGTTATCTTATGATGATAGATTGAGTAGACTGGGTCTTTACTCATTGGAGTTCAGAAGGATGAGGGGTGATCTTGTAGAAACATTTAAAATAATGAAAGGGATAGACAAGATAGAGGCAGATAGGTTGTTTCCACTGGTCAGAGGACTAGAAATAGGGGGCACAGCCTCAAAATATGGGGGAGCCAATTTAAAACCGAGTTGAGAAGGAATTTCTTCTCCCAGAGGGTTATGAATCTGTGGAATTCTCTGCCCAAGGAAGCAGTTGAGGCTAGCTCATTGAATGTATTCAAATCACAGATGGATAGATTTTTAACCAATGAGGGAGCAGGCGGGTAAGTGGAGCTGAGTCTACGGTCAGATCAGCCATGATCTTGTTGAATGGTGGAGCAGGCTCGAGGGGCTAGATGGCCTACTCCTGTTCCTTATTCTTATGTTCTTATCTTTGATTCGAAGGACTGCCTATGATGATGATGGTGGTGATACTAAATGGTGCAGCCAATTTGCGCACAGCAAGCTCCCACAAACAGCAATACGATACTGACCAGATCATCTTTTTTTGGTGATGTTGATAGAGGGATAAATATTGGCCAGGTGACCAGATTAACTCCCCTTCTCTTTGTTGAAATAATGCCATTGGATCATTTATTTCCACCTGAGATCACACACAGGTTCTCAATTTAAAATAGAATCATAGAATCATAGAAATTTACAGCAGCGGAGGAGGCCATTTCGACCCATCGTGTCCCTGCCGGCCAAGAAGAGGCAATCCAGCCCAATCCCACTTTCCAGCTCTAGGTCCGTAGCCCTGCAGGTTACAGCACACCAAGTGCGCATCAAATTACTTTTTGAAGGTGGTGAGGGTTTCTGCTCTCGCACCTTTTCAGGCATTGAGTTCCAGGCCCCCACAACCCTCTGGGTGAAGAATTTTCCCTCAAATCCCCTCTAAACCGTCTACCAATTAATTTAAACTTATGCCCCATGGTTTTTGACCCCTCTGCTAAGGGAAATAGGCTCTCCCTATCTAAAATATAAAGGTCCCTCATAATGTTATACACCTCAATGAGGTCTCCCCTCAGCCTCCTCTGTTGCAAGGAAAACAAACCCCGCTGAGATATGGGACGCATAGCGGTCTTCCGTCCGGCTATTGTAACTCTGCCGAACAGAGAGACAGCTCCACATCCTTGGTACAACTCACTGCATCTGAGACTGGACTTCAGAAAGACCCAGGGCTGGGGGAAATCGGACTCCGCACGCCGGAGATATAATCTTTTAACCAGAGCCTATGATTCGGGTGAAAGGTGTAACTGGAAATTATAAAACAGGGTAATTCCAGGTTTCCCCCGCAGAGGGCAGCACTCTTGTCCACACTTTAAACCGGCCGCTCTGGCCCGGTATCGGGGACCGTCACTCCGCTTCCCGGTGTGGGACCGAGTTCATTCAGGTACCATTCGGTGTCCCAGTGCCCACCCTCGGATCAGGTGCAGAAGTGACACATTCGGCCATCGGCCCGCTGAGATATAGCACGTAAAGTGGTTTTCTATCCTACCATGCTAACACCGCCGTGCAGCGTCACAGATCCTGTTACTTGACACTGCCTGCTGTGTCTCAGTTTGCTCCTTGAAACGGGTCATTCCTGGAGGAAATCCGACGCAGCCCGCCGGAGATATAAGACTTCAATCAGAGCCTAAGATTGGGGTGAAATGGATAACTGAAATTACAAAGCGAGGTAATTCCCGTTTCCCCCGCAGAGGGCAGCACTCCTGTCCGCACTTTAAACCAGCCGCCCTGGAAAGAAAAATAGATAGAAAGTCCGGCATTTCTCTAGCGTCTTCTCCGACCTCAGGACGTCCCAAAGTTCTTTAAAGCCAATGAAGTGCTTTTGAAGTGTAGTCATTGTTTTAAGATCCAGGTAGGTGATTGGAGCGTGGGCAGGAACAGCAGGAGTGGAGAGGTCGGGGCGAAGGAGCGGCGAGAGATTGTAGAGGGATGTGATCAGGCCCCAGGAGAGGCGTGAGTTTGCGGGGCCAGAAGAAGCGAGGGCCCAGGCGCAGCACGGACCAGCCCACCCTGCAACATGTGTGCGCAATAGGTCCATGCAGTATAACTGGTCTCCAATCGTCTTGGTTAATCCTTGCCACTGGACCAAGACCTAGCTCTGTCAAGCCCGTGTGGTGGCTGGTGTGCAACTGTCAACCCACATTAAAAAAATCCACGCACAGGCATCTTCCACCCTTCAATATGTAGTTCGGGGCCTGGAATTTTAGGTCCTTCATTGAAACACCTGTGAACTTTTTGATGTGGAAGCAAGTAAATCTACCCTCAGCTCCAATTCCGCAACGCGGACCGTCAGGAGTGGAGGCGGATACACTTCCCGCACACGTAGTCATCAGGGACACCGGAAGTGTCCCTGAGTTCCCACATTGTACAGGAGGAGCATATCACATGACCGAGCTCTCCTGCCATGACTTAACCCTTAGATCCTCGTAAATTGGTAACAACAATGCTAAAGTTTACTCGCTGTTATAGAAGAGAAAAAAGAAAAACTACACACCAATCACCAGCCAATCACTTACCCCTTTGACTGTGACATCACCTTTGTTTCTTTCTACTTCTTTTTTGCCCTCCCCCTGTAGCTGCACCAGCCTCTCGCCGAACTCGTGCTGCTCCCGATATCACTGGCCTTTTTTAGACCTCTCCGATCCCCGGAACTCCCGCCTCTCGCCGAACTCGCGCTGCTCCTGGTCTCGCTGGCCTTTTGTAGGCCTCTCCGATCCCCGGAACTCCCGCCGAACTCGTGCTGCTCCCGGTCTCACTGGCCTTTTGTAAACCTCTCCGATCCCTGGAACTCCCGCTTCTCACTGAACTTGCGCTGCTCCTGGTCTCACTGGCCTTTTGTAGGCCTCTCCGATCCCTGGAACTCCCGCTTCTCACTGAACTTGCGCTGCTCCTGGTCTCACTGGCCTTTTGTAGGCCTCTCCGATCCCTGGAACTCCCGCTTCTCACTGAACTTGCGCTGCTCCTGGTCTCACTGGCCTTTTGTAGGTCTCTCTGATCCCTGGAACTCCCACCTCTCGCTGACTCTGGAGCATCCATGATGGTGAGAATGACATGAATAGCACGTGTAGCGAGTTGGTCTTACTGCAGGTAAAGGGTCCACAGCCAGCTAGGGAATGGAAGACCAGCAGGGATAGCAGTGCAAGGAAGGTAGTGTAGGGGTCCCCTGCGGTCATCCCACTGCAAAACAGATACACCGTTTTGAGTACTGTTGAGGGGGATGACTCATCAGGGGAGGGCAGCAGCAGCCAAGTTCATGGCACCGTGGGTGGCTCTGTTGCACAGAAGGGCAGGAAAAAGAGTGGGAGAGCGATAGTGATAGGAGATTCAATTGTAAGGGGAATAGATAGGCATTTCTGTGGCCGCAACCGAGACTCCAGGATGGTATGTTGCCTCCCTGGTGCAAGGGTCAAGGATGTCTCGGAGTGGGTGCAGGACATTCTGAAAAGGGAGGGTGAACAGTCAGTTGTTGTGGTGCACATTGGTACCAACGATATAGGTAAAAAAAGGAATGAGGTCCTACGAGACAAATTTAAGGAGCTAGGAGCTAAATTAAAACCTAGGACCTCAAAAGTATTAATCTCGGGATTGCTACCAGTGCCACATGCTAGTCAGAGTAGGAATCTCAGGATAGCTCAGATGAATACATGGCTTGAGCAATGGTGCAGCAGGGAGGGATTCAAATTCCTGGGGCATTGGAACTGGTTCTGGGGGAGGTGGGACCAGTACAAACCGGACGGTCTGCACCTAAGCAGGACCGGAACCAATGTCCTAGGGGGAGTGTTTGCTCGTGCTGGTGGGGAGGAGTTAAACTAATATGGCAGGGGGATGGGAACCAATGCAGGGAGACAGAGGGAAACAAAAAGGAGACAAAAGCAAAAGACAGAAAGGAGATGAGTAAAAGTGGAGGGCAGAGAAACCCAAGGCAAAAAACAAAAAGGGCCTCTGTACAGCAAAATTCTAAAGGGTCAAAGTGTAATAAAAAGGCAAGCATGAAAGCTAGGTGCCTCAATGCAAGGAGTATTCGGAACACAGGAGAGGGCTCTGAGCTAGTTAGAATGGGTGAGAGCTCAGATGAACAGGATCCCAAGAAAGAATACAAAAGGCAGGAGGCAACAAAGCTGAGTAGCACTGGGGTAAGTGTAAACCACAAGGTGATAGGAAGGGACAATATGTATGAATATAAAGGGGCTGCAGGAGGGTTCAAAACTAAAAATCATGGTTGAAAAACGAGTATTAAAACACTCTACCTAAACGCACGCAGCATTCGAAATAAAGTAAATGAGTTGATGGCACAAATCATTACAAATGGGTATGATTTGGTGGCCATTACAGAAACGTGGTTGCAGGGTGGCCAAGACTGGGAATTAAACATACAGGGGTATCTGACAATTCGGGAAGGGAAAGGACGCGGGATAGCTCTGTTAATAAAGGATGATATCAGGGCAGTTGTGAGAGACGATATTGGCTCTAATGAACAAAATGTTGTATCATTGTGGGTAGAGATTAGAGATAGTAAGGGGAAAAAGTCACTGGTGGGCATAGTTTATAGGCCCCCAAATAATAACTTCATGGTGTGACGGGCAATAATCAAGGGAATAATTGAGGCATGTGAAAAAGGAACGGCAGTAATCATGAGGGAATTTAACCTACATATCGATTGGTCAAATCAAATCGCACGGGGTAACCTGGAGGAGGAAGTCATAGAATGCATATGGGATTGTTTCTTAGAACAGTATGTTACAGAACCGACAAGGGAGCAAGCGATCTTAGATTTGGTCCTGTGTAATGAGACAGGAATAATAAACGATCTCCAAATAAATATCCTCTCGGAATGAGTGATCACAGTATGGTTGAATTTGTAATACAGATTGAGGGTGAGGAAGTAGTGTCTCAAACAAGCGTACTATGCTTAAACAAAGGGGACTACAGTGGGATGAGGGCAGAGTTGGCTAAAGTAGACTGGAAACACAGACTAAACAGTGGCACAATTGAGGAACAGTGGAGGACTTTTAAGGAGCTCTTTCATAGTGCTCAACAAAAATATATTCCAGTGAAAAAGAAGGGCGGTAAGAGAAGGGATAACCAGCCGTGGATAACCAAGGAAATAAAGGAGAGTATCAAATTAAAAACCAATGCGTATAAGGTGGCCAAGGTTAGTGGGAAACTAGAAGATTGGGAACATTTTAAACGACAGCAAAGAATGACTAAGAAAGCAATAAAGAAAGGAAAGATAGATTATGAAAGTAAACTTGCGCAAAACATAAAAACAGATAGTAAAAGCTTTTACAGATATATAAAATGGAAAAGAGTGATTAAAGTAAATGTTGGTCCCTTAGAAGATGAGAAGGGGGATTTAATAATGGGAAATGTGGAAATGGCTGAGACCTTAAACAATTATTTTGCTTCGGTCTTCACAGATATATAAAACGGAAAAGAGTGACTAAAGTAAATGTTGGTCCCTTAGAAGATGAGAAGGAGGATTTAATAATGGGAAATATGGAAATGGCTGAGACCTTAAACAATTATTTTGGAAGACATAAAAACCATGCCAAAAATTGCTGGTCACAGGAATGTGGGAAGGGATGACCTTGAGACAATCACTATCACTAGGGGGGTAGTGCTGGACAGGCTAATGGGACTCAAGGTAGACAAGTCCCCTGGTCCTGATGAAATGCATCCCAATGTATTAAAAGAGATGGCAGAAGTTATAGCAGATGCATTCTTTAAAATCTACCAAAATTCTCTGGACTCTGGGGAGGTACCAGCGGATTGGAAACCAGCGAATGTAACGCCTCTGTTTAAAAAAGGGGGCAGACAAAATGCAGGTAACTATAGGCCAGTTGGTTTAACATCTGTGGGGAAAATGCTTGAAGCTATCATTAAGGAAGAAATAGTGGGACATCTAGATAGGAATTGTGCAATCAAGCAGACGCAACATGGATTCATGAAGGGGAAATCATGTTCAACTAATTTACTGGAATTCTTTGAGGATATAACAAGCATGGTGGATAGAGGTGTACTGATGGATGTGGTGTATTTAGATTTCCAAAAGGCATTCAATAAGGTGCCAGACAAAAGGTTACTGCAGAAGATAAAGATACGCGGAATCAGAGGAAATGTATTAGCATGGGTAGAGAATTGGCTGGCTAACAGAAAGCAGAGAGTCGGGATAAATGGGTCCTTTTCGGGTTTCTAAATCGATGGTTAGTGGTGTGCCACAGGGATCGGTGCTGGGACCACAACTGTTTACAATATACATAGATGACCTGGAAGAGGGGACAGAGTATAGTGTAACAAAATTTGCAGATGACATGCTGTGGGAAAGCGGGTTGTGTAGAGGACACAGAGAGGCTGCAAAGAGATTTAGATAGGTTAAGCGAATGGGCTAAGGTTTGACAGATGGAATGCAATGTCGGAAAGTGTGAGTTCATCCACCTTGGAAAAAAAAACAGTAAAAGGGAATATTATTTGAATGGGGAGAAATTACAATATGCTGTAGTGCAGAGGGACCTGGGGGTCCTTGTGCATGAATCCCAAAAAGTTAGTTTGAAGGTGCAGCAGGTAATCAGGAAGGCGAATGGAATGTTGGCTTTCATTGCGAGAGGGTGGAGTACAAAAGCAGGGAGGTCCTGCTGCAACTGTATAGGGTATTGGTGAGGCCGCACCTGGAGTACTGCGTGCAGTTTTGGTCACCTTACTTAAGGAAGGAGGGGGTACAGCTTTGGACGAGGTACAGAGACGATTCACTAGGCTGATTCCGGAGATGAGGGGGTTATCTTATGATGATAGATTGAGTAGACTGGGTCTTTACTCATTGGAGTTCAGAAGGATGAGGGGTGATCTTGTAGAAACATTTAAAATAATGAAAGGGATAGACAAGATAGAGGCAGAGAGGTTGTTTCCACTGGTCAGGGAGACTAGAAATAGGGGGCACAGCCTCAAGATATGGGGGAGCCAATTTAAAACCGAGTTGAGAAGGAATTTCTTCTCCCAGAGGGTTATGAATCTGTGGAATTCTCTGCCCAAGGAAGCAGTTGAGGCTAGCTCATTGAATGTATTCAAATCACAGATAGATAGATTTTTAACCAATGAGGGAGCAGGCGGGTAAGTGGAGCTGAGTCTACGGTCAAATCAGCCATGATCTTGTTGAATGGTGGAGCAGGCTCGAGGGGCTAGATGGCCTACTCCTGTTCCTTATTCTTATGTTCTTATCTTTGATTCGAAGGACTGCCTATGATGATGATGGTGGTGATACTAAATGGTGCAGCCAATTTGCGCACAGCAAGCTCCCACAAACAGCAATACGATACTGACCAGATCATCTTTTTTTGGTGATGTTGATAGAGGGATAAATATTGGCCAGGTGACCAGATTAACTCCCCTTCTCTTTGTTGAAATAATGCCATTGGATCATTTATTTCCACCTGAGATCACACACAGGTTCTCAATTTAAAATAGAATCATAGAATCATAGAAATTTACAGCAGCGGAGGAGGCCATTTCGACCCATCGTGTCCCTGCCGGCCAAGAAGAGGCAATCCAGCCCAATCCCACTTTCCAGCTCTAGGTCCGTAGCCCTGCAGGTTACAGCACACCAAGTGCGCATCAAATTACTTTTTGAAGGTGGTGAGGGTTTCTGCTCTCGCACCTTTTCAGGCATTGAGTTCCAGGCTCCCACAACCCTCTGGGTGAAGAATTTTCCCTCAAATCCCCTCTAAACCGTCTACCAATTAATTTAAACTTATGCCCCATGGTTTTTGACCCCTCTGCTAAGGGAAATAGGCTCTCCCTATCTAAAATATAAAGGTCCCTCATAATGTTATACACCTCAATGAGGTCTCCCCTCAGCCTCCTCTGTTGCAAGGAAAACAAACCCCGCTGAGATATGGGACGCATAGCGGTCTTCCGTCCGGCTATTGTAACTCTGCCGAACAGAGAGACAGCTCCACATCCTTGGTACAACCCACTGCATCTGAGACTGGTCTTCAGAAAGACCCAGGGCTGGGGGAAATCGGACTCCGCACGCAGGAGATATAATCCTTTAACCCGAGCCTATGATTCGGGTGAAATGTGTAACTGGAAATTATAAAACAGGGTAATTCCAGGTTTCTCCCGCAGAGGGCAGCACTCTTGTCCACACTTTAAACCGGCCGCTCTGGCCCGGTATCGGGGACCGTCACTCCGCTTCCCGGTGTGGGACCGAGTTCATTCAGGTACCATTCGGTGTCCCTGCGCCCACCCTCGGATCAGGTGTAGAAGTGACATATTCGGCCATCGGCCCGCTGAGATATAGCACGTAAAGTGGTTTTCTATCCTACCATGCTAACACCGCCGTGCAGCGTCACAGATCCTGCTGCTTGACACTGCCTGCTGTGTCTCAGTTTGCTCCTTGAAACGAGTCATTCCTGGAGGAAATCCGACGCAGCCCGCCGGAGATATAAGACTTCAATCAGAGCCTATGATTGGGGTGAAATGGATAACTGAAATTACAAAGCGAGGTAATTCCCGTTTCCCCCGCAGAGGGCAGCACTCCTGTCCGCACTTTAAAACAGCCGCCCTGGAAAGAAAAATAGATAGAAAGTCCGGCATTTCTCTAGCGTCTTCTCCGACCTCAGGACGTCCCAAAGTTCTTTAAAGCCAATGAAGTGCTTTTGAAGTGTAGTCATTGTTTTAAGATCCAGGTAGGTGATTGGAGCGTGGGCAGGAACAGCAGGAGTGGAGAGGTCGGGGCGAAGGAGCGGCGAGAGATTGTAGAGGGATGTGATCAGGCCCCAGGAGAGGCGTGAGTTTGCGGGGCCAGAAGAAGTGAGGGCCCAGGGGCAGCACGGACCAGCCCACCCTGCAACATGTGTGCGCAATAGGTCCATGCAGTATAACTGGTCTCCAATCGTCTTGGTTAATCCTTGCCACTGGACCAAGACCTAGCTCTGTCAAGACCGTGTGGTGGCTGGTGTGCAACTGTCAACCCACATTAAAAAAATCCACGCACAGGCATCTTCCACCCTTCAATATGTAGTTCGGGGCCTGGAATTTTAGGTCCTTCATTGAAACACCTGTGAACTTTTTGATGTGGAAGCAAGTAAATCTACCCTCAGCTCCAATTCCGCAACGCGGACCGTCACGAGC
The DNA here is from genome assembly GCF_044704955.1 of Pristiophorus japonicus. Classification (NCBI taxonomy): domain Eukaryota; kingdom Metazoa; phylum Chordata; class Chondrichthyes; family Pristiophoridae; genus Pristiophorus; species Pristiophorus japonicus. The sequence continues at coordinate 7,585,841 of NC_091984.1, read as the reverse complement.
TGGAGGCGGATACACTTCCCGCACACGTAGTCATCAGGGACACCGGAAGTGTCCCTGAGTTCCCACATTGTACAGGAGGAGCATATCACATGACCGAGCTCTCCTGCCATGACTTAACCCTTAGATCCTCTTAAATTGGTTACAACAATGCTAAAGTTTACTCGCTGTTATAGAAGAGAAAAAAGAAAAACTACACACCAATCACCAGCCAATCACTTACCCCTTTGACTGTGACATCACCTTTGTTTCTTTCTACTTCTTTTTTGCCCTCCCCCTGTAGCTGCACCAGCCTCTCGCCGAACTCGTGCTGCTCCCGATATCACTGGCCTTTTTTAGACCTCTCCGATCCACGGAACTCCCGCCTCTCGCCGAACTCGCGCTGCTCCTGGTCTCGCTGGCCTTTTGTAGGCCTCTCCGATCCCCGGAACTCCCGCCGAACTCGTGCTGCTCCCGGTCTCACTGGCCTTTTGTAAACCTCTCCGATCCCTGGAACTCCCGCTTCTCACTGAACTTGCGCTGCTCCTGGTCTCACTGGCCTTTTGTAGGCCTCTCCGATCCCTGGAACTCCCGCTTCTCACTGAACTTGCGCTGCTCCTGGTCTCACTGGCCTTTTGTAGGCCTCTCTGATCCCTGGAACTCCCACCTCTCGCTGACTCTGGAGCATCCATGATGGTGAGAATGACGTGAATAGCACGTGTAGCGAGTTGGTCTTACTGCAGGTAAAGGGTCCACAGCCAGCTAGGGAATGGAAGACCAGCAGGGAGAGCAGTGCAAGGAAGGTAGTGTAGGGGTCCCCTGCGGTCATCCCACTGCAAAACAGATACACCGTTTTGAGTACTGTTGAGGGAGATGACTCATCAGGGGAGGGCAGCAGCAGCCAAGTTCGTGGCACCGTGGGTGGCTCTGCTGCACAGAAGGGCAGGAAAAAGAGTGGGAGAGCGATAGTGATAGGAGATTCAATTGTAAGGGGAATAGATAGGCATTTCTGCGGCCGCAACCGAGACTCCAGGATGGTATGTTGCCTCCCTGGTGCAAGGGTCAAGGATGTCTCAGAGTGGGTGCAGGACATTCTGAAAAGGGAGGGTGAACAGTCAGTTGTTGTGGTGCACATTGGTACCAACGATATAGGTAAAAAAAGGGATGAGGTCCTACGAGATGAATTTAAGGAGCTAGGAGCTAAATTAAAACCTAGGACCTCAAAAGTAGTAATCTCGGGATTGCTACCAGTGCCACATGCTAGTCAGAGTAGGAATCTCAGGATAGCTCAGATGAATACATGGCTTGAGCAATGGTGCAGCAGGGAGGGATTCAAATTCCTGGGGCATTGGAACTGGTTCTGGGGGAGATGGGACCAGTACAAACCGGACGGTCTGCACCTAGGCAGGACCGGAACCAATGTCCTAGGGGGAGTGTTTGCTCGTGCTGGTGGGGAGGAGTTAAACTAATATGGCAGGGGGATGGGAACCAATGCAGGGAGACAGAGGGAAACAAAAAGGAGACAAAAGCAAAAGACAGAAAGGAGATGAGTAAAAGTGGAGGGCAGAGAAACCCAAAGCAAAATTCTAAAGGGTCAAAGTGTAATAAAAAGGCAAGCATGAAAGCTAGGTGCCTCAATGCAAGGAGTATTCGGAACACAGGAGAGGGCTCTGAGCTAGTTAGAATGGGTGAGAGCTCAGATGAACAGGATCCCAAGAAAGAATACAAAAGGCAGGAGGCAACAGAGCTGAGTAGCACTGGGGTAAGTGTAAACCACAAGGTGATAGGAAAGGACAATATGTATGAATATAAAGGGGCTGCAGGAGGGTTCAAAACTAAAAATCATGGTTTAAAAACTAGTATTAAAACACTCTACCTAAACGCACGCAGCATTCGAAATAAAGTAAATGAGTTGATGGCACAAATCATTACAAATGGGTATGATTTTGTGGCCATTACAGAAACGTGGTTGCAGGGTGGCCAAGACGGGGAATTAAACATACAGGGGTATCTGATAATTCGGGAAGGGAAAGGACACGGGATAGCTCTGTTAATAAAGGATGATATCAGGGCAGTTGTGAGAGACGATATTGGCTCTAATGAACAAAATGTTGTATCATTGTGGGTAGAGATTAGAGATAGTAAGGGGAAAAAGTCACTGGTGGGCATAGTTTATAGGCCCCCAAATAATAACTTCATGGTGGGACGGGCAATAATCAAGGGAATAATTGAGGTATGTGAAAAAGGAACGGCAGTAATCATGGGGGAATTTAACCTACATATCGATTGGTCAAATCAAATCGCACGGGGTAGCCTGGAGGAGGAAGTCATAGAATGCATATGGGATTGTTTCTTAGAACAGTATGTTACAGAACCGACAAGGGAGCAAGCGATCTTAGATTTGGTCCTGTGTAATGAGACAGGAATAATAAACGATCTCCAAATAAATATCCTCTCGGAATGAGTGATCACAGTATGGTTGAATTTGTAATAAAGATTGAGGGTGAGGAAGTAGTGTCTCAAACGAGCGTACTATGCTTAAACAAAGGGGACTACAGTGGGATGAGGGCAGAGTTGGCTAAAGTAGACTGGAAACACAGACTAAACAGTGGCACAATTGAGGAACAGTGGAGGACTTTTAAGGAGCTCTTTCATAGTGCTCAACAAAAATATATTCCAGTGAAAAAGAAGGGCGGTAAGAGAAGGGATAACCAGCCGTGGATAACCAAGGAAATAAAGGAGAGTATCAAATTAAAAACCAATGCGTATAAGGTGGCCAAGGTTAGTGGGAAACTAGAAGATTGGGAACATTTTAAACTACAGCAAAGAATGACTAAGAAAGCAATAAAGAAAGGAAAGATAGATTATGAAAGTAAACTTGCTCAAAACATAAAAACAGATAGTAAAAGCTTTTACAGATATATAAAATGGAAAAGAGTGATTAAAGTAAATGTTGGTCCCTTAGAAGATGAGAAGGGGGATTTAATAATGGGAAATGTGGAAATGGCTGAGACCTTAAACAATTATTTTGCTTCAGTCTTCACAGATATATAAAACGGAAAAGAGTGACTAAAGTAAATGTTGGTCCCTTAGAAGATGAGAAGGAGGATTTAATAATGGGAAATATGGAAATGGCTGAGACCTTAAACAATTATTTTGGAAGACATAAAAACCATGCCAAAAATTGCTGGTCACAGGAATGTGGGAAGGGATGACCTTGAGACAATCACTATCACTAGGGGGGTAGTGCTGGACAGGCTAATGGGACTCAAGGTAGACAAGTCCCCTGGTCCTGATGAAATGCATCCCAATGTATTAAAAGAGATGGCAGAAGTTATAGCAGATGCATTCGTTAAAATCTACCAAAATTCTCTGGACTCTGGGGAGGTACCAGCGGATTGGAAACCAGCGAATGTAACGCCTCTGTTTAAAAAAGGGGGCAGACAAAATGCAGGTAACTATAGGCCAGTTGGTTTAACATCTGTGGGGAAAATGCTTGAAGCTATCATTAAGGAAGAAATAGTGGGACATCTAGATAGGAATTGTGCAATCAAGCAGACGCAACATGGATTCATGAAGGGGAAATCATGTTCAACTAATTTACTGGAATTCTTTGAGGATATAACAAGCATGGTGGATAGAGGTGTACTGATGAATGTGGTGTATTTAGATTTCCAAAAGGCATTCAATAAGGTGCCAGACAAAAGGTTACTGCAGAAGATAAAGATACGCGGAATCAGAGGAAATGTATTAGCATGGGTAGAGAATTGGCTGGCTAACAGAAAGCAGAGAGTCGGGATAAATGGGTCCTTTTCGGGTTTCTAAATCGATGGTTAGTGGTGTGCCACAGGGATCGGTGCTGGGACCACAACTGTTTACAATATACATAGATGACCTGGAAGAGGGGACAGAGTATAGTGTAACAAAATTTGCAGATGACATGCTGTGGGAAAGCGGGTTGTGTAGAGGACACAGAGAGGCTGCAAAGAGATTTAGATAGGTTAAGTGAATGGGCTAAGGTTTGACAGATGGAATGCAATGTCGGAAAGTGTGAGTTCATCCACCTTGGAAAAAAAAAACAGTAAAAGGGAATATTATTTGAATGGGGAGAAATTACAATATGCTGCAGTGCAGAGGGACCTGGGGGTCCTTGTGCATGAATCCCAAAAAGTTAGTTTGAAGGTGCAGCAGGTAATCAGGAAGGCGAATGGAATGTTGGCTTTCATTGCGAGAGGGTGGAGTACAAAAGCAGGGAGGTCCTGCTGCAACTGTATAGGGTATTGGTGAGGCCGCACCTGGAGTACTGCGTGCAGTTTTGGTCACCTTACTTAAGGAAGGAGGGGGTACAGCTTTGGACGAGGTACAGAGACGATTCACTAGGCTGATTCCGGAGATGAGGGGGTTATCTTATGATGATAGATTGAGTAGACTGGGTCTTTACTCATTGGAGTTCAGAAGGATGAGGGGTGATCTTGTAGAAACATTTAAAATAATGAAAGGGATAGACAAGATAGAGGCAGAGAGGTTGTTTCCACTGGTCAGGGAGACTAGAAATAGGGGGCACAGCCTCAAGATATGGGGGAGCCAATTTAAAACCGAGTTGAGAAGGAATTTCTTCTCCCAGAGGGTTATGAATCTGTGGAATTCTCTGCCCAAGGAAGCAGTTGAGGCTAGCTCATTGAATGTATTCAAATCACAGATAGATAGATTTTTAACCAATGAGGGAGCAGGTGGGTAAGTGGAGCTGAGTCTACGGTCAAATCAGCCATGATCTTGTTGAATGGTGGAGCAGGCTCGAGGGGCTAGATGGCCTACTCCTGTTCCTTATTCTTATGTTCTTATCTTTGATTCGAAGGACTGCCTATGATGATGATGGTGGTGATACTAAATGGTGCAGCCAATTTGCGCACAGCAAGCTCCCACAAACAGCAATACGATACTGACCAGATCATCTTTTTTTGGTGATGTTGATAGAGGGATAAATATTGGCCAGGTGACCAGATTAACTCCCCTTCTCTTTGTTGAAATAATGCCATTGGATCATTTATTTCCACCTGAGATCACACACAGGTTCTCAATTTAAAATAGAATCATAGAATCATAGAAATTTACAGCAGCGGAGGAGGCCATTTCGACCCATCGTGTCCCTGCCGGCCAAGAAGAGGCAATCCAGCCCAATCCCACTTTCCAGCTCTAAGTCCGTAGCCCTGCAGGTTACAGCACACCAAGTGCGCATCAAATTACTTTTTGAAGGTGGTGAGGGTTTCTGCTCTAGCACCTTTTCAGGTATTGAGTTCCAGGCCCCCACAACCCTCTGGGTGAAGAATTTTCCCTCAAATCCCCTCTAAACCGTCTACCAATTAATTTAAACTTATGCCCCATGGTTTTTGACCCCTCTGCTAAGGGAAATAGGCTCTCCCTATCTAAAATATAAAGGTCCCTCATAATGTTATACACCTCAATGAGGTCTCCCCTCAGCCTCCTCTGTTGCAAGGAAAACAAACCCCGCTGAGATATGGGACGTATAGCGGTCTTCCGTCCGGCTATTGTAACTCTGCCGAACAGAGAGACAGCTCCGCATCCTTGGTACAACCCATTGCATCTGAGACTGGTCTTCAGAAAGACCCAGGGCTGGGGGAAATCGGACTCCGCACGCCGGAGATATAATCTTTTAACCAGAGCCTATGATTCGGGTGAAATGTGTAACTGGAAATTATAAAACAGGGTAATTCCAGGTTTCCCCCGCAGAGGGCAGCACTCCTGTCCGCACTTTAAACCGGCCGCTTTGGCTCGGTATCGGGGACCGTCACTCCGCTTCCCGGTGTGGGACCGAGTTCATTCAGGTAACATTCGGTGCCCCTGCGCCCACCCTCGGATCAGGTGCAGAAGTGACATATTCGGCCATCGGCCCGCTGAGATATAGCACGTAAAGTGGTTTTCTATCCTAGCAAGCTAACACCGCCGTGCAGCGTCACAGATCCTGCTACTTGACACTGCCTGCTGTGTCTCAGTTTGCTCCTTGAAACGAGTCATTCCTGGAGGTAATCCGACGCAGCCCGCCGGAGATATAAGACTTCAACCAGAGCCTATGATTGGGGTGAAATGGATAACTGGAAATAATAAAGCGAGGTAATTCCCGTTTTCCCCCGCAGAGGGCAGCACTCCTGTCCGCACTTTAAACCGGCCGCTCTGGGAACAAAGATAAACAGAAAGTCTGGCATTTCTCTAGCGCCTTCTCCGACCTCAGGACGTCCCAAAGCTCTTTACATCCAATGAAGTGCTTTGGAAGTGCAGTCACTATTGTAATATGCGAAACCCTGCAGCCAATTTGTGCAGAGCAAGTTCCCACAAACAGCAATAAGATACTGACCAGATAATCTGTTTTTGGTGATGTTGTGTCAGGTGTCAGGCATGTGAGCAATGTGGGCGGCCAATGGAGCTGGCCGAATGTGGTCAGTGCTTCGATGCTGGGGATGTTGGCCTGATCGAGGATGCTAATGTTGGTGCGTCAGAGGCACAATCAATATAAACAACAATACGATGCTGACCAGATAATCTGTTTTTGGTGATGTTGATGGAGGGATAAATATTGGGCAGGCTACCAGGTTCATTTCCCTTCTCTTTGTTGAAATAGTGCCATGGGATCATTTCTGTCCACCTGAGCTCGCACACAGGGACTCAGTTTAGCAACTTACCTGAAAGACGGCACCTTTGTCAGTGCAGCACACCCACTGTATAGCACTGGAGTGTCAGCCTAGATGTCTTATGCTTAATTCTCTGGAGTGGGAATTGAACCAACAACCTTTACTGGCTCAGAGGCGAGAGTTGTACCCACTGAGCCACAGCTGGCACTGGCTGGGTTGTGGGGACCTCCACTCCCCGGTAACGGACTGAGTTCACTGAGACAATGTCACTGCGCCCTGTGAGATACCATTGTTGTGCAAACCTATATATGTCAGTTTAGGATTGTGTTTAATCTCAAATGGTTAACATTTTTGGTTTCTTTTGAGTGAATGAAAAGATTGTTAATGTTCATTCCCAAGATGATTTAGAATTTGATAATTCAGGAACTGTTTTACCAGACACTACTTTACAATTGTTTGCTGTAACACATGAGATTAGGTCCATCACTTGTTTTGTTCCCAGAGATAGCCATGATAATGAGCAATCATTAACAGCGTAAAAACAAGTTGCATCTGTTATTTTAGAAGGTACTAATCTTTCCAGGAGCCTTGTCCAATAACACCTGCTATGGTAATTATTGTTAGTAACATTGTTTCCTGAGAATCCCAGTATAAAACTTCCGAGCTTTTCTGTACAATTTGTAGAGAAAATCATAATTGGAAGGAGCAACAAGAGTTCTCTCCGCTGAGGAAGTGCACGCGGTTGTATGATTTAATTACTGGATCGATTGGGTCTGTATTCACTGGAGTTTAGAAGGATGAGAGAGGATCTCATAGAAACATATAAAATTATGAGGGGACTGGACAGGTTAGATGCAGGAAGAATGTTCCTGATGTTGGGGAAGTCCAGAACCAGGGGTCACAGTCTAAGGATAATGGGTAAGCCATTTAGGACCGAGATGAGGTGAAACTTCTTCACTCAGAGAGTGGTGAACCTGTGGAATTCCCTGCTGCAGAGAGTTGTTGATGCCAGTTCATTGGATATATTCAAGGCGGAGTTGATATGGCCATTATGGCTAAAGGGATCAAGGGGTATGGAGAGAAAGCAGGAAAGTGGTACTGAGGGAATGATCAGCCATGATCTTATTGAATGGTGGTGCAGGCTCGAAGGGTCGAATGGCCTACTCCTGCACCTATTTTCTATGTTTCTATGTCTAATGTTGGAATGTAATGTATGTATTTAAATTTAGTCTCATACAATAAAAGGATTTTTGCACCCACAGCCAGTCAGGTATCGAACTTGTAACAGCCCACACCAGGACCAGTTGTAGAAGGGACACGGTTGACCTCAGACCCGCTGAGATATGGGACGGTCTTCCGTTCGGCTATTGTAACTCTGCTGAATAGAGAGACAGCTCCAAATCCTTGGTACAACCCGCTGCGTCTGAGACTGGTCTTCAGAAAGACCCAGGGCTGGGGGGAATCGGACTCCGCACGCCGGAGATATAATCTTTTAACCAGAGCCTATGATTCGGGTGAAAGGTGTAACTGGAAATTATAAAACAGGGTAATTCCAGGTTTCCCCCGCAGAGGGCAGCACTCCTGTCCACACTTTAAACCGGCCGCTCTGGCTCGGTATCGGGGACCGTCACTCCGCTTCCCGGTGTGGGACCGAGTTCATTCAGGTACCATTCGGTGCCCCTGTGCCCACCCTAGGACCAGGTGTAGAAGTGACACATTCGGCCATCGACCCGCTGAGATATAGGACTTACAGTGGTTTTCTATCCTGCCATGCTAACACCGCCGTGCAGCGTCACAGATCCTGCTACTTGACACTGCCTGCTCTGTCTCAGTTTGCTCCTTGAAACGATTCATTCCTGGAGGAAATCCTACACAGCACGCCGGAGATATAAGACTTGAACCAGAGCCTATGATTCGGATGAAAGGGATAACTGGAAATTATAAAGTCATGTAATTCCAGGTTTCTCCCGCAGAGGGCAGCACTCATTTCTGCACTTTAAACCGGCCGCCCTGGAAATTAAGACAGATAGAATGTCTGGCATTTCTCTAGCGCCTTCTCCGACTTAAGGACGTCCCAACACGCTTTGCAGCCAACGAAGTGCTTTTGAAATGTAGTCGCTGTTATAATATACGAAACGCTGCAGCTAATTTGCGCACAGCAAGCTCCCACAAACAGCAATACGATACTGACCAGATAATCTGTTTTTAGTGATGTTGATGGAGGGATAAATATTGGGCAGGCTACCAGGTTCAGTCCCCTGCTCTTTGTTGAAATAGTTCCATGGGATCATTTATGTCCATCTGAGATCACACACAGGGACTCAGTTTAATAACTTATCTGAAGATCACACACAGTACAGCACTGGAGTGTCAGCCTAGATTTCTGTGCTTAATTCTCTGGAGTGGGACTTGAACCAACAACCTTCTGTCTCAGTGGCGAGAGTTCTACCCACTGAGCCACAGCTGGCACTGGCTGGGTTGTGGGTATCGCCACTCCCCGGTACTGGACTGAGTTCACTGAGACGGTGTCCCTGAGCCCTGTGAGATACCATTGTTCGGCATAACTATATATGTCAGATTAGGATTGTGTTTAATCGCAAATGATTCAAGTTTTTGGTTTCTTTTTACTGAGTGAAATGATAGTAGATGTTCATTCCCAAGATGATTTAGAATTTGATGTGTCAACTGACCATTAACCCCCTCACAGGAGGTCCACTAGTGACTGAAAGTGACATCAGGATTTCCCAACACAAATACTATGTGTGGCAGATTGAACGGCCCTTCCTCTGAGCTCTGTGGAACTGAGCAGCGCTGGGTTCATTCCAGTTTCTGTTTAATTGTAATTCACCAAATCATGTCCAACAATAATCTGCTATTATGCCGCATAATAGGCTTACCAGGAAGATTGAAAAGCCCCTGGAATAAAAGGGACAGTGGCAGCCTGGATACCTAATTGGCCAAGTGACAGGAAACAGAGTGTAGTGGTGAACAGTTGTTTATCGGACTAGAGGAAGGTACACTGTGGTGTTCCCCAGGGGTCGGTTCAAGGATCACTGTTTATATTGATATATATTAATGATTTGGACATTGGGTGCACAGGGCACAATTTCAAAATTTGCAGATGACACAAAACTTGGAAGTATAGTGAACAGTGAGGAGGATAGTGATAGACTTCAGGAAGACATAAACAGGCCGGTGAAATGGGCGGACACGGCAGAAGAAATTTAATGCAGAAAAGTGTGAGGTAATGTATTTTCGTAGAAAGAATGAGGATTGGACATAATAAATAAACGGTAGAATCTTAAAGTGGGTGCGTGAACGGAGAGAGCTGGGGGTATGTGTGCATAACTCGGGCAGGACAGGTTGAGAAAGCAGTTAAAATGGCTTACAGGATCCTGGGCTTCATAAATAGAGGTATAGAGTATAGGTATAGGTATAAAAAAGTGTGAAAATTATGATGAACCTTTGTAAAATACTGGTTTGGCCCCAACTGGAGTATTGTGTCCAATTCTGGGCACCACAATTTAGGATTGATGTGAAGGCCTTGGAGAGAACATAAGAAATAGAAACAGCAGTAGACCATTTGGCCCCTTGAACCTGCTCCGCCATTTAATAAAATCATGGCTGATCTGATCATGGACTCAGCTCCACTTCCCTGCCCGCTCCCCATAATCCTTTATTCCCTTATCGCTCAAAAATCTGTCTATCTCTGCCTTAAATATATTCAATGACCCAGCCTCCACAGCTCACTGAGGCAGAGAATTCCACAGGTTTACAGCCCTCTGAGAGAAGAAATTCCTTCTCATCTCAGTTTTAAATGGGTAGTCCCTTATTCTGAGACTATGCCCCTTAGTTTTAGTTTCCCATATGAGTGGAAATATCTTCTCTGCATCCACCTTGTTGAGTCCCCTCGTTATCTTATATATTTTGATAAGATCGCCTCTCATTCTTCTGAACTCCAATGAGTATAGGCCCAACCCATTCAATCTATCTTCATAAGTCAACCCCCTCATCTCCGGAATCAACCTAGTAAACCTTCTCTGAACAGCCTCCAATGCAAGTACATCCTTCCTTAAATACGGAGACCAAAACTGCCGCAGTACTCTAGATGTGGCCTCACCAATACCCTGTATAGTTGCAGCAGGACTTCTCTGCTTTTATACTCCATTCCCCTTACAATAAAGGCCAACATTCCATTTGCCTTCCTGATTACTTGCTTTACCTAACTTTTTGTGTTTCATGCATAAGGACCCCATGGCCCTCTGTACTGCAGCACTTTGCAAATTTTCTCCATTTAAATTATAATTGCTTTCCTATTTTTTCTGCCAAAGTGGATAACCTCACATTTTCCCACATTATACTCCAATAACCAAATTTTTGCCCACTCACTTAGTCTGTCTATAACCCTTTGCAGATTTCTTGTGTCCTCCTCACAACTTGCTCTCCCACCCAACTTTATATCATCAGCAAACTTGGCTACATTACACTCAGTCCCTTCATCCAAGTCATTAAAATAGATTGTAAATATTTGAGGATACAGCACCGATCCCTGCGGCACCCCACTAGTTACTGTTTGGCAATTGGAAAATGACCCATTTATCCCGACTCTGTTTACTGTTAGTTAGCCAATCCTCTATCCATGCTAATATATTACCCCCAACCCTATGAACTTTTATCTTGTGCAGTAACCTTTTATGTGGCACCTTATCAAATGCCTTCTGGAAATCCAAATACACCACATCCACTGGTTCCCCCTTATCCACCCTGCTTGTTACTTTCTCAAAGAATTCCAGCTAATTTGTCAAACATGATTTCCCTTTCATAAAACCATGTTTACTCTGCTTGATTGAATCATGCTTTTTCAAATGTCCTTCTCCTTATTCGTTGACTTTTACATTTTTGATCACCTGAACCCTCCCCCCCCCACCCCCGCCCCCCACTAATTAGTTTAAAGAGGGAGCAGAAAAGAGTTACGAGAATGTTTCCAAGAATGAGGGATTTCAGTTGCATTGAAGGATTGGAGAAGCTGGGATTGTTCTCCTTGGAGTAGAGAAGATTGAGAGGAGATTTGATAGAGGTGCTCAAAATCATGAGGGTAGATAGAGAGAAACTGTTCCCATTGGTAGATGGGTCGAGGAGCAATGTACACAGATTTAAGGTGATTGGCAAAAGAACCAAAAGTGATGTAAGAAGAAACTTCTTTACGCAGCGAGTGGTTAGGATCTGGAATGCACTGCCTGAAAGGGTGGTGGAGGCAGGCTCAATGTTTTATTTCAAAAGGGAATTGGATAAGTATCTGAAGGAAAAATAAACTGCAGGGCTCCGGGGAAAGGACAGGAGTGTGGGACTGGCTGAAGTGTAATTGCAGAGAGCCGGCTTGGGCTCGACAGGTTGAATGGCCTTCTTCTGTGCTGTCACCATTCTACCATTCTATGTCCAACAATAATCTGTTTCACTTTGTCATAGAAACATAGAAACATAGAAAATAGGTGCAGGAGTAGGCCATTCGGCCCTTCTAGCCTGCACCGCCATTCAATGAGTTCATGGCTGAACATGCAACTTCAGTACTCCCTTCCTGATTTCTCGCCATACCCCTTGATCCCCCTAGTAGTAAGGACTTCATCTAACTCCTTTTTGAATATATTTAGTGAATTGGCCTCAACAACTTTCTGTGGTAGAGAATTCCACAGGTTCACCACTCTCTGGGTGAAGAAGTTTCTCCTCATCTCGGTCCTAAATGGCTTTACCCCTTATCCTTAGACTGTGTCCCCTGGTTCTGGTTCTGGACTTCCCCAACATCGGGAACATCCTTCCTGCATCTAACCTGTCTAAACCCATCAGAATTGTCTGAATGTGATAACAGGCTTTTCATGGTTCACACCTGTAACAAACTCCATCATATTCACCTGCTACCTTCAGGGATCTGTGCACATGCACTCCAAGGTCCCTTTGTTCCTCTACACTTCTCTGTGTCCTACCATTGAATGTACATTCCCTTGCCTTGTTAGCCCTCCCCAAATGCATTACCTCACAGTTCTCCGGATTAAATTCCCTTTGCCTCTGTTCTGCCCATCTGACCAGTTCATTGATATCTTCCTGCATTCTACAGCTTTCTTCTTCATTATCAACCATGCAGCTGATTTTAGTATCATCTACAAACTTCTTAAACATACCCCCTACATTCCAGTCTAAATCATTTATATATACCACAAAAAGCAAGGGATCTAATACTGAGCCCTGTGGTACCCCACTGGAAACAGCCTTCCAGTCACACTTCCACAAAAATTTCGAACAAGTTTGTCAGACACGACCATCCCTTAACGAACCCATGCTAACTGTCCATCATTAATAAATGAAGATTTATCCTAGCCCTCAGAATTTGTTCCAATAATTTCCCTATGACTTAGGTTAGGCTGATAGGCATGTAGTTACTCGGTCTATCCCTTTCTCCCTTTTTAAACAAGGGTACAACATTAGCAGTCCTCTGGCGACACACCTGTAGCAAGAGAGGACTGTAAAATGATGGTCAGAGCCTTTGCTATTTCCTCTTTTGCTTCTCTTAACAGCCTGGGATACATTTCATCCGGGCCTGGGCATTTATCCACTTTCAAAGCTGCTAAGCCCCTTAATGCTTCCTCTCTCATGGTTTATTTCAGTAATATTTCACACTCTTCCTCCCTAATTACAATGTCTGCATCTCCCCTCTTTCTTGTGGAAACAGATGCAAATATTCATTAAGAACCATACCCATGTCATCCACTTCCACACACAGATTACCTTTATGGTCTCTCATGAGCCCTACTCTTTCTATATTTATCCTCTTCATCTTAATGAATATATAAAACATCTTTGGGTTTTCCTTGATTTTACGTGCCAAAATCTTTTCATGCTCTCTCTTTGCTTTCCTAATTTCCTTACTAATTGCACCCCTGCACTTTCTATACTCCTCTAGAGTTTCTGCAGTATTGAGCCCTCGGTATCGGCCATAAGCCTCCCTTTATTTCTTTATCCTACCCTGTATGTTCCTTAACATCCAAGGGGCTCTAGATTTGTGAGCCACACCCTTTTTCTTTAAGGGAACATACTTGCTGTGAACCCTCTGGATCTCCTCCTTGAATGTCTCCCACTGCTCTGACATTGATTTACCTCAAGTTGCTGTTTCCAGTCCACTGTGGCTAAACCAACTCTCAGCTTCACAAAATTAGCATTTCCCCAATTGAGAATTTTTTCCTGGTCTATCTTTGTCCTTTTCCATAAATACCCTAATTCTAACTGAATTATGATCACTGGCATCTAAATGTTCTGCCACTGATACAGCTTCCACCTGCCCAGCTTCATTCCCCAAAACTAAGCCCAGAACTGCCCCCTCCCTTGTTGGGTTTACTACATACTGACTAAAAAAGTTCTCCTGAATGCATTTTAGGAATCTCACCCTCTATACCTTTCACACTAATTCTATCCCAGTTAATATTAGAGTAGTTGAAATCATCTACTATTACTGCCCTACAGTTTTTGCACTTCTCAGAAATGTGTCTACATACATGCTCTTCTATCTCCCTCTGACTGTTTGGGGGTCTATAGGACACTTGCAGCAGTGTGATCGCCCTTTTTTTGTTCTTCAATTCGACCCATATCACCTCATTTGACGATCCTTCCAACATATCATCCCTCCTCACAGCTATAATTGTTTTGTAAATCAATACTGCGACTGCCCCCCACCGACCCCCCCCTTCCCCCGCCCCCTACTTTTTTTACCCCCCTCTCTATCTCATCTGAAAACCCTGAAACCAGGAATGTTGAGCTGCCATACCTGCCCATCGTTCAGTCATGTCTCAGTAATAGCTATAATATCATACTCTCAAGTATCTATCTGTATTCTCAGTAGCCTTAGTCCCTATACTCCCTGGATTGAAGTATATACCATTTAGCACTGTCAAACTTCCTTGTTGTCTATTTTCTAGGCCTTGTTTCCTCTGTGTTCCAAATTCACTTTCTACTTCTCTGCTGCCCAATTCCAGTTTGCTTCTGTGCCTACTAAATCTATTCTCAGGTTCCCATTCCCCTGCCAAATTAGTTTAAACACTCCCCAACAACTCTTTTGGCTGAAAACGAAATTACAGTTAAATCAAAGTGCGCCCTGATCTGGGGGACACGCCAAACATTTTTCAACTGCCCCTTTTTCTATATTTTTTTGCTGCTTTTTTTGTGTTTTTTTTTGGGGGGGCTTTAAAATCATAAATTTTACAAGTGCCCTCTATAAAAGGGGAGGGGGGGGGGGCACGGAAACCGGCAATTAAAACAAATTAAACTTTAAAACATATAAAACCAAATTTAAATTTGGTTGCCGGGAGTAACGATGCACTCCAGTCCCTCCGGCACCCACCTCTCACGGAAGGCCGTGAGCGTACCGGTGGACACCGCGTGCTCCATCTCCAGGGACACCCTGGCCCGGATGTAGGCACGGAAGAGAGGCAGGCAGTCAGGCTGAACGACCCCCTTGACTGCCCGCTGCCTGGACCGGCTGATGACATCCTTGGCCGTGCCCAGGAGCAGTCCTACGAGGAGGCCCTCGGACCTACCCGCTCCCCTCCGCACAGGGTGCTCAAAGATCAGGAGTGTGGGACTGAAGTGCAGCCAGAAATTGAGGAGCAGCCCCTTTAAGTAATGGAACAACCCTCCCCAACAGCACTACCAACCACCCCCCCACCCCCCATGTGGTTATTGGTCCCGGCTCTGTTGAGGTGCATTCTGTCTGGCTTGTACAGGTCCCACCTCCCTCTAGAAAAGGTCCCAATGCCTCAGGAATCTAAAGCCCTCCCTCCTGCACCATCCTTCCAATCACGCATTCATCTGTCCTATTCTCCTATTTCTGTACTTACTAGCATGTGGCACTGGAATAATCCGGAGATTACCATCTTTGAGGTCTTGCTTTTTAATCTCTCTTCTGTCTCCCTATAATCTGCCTGCAGGACCTCATCCCTCTTTCTAGCTATGTCATTGGTACCGATATGGACCATGACTTCTGGCTGTTCACCCGCTTCCCCCAGAATGCTGTGCAGCCAATCGGTGACATCCATGACCCTGGCACCAAGGAGGCAATATACCATCCTGTAGTCACGTCTGCGGCCGCATAAATGCCTGTCTGGTCCCCTGACTATCGAATCCGCTACCACTATAGCTCTTCAACTCTTCTTCCTCCCTCCCCACCTGTGCAGCTGAGCCACCTGTGGTTCCATGGACTTGGCTCTGGCTGCACTCCCCAGAGGAACCATCGCCCCCACCAGTACTCAAACAGAATACAATTTGGAGAGTGAGATGCCCTCGGGGAACTCCTCCACTACCTGCCTGGTCCTCCTCCTCTGTCTGATAGTCACCCACTTCCTCTCTGCCTGCACACTCTTAAGCTGCAGGGTGACCACCTCTAGTAATGTGCTATCCATGAAGTTCTCAGCCTCACGGATGCACTGCAGTGACTCCAGCCGCCGCTCATGCTCCAAAACCTAGAGCTCGAGTTGCTGTAGTTAGTGACACTTCCTGCACGTGTGGTCATGCAGGCTACACAAAGTGTCCAGGACTTCCCACATGTGCACTCCATGGGACTGAGCTGCCCTGCCCTCCCGCTCGTTATCTGACTATTAACTAAACTGTGAAATATGAACTATTTGACTATGAACTAAACTTAAAACTAGAAGACAGAAACACTCACGGGCTACTCACCAATCAGCTGTATCCCTTGCGATTGTTGCCTCTGTTGAGTCGCTCCCGCTCTCCGACCTCCTTTATCCAGCTCCTCTGCTCTGCCTGCTCTTGGCTCTGCCCACTTGCGTTTTATTTAACTAATTTGGTTTTTAAGTTTTGAAATATCACTCAATTATCTATTTACAGTTTCTAAGCTATAATCACAGCTCTTAATTTACACAGTGCCCTAGTTTTAGAGAAAAAGAGTGAAATAGAGAGAAATGCTCACCAACCAATCACTTACCTTGTTACTGGACTAGTAATTCATCAGACGACTAATGATCCAGGGATGTAAGTTCAAATCCCATTGCAGCAGCTGGGGAATTAAATTCAGTTCATTAAACAACAAACTGTGATAAAAACAAAGCTAGTATCTGTAATGGTGACCGTGAAATTGCCGGATTGTTGTAAAAACCCATTTGGTTCAATAATGTCCAGGATTTTGACCCAGCGATGATGAAGAAATGGCGTGATGAAGAAACCACGTTGGGATGGTGTGTGACTCGGAGGAGAACTTGCTGGTGATGGTGTTCTCATGCGCCTGCTGCTCTTGTCCTTCTAGGTGGTGGAGGTGGAGGGTTTGGGAGCTCAGACAGACAACTGGGAGGTTATTAAATGAGTGGAGACACCAAAACACTGAGGACATTTCAACAACTTGACAACATTTCTGTGAGAAATTATCTCTGAGCTGAAATCCAACTCCCTCCGTGACCCAGGGCAGAGATGAGATGACATCACTCCCTCAGTGCTGCACTGGGAGTGCTGGCCTGGATTATGGGCTCCAGTCTCTGGACTGGGGCTTGAACCCCTGACCTTCTGACCCAGAGGCGAGAGTGTTGCCCACTGAGCCAAGGCTCACACCTAAAGTTCAACTTTCCTTTAAAAAGCTCTTTGAGATTTCACCGAACACGTGTCTCATCGACTGTCAGTCAGAACCCTCAGCAAACAATGACACCATCACACTCCCCAATGAAATATTTACTGCCTCTGCTGACAGGATGTCCAGTGAGAGTTAAAACAAGTTGAAATAAACAGGTCGGAAAGATCAATAATTCAAAGATGTGTTTCTTATTTCTGACTGAAGCCAGCTGGAATATAAATCTCAGCCCCAGGCACATGGGACAGGGAGGGTCTGTGGGAAGTATTTGGGTTTCTGGGTGTTCACTTTCCACAGACCTTTTTATCATTGTCGATGTTTATTTGTAAACTTCTCCCTTCTTCCTCCTTCATTGTTCCAACCATTCCCACTTCCCTTTCCCTCCCTCTCACTGGCCAACACTGACTGGATGGGAGGGTGGGCTTGTAACTCAGTCCCAGGCCTCTGACACAGCTGCTGCATCATCTGGGGAAGGGCCTTAGACACAAACTCCAACATCCTTTAAAGGAAGACAGAACTTGCATTGATATAAATGGTGCTCAGGGGATAGAAAGTCCATGAATATTGAAATATTTCTGTAAGCTCCATTATTTTTCGAATTGTTATTTGTGGAAATGCAACAACCAGTTTGGAACATCAGTGACCTCACGGGCAGTGACCTCACCGCATTAACATGGCCACCCCCTGTGTTGGCTCCTCCCCTTCCTGTCTAGGGTCATGGTTCCATGTGACTCAATCTCCCAGAGTCCAGTGCGGCCCGAGCTGGCGATGGGCATTTCCCCACAACGCTGCATTGTGGGATTGTGGGGCCACTATCATCGCCGCCATTCAAACCGTCTCCTGGAATCCGTAAACCACCCGTTCGAACCCCCCAGGCACCGGCAGAGAAAGAGCCTGTGGGGGGAGTCACACGCCGGGGTGGGGCAGAGAGAGAGCCCGCGGGGAAGTGGGTGGAGTCACACCAGGGGGAGGGGCAGACAAAGAGCTCACGGGGGGTACGGTCACAACCCGGGGAGGGGCAGAGAAAGAGCCCGCGGGGGAGTCACACACTGGGGGGGCGGGGCAGAGAAAGAGCCCGTAGGAGGAGGGGGGCACATCCCGGGGATGCATGGAGAGACTAGGAGCACTGCACTGTCAGAGGGGCAGTACTGACGGAGTGCTGCGCTGTCGGAGGGTCTGTACTGAGGGAGCTCTGCACTGTCGGAGGGGCAGTACTGAGGGAGTGCTGCACTGTCGGAGGGGCAGTACTGAGGGAGCGCTGCACTGTCGGAGGGGCAGTACTGAGGGAGTGCTGAATTGTCGGAGGGGCAGTACTGAGGGAGCGCTGCACTGTCGGAGGTGCAGTACTGAGGGAGCGCTGCACTGTCGGAGGGGCAGTACTGTCGGAGGGGCAGTACTGAGGGAGTGCTGCTCTGTTGGATGGGGCAGCACTGAGGGAGCGCTGCTCTGTTGGATGGGGCAGTACTGAGGGAGCGCTGCTCCATTGGAAGGGGCAGTACTGAGGGAGCGCTGCTCTGTTGGATGGGGCAGTACTGAGGGAGCACTGCTCTGTTGGATGGGGCAGTACTGAGGGAATGCTGCACTGTTTGAGGGGCATGTGTGATGGTGGGGCCTCGGCCTTTCTGGCTAAAGATGGTGTTTGCGCTCACATGCTGGACTCCGCCATCATTGAAGATGGGGATATTCATGGAGCCTCTTCCTCCTGTTAGTTGTTTAATTATCCACCACCATTCACGACTGGATGTGGCAGGACTACAGAGCTTTGATCCTATCCATTGATTGTGGGGTCGCTTAGCTCTGTCTATAGCATGCTGCTTCCGCAGTTTACCATGTATGTAGTCCTGTGTTGCATCTTCCCCAGGTTGACACCTCATTATTACATAAACGTAGTGCTGCTCCTGGCATGCTCTTCTGCACTCTTCATTGAACCAGGATTGGTCCCCTGATTTGATGATAATGGTAGAGTGAGGGATATGCCAGGCCATGGGGTGCAAGGAGACCTGGGTGTCATGGTACAACAGTCATTGAAGGTTGGCATGCAGGTACAACAGGCGGTTAAGAAAGCAAATGGCATGTTGGCCTTCCTGGCGAGGGGATTTGAGTACAGGGGCAGGGAGGTGTTACTGCAGTTGTACAGGGCCTTGGTGAGGCCACACCTGGAGTATTGTGTACAGTTTTGGTCTCCTAACTTGAGGAAGGACATTCTTGCTATTAAGGGAGTGCAGCGAAGGTTCACCAGACTGATTCCCGGGATGGCAGGACTGACCTATCAAGAAAGACTGGATCAACTGGGCTTGTATTCACTGGAGTTCAGAAGAATGAGAGGGGATCTCATAGAAACGTTTAAAATTCTGACGGGTTTAGATGCAGGAAGAATGTTCCCAATGTTGGGGAAGACCAGAACCAGGGATCACAGTCTAAGGATAAGGGGTAAGCCATTTAGGACCGAGATGAGCAGAAACTTCTTCACCCAGAGAGTGGTGAACCTGTGGAATTCTCTACCACAGAAAGTTGTTGAGGCCAATTCACTAAATATATTCAAAAAGGAGTTAGATGTAGTCCTTACTACTAGGGGGATCAAGGGGTATGGCGAGTAAGCAGGAATGGGGTACTGAAGTTGCATGTTCAGCCATGAACTCATTGAATGGCGGTGCAGGCTCGAAGGGCCGAATGGTCTGCTCCTGCACCTATTTTCTATGTTTCTATGAGGTTACAGATTGTGGTGGAATACAGTTCTGCAGCTGCTGATGGCCCACAGCACCTCATGGATGCCTAGGTTTGAGCTGCTAGATCTGTTCTGAATCTATCCCATTTAGCAGTGTGGAAGTGCCACACAACATGATGGAGGGTGTCCTCAGTGTGAAGACGGGACTTCGTCTCCATAAGGACTGTGCGGTGGTCACTCCGACCAATACTGTCATGGACAGACGCATCTGTGATAGGCTGGACTGTCATTATAAATTAGACAAGCTGTCTTCATGGTTTTTGTGTTAATAGTTCCTAGTAATGGTAATCCGATCTCTGTCATGTTCCAGTAACATATCAGTCCTGGGTAATCTTATCTCTCTCATGTCCCAGGAATATATCAGTCCTCATTAAGCAGAAATGAGTTAAACAATCTCCAATTATTGCCCCATAATTGCCTCAGTGCTGAGACATTAAGACCAGATTCAGCCCAGTGATGTGTGAATACAAAGCCCCTAAATGTGCACTGGGTGAATGCTAATCTAAACTCAGCTCCCAGTAAACACACACGTGCCTCTTAATACATTTTAATGCCATCCCCTGCTGACTGTGTTTCTGGCCCTGTGTCCACCGTCAGTGGGTGAAGCCCACTGTAGGTGATCAGCCTGAAAGGCCTCAGTCTAGAAAGTGCGGTGGGAATCTGGAGCCCCGGGATTGTCTCAAACGCCGACTCCCTTTTTAATGTTGGGACATTCAGACACTCTTTGCTCCACACCAATCCCAGCAAAGTTTTACTCTGCACCAATCGGGGTGTTTGAGTACAGATCCAGCCCATAATATACAGGACAGGAAAGAATTGGAGCTTCAATTCCAATAAATTAACATGGCAGCAAATAATGGGTGGTAATGAGCGCGAGTGATTAGCATCGATCGTGGCCAGCAGCTGAATTATTAATGCTGGGAAATTATATCCACAGCTCTTAATTGGAATAAAACATCTCCTGTTATTGGTGGATTTTAGCAAGTTCGTTACATTCGAACTGGAGACTTACTCTGACTATTGCCATTTACCCTGACTACTGCTCCTCCTAACCTGACTATTGCCATTCACCCTGACTACTGCCCCTCCGAACCTGACTATTGCCATTCACCCTGACTACTGCCCCTCCTAACCTGACTATTGCCATTCACCCTGACTACTGCCCCTCCTAACCTGACTATTGCCATTCACCCCGACTACTGCCCCTCCTAACCTGACTATCCCCATTCACCCTAACTAAATTTGGATTTTAAAATCACTGAGTGTTTTGCATCGATGGGGAAATTCTGCGAAAGATTGTTTCCAAACATCTCCTGTATGCCACAGTCCCAGTACAGCTCGATTGCAATGTTAGAATCTCACTAGTTTTACATTACACCGACACAACATGAACTTAATCAGCATCACAGCAAACTGCAGAGTAAAAGAGCAACGAGCTGGGCTGGAAATAATATCTAAAGCTGTCTGTGGATCATCAGTACACGGGACATAGGCCCAGAATATTCATCCTCACAAATCATTAAATCCTCTTCACTCGAAATAAATATCCATCATTTCTTGCAAACTTATGAAAATTGCTTATCTAATCCCCTCCACTATCGAATCCTTTCTGATATCACCATTATAAAAAGCTTTCCCTCTCCCCTTTCCCCAAATATGAAATCTCAGTAACAGGTTGTGTGTCGAAGGCCCCAATCTTTGCTCTTTCTGTCTCCTGTCTGGACTCAGATGCTGCAATGTGGTTTCTGTTTCATTTCTCCTGCGATTTGTCAATGAAAGATTTCTGTTGGTCACCACTCAATTCAGGGGTCAAGGGTCAGTCTAATGGACACCACCTGGTCAAGGGCACCACTCGGTCCAGCGGTCATGGGTCAGTCTGATGGTCACCACTTGGTCAAGGGTCAGTCTGATGGACATCAATTGATCCTGGGGTGAAAGGTCAGTCTGATGGACACCACTTGGTCCAGGGGTCAAGGGTCAGTCCGATGGACATCACTTGATCCTGGGGTCAAGGGTCAGTCTGATGGACACCACTTGGTCCTGGGGTCAAGGGTCAGTCTGATGGACACCAGGATCGATCAAGTTGATTGGACGGGGAATTGTTGAAAGTAAAGTGGTTTTTATTTCACAGTTTAATAACGGGAGTGAAATAAAATTGAAATCCAGAGAATAGAAGCAGGATGAGAATCTCAAAAGCCCATCAGATTGCAAACACTGAAATCTCTGATCCTTTGTGTGTCGGAAGCTCTTTATAGAATAAACCCAGGGATTAGAGGAATGAGACTGACAGTGTCCCTGCCTGGCCACATTTCATTCTTCAATCTCCCCACTGACCTCGTTTCCTCATTCGATGTATCAATGAAAAAACAATTTCAACCAACAGCTCAGTGTCAGCTGTGGCTCAGTGGGCAGCAGTCTCACCTCTGGGTCAGAAGGTTGTGGGTTCAGGTCCCACTCCAGAGGCTTGAGGACATAATCCAGGCTGACACTCCCAGTGCAGAGCTGAGGAAGCGCTGCACTGTCGGAGGGGCAGTACTGAGTGAGTGCTGCACTGTCAGAGGGGGATTACTGAGGAAGCACTGCACTGTCGGAGGGGATGTACTGAGGGAGTGCTGCACTATTGGAAGAGCAGTACTGAGGGAGTGCTGCACTGTTGGAGGAGCAGTACGGAAGGTGTGCTGCACTGTCGGAGGGGCAGCACTGAGGGTGTGCTGCACTGTCAGAGTGGCAGTACTGAAAGAGCACTGCACTGTCGGAGGGGCAGTACTGAGGATGCTCTGTACGGTTAATGTCATTTATCATGGAATTCTGGAAACTAGTGAGGATTATCCAATGATTAATGGTTGTAATAAGCGAGGCCACCACACTCCATAACTGAATGTTAGCACTGGAAATTCTCCATCTATACAAGGCCATTCCTGCGAGTGATGGGACGAGAGCATTGAGCGAGACTGAAGCTGGTCTTATTGCAGTTATTCTCTGTAATTTTACTGCCTGTTAAATGTACAGATGTTCTGGGTGTTGATATTGTGTGAACACAATGTGTCAGGGTTATGGGTCAGGTTATTGATACTGTTAGTGCTCCCAGTAATACCAGGGGATCTGAGTATCAATATGATCCCAGGAAGAGTCACAGAGAGCCCGCCCTCAACACACTGCCCCAATCCATGGGGCCACGAGGCACTCGCTGCTTCCTGGAGAGTTTGAGCTCAATTCAGGCTATCGTTAGTTAACACTGCGCTCTCTCACAGCAATTCTTCATTCATCACTATGGTAACAGTATCATGGGATGTATCAGAGGGGCACGGTTAGTGTACTGGTCATCTTACAACAACTTCAACTTGCATTTATATAGCGCCTTTAATGTAGTAAAATGTCCCAAGGCGCTTCACAGGAGGGTGAATCTGACAAAATATGACACCGAGCCACATATGGAGATATTAGGACAGGTGACCAAAAGCTTGGTCAAAGAGATAGGATTTAAGGAGTGTTTTAAGGAGGAGAGAGAGGTGGAGAGGTTTAGGGAGGGAGGTCTAGAGCTTCGGGCCCAGACAGCTGAAGGCACGACCACCAATGGTGGGTGATGGAAATTGGAGATTCACAATTGGCCAGAATTGGAGGAGCACAGAGAGCTCATAGGGTTGTAGGTTGGGAGGAGGTTACAGAGATAGGGAGGGGCAATGTCACAGAGGGATGTGAACACAAGGATGTGAAAGATGGGAGGCTAGCTAGGAGATCGTTGGAATAGTCGAGTCTGGAGGTAACAAAGCCATGGATGAGAGTTTCAGCAGTGGTTAAGCTGAGGTAGGGGTGGAGTTGGGTGATATCACGGAAGTGGAAGTAGGCGCTCTTGGTGATGGTGAGGATATGGGGTCGGAAGGTCAGCTCAGGGTCAGATGGATTCCAAGGTTGTGAACCATCAGGTTCAGCCTCAGGCAATGGGCAGTGAGAGGGATGGAGTCGGGGGTCAGGGAGAGGGATGGGGTCAGGGAGAAGGATGGGGTCGGGGAGAGGGATGGGGCCGGCGGTCAGGGAACGGAGTTTGTGACGGGGATTGAAGACAATGTCTCTGGGCTTTCCAGTATGTAAATATGTAAATGCCATGTTTCAGTGTAGATTCTGTTCTCTAACAAGGGACCTGGTGCTGGGATATCCCCCACTCACACACAATAACAATGGGAAGAATCCCAATGGATAGTCAGCAGAAATGATCCTTCACAAACTGTGAATAATTCCAGCACTGCCAGTTTCTGAGCGAGATCTGTAACTCTTTTCCTGCTCACAGTGGAGATCCCGAGACAGATGATCCCTGGGCTGTGAGTCTGTTCCTGCAAATTATCCCAGTGTTTCCAATAAATATGAACTGTATAAATCCCAGCCTTGTTTCTCAAATGAACAATTGAGTAAAGCACAAAATACAAAAGGATCATTCGGAAATGAAGCAATCTTATTTCAAATCCAGCTGGCCATTAATAATGGGAATGGTTGGAATC
This sequence comes from Pristiophorus japonicus, assembly GCF_044704955.1. Lineage (NCBI taxonomy): Eukaryota > Metazoa > Chordata > Chondrichthyes > Pristiophoridae > Pristiophorus > Pristiophorus japonicus. The sequence continues at coordinate 7,561,388 of NC_091984.1, read as the reverse complement.
TCTCCCAGGCTGGTCCTCCCCTCTCAGAATCTGTGTCCTGTTCAGGGTTATGATTACAAAAGGTCAGAAGTGGGCATGTTCGCTGATGACTGCACAGTGTTCAGTTCCATTCGCAACTCCTCAGATAATGGAGCAGTTCGTGTGCACATGCAGCAAGACCTGGACAATATTCAGGCTTGAGCTGATAAGTGGCAAGTAATATTCACGCCACACAAGTGCCAGGCAATGGCAATCTCCAACAAGTGAGAATCTAACCACCTCACCTTGATATCCAACGGCATTACCATCTCTGAATCCCCTACCAGCAACATCCTGGGGGTCACCATTGACCAGAAACTGAACTAGACCAGCCACATAAATACAGTGGCAACAAGAGCAGGTCAGAGGCTAGGTATTCTGCAGCGAGTGTCTCACCTCCCGGCTCCACAAAACCTTCCCACCATCTACAAGGCACAAGTCAGGAGTGTGATGGAATAATCTCCTCTTGCCTGGATGAGTGCAGTACCATCCAGCACAAAGCAGCTCGCTTGATTGTCACCCCATCCACCACTTTAAACCTTCACTCCCTCCATCAGTGATGTACCGTGGCTGCAGTGTGTACCATCTACAAGATGCACTGCAGCAACTCACCACGATTGTTGGACAGCACCTCCCAAACCCGTGACGTCTAACACCTAGAAGCACAAGGGTTACTGGCTTATGGAAACATTATCACCTCCACGTTCCCCTCCAAGTCACACACCATCCTGACTTGGAAATATAATCACTGTTCCTTCATCGTAGCTGGGTCAAAATCCTTGAACTCCCTCCCTAACAGCACTGTGGGAGCACCTTCATCACACGACTGCAGCGGTTCAAGAAGGTGGCTCACCACCACCTTCTGACGGGCGACTAGGGATGGGTAATAAATGCCAGCCTTGCCAGCGATACCCACATCCCAGGAACGAATAAAAAAAGTTTAGGTTTAATGAGACTCTTGCCGAGATCCTGGAGGCAAATATGGGAATAAAGCCGATCTAAAACAGAGCACAGGGGGAGAGGTTAAATCCCCCGTTTCTGGTCACGATGCGATCTACTGCTCCCGCTGTATCCGTCCCTCCAGTTAAATGAAACGCCCCGTGTTCACCAGCTGATATATCACAGCTCCCACACACTTCAATCTTATTAGATTGTTTCATCTGAGAGCCGCTGAGGCTCAATAATCTGTTTAAAGATTCTGATTAAACGCAACAACACTGAACATCGGAGTATTGTCTTAAGTGCGTTCTTTCACAAAGATTTCTGCCTCTGGCAGCTAATGAAAGCTGACCTCCCAAACAGCCCATAATCCGGGGGCTCCGCTCTCTCGCTCTGATGTTCGGTTCTGCTTTAGGCCACATTTGACTAATAGTGATCTGTTCATCGCTCTAATTACTGTGTTATTGTGATGGGATTTAATGCAACACTCGCCCATATCTCCGATCCTCAAACACAGCTCAGTGTGTGAACGGGAACATCTGAGAGAACTGCACAGAAATGTAACCCCTTAGTACTGCCTCCTTCTGTCATTCCCCTTCTGCCTGAGATTTCTTGGATCAATCGATGTGATTAACCCCAGGGCAGGCCAGGATACAAAGGACACAATGAGAGCCAGCAATCTGTCAATCAGCCTCGCTAATTGATATCACGCGGTTCAGTGTTAGAATAGAACCATGGAATCATAGAATGGTTACAGCACAGTCGGAGAACATTCGGCCCAACAAGCCTATGCTGGCTCTCTGTAGGAGCATTTCAGCTAGTCCCACTCCGCTTCCCTTTCCACACAGCCCTGCAATTTATTTTTCTTCAGGTACTTATCCAGTTCCATTTTGAAAGCCACAATTGAGTCTGCCTCCAACATCCCTTCAGGCAGAGCATTCCAAATCCTAACCACTTGCTGCGTAAAAATCCTTTCCTCATTTCGACTTTGGTTCATCTGCCAATCACCTTAAATCTGTGTCCTCTGGTTCTTGACCTGTTTGCCAATGGGAACAGTTTATCTCTATCTATTCTGTCTAGACCCCTCATGATGCTGACCACCTCTATCAAATCTCCTCTCAACCTTCTCTGCTCTCTGCTCTAAGGAGAACAAATCCAGCTTCTCCAGTCTATCTACATAACTGAAGTACCTCACGCTGGAACCATTCTTGTAAATCTTTTCTGCATCCTATCTAAAGCCTTTACATCCTTCCTAAAGTGCATTGCCAGAATTGGACACAATACTCTAGTTGAGGCTGAACCAGTGTTTTAAACAGGTTCATCATAACTTTCTTGCTTTTGTACTCTATGCCTCTATTTATGAAGCCCAGGATCCTCTATGCTTTCTTAACTGCTTTCTCAACCTGCCCTGCCACGTTCAACGATTTGTGCACATATAACCCCAGATCTCTCTGTTGATGCATCCTCTTTGGTTTATATTGCTTCTCCTCGTTCTTCCTACCAAATATATCACTTTGCATTTTTTTGCTTTAAATTCAGCTGCCACGTGTTCACCCATTCCACCGGCCTGTCTGTGTCTTCCTGAAGTCTATCACTATCCTCCTCACTGTTCACTATACTTCCAAGTTTTGTGTCAGCTGCATATTTTGAAATTGTGCCCTGTGCACCCAAGTCTCAATCATTAATCTATATTTGGGAGTGAGTTGTCACTGACGCACAAACCCAACATAGCCTGGAGCAGAAACTGACTCTATCGGGGCCATCATCTCTGCTGTTCGTTCTGTCTCTGAGAGATGGCAATCTCAGCGTTTAACCCCATTGGGATTTCTCTCCTGTTTGGAGCAGAAGAGGTGGCGATGGAGGAATGGGATCATGCTCAACACACAAGGAACTTTCTGGAACCAAGAGCGAGAGTCCACCCTCATTAAAAGGCAAACACAATTCTACTGATCTCGCCAGGCTGTAAAAACAGGATAGCATCTCAGGCCCAAAGCATTGATCAGAGAGCGGAGGGACGCGAGGAGTTTCTGGGAGTGCGGTTAGAAAGTGATCCGGAGTCAGTGCCCTGAATTACAGCCAGCGCCCGATTGATGGGCCAACTATCCTGGGGGCAGCTTTTATCATCCCTCGGTGGCTCGTTACTGTTCTGTTCACAACTGTGAATGATCTGAATGGCCCACAACACAGAGTTATTGCTCCATTAGTTGCCTGGCCCAGACATTGCCCAATATAACCATGCTCAATTTGTGAATATCCAGTCAGCTCATTAAAGCCCTGCATCAAGTCAACAAGCAACAGAAATTAAACTACTTTCACTTCAAGGAAGAATGGGACCGATTCTCTGAAACTCCCTCCAGCACATATTCAAAAACTGAACCAGAATTTAAATAGCGCCTTTAACATGAGAACATCAGAAATAGGAGCATGAGTAGGCCATTCGGCCCCTCGAGCCTGCTCTGCCAGTCAATGAGATCATGGCTAATCTTCTACCTCAACTGCACTTTCCTTCACTATCCCCATTTCACTTGATTCCCTTGATATCCAAAAATGTATCGATCTCCATCTTGAATATAGTCAACGAATGAACCTTTACAGCCCTTTGGGGAAGAAAATTCCAAAGGTTCACAACCCTCTGAGTGGAGAAATGTCTCCTCATCTCAGTCCTAAATGGTTGACGCCTTGTTCTGAGACTGTGACCCCTGTTTCTAGAATCCCAGCCATAGGAAACATCGTCTCTCTATCTACGCTGTCAAGCCCTTTAAGAATTTTGGATGTTTCAATGAGATCACTTCTCATTCTTCTAAACTCTAGAGAATATGGGCCTACTCTACTCAATCTCCCCTCATAGACAATCCCCCCATCCCATGAATCAGTCTGGTGAACCTTCGTTGCACTCTCTCTAAGGCAAGTATATCCTTCCTTAGGTAAGGAGACTAAAACTGGACACAATACTTGACCTGTGGTCCCATCAAGGCCCTATATAATTACAGTAAGATAACTTTACTCTTATAGAAACATAGAAACAAAGAAAATAGGTGCAGGAGTAGGCCATTCAGCCCTTCGAGCCTGCACCACCATTCAATGAGTTCATGGCTGAACATGCAACTTCAGTACCCCATTCCTGCTCTCTCGCCATACCTCTTGATCCCCCTAGTAGTAAGGACTACATCTAACTCCTTTTTGAATATATTTAGTGAATTGGCCTCAACAACTTTCTGTGGTAGAGAATTCCACAGGTTCACCACTCTCTGGGTGAAGAAGTTTCTCCTCATCTCGGTCCTAAATGGCTTACCCCTTATCCTTAGACTGTGACCCCTGGTTCTGGACTTCCCCAACATTTGCAACATTCTTCCTGCATCTAACCTGTCTAAACCCGTCAGAATTTTAAACGTTTCTATGAGATCTCCTCTCATTCTTCTGAACTCCAGTGAATACAAGCCCAGTTGATCCAGTCTTTCTTGATATGTCAGTCCCGCCATCCTGGGAATCAGTCTGGTGAACTTTCGCTGCACTCCCTCAATAGCAAGAATGTCCTTCCTCAAGTTAGGAGACCAAAACTGTACACAATACTCCAGGTGTGGCCTCACCAAGGCCCTGTACAACTGTACTAACATCTCCCTGCCCCTGTACTCAAATCCTCTCGCTATGAAGGCCAACATGCCATTTGCTTTCTTAACCGCCTGCTGTACCTGCATGCTAACCTTCAATGACTGATGTACCATGACACCCAGGTCTCTTTGCACCTCCCCTTTTCCTAATCTGTCACCATTCAGATAATAGTCTGTCTCTCTGTTTTTACCACCAAAGTGGATAACCTCACATTTATCCACATTATACTTCATCTGCCATGCATTTGCCCACTCATCTAACCTATCCAATTCACTCTGCAGCTTCATAGCATCCTCCTCGCAGCTCACACTGCCACCCAACTTAGTGTCATCTGCAAATTTGGAGATACTACATTTAATCCCCTTGTCTAAATCATTAATGTACAATGTAAACAGCTGGGGCCCCAGCACAGAACCTTGCGGTACCCCACTAGTCACTGCCTGCCATTCTGAAAAGTACCCATTTACTCCTACTCTTTGCTTCCTGTCTGCCAACCAGTTCTCAATCCACGTCAGCACACTACCCCCAATCTCATGTGCTTTAACTTTGCACATTAATCACTCAAATCCTCTTGTAATTAAAGCCAACGAACCATTTGCTTTGCTAATTTCTTGCTGTACCTGCACGTTAACTTTCAGTGATTCGTATACAAGGACAGCCGTGTCCCTCTGAACAACAACATTTCCTAATCTCTCACCATTTAAAAAATACTTTGCTTTTCTACATTTCCTATGAAAGTAGATAGCATTTCTCCACATTATATTCCATGTTCTTTCCCACTCACTTTGCCTGTCTATATCCACTTGAAGCAGCTTTGCATCCTGCTCACAACTTACATTCCCACTGAGCTTTGTATCATCAGCAAACTTGCATACATTACATTTGGTCCCCTAATCCAAATCATTGATATAGATTGTGAATAGCTGGGGCCCAAACACCGATCCTTGTGGTGGTTCAGTAGTTACAGCCTTCCAACCCGAAAATGCCCCATTGATTCCTACTCTCTGGTTTCTGTCCGTTAAGCAATCCTCAATCCACGCTTATAGTAATACATCCCAAGGTGCTTCATAGGAGCATTATTAAACAAAAATTGATCCACATACATCGTCATCATCATCATCATCATAGGCAGTCCCTCGAATCGAGGATGACTTGCTCCCATTCCAAAAAGTTCACAGATATTTGAATGAAATACCTAATATTCTAGGTCCCGAACTAAATCTTGAAGGGTGGAAGATGCCTGTGTATGAATTTTTTAATGTGTGGTGGCCGTTGCACACCAGCCACCACACGGCCTTGACAGTGCTAGGTCTTGGTCCAGTGGCAAGGATTAACCAAGACGACTGGACCATATACAGAGTTATTAGGACAGGCAACCAGAAGCTTGGTCAAAGAGGTAGGTTATAAAGAGTGCCTTATAGGAGGAGAGAGAGTTAGAAACATAGAAACATAGAAATATAGAAACTAGGTGCAGGAGTAGGCCATTCGGCCCTTCTAGCCTGCACCGCCATTCAATGAGTTCATGGCTGAACATGCAACTTCAGTACCCCATTCCTGCTTTCTCACCATACCCCTTGATTCCCCTAGTAGTAAGGACTATAGAACTAGTAGTAAGGAATTAGAGAGGCAGAGAGGTTTAGGGAGGGAATTCCAGAGCTTAGGGCCCAGGCAGCTGAAGGCACAGCTGCCAATGGTGGAGTGAAGGAAGTGGAGGATGGACAAGAGGCCAGAATTGGAGGAATGCAGAGATCTCGGAATGCTATAGGGCAGGAGAGGTTTGCAGGTTTGCAGAGATGGGGAGTGGTGTTGGGTGGGACGAGGTTACAGAGATGGGGAGGGGTGTAGAATGGGAGGTTACAGAGATGGGGAGGCATGTAGAGGCTGGAGGGGTTACAGAGATGGGGAGGGGTATAGGATGGCAGGGTTGCTGAGATGGGGAGGGGTGTAGGGCAGGAGGAGGTTACAGAAATGCGGAACCTTCAATCAGATTTCACTAAAGCCACGCTCTTCTTTACAGCAGCTTATCTGTAACAATCTGATGCTCTCGAGCTACACAGAGAGCAGCTTACTACAGGAATCTGTGACTTTAATGTAATATTGAAGTGTTGTGATGTCTGGGCCAGAGCAATAAATGGCTTATGATGCTGTTGATTGCTCTATTCCAATCTGGAAGATTGCCCTGGTAACAACACAGAGACAGTAAAGATGTAATGTGTCTCTAAATCAATAGGAACAGGAAGGACATTTTGGAAGACAAGGTGATTTTGTACAATTCATAAAATCATAGAATCATCGAATGATACAGCACAGAATGAGACCATTTGGCCCATCATGCCTGTGCTGGCTCTGTGAAAGAGCAATCCAATTAGTCCCACTTCCCACTCTTTCCCCACAGCCCTACAAATGTTTCCCCTTCAAGTATTTATCCAATTCCCTTTGAAAAGTTACCATTGAATCTGCTCACACTGCCCTTTCAGGCAGTCCATTCCAGATCACAATAACTCGCTGCGTATAGAAATTATTCCTCATCTCCCGGTGCTTTTACCAATTCCTGAAAAAGAAGGAATTTTCAATGCTATGGGGAAAAATCAGGGGAGTGGGACTAATTGGATCGGTCTTTCAAAGAGCCGGCACAGACATGATGGGCCGAACATCCTCCTGTGCTGTGAGATTCGATGGAGAAACATAAACTATGGTTGTGAAGAACAGTGGCAGGCCAGAGGATTGGGAAATTTTTAGAAACCAGTAAAGGACGACTAAAAAAATGAAAAAGAGAGAGAAGATAGCTTATGAGAGTAAACTAGCAAGGAATATAAAAACAGACAATAAGAGCTTCTACAGGTATATAAAAAGGAAGTGAGTAACTAAAGTAAACCTTGGTCCCTGAGAGGTAAAGACTGAGGAATTAATAACGGGGAACAGAGAAATGGCGGAGACATTGAATAAATATTTTGTATCGGTCTTCACGCTAGAAGACAGTAGAAAGCGTCCCAATAATTGATAATCACGGGGCTATTGGGGGAGGGGGGGTGAACTTAAAATAATCATTATCACTAGAGAAAAAGTACTTGGCAAACTAATGGGACTAAAGGTAGACAAGTCCCCTGGACATGATGGCCTGCATCCTAGGGTCTTAAAAGAAGTAGCTGCAGAGATAGTGGATGCATTGGTTGTAATCTACCAAAATTCCCTGGATTCTGGAGAGGTCCCAGCAGACTGGAAAATTGCAAATGTAATGCCCCTATTTAAGAAAGGAGGGAGGCAGAAAGCAGGAAATTATAGACCAGTTAGCCTAACATCTGTCATTGGGAAAATGCTGGAATCCATCATTAAGAAAGTAATAGCAGGACATTTATAAAATCATAATTCAGTCAAGCAGAGTCAGCATGGTTTTATGAAAGGGAAATCATGTTTGACAAATTTGCTCGAGTTCTTTGTGGATGTAATGAGCAGGGTGGATAAAGGGGAACCAGTAGATGTTGTGTATTTGGATTACTAGAAAGCATTTGATAAGGTGCCATATAAAAGGTTACTGTACAAGATAAGAGCTCACGGGGTTGGGTGTAATATATTTGCGTGGATACAGGATTGACTAACTAACAGAAAGCAGAGAGTTAAGATAAATGTGCCATTTTCTGGCTGGCAAACTGTAACTAGTGGGCTGCCACAGGGATCAGTGCTGGGGCCTCAACTATTTACAATTTATATAAATGACATGGATGAAGGGACTGAGTGTAATGTACTCAAATTTGCTGATGATACAAGGATAGGTGGGAAAGCAAGTTATGAGGTGGTCACAAATAATCTACAAAGGGTTATAGATAGGTAAATGAGTGGGCAAAAATTTGGCAGATGGAGTATAATGTGGGAAAATGTGAGTTTATCCACTTCGGTAGGAAAAATAAAAAAACAAATTATTATTTAAATGGGGAAAGATTACAAAATGTGGTGGTACAGAGGGATCTGGGCATCCTTGTACATGAAACACAAAAAGTTAGCATGTAGGTACAGCAAGTAATTAGGAAGGCAAATGAAATGTTGGCCTTTATTGCAAGGGGGATGGAGTATAAAAGTAGGGAAGTCCTGCTGCAACGGGACAGGGTATTGGTGAGGCCACACCTGGAGTAATGTGTACAGTTTTGGTCTCCTTATTTAAGGAAGGATACACTTGCATTGGAGGCAGTTCAGAGAAAGTTCGCTAAGTTGATTCCTGAGATGAAGGGGTTGGCATATGAAGAAAGGTTGAGCAGGTTGAGCCTGGAAAAGCTAATGTTTGAACTCCCTAGGCAGCTTTCTATCCTAGAAATTTTATTCACTGCCTCGATCCTTTCCCTCGATCAGAAACACCAATCAGAAGTTTGGGACAAAATCTATTCCTGAACCTTTTTGACTGAGGCCTCTCCATCTTTCTCTTTCTCCAAGTTACCAACAGTTTTATAGACACAAATCCTGAGAGAGACGGAACCAAATTAACAATAAAAAATAACCCCGGACCGATTTTAAAATTAATTCTGGGGATGTGGGCATCGCTGGCACAGCTGGCATTGCCACATTCCCATCCCGTGTTTCCCTGAGAAGGTGGGGTGGGACTTCTTGAACCACTGGGAGTGGGTTTGATACAAACTGAGTGTCTCGCTCGGCCACTTCAGAGGGCAGCTAAGAGTCAACCACGTTGCTGTGGGACTGGAGTCACATATAGGCCCAGACCAGGTAAGGGCGGCAGGTTTCCATTCCGAAAGGACATCAGTGAACCAGTTGGGTTATTTCAATCCGACAGCTTCATGGTCACTTTTACTGATCCCAGATTTTTATTTCCAGAGTTTGTAAACTGAATTCTAAATTCCCAGACTGTGTGTAAATGTAGTCCCGTTCCCGGAATTATTGGTCCAGGAACAGAACCACTACATTTACACACAATTTCCCCAACATCACCGTCACGGAGCACAATCCCCTCGGGAGTCAATATTACTTCCAGTGATTGCAAACATTGACAGATTGACCTGGTGTTTGTTCCATTCTGATACGCTGTTTATCTGTTGGAATTGTAGTGATTTCAGATTCCTTTTCACCAGCCTGACCCACAATGTCCAAACTCTGGGCTTGTTGCTGCATTTTATCCGCCTCTTTATTTCTGTTGTGATCGGGTTCCATCAGGAAATCTCTCTCCTCGACCACAGCAGTTTTCAAGGTTATCTGTGGGACAGTTCCTGGAAAATTCACACTCGGCCCATTCTTCACACCGTGCGGAGATTAAACCTCACCCCCCGGGTTTTGTGTCTCAATCGGCAGTTTGTTTCTCTGCTCAAGGCAACGAGCAAATCAAAATGTTCCCAAGGAGTGAGGAGGGGGAAATGATCCTGGAATAATTCAGACACAAGACCCGAGGGAGTGCGGGCGAGTTGGGGACATTCTCTAAAGGGGCGAGGGGACAGTGGATTCATGTCTCAATCTCCAGAAAACCCTGTGTGGCCGACAATTCATCAGCTCAGAGTCTGCCCCTCCCCACCTCAGGGTAAACACATTGATATATCACTGCCCCTCCCCACCTCAGGGTAAACACATTGATATATCACTGCCCCTCCCCACCTCAGGGTAAACACATTGATATATCACTGCCTCTCCCCACCTCAGGGTAAACACATTGATATATCACTGCCCCTCCCCACCTCAGGGTAAACACATTGATATATCACTGCCCCTCCCCACCTCAGGGTAAACACATTGATATATCACTGCCCCTCCCCACCTCAGGGTAAACACATTGATATATCACTGCCCCTCCCCACCTCAGGGTAAACACATTGATATATCACTGCCGCTCCCCACCTCAGGGTAAACACATTGATATATCACTGCCCCTCCCCACCTCAGGGTAAACACATTGATATATCACTGCCCCTCCCCACATCAGGGTGAACACATTGATATATCACTGCCCCTCCCCATCTCAGGGTAAACACACTGATATATCACTGCCCCTCCCCACCTCAGGGTAAACACACTGATATATCACTGCCCCTCCCCACCTCAGGGTAAACACACTGATATATCACTGCCCCTGGCCACCTCAGGGTAAACACATTGATATATCACTGCCCCTCCCCACCTCAGGGTGAACACATTGATATATGTCTGCCCCTCCCCACCTCAGGGTAAACACATTGATATATCACTGCCCCTCCCCATCTCAAGGTAAACACATTGATATATCTCTGCCCCCCCCCCTCCACCTCAGGGTAAACACATTGATATATTGGATCTCACAGCCCGGTGTAACTCTGTATAATTATTACCTCAGGGGTATAATTAAGCTGCTGTTTTCCACGATAGTCTGGAATGTTTTCCCCAAAGGCCTCGCAGTAAATCAGTGACATCTCCCCGCCCGCTCAGTAACATCTTCGCCCACCTCTCAGTAACATCTCCCCCTCAGTAACATCTTCCCCCCCCCACCCCCCTCAGTGATATCGACACTGGCCCATTCCCCCTCCCCTTCCCCTTCTCCTTCCCTTCCCCACTCCCAAACCTTCCCTCCTCTCCACTCCACCTCCTTTGCCCTCCTTCCGACTCCTCTACCCTTTCGCTCACCTCCCTCTCGCCCTCCCTCTCCCTCCCATTCCACCTCCCCCCCCCCCCCCCCCCCACGAGTTGTGTATGGGCAGAGAGTCTCCCCCAGGAACAGCTCAGGATGGATGGGGATTTAATGGCTGTTTATTCCCCTGCCATCGAGACCGTGTGTAGTGAAAGTGCTGGAGATATGGGGAAAATGTGGAGTGGAATCTTATTTGCATATTCCCTGTGACAGTGTGATCGATCGACTGAGCTCTCCCCCTCGGTGACATTACAATCTCTCCTCAAACCGCCAGCTCTGCTCAAAGTCTCGCATCCTAACGACTCAACTCTTTCCACCCTGTGAACAAATCTTCCCCTCGACAGCCTCACGGGGTGGAGCAGTGGGCCACTAGGTGGAGCTGTAGGCCACTGGGTGGAGCTCTATATTACAGACAGCCTCAAAGACTCGTTGTTTCACAGAGGAAGTTGACGGCTTTCACCCTCAACATTCCGGCTTTTCAACAATTGTTTTTGTTTAATGTTTAATATCAACAACAACAACTTGCATTTATATAGCGCCTTTAACATAGCAAAATGCCCTAAGGCACTTCACGGTAGTGATAAACGATAAAACAGATACATTTGACATCAAGCCATATAAGCAGATATTCGGTGACCAAAAGTTTGGTTAAAGAGTTAGGTTTTAAGGAGCGTCTTAAAAGAGGAGAGATAGTCGGAGAGGTTTAGGGAGGGAATTCGAGAGCTGAGGGCCCGGCCACCGATGGTGGAACAATTAAAATCGGGGATGGATAAGATGCCAGAATTAGAGGAGTGCAGAGATCTTGGAGAGGTGCAGGGCTGGAGGAGATTACAGAGATAGAGATGGGCGAGGCCATGGAGGGATTTGAACAGGAGGACGAGAATTTTACTTAAGTTCCTGAAGGGTTAAAATGGGAACATTTTCAACCTGTTCTTGTCTCCAATGTGAGATGTAATTTATAGATTTAAATATTGGGTTTAAAATCTGAGTCTCAGTTGCCTTTTGAAAGTGGGACTGTGTCAGCACCTGTTACACTGGAAACCCCTCAGTGATGCTCACCCTGTCCTCACGCACTGCACTGGGGCTCAGCTTAGGTCATGTGACATCTGAACAAAGGGACAGAGTACAGGAGACAACTGGATGCATTTAAAGAAAGGACTTGTATTTCTATAGCGCCTTTCACCGCCTCAGGACGTTCCACAGTGCTTCACAGGCAATGAAGTACATTTACAGCGTAGTCACGGTTGTATTGTAGGAAACGGGGCAGCTAATTTACGCACAGCAAGTTCCCACAAACTCTAATGAGTTAAATGACCCGATAATCTGTTTTAGTGATGTTGGTTGAGCGAAAAATATTGCCCAGGTCACGGGGGAGAACTAACCTCCTACCTTCGAGTAGTGGCTATGGGATCTTTTATGTCTAACTCACAGGGCAGAAGGGTTTAATGACTCATCCAAAAGACAGCACCTCCAAAAGTGCAGCACTCCCTCAGTACTACCCCTCCGACAGTGTAGCACTCCCTCAGTGCTGCCCCTCTGACAGTGCAGCGCTCCTTCATTAACTAGCAACTTCCTGGACCAGTAACTAGCAGCTCCTGTACCAGTTACTAACTGCCCCTGCACCAGTAACTAGCAGTCCCTACACCAGTAACTCGTAGCCCCTGCACCAGTAACTAGCAGTTCCTGCACCAGCCTTTCATTGACCCCACCAGCTCAGTGCAGGTTAAGTCCCGCTCCCAGTCACCAGCTCACTAATAAATCCCCATCGATGCTTTGCTTTGCTAAAATCATGTTCCCATTTGAAATATTCCCGCTGTTTCTGAGACTCCGACAGATGGATTTTTAGAGGCAATGAGCACTTCTCCTCGATCTGGATCCAGGATTCATCCCGATATTTCTCTCTCCCCAGAATTTCAAAGCTAAAACAGGGCAACTCATTGAAAATGTAAGAACGAAAAAAATTATGTTTGTAAACCCCACTGGGCTGTGGAATGGTGAAGTGATGGAGGTGATGCTGGGAATACCTGCCCCGGAGATACAGGACATCAACGGGAGAGATATTCCTGAGGATTCTGTGCCTGGGACTGAGAAGGAGGAGATTCTCAGTGTTCATTGATTCACCGAGTGAGAGAGGCTGTGTCTCTCTGATCCACATTTTATACAACAGGACTCGTGGGACAGGCTGATGTACAAAGCGGCAGATTTCCCTCTCTCTCGCTCTCTCTCCCTCTCGCTCTCTCTCCCTCTCACTTTCTCCCTCTCACTCTCTCCCTCTCTTTCCCTCTCTCTCTCTGCATAGTCCGAGGTCTTTCTTTATTTTTAGGTCCTGCCCCCTTGTTGCGGACTCCCACCAGAGAGAATAGTTTCTCTCTATCTACTCCATCAAATCCTTTCATCATCTTAAACATCTCAATCAGATCACTCAATCTTCTATACTGGAGGGAATACAACCTGTCCTCATCATTTAACCCTTTTAGCCCCGTTATCATTCTGGTGAACCTGCGCTCACCCCTTCCAAGGCCAATATATCCTCCCTGAGCGGCGGTGCCCAGAACTGAACGCAGTGTCCAGGTGGGGTCTGACCAGAGATTTATATAAACTGTAACATATCTTCCACCCCAGTCCATCTCTGGTATTTTATCCTCTTCCTGTCCTGTGATGTCCGATATAAAGTCATTATTCAGCAAGTCCGCCATTTCCTTATTTTCAATGACAATATCACCTGTGCCCGTGTTTAAAGGGCCCATGTCCCCTGAGTCAGGTCTGGGAATTGTCAGCAATGTGTAAGAGAAAGTGCTGGAGTCTGTGTTACACTAACTCCCGCTCACATCCCAACATTGAATGGTGGCACAGGCTCGAGGGGCTGAATGGCCTCCTCCTGTTCCTCATTAAGTTGTGGAGCCACGACCTTCTGAGCCAGAGGCGAGAGTGCTACCCACTGACCCCGGCTGGCCCTAGGAGCTGGTGACAAAGGCTGGGAGGGTGAGAGCTGCGATAAAGAGTAACGGGCTGTCGGAGACTGAAGTCAGGTCTGGCAATTGTCAGCAATGTGAGGAGAAAGTGCTGGAGTCTGGGTTACACTAACTCCCGCTCACATCCCAACATTGAATCTAGTGTTTGAAGATTGCCTCGAAGGCAGCTTGTGATGGTTTAATGACACAATGATCTGATTTGCTGCTTAGAAATCTGTCTTTTATTTATTGCGATTTCAGTGGTTTGCCGGAATAATCAGATTCTGGGAATAGTCAGCCGGAGAAATCTTTGTTTAAACTGGGTCCTGAAGCAAGGCGGGGATAATTCACTCTGACACATTCCAGCCTTGCAATGGTATTTGTCTCCACGCGGCGTGAGGTGAATCTGGGAAACAGTATTTATGTGGCTGGTCCAGATAAGTTTCCGGTCAATGCTTGCGGAGAGGCGAGGGTTAAATCTCGCTGTCTTCATCATCAATAAAAATGTGGCCCAGATCATTGACAGTTGGTGCCTGTGTTTCTCAGACCTTATCCCCTGCATCAATCTCTCTGTCTCTGTCTGGTGATGTGATTCTAGACGGCCATTCGTGACTCCAGTTCACTGCCTCAGTCTCGGGGATTCGTGAGAGCTGATGGGTCAGCTGTGAGTACAACACAGCTGCCTCTCTCTGTCTCTGTCTCTCACTGTCTCTCTCTCTTTCTTTCTCTTCCTCTCTCACTCTTTCTCGCTGTCTCTTTCTCTGCCTCTCTCTTTCACTGCCACTGTCTCTCTCTCTCTCTCTCTCTCTCTGTCTCTCTCCGTCTCTCCCTCTCTCTCTCTCGCTCTCATTTTCTCTCTCTCTCTCTCTGTATCTCTCTCTCCCTATCTCCCTCTCTCTACCTCGCTATCTCTCTGTCTCTCCTTCTCTCCCTCTCCCTCTCTCTCTCTGCTGTGTATTTGGGGTTGCTGTTGGTAGGACTATTCCAGTCAGACAGCATCGTCTCGCCTTCCCGTTACACCCGATGGGAGTTTGGAAAGTAAAAGGAAAGACTTGCATTTCTCTAGCGCCTTTCACCACCTCAAAACGCATCACAGCCAATGAAGGACGTTAAAAGCGTAGTCACTGTTGAAAATGCAGCAGCCAATTTGCGAAAAGCAAGCTCCCACAAACAGCAATGTGATAATGACCGGATAAAAGAGCCAACAAAGGCAGGATGGGCCGAATGGCCTCCTTCAGTGCTGTGAGATTCCTGTGTGAAAATGAGCTGCTGATTTCTGAGGGGGCTGTGTGTGGAATTGTATTTACGAACCCCACACGGCCAATATTGAACCCACAGTGAAGACTGTGTGAAAAGAATCATTGAGAAAGATTCATCACTCTGGGGGATTGAAGGGGACAGATGCCCAGGAGCTGGCTCCCATTCTCAGATGTTGTTGCCCAGTAGTGTCCCTGAACTGCCGCCCAGATGTTGCAGGTGGATTTAGTGCGGGGGATAATGATGTTTCTCTGAGTGGCCGGTGTCAGCCGATGCCTGTAAACCGGGACTCAATCCAATGTTCAATCCTTATTTCCTGTGTGTGGCTGGGCACAAGGAGCAGGAATCCGGGAGAAAATCCTCAATGCACTTCATCCCAGCCCCGTGTCAGAGGCTCAGGGAATGAGAGCCTGCTCTGTGGGCCTCAGCCAGTCTGTCTCCCCCCTCCCTCTCACTCTCTGTCTCCCCCCTCCCTCTCACTCTCTGTCTCCCCCCCGCCCTCTCACTCTCTGTCTCCCCCCTCCCTCTCACTCTCTGTCACTCCCTCCCTCTCACTCTCTGTTTGCCCACTTCCCTCTCACTCTCTGTCTCCCCCCTCCCTCTCACTCTCTGTCTCCCTACCTCCCTCTCACTCTCTGTCTCCCCCCTCCCTCTCACTCTCTGTCTCCCCCCTCCCTCTCACTCTCTGTCACCCCCTCCCTCTCACTCTCTGTTTCCCCACTTCCCTCTCATTCTCTGTCTCCCCACCTCCCTCTCACTCTCTGTCTCCCCGTCCCTCTCACTCTCTGTCTCCCCCCTCCCTCTCACTCTCTGTCTCCCTCCTTCTTCTCACTCTCTGTCTCCCTCCTCCTTCTCACTCTCTGTCTCCCTCCTCCCTCTCACTCTCTGTCACCCCCTCCCTCTCACTCTCTGTCTCCCTACCTCCCTCTCATTCTCTGTCTCCCCACCTCCCTCTCACTCTCTGTCTCCCCCCTCCCTCTCACTCTCTGTCTCCCCCCTCCCTCTCACTCTCTGTCACCCCCTCCCTCTCACTCTCTGTCTCCCCACTTCCTTCTCATTCTCTGTCTCCCCACCTCCCTCTCACTCTCTGTCTCCCCCCTCCCTCTCACTCTCTGTCTCCCCCCTCCCTCTCACTCTCTGTCTCCCCCCTCCCTCTCACTCTCTGTCACCCCCTCCCTCTCACTCTCTGTCTCCCCACTTCCTTCTCATTCTCTGTCTCCCTACCTCCCTCTCATTCTCTGTCTCCCCCCTCCCTCTCACTCTCTGTCTCCCCCCCCCTCTCACTCTCTGCCTCCCCCTCCCTCTCACTCTCTGTCTCCCCCCCCTCCCTCTCACTCTCTGTCTCTACCCCCCTCACCGGGAGTGAGAGTGAGGGGAGAGTGAGGGGGAGGAGGGGCAATGAGGGGGAGTGGATAGTGAGGGTGAATGAGGGGGAGGGGGGAGTGAGGGGGAGGAGGAGTGAGGGGAGGAGGGGACAAGTGAGAGGGGGAGTGAGGGGGAGGGGGAGGATGGGGGGAGTGAGGATGCAGTGGGGAATGAGCGGGGGATGAGTGTGGAGGGGGGTGTTAGGGGATGGGGAGGGTGAGTGAGGGGAATGTGGCGGAGGGAGTGGGGAGGGAGGAATGAGGTGGGGGAGTGATGGGGGTTGCGAGGACAGTGCCGCTTCCTCAGGACTGCGCTGGGAGTGTGGGCCTAGATTATGGGCTCGAGACCCCACTCACTGCTCCTGGGACCAACTCACAAACCCACATTACAACAGTGAGCTCACTTCAAAAAGTTTCACTGGCTAGAAATCGCTTTGGGACGTCCTGAGGTGGAGAAAGGCACTATAGAAATGCAAGTCTTTCTGTGATTACAATTGCTTCCTGTGTCCCTTTGAGCTCAGTGCAGTTTCTGCCTTTCATTAATGTTGAAACATTACGCATTACTCTTTGAATATGTTGGATTGAAGAACCATGAACTGTTTAGCAGTAAGTCAGATATCAATTCTCTGGTGACCCAGTGTTGAAGATACTTTGTGTGGGTGTTTATTGCTGAGATTCACTGCGAGCAACCCACAGTTTGTGTCTCCAGACAGTGTTCCCTGGACTAGGGGTGAGGGAGTCTCTACCCACAGACAGTGTTCCCTGGGCTAGGGGTGAGGGAGTCCCTCTCCCCAGACAGTGTTCCCTGGGCTAGGGGTGAGGGAGTCTCTCCCCCAGACAGTGTTCCCTGAGCTAGGGGTGAGGGAGTCTCTCCCCCCAGACAGTGTTTCCTGGGCTAGGGGTGAGGGAGTCTCTCCCCCCAGACAGTGTTCCCTGGGCTAGGGGTGAGCGAGTCTCTCCCCCAGACAGTGTTTCCTGGGCTAGGGGTGAGCAAGTCTCTCCCCCCAGTCTGTTCCTGAGGATGTGTGAGCTTTGTGATACAGATGTGTTCTGAGTAATCTCACATGGCTTGTGGCAGTTTAAACAAGGAGCTGATTTAGTGAATCTTCTCCAACCAGAACCTCCGGCACTGAGTTATAGGTCAGGATCAGTGAGGTTCAATTGTGCTTCAAACGCCCTCTCTGGGCTGTGAGAAATAAAAGGAGTTTATGGCTCACTCGCTGTAACTGGAGAGCAGTAAACCGGGTAAGGACGGCAGGTTTCCTTCCCCAAAGGGCACCAGTGAACCAGTTGGGTTTTTACAACAATCCAATGGATTCATGGTCACTTTTACTGATTCCAGATTTTTATTTTATTTTTAGATAGTGTCATTTACGTCCAACTGAGACAACAGATGGTGCTTTGGTTCAATCTTTCATCCGAAAGACAGCACAGCTGATAGTGCAACGATCCCTCAGTACTGTCCCTCCGACAGTGCAGTGATCCCTCAGTACTGCCCCTCCAACAGTGCAGCACTCCCTCAGTGCTGCCCCTCCAACAGTTCAGCATTCCCTCAGTACTGCCCCTCTGACTGTACAGCACTTCCTCAATAATGTCCCTCCAACAGTGTAGCGTTCCCTCAGTACTGCCCCTCGAACAGTGCAGTGATCCCTCAGTACTGTCCTTCCAACAGTGCAGCGATCCCTCAGTACTGCCCCTCCAACAGTGCAGCGATCCCTCAGTACCGCCCCTCCAACAGTGCAGCAATCTCTCAGTACTGCCCCTCCGACAGTGCAGTGATCTCTCAGTACTGCCCCTCCAACAGTGCAGCGGTCGGTCTCTCAGTCATCATCATCATAGGCAGTCCCTCAAAATCAAGGATGACTTGCTTCCACTCTAAAAGTGAGTTCTTAGGAGGCTGAACAGTCCAATATGGGAATTACAGTCTCTGTCACAGGTGGGGCAGACAGTTGTTGAAGGAAATGGTGGGTGAGGAGTCCGGTTTGCCACACGCTCCTTCCGCTGCCTGCGTTTGCTTCTGCGTGCTCTCACTGACGAGACTCGAGTTGCTCAGTGCCCTCCCGGATGCTCTTCCTCCACTTATGACCAGGGACTCCCAGGTGTTGGTGGGGATGTTGCGCTTTATCAAGGAGGCTTTGAAACATTTCCTCTGCCCACTTGGGGCCAGCTTGCCTTGTAGGAGTTCCGAGTAGAACGCTTTCTTTGGGAGTCTTGCGTCAGGCATGTGAGCAATGTGGCTTGCCCAAAGGAGCTGGTCGAGTATGCTCAGTGCTTCAATGCTGGGGATGGCTCGTACCTTGTATCACACCCACTGTCCCGCCCCTTGTCCCACCCACTGCAACACCACCTGCCCCGCCCCTTGTCCCGCCCACTGCAACACCACCTGCCCGTCCCTTGTCATGCCCACTGCCCTGCCCCTTGTCCCGCCCACTGCAACACCACCTGCCCCGTCCCTTGTCACGCCCACTGCAACACCACCTGCCCCTTGTTCCGCCCACTGCAACACCAACTGCCCCGCCCCTTGTCCCGCCCACTGCAACACCACCTGCCCCGTCCCTTGTCCCGCTCACTGCAACACCACCTGCCCTGCCCCTTGTTCCGCCCACTGCCATGCCCTCAGCCCTGCCCCATGTCCCGCCCTTCTCCCGCCCACTGCCCTGCCCTTTGTCCCGCCCACTGCCCCGCCCCCTGCCCAGCCCTTGTCCCGCCCACTGCCCGCACTGTGTCCCGCCCACTGCCCCTTCCACTGCCCCTTACCTTCTCTCACCCACTGCCCCGCCCCTTGTCCCGCCCACTGCCCCACCCAATGTCCGGCCCCTTGTCCCGCCCACTGCCCAGCCTCTTGTCTCGCCCACTGCCCCACCCACTCTCCCACCCCTTGTCCCTCCCCTTGTCCCACCCATTGCCCCACCATTTGTCCCGCCCACTGCCCTGCCCCTTGTCCCGCCCACTGCCCCGCCCACCGTCCTGCCCCTTGTCCCGCCCACTGTCCCGCCCACTGCCCCGGCGGTTGTCCCACACACTGCCCCGCCCACTGTCCCACCCAGTAGGGAGTTCGTGAGACTGAGAGACAGAGTGGGGAGGCCTATAAAATGCTCTGTTTCTCATCCGCAAGGAGTATTCGGAAGAAGGTGGATGAATTAACTGCGCAGATAGCAGTTAACGGATATGATGTAATTGGCATCACGGAGACATGGTTCTAGGGTGACCAAGACTGGGAACTCAACATCTAGGAAGGATAGACAGAAAGGAAAAGGAGGGGGTTGGCTTTGCTGGTTAAAGAGATAATTAATGCAATAGTAAGGAAGGACATTAGCTTGGATGATGTGGAATTGGTATGGTTGGAGCTATAGAATAACAAAGGGCAGAAAATGCTAGTGGGAGTTGTGTACAGACCACCACACAGTAGCAGTGAGGTTGGGGAGAGCATCAAACAAGAAATTAGGGAAGCGTGCAATAAAGGTACAGCAGTTATCATCGGCGACTTTAATCTACAAATTGATTGGGCTAACCAAACCTGTAGCAATGCGGTGGAGGAGGATTTGCTGTTGTGCATTTGGGATGGTTTTCTAGACCAATATGTCGAGGAACCAACGAGACGGCTGGCCATCCTAGACTGGCTGATGTTGTTTTGGATCGATAATAATAGACCCAGGTTCGGGATCTGGATGAATGTTAAATAAGAGACAAGACAAATGAAGTAAAGATAAAACACCGTTTACTGAGAGAAAAGAAACACAATACAGTTTACGAAGAAAAGAGAAGTATGATAAGATGCAACAAAGCTCACAGCCTTCGGCCTGTCGGGAACTCCGCAACGACGGATGGTCAGGAGCCTTGGGGGTCCCGGCATCGCTCGCAAATCACGGTCCAAGGTGAAGTTCAAAGAGCTACTGGACAGTTCCATTCCTTTATACTATTGAACAAACATAGAAACATAGAAACATAGAAAATAGGTGCAGGAGTAGGCCATTCGCCCTTCGAGCCTGCACCACCATTCAATGAGTTCATGGCTGAACATGCAACTTCAGTACCCCATTCCTGCTTTCTCGCCATACCCCTTGATCTCCCTAGTAGTAAGGACTACATCTAACTCCTTTTTGAATATATTTAGTGAATTGGCCTCAACAACTTCCTGTGGTAGAGAATTCCACAGGTTTACCACTCTCTGGGTGAAGACGTTTCTCCTCATCTCGGTCCTAAATGACTTACCACATCCTTAGACTGTGACCACTGGTTCTGGACTTCCCCAACATTGGGAACATTCTTCCTGCATCTAACCTGTCTAAACCCGTCAGAATTTTAAACGTTTCTATGAGATTCCCTCTCATTCTTCTGAACTCCAGTGAATACAAGCCCAGTTGATCCAGTCTTTCTTGATATGTCAGTCCCGCCATCCCAGGAATCAGTCTGGTGAACCTTCGCTGCACTCCCTCAATAGCAAGAATGTCCTTCCTCAGGTTAGGAGACCAAAACTGTACACAATACTCCAGGTGTGGCCTCACCAAGGCCCTGTACAACTGTAGCAACACCTCCCTGCCCTGTACTCAAATCCCCTCGCTATGAAGACCAACATGCCATTTGCTTTCTTAACCACCTGCTGTACCTGCATGCCAACCCTCAATGACTGATGTACCATGACACCCAGGTCTTGTTGCACCTCCCCTTTTCTTAATCTGTCACCATTCAGATAATAGTCTGTCTCTCTGTTTTTACCACCAAAGTGGATAACCTCACATTTATTCACATTATACTTCATCTGCCATGCATTTGCCCACTCACCTAACCTATCCAAGTCACTCTGCAGCCTCATAGCATCCTCCTCGCAGCTCACACTGCCACCCAACTTCGTGTCATCCACAAATTTGGAGATACTGCATTTAATCCCCTCCTCTAAATCATTAACGTACAATGTAAACAGCTGGGGCCCCAGCAGAGAACCTTGCGGTACCCCACTAGTCACTGCCTGCCATTCTGAAAAGTGCCCATTTACTCCTACTCTTTGCTTCCTGTCTGCCAACCAGTTCTCAATCCATGTCAGCACACTACCCCCAATCCCATGTGCTTTAACTTTGCACATTAATCTCTTGTGTGGGACCTTGTCGAAAGCCTTCTGAAAGTCCAAATACACCACATCAACTGGTTCTCCCTTGTCCACTCTACTGGAAACATCCTCAAAAAATTCCAGAAGATTTGTCAAGCATGATTTCCCTTTCACAAATCCATGCTGACTTGGACTTATCATGTCACCTCTTTCCAAATGCGCTGCTATGGCATTCTTAATAATTGATTACATCATTTTACCCACTACTGATGTCAGGCTGACCGGTCTATAATTCCCTGTTTTCTCTCTTCCTCCTTTTTAAAAAATTTGGGTTACATTGGCTACCCTCCACTCCATTGGAACTGATCCAGAGTCTGTGGAATGTTGGAAAATGACTGTCAATGCATCCGCTATTTCCAAGGCCACCTCCTTAAGTACTCTGGGATGCAGTCCATCAGGCCCTGGCAATTTATCGGCCTTCAATCCCATCAAATTCCTCAACACAATTTCCCAACTAATAAGGATTTCCCTCAGTTCCTCCTTCTTACTAGACCCTCTGACCCCTTTTATATCCAGAATGTTGTTTTTGTCCTCCTTAGTGAATACCGAACCAATGTACTTGTTCAATTGGTCTGCCATTTCTTTGTTCCCCGTTATGACTTTCCCTGATTCTGACTGCAGGGGACCTACGTTTGTCTTTACTAACCTTTTTCTCTTTACATATCTATAGAAGCTTTTGCAGTCCATCTTAATGTTCCCTGCAAACTTCCTCTCGAACTCTATTTTCCCTGCCCTAATCAAACCCTTTGTCCTCCTCTGCTGAGTTCTAAATTTCTCCCAGTCTCCGGGTTTGCTGCTATTTCTGGCCAATTTGTATGCCACTTCCTTGGCTTTAATACTATCCCTGATTTCCCTAGATAGCCACGGTTGAGCCACCTTCCCTTTTTTATTTTTACACCAGACAGGGATGTACAATTGTTGTAGTTCATCCATGCGGTCTCTAAATGTCTGCCATTGCCCATCCACTGTCATCCTCTTAAGTATCATTCGCCAATCTACCCTAGCCAATTCACGCTTCATACCTTCAAAGTTACCCTTCTTTAAGTTCTGGACCATGGTCTCTGAATTAATTGTTTCATTCTCCATCCTAATCTAGAAGTCCACCATATTATGGTCACTCTTCCCCAAGGGGCCTTGCACAACGAGATTGCTAATTAATCCTCTCTCATTACACAACACTATGTGGCTTATGGCCAACTCCTAATCTGTAAGGCCCCAGCTGTTCTTCCACAAAGCATGAGACCTCGAGGCGCCGATTGTCCCATAAACAAGATGGTGTGCGCATCAAGGTCTCCCTCTCTCTCTCTCTGCATCAACAACATTCCACGAGGCATGAAGCAGAAAACACACTGTATATGTCGGAATATCATAATTAACCCTATGTGATTAACCCTATGCAATACAATGCACCCTTGATATCTAGACATTGTAAGTAAGATAATCGAGTTGAAGGCGTAATACATCAGTTACACATTGAGCATGCACAAGCAACGCCCGCAATCTACACCAAAGAATACATACGAGCAGTAATATCAGTAATAATGCGACGAGTAAAATAACGATAGGATGTATTAACAGCTTCAAAGCGGCAGATGTTTTTGGGGACCATCCGTAAAAGATGCCCCAGCAATAACCGCCAACCTATGCGGCCATCCCATGCTGTGTTTGAGGATGGAAGTAGCACAGTCACATAAGAACATAAGAATTAGGAACAGGAGTAGGCCATCTGGCCCCTCGAGCCTGCTCCGCCATTCAACAAGATCATGGCTGATCTGGCCGTGGACTCAGATCCACTTACCCGCCTGTTCCCCGTAACCCTTAATTTCCTTATTGGTCAAAAATCTATTTATCTGTGATTTGAATACATTCAATGAGCTAGCCTCAACTGCTTCCTTGGGCAGAGAATTCCACAGATTCACAACCTCTGGGAGAAGAAATTCCTTCTCAACTCGGTTTTAAATTGGCTCCCCCGTATTTTGAGGCTGAGCCCCTAGTTCTTGTCTCCCCGACCAGTGGAAACAACCTCTCTGCCTCTATCTTGTCTATCCCTTTCATTATTTTAAATGTTTTTATAAGATCACCCCTCATCCTTCTGAACTCCAACGAGTAAAGACCCAGTCTACTCAATCTATTATCATAAGGTAACCCCCTCATCTCCGGAATCAGCCTAGTGATTCATCTCTGTACCCCCTCCAAAGCTAGTATATCCTTCCTTAAGTAAGGTGACCAAAACTGCACTCAGTACTCCAGGTGTGGCCTCACCAATACCCTATACAGTTGCAGCAGGACCTCCCTGTTTTTTACTCCATCCCTCTCGCAATGAAGGCCAACATTCTATTCGCCTTCCTAATTACCTGCTGCACCTGCAAACTAGCCTTTTGGGATTCATGCACAAGGAGGAGTCCGTGTTCCATGTTTTTATTGAGTGCACGAGGTTGCAGCCCCTGTTTCATTATCTAAAGGGGCTGCTCCTGAAATTCTGGCTGCACTTCAGTCCCACTCTCCTGATCTTTGGGCACCCTGTGCGGAGGGGAGCGGGTAGGTCCGAGGGCCGACTTGTAGGACTGCTCCTGGGAACGGCCAAGGGTGCCATCAGCCGGTCCAGGCAGCGGGCGGTCGAGAGGGTCATTCAACCTGACTGCCTGCCTCTCTTCCGCTCTTACATCCGGTCCAGGGTGTCCTTGGAGATGGAGCACGCGGTGTCCACCGGTATGCTCGCGGCCTTCCGCGAGAGGTGGGCACCGGAGGGACTGGAGTGCATCATCACGCCCGGCAACCAAATTTTAATTTGATTTTACGTTTTAAGGTTTAATTTTTTTTAATTGCCAGTGCTTTTAGTGTCCCCCTCCCCTTTTATAGGGGGCACTTGGAGAAAAAATATGTTTTTGTGCCCAAAAAAAAAAAAAATACCACAAAAAAATAAAAGGGCCTGTAAATGTTTGGTGTTTCCCCCAGATCGGGCAGGCACGGTTTAATGTTTTTTGTTTACTCCCAAAAAGAGTTTCATGCACAAGGAGCCCCAGGTCCCTCTGCACCGCAGCATGTTGTAATTTCTCCCCATTCAAATAATATTCCCTTTTACTGTTTTTTATCCCAAGGTGGATGACCTCACATTTTCCGACATTGTATTCCATCTGCCAAACCTTAGCCCATTCGCTTAACCTATCCAAATCTCTTTGCAGCCTCTCTGTGTCTTCTACGCAACCTGCTTTCCCACTAATCTTTGTGTCATCTGCAAACTTTGTTACACTACACTCTGTCCCCTCTTCCAGGTCATCTATGTATCTTGTAAACAGTTGTGGTCCCAGCACCGATCCCTGTGGCACACCACTAACCGCACCGATTTCCAATCCGAAAAGGACCCATTTATCCCGACTCTCTGCTTTCTGTTAGCCAGCCAATTCTCAATCCATGCTAATACATTTCCTCTGACTCCGCGTACCTTTATCTTCTGCATTAACTTTTTGTGTGGCACCTTATCGAACGCCTTTTGGAAATCTAAATACACCACATCCATCGGTACACCTCTATCCACCATGCTTGTTATATCCTCAAAGAATTCCAGTAAATTAGTTGAACATGATTTCCCCTTCCCGAATCCATGTTGCATCTGCTTGATTGCACTATTCCTATCTAGATGTCCCGCTATTTCTTCCTTAATGATAGCTTCAAGCATTTTCCCCACTACAGATGTTAAACTAACCGGCCTATAGTTACCTGCCTTTTGTCTGCCCCCTTTTTTAAACAGAGGCATTACATTAGCTGCTTTCCAATCCGCTGGTACCTCCCCAGAGTCCAGAGAATGTTGGTAGATTATAACCAATGCATCTGCTATAACTTCCGCCATCTCTTTTATTACCCTGGGATGCATTTCATCAGGAACAAGGGACTTGTCTACCTTGAGTCCCATTAGCCTGTCCAGCACTACCCCCCTAGTGATAGTGATTGTCTCAAGGTCCTCCCTTCCCACATTCCCGTGACCAGCAATTTTGGCATGGTTTTTGTGTCTTCCACTGTGAAGACCGAAGCAAAATAATTGTTTAAGGTCTCAGCCATTTCCACATTTCCCATTATTAAATCCCCGTTCTCATCTTCTAAGGGACCAACATTTACTTTAGTCACTCTTTTCCGTTTTATATATTGGTAAAAGCTTTTATTATCTGTTTTTATGTTTTGCGCAAGTTTACTTTCGTAATCTATCTTTCCTTTCTTTATTGCTTTCTTAGTCATTCTTTGCTGTCGTTTAAAATGTTCCCAATCTTCTAGTTTTCCACTAACCTTGGCCACCTTATACACATTGGTTTTTACTTTGATACTCTCCTTTATTTCGTTGGTTATCCATGGCTGGTTATCCCTTCTCTTACCGCCCTTCTTTTTCACTGGAATATATTTTTGTTGAGCACTATGAAAGAGCTCCTTAAAAGTCGTCCACTGTTCCTCAATTGTGCCACCGGTTAGTCTGTGTTTCCAGTCTCCTTTAGCCAACTCTGCCCTCATCCCACTGTAGTCCCCTTTGTTTAAGCATAGTAAGCTCATTTGAGACACAACTTCCTCACCCTCAATCTGTATTACAAATTCAACTATACTGTGATCACTCATTCCGAGAGGATCTTTTTACTTGGAGATCGTTTATTATTCCTGTCTCATTACACAGGATCAGATCTAAGATAGCTTGCTTCCTTGTAGGTTCTGTAACATACTGTTCTAAGAAACAATCCCGTATGCATTCTATGAATTCCTCCTCCAGGCTACCCCATGCAATTTGATTTGACCAATCGATATGTAGGTTAAAATCCCCCATGATTACTGCCGTTCCTTTTTCACATGCCTCCATTATTCCCTTGATTATTGCCCACCCCATCGTGAAGTTATTATTTGGGGGTCTATAAACTACGCCCACCAGTGACTTTTCCCCCTTACTATCTTTAATCTCCACCCACAATGATTCAACATTTTGTTCGTTAGAGCCAATGTCGTCTCTCACAACTGCAGAACTTCCCCACCTCCTTTCCCTTCTTGTCTATCTTTCCGAATTGTCAGATACCCCTGTATGTTTAATTCCCACTCTTCGCCATCCTGCAACAACCTTTCTGTAATGGCCACCAAATCATACCTATTTGTAATGATTTGTGCCGTCAACTCATTTACTTTATTTCGAATGCTGCGTGCGTTTAGGTAGCGTGTTTAATACTAGTTTTTAAACCATGATTTTTAGTTTTGACCCCTCCTGCAGCCCCTTTATATTCATACATATTGTCCCTTCCCATCACCTTGTGGTTTACACTTACCCCAGTGCTTCTCTGCTCTGTTGCCTCCTGCCTTTTGCATTCTTTCTTGGGGTCCTATTCATCTGAGCTCTCACCCACTCTAACTAGCTCAGAGCCCTCTCCTGGGTTCCGAATACTCCTTGCATTGAGGCACCGAGCTTTCATGCTTGCCTTTTTATTACACTTTGACCGTTTAGAATGTTGCTGTACAGTGGCCCTTTTTGTTTTTTGCCTTGGATCATAGATAACGAGACACAGAGACTTGCCAACACGAGTTGGTAAGTAGCCATTTTGGGCAGAATTCCTGTGGGAGGAAGCATAAGTATATTAATTCAGCCCCGTTTAGTCAATTTACCCTTGTTAACACAGAGAGGAATATCTTGACCAGTCAGGAGCACCCAATAAGTGTTTACTTCTCCTTTCGCTAAGATTTCCCCTAATTGTAAGGGTTTCTGGGGGTACTGCACCCAAACTTTTCCTCCTTCACAAACTGTGTCCTGAGTCTGATTTTCAATAGTAGGGACACTAACTTTGCCTAACATATGGCTTATGGGAGTTCCCCCCCGCAATGGACAGTGATTCAGATTGTGCACTGCTTGTGGTAAGACCTTTAGCCACCCTTGCAATGTGTTAGTGCGAGTTAATATTTTAATCTGTTGCTTAAATAGTCCAATCATGCGTTCTATTAACCCTGCAGCTTGCGGATCGTAAGATATGTGAAACGTACAATAGACCCTGTTGTCTACCACCCACTGTTGCACATTTTGACCTGTGAAGTGCGACCCATCATCGGACTGTACTTCTGCTGACTCACCGTAGTATGTGATTAAATTCTCCAGTCCTTTAATTGTACTTTGATGATTCGCTTTAGTCACTGGGTAAGCTATCAAAAGTCCAGAATAGGTATCAACAGCAGTGAGCAAATATTGGAACCATTGTTGCAATGGTAAAGGTCCCGCATAATTAATTTGCCATAGTTGTGCTGGTTGAGCCTCTCATAATATGGGCACCGGGTTGTCGTTTTAGGGGAAAATGCTTCACCTTTTGACAAATTTCACAGGTGTTTATGATCTGTTTAACACCATCCGAAGTCAAATGTAACCCTCTATTTCATGCCCATTGTATCGTACCCTGAATGCCCAAATATCCAGATTTGTGGTGGGCCCACTTGCCTATGCCATATTCTTCCTCTTCCGCCTCTTTGACAGCCCGTACCCAGGCTATATTATCAACGGTGTTATTATGTTCAGAGGTCTTTGAAGTGTTTTTCATGTGAGCATCCACATGATATACAATTATTTTCATCTTCTGGGCTTTGGACCATATTTGTTCCCATAGGTGCTTTCCCCACAAGTCTTTCCCAGTTATTTGCCAGTTATGTTCATGCCAGTTTCACATCCAGCTCACCATGCCATTGGCTACTGCCCATGAGTTAGTATTTATGTATGCTTGTTGCTGTTCCTTTTCTAATGCAAGGACTACAGCTGCTAGTTCTGCTAGCTGGCTGGAGCCTCCCACACCCTCATTATGCACAATTGTCTAGGTTTTTGGATTGAAGGCAGTGGCTTGCCATTGCCGAAGGCCGTTTCGCTAGAGTGCTGAGCCATTTGTGAACCAGGCTATGTTCTTCAGGTGTTAACTGTTCAAAAGACACGCGCCAGGAGATCGGTGACTCTTTGGTTAAACTGACAGACGAATGCGTAAGTTCACTCTCAGCTGTTTGTGGGTATTCAGCCACATGCTCATGTAGTCGGGTGATTCCTTCTTTTCCTCTACTTGCTCTGTCTGCGATATACCATTTCCAGCGCACTCTGGAGCTTTGCTGCGCTCGCCCGACTTTATGTGTCTCATTTTCTGAGAGAACCCAGGATAATATGGGTAGGTCTGGTCTTAAACTGACTTTGTCGTCCCCTGTCTGTCCTTCTGTTTCTGTTAGGGCCCAATAACATGCTAGTAATTGTTTCTCAAATAGAGTGTAACGAGTAGCAGCATCTGTCAATTGTCTAGACCAGAACCCTAACGGTATACGAGTGCCATGTTGAACCTGCCACAAACTCCATACTGCAGTATCATTGGTAACGGATACCTGTAGCTCAACAGGCTGCCCAGGCACTCGCCGGGCTAGGGGTAAAACTTAAGCTACGGCTTCTTTGGCTGCATCAAAAACCACCTGCTGTTCCTTTCCCCACTCGAAGTGGGCCTTTTTTCATGTTACGGCATACAGCGGTTTTAATAACATCGTGAGGTGAGGTATGTGTCTCCTCCAGTAACCCAGTAGTCCCACAAACCGTTGTGTCTCAGTTTTATTCGTGGGGGTGGCCATTTTATTCTTCACAGGCTCGGGTATGATGTGCTCACCCCAAGACCATTGGATGCCCAGAAACTGGACAGTCTGGCTAGGGCGCTGCACCTTCTTCGGATGGAGAAAAAGGCATTGGCCAGGTCGATTACCGCATACCACTCCGCACCTTCTTCAGACAGCCGCTCTGTTATAGTTACTACATCTGGCACAGCGGTTGCCAGGGGAGAGGCAAATTTGTTCAGTTGTCCGCAGTCCACAGTCATCCTCCAACTTTTGTTGGGTTTCTGCACAGGCCAAACAGGGCTATTGTAGGGGGACACCGCATGTCTAATGATACTCGCCTCCTAGAGCCCTTGTATGGTTTCCCCTATTTCTTTGTGTCCCCCAGATATTCGGTACTGTTCAATAGTCACTATACGCGATGGCCGTGGTATTACCACTGGTTCCCACTTTGTTTCCCCTGCAATCACAGTGATCGCCCGTATCCCGAATGAGAATCGTCCGAACTAGGTATTGTGTGTGGTTCCCTTTAAAAGGTCCATCACAATAATATGTTCCTTTACTGCCAATATTAAGACCGTTACCCAGCGCGGAGACTCATTTCATAATGCCATTCTGATAGTTGTTCGGACAGCGGGCGTTTCTACCCCTCCAAATCCATTAATCATCATACGGGTCCCTGTGCGTTTCCTTGGATTTCCATGGATAATAGTAACTTCTGCCCCTGTGTCTAGTAAAGCAACATCTCTTTGTATGTTCCGCCCCCCCCCCCTGCCAATGTATCATAATCGGAATGTGTGGCCTCAGGTCCCTGGGAGCTTGGGTTGATGTGGGTCGAACGGGGAGTACTCCCGAATTCCAGCCACACCCGTAATCGAGGGGATTACTAGCCTTCCACAGCTCTTCTACATTGGGGTATAGGCTAGTGGGAGGTGGTTTCTCTGCATCCGCAGACTTATCGCTATCCGACTTAGTCTTCCTTCCATTCCTCCTTTCATCCTTCCCTGTTCCTGGGATGCAGTGTTGCTTCCACATAGAATACATCGCCCCTGTTGGGATTCCATCAATTTTTTCCTTGGGGACCACTGCCTTCAGTAAAGCCACGAACATGTCCCTCAGCATAATTCTTTTTTTTGTCTTTCCTGACTCTGTACCTTTCCCAGAGGTCGAACCTTGTCGCTGGTCCCGATCCCCCTCTACATTAGCCATTCTCGACTCTCGCACACTATCTTCTACATCCTCTAACTGTCCCAACAATAGGCAAGCGTGGCCCACCCGCTGCCCTTGGGCTGGTCCCAATAATGCGAGTAGCACACCCCTCATCATAGGAGGGCCACTCTTCATCAGCCTGCTCCGCATTCCTGCCGTAAAGAGCTCCTGATCTGGCCCCACATATGGTTGGTGATATAATCCTCCCTGTGTTGCCATGTTGTGCAACTGTATCGCACCCTCTGCCATAGAATTTCAACGTTTTACCTCCCCTTCCCAATCAACGGCAGAGGGATATTTTTGCCGGACCCCTATAGTAACCATGTCCCATAGCAAGCCTGTGCCCTGGACACTCGGTAACACTGCTGTGATTTGGTGGTCCGTAGTCATCGTCCCCATTTTTGTTAACTCTTCGGGGTTAAGTATTACGCCCTGGTCCCAAACCTGGGTTAGCCATTCTGACAATGATTCCCTCGGTTTTTGGCGAAATCGAGACCCTATTTCTTGTAACTCATTTGTGGTGAAGTCGCGCACCCCTCTAGTGGTTACCGGCTGTTCCCCATCTTGCTGTTTCGTCTTATTTGTCATAAGGGGTCTAGCTTCCGTGCTCGGAGCATATGGGGGAGGGTCTTTAGTTTCCTCCCGTCCCCCACCGCTCCCCATCTGTCCACTCATATTCTGAGTCAGTGGAGTACCAGATGTCTCCGTCCCAACGAGCCGGATCCCAAGTGGGCCCAGCTACCAATGCACGTACCTTTGACCGATCTATCTGTCATTTCCGTCGTCTGGCTTTCTTTTTATTTTTGTACTGTCGCCAGACGGCATATTAAAGTTTCTGATTGTTCATTGACTTTATCCACCCGTTCTTGTGCAGTGTGCGGACCGCTTCAGTCAGAGTGGAGTTTTGACTTTCCAAAATCTTAACAGCTGTTTTTAACTGTAGGTTTTCTACCTCACTTTCCTTAAGTTGTTTACACATCGCCCTTAATGCTGTCAACAAAATCCATCCCATTTGTGGGGGACTACTTTTCTCCTGTGGGAAGCCTGCTTCTTCCAGGAGAGACAGTACCATGTGAGGTACGGTTCTATCTTTGCTCTGTTCCAATAACTGCATATCCCAATGTTGCAGGGGTCCAAACCGGGCTAGCACATTGGCAAGAGAGCCAAAATTCTCATCCCTTGTGCTCCATTGGGATATGCAGTTATTGGAACAGAGCAAAGATAGAACCGTACCTCACACGGTACTGTCTCTCCTGGAAGAAGCAGGCTTCCCACAGGAGAAAAGTAGTCACCCAGGTATTCTATACTTCCCTCCCACAGGAGGAGACTGCTTCTTGTCTTTTCGCTTAAACATTTTACCAGATCCCGCCGACTACGCCAAAATGTTTTGGATCGATAATAATAGACCCAGGTTCGGGATCTGGATGAATGATAAATAAGAGTCAAGACAAATGAAGTAAAGATAAAACACCGTTTACTGAGAGAAAAGAAACATAATACAGTTTACGAAGAAAAGAGAAGTATGATAAGATGCAACAAAGCTCACAGCCTTCGGCCCGTCGGGAACTCCGCAACGACGGCTGGTCAGGAGCCTTGGGGGTCCCGGCATCGCTCGCGAATCACGGTCCAAGGTGAAG
The DNA here is from genome assembly GCF_044704955.1 of Pristiophorus japonicus. Lineage (NCBI taxonomy): Eukaryota > Metazoa > Chordata > Chondrichthyes > Pristiophoridae > Pristiophorus > Pristiophorus japonicus. The sequence continues at coordinate 7,529,142 of NC_091984.1, read as the reverse complement.
TTCAAAGAGCTACTGGACAGTTCCGTTCCTTTATACTATTGAACAAACATGGGTGCATGTGGCTTATGGCCAACTCCTAATCTGTAAGACCCCAGCTGTTCTTCCACAAAGCATGAGACCTCGAGGCACCGATCGTCCCATAAACAGGATGGTGTGCGCATCAAGGTCTCTCTCTCTCTCTATCTCTGCATCAACAACATTCCACGAGGCATGAAGCAGAAAACACACTGTAAATGTCGGAATATCATAATTAACCCGATGTGATTAACCCGATACAATACAGATGTTTAATGAGAGAGGACCTATTAGCAATCTTGTTGTGCGAGGCCCCTTGGGGAAGAGTGACCATAAATGATAGAATCCTTTATTAAGATGGAGAGTGACACAGTTAATTCAGAGACTAGGGTCCTGAACTTAAGGAAAGGTAACTTTGATGGTATGAGACTTGAATTGGCTAGAATAGACTGGCGAATGATACTTAAAGGGTTGACGGTGGATAGGCAATGGCAAACATTTAAAGATCACATGGATGATCTTCAATAATTGTACATCCCTGTCTGGAGTAAAAATAAAATGGGGAAGCTGGCTCAACCGTGGCTAACAAGGGAAATTAAGGATAGCGTTAAATTCAAGGAAGAGGCATATAAATTGGTCAGAAAAAGCAGCAAACCTCAGGACTGGGATAATTTTGTAATACAGCAGAGGTGAACAAAGGGTTTAATTAGGAGGGGGAAAATAGAGTATGAGAGGAAGCTTGCTGGAAACATAAAAACTGACTGCAAAAGCTTCTATATATATGTGAAGAGAATAAGATTAGTGAAAACAAACGTAGTTCCCTTGCAGTCAGATTCAGGTGAATTTATCATGGCGGACCAGTTAAACAAATACTTTGGTTCTGTCTTCACGAAGGAAGACACAAATAACTTACTGGAAATACTAGTGGGCCGTGGGTCTAGTGAGAAGGAGGAACTGAAGGAAATCCTTATTAGGTGGGAAATTGTGTTAGGGAACTTGATGGGATTGAAGGCCGATAATTCCCTGGGGCCTGATAGTCTGCATCCCAGAGTACTTAAGGAAGTAGCCCTAGAAATAGTGGATGCATTGGTGATCATTTTCCAACAGTCTATTGACTCTGGATTGGTTCCTATGGACTGGAAGGTAGTTAATGTTACATCACTTTTTAAGAAAGGAGGAAGAGAGAAAATGGGGAATTATAGGCCGTTTAGCTTGACATCAGTAGTGGGGAAAATGTTGGAATCAATTATTAAAGATGAAATAGCAGCACATTTGGAAAGCAGTGACGGGATCAGTCCAAATCAGCATGGATTTATGAAAGGGAAATCATGCTTGGCAAATCTTCTGGAATTTTTTGAGGATGTAACTAGCAGAGTGGACAAGGAGAACCAGTGGATGTAGCGTATTTGGACTTTCAAATGGCTTTTGACAAGGTCCCACACAAGAGATTGGTGGGCAAAATTAAAGCACATGATACTGGAGGTAATGTACTGACGTAGATACAGAACTGGTTGGCAGACAGGAAGCAGAGAGTCGGGATAAAAGTCCTTTCAGAATGGCAGGCAGTGATTAGTGGGGTGCCGCAGGGCTCAGTGCTGGGACCCCAGCTATTTACAATATACATTAATGATTTGGATGAGGGAATTGAGTGTAATATCTGCAAGTTTGCAGATGACACTAAGCTGGGTGGCGGTGTGAGCTGTGAGGAGGACGCTAAAAGGCTGCAGGGTGACTTGGACGGATTAGGTGAGTGGGCAAATGCGTGGCAGATGCAGTATAATGTGGATAAATGTGAGTTTATCCACTTTGGTGGCACAAACACGAAGGCAGAATATTATCTGAATGGCGGCAGATTAGGAAAAGGGGGAGGTGCAACGAGACCTGGTTGTCATGGTTCATTAGTCATTGAAAGTTGGCGTGCAGGTACAGCAGGCGGTGAAGAAGTCAAATGGTATGTTGGCCTTCATAGCTAGGGGATTTGAGTATAGGAGCAGGGAGGTCTTACTACAGTGTACAGGACCTTAGTGAGGCATCACCTGGAATATTGTGTTCAGTTTTGGTCTCCTAATCTGAGGAAGGATGTTCTTATTATTGAGGGAGTGCAGCGATCCCCGGGATGGCAGACTGATTCCCGGGATGGCAGGACTGACATATGCAGAGAGACTGGATCGACTGGACCTGTATTCACTGGAGTTTAGAAGGATGAGAGAGGATCTCATAGAAACATATAAAATTCTGATGGGACTGGACAGGTTAGATGCAGGAAGAATGTTCCCGATGTTGGGGAAGTCCAGAACCAGGGGACATAGTCTAAGGATAAGGGGTAAGCCATTTCGGACTGAGATGAGCAGAAACATCTTCACTCAGAGAGTTGTTAACTTGTGGAATTCCCTACCGCAGAGAGTTGTTGATGCCAGTTCATTGGATATATTCAAGAGGGAGTTAGATATGGCCCTTACGGCTAAAGTGATCAAGGGGTATGGAGAGAAAGCAGGAAAGGGGTACTGAGGTGAATGATCAGCCATGATCTTATTGAATGGTGGTGCAGGCTTGAAGGGCCAAATGGCCTACTCCTGCACCTATTTTCTATGTTTCTATGTTCGCTTGATCGAGCACACTAACATTGGTGCATCTGTCCTCCCAGTGGATTTGCATGATTTTGCGGAGACATCGTTGGTGGTATTTCTCCAGCGATTTGAGGTGTCTACTGTATATGGTCCACGTCTCTGAGCCATCCTGAAGGGCGGGTATTATTACAGCCCTGTAGGCCATAAGCTTGGTGCCAAATTTGAGGGCCTGATCTTCGAACACTCTGTTCCTCAGGTGGCCGAAGGCTGCGCTGGCACATTGGAAATGGTGTTGAACCTCATCTTCAATGACTGCCCTTGCTGATAATAGGCTCCCGAGGTATGGAAAATGGTCCACGTTGTCCAGGGCTGTGCCTTGGAGCTTGATGACTGGGAGGCAGTGTTGTGTGACGATGTCAGGTTTAGTGTAAGGCCCTTGCTTTCGTTCACTTCGGTGAAGATGTTGACTACGACTATGATTAAGATCTTTACAGCGCCACAACTGCAAGAGAAATGCAGGGAACAACAGCAATCCTTGTACATGGCCTTCTTTGACATACAAAGGCCTTTGACACTTTTAATCGTAAGGGATTATGGAGCATCCTCCTCCATTTCGGCTGCCCCCAAAAGTTTGTCACCATCCTCCACCTGCTCCACGATGACATGCAGGCCATGATCCTGACCAACGGATCCACCACAGACACAATCCATGACCAGACCGGGGTCAAACAGGGCTGCGTGATCGCGCCAACCCTCTTCTCGATCTTTCTTGCTGCAATGCTCCACCTCACACTTAACAAGCTCCCCGCTGGAGTGGAACTAAACTACAGAACCAGTGGGAACCTGTTCAACCTTCGTTGCCTCCAGGCCAAATCTAAGACCATCCAAACCTCTGTCGTCGAGCTACATTACACGGATGACGCTTGCGTTTGCGCACATTCAGAGACTGAACTCCAAGTCTCAGTACTGACCCAACGACAATGCTGCGCTCTCTCAGTACTGCCCCTCCGACAACGCAGCATTCTCAGTACTGCGCCTCCGGCATTGCAGCGCTCCCTCAATACTGCCCCTCAGACAGTGCAGCACTCCCTCAGTATTGAACATCCGACAGTGCAGCGCTCCCTCAATACTGCCCCTCAGACAGTGCAGCACTCCCTCAATACTGTTCCTCCGATAGCGCAGCTCTCCCTCAGTACTGTGCCTCCGACAGTACAGCGCTCCTTCAGTACTGCCCCTCCGACAGTGCAGCACTCCCTCAGTACTGTGCCTCCGACAGTGCAGTGCTCCTTCAATACTGCCCTTCAGATAGTGCAGCACTCCCTCAGTACTGTCCCTATGACAGTGCAGCACTCCTTCAGTATGGCCCCTCCGACAGTGAAACACTCCTTCAGTACTGCCCCTCCAACAGTGCATCGCTCCCTCATTACTGCCATTCCAAAAGTGCGGCACTCCCACAGTACTGTGCCTCCGACAGTGCAGCACTCCCTCAGTACTGCACCTCCGAAAGTGTAGCATTACCTCAGTTCTAACCCTCTGACATTGCAGCACTCCCTCAGTATTGCACCTCTGACAGTGCAGCACTAACCCAGTACTGACCATCCGACAGTGCGGCGCTCGCTCAGTACTACCCCTCCGACAGTGCAGCGCTCCCTCAATACTGATTCTCTGACAGTACAGCACACCCTCAATGCTGCCCCTCCGACAGTGCGGCGCTCCCTCAGTACTGCACAGGGAGTGTCAGATTGGATTATGAGCTCCAGTCTCTGGTGTGGGACTTGAACCCATGAACTTCAGACCCAGAGCCGAGAGTGTTTTTGATAATTACAGTGGGGAAGACCTGTTGTCCCCAACCTAAAGTTTGGGAGATCGACCACCGATACTTGGCCCCAAAACGCTGTAATTGCTCCAATCCCACATTTCAGTTCAGTGAAATTGGAGTCTGATTGTGGCAGAATCCCCATCCATTCTTAATATAGAGCCTGATCAATCAGCCCAGCGCTCCAGGATAAGAGCGAGCACTCAGCTCCTGGGAACCTGGCCTGGAATTAATCTTTAATTAGCGACGCTGACAGAATGTGGTCTGATAATAAAAGCCTGGGTCTTTTTCAGGATCCAGAGAGGAAGCTGAGACTGTTTGAGGCATCGGAGGCTGGTGTCGAGCTCACAGATACTTCGCTACAAGACCCTGAGTGGTGATACTCACCGATGGCCCTTTCACAGCTGCAGGAAGTGCCTGAGCTGCTGTGAGGGTCAGAGGGCATCCAGCAGGCCCCCCGCCTCATTTACATCCCCGCCTGCACCTCAATCACCTTTCATCCCATTTTACAGGAGCGTCAGCGCATTCAAATCACACCACGGTTTCACTCTCTTAGTGAGGGCTGTCTATCAGTGAGACCCAGCTATCTGTGGGTCGGTATTAGTGAGGCCTGACTATTAGTGAGACCCAGCTATCTGTGGGTCGGTATTAGTGAGGCCTGACTATTAGTGAGACCCAGCTATCTGTGGGTCGGTATTAGTGAGGCCTGACTATCAGTGAGACATGGCTATCTGTAGGACCAGGTATTAGTAGCCATCTCACGCACAGTAAGCTCCCACAAACAGCAATGTGATGTTTCATTCTTAATATAGAACATGGTAAATCAGTCCAGTGCTCCAGTATCAGACTGAATGGAGGAAAAGCTGAGGGACTTGCTGGGCCACTTCAGAGGGAAGATAAGATTCAACTACATTTGTGTGCGACTGGAGTCACATATAGGCCCAGATCGGGTAGTCACGGCAGATTTCCTGATCGGATCATCCACAGTAGTAAAGATGATTGAGGGATAAATAATGGTCAGCAAACCGGGGAGAACTTCCCTGTTTTTTGAATTGTGCTGTCGTGAGAGCCTCGGTTTAACTTCTCATGTGAAAAACGGCACCTCCGACCCATCAATCTTCTCTCATTGATCCATCAATCTTCTTCACTGATCCATCAATCTTCTCTCATTGACCAATCAACCTCCCCTCAACAACTAATCAACCTACCCTCAATGATACATCAATCTTCTATCAATGACCATCAACCTTCTCTCAATGACCCATCAATCTTCTTTCAATGACCATCAACTTTCTCTCAAGACCCATCAATTTTTGCTCAATGATCATCAATCTTCTCTCAATGATCCATCAATCTTCTCTCAATGACACATCAATCTTCTCTCAATCGCCTATCAACCTTCTCTCAACCTTCCATCAACCTTCTCTCAATGATCATCAATCTTCTCTCAATGACCATCAATCTTCTCTCAATGACCATCAATCTTCTCTCAATGACCCATTAATCTTCCTTCAGATTCCCTCAGAAGTACGACCTTCTTGCGATGACTCTCCCAGTGGCCAACTACCATGATAATGACAAGGTCCAACACCACCTCCAGTGTGCCAGCACAGCCTTCGGTCACTTGAGGAACAGAGTGTTTGAAGATCAGGAACTCAAATCTGGCACCAGGCTTATGTTCTACAGGGCAGTGGTGATACCCACCCTCCTATGTGGCAGAGATATGAGGACTACATACAGCAGACATCTCAAAGCGCTGGAGAAATACCACTAGTGCTGCCTCTGCAAGATCCTGCAAATCCACTGGGAGGTTAGCCGCAACAATTTCAGTGTTCTCGATCATGCCGATATCCCCAGCATCGGAGCACTGACAACACTTGACCAGCTCCGTTGGGTGGACCACATCATCCACATGCCTGACACAAGATTTCCAAAGCTAACGCCATACTTGGAACTTCTAACAGCAAGCGAGCCCCAGGTGGAGGAAACATTTCAAGGATAGTCTCAAAACCTCGTTGATAAAGTACAACATCCCCACTGGCACCTGGGAGTCCCTGGCCCAGGTCCCCGCTAAGTGGAGGAAGAACATGCGGGAGAGCGCTGAGCACCTCGAGTCTCATTGCCAAGAGCATGCAGAAATCAAGCGCAGACAGTGGAAGGAGCGTGTGGCAACCCAGAATTCACACCCTCCCTTTCTTTTAACCACTGGCTGTCCAACCTGTGACAGAGACTGTAATTTCTGTTTTGGATTGTATAGTCACCTGATAACTCACATATAGAGTGGAAGCAGGACTTCCTCAATTTAGAGGGACTGACTATGATGAATCTTACCGCAATGACCATCAATAAGTTGGGTGGCAGTGTGAGCTGCGAGGAGGATGCTATGAGGCTGCAGAGTAACTTGGATAGGTTAGGTGAGTGGGCAAATGCATGGCAGATGAAGTATAATGTGGATAAATGTGAGGTTATCCACTTTGGTGGTAAAAACAGAGAGACAGACTATTATCTGAATGGTGACAGATTAGGAAAAGGGGAGATGCAACGAGACCTGGGTGTCATGGTACATCAGTCATTGAAGGTTGGCATGCAGGTACAGCAGGTAGTTAAGAAAGCAAATGGCATGTTGGCCTTCATAGTGAGGGGATTTGAGTACAGGGGCAGGGAGGTGCTGCTACAGTTATATAGGGCCTTGGTGAGGCCACACCTGGAGTATTGTGTACAGTTTTGGTCTCCTAACTTGAGGAAGGACATTCTTGCTATTGATGGAGTGCACGAAGATTCAACAGATTGATTTCCGGGATGGTGGGACTGACCTATCAAGAAAGACTGGATCAACTGGGCTTGTATTCACTGGAGTTCAGAAGAATGAGAGGGGACCTCATAGAAACGTTTAAAATTCTGACGGGTTTAGACAGGTTAGATGCAGGAAGTATGTTCCCAATGTTGGGGAAGTCCAGAACCAGGGGTCACAGTCTAAGGATAAGGGGTAAGTCATTTAGGACCAAGATGAGGAGAAACTTCTTCATCCAGAGAGTGGTGAACCTGTGGAATTCTCTACCACAGAAAGTAGTTGAGGCCAATTCACTAAATATATTCAAAAGGGAGTTAGATGAAGTCCTTACTACTCGGGGGATCAAGGGGTATGGCGAGAAAGCAGGAAGGGGGTACTGAAGTTGAATGTTCAGCCATGAACTCATTGAATGGCGGTGCAGGCTAGAAGGGCTGAATGGCCTACTCCTGCACCTATGTGTCTGTCAATGCATCCGCTATTTCCAAGGATATCTCCTTAAGTACTCTGGGATGCAGTCCATCAGGCCCTGGGATTTATTGGCCTTCAATCCCATCAATTTCCCCAACACAATTTCCAGACTAATAAAGATTTCCCTCAGTTCCTCCTCCTTACTAGACCCTCTGACCCCTTTTATATCTGGAAGGTTGTTTGTGTCCTCCTTATTGAATACAGAACCAAAGTACATGTTCAATTGGTCTGCCATTTCTTTCTTCCCCGTTGTGACTTCCCATGATTCTGACTGCAGGGGACCTACGTTTGTCTTTACTAACCTTTTTCTCTTTACATATCTATAGAAACATTTGCAATCCTTCTTAATGTTCCCTGCAAGCTTCTTCTCGTACTCCATTTTCCCTGCCCTAATCAAACCCTTTCTCCTCTGCTGAGTTCTAAATTTCTCCCAGTCCCCGGGATTAACTGCTATTTCTGGCCAATTAGTATGCCACTTCCTTGGCTTTAATACTATCCCTTCTCTCAATGACCATCAATCTTCTCTCAATGACCATCAATCTTTTCTCAATGACCATCAATCTTCTCTCAGTGACCATCAACCTTCTCTCAATGACCCATCAATCTTCTCTCAATGACCATCAACATTCTCTCAATGTCCCATCAATCTTCTCTCAATGACCCATCAATCTTCTCTCAATGACCATCAATATTCCCTCAATTACCCATCATTCTCTCAATGATCCATCAATCTTCTCTCAATGACCATCAATCTTCTCTCAGTGACCATCAATCTTCTCTCAATGACCATCAATCTTCTCTCAGTGACCATCAATCTTCTCTCAATGACCATCAACATTCTCTCAATGTCCCATTAATCTTCTCTCAATGACCCATCAATCTTCTCTCAATGACCATCAATATTCCCTCAATGACCCATCATTCTCTCAATGATCCATCAATCTTCACTCAATGACAATCAACATTCTGTCAATGACCATCAATCTTCTCTCAATGACCCATCAATCTTTTCTAAATGACCATCAATATTTTCTCAATTACTCATCAATCTTCTCTCAATGACCATCAATCTTCTCTCAATGACCATCAATCTTTTCTCAATTACCATCAATCTTCTCTCAATGAACATCAATCTTTTCAAAATGACCCATCAATCTTCTCTCAATGACCCATCAATTTTCGCTCAATGACCATCAATCTCCTCTCAATGACCCATCAATCTTCTCTCAATGACCATCAATCCTTTCTCAATTACCCATCAGTCTTCTCTCAATGACAATCAATCTTCTCTCAATGACCCATCAATCTTCTCTCAATGACCCATCAATCTTTTCTCAAAGTCCCATCAATCTTCTCTCAATGACCATTAATCTTCTATCAATGACCCATCAATCTTCTCTTAATGACCCATCAATTTTCGCTCAATGACCCATTAATCTTCTCTCAATGACCATCAACACTCTCTCAATGTCCCATCAATCTTCTCTAAATGACCCATCAATCTTCTCTCAATGACCATCAATCTTCCCTCAATTACCCATCATTCTCTCAATGATCCATCAATCTTCTCTCAATGACCATCAACATTCACTCAATGATCCATCAATCTTCTCTCAATGACCATCAACATTCTCTCAATGACAATCAATCTTCGCTCAATGACCATCAACATTCTCTCAATGACAATCAATCTTTTCTCAATCACCATCAATCTTCTCCCAATGACCCATTAATCTTCTCTCAATGACCATCAACACTCTCTCAATGTCCCATCAATCTTCTCTCAATGACCCATCAATCTTCTCTCAATGACCATCAATCTTCCCTCAATGACCCATCATTCTATCAATGATCCATCAATCTTCTCTCAATGACCATCAACATTCTCTCAATAATCCATCAATCTTCTCTCAATGACCATCAACATTCTCTCAATGACAATCAATCGTCGCTCAATGACCATCAACATTCTCTCAATGACAATCAATCTTCTCTCAACCACCATCAATCTTCTCTCAATGACTATCAACCTTCTCTCAATGACCCATCAATCTTCTCTCAGTGACCCATCAATCTTTTCTCAATGACCATCAATATTTTCTCAATTACCCATCAATCTTTTCAAAATGACCCATCAATCTTCTCTCAATGACCAATCAATTTTCGCTAAATGACCATCAATATTCTCTCAATGATACATCAATCTTCTCTCAATGACCATCAATCTTCTCTCAATGACCCATCAATCTTCTCTCAATGACAATCAATCTTCTCTCAATAACCCATCAGTCTTCTCTCAATGACCATCAATCTTCTCTCAATGACAATCAATCTTCTCTCAATAACCCATCAATCTTTTATCAAAGTCCCATCAATCTTCTTTCAATGACCATCAATCTTCTCTCAATGACCCATCGATATTTTCTCAATGATCCATCAATCTTCTCTCAATGACCATCAATCTTCTCTCAATGACCATCAATCTTTTCTCAATTACCATCAAGCTTCTCTCAATGATACATCAATCTTCTCTCAATGACCATCAATCTTCTCTCAATGAACATCAATCTTTTCTCAATTACCATCAATCTTCTCTCAATGATATATCAATCTTCTCTTAATGACCATCAATCTTCTTTCAATGTCCCATCAATCTTCTCTCAATGACAAACAATCTCCTCTCAATGACCCAACAATCTTCTCTCAATGACCATCGACATTCTCTCAAAGACAATCAATCTTCTCTCAATGACCATCAATCTTCTCTCAGTGACCATCAATCTTCTCTCAGTGACCATCAATCTTCTCTCAGTGACCATCAATCTTTTCTCAATGACCATCAATCTTCTCTCAGTGACCATCAATCTTCTCTCAATGACAATCAACATTCTCTCAATGTCCCATCAATCTTCTCTCAATGACCCATCAATCTTCTCTCAATGACCATCAATATTCCCTCAATTACCCATCATTCTCTCAATGATCCGTCAATCTTCACTCAATGACAATCAACATTCTCTCAATGACCATCAATCGTCTCTCAATGACCCATCAATCTTCTCTCAATGACCCATCAATATTTTCTCAATTACCCATCAATCTTCTCTCAATGACCATCAATCTTCCATCAATGACCCATCAATCTTCTCTCAATGATCCATCAATTTTCGCTCAATGACCATCAATCTTCTCTCAATGATACATCAATCTTCTCTCAATGACCATCAATCTTCTCTCAATGACCCATCAATCTTCTCTCAATGAACCATCAATTTTCTCTTAATGACCATCAATCTTCCCTCAATGACCATCAATCTTCTCTCAATGACAATCAATCTTCTCTCAATGACCCATCAATCTTCTCTCAATGACCATCAATCTTCTATCAATGACCCATCAATACTCTCTCAATGGCCCATCAATTTTCGCTCAATGACAATCAATCTTCTCTCAATGACCCATCAATCTTCTCTCAATGACGCATCAATCTTCTTTCAATGACAATCAATCTTCTCTCAATTACATCAGTCTTCTCTCAATGACCATCAATCTTCTCTCAGTGACAATCAATCTTCTCTCAATGACCCATCAATCTTTTATCAAAGTCCCATCAATCTTCTTTCAATGACCATCAATCTTCTATCAATGACCCATCGATTTTTTCTCAATGATCCATCAATCTTCTCTCAATGACCATCAAACTTCTCTCAATGACCATCAATCTTTTCTCAATTACCATCAATCTTCTCTCAATGATACATCAATCTTCTTTCAATGACCATCAGTCTTCTCTCAATGAGCAATCTTCTCTCAATGACCATCAATCTTCTCTCAATGACCCATCAATCTTCTCTCAAGGATCATCAATCTTCTCTTAATAACCATCAATCTTCTTTCAATGTCCCATCAATCTTCTCTCAATGACAAACAATCTTCTCTCAATGACCATCGACATTCTCTCAAAGACAATCAATCTTCTCTCAATGACCATCAATCTTCTCTCAGTGACCATCAATCTTCTCTCAATGACCATCAATCTTTTCTCAATGACCATCAATCTTCTCTCAGTGACCATCAATCTTCTCTTAATGACCCATCAATCTTCTCTCAATGACCATCAACATTCTCTCAATGTCCCATCAATCTTCTCTCAATGACCCATCAATCTTCTCTCAATGACCATCAATATTCCCTCAATTACCCATCATTCTCTCAATGATCTGTCAATCTTCACTCAATGACAATCAACATTCTCTCAATGACCATCAATCTTCTCTCAATGACCATCAATCTTCTCTCAATGACCATCAATCTTCTCTCAGTGACCATCAATCTTCTCTCAATGACCATCAATCTTTTCTCAATGACCATCAATCTTCCCTCAATGACCCATCAATCTTTTCAAAATGACCATCAATATTTTCTCAATTACTCATCAATCTTCTCTCAATGACCATCAATCTCCTCTCAATGACCCATCAATCTTCTCTCAATGACCATCAATCCTTTCTCAATTACCCATCAGTCTTCTCTCAATGACTATCAATCTTCTCTCAATGATCCATCAATCTTCTCTCAATGACCATCAATCTACTCTCAATGACCCATCAATCTTTTCTCAAAGTCCCATCAATCTTCTCTGAATGACCATTAATCTTCTATCAATGACCCATCAATCTTCTCTTAATGACCCATCAATTTTCGCTCAATGACCCATTAATCTTTTCTCAATTACCATCAATCTTCTCTCAATGATACATCAATCTTCTCTGAAAGACCATCAATCTTCTCTCAATGACCCAACAATCTTCTCTCAATGACCATCGACATTCTCTCAAAGACAATCAATCTTCTCTCAATGACCATCAATCTTCTCTCAGTGACCATCAATCTTCTCTCATTGACCATCAATCTTTTCTCAATGACCATCAATCTTCTCTCAATGACCCATCAATCTTCTCTCAATGACCATCAACATTCTCTCAATGTCCCATCAATCTTCTCACAATGACCCATCAATCTTCTCGCAATGACCATCAATATTCCCTCAATTACCCATCATTCTCTCAATAATCCGTCAATCTTCACTCAATGACAATCAACATTCTCTCAATGACCATCAATCTTCTCTCAATGACCCATCAATCTTCTCTCAATGACCCATCAATATTTTCTCAATTACCCATCAATCTTCTCTCAATGACCATCAATCTTCCATCAATGACCCATCAATATTCTCTCAATGACCCATCAATTTTCGCTCAATGACCATCAATCTTCTCTCAATGATACATCAATCTTCTCTCAATGACCATCAATATTCTCTCAATGATACATCAATCTTCTCTCAATGACCATCAATCTTCTCTCAATGACCCATCAATCTTCTCTCAATGAACCATCAATCTTCTCTCAATGACCATCAATCTTCCCTCAATGACAATCAATCTTCTCTCAATGACCCATCAATCTTCTCTCAATGACCATCAATCTTCTCTCAATGACCCATCAATCTTCTCTCAAGGATCATCAATCTTCTCTTAATAACCATCAATCTTCTTTCAATGTCCCATCAATCTTCTCTCAATGACAAACAATCTTCTCTCAATGACCATCGACATTCTCTCAAAGACAATCAATCTTCTCTCAATGACCATCAATCTTCTCTCAGTGACCATCAATCTTCTCTCAATGACCATCAATCTTTTCTCAATGACCATCAATCTTCTCTCAGTGACCATCAATCTTCTCTTAATGACCCATCAATCTTCTCTCAATGACCATCAACATTCTCTCAATGTCCCATCAATCTTCTCTCAATGACCCATCAATCTTCTCTCAATGACCATCAATATTCCCTCAATTACCCATCATTCTCTCAATGATCTGTCAATCTTCACTCAATGACAATCAACATTCTCTCAATGACCATCAATCTTCTCTCAATGACCATCAATCTTCTCTCAATGACCATCAATCTTCTCTCAGTGACCATCAATCTTCTCTCAATGACCATCAATCTTTTCTCAATGACCATCAATCTTCCCTCAATGACCCATCAATCTTTTCAAAATGACCATCAATATTTTCTCAATTACTCATCAATCTTCTCTCAATGACCATCAATCTCCTCTCAATGACCCATCAATCTTCTCTCAATGACCATCAATCCTTTCTCAATTACCCATCAGTCTTCTCTCAATGACTATCAATCTTCTCTCAATGATCCATCAATCTTCTCTCAATGACCATCAATCTACTCTCAATGACCCATCAATCTTTTCTCAAAGTCCCATCAATCTTCTCTGAATGACCATTAATCTTCTATCAATGACCCATCAATCTTCTCTTAATGACCCATCAATTTTCGCTCAATGACCCATTAATCTTTTCTCAATTACCATCAATCTTCTCTCAATGATACATCAATCTTCTCTGAAAGACCATCAATCTTCTCTCAATGACCCAACAATCTTCTCTCAATGACCATCGACATTCTCTCAAAGACAATCAATCTTCTCTCAATGACCATCAATCTTCTCTCAGTGACCATCAATCTTCTCTCATTGACCATCAATCTTTTCTCAATGACCATCAATCTTCTCTCAATGACCCATCAATCTTCTCTCAATGACCATCAACATTCTCTCAATGTCCCATCAATCTTCTCACAATGACCCATCAATCTTCTCGCAATGACCATCAATATTCCCTCAATTACCCATCATTCTCTCAATAATCCGTCAATCTTCACTCAATGACAATCAACATTCTCTCAATGACCATCAATCTTCTCTCAATGACCCATCAATCTTCTCTCAATGACCCATCAATATTTTCTCAATTACCCATCAATCTTCTCTCAATGACCATCAATCTTCCATCAATGACCCATCAATATTCTCTCAATGACCCATCAATTTTCGCTCAATGACCATCAATCTTCTCTCAATGATACATCAATCTTCTCTCAATGACCATCAATATTCTCTCAATGATACATCAATCTTCTCTCAATGACCATCAATCTTCTCTCAATGACCCATCAATCTTCTCTCAATGAACCATCAATCTTCTCTCAATGACCATCAATCTTCCCTCAATGACAATCAATCTTCTCTCAATGACCCATCAATCTTCTCTCAATGACCATCAATCTTCTATCAATGACCCATCAATCCTCTCTCAATGACCCATCAATTTTCGCTCAATGACAATCAATCTTCTCTCAATGACCCATCAATCTTCTCTCAATGACCATCAATCTTCTCTCAATGACCCATCAATCTTCTTTCAATGACAATCAATCTTCTCTCAATTACATCAGTCTTCCTCAATGACCATCAAACTTCTCTCAATGACAATCAATTTTCTCTCAATGAACCATCAATCTTTTATCAAAGTCCCATCAATCTTTCAATGACCATCAATCTTCTATCAATGACCCATCGATTTTTTCTCAATGATCCATCAATCTTCTCTCAATGACCATCAATCTTTTCTCAATTACCATCAATCTTCTCTCAATGATACATCAATCTTCTTTCAATGACCATCAATCTTCTCTCAATGAACATCAATCTTCTCTCAATGACCATCAATCTTCTCTCAATGACCCATCAATCTTCTCTCAATGACAAACAATCTTCTCTCAATGACCATCGACATTCTCTCAATGTCCCATCAATCTTCTCTCAATGACCATCAATCTTCTCTCAATGACCATCAATATTCCCTCAATTACCCATCATTCTCTCAATGATCCGTCAATATTCACTCAATGACAATCAACATTCTCTCAATGACCATCAATCTTCTCTCAGTGACCATCAATCTTCTCTCAGTGACCATCAATCTTCTCTCAATGACCATCAATCTTCTCTAAGTGACCATCAATCTTCTCTCAATGACCCATCAATCTTCTCCCAATGACCATCAACATTCTCTCAATGTCCCATCAATCTTCTCTCAATGACCCATCAATCTTCTCTCAATGACCATCAATATTCCCTCAATGACCCATCAATCTTCTCGCAATGACCCATCAATCTTTTCTAAATGACCATCAATATTTTCTCAATTACTCATCAATCTTCTCTCAATGACCATCAATCTCCTCTCAATGACCCATCAATCTTCTCTCAATGACCATCAATCCTTTCTCAATTACCCATCAGTCATCTCTCAATGACTATCAATCTTCTCTCAATGACCCATCAATCTTCTCTCAATGACCATCAATCTACTCTCAATGACCCATCAATCTTTTCTCAAAGTCCCATCAATCTTCTCTGAATGACCATTAATCTTCTATCAATGACCCATCAATCTTCTCTTAATGACCCATCAATTTTCGCTCAATGACCCATTAATCTTCTCTCAATTACCATCAAGCTTCTCTCAATGATACATCAATCTTCTCTCAATGACCATCAATCTTCTCTCAATGAACATCAATCTTTTCTCAATTACCATCAATCTTCTCTCAATGATACATCAATCTTCTCTGAATGACCATTAATCTTCTCTCAATGACCCATCAATCTTCTCTCAATGACCCATCAATCTTCTCTCAAGGATCATCAATCTTCTCTTAATGACCATCAATCTTCTTTCAATGTCCCATCAATCTTCTCTCAATGACAAACAATCTTCTCTCAATGACCCAACAATCTTCTCTCAATGACCATCGACATTCTCTGAAAGACAATCAATCTTCTCTCAATGACCCATCAATCTTCTTTCAATGACAATCAATCTTCTCTCAATTACATCAGTCTTCTCTCAATGACCATCAATCTTCTCTCAATGACAATCAATTTTCTCTCAATGACCCATCAATCTTTTATCAAAGTCCCATCAATCTTCTTTCAATGACCATCAATCTTTTATCAATGACCCATCGATTTTTTCTCAATGATCCATCAATCTTCTCTCAATGACCATCAATCTTCTCTCAATGACCATCAATCTTTTCTCAATTACCATCAATCTTCTCTCAATGATACATCAATCTTCATTCAATGACCATCAATCTTCTCTTAATAACCATCAATCTTCTTTCAATGTCCCATCAATCTTCTCGCAATGACCCATCAATCTTCTCTCAAGGATCATCAATCTTCTCTTAATGACCCATCAATCTTCTCTCAATGACCATCAACATTCTCTCAATGTCCCATCAATCTTCTCTCAATGACCCATCAATCTTCTCTCAATGACCATCAATATTCCCTCAATTACCCATCATTCTTTCAATGATCCGTAAATCTTCACTCAATGACAATCAACATTCTCTCAATGACCATCAATCTTCTCTCAATGACCATCAATCTTCTCTCAGTGACCATCAATCTTCTCTCAATGACCATCAATCTTCTCTAAGTGACCATCAATCTTCTCTCAATGACCCATCAATCTTCTCTCAATGAACCATCAATCTTCTCTCAATGACCATCAATCTTTCCTCAATGACCATCAATCTTCTCTCAATGACAATCAATCTTCTCTCAATGACCCATCAATCTTCTCTCAATGACCCATCAATCTTCTCTCAATGACCCATCAACATTCTCTCAATGTCCCATCAATCTTCTCTCAATGACCCATCAATCTTCTCTCAATGACCATCAATATTCCCTCAATTACCCATCATTCTCTCAATGATCCATCAATCTTCACTCAATGACAATCAACATTCTGTCAATGACCATCAATCTTCTCTCAATGACCCATCAATCTTCTCTCAATGACCCATCAATCTTTTCTAAATGACCATCAATATTTTCTCAATTACTCATCAATCTTCTCTCAATGACCATCAATCTCCTCTCAATGACCCATCAATCTTCTCTCAATGACCATCAATCCTTTCTCAAATAACCATCAGTCTTCTCTCAATGACCCATCAATCTTCTCTCAATGACCATCAATCTACTCTCAATGACCCATCAATCTTTTCTCAAAGTCCCATCAATCTTCTCTGAATGACCATTAATCTTCTATCAATGACCCATCAATCTTCTCTTAATGACCCATCAATTTTCGCTCAATGACCCATTAATCTTCTCTCAATTACCATCAAGCTTCTCTCAATGATACATCAATCTTCTCTCAATGATACATCAATCTTCTCTGAATGACCATCAATCTTCTCTCAATGACCCATCAATCTTCTCTCAATGACCCATCAATCTTCTCTCAAGGATCATCAATCTTCTCTTAATGACCATCAATCTTCTTTCAATGTCCCATCAATCTTCTCTCAATGACAAACAATCTTCTCTCAATGACCCAACAATCTTCTCTCAATGACCATCGACATTCTCTCAAAGACAATCAATCTTTTCTCAATGACCATCAATCTTCTCTCAGTGACCATCAATCTTCTCTCAATGACCCATCAATCTTCTTTCAATGACCATCAATCTTCTCTCAATGAACATCAATCTTCTCTCAATGACCATCAATCTTCTCTCAATGACCCATCAATCTTCTCTCAATGACAAACAATCTTCTCTCAATGACCATCGACATTCTCTCAATGTCCCATCAATCTTCTCTCAATGACCATCAATCTTCTCTCAATGACCATCAATATTCCCTCAATTACCCATCATTCTCTCAATGATCCGTCAATATTCACTCAATGACAATCAACATTCTCTCAATGACCATCAATCTTCTCTCAATGACCATCAATCTTCTCTCAGTGACCATCAATCTTCTCTCAGTGACCATCAATCTTCTCTCAGTGACCATCAATCTTCTCTCAATGAACATCAATCTTCTCTAAGTGACCATCAATCTTCTCTCAATGACCCATCAATCTTCTCCCAATGACCATCAACATTCTCTCAATGTTCCATCAATCTTCTCTCAATGACCCATCAATCTTCTCTCAATGACCATCAATATTCCCTCAATGACCCATCAATCTTCTCGCAATGACCCATCAATCTTTTCTAAATGACCATCAATATTTTCTCAATTACTCATCAATCTTCTCTCAATGACCATCAATCTCCTCTCAATGACCCATCAATCTTCTCTCAATGACCATCAATCCTTTCTCAATTACCCATCAGTCATCTCTCAATGACTATCAATCTTCTCTCAATGACCCATCAATCTTCTCTCAATGACCATCAATCTACTCTCAATGACCCATCAATCTTTTCTCAAAGTCCCATCAATCTTCTCTGAATGACCATTAATCTTCTATCAATGACCCATCAATCTTCTCTTAATGACCCATCAATTTTTGCTCAATGACCCATTAATCTTCTCTCAATTACCATCAAGCTTCTCTCAATGATACATCAATCTTCTCTCAATGACCATCAATCTTCTCTCAATGAACATCAATCTTTTCTCAATTACCATCAATCTTCTCTCAATGATACATCAATCTTCTCTGAATGACCATTAATCTTCTCTCAATGACCCATCAATCTTCTCTCAATGACCCATCAATCTTCTTTCAATGTCCCATCAATCTTCTCTCAATGACAAACAATCTTCTCTCAATGACCCAACAATCTTCACTCAATGACCATCGACATTCTCTCAAAGACAATCAATCTTCTCTCAATGACCATCAATCTTCTCTCAGTGACCATCAATATTCTCTCAGTGACCATCAATCTTTTCTCAATGACCATCAATCTTCTCTCAGTGACCATCAATCTTCCCTCAATGACCATCAATCTTCTCTCAATGACAATCAATCTTCTCTCAATGCCCCATCAATCTTCTCTCTTTTGACCATCAATCTTCTATCAATGACCCATCAATCCTCTCTCAATGACCCATCAATTTTCGCTCAATGACAATCAATCTTCTCTCAATGACCCATCAATCTTCTCTCAATGACCATCAATCTTCTCTCAATGACCCATCAATCTTCTTTCAATGACAATCAATCTTCTCTCAATTACATCAGTCTTCTCTCAATGACCATCAATCTTCTCTCAATGACAATCAATTTTCTCTCAATGACCCATCAATCTTTTATCAAAGTCCCATCAATCTTCTTTCAATGACCATCAATCTTTTATCAATGACCCATCGATTTTTTCTCAATGATCCATCAATCTTCTCTCAATGACCATCAATCTTCTCTCAATGACCATTAATCTTTTCTCAATTACCATCAATCTTCTCTCAATGATACATCAATCTTCATTCAATGACCATCAATCTTCTCTTAATAACCATCAATCTTCTTTCAATGTCCCATCAATCTTCTCTCAATGACCATCAATCCTTTCTCAAATACCCATCAGTCTTCTCTCAATGACCCATCAATCTTCTCTCAATGACCCAACAATCTTCTCTCAATGACCATCGACATTCTCTCAAAGACAATCAATCTTCTCTCAATGACCATCAATCTTCTCTCAGTGACCATCAATATTCTCTTAGTGACCATCAATCTTTTCTCAATGACCATCAATCTTCTCTCAGTGACCATCAATCTTCTCTCAATGACCCATCAATCTTCTCTCAATGACCATCAATATTCCCTCAATTACCCATCATTCTCTCAATGATCCGTCAATCTTCCCTCAATGACCATCAATCTTCTCTCAATGACAATCAATCTTCTCTCAATGCCCCATCAATCTTCTCTCTTTTGACCATCAATCTTCCATCAATGACCCATCAATCCTCTCTCAATGACCCATCAATTTTCGCTCAATGACAATCAATCTTCTCTCAATGACCCATCAATCTTCTCTCAATGACCATCAATCTTCTCTCAATGACCCATCAATCTTCTTTCAATGACAATCAATCTTCTCTCAATTACATCAGTCTTCTCTCAATGACCATCAATCTTCTCTCAATGACAATCAATTTTCTCTCAATGACCCATCAATCTTTTATCAAAGTCCCATCAATCTTCTTTCAATGACCATCAATCTTCTATCAATGACCATCAATCTTCTCTTAATAACCATCAATCTTCTTTCAATGACCATCAATCTTCTCTTAATAACCATCAATCTTTTATTAATGACCCATCGATTTTTTCTCAAAGATCCATCAATCTTCTCTCAATGACCATCAATCTTCTCTCAATGACCATCAATCTTTTCACAATTACCATCAATCTTCTCTCAATGATATATCAATCTTCTTTCAATGACCATCAATCTTCTTTCAATGACCATCAATCTTCTCTTAATAACCATCAATCTTCTATCAATGTCCCATCAATCTTCTCTCAATGAACCATTGATCTTCTCTCAAGGATCATCAATCTTCTCTTAATGACCCATCAATCTTCTCTCAATGACCATCAACATTCTCTCAATGTCCCATCAATCTTCTCTCAATGACCCATCAATCTTCTCTCAATGACCATCAATATTCCCTCAATTACCCATCATTCTCTCAATGATCCGTAAATCTTCACTCAATGACAATCAACATTCTCTCAATGACCATCAATCTTCTCTCAATGACCATCAATCTTCTCTCAGTGACCATCAATCTTCTCTCAATGACCATCAATCTTCTCTAAGTGACCATCAATCTTCTCTCAATGACCCATCAATCTTCTCTCAATGACCCATCAATCTTCTCTCAATGACCATCAACATTCTCTCAATGTCCCATCAATCTTCTCTCAATGACCCATCAATCTTCTCTCAATGACCATCAATATTCCCTCAATTACCCATCATTCTCTCAATGATCCATCAATCTTCACTCAATGACAATCAACATTCTGTCAATGACCATCAATCTTCTCTCAATGACCCATCAATCTTTTCTAAATGACCATCAATATTTTCTCAATTACTCATCAATCTTCTCTCAATGACCATCAATCTCCTCTCAATGACCCATCAATCGTCTCTCAATGACCATCAATCCTTTCTCAATTACCCATCAGTCTTCTCTCAATGACCCATCAATCTTCTCTCAATGACCATCAATCTACTCTCAATGACCCATCAATCTTTTCTCAACGTCCCATCAATCTTCTCTGAATGACTATTAATCTTCTATCAATGACCCATCAATCTTCTCTTAATGACCCATCAATTTTCGCTCAATGACCCATTAATTTTCTCTCAATTACCATCAAGCTTCTCTCAATGATACATCAATCTTCTCTCAATGACTATCAATCTTCTCTCAATGAACATCAATCTTTTCTCAATTACCATCAATCTTCTCTCAATGATACATCAATCTTCTCTCAATGACCATCAATCTTCTATCAATGACCCATCAATCTTCTCTCAATGACCCATCAATCTTCTATCAAGGAGCATCAATCTTCTCTTAATGACCATCAATCTTCTTTCAATGTCCCATCAATCTTCTCTCAATGACAAACAATCTTCTCTCAATGACCCAACAATCTTCTCTCAATGACCATCGACATTCTCTCAAAGACAATCAATCTTCTCTCAATGACCATCAATCTTCTCTCAATGACCATCAATCTTCTCTCAGTGACCATCAGTCTTCTCTCAATGACCCATCAATCTTCTCTCAATGATACATCAATCTTCTCTCAATGACCCATCAATCTTCTCTCAATGACAATCAATCTTCTCTCAATTACCCATCTGTCTTCTCTCAATGACCATCAATCTTCTCTCAGTGACAATCAATCTTCTCTCAATGACCCATCAATCTTTTATCAAAGTCCCATCAATCTTCTTTCAATGACCATCAATCTTCTATCAATGACCCATCGATTTTTTCTCAATGATTCATCAATCTTCTGTCAATGACCATCAATCTTCTCTCAATGACCATCAATCTTTTCTCAATTACCATCAATCTTCTCTCAATGATACATCAATCTTCTCTCAATGACCATCAATCTTCTCTCAATGAACATCAATTTTTTCAAAATGACCCATCAATCTTCTCTCAATGACCCATCAATTTTTGCTCAATGACCATCAATCTTCTCTCAATGATACATCAATCTTCTCTCAATGACCATCAATCTTCTCTCAATGACCCATCAATCTTCTCTCAGGGATCATCAATCTTCTCTTAATGACCATCAATCTTCTTTCAATGTCCCATCAATCTTCTCTCAATGACAAACAATCTTCTCTCAATGACCCAACAATCTTCTCTCAATGACCATCGACATTCTCTTCAAAGACAATCAATCTTCTCTCAATGACCATCAATCTTCTCTCAGTGACCATAAATCTTCTCTCAATGACCATCAATCTTTTCTCAATGACGATCAATCTTCTCTCAATGACCCATCAATCTTCTCTCAATGAACCATCAATCTTCTCTCAATGACCATCAATCTTCCCTCAATAACCATCAATCTTCTCTCAATGAACCATCAATCTTCTCTCAAGGATCATCAATCTTCTCTTAATGACCCATCAATCTTCTCTCAATGACCATCAACATTCTCTCAATGTCCCATCAATCTTCTCTCAATGACCCATCAATCTTCTCTCAATGACCATCAATATTCCCTCAATTACCCATCATTCTCTCAATGATCCGTAAATCTTCACTCAATGACAATCAACATTCTCTCAATGACCATCAATCTTCTCTCAATGACCATCAATCTTCTCTCAGTGACCATCAATCTTCTCTAAGTGACCATCAATCTTCTCTCAATGACCCATCAATCTTCTCTCAATGACCCATCAATCTTCTCTCAATGACCATCAACATTCTCTCAATGTCCCATCAATCTTCTCTCAATGACCCATCAATCTTCTCTCAATGACCATCAATATTCCCTCAATTACCCATCATTCTCTCAATGATCCATCAATCTTCACTCAATGACAATCAACATTCTGTCAATGACCATCAATCTTCTCTCAATGACCCATCAATCTTTTCTAAATGACCATCAATATTTTCTCAATTACTCATCAATCTTCTCTCAATGACCATCAATCTCCTCTCAATGACCCATCAATCTTCTCTCAATGACCATCAATCCTTTCTCAATTACCCATCAGTCTTCTCTCAATGACCCATCAATCTTCTCTCAATGACCATCAATCTACTCTCAATGACCCATCAATCTTTTCTCAAAGTCCCATCAATCTTCTCTGAATGACCATTAATCTTCTATCAATGACCCATCAATCTTCTCTTAATGACCCATCAATTTTCGCTCAATGACCCATTAATTTTCTCTCAATTACCATCAAGCTTCTCTCAATGATACATCAATCTTCTCTCAATGAACATCAATCTTTTCTCAATTACCATCAATCTTCTCTCAATGATACATCAATCTTCTCTCAATGACCATCAATCTTCTATCAATGACCCATCAATCTTCTCTCAATGACCCATCAATCTTCTATCAATGAGCATCAATCTTCTCTTAATGACCATCAATCTTCTTTCAATGTCCCATCAATCTTCTCTCAATGACAAACAATCTTCTCTCAATGACCCAACAATCTTCTCTCAATGACCATCGATATTCTCTCAAAGACAATCAATCTTCTCTCAATGACCATCAATCTTCTCTCAATGACCATCAATCTTCTCTCAGTGACCATCAGTCTTCTCTCAATGACCCATCAATCTTCTCTCAATGATACATCAATCTTCTCTCAATGACCCATCAATCTTCTCTCAATGACAATCAATCTTCTCTCAATTACCCATCTGTCTTCTCTCAATGACCATCAATCTTCTCTCAGTGACAATCAATCTTCTCTCAATGACCCATCAATCTTTTATCAAAGTCCCATCAATCTTCTTTCAATGACCATCAATCTTCTATCAATGACCCATCGATTTTTTCTCAATGATTCATCAATCTTCTCTCAATGACCATCAATCTTCTCTCAATGACCATCAATCTTTTCTCAATTACCATCAATCTTCTCTCAATGATACATCAATCTTCTCTCAATGACCATCAATCTTCTCTCAATGAACATCAATTTTTTCAAAATGACCCATCAATCTTCTCTCAATGACCCATCAATTTTTGCTCAATGACCATCAATCTTCTCTCAATGATACATCAATCTTCTCTCAATGACCATCAATCTTCTCTCAATGACCCATCAATCTTCTTTCAAGGATCATCAATCTTCTCTTAATGACCATCAATCTTCTTTCAATGTCCCATCAATCTTCTCTCAATGACAAACAATCTTCTCTCAATGACCCAACAATCTTCTCTCAATGACCATCGACATTCTCTTCAAAGACAATCAATCTTCTCTCAATGACCATCAATCTTCTCTCAGTGACCATCAATCTTCTCTCAATGACCATCAATCTTTTCTCAATGACGATCAATCTTCTCTCAATGACCCATCAATCTTCTCTCAATGAACCATCAATCTTCTCTCAATGACCATCAATCTTCCCTCAATAACCATCAATCTTCTCTCAATGACAATCAATCTTCTCTCAATGACCCATCAATCTTCTCTCAATGACCATCAATCTTCTATCAATGACCCATCAATCTTCTATCAATGACCCATCAATCTTCTCTCAATGACCATCAATCTTCTCTCAATGACCATCAATCTTCTCTCAATGACCATCAATCTTCTCTCAATGACCATCAATCTTTTCTCAATTGCCATCAATCTTCTCTCAATGATACATCAATCTTCTCTCAATGACCATCAATCTTCTCTCAATTACCCATCTGTCTTCTCTCAATGACCATCAATCTTCTCTCAGTGACAATCAATCTTCTCTCAATGACCCATCAATCTTTTCTCAATGACCCATCAATCTTCTCTCAATGACCATCAACATTCTCTCAATGTCCCATCAATCTTCTCTCAATGACCCATCAATCTTCTCTCAATGACCATCAATATTCCCTCAATTACCCATCATTCTCTCAATGATCCATCAATCTTCACTCAATGACAATCAACATTCTGTCAATGACCATCAATCTTCTCTCAATGACCCATCAATCTTCTCTCAATGACCCATCAATCTTTTCTAAATGACCATCAATATTTTCTCAATTACTCATCAATCTTCTCTCAATGACCATCAATCTCCTCTCAATGACCCATCAATCTTCTCTCAATGACCATCAATCCTTTCTCAAATACCCATCAGTCTTCTCTCAATGACCCATCAATCTTCTCTCAATGACCATCAATCTACTCTCAATGACCCATCAATCTTTTCTCAAAGTCCCATCAATCTTCTCTGAATGACCATTAATCTTCTATCAATGACCCATCAATCTTCTCTTAATGACCCATCAATTTTCGCTCAATGACCCATTAATCTTCTCTCAATTACCATCAAGCTTCTCTCAATGATACATCAATCTTCTCTCAATGATACATCAATCTTCTCTGAATGACCATCAATCTTCTCTCAATGACCCATCAATCTTCTCTCAATGACCCATCAATCTTCTCTCAAGGATCATCAATCTTCTCTTAATGACCATCAATCTTCTTTCAATGTCCCATCAATCTTCTCTCAATGACAAACAATCTTCTCTCAATGACCCAACAATCTTCTCTCAATGACCATCGACATTCTCTCAAAGACAATCAATCTTCTCTCAATGACCATCAATCTTCTCTCAGTGACCATCAATATTCTCTTAGTGACCATCAATCTTCTCTCAGTGACCATCAATCTTCTCTCAATGACCCATCAATCTTCTCTCAATGACCATCAATATTCCCTCAATTACCCATCATTCTCTCAATGATCCGTCAATATTCCCTCAATGACCATCAATCTTCTCTCAATGACAATCAATCTTCTCTCAATGCCCCATCAATCTTCTCTCTTTTGACCATCAATCTTCCATCAATGACCCATCAATCCTCTCTCAATGACCCATCAATTTTCGCTCAATGACAATCAATCTTCTCTCAATGACCCATCAATCTTCTCTCAATGACCATCAATCTTCTCTCAATGACCCATCAATCTTCTTTCAATGACAATCAATCTTCTCTCAATTACATCAGTCTTCTCTCAATGACCATCAATCTTCTCTCAATGACAATCAATTTTCTCTCAATGACCCATCAATCTTTTATCAAAGTCCCATCAATCTTCTTTCAATGACCATCAATCTTCTATCAATGACCATCAATCTTCTCTTAATAACCATCAATCTTCTTTCAATGACCATCAATCTTCTCTTAATAACCATCAATCTTTTATTAATGACCCATCGATTTTTTCTCAAAGATCCATCAATCTTCTCTCAATGACCATCAATCTTCTCTCAATGACCATCAATCTTTTCACAATTACCATCAATCTTCTCTCAATGATATATCAATCTTCTTTCAATGACCATCAATCTTCTCTTAATAACCATCAATCTTCTATCAATGTCCCATCAATCTTCTCTCAATGAACCATCAATCTTCTCTCAAGGATCATCAATCTTCTCTTAATGACCCATCAATCTTCTCTCAATGACCATCAACATTCTCTCAATGTCCCATCAATCTTCTCTCAATGACCCATCAATCTTCTCTCAATGACCATCAATATTCCCTCAATTACCCATCATTCTCTCAATGATCCGTAAATCTTCACTCAATGACAATCAACATTCTCTCAATGACCATCAATCTTCTCTCAATGACCATCAATCTTCTCTCAGTGACCATCAATCTTCTCTCAATGACCATCAATCTTCTCTAAGTGACCATCAATCTTCTCTCAATGACCCATCAATCTTCTCTCAATGACCCATCAATCTTCTCTCAATGACCATCAACATTCTCTCAATGTCCCATCAATCTTCTCTCAATGACCCATCAATCTTCTCTCAATGACCATCAATATTCCCTCAATTACCCATCATTCTCTCAATGATCCATCAATCTTCACTCAATGACAATCAACATTCTGTCAATGACCATCAATCTTCTCTCAATGACCCATCAATCTTTTCTAAATGACCATCAATATTTTCTCAATTACTCATCAATCTTCTCTCAATGATCATCAATCTCCTCTCAATGACCCATCAATCTTCTCTCAATGACCATCAATCCTTTCTCAATTACCCATCAGTCTTCTCTCAATGACCCATCAATCTTCTCTCAATGACCATCAATCTACTCTCAATGACCCATCAATCTTTTCTCAACGTCCCATCAATCTTCTCTGAATGACCATTAATCTTCTATCAATGACCCATCAATCTTCTCTTAATGACCCATCAATTTTCGCTCAATGACCCATTAATTTTCTCTCAATTACCATCAAGCTTCTCTCAATGATACATCAATCTTCTCTCAATGACTATCAATCTTCTCTCAATGAACATCAATCTTTTCTCAATTACCATCAATCTTCTCTCAATGATACATCAATCTTCTCTCAATGACCATCAATCTTCTATCAATGACCCATCAATCTTCTCTCAATGACCCATCAATCTTCTATCAAGGAGCATCAATCTTCTCTTAATGACCATCAATCTTCTTTCAATGTCCCATCAATCTTCTCTCAATGACAAACAATCTTCTCTCAATGACCCAACAATCTTCTCTCAATGACCATCGACATTCTCTCAAAGACAATCAATCTTCTCTCAATGACCATCAATCTTCTCTCAATGACCATCAATCTTCTCTCAATGACCATCAATCTTCTCTCAGTGACCATCAGTCTTCTCTCAATGACCCATCAATCTTCTCTCAATGATACATCAATCTTCTCTCAATGACCCATCAATCTTCTCTCAATGACAATCAATCTTCTCTCAATTACCCATCTGTCTTCTCTCAATGACCATCAATCTTCTCTCAGTGACAATCAATCTTCTCTCAATGACCCATCAATCTTTTATCAAAGTCCCATCAATCTTCTTTCAATGACCATCAATCTTCTATCAATGACCCATCGATTTTTTCTCAATGATTCATCAATCTTCTCTCAATGACCATCAATCTTCTCTCAATGACCATCAATCTTTTCTCAATTACCATCAATCTTCTCTCAATGATACATCAATCTTCTCTCAATGACCATCAATCTTCTCTCAATGAACATCAATTTTTTCAAAATGACCCATCAATCTTCTCTCAATGACCCATCAATTTTTGCTCAATGACCATCAATCTTCTCTCAATGATACATCAATCTTCTCTCAATGACCATCAATCTTCTCTCAATGACCCATCAATCTTCTCTCAAGGATCATCAATCTTCTCTTAATGACCATCAATCTTCTTTCAATGTCCCATCAATCTTCTCTCAATGACAAACAATCTTCTCTCAATGACCCAACAATCTTCTCTCAATGACCATCGACATTCTCTTCAAAGACAATCAATCTTCTCTCAATGACCATCAATCTTCTCTCAGTGACCATCAATCTTCTCTCAATGACCATCAATCTTTTCTCAATGACGATCAATCTTCTCTCAATGACCCATCAATCTTCTCTCAATGAACCATCAATCTTCTCTCAATGACCATCAATCTTCCCTCAATAACCATCAATCTTCTCTCAATGACAATCAATCTTCTCTCAATGTCCCATCAATCTTCTCTCAATGAACCATCAATCTTCTCTCAAGGATCATCAATCTTCTCTTAATGACCCATCAATCTTCTCTCAATGACCATCAACATTCTCTCAATGTCCCATCAATCTTCTCTCAATGACCCATCAATCTTCTCTCAATGACCATCAATATTCCCTCAATTACCCATCATTCTCTCAATGATCCGTAAATCTTCACTCAATGACAATCAACATTCTCTCAATGACCATCAATCTTCTCTCAATGACCATCAATCTTCTCTCAGTGACCATCAATCTTCTCTCAATGACCATCAATCTTCTCTAAGTGACCATCAATCTTCTCTCAATGACCCATCAATCTTCTCTCAATGACCCATCAATCTTCTCTCAATGACCATCAACATTCTCTCAATGTCCCATCAATCTTCTCTCAATGACCCATCAATCTTCTCTCAATGACCATCAATATTCCCTCAATTACCCATCATTCTCTCAATGATCCATCAATCTTCACTCAATGACAATCAACTTTCTGTCAATGACCATCAATCTTCTCTCAATGACCCATCAATCTTTTCTAAATGACCATCAATATTTTCTCAATTACTCATCAATCTTCTCTCAATGACCATCAATCTCCTCTCAATGACCCATCAATCTTCTCTCAATGACCATCAATCCTTTCTCAATTACCCATCAGTCTTCTCTCAATGACCCATCAATCTTCTCTCAATGACCATCAATCTACTCTCAATGACCCATCAATCTTTTCTCAAAGTCCCATCAATCTTCTCTGAATGACCATTAATCTTCTATCAATGACCCATCAATCTTCTCTTAATGACCCATCAATTTTCGCTCAATGACCCATTAATTTTCTCTCAATTACCATCAAGCTTCTCTCAATGATACATCAATCTTCTCTCAATGAACATCAATCTTTTCTCAATTACCATCAATCTTCTCTCAATGATACATCAATCTTCTCTCAATGACCATCAATCTTCTATCAATGACCCATCAATCTTCTCTCAATGACCCATCAATCTTCTATCAAGGAGCATCAATCTTCTCTTAATGACCATCAATCTTCTTTCAATGTCCCATCAATCTTCTCTCAATGACAAACAATCTTCTCTCAATGACCCAACAATCTTCTCTCAATGACCATCGACATTCTCTCAAAGACAATCAATCTTCTCTCAATGACCATCAATCTTCTCTCAATGACCATCAATCTTCTCTCAGTGACCATCAGTCTTCTCTCAATGACCCATCAATCTTCTCTCAATGATACATCAATCTTCTCTCAATGACCCATCAATCTTCTCTCAATGACAATCAATCTTCTCTCAATTACCCATCTGTCTTCTCTCAATGACCATCAATCTTCTCTCAGTGACAATCAATCTTCTCTCAATGACCCATCAATCTTTTATCAAAGTCCCATCAATCTTCTTTCAATGACCATCAATCTTCTATCAATGACCCATCGATTTTTTCTCAATGATTCATCAATCTTCTCTCAATGACCATCAATCTTCTCTCAATGACCATCAATCTTTTCTCAATTACCATCAATCTTCTCTCAATGATACATCAATCTTCTCTCAATGACCATCAATCTTCTCTCAATGAACATCAATTTTTTCAAAATGACCCATCAATCTTCTCTCAATGACCCATCAATTTTTGCTCAATGACCATCAATCTTCTCTCAATGATACATCAATCTTCTCTCAATGACCATCAATCTTCTCTCAATGACCCATCAA
Source organism: Pristiophorus japonicus (assembly GCF_044704955.1). NCBI lineage: Eukaryota > Metazoa > Chordata > Chondrichthyes > Pristiophoridae > Pristiophorus > Pristiophorus japonicus. The sequence continues at coordinate 7,498,220 of NC_091984.1, read as the reverse complement.
TCTTCTTTCAAGGATCATCAATCTTCTCTTAATGACCATCAATCTTCTTTCAATGTCCCATCAATCTTCTCTCAATGACAAACAATCTTCTCTCAATGACCCAACAATCTTCTCTCAATGACCATCAATCTTCCCTCAATAACCATCAATCTTCTCTCAATGACAATCAATCTTCTCTCAATGACCCATCAATCTTCTCTCAATGACCATCAATCTTCTATCAATGACCCATCAATCTTCTATCAATGACCCATCAATCTTCTATCAATGACCCATCAATCTTCTCTCAATGACCATCAATCTTCTCTCAATGACCATCAATCTTCTCTCAATGACCATCAATCTTTTCTCAATTGCCATCAATCTTCTCTCAATGATACATCAATCTTCTCTCAATGACCATCAATCTTCTCTCAATGAACATTAATCTTCTCTCAATGACCATCAATCTTCTCTCAATGACCCATCAATCTTCTCTCAAGGATCATCAATCTTCTCTTAATGACCATCAATCTTCTTTCAATGTCCCATCAATCTTCTCTCAATGACAAACAATCTTCTCTCAATGACCATCGACATTCTCTCAAAGACAATCAATCTTCTCTCAATGACCATCAATCTTCTCGCAGTGACCATCAATCTTCTCTCAATGACCCATCAATCTTCTCTCAATGACCATCAACATTCTCTCAATGTCCCATCAATCTTCTCTCAATGACCATCAATCTTCCCTCAATAACCATCAATCTTCTCTCAATGACAATCAATCTTCTCTCAATGACCCATCAATCTTCTCTCAATGACCATCAATCTTCTCTCAATGACCCATCAATCGTCTCTCAATGATACATCAATCTTCTTTCAATGACCATCAATCTTCTCTCAATGAACATCAATCTTCTCTCAATGACCATCAATCTTCTCTCAATGACCCATCAATCTTCTCTCAAGGATGATCAATCTTCTCTCAAGGATGATCAGTCTTCTCTTAATAACCATGAATCTTCTTTCAATGTCCCATCAATCTTCTCTCAATGACAAACAATCTTCTCTCAATGACCATCAATCTTCTCTCAGTGACCATCAATCTTCTCTCAATGAACATCAATCTTTTCTCAATGACCATCAATCTTCTCTCAGTGACCATCAATCTTCGCTTAATGACCCATCAATCTTCTCTCAATGACCATCAACATTCTCTCAATGTCCCATCAATCTTCTCTCAATGACCCATCAATCTTCTCTCAATGACCATCAATATTCCCTCAATTACCCATCATTCTCTCAATGATCCGTCAATCTTCACTCAATGACAATCAACATTCTCTCAATGACCATCAATCTTCTCTCAATGACCATCAATCTTCTCTCAGTGACCATCAATCTTCTCTCAGTGACCATCAATCTTCTCTCAATGAACATCAATCTTCTCTCAGTGAACATCAATCTTCTCTCAATGATCCATCAATCTTCTCTCAATGACCATCAACATTCTCTCAATGTCCCATCAATCTTCTCTCAATGACCCATCAATCTTCTCTCAATGACCATCAATATTCCCTCAATTACCCATCATTCTCTCAATGATCCATCAATCTTCACTCAATGACAATCAACATTCTGTCAATGACCATCAATCTTCTCTCAATGACCCATCAATCTTCTCTCAATGACACATCAATCTTTTCTAAATGACCATCAATATTTTCTCAATTACTCATCAATCTTCTCTCAATGACCATCAATCTCCTCTCAATGACCCATCAATCTTCTCTCAATGACCATCGATCCTTTCTCAATTACCCATCAATCTTCTCTGAATGACCATTAATCTTCTATCAATGACCCATCAATCTTCTCTTAATGACCCATCAATTTACGCTCAATGACCCATTAATCTTCTCTCAATGACCATCAATCTTCTCTCAATGACCCATCAATCTTCTCTCAATGACAATCAATCTTCTCTCAATTACCCATCAGTCTTCTCTCAATGACCATCAATCTTCTCTCAATGACCCATCAATCTGTTATCAAAGTCCCATCAATCTTCGTTCAATGACCATCAATCTTCTATCAATGACCCATCGATCTTTTCTCAATGATCCATCAATCTTCTTTCAATGACCATCAATCTTCTCTTAATGACCATCAATCTTCTCTCAATGATACATCAATCTTCTCTCAATGATACATCAATCTTCTCTCAATGATCATCAATCTTCTCTCAATGAACATAAATTTTTTCAAAATGACCCATCAATCTTCTCTCAAGGATCATCAATCTTCTCTTAATGACCATCAATCTCCTTTCAATGTCCCATCAATCTTCTCTCAATGACAAACAATCTTCTTTCAATGACCCAACAATCTTCTCTCAATGACCATCGACAGTCTCTCAAAGACAACTAATCTTCTCTCAATGACCATCAATCTTTTCTCAATGACGATCAATCTTCTCTCAGTGACCATCAATCTTCTCTTAATGACCCATCAATCTTCTCTGAATGACCATCAATATTCTCTCAATGATACATCAATCTTCTCTCAATGACCATCAATCTTCTCTCAATGACCCATCAATCTTCTCTCAATGAACCATCAATCTTCTCTCAATGACCATCAATCTTTCCTCAATGACCATCAATCTTCTCTCAATGACAATCAATCTTCTCTCAATGATACATCAATCTTCTCTCAATGACCATCAATCTTCTCTCAATGAACATTAATCTTCTCTCAATGACCATCAATCTTCTCTCAATGACCATCAATCTTCTCTCAATGACCCATCAATCTTCTCTCAAGGATCGTCAATCTTCTCTTAATGACCATCAATCTTCTTTAAATGTCCCATCAATCTTCTCTCATTGACCATCAATCTTCTCTCAATGACACATCAATCTTCTCTCAATGAACCATCAATCTTCTCTCAATGACCATCAATCTTCCCTCAATGACCATCAATCTTCTCTCAATGACAATCAATCTTCTCTCAATGACCCATCAATCTTCTCTCAATGACCATCAATCTTCTCTCAATGACCATCAATCTTCTATCAATGACCCATCAATCTTCTCTCAATGACCCATCAATTTTCGCTCAATGACAATCAGTCTTCTCTCAATGACCCATCAATCTTCTCTCAGTGACCATCAATCTTCTCTCAATGACCATCAATCTTCTCTCAGTGACCATCAATCTTCTCTCAATGACCATCAATCTTTTCTCAATGACCATCAATCTTCTCTCAGTGACCATCAATCTTCTCTCAATGACCCATCAATCTTCTCTCAATGACCATCAACATTCTCTCAATGTCCCATCAATCTTCTCTCAATGACCCATCAATCTTCTCTCAATGACCATCAATATTCCCTCAATTACCCATCATTCTCTCAATGATCCGTCAATCTTCACTCAATGACAATCAACATTCTCTCAATGACGATCAATCTTCTCTCAATGACCCATCAATCTTCTCTCAATGACCCATCAATAGTTTCTCAATTACCCATCAATCTTCTCTTAATGACCATCAATCTTCTTTCAATGTCCCATCGACATTCTCTCAAAGACAATCAATCTTCTCTCAATGACCATCAATCTTCTCTCAGTGACCATCAATCTTCTCTCAATGACCATCAATCTTTTCTCAATGACCATCAATCTTCTCTCAGTGACCATCAACCTACTCTTAATGACCCATCAATCTTCTCTCAATGACCATCAATATTCTCTCAATGATACATCAATCTTCTCTCAATGACAATCAGCCTTCTCTCAATGAACCATCAATCTTCTCTCAATGACCATCAATCTTCTCTCAATGACCCATCAATCTTCTCTCAATGACCAATAATCTTCTATCAATGACCCATCAAACTTCTCTCAATGACCCATCAATTTTCGCTCAATGACAATCAGTCTTCTCTCAATGACCCATCAATCTTCTCTCAATGACCATCAATCTTCTCTCAATGACCATCAATCTTCTCTCAATGACCATCAATCTTTTCTCAATTACCATCAATCTTCTCTCAATGATACATCAATCTTCTCTTAATGACCATCAATCTTCTCTCAATGAACATCAATCTTCTCTCAATGACCATCAATCTTCTCTCAATGACCCATCAATCTTCTCTCAAGGATCATCAATCTTCTCTTAATGACCATCAATCTTCTTTCAATGTCCCATCAATCTTCTCTCAATGACAAACAATCTTCTCTCAATGACCATCGACATTCTCTCAAAGACAATCAATCTTCTCTCAATGACCATCAATCTTCTCTCAGTGACCATCAATCTTCTCTCAATGACCATCACTCTTTTCTCAATGACCATCAATCTTCTCTCAGTGACCATCAATCTTCTCTCAATGACCCATCAATCTTCTCTCAATGACCATCAACATTCTCTCAATGTCCCATCAATCTTCTCTCAATGACCCAGCAATCTTCTCTCAATGACCATCAATATTCCCTCAATTACACATCATTCTCTCAATGATCCATCAATCTTCACTCAATGACAATCAACATTCTATCAATGACCATCAATCTTCTCTCAATGACCCATCAATCTTCTCTCAATGACCATCAATCTCCTCTCAATGACCCATCAATCTTCTCTCAATGACCATCAATCCTTTCTCAATTACCCATCAGTATTCTCTCAATGACTATCAATCTTTTCTCAAAGTCACATCAATCTTCTCTGAATGACCATTAATCTTCTATCAATGACCCATCAATCTTCTCTTAATGACCCATCAATTTTCGCTCAATGACCCATTAATCTTCTCTCAATGACCATCAATCTTCTCTCAATGACCCATCAATCTTCTCTCAATGACCCATCAATCTTCTCTCAATTACCCATCAGTCTTCTCTCAATAACCATCAATTTTCTCTCAATGACCCATCAATCTTTTATCAAAGTCCCATCAATCTTCTTTCAATGACCATCAATCTTCTATCAATGACCCATCGATTTTTTCTCAATGATCCATCAATCTTCTTTCAATGACCATCAATCTTCTCTTAATGACCATCAATCTTCTCTCAATGATACATCAATCTTCTCTCAATGATACATCAATCTTCTCTCAATGATCATCAATCTTCTCTCAATGAACATAAATCTTTTCAAAATGACCCATCAATCTTCTCTCAAGGATCATCAATCTTCTCTTAATGACCATCAATCTCCTTTCAATGTCCCATCAATCTTCTCTCAATGACAAACAATCTTCTTTCAATGACCCAACAATCTTCTCTCAATGACCATCGACATTCTCTCAAAGACAACTAATCTTCTCTCAATGACCATCAATCTTCTCTCAGTGACCATCAATCTTCTCTCAATGACCATCAATCTTTTCTCAATGACGATCAATCTTCTCTCAGTGACCATCAATCTTCTCTTAATGACCCATCAATCTTCTCTGAATGACCATCAATATTCTCTCAATGATACATCAATCTCCTCTCAATGACCATCAATCTTCTCTCAATGACCCATCAATCTCCTCTCAATGAACCATCAATCTTCTCTCAATGACCATCAATCTTTCCTCAATGACCATCAATCTTCTCTCAATGACAATCAATCTTCTCTCAATGATACATCAATCTCCTCTCAATGACCATCAATCTTCTCTCAATGAACATCAATCTTTCTCAATGACCATCAATCTTCTCTCAATGACCATCAATCTTCTCTCAATGACCCATCAATCTTCTCTCAAGGATCGTCAATCTTCTCTTAATGACCATCAATCTTCTTTAAATGACCATCAATCTTCTCTCAGTGACCATCAATCTTCTCTCAATGACCATCAATCTTTTCTCAATGACGATCAATCTTCTCTCAATGACCCATCAATCTTCTCTCAATGAACCATCAATCTTCTCTCAATGACCATCAATCTTCCCTCAATAACCATCAATCTTCTCTCAATGACAATCAATCTTCTCTCAATGACCCATCAATCTTCTCTCAATGACCATCAATCTTCTATCAATGACCCATCAATCTTCTATCAATGACCCATCAATCTTCTCTCAATGACCATCAATCTTCTCTCAATGACCATCAATCTTCTCTCAATGACCATCAATCTTCTCTCAATGACCATCAATCTTTTCTCAATTGCCATCAATCTTCTCTCAATGATACATCAATCTTCTCTCAATGACCATCAATCTTCTCTCAATTACCCATCTGTCTTCTCTCAATGACCATCAATCTTCTCTCAGTGACAATCAATCTTCTCTCAATGACCCATCAATCTTTTCTCAATGACCCATCAATTTTCGCTCAATGACCCATTAATTTTCTCTCAATTACCATCAAGCTTCTCTCAATGATACATCAATCTTCTCTCAATGAACATCAATCTTTTCTCAATTACCATCAATCTTCTCTCAATGATACATCAATCTTCTCTCAATGACCATCAATCTTCTATCAATGACCCATCAATCTTCTCTCAATGACCCATCAATCTTCTATCAAGGAGCATCAATCTTCTCTTAATGACCATCAATCTTCTTTCAATGTCCCATCAATCTTCTCTCAATGACAAACAATCTTCTCTCAATGACCCAACAATCTTCTCTCAATGACCATCGATATTCTCTCAAAGACAATCAATCTTCTCTCAATGACCATCAATCTTCTCTCAATGACCATCAATCTTCTCTCAGTGACCATCAGTCTTCTCTCAATGACCCATCAATCTTCTCTCAATGATACATCAATCTTCTCTCAATGACCCATCAATCTTCTCTCAATGACAATCAATCTTCTCTCAATTACCCATCTGTCTTCTCTCAATGACCATCAATCTTCTCTCAGTGACAATCAATCTTCTCTCAATGACCCATCAATCTTTTATCAAAGTCCCATCAATCTTCTTTCAATGACCATCAATCTTCTATCAATGACCCATCGATTTTTTCTCAATGATTCATCAATCTTCTCTCAATGACCATCAATCTTCTCTCAATGACCATCAATCTTTTCTCAATTACCATCAATCTTCTCTCAATGATACATCAATCTTCTCTCAATGACCATCAATCTTCTCTCAATGAACATCAATTTTTTCAAAATGACCCATCAATCTTCTCTCAATGACCCATCAATTTTTGCTCAATGACCATCAATCTTCTCTCAATGATACATCAATCTTCTCTCAATGACCATCAATCTTCTCTCAATGACCCATCAATCTTCTTTCAAGGATCATCAATCTTCTCTTAATGACCATCAATCTTCTTTCAATGTCCCATCAATCTTCTCTCAATGACAAACAATCTTCTCTCAATGACCCAACAATCTTCTCTCAATGACCATCGACATTCTCTTCAAAGACAATCAATCTTCTCTCAATGACCATCAATCTTCTCTCAGTGACCATCAATCTTCTCTCAATGACCATCAATCTTTTCTCAATGACGATCAATCTTCTCTCAATGACCCATCAATCTTCTCTCAATGAACCATCAATCTTCTCTCAATGACCATCAATCTTCCCTCAATAACCATCAATCTTCTCTCAATGACAATCAATCTTCTCTCAATGACCCATCAATCTTCTCTCAATGACCATCAATCTTCTATCAATGACCCATCAATCTTCTATCAATGACCCATCAATCTTCTCTCAATGACCATCAATCTTCTCTCAATGACCATCAATCTTCTCTCAATGACCATCAATCTTCTCTCAATGACCATCAATCTTTTCTCAATTGCCATCAATCTTCTCTCAATGATACATCAATCTTCTCTCAATGACCATCAATCTTCTCTCAATTACCCATCTGTCTTCTCTCAATGACCATCAATCTTCTCTCAGTGACAATCAATCTTCTCTCAATGACCCATCAATCTTTTCTCAATGACCCATCAATCTTCTCTCAATGACCATCAACATTCTCTCAATGTCCCATCAATCTTCTCTCAATGACCCATCAATCTTCTCTCAATGACCATCAATATTCCCTCAATTACCCATCATTCTCTCAATGATCCATCAATCTTCACTCAATGACAATCAACATTCTGTCAATGACCATCAATCTTCTCTCAATGACCCATCAATCTTCTCTCAATGACCCATCAATCTTTTCTAAATGACCATCAATATTTTCTCAATTACTCATCAATCTTCTCTCAATGACCATCAATCTCCTCTCAATGACCCATCAATCTTCTCTCAATGACCATCAATCCTTTCTCAAATACCCATCAGTCTTCTCTCAATGACCCATCAATCTTCTCTCAATGACCATCAATCTACTCTCAATGACCCATCAATCTTTTCTCAAAGTCCCATCAATCTTCTCTGAATGACCATTAATCTTCTATCAATGACCCATCAATCTTCTCTTAATGACCCATCAATTTTCGCTCAATGACCCATTAATCTTCTCTCAATTACCATCAAGCTTCTCTCAATGATACATCAATCTTCTCTCAATGATACATCAATCTTCTCTGAATGACCATCAATCTTCTCTCAATGACCCATCAATCTTCTCTCAATGACCCATCAATCTTCTCTCAAGGATCATCAATCTTCTCTTAATGACCATCAATCTTCTTTCAATGTCCCATCAATCTTCTCTCAATGACAAACAATCTTCTCTCAATGACCCAACAATCTTCTCTCAATGACCATCGACATTCTCTCAAAGACAATCAATCTTCTCTCAATGACCATCAATCTTCTCTCAGTGACCATCAATATTCTCTTAGTGACCATCAATCTTCTCTCAGTGACCATCAATCTTCTCTCAATGACCCATCAATCTTCTCTCAATGACCATCAATATTCCCTCAATTACCCATCATTCTCTCAATGATCCGTCAATATTCCCTCAATGACCATCAATCTTCTCTCAATGACAATCAATCTTCTCTCAATGCCCCATCAATCTTCTCTCTTTTGACCATCAATCTTCCATCAATGACCCATCAATCCTCTCTCAATGACCCATCAATTTTCGCTCAATGACAATCAATCTTCTCTCAATGACCCATCAATCTTCTCTCAATGACCATCAATCTTCTCTCAATGACCCATCAATCTTCTTTCAATGACAATCAATCTTCTCTCAATTACATCAGTCTTCTCTCAATGACCATCAATCTTCTCTCAATGACAATCAATTTTCTCTCAATGACCCATCAATCTTTTATCAAAGTCCCATCAATCTTCTTTCAATGACCATCAATCTTCTATCAATGACCATCAATCTTCTCTTAATAACCATCAATCTTCTTTCAATGACCATCAATCTTCTCTTAATAACCATCAATCTTTTATTAATGACCCATCGATTTTTTCTCAAAGATCCATCAATCTACTCTCAATGACCATCAATCTTCTCTCAATGACCATCAATCTTTTCACAATTACCATCAATCTTCTCTCAATGATATATCAATCTTCTTTCAATGACCATCAATCTTCTCTTAATAACCATCAATCTTCTATCAATGTCCCATCAATCTTCTCTCAATGAACCATCAATCTTCTCTCAAGGATCATCAATCTTCTCTTAATGACCCATCAATCTTCTCTCAATGACCATCAACATTCTCTCAATGTCCCATCAATCTTCTCTCAATGACCCATCAATCTTCTCTCAATGACCATCAATATTCCCTCAATTACCCATCATTCTCTCAATGATCCGTAAATCTTCACTCAATGACAATCAACATTCTCTCAATGACCATCAATCTTCTCTCAATGACCATCAATCTTCTCTCAGTGACCATCAATCTTCTCTCAATGACCATCAATCTTCTCTAAGTGACCATCAATCTTCTCTCAATGTCCCATCAATCTTCTCTCAATGACCCATCAATCTTCTCTCAATGACCATCAATATTCCCTCAATTACCCATCATTCTCTCAATGATCCATCAATCTTCACTCAATGACAATCAACATTCTGTCAATGACCATCAATCTTCTCTCAATGACCCATCAATCTTTTCTAAATGACCATCAATATTTTCTCAATTACTCATCAATCTTCTCTCAATGATCATCAATCTCCTCTCAATGACCCATCAATCTTCTCTCAATGACCATCAATCCTTTCTCAATTACCCATCAGTCTTCTCTCAATGACCCATCAATCTTCTCTCAATGACCATCAATCTACTCTCAATGACCCATCAATCTTTTCTCAACGTCCCATCAATCTTCTCTGAATGACCATTAATCTTCTATCAATGACCCATCAATCTTCTCTTAATGACCCATCAATTTTCGCTCAATGACCCATTAATTTTCTCTCAATTACCATCAAGCTTCTCTCAATGATACATCAATCTTCTCTCAATGACTATCAATCTTCTCTCAATGAACATCAATCTTTTCTCAATTACCATCAATCTTCTCTCAATGATACATCAATCTTCTCTCAATGACCATCAATCTTCTATCAATGACCCATCAATCTTCTCTCAATGACCCATCAATCTTCTATCAAGGAGCATCAATCTTCTCTTAATGACCATCAATCTTCTTTCAATGTCCCATCAATCTTCTCTCAATGACAAACAATCTTCTCTCAATGACCCAACAATCTTCTCTCAATGACCATCGACATTCTCTCAAAGACAATCAATCTTCTCTCAATGACCATCAATCTTCTCTCAATGACCATCAATCTTCTCTCAATGACCATCAATCTTCTCTCAGTGACCATCAGTCTTCTCTCAATGACCCATCAATCTTCTCTCAATGATACATCAATCTTCTCTCAATGACCCATCAATCTTCTCTCAATGACAATCAATCTTCTCTCAATTACCCATCTGTCTTCTCTCAATGACCATCAATCTTCTCTCAGTGACAATCAATCTTCTCTCAATGACCCATCAATCTTTTATCAAAGTCCCATCAATCTTCTTTCAATGACCATCAATCTTCTATCAATGACCCATCGATTTTTTCTCAATGATTCATCAATCTTCTCTCAATGACCATCAATCTTCTCTCAATGACCATCAATCTTTTCTCAATTACCATCAATCTTCTCTCAATGATACATCAATCTTCTCTCAATGACCATCAATCTTCTCTCAATGAACATCAATTTTTTCAAAATGACCCATCAATCTTCTCTCAATGACCCATCAATTTTTGCTCAATGACCATCAATCTTCTCTCAATGATACATCAATCTTCTCTCAATGACCATCAATCTTCTCTCAATGACCCATCAATCTTCTCTCAAGGATCATCAATCTTCTCTTAATGACCATCAATCTTCTTTCAATGTCCCATCAATCTTCTCTCAATGACAAACAATCTTCTCTCAATGACCCAACAATCTTCTCTCAATGACCATCGACATTCTCTTCAAAGACAATCAATCTTCTCTCAATGACCATCAATCTTCTCTCAGTGACCATCAATCTTCTCTCAATGACCATCAATCTTTTCTCAATGACGATCAATCTTCTCTCAATGACCCATCAATCTTCTCTCAATGAACCATCAATCTTCTCTCAATGACCATCAATCTTCCCTCAATAACCATCAATCTTCTCTCAATGACAATCAATCTTCTCTCAATGTCCCATCAATCTTCTCTCAATGAACCATCAATCTTCTCTCAAGGATCATCAATCTTCTCTTAATGACCCATCAATCTTCTCTCAATGACCATCAACATTCTCTCAATGTCCCATCAATCTTCTCTCAATGACCCATCAATCTTCTCTCAATGACCATCAATATTCCCTCAATTACCCATCATTCTCTCAATGATCCGTAAATCTTCACTCAATGACAATCAACATTCTCTCAATGACCATCAATCTTCTCTCAATGACCATCAATCTTCTCTCAGTGACCATCAATCTTCTCTCAATGACCATCAATCTTCTCTAAGTGACCATCAATCTTCTCTCAATGACCCATCAATCTTCTCTCAATGACCCATCAATCTTCTCTCAATGACCATCAACATTCTCTCAATGTCCCATCAATCTTCTCTCAATGACCCATCAATCTTCTCTCAATGACCATCAATATTCCCTCAATTACCCATCATTCTCTCAATGATCCATCAATCTTCACTCAATGACAATCAACTTTCTGTCAATGACCATCAATCTTCTCTCAATGACCCATCAATCTTTTCTAAATGACCATCAATATTTTCTCAATTACTCATCAATCTTCTCTCAATGACCATCAATCTCCTCTCAATGACCCATCAATCTTCTCTCAATGACCATCAATCCTTTCTCAATTACCCATCAGTCTTCTCTCAATGACCCATCAATCTTCTCTCAATGACCATCAATCTACTCTCAATGACCCATCAATCTTTTCTCAAAGTCCCATCAATCTTCTCTGAATGACCATTAATCTTCTATCAATGACCCATCAATCTTCTCTTAATGACCCATCAATTTTCGCTCAATGACCCATTAATTTTCTCTCAATTACCATCAAGCTTCTCTCAATGATACATCAATCTTCTCTCAATGAACATCAATCTTTTCTCAATTACCATCAATCTTCTCTCAATGATACATCAATCTTCTCTCAATGACCATCAATCTTCTATCAATGACCCATCAATCTTCTCTCAATGACCCATCAATCTTCTATCAAGGAGCATCAATCTTCTCTTAATAACCATCAATCTTCTTTCAATGTCCCATCAATCTTCTCTCAATGACAAACAATCTTCTCTCAATGACCCAACAATCTTCTCTCAATGACCATCGACATTCTCTCAAAGACAATCAATCTTCTCTCAATGACCATCAATCTTCTCTCAATGACCATCAATCTTCTCTCAGTGACCATCAGTCTTCTCTCAATGACCCATCAATCTTCTCTCAATGATACATCAATCTTCTCTCAATGACCCATCAATCTTCTCTCAATGACAATCAATCTTCTCTCAATTACCCATCTGTCTTCTCTCAATGACCATCAATCTTCTCTCAGTGACAATCAATCTTCTCTCAATGACCCATCAATCTTTTATCAAAGTCCCATCAATCTTCTTTCAATGACCATCAATCTTCTATCAATGACCCATCGATTTTTTCTCAATGATTCATCAATCTTCTCTCAATGACCATCAATCTTCTCTCAATGACCATCAATCTTTTCTCAATTACCATCAATCTTCTCTCAATGATACATCAATCTTCTCTCAATGACCATCAATCTTCTCTCAATGAACATCAATTTTTTCAAAATGACCCATCAATCTTCTCTCAATGACCCATCAATTTTTGCTCAATGACCATCAATCTTCTCTCAATGATACATCAATCTTCTCTCAATGACCATCAATCTTCTCTCAATGACCCATCAATCTTCTTTCAAGGATCATCAATCTTCTCTTAATGACCATCAATCTTCTTTCAATGTCCCATCAATCTTCTCTCAATGACAAACAATCTTCTCTCAATGACCCAACAATCTTCTCTCAATGACCATCAATCTTCCCTCAATAACCATCAATCTTCTCTCAATGACAATCAATCTTCTCTCAATGACCCATCAATCTTCTCTCAATGACCATCAATCTTCTATCAATGACCCATCAATCTTCTATCAATGACCCATCAATCTTCTATCAATGACCCATCAATCTTCTCTCAATGACCATCAATCTTCTCTCAATGACCATCAATCTTCTCTCAATGACCATCAATCTTTTCTCAATTGCCATCAATCTTCTCTCAATGATACATCAATCTTCTCTCAATGACCATCAATCTTCTCTCAATGAACATTAATCTTCTCTCAATGACCATCAATCTTCTCTCAATGACCCATCAATCTTCTCTCAAGGATCATCAATCTTCTCTTAATGACCATCAATCTTCTTTCAATGTCCCATCAATCTTCTCTCAATGACAAACAATCTTCTCTCAATGACCATCGACATTCTCTCAAAGACAATCAATCTTCTCTCAATGACCATCAATCTTCTCGCAGTGACCATCAATCTTCTCTCAATGACCCATCAATCTTCTCTCAATGACCATCAACATTCTCTCAATGTCCCATCAATCTTCTCTCAATGACCATCAATCTTCCCTCAATAACCATCAATCTTCTCTCAATGACAATCAATCTTCTCTCAATGACCCATCAATCTTCTCTCAATGACCATCAATCTTCTCTCAATGACCCATCAATCGTCTCTCAATGATACATCAATCTTCTTTCAATGACCATCAATCTTCTCTCAATGAACATCAATCTTCTCTCAATGACCATCAATCTTCTCTCAATGACCCATCAATCTTCTCTCAAGGATGATCAATCTTCTCTCAAGGATGATCAGTCTTCTCTTAATAACCATGAATCTTCTTTCAATGTCCCATCAATCTTCTCTCAATGACAAACAATCTTCTCTCAATGACCATCAATCTTCTCTCAGTGACCATCAATCTTCTCTCAATGAACATCAATCTTTTCTCAATGACCATCAATCTTCTCTCAGTGACCATCAATCTTCGCTTAATGACCCATCAATCTTCTCTCAATGACCATCAACATTCTCTCAATGTCCCATCAATCTTCTCTCAATGACCCATCAATCTTCTCTCAATGACCATCAATATTCCCTCAATTACCCATCATTCTCTCAATGATCCGTCAATCTTCACTCAATGACAATCAACATTCTCTCAATGACCATCAATCTTCTCTCAATGACCATCAATCTTCTCTCAGTGACCATCAATCTTCTCTCAGTGACCATCAATCTTCTCTCAATGAACATCAATCTTCTCTCAGTGAACATCAATCTTCTCTCAATGATCCATCAATCTTCTCTCAATGACCATCAACATTCTCTCAATGTCCCATCAATCTTCTCTCAATGACCCATCAATCTTCTCTCAATGACCATCAATATTCCCTCAATTACCCATCATTCTCTCAATGATCCATCAATCTTCACTCAATGACAATCAACATTCTGTCAATGACCATCAATCTTCTCTCAATGACCCATCAATCTTCTCTCAATGACACATCAATCTTTTCTAAATGACCATCAATATTTTCTCAATTACTCATCAATCTTCTCTCAATGACCATCAATCTCCTCTCAATGACCCATCAATCTTCTCTCAATGACCATCGATCCTTTCTCAATTACCCATCAATCTTCTCTGAATGACCATTAATCTTCTATCAATGACCCATCAATCTTCTCTTAATGACCCATCAATTTACGCTCAATGACCCATTAATCTTCTCTCAATGACCATCAATCTTCTCTCAATGACCCATCAATCTTCTCTCAATGACAATCAATCTTCTCTCAATTACCCATCAGTCTTCTCTCAATGACCATCAATCTTCTCTCAATGACCCATCAATCTGTTATCAAAGTCCCATCAATCTTCGTTCAATGACCATCAATCTTCTATCAATGACCCATCGATCTTTTCTCAATGATCCATCAATCTTCTTTCAATGACCATCAATCTTCTCTTAATGACCATCAATCTTCTCTCAATGATACATCAATCTTCTCTCAATGATACATCAATCTTCTCTCAATGATCATCAATCTTCTCTCAATGAACATAAATTTTTTCAAAATGACCCATCAATCTTCTCTCAAGGATCATCAATCTTCTCTTAATGACCATCAATCTCCTTTCAATGTCCCATCAATCTTCTCTCAATGACAAACAATCTTCTTTCAATGACCCAACAATCTTCTCTCAATGACCATCGACAGTCTCTCAAAGACAACTAATCTTCTCTCAATGACCATCAATCTTTTCTCAATGACGATCAATCTTCTCTCAGTGACCATCAATCTTCTCTTAATGACCCATCAATCTTCTCTGAATGACCATCAATATTCTCTCAATGATACATCAATCTTCTCTCAATGACCATCAATCTTCTCTCAATGACCCATCAATCTTCTCTCAATGAACCATCAATCTTCTCTCAATGACCATCAATCTTTCCTCAATGACCATCAATCTTCTCTCAATGACAATCAATCTTCTCTCAATGATACATCAATCTTCTCTCAATGACCATCAATCTTCTCTCAATGAACATTAATCTTCTCTCAATGACCATCAATCTTCTCTCAATGACCATCAATCTTCTCTCAATGACCCATCAATCTTCTCTCAAGGATCGTCAATCTTCTCTTAATGACCATCAATCTTCTTTAAATGTCCCATCAATCTTCTCTCATTGACCATCAATCTTCTCTCAATGACACATCAATCTTCTCTCAATGAACCATCAATCTTCTCTCAATGACCATCAATCTTCCCTCAATGACCATCAATCTTCTCTCAATGACAATCAATCTTCTCTCAATGACCCATCAATCTTCTCTCAATGACCATCAATCTTCTCTCAATGACCATCAATCTTCTCTCAATGACCCATCAATCTTCTCTCAATGACCCATCAATTTTCGCTCAATGACAATCAGTCTTCTCTCAATGACCCATCAATCTTCTCTCAGTGACCATCAATCTTCTCTCAATGACCATCAATCTTCTCTCAGTGACCATCAATCTTCTCTCAATGACCATCAATCTTTTCTCAATGACCATCAATCTTCTCTCAGTGACCATCAATCTTCTCTCAATGACCCATCAATCTTCTCTCAATGACCATCAACATTCTCTCAATGTCCCATCAATCTTCTCTCAATGACCCATCAATCTTCTCTCAATGACCATCAATATTCCCTCAATTACCCATCATTCTCTCAATGATCCGTCAATCTTCACTCAATGACAATCAACATTCTCTCAATGACGATCAATCTTCTCTCAATGACCCATCAATCTTCTCTCAATGACCCATCAATAGTTTCTCAATTACCCATCAATCTTCTCTTAATGACCATCAATCTTCTTTCAATGTCCCATCGACATTCTCTCAAAGACAATCAATCTTCTCTCAATGACCATCAATCTTCTCTCAGTGACCATCAATCTTCTCTCAATGACCATCAATCTTTTCTCAATGACCATCAATCTTCTCTCAGTGACCATCAACCTACTCTTAATGACCCATCAATCTTCTCTCAATGACCATCAATATTCTCTCAATGATACATCAATCTTCTCTCAATGACAATCAGCCTTCTCTCAATGAACCATCAATCTTCTCTCAATGACCATCAATCTTCTCTCAATGACCCATCAATCTTCTCTCAATGACCAATAATCTTCTATCAATGACCCATCAAACTTCTCTCAATGACCCATCAATTTTCGCTCAATGACAATCAGTCTTCTCTCAATGACCCATCAATCTTCTCTCAATGACCATCAATCTTCTCTCAATGACCATCAATCTTCTCTCAATGACCATCAATCTTTTCTCAATTACCATCAATCTTCTCTCAATGATACATCAATCTTCTCTTAATGACCATCAATCTTCTCTCAATGAACATCAATCTTCTCTCAATGACCATCAATCTTCTCTCAATGACCCATCAATCTTCTCTCAAGGATCATCAATCTTCTCTTAATGACCATCAATCTTCTTTCAATGTCCCATCAATCTTCTCTCAATGACAAACAATCTTCTCTCAATGACCATCGACATTCTCTCAAAGACAATCAATCTTCTCTCAATGACCATCAATCTTCTCTCAGTGACCATCAATCTTCTCTCAATGACCATCACTCTTTTCTCAATGACCATCAATCTTCTCTCAGTGACCATCAATCTTCTCTCAATGACCCATCAATCTTCTCTCAATGACCATCAACATTCTCTCAATGTCCCATCAATCTTCTCTCAATGACCCAGCAATCTTCTCTCAATGACCATCAATATTCCCTCAATTACACATCATTCTCTCAATGATCCATCAATCTTCACTCAATGACAATCAACATTCTATCAATGACCATCAATCTTCTCTCAATGACCCATCAATCTTCTCTCAATGACCATCAATCTCCTCTCAATGACCCATCAATCTTCTCTCAATGACCATCAATCCTTTCTCAATTACCCATCAGTATTCTCTCAATGACTATCAATCTTTTCTCAAAGTCACATCAATCTTCTCTGAATGACCATTAATCTTCTATCAATGACCCATCAATCTTCTCTTAATGACCCATCAATTTTCGCTCAATGACCCATTAATCTTCTCTCAATGACCATCAATCTTCTCTCAATGACCCATCAATCTTCTCTCAATGACCCATCAATCTTCTCTCAATTACCCATCAGTCTTCTCTCAATAACCATCAATTTTCTCTCAATGACCCATCAATCTTTTATCAAAGTCCCATCAATCTTCTTTCAATGACCATCAATCTTCTATCAATGACCCATCGATTTTTTCTCAATGATCCATCAATCTTCTTTCAATGACCATCAATCTTCTCTTAATGACCATCAATCTTCTCTCAATGATACATCAATCTTCTCTCAATGATACATCAATCTTCTCTCAATGATCATCAATCTTCTCTCAATGAACATAAATCTTTTCAAAATGACCCATCAATCTTCTCTCAAGGATCATCAATCTTCTCTTAATGACCATCAATCTCCTTTCAATGTCCCATCAATCTTCTCTCAATGACAAACAATCTTCTTTCAATGACCCAACAATCTTCTCTCAATGACCATCGACATTCTCTCAAAGACAACTAATCTTCTCTCAATGACCATCAATCTTCTCTCAGTGACCATCAATCTTCTCTCAATGACCATCAATCTTTTCTCAATGACGATCAATCTTCTCTCAGTGACCATCAATCTTCTCTTAATGACCCATCAATCTTCTCTGAATGACCATCAATATTCTCTCAATGATACATCAATCTCCTCTCAATGACCATCAATCTTCTCTCAATGACCCATCAATCTCCTCTCAATGAAGCATCAATCTTCTCTCAATGACCATCAATCTTTCCTCAATGACCATCAATCTTCTCTCAATGACAATCAATCTTCTCTCAATGATACATCAATCTCCTCTCAATGACCATCAATCTTCTCTCAATGAACATCAATCTTTCTCAATGACCATCAATCTTCTCTCAATGACCATCAATCTTCTCTCAATGACCCATCAATCTTCTCTCAAGGATCGTCAATCTTCTCTTAATGACCATCAATCTTCTTTAAATGTCCCATCAATCTTCTCTCAATGACCATCAATCTTCTCTCAATGACACATCAATCTTCTCTCAATGAACCATCAATCTTCTCTCAATGACCATCAATCTTCCCTCAATGACCATCAATCTTCTCTCAACGACAATCAATCTTCTCTCAATGACCCATCAATCTTCTCTCAATGACCATCAACCTACTCTTAATGACCCATCAATCTTCTCTCAATGACCATCAATATTCTCTCAATGATACATCAATCTTCTCTCAATGACAATCAGCCTTCTCTCAATGAACCATCAATCTTCTCTCAATGACCATCAATCTTCCCTCAATGACCATCAATCTTCTCTCAATGACCATCAATCTTCCCTCAATGACCATCAATCTTCTCTCAATGACCATCAATCTTCTCTCAATGACCATCAATCTTCCCTCAATGACCATCAATCTTCTCTCAATGACCATCAATCTTCCCTCAATGACCATCAATCTTCTCTCAATAACCATCAATCTCCTCTCAATGACCCATCAATCTTCTCTCAATGACCATCAATCCTTTCTCAATTACCCATCAGTATTCTCTCAATGACTATCAATCTTTTCTCAAAGTCACATCAATCTTCTCTCAATGACCATCAATCTTCTCTCAATGACCATCAATCTTTTCTCAATTACCATCAATCTTTTCTCAATGATACATCAATCTTCTCTTAATGACCATCAATCTTCTCTCAATGAACATCAATCTTCTCTCAATGACCATCAATCTTCTCTCAATGACCATCAATATTCCCTCAATTACACATCATTCTCTCAATGATCCATCAATCTTCACTCAATGACAATCAACATTCTATCAATGACCATCAATCTTCTCTCAATGACCCATCAATCTTCTCTCAATAACCATCAATCTCCTCTCAATGACCCATCAATCTTCTCTCAATGACCATCAATCCTTTCTCAATTACCCATCAGTATTCTCTCAATGACTATCAATCTTTTCTCAAAGTCACATCAATCTTCTCTGAATGACCATTAATCTTCTATCAATGACCCATCAATCTTCTCTTAATGACCCATCAATTTTCGCTCAATGACCCATTAATCTTCTCTCAATGACCATCAATCTTCTCTCAATGACCCATCAATCTTCTCTCAATGACCCATCAATCTTCTCTCAATTACCCATCAGTCTTCTCTCAATAACCATCAATTTTCTCTCAGTGACCCATCAATCTTTTATCAAAGTCCCATCAATCTTCTTTCAATGACCATCAATCTTCTATCAATGACCCATCGATTTTTTCTCAATGATCCATCAATCTTCTTTCAATGACCATCAATCTTCTCTTAATGACCATCAATCTTCTCTCAATGATACATCAATCTTCTCTCAATGATACATCAATCTTCTCTCAATGATCATCAATCTTCTCTCAATGAACATAAATCTTTTCAAAATGACCCATCAATCTTCTCTCAAGGATCATCAATCTTCTCTTAATGACCATCAATCTCCTTTCAATGTCCCATCAATCTTCTCTCAATGACAAACAATCTTCTTTCAATGACCCAACAATCTTCTCTCAATGACCATCGACATTCTCTCAAAGACAACTAATCTTCTCTCAATGACCATCAATCTTCTCTCAGTGACCATCAATCTTCTCTCAATGACCATCAATCTTTTCTCAATGACGATCAATCTTCTCTCAGTGACCATCAATCTTCTCTTAATGACCCATCAATCTTCTCTGAATGACCATCAATATTCTCTCAATGATACATCAATCTCCTCTCAATGACCATCAATCTTCTCTCAATGACCCATCAATCTTCTCTCAATGAACCATCAATCTTCTCTCAATGACCATCAATCTTTCCTCAATGACCATCAATCTTCTCTCAATGACAATCAATCTTCTCTCAATGATACATCAATCTCCTCTCAATGACCATCAATCTTCTCTCAATGAACATCAATCTTCTCTCAATGACCATCAATCTTCTCTCAATGACCATCAATCTTCTCTCAATGACCCATCAATCTTCTCTCAAGGATCGTCAATCTTCTCTTAATGACCATCAATCTTCTTTAAATGTCCCATCAATCTTCTCTCAATGACCATCAATATTCTCTCAATGACACATCAATCTTCTCTCAATGAACCATCAATCTTCTCTCAATGACCATCAATCTTCCCTCAATGACCATAAATCTTCTCTCAATGACAATCAATCTTCTCTCAATGACCCATCAATCTTCTCTCAATGACCATCAACCTACTCTTAATGACCCATCAATCTTCTCTCAATGACCATCAATATTCTCTCAATGATACATCAATCTTCTCTCAATGACAATCAGCCTTCTCTCAATGAACCATCAATCTTCTCTCAATGACCATCAATCTTCCCTCAATGACCATCAATCTTCTCTCAATGACCATCAATCTTCTCTCAATGACCCATCAATCTTCTCTCAATGACCATTAATCTTCTATCAATGACCCATCAAACTTCTCTCAATGACCCATCAATTTTCGCTCAATGACAATCAGTCTTCTCTCAATGACCCATCAATCTTCTCTCAATGACCATCAATCTTCTCTCAATGACCATCAATCTTTTCTCAATTACCATCAATCTTCTCTCAATGATACATCAATCTTCTCTTAATGACCATCAATCTTCTCTCAATGAACATCAATCTTCTCTCAATGACCATCAATCTTCTCTCAATGACCCATCAATCTTCTCTCAAGGATCATCAATCTTCTCTTAATGACCATCAATCTTCTTTCAATGTCCCATCAATCTTCTCTCAATGACAAACAATCTTCTCTCAATGACCATCGACATTCTCTCAAAGACAATCAATCTTCTCTCAATGACCATCAATCTTCTCTCAGTGACCATCAATCTTCTCTCAATGACCATCACTCTTTTCTCAATGACCATCAATCTTCTCTCAGTGACCATCAATCTTCTCTCAATGACCCATCAATCTTCTCTCAATGACCATCAACATTCTCTCAATGTCCCATCAATCTTCTCTCAATGACCCAGCAATCTTCTCTCAATGACCATCAATATTCCCTCAATTACACATCATTCTCTCAATGATCCATTAATCTTCACTCAATGACAATCAACATTCTATCAATGACCATCAATCTTCTCTCAATGACCCATCAATCTTCTCTCAATGACCATCAATCTCCTCTCAATGACCCATCAATCTTCTCTCAATGACCATCAATCCTTTCTCAATTACCCATCAGTATTCTCTCAATGACTATCAATCTTTTCTCAAAGTCACATCAATCTTCTCTGAATGACCATTAATCTTCTATCAATGACACATCAATCTTCTCTTAATGACCCATCAATTTTCGCTCAATGACCCATTAATCTTCTCTCAATGACCATCAATCTTCTCTCAATGACCCATCAATCTTCTCTCAATGACCCATCAATCTTCTCTCAATTACCCATCAGTCTTCTCTCAATAACCATCAATTTTCTCTCAATGACCCATCAATCTTTTATCAAAGTCCCATCAATCTTCTTTCAATGACCATCAATCTTCTATCAATGACCCATCGATTTTTTCTCAATGATCCATCAATCATCTTTCAATGACCATCAATCTTCTCTTAATGACCATCAATCTTCTCTCAATGATACATCAATCTTCTCTCAATGATACATCAATCTTCTCTGAATGACCATCAATCTTCTCTCAATGACCCATCAATCTTCTCTCAATGACCCATCAATCTTCTCTCAAGGATCATCAATCTTCTCTTAATGACCATCAATCTTCTTTCAATGTCCCGTCAATCTTCTCTCAATGACAAACAATCTTCTCTCAATGACCCAACAATCTTCTCTCAATGACCATCGACATTCTCTCAAAGACAACTAATCTTCTCTCAATGACCATCAATCTTCTCTCAGTGACCATCAATCTTCTCTCAATGACCATCAATCTTTTCTCAATGACGATCAATCTTCTCTCAGTGACCATCAATCTTCTCTTAATGACCCATCAATCTTCTCTGAATGACCATCAATATTCTCTCAATGATACATCAATCTCCTCTCAATGACCATCAATCTTCTCTCAATGACCCATCAATCTTCTCTCAATGAACCATCAATCTTCTCTCAATGACCATCAATCTTTCCTCAATGACCATCAATCTTCTCTCAATGACAATCAATCTTCTCTCAATGATACATCAATCTCCTCTCAATGACCATCAATCTTCTCTCAATGAACATCAATCTTCTCTCAATGACCATCAATCTTCTCTCAATGACCATCAATCTTCTCTCAATGACCCATCAATCTTCTCTCAAGGATCGTCAATCTTCTCTTAATGACCATCAATCTTCTTTAAATGTCCCATCAATCTTCTCTCAATGACCATCAATCTTCTCTCAATGACACATCAATCTTCTCTCAATGAACCATCAATCTTCTCTCAATGACCATCAATCTTCCCTCAATGACCATCAATCTTCTCTCAATGACAATCAATCTTCTCTCAATGACCCATCAATCTTCTCTCAATGACCATCAATCTTCTATCAATGACCCATCAATCTTCTATCAATGACCCATCAATCTTCTCTCAATGACCCATCAATTTTCGCTCAATGACAATCAGTCTTCTCTCAATGACCCATCAATCTTCTCTCAATGACCCATCAATAGTTTCTCAATTACCCATCAATCTTCTCTTAATGACCATCAATCTTCTTTCAATGTCCCATCGACATTCTCTCAAAGACAATCAATCTTCTCTCAATGACCATCAATCTTCTCTCAGTGACCATCAATCTTCTCTCAATGACCATCAATCTTTTCTCAATGACCATCAATCTTCTCCCAGTGACCATCAACCTACTCTTAATGACCCATCAATCTTCTCTCAATGACAATCAATCTTCTCTCAATGACAATCAATCTTCTCTCAATGACCCATCAATCTTCTCTCAATGACCATCAATCTTCTATCAATGACCCATCAATCTTCTCTCAATGACCCATCAATTTTCGCTCAATGACAATCAGTCTTCTCTCAATGACCCATCAATCTTCTCTCAATGACCCATCAATAGTTTCTCAATTACCCATCAATCTTCTCTTAATGACCATCAATCTTCTTTCAATGTCCCATCGACATTCTCTCAAAGACAATCAATCTTCTCTCAATGACCATCAATATTCTCTCAATGATACATCAATCTTCTCTCAATGACAATCAGCCTTCTCTCAATGAACCATCAATCTTCTCTCAATGACCATCAATCTTCCCTCAATGACCATCAATCTTCTCTCAATGACAATCAATCTTCTCTCAATGACCCATCAATCTTCTCTCAATGACCATTAATCTTCTATCAATGACCCATCAAACTTCTCTCAATGACCCATCAATTTTCGCTCAATGACAATCAGTCTTCTCTCAATGACCCATCAATCTTCTCTCAATGACCATCAATCTTCTCTCAATGACCATCAATCTTTTCTCAATTACCATCAATCTTCTCTCAATGATACATCAATCTTCTCTCAATGACCATCAATCTTCTCTCAATGAACATCAATCTTCTCTCAATGACCATCAATCTTCTCTCAATGACCCATCAATCTTCTCTCAAGGATCATCAATCGTCTCTTAATGACCATCAATCTTCTTTCAATGTCCCATCAATCTTCTCTCAATGACCCAGCAATCTTCTCTCAATGACCATCAATATTCCCTCAATTGCACATCATTCTCTCAATGATCCATCAATCGTCACTCAATGACAATCAACATTCTATCAATGACCATCAATCTTCTCTCAATGACCCATCAATCTTCTCTCAATGACCATCAATCTCCTCTCAATGACCCATCAATCTTCTCTCAATGACCATCAATCCTTTCTCAATTACCCATCAGTATTCTCTCAATGACTATCAATCTTTTCTCAAAGTCACATCAATCTTCTCTGAATGACCATTAATCTTCTATCAATGACCCATCAATCTTCTCTTAATGACCCATCAACTTTCGCTCAATGACCCATTAATCTTCACTCAATGACCATCAATCTTCTCTCAATGACCCATCAATCTTCTCTCAATGACCCATCAATCTTCTCTCAATTACCCATCAGTCTTGTCTCAATAACCATCAATTTTCTCTCAATGACAATCAATCTTCTCTCAATGACCCATCAATCATTTATCAAAGTCCCATCAATCTTCTTTCAATGACCATCAATCTTCTATCAATGACCCATCGATTTTTTCTCAATGATCCATCAATCTTCTCTCAATGACCATCAATCTTCTCTCAATGACCATCAATCTTTTCTCAATTACCATCAATCTTCTCTCAATGATACATCAATCTTCTCTCAATGACCATCAATCTTCTCTCAATGAATATCAATTTTTTCAAAATGACCCATCAATCTTCTCTCAATGACCCATCAATTTTTGCTCAATGACCATCAATCTTCTCTCAATGATACATCAATCTTCTCTTAATGACCATCAATCTTCTCTCAATGACCCATCAATTTTCGCTCAATGACCCATTAATCTTCTCTCAATGACCATCAATCTTCTCTCAATGACCCATCAATCTTCTCTCAATGACCCATCAATCTTCTCTCAATTACCCATCAGTCTTCTCTCAATAACCATCAATTTTCTCTCAATGACCCATCAATCTTTTATCAAAGTCCCATCAATCTTCTTTCAATGACCATCAATCTTCTATCAATGACCCATCGATTTTTTCTCAATGATCCATCAATCATCTTTCAATGACCATCAATCTTCTCTTAATGACCATCAATCTTCTCTCAATGATACATCAATCTCCTCTCAATGATACATCAATCTTCTCTGAATGACCATCAATCTTCTCTCAATGACCCATCAATCTTCTCTCAATGACCCATCAATCTTCTCTCAAGGATCATCAATCTTCTCTTAATGACCATCAATCTTCTTTCAATGTCCCGTCAATCTTCTCTCAATGACAAACAATCTTCTCTCAATGACCCAACAATCTTCTCTCAATGACCATCGACATTCTCTCAAAGACAACTAATCTTCTCTCAATGACCATCAATCTTCTCTCAGTGACCATCAATCTTCTCTCAATGACCATCAATCTTTTCTCAATGACGATCAATCTTCTCTCAGTGACCATCAATCTTCTCTTAATGACCCATCAATCTTCTCTGAATGACCATCAATATTCTCTCAATGATACATCAATCTCCTCTCAATGACCATCAATCTTCTCTCAATGACCCATCAATCTTCTCTCAATGAACCATCAATCTTCTCTCAATGACCATCAATCTTTCCTCAATGACCATCAATCTTCTCTCAATGACAATCAATCTTCTCTCAATGATACATCAATCTCCTCTCAATGACCATCAATCTTCTCTCAATGAACATCAATCTTCTCTCAATGACCATCAATCTTCTCTCAATGACCATCAATCTTCTCTCAATGACCCATCAATCTTCTCTCAAGGATCATCAATCTTCTCTTAATGACCATCAATCTTCTTTAAATGTCCCATCAATCTTCTCTCAATGACCATCAATCTTCTCTCAATGACACATCAATCTTCTCTCAATGAACCATCAATCTTCTCTCAATGACCATCAATCTTCCCTCAATGACCATCAATCTTCTCTCAATGACAATCAATCTTCTCTCAATGACCCATCAATCTTCTCTCAATGACCATCAATCTTCTATCAATGACCCATCAATCTTCTCTCAATGACCCATCAATTTTCGCTCAATGACAATCAGTCTTCTCTCAATGACCCATCAATCTTCTCTCAATGACCCATCAATAGTTTCTCAATTACCCATCAATCTTCTCTTAATGACCATCAATCTTCTTTCAATGTCCCATCGACATTCTCTCAAAGACAATCAATCTTCTCTCAATGACCATCAATCTTCTCTCAGTGACCATCAATCTTCTCTCAATGACCATCAATCTTTTCTCAATGACCATCAATCTTCTCCCAGTGACCATCAACCTACTCTTAATGACCCATCAATCTTCTCTCAATGCCCATCAATATTCTCTCAATGATACATCAATCTTCTCTCAATGACAATCAGCCTTCTCTCAATGAACCATCAATCTTCTCTCAATGACCATCAATCTTCCCTCAATGACCATCAATCTTCTCTCAATGACAATCAATCTTCTCTCAATGACCCATCAATCTTCTCTCAATGACCATTAATCTTCTATCAATGACCCATCAAACTTCTCTCAATGACCCATCAATTTTCGCTCAATGACAATCAGTCTTCTCTCAATGACCCATCAATCTTCTCTCAATGACCATCAATCTTCTCTCAATGACCATCAATCTTTTCTCAATTACCATCAATCTTCTCTCAATGATACATCAATCTTCTCTCAATGACCATCAATCTTCTCTCAATGAACATCAATCTTCTCTCAATGACCATCAATCTTCTCTCAATGACCCATCAATCTTCTCTCAAGGATCATCAATCGTCTCTTAATGACCATCAATCTTCTTTCAATGTCCCATCAATCTTCTCTCAATGACCCAGCAATCTTCTCTCAATGACCATCAATATTCCCTCAATTGCACATCATTCTCTCAATGATCCATCAATCGTCACTCAATGACAATCAACATTCTATCAATGACCATCAATCTTCTCTCAATGACCCATCAATCTTCTCTCAATGACCATCAATCTCCTCTCAATGACCCATCAATCTTCTCTCAATGACCATCAATCCTTTCTCAATTACCCATCAGTATTCTCTCAATGACTATCAATCTTTTCTCAAAGTCACATCAATCTTCTCTGAATGACCATTAATCTTCTATCAATGACCCATCAATCTTCTCTTAATGACCCATCAATTTTCGCTCAATGACCCATTAATCTTCACTCAATGACCATCAATCTTCTCTCAATGACCCATCAATCTTCTCTCAATGACCCATCAATCTTCTCTCAATTACCCATCAGTCTTGTCTCAATAACCATCAATTTTCTCTCAATGACAATCAATCTTCTCTCAATGACCCATCAATCATTTATCAAAGTCCCATCAATCTTCTTTCAATGACCATCAATCTTCTATCAATGACCCATCGATTTTTTCTCAATGATCCATCAATCTTCTCTCAATGACCATCAATCTTCTCTCAATGACCATCAATCTTTTCTCAATTACCATCAATCTTCTCTCAATGATACATCAATCTTCTCTCAATGACCATCAATCTTCTCTCAATGAATATCAATTTTTTCAAAATGACCCATCAATCTTCTCTCAATGACCCATCAATTTTTGCTCAATGACCATCAATCTTCTCTCAATGATACATCAATCTTCTCTTAATGACCATCGACATTCTCTCAAAGACAATCAATCTTCTCTCAATGACAAACAATCTTCTCTCAATGACCCAACAATCTTCTCTCAATGACCATCAATCTTTTCTCAATGACGATCAATCTTCTCTCAGTGACCATCAATCTTCTCTTAATGACCCATCAATCTTCTCTCAATGACCTTCAATATTCTCTCAATGATACATCAATCTTCTATCAATAACCCATCAATCTTCTCTCAATGAACCATCAATATTCTCTCAATGACCATCAATCTTCCCTCAATAACCATCAATCTTCTCTCAAAGACAATCAATCTTCTCTCAATGACCATCAATCTTTTCTCAATTGCCATCAATCTTCTCTCAATGATACATCAATCTTCTCTCAATGACCATCAATCTTCTCTCAATGAACATTAATCTTCTCTCAATGACCATCAATCTTCTCTCAATGACCCATCAATCTTCTCTCAAGGATCATCAATCTTCTCTTAATGACCATCAATCTTCTTTCAATGTCCCATCAATCTTCTCTCAATGACAAACAATCTTCTCTCAATGACCATCGACATTCTCTCAAAGACAATCAATCTTCTCTCAATGACCATCAATCTTCTCTCAGTGACCATCAATCTTCTCTCAGTGACCATCAATCTTCTCTCAGTGACCATCAATCTTCTCTCAATGACCATCAATCTTTTCTCAATGACCATCAATCTTCTCGCAGTGACCATCAATCTTCTCTCAATGACCCATCAATCTTCTCTCAATGACCATCAACATTCTCTCAATGTCCCATCAATCTTCTCTCAATGACCCATCAATCTTCTCTCAATGACCATCAATATTCCCTCAATTACCCATCATTCTCTCAATGATCCGTCAATCTTCACTCAATGACAATCAACATCCTCTCAATGACCATCAATCTTCTCTCAATAACCCATCAATCTTCTCTCAATGATCCATCAATCTTCTCTCAATGACCCATCAATCTTCTCTCAATGACCATCAATATTCCCTCAATTACCCATCATTCTCTCAATGATCCGTCAATCTTCACTCAATGACAATCAACATCCTCTCAATGACCATCAATCTTCTCTTAATGACCATCAATCTTCTTTCAATGTCCCATCAATCTTGTCTCAATGACAAACAATCTTCTCTCAATGACCAAACAATCTTCTCTCAATGACCATCGACATTCTCTCAAAGACAAGCAATCTTCTCTCAATGACCATCAATCTTCTCTCAGTGACCATCAATCTTCTCTCAATGACCATCAATCTTTTCTCAATGACCATCAATCTTGTCTCAATGACCATCAATCTACTCTTAATGACCCATCAATCTTCTCTCAATGACCATCAATATTCTCTCAATGATACATCAATCTTCTCTCAATGACAATCAATCTTCTCTCAATGACCCATCAATCTTCTCTCAATGAACCATCAATCTTCTCCCAATGACCATCAATCTTCCCTCAATGACCATCAAACTTCTCTCAATGACAATCAATCTTCTCTCAATCACCCATCAATCTTCTCTCAATGACCATCAATCTTCTATCAATGACCCATCAATCTTCTCTCAATGATACATCAATCTTCTCTCAATGACCATCAATCTTCTCTCAATGAACATCAATCTTCTCTCAATGACCATCAATCTTCTCTCAATGACCATCAATCTTCTCTTAATGACCATCAGTCTGCTCTCAATGACCCATCAATCTTCTCTCAAGGATCATCAATCTTCTCTTAATGACCATCAATCTTCTTTCAATGTCCCATCAATCTTCTCTCAATGACAAACAATCTTCTCTCAATGACCACCGACATTCTCTCAAAGACAATCAATCTTCTCTCAATGACCATCAATCTTCTCTCAATGATACATCAATCTTCTATCAATGACCCATCAATCTTCTCTCAATGAACCATCAATCTTCTCTCAATGACCATCAATCTTCCCTCAATAACCATCAATCTTCTCTCATAGACAATCAGTCTTCTCTCAATGACCCATCAATCTTCTCTCAATGACCATCAATCTTCTCTCAATGACCATCAATCTTCTCTCAGTGACCATCAATCTTCTCTCAATGACCATCAATCTTTTCTCAATGACCATCAATCTTCTCTCAGTGACCATCAATCTTCTCTCAATGACCCATCAATCTTCTCTCAATGACCATCAACATTCTCTCAATGTCCCATCAATCTTCTCTCAATGACCCATCAATCTTCTCTCAATGACCATCAACATTCTCTCAATGTCCCATCAATCTTCTCTCAATGACCCATCAATCTTCTCTCAATGACCATCAATATTCCCTCAATTACCCATCATTCTCTCAATGATCCGTCAATCTTCACTCAATGACAATCAACATTCTATCAATGACCCATCAATCTTCTCTCAATGACCCATCAATAGTTTCTCAATTACCCATCAATCTTCTCTTAATGACCATCAATCTTCTTTCAATGTCCCATCGACATTCTCTCAAAGACAATCAATCTTCTCTCAATGACCATCAATCTTCTCTCAGTGACCATCAATCTTCTCTCAATGACCATCAATCTTTTCTCAATGACCATCAATCTTCTCTCAGTGACCATCAATCTACTCTTTTGACCCATCAATCTTCTCTCAATGACCCATCAATCTTCTATCAATGACCCATCAAACTTCTCTCAATGACCCATCAATTTTCGCTCAATGACAATTAGTCTTCTCTCAATGACCCATCAATCTTCTCTCAATGACCATCAATCTTCTCTCAATGACCATCAATCTTTTCTCAATTACCATCAATCTTCTCTCAATGATACATCAATCTTCTCTCAATGACCATCAATCTTCTCTCAATGAACATCAATCTTCTCTCAATGACCATCAATCTTCTCTCAATGACCCATCAATCTTCTCTCAAGGATCATCAATCTTCTCTTAATGACCATCAATCTTCTTTCAATGTCCCATCAATCTTCTCTCAATGACAAACAATCTTCTCTCAATGACCATCGACATTCTCTCAAAGACAATCAATCTTCTCTCAATGACCCATCAATCTTGTCTCAAAGTCACATCAATCTTCTCTCAATGACCATTAATCTTCTATCAATGACGCATCAATCTTCTCTTAATGACCCATCAATTTTCGCTCAATGATCCATTAATCTTCTCTCAATGACCATCAATCTTCTCTCAATGACCCATCAATCTTCTCTCAATGACCCATCGATTTTTTCTCAATGATCCATCAGTCTTCTCTCAATGACCATCAATCTTCTCTCAATGACCATCAATCTTTTCTCAATTACCATCAATCTTCTCTCAATGATACATCAATCTTCTCTCAATGACCATCAATCTTCTCTCAATGAACATCAATTTTTTCAAAATGACCCATCAATCTTCTCTCAATGACCCATCAATTTTTGCTCAATGACCATCAATCTTCTCTCAATGATACATCAATCTTCTCTTAATGACCATCAATCTTCTTTCAATTTCCCATCAATCATCTCTCAATGACAAACAATCTTCTCTCAATGACCATCAATCTTCTATCAATGACCCATCAATCTTCTCTCAATGACCCTTCAATTTTTGCTCAATGACAATCAGTCTTCTCTCAATGACCATCAATCTTTTCTCAATTACCATCAATCTTCTCTCAATGATACATCAATCTTCTCTCAATGATACATCAATCTTCTCTCAATGACCATCAATCTTCTCTCAATGAACATCAATCTTCTCTCAATGACCATCAATCTTCTCTCAATGACCCATCAATCTTCTCTCAAGGATCATCAATCTTCTCTTAATGACCATCAATCTTCTTTCAATGTCCCATCAATCTTCTCTCAATGACAAACAATCTTCTCTCAATGAACCATCAATCTTCTCTCAATGACCATCAATCTTCCCTCAATGACCATCAATCTTCTCTCAATGACAATCAATCTTCTCTCAATGACAATCAATCTTCTCTCAATGAACATCAATCTTCTCTCAATGAACATCAATCTTCTCTCAATGACCCATCAATCTTCTCTCAATGACCATCAATCTTCTCTCAATGATACATCAATCTTCTCTCAATGATACATCAATCTTCTCTCAATGACCATCAATCTTCTCTCAATGAACATCAATCTTCTCTCAATGACCATCAATCTTCTCTCAATGACCCATCAATCTTCTCTCAAGGATCATCAATCTTCTCTTAATGACCATCAATCTTCTTTCAATGTCCCATCAATCTTCTCTCAATGACAAACAATCTTCTCTCAATGAACCATCAATCTTCTCTCAATGACCATCAATCTTCCCTCAATGACCATCAATCTTCTCTCAATGACAATCAATCTTCTCTCAATGACAATCAATCTTCTCTCAATGAACATCAATCTTCTTTCAATGACCCATCAATCTTCTCTCAATGACCCATCAATCTTCTCTCAATGACCATCAATCTTCTCTCAATGAACATCAATCTTCTCTCAATGAACATCAATCTCCTCTCAATGACCATCAATCTTCTTTCAATGTCCCATCAATCTTCTCTCAATGTCCCATCAATCTTCTCTCAATGACCCATCAATCTTCTCTCAATGACCATCAATATTCCCTCAATTACCCATCATTCTCTCAATGATCCGTCAAACTTCACTCAATGACAATCAACATTCTCTCAATGACCCATTAATCTTCTCTCAATGACCCATCAATAGTTTCTCAATTACCCATCAATCTTCTCTCAATGACCATCAATTTTCGATCAATGACCCATCAATCTTCTTTCAATGACCCATCAATTTTCGCTCAATGACCATCAATCTTCTCTCAATGATACATCAATCTTCTCTCAATGACCATCAATATTCTCTCAATGATACATCATTCTTCTCTCAATGACTATCAATCTTCTCTCAATGACCCATCAATCTTCTCTCAATGAACCCTCAATCTTCTCTCAATGACCATCAATCTTCTCTCAATGACCATCAATCTTCTCTCAATGACAATCAATCTTCTCTCAATGACCCATCCATCTTCTCTCAATGACCATCAATCTTCTCTCAATGACCATCATTCTATCAATGACCCATCAATCTTCTCTCAATGACCCATCAATTTTCGCTCAATGACCATCAATCTTCTCTCAATGATACATCAATCTTCTCTCAATGACCATCAATCTTCTCTCAATGACCCATCAATCTTTTCTCAATGACCATCAAGATTTTCTCAATTACCCATCAATCTTCTCTCAATGACCATCAATCTACTCTCAATGACAATCAATCTTTTCTCAATTACCCATCAGTCTTCTCTCAATGACAATCAATCTTCTTCCAATGACCATCAATCTTCTCTCAATGACCATCAACATTCCCTCAATGTCCCATCAATCTTCTCTCAGTGACCATCAATCTTCTCTCAATGACCCATCAATCTTCTCTCAATGACCCATCAATCTTTTATCAAAGTCCCATCAATCTTCTTTCAATGACCATCAATCTTCTATCAATGACCCATCGATCTTTTCTCAATGAACGATTAATCGTTTCTGAATGACCATCAATCTTCTCTCAATGATGCATCAATCTTCTCTCAATGACCATCAATCTTCACCAATGAACATCAATCTTTTCAAAATGACCCATCAATCTTCTCTCAATGATCATCAATCGTCTCTCAATGACCCATCAATCTTCTCTCAATGACCATCAATCTTCTCTCAATGACCCATCAATCTTCTTTCAATGACCATCAACATTCTCTCAATGTCCCATCAACCTTCTCTCAATGAACCATCAATCTTCTCTCAATGACCATCAATATTCCCTCAATTACCCATCATTCTCTCAATGATCCATCAATCTTCACTCAATGACAATCAACATTCTCTCAATGACCATCAATCTTCTCTCAATGACCCATCAATCTTCTCTCAATGACCCATCAATATTTTCTCAATTACCCATCAATCTTCTCTCAATGACCATCAATCTTCTATCAATGACCCATCAATCTTCTCTCAATGACCCATCAATTTTCACTCAATGACCATCAATCTTCTCTCAATTATACATCAATCTTCTCTCAATGACCATCAATCTTCTCTCAATGACCATCAATCTTCTCTCAATGACCATCAATCTTCTCTCAATGACCATCAATCTTCTCTCAATGACCCATCAATCTTCTCTCAAGGATCATCAATCTTCTCTTAATGACCATCAATCTTCTTTCAATGTCCCATCTATCTTCTCTTAATGACCATCAATCTTCTTTCAATGTCCCATCAATTTTCTCTCAATGACCCATCAATCTTCTCTCAATGACCATCAATCTTCTCTCAATGACCCATCAATCTTCTCTCAATGAACCCTCAATCTTCTCTCAATGACCATCAATCTTCTCTCAATGACCATCAATCTTCTCTCAATGACAATCAATCTTCTCTCAATGACCCATCCATCTTCTCTCAATGACCATCAATCTTCTCTCAATGACCATCATTCTATCAATGACCCATCAATCTTCTCTCAATGACCCATCAATTTTCGCTCAATGACCATCAATCTTCTCTCAATGATACATCAATCTTCTCTCAATGACCATCAATCTTCTCTCAATGACCCATCAATCTTTTCTCAATGACCATCAAGATTTTCTCAATTACCCATCAATCTTCTCTCAATGACCATCAATCTACTCTCAATGACAATCAATCTTTTCTCAATTACCCATCAGTCTTCTCTCAATGACAATCAATCTTCTTCCAATGACCATCAATCTTCTCTCAATGACCATCAACATTCCCTCAATGTCCCATCAATCTTCTCTCAGTGACCATCAATCTTCTCTCAATGACCCATCAATCTTCTCTCAATGACCCATCAATCTTTTATCAAAGTCCGATCAATCTTCTTTCAATGACCATCAATCTTCTATCAATGACCCATCGATCTTTTCTCAATGAACGATCAATCGTTTCTGAATGACCATCAATCTTCTCTCAATGATGCATCAATCTTCTCTCAATGACCATCAATCTTCACCAATGAACATCAATCTTTTCAAAATGACCCATCAATCTTCTCTCAATGATCATCAATCTTCTCTCAATGACCCATCAATCTTCTCTCAATGACCATCAATCTTCTCTCAATGACCCATCAATCTTCTCTCAATGACCATCAACATTCTCTCAATGTCCCATCAACCTTCTCTCAATGAACCATCAATCTTCTCTCAATGACCATCAATATTCCCTCAATTACCCATCATTCTCTCAATGATCCATCAATCTTCACTCAATGACAATCAACATTCTCTCAATGACCATCAATCTTCTCTCAATGACCCATCAATCTTCTCTCAATGACCCATCAATATTTTCTCAATTACCCATCAATCTTCTCTCAATGACCATCAATCTTCTATCAATGACCCATCAATCTTCTCTCAATGACCCATCAATTTTCACTCAATGACCATCAATCTTCTCTCAATTATACATCAATCTTCTCTCAATGACCATCAATCTTCTCTCAATGACCATCAATCTTCTCTCAATGACCATCAATCTTCTCTCAATGACCATCAATCTTCTCTCAATGACCCATCAATCTTCTCTCAAGGATCATCAATCTTCTCTTAATGACCATCAATCTTCTTTCAATGTCCCATCTATCTTCTCTTAATGACCATCAATCTTCTTTCAATGTCCCATCAATTTTCTCTCAATGACCCATCAATCTTCTCTCAATGACCATCAATCTTCTCTCAATGACCCATCAATCTTCTCTCAATGAACCCTCAATCTTCTCTCAATGACCATCAATCTTCTCTCAATGACCATCAATCTTCTCTCAATGACAATCAATCTTCTCTCAATGACCCATCCATCTTCTCTCAATGACCATCAATCTTCTCTCAATGACCATCATTCTATCAATGACCCATCAATCTTCTCTCAATGACCCATCAATTTTCGCTCAATGACCATCAATCTTCTCTCAATGATACATCAATCTTCTCTCAATGACCATCAATCTTCTCTCAATGACCCATCAATCTTTTCTCAATGACCATCAAGATTTTCTCAATTACCCATCAATCTTCTCTCAATGACCATCAATCTACTCTCAATGACAATCAATCTTTTCTCAATTACCCATCAGTCTTCTCTCAATGACAATTAATCTTCTTCCAATGACCATCAATCTTCTCTCAATGACCATCAACATTCCCTCAATGTCCCATCAATCTTCTCTCAGTGACCATCAATCTTCTCTCAATGACCCATCAATCTTCTCTCAATGACCCATCAATCTTTTATCAAAGTCCCATCAATCTTCTTTCAATGACCATCAATCTTCTATCAATGACCCATCGATCTTTTCTCAATGAACGATCAATCGTTTCTGAATGACCATCAATCTTCTCTCAATGATGCATCAATCTTCTCTCAATGACCATCAATCTTCACCAATGAACATCAATCTTTTCAAAATGACCCATCAATCTTCTCTCAATGATCATCAATCTTCTCTCAATGACCCATCAATCTTCTCTCAATGACCATCAATCTTCTCTCAATGACCCATCAATCTTCTCTCAATGACCATCAACATTCTCTCAATGTCCCATCAACCTTCTCTCAATGAACCATCAATCTTCTCTCAATGACCATCAATATTCCCTCAATTACCCATCATTCCCTCAATGATCCATCAATCTTCACTCAATGACAATCAACATTCTCTCAATGACCATCAATCTTCTCTCAATGACCCATCAATCTTCTCTCAATGACCCATCAATATTTTCTCAATTACCCATCAATCTTCTCTCAATGACCATCAATCTTCTATCAATGACCCATCAATCTTCTCTCAATGACCCATCAATTTTCACTCAATGACCATCAATCTTCTCTCAATTATACATCAATCTTCTCTCAATGACCATCAATCTTCTCTCAATGACCATCAATCTTCTCTCAATGACCATCAATCTTCTCTCAATGACCATCAATCTTCTCTCAATGACCCATCAATCTTCTCTCAAGGATCATCAATCTTCTCTTAATGACCATCAATCTTCTTTCAATGTCCCATCTATCTTCTCTTAATGACCATCAATCTTCTTTCAATGTCCCATCAATTTTCTCTCAATGACCCATCAATCTTCTCTCAATGACCATCAATATTCCCTCAATTACACATCATTCTCTCAATGATCCATCAATCTTCACTCAATGACAATCAACATTCTGTCAATGACCATCAATCTTCTCTCAATGACCCATCAATCTTCTCTCAATGACCCATCAATTTTTCTAAATGTCCATCAATATTTTCTCAATTACTCATCAATCTTCTCTCAATGACCATCAATCTTCTCTCAATGACCCATCAAACTTCTCTCAATGACCATCAATCTTCCCTCAATTACCCATCATTCTCTCAATGATCCATCAATCTTCTCTCAATGACCATCAACATTCTCTCAATGATCCATCAATCTTCTCTCAATGACCATCAACATTCTCTCAATGACAATCAATCTTCGCTCAATGACCATCAACATTCTGTCAATGACAATCAATTTTCTCTCAATAACCATCAATCTTCTATCAATGACCCAACAATCTTCTCTCAATGACCCATCAATTTTCGCTCAATGACCATCAATCTTCTCTCAATGATACATCAATCTTCTCTCAATGACCATCAATCTTCTCTCAATGACCCATCAAACTTCTCTCAATGACCATCAATCTTCCCTCAATTACCCATCATTCTCTCAATGATCCATCAATCTTCTCTCAATGACCATCAACATTCTCTCAATGATCCATCAATCTTCTCTCAATGACCATCAACATTCTCTCAATGACAATCAATCTTCGCTCAATGACCATCAACATTCTGTCAATGACAATCAATTTTCTCTCAATAACCATCAATCTTCTCTCAATGACCATCAACCGTCTCTCAATGACCCATCAATCTTCTCTCAATGACCATCAATATTCCCTCAATTACCCATCATTCTCTCAATGATCCGTCAATCTTCACTCAATGACAATCAACATTCTCTCAATGACCATCAATCTTCTCTCAATGACCCATCAATCTTCTCTCAATGACAAACAATCTTCTCTCAATGACCCAACAATCTTCTCTCAATGACCATCGACATTCTTTCAAAGACAATCAATCTTCTCTCAGTAACCATCAATCTTCTCTCAGTGACCATCAATCTTCTCTCAATGCCCATCAATCTTTTCTCAATGAATATCAATCTTCTCTCAGTGACCATCAATCTACTCTTAATGACCCATCAATCTTCTCTCAATGACCATCAATCTTCTCTCAATGATACATCAATCTTCTCTCAATGACCCATCAATCTTTTCTCAATGAACCATCAATCTTCTCTCAATGACCATCAATCTTCTCTCAATGACCATCAATCTTCTCTCAATGATACATCAATCTTCTCTCAATGACCCATCAATCTTCTTTGTGACCCATCAATCTTCTCTCAATGACCCATCAATCTTTTCTCAATGACCATCAAGATTTTCTCAATTACCCATCAATCTTCTCTCAATGACCATCAATTTACTCTCAATGAACATCAATCTTCTCACAATGACCATCAATCTTCTCTCAATGACAATCAATCTTTTCTCAATTACCCATCAGTCTTCTCTCAATGACCATCAATCTTCTCTCAATGACAATCAATCTTCTCTCAATGACCATCAATCTTCTCTCAATGACCATCAATCTTCTCTCAATGACCCATCAATCTTTTATCAAAGTCCCATCAATCTTCTTTCAATGACCATCAATCCTCTCTCAATGACCCACCGATCTTTTCTCAATGACCCATCAATCTTCTCTGTGACCCATCAATCTTCTCTCAATGACCCATCAATCTTTTCTCAATGACCATCAAGAATTTCTCAATTACCCATTAATCTTCATAAAAATGACCATCAATATTCTCTCAATGATACATCAATCTTCTCACAATGACCATCAATCTTCTCTCAATGACAATCAATCTTCTCTCAATGACCCATCAGTCTTCTCTCAATGACCATCAATCTTCTCTCAATGATACATCAATCTTCTCTCAATGACCATCAATCTTCTCTCAATGACCCATCAATCTTCTCTCAATGATCATCAATCTTCTCTCAATGACCCATCAATCTTCTCTCAATGATCATCAATCTTTTCTCAATTACCCATCAGTCTTCTCTCAATGAGCCATCAATCTTCTCTCAATGACCATTAATCTTCTCTTAATGACCCAGCAATCCCTCAATGACCCATCAATCTTCTCTCAATGTCCCATTATTCTTCTCTCAATGACAAACAATCTTCTCTCAATGACCATCGACATTCAGTCAAAGAAAATCAATCTTTTCTCAATAACCATCAATCTTCTCTCAGTGACCATCAATCTTCTCTCAATGACCCATCAATCTTCTCTCAATGACCATCAACATTCCCTCAATGTCCCATCAATCTTCTCTCAGTGACCATCAATCTTCTCTCAATGACCCATCAATCTTCTCTCAATGACCATCAACATTCTCTCAATGTCCCATCAATGTTCTCTCAATGACCCATCAATCTTCTCTCAATGACCCATCAATCTTCTATCAATGACCCATTTATCTTTTCTCAATGACCATCAATCGTTTCTGAATGACCATCAATCTTCTCTCAATGATGCATCAATCTTCTCTCAATGACCATCAAGCTTCACCAAAGAACATCAATCTTTTCAAAATGACCCATCAATCTTCTCTCAATGACCCATCAATTTTTGCTCAATGAAATCAACATTCTCTCAATGACAATCAATCTTCTCTCAATGAACATCAACATTCTCTCAATGACAATCAATCTTCTCTCAATCACC
Organism: Pristiophorus japonicus; assembly: GCF_044704955.1. Taxonomy (NCBI): domain Eukaryota; kingdom Metazoa; phylum Chordata; class Chondrichthyes; family Pristiophoridae; genus Pristiophorus; species Pristiophorus japonicus. The sequence continues at coordinate 7,457,617 of NC_091984.1, read as the reverse complement.
ATCTATCTTCTCTCAATGACCATCAACCTTCTCTCAATGACCCATCAATCTTCTCTGTGACCCATCAATCTTCTCTCAATGACCCATCAATCTTTTCTCAATGACCATCAAGATTTTCTCAATTACCCATTAATCTTCTCAAAATGACCATCAATTTTCTCTCAATGAATATCAATCTTTTCAAAATGACCCATCAATCTTCTCCCAATGGCCCATCAATTTTCGCTCAATGACCATCAATATTCTCTCAATGATACATCAATCTTCTCACAATGACCATCAATCGTTTCTGAATGACCATCAATCTTCTCTCAATGATACATCAATCTTCTCTCAATGACCATCAATCTTCTCTCAATGAACATCAATCTTTTCAAAATGACCCATCAATCTTCTCTCAATGACCCATCAATTATTGCTCAATGACAATCAATCTTCTCTCAATGATACATCAATCTTCTCTCAATGACCATCAATCTTCTCTCAATGACCCATCATTCTTCTCTCAATGATCATCAATCTTTTCTCAATTACCCATCAGTCTTCTCTCAATGAGCCATCAATCTTCTCTCAATGACCATCAATCTTCTCTTAATGACCCAGCAATCCCTCAATGACCCATCAATCTTCTCTCAATGTCCCATCAATCTTCTCTCAATGACAAACAATCTTCTCTCAATGACCATCGACATTCTCTCAAAGAAAATCAATCTTTTCTCAATGACCATCAATCTTCTCTCAGTGACCATCAATCTTCTCTCAATGACCCATCAATCTTCTCTCAATGACCATCAACATTCCCTCAATGTCCCATCAATCTTCTCTGTGACCATCAATCTTCTCTCAATGACCCATCAATCTTCTCTCAATGACCATCAACATTCTCTCAATGTCCCATCAATTTTCTCTCAATGACCCATCAATCTTCTCTCAATGACCCATCAATCTTTTATCAAAGTCCTATCAATCTTATTTCAATGACCATCAATCTTCTCTCAATGACCCATCAATCTTCTCTCAGTGACCAATCAATCTTTTCTCAATGACCATCAATATTTTCTCAATTACCCATCAATCCTCTTTCAATGACCATCAATCTTCTATCAATGACCAATCGATTTTTTCTCAATGACCCATCAATCGTTTCTGAATGACCATCAATCTTCTCTCAATGTCCATCAAACTTCTCTCAATGACCATCAATCTTCTCTCAATGAACATCAATCTTTTCAAAATGATCCATCAATCTTCTCTCAATGACCCATCAATTTTTGCTCAATGACAATCAACCTTCTCTCAATGACCCATCAATCTTCTCTCAGTGACCCATCAATCTTTTCTCAATGACCATCAATATTTTCTCAAATACCCATCAATCTTCTCTCAATGATACATCAATCTTCTCTCAATGACCATCAATCTTCCCTCAATGACCATCAATCTTCTCTCATTGACCATCAATCTTCTCTCATTGACCATCAATCTTCTCTCATTGACCATCAATTTTCTCTCAGTGACCATCAATCTTCTCTTAATGACCCATCAATCTTCTCTCAATGACCATCAACATTCTCTCAATGCCTCATCAGTCTTCTCTCAATGACCCATCAATCTTTTCTCAATGACAATCAATATTTTCTCAATTACCCATCAATCTTCTGTCAATGACCATCAATCTTCTCTCAATGACCCATCAATCTACTCTCAATGACCCATCAATTTTCAACAAATGACCATCTATCTTCTCTCAATGATACATCAATCTTCTCTCAATGACCAGCAATATTCTCTCAATGATACATCAATCTTCTCTCAATGACCATCAATCTTCTCTCAATGACCCATCAATCTTCTCTCAATGAACCATCAACCTTCTCTCAAAGACCATCAATCTTCCCTCAATGACCATCAATCTTCTCTGAATGACAATCAATCTTCTCTCAATGACCTATCAATCTTCTCTCAATGACCATCAATCTTCTATCAATGACCCATCAATCTTCTCTCAATGACCCATCAATTTTCGCTCAATGACCATCAATCTTTTCTCAATGATACATCAATCTTCTCTCAATGACCATTAATCTTCTCTCAATGACCCATTAATCTTCTCTCAATGACCATCAACACTCTCTCAATGTCCCATTAATCTTCTCTCAAAGACCATCAATCTTCCCTCAATGACCATCAATCTTCTCTGAATGACAATCAATCTTCTCTCAATGACCTATCAATCTTCTCTCAATGACCATCAATCTTCTATCAATGACCCATCAATCTTCTCTCAATGACCCATCAATTTTCGCTCAATGACCATCAATCTTTTCTCAATGATACATCAATCTTCTCTCAATGACCATTAATCTTCTCTCAATGACCCATTAATCTTCTCTCAATGACCATCAACACTCTCTCAATGTCCCATTAATCTTCTCTCAATGACCATCAATCTTCCCTCAATTATCCAACATTCTCTCAATGATCCATCAATCTTCTCTCAATGACCATCAACATTCTCTCAATGATCCATCAATCTTCTCTCAATGACCATCAACATTCTCTCAATGACAATCAATCTTCTCTCAATCACCATCAATCTTCTCTCAATGACCATCAACCTTCTCTCAATGACCCATCAATCTTCTCTGTGACCTATCAATCTTCTCTCAATGACCCATCAATCTTTTCTCAATCACCTCAAGATTTTCTCAAATACCCATTAATCTTCTCAAAATGACCATCAATCTTCTCTCAATGAACATCAATCTTTAGAAAATGACCCATCAATCTTCTCTCAATGGCCCACCAATTTTCGCTCAATGACCATCAATATTCTCTCAATGATACATCAATCTTCTCTCAATGACCATCAATCCTTTCTCAATTGCCCATCAGTCTTCTCTCAATGACAATCAATCTTCTCTCAATGACCCATCAATCTTCTCTCAATGACCATCAATCTTCTCTGAATTACCATTAATCTTCTATGAATGACCCATAAATCTTCTCTTAATGACCCATCAATTTTCGCTCAATGACCCATTAATTTTCTCTCAATGACCATCAACACTCTCTCAATGTCCCATCAATCTTCTCTGAATGACCATCAATCTTCCCTCAATTACCCATCATTCTCTCAATGATCCATCAATCTTCTCTCAATGACCATCAACATTCACTCAATGATCCATCAATCTTCTCTCAATGACCATCAACATTCTCTCAATGACAATCAATCTTTGCTCAATGACCATCTACATTCTCTCAATGACAATTAATCTTCTCTCAATGACCATCAATCTTCTCCCAATGACCCATTAATCTTCTCTCAATGACCATCAACACACTCTCAATGTCCCATCAATCTTCTCTCAATGACCCATCAATCTTCTCTCAATGACCATCAATCTTCCCTCAATTACCCATCATTCTCTCAATGATCCATTAATCTTCTCTCAATGACCATCAACATTCTCTCAATGATCCACCAATCTTCTCCCAATGACCATCAATATTCTCTCAATGACCATCAATCTTCGCTCAATGACTATCAGCATTCTCTCAATGACAATCAATCTTCTCTCAATCACCATCAATCTTCTCTCAATGACCATCAACCTTCTCTCAATGACCATCAATCTTCTCTCAGTGACCCATCAATCTTCTCTCAATGACCCATCAATCTTTTCTCAATGACCATCAATATTTTCTCAATTACCCATCAATCTTCTCTCAATGACCATCAATCTTCTCTTAATGACCTATCAATCTTCTGTCAATGACCATCAATCTTCTATCAATGACCCATCAATCTACTCTCAATGACCCATCAATTTTCAACAAATGACCATCTATCTTCTCTCAATGATACATCAATCTTCTCTCAATGACCATCAATATTCTCTCAATGATACATCAATCTTCTCTCAATGACCATCAATCTTCTCTCAATGACAATCAATCTTCTCTCAATGACCCATCAATCTTCTCTCAATGACCATCAATCTTCTATCAATGACCCATCAATCTCCTCTCAATGACCCATCAATTTTCGCTCAATGACCATCAATCTTTTCTCAATGATACATCAATCTTCTCTCAATGACCATTAATCTTCTCTCAATGACCCATTAGTCTTCTCTCAATGACTATCAACACTCTCTCAATGTCCCATTAATCTTCTCTCAATGACCATCAATCTTCCCTCAATTATCCAACATTCTCTCAATGATCCATCAATCTTCTCTCAATGACCATCAATCTTCTCTTAATGACCCATCAATCTTCTCTCAATGACCATCAATCTTCCCTCAATTACCCATCATTTTCTCAATGATCCATCAATCTTCTCTCAATGACCATCAACATTCTCTCAATGATCCATCAATCTTCTCTCAATGACCATCAACATTCTCTCAATGACAATCAATCTTCACTCAATGCCCATCAACATTCTCTCAATGACAATCAATCTTCTCAATCACCATCAATCTTCTCTCAATGACCATCAACTTTCTCTCAATGACCCATCAATCTTTTCTCAATGACCATCAAAATTTTTTCAAATACCCATCAATCTTCTCTCAATGACCATCAATCTTCTCTCACTGACCTTTAATCTTTTCTCAATGAACATCAATCTTTTCAAAATGACCCATCAATCTTCTCTCAATGGCCCATCAATTTTCGCTCAATGACCATCAATCTTTTCTCAATTACCCATCAGTCTTCTCTCAATGACCCATCAATCTTCTATCAATGATCATCAAACTTTTCTCAATTACCCATCAGTCTTCTCTCAATCACCATCAATCTTCTCTCAATGACAATCAATCTTCTCTCAATGACCATCAATCTTCTCTCAATGAACATCAATCTTCTCTCAATGAACATCAATCTTCTCTCAATGAACATCAATCTTCTCTCAATGACCCATCAATCTTTTCTCAAAGTCCCATCAATCTTCTCTCAATGACCATCAATCTTCTATCAATGACCCATCGATCTTATCTCAATGACCCACCAATCGTTTCTGAATGACCATCAATCTTCTCTCAATGATTCATCAATCTTCTCTCAATGACCATCAATCTTCACCAATGAACATTAATCTTTTCAAAATGACCCATCAATCTTCTCTCAATGACCCATCAATTTTTGCTCAATGACCATCAATCTTCTCTCAATGTTACATCAATCTTCTCTCAATGACCATCAATCTTCTCTCAATGACCCATCAATCTTCTCTCAATGATCATCAAACTTTTCTCAATTACCCATCAGTCTTCTCTCAATCACCATCAATCTTCTCTTAATGACAATCAATCTTCTCTCAATGACCATCAATCTTCTCTCAATGAACATCAATCTTCTCTCAATGAACATCAATCTTCTCTCAATGACCCATCAATCTTTTCTCAAAGTCCCATCAATCTTCTCTCAATGACCATCAATCTTCTCTCAATGACCCATCGATCTTTTCTCCATGACACATCACTCTTTTCTCAATGACCATCAATCTTCTCTCAATGACCCATCAATCTTCTCTCAATGATACATCAATCTTCTCTCAATGACCATGAATCTTCTCTCAATGACCCATCAATCTTCTCTCAATGATACATCAATCTTCTCTCAATGACCATGAATCTTCTCTCAATGACCCATCAATCTTCTCTCAATGATCAAACTTTTCTCAATTACCCATCAGTCTTCTCTCAATCACCATCAATCTTCTCTCAATGAACATCAATCTTCTCTCAATGACCCATCAATCTTTTCTCAAAGTCCCATCAATCTTCTCTCAATGACCATCAATCTTCTATCAATGACCCATCGATCTTTTCTCCATGACACATCACTCTTTTCTCAATGATACATCAATCTTCTCTCAATGACCATCAATATTCTCTCAATGATACATCAATCTTCTCTCAATGACCATCAATCTTCTCTCAATGACAATCAATCTTCTCTCAATGACCCATCAATCTTCTCTCAATGACCATCAATCTTCTATCAATGACCCATCAATCTCCTCTCAATGACCCATCAATTTTCGCTCAATGACCATCAATCTTTTCTCAATGATACATCAATCTTCTCTCAATGACCATTAATCTTCTCTCAATGACCCATTAGTCTTCTCTCAATGACTATCAACACTCTCTCAATGTCCCATTAATTTTCTCTCAATGACCATCAATCTTCCCTCAATTATCCAACATTCTCTCAATGATCCATCAATCTTCTCTCAATGACCATCAATCTTCTCTTAATGACCCATCAATCTTCTCTCAATGACCATCAATCTTCCCTCAATTACCCATCATTTTCTCAATGATCCATCAATCTTCTCTCAATGACCATCAACATTCTCTCAATGATCCATCAATCTTCTCTCAATGACCATCAACATTCTCTCAATGACAATCAATCTTCACTCAATGCCCATCAACATTCTCTCAATGACAATCAATCTTCTCAATCACCATCAATCTTCTCTCAATGACCATCAACTTTCTCTCAATGACCCATCAATCTTTTCTCAATGACCATCAACATTTTTTCAAATACCCATCAATCTTCTCTCAATGACCATCAATCTTCTCTCACTGACCTTTAATCTTTTCTCAATGAACATCAATCTTTTCAAAATGACCCATCAATCTTCTCTCAATGGCCCATCAATTTTCGCTCAATGACCATCAATCTTTTCTCAATTACCCATAGGTCTTCTCTCAATGACCCATCAATCTTCTATCAATGATCATCAAACTTTTCTCAATTACCCATCAGTCTTCTCTCAATCACCATCAATCTTCTCTCAATGACAATCAATCTTCTCTCAATGACCATCAATCTTCTCTCAATGAACATCAATCTTCTCTCAATGAACATCAATCTTCTCTCAATGAACATCAATCTTCTCTCAATGACCCATCAATCTTTTCTCAAAATCCCATCAATCTTCTCTCAATGACCATCAATCTTCTATCAATGACCCATCGATCTTATCTCAATGACCCACCAATCGTTTCTGAATGACCATCAATCTTCTCTCAATGATTCATCAATCTTCTCTCAAAGACCATCAATCTTCACCAATGAACATTAATCTTTTCAAAATGACCCATCAATCTTCTCTCAATGACCCATCAATTTTTGCTCAATGACCATCAATCTTCTCTCAATGTTACATCAATCTTCTCTCAATGACCATCAATCTTCTCTCAATGATCCATCAATCTTCTCTCAATGATCATCAAACTTTTCTCAATTACCCATCAGTCTTCTCTCAATCACCATCAATCTTCTCTTAATGACAATCAATCTTCTCTCAATGACCATCAATCTTCTCTCAATGAACATCAATCTTCTCTCAATGAACATCAATCTTCTCTCAATGACCCATCAATCTTTTCTCAAAGTCCCATCAATCTTCTCTCAATGACCATCAATCTTCTCTCAATGACCCATCGATCTTTTCTCCATGACACATCACTCTTTTCTCAATGACCATCAATCTTCTCTCAATGACCCATCAATCTTCTCTCAATGATACATCAATCTTCTCTCAATGACCATGAATCTTCTCTCAATGACCCATCAATCTTCTCTCAATGATACATCAATCTTCTCTCAATGACCATGAATCTTCTCTCAATGACCCATCAATCTTCTCTCAATGATCAAACTTTTCTCAATTACCCATCAGTCTTCTCTCAATCACCATCAATCTTCTCTCAATGAACATCAATCTTCTCTCAATGACCCATCAATCTTTTCTCAAAGTCCCATCAATCTTCTCTCAATGACCATCAATCTTCTATCAATGACCCATCGATCTTTTCTCCATGACACATCACTCTTTTCTCAATGACCATCAATCTTCTCTCAATGACCCAACAATCTTCTCTCAATGACCCATCAATTTTCACTCAATGACCATCAATCTTCTCTCAATGATACATCAATCTTCTCTCAATGACCATCAATCTTCTCTCAATGAAAATCAATCTTTTCAAAATGACCCATCAATTTTTTGTCAATGACAATCAATCTTCTCTCAATGACCCATCAATCTTCTCTCAATGACCATCAATCTTCTCAAATGACCATCAATCTTCTCTCAATGACCCATCAATCTTTTCTCAATGACCATCAATATTTTCTCAATTACCCATCAATCTTCTCTCAATGACCATCAATCTTCTCTTAATGACCTATCAATCTTCTGTCAATGACCATCAATCTTCTATCAATGATACATCAATCTTCTCTCAATGACCATCAATATTCTCTCAATGATACATCAATCTTCTCTCAATGACCATCAATCTTCTCTCAATGACAATCAATCTTCTCTCAATGACCCATCAATCTTCTCTCAATGACCATCAATCTTCTATCAATGACCCATCAATCTCCTCTCAATGACCCATCAATTTTCGCTCAATGACCATCAATCTTTTCTCAATGATACATCAATCTTCTCTCAATGACCATTAATCTTCTCTCAATGACCCATTAGTCTTCTCTCAATGACTATCAACACTCTCTCAATGTCCCATTAATTTTCTCTCAATGACCATCAATCTTCCCTCAATTATCCAACATTCTCTCAATGATCCATCAATCTTCTCTCAATGACCATCAATCTTCTCTTAATGACCCATCAATCTTCTCTCAATGACCATCAATCTTCCCTCAATTACCCATCATTTTCTCAATGATCCATCAATCTTCTCTCAATGACCATCAACATTCTCTCAATGATCCATCAATCTTCTCTCAATGACCATCAACATTCTCTCAATGACAATCAATCTTCGCTCAATGACCATCAACATTCTCTCAATGACAATCAATCTTCTCAATCACCATCAATCTTCTCTCAATGACCATCAACCTTCTCTCAATGACCCATCAATCTTTTCTCAATGACCATCAACATTTTTTCAAATACCCATCAATCTTCTCTCAATGACCATCAATCTTCTCTCACTGATCTTTAATCTTTTCTCAATGAACATCAATCTTTTCAAAATGACCCATCAATCTTCTCTCAATGGCCCATTAATTTTCGCTCAATGATCATCAATATTCTCTCAATGATACATCAATCTTCTCACAATGACCATCAATATTCTCTCAATGACCATCAATCTTTTCTCAATTACCAATCAGTCTTCTCTCAATGACCCATCAATCTTCTATCAATGATCATCAAACATTTCTCAATTACCCATCAGTCTTCTCTCAATCACCATCAATCTTCTCTCAATGACAATCAATCTTCTCTCAATGACCATCAATCTTCTCTCAATGAACATCAATCTTCTCTCAATGAACATCAATCTTCTCTCAATGAACATCAATCTTCTCTCAATGAACATCAATCTTCTCTCAATGACCCATCAATCTTTTCTCAAAGTCCCATCAATCTTCTCTCAATGACCATCAATCTTCTATCAATGACCCATCGATCTTATCTCAATGACCCATCAATCGTTCCTGAATGACCATCAATCTTCTCTCAATGATTCATCAATCTTCTCTCAATGACCATCAATCTTCACCAATGAACATTAATCTTTTCAAAATGACCCATCAATCTTCTCTCAATGACCCATCAATTTTTGCTCAATGACCATCAATCTTCTCTCAATGTTACATCAATCTTCTCTCAATGACCATCAATCTTCTCTCAATGACCCATCAATCTTCTCTCAATGATCATCAAACTTTTCTCAATTACCCATCAGTCTTCTCTCAATCACCATCAATCTTCTCTTAATGACAATCAATCTTCTCTCAATGACCATCAATCTTCTCTCAATGAACATCAATCTTCTCTCAATGAACATCAATCTTCTCTCAATGACCCATCAATCTTTTCTCAAAGTCCCATCAATCTTCTCTCAATGACCATCAATCTTCTCTCAATGACCCATCGATCTTTTCTCCATGACACATCACTCTTTTCTCAATGACCATCAATCTTCTCTCAATGACCCATCAATCTTCTCTCAATGATACATCAATCTTCTCTCAATGACCATGAATCTTCTCTCAATGACCCATCAATCTTCTCTCAATGATATATCAATCTTCTCTCAATGACCATGAATCTTCTCTCAATGACCCATCAATCTTCTCTCAATGATCATCAAACTTTTCTCAATTACCCATCAGTCTTCTCTCAATCACCATCAATCTTCTCTCAATGAACATCAATCTTCTCTCAAAGACCCATCAATCTTTTCTCAAAGTCCCATCAATCTTCTCTCAATGACCATCAATCTTCTATCAATGACCCATCGATCTTTTCTCCATGACACATCACTCTTTTCTCAATGACCATCAATCTTCTCTCAATGACCCATCAATCTTCTCTCAATGACCCATCAATTTTCACTCAATGACCATCAATCTTCTCTCAATGATACATCAATCTTCTCTCAATGACCATCAATCTTCTCTCAATGAACATCAATCTTTTCAAAATGACCCATCAATTTTTTGTCAATGACAATCAATCTTCTCTCAATGACCCATCAATCTTCTCTCAATGACCATCAATCTTCTCAAATGACCATCAATCTTCTCTCAATGACCCATCAATCTTCTCTCAATGACCATCAATCTTCTCAAATGACCATCAATCTTCTCTCAATGACCCATCAATCTATTCTCAAAGTCCCATCAATCTTCTCTCAATGACCATCAATCTTCTATCAATGACCCATCGATCTTTTCTCAATGACCCATCAATCTTTTCTCAATGACCATCATTCTTCTCTCAATGACCCATCAATCTTCTCTCAATGACCATCAATCTTCTATCAATGACCCATCAATCTTTTCTCAATGACCATCAATCTTCTTTCAATGATACATCAATCTGCTCTCAATGACCATCAATCTTCTCTCAATGACCTGTCAATATTCTCTCAATGACCCATCAATCTTCTCTCAATCTCCCATCAATCTTCTTTCAATGACCATAAATCTTCTCTCAATGACCAACTATCTTCTCTCAATGACCATCAATCTTCTCTCAATGACCCATTAATCTTCCCTCACATTCCCTCAGAAGTACAATCTTCTTGCGACGAGTCTCCCAGTGGCCAACTACCATGATAATGATGAGGTCCAACATGGCTTCCAGTGTGCCAGCGCAGCCTTCGGTTTCTTGAGGAACAGAGTGTTTGAAGATCAGGACCTCAAATCTGGCACCAGGCTTATGTTCTACAGGGCAGTAGTGATACCCACCCTCCTAAGTGGTCTACATACAGCAGACATCTCAAAGCGCTGGAGAAATATCACTAGTGCTGCCTCCGCAAGATCCTGCAAATCCACTGGGAGGTTAGACGCAACAATTTCAGTGTTCTCGATCATGCCGATATCCCCAGCATTGGAGCACTGACCACACTTGACCAGCTCTGTTGGGTGGGCCATGTCATCCACATGCCCAACACAAGACTTCCAAAGCAAGCACCCTACTTTAACTTCTAACAGCAAGCGAGCCCCAGGTGGAGAAAACATTTCAAGGGCACACTCAAAGCCTCCTTGATAAAGTAAAACATCCCCCACTGGCACCTGGGAGTCCCTGGCCCAAGTCCCCCCTAAGTGGAGGAAGAACATCCGGTAGAGCGCTGATCACCTCGATACTCATTGCGGAGAGCATGCAGAAACCAAGTGCAGACAGTGGAAGGAGCGTGTGGCAAACCAGAATTCATACCCTCCTTTTCCTTCAACCACTGTCTGTCCCACCTGTGATGGAGACTGTGATTCCCGTATTGGACTGTACAGTCACCTGAGAACTCACACATAGAGTGGAAGCAAGTCTTCCTCAATTTCGAGAGAGTGACTATGATGAATCTTACCTCAATGAGCCATCAATCTTCTCTCAATGACCATCAATCTTCTCTCAATGACCCATCAATCCCTCAATGACCCATCAATCTTCCCTCAATGACCATCAATCTTCTCAAAATATCCCATCAATCTTCCCTCAATGACCCAACAATCTTCTCTCAATGACCATCGACATTATCTCAAAGACCATCAATCTTCTCTCAATGACCAGCAACATTCTCTCAATGACCATCAATCTTTTCTCTATGACCATCAATCTTCTCTCAGTGACCATCAATCTTCTCTCAATGACCATCAATCTTCTCTCAGTGGCCCATCCATCTTCTCTCAATGATCGAACATTTGCTGGCTAACAGAAAGCAGAGAGTCAGGATAAATGGGTCCTTTTTGGGTTGGAAATTGGTGGTTAGTGGTGTGCCACAGGGATTGGTGCTGGGACCACAACTGTTTACAATATACATAGATGACCTGGAAGAGGGGACAGAGTGTTGTGTAACAAAATTTGCAGATGACCCAAAGATTAGTGGGAAAGCGGGTTGTGTAGAGGACACAGAGAGGCTGCAAAGAGATTTCGATAGGTTAAGTGAATGGGCTAAGGTTTGGCAGATGGAATACAATGTCGAAAAGTGTGAGGTCATCCGCCTTGGGGAAAAAAAAACAGTAAAAGGGAATATTATTTGAATGGGGAGAAATTACAACATTCTGCGGTGCAGAGGGACCTGGGGGTCCTTGTGCCTGAATCCCAAAAAGTTAGTTTGCAGGTGCAGCAGGTAATCAGGAAGGCGAATGGAATGTTGGCCTTCATTGCGAGAACGATGGAGTACAAAAGCAGGGAGGTCCTGCTGCAACTATACAGCGTATTGGTGAGGCCGCACCTGGAGTACTGCGTGCAGTTTTGGTCACCTTACTTAAGGAAGGATATACTAGCTTTGGAGTGGGTGCAGAGACGATTCACAAGGCTGATTCCGGAGATGAGGGGGTTACCTTATGACGAAAGATTGAGTAGACTGGGTCTTTACTCATTGGTGTTCAGAAGGATGAGGGGTGATCTTATAGAAACATTTAAAATAATGAAAGGGATAGACAAGATAGAGGCAGAGAGGTTGTTTCCACTGGTCGGGGAGACTAGAACTTGGGAGCAAAGCCTCAAAATACGGGGAAGCCAATTTAAAACCGAGTTGAGAAGGAATTTCTTCTCCCAGAGGGTTGTTTATCTGTGGCATTCTCTGCCCAAGGAAGCAGTTGAGGCTAGCTCATTGAATGTATTCAAGTCACAGATCGATAGATTTTTAACCAATAAGGGAATTAAGTGTTATGGGGAGCGGGCGGGTAAGAGGAGCTGAGTCCACGGCCAGATCAGCCATGATCTTGTTGAATGGCGGAGCAGGCTCAATGGGCTAGATGGCCTACTCCTGTTCCTAATTCTTATGTTCTTACGTTCTTATATTCTTATGACACATCAATCTTCTCTCAATGTCCATCAATCTTCTCTCAATGACCAGCAACATTTCTCAATGACCATCAATCTTCTCTCAATGACCCATCAATCTTCTCTCAATGACCCATCAATCTTCTCTCAATGACCCATCAATTTTTTCTCAATGACCATCAACCTTCACTCAATGACCATCAATCTTCTCTCAATGACCCATCAATCTTCACACAATGATACATCAATCTTCTCTCAATGACCCATCAATCTTCTCTCAATGACCCATCAATCTTCTCTTAATGACCCATCAATCTTCTCGCAATGTCCCATCAATCAGTCCAGCAAGCTGGAGATTGGCCTGGGAAGGACCTTGGTTTCCACCTGTTGATTCAGGAGTGGGACGGCCCATGAATAGATCACATTCATCAATAATTAAATAGCTTCTACCAAGAATAATGATGAGGCTGATGTAATTACAGGAAATCGATGAGGGGATAATGTAGTTTATGGATTTCAGTGCGATCTATAAAAAGCTCAGGACAACAGGTTCTGCCCCGAAGACATTATTGTATAAATTAGTGAACGTTAACCTCAGTGAATCAGAATTAAGATCGTTACTTGACTTTAATGAAGCTATTCAGTTTCAGCACTGGGATTTTATCTAACAGGGTTTAAATATTATTTTATTTCATTTGTGATAATCTTTGATTCCCATTAAACATAAATATTCTTGTTCTTTTGCTAATAACAGTCGCTGTTCTCCGTAATCGCAAATTCCCGCATTTCCCAATCGCAGGTGGACAGGAGCAGGTTTATGATCAATGGCCCATCAGACAGAGACAACGAGCTCATGGGAGTTGGTTCCATTTCTGTCATTCATTCTGGGAATGTGGGCATCGCTGGCACGGCCGGCATTTATTGCCCATCCCCAGTTGCCCTGAGAAGGTGGGGATCGGCCTGCTTCTTGAACCGCTGGGAGCCGGTTTGATACAAACTGAGTGTCTCGCTCTGCCACTTCAGAGTGCAGTTAAGAGTCCTGGTGGCGTGAGACTGGAGTCACGTATAGGTTAGAGGAGAAGTGAAAAAGAAAATAAGAGGGGCAAAGTGAGGGTATGAGAATAGAGTGGCAGCCAACATAAAAGTTAATACAAAGGTCTTTACGCATATAAGTAGTAAAAGGATTGTAAGGTGTGGCCGATTAGGGACCAAAAAGGAGAGCTACGCATGGAGGCAGAGGGCATGGCTGATGTACTAAATGAGGACTTTGTATCTGTCTTCACCAAGGAACAGGATGCTGCCATAGACATAGTGAAGCAGGAGGTATTGGTGACATTTGATAGGATAAAAATTAAAGTAGCTAAATCACCAGGAGCGGATGGGATGCATCTTAGGATGCTGAGGGAATTTTGGATGGAAATCGCAGAGATACTTTTCATAATATTCCAATCCACCATAGATTTGGGGGTGTTGCCACAGGACTGGAAAATTGCAAATGTTACACCATTTTTCAAAAAAGGATGTAAGGATAAACCCAGGAACTATAGGTCAGTCAGTTTAACTTCGCTAGTGGAGAAGCTTTTATAAACAGTGATCAGGGACAAAATTAACAGTCATTTAGATAGGTGTGGAGTAATTAAGGAAAGCCACCATGGATTTGTTAAAGGCAAATTGTGTTTAACCAACTTGCTCCAGTTTTTGATGAGGTAGCAGAGAGGGTTAGTGAGGGTAATGCAGTTGTTGACATATGTACATGGATTTCCAAAAGGCGTTTGACAATGTGCCACATAATAGGCTTGCCAGCAATGTTGCAGCCCATGGAATAATAGGGTCAGTGGCAGACCGGATACAAAATTGGCTAAGTGACAGGAAACAGAGTAGTGGTGAACGGTTGTGTTTTGGATTGGAGGAAGGTATACAGTGATGTTCCCCAGGATTATGACCACTGCTTTTCTTGATATATATTAATGACTTGGACATGGGTGTAAAGGGCACAATTTCAAAATTTGCAGATGACACATAACTTGGAAGTATAACGAACAGTGAGGAGGATAATGATAGACTTCAAGAGGACATAGACGGGCTGATGAAATGGGCAGACACATGGCAGATGAAGTTTAACGTAGAAACGTGTGAAGTGATACATTTTAGTAAAAAGAATGAAGAAAGGAAAAACTAAATGATACAATCCTAAAGGGGGAGCACGAACAGAGAGATCTGGTGGGATGTGTGCATAAATTGTTGAAGATTGCAAGGCAGGTTGAGAAAGCAGTTAAAAAGGAATACAGGATCCTGGGCTTCAGAAATAAAGTAGAGTACAAAAGTGTGGAAATTATACTGAACCTGTATAAAACACTGGTTTGGCCTAAACTGGAGTATTGTGTCCAATTCTGGGCATCATACTTTAGGAAGGATTTGAAGGTCTTAGAGAGGGTACGGAAAATGTTCAAGGGATGCGGGGCTTCAGTTACATTGATAGCCTGGAGAAGCAGGGGGGTTTCTCTTTGCAGCAGAGAAGATTGAGAGGAGATTTGATGGAGGTGTTCAAAATCAAGAGGGACCTGGACAGAGTAGATAAAGAGAAACTGTTCTCATTGACAGAAGGGTCGAGAACCAGATGACACAGATTTAAGGTGATTGGCAAAAGAACCAAAGGCGATGTAAGAAAAAACTTTTTTACGCAGCGAGTGGTTAGTATCTGGAATGCGCTGCCTGAAAGGCTGGTGGAGGCAGACTCAATCTTATCTTTCAAAAGGGAGTTGGCTAAGTTTGTACATAAGAACATAAGAATTAGGAACAGGAGTAGGCCATCTAGCCCGTCGTGCCTGCTCCGCCATTCAACAAGATCATGGCTGATCTGGCCGTGGACTCAGCTCCACTTACCCGCCTGCTCCCCGTAACCCTTAATTTCCTTATTGGTTAAAAATCTATCTATCTGTGATTTGAATACATTCAATGAGCTAGCCTCAACTTCTTCCTTGGGCAGAGAATTCCACAGATTCAAAACCCTCTGGGAGAAGAATTTCCTTCTCAACTCGGTTTTAAATTGGCTCCCCCGTATGTTGAGGCTGTGCCCCCTAGTTCTCGTCTCTAAGGAAAAAATTGCAGGGCTACGGGGAAAGGATGGGAGAGTGGGACTGGCTGAGATTCGGCACAGACTCGATGGGCCGAAAGGCCTTCTTCCGTGCTGTAACCATTCTATGCTTCTATAGTTCTCTAAAAGGCCCAGACCGGTTAAAGTCAGCAGGTTTCCTTTCCTAAAGGACATCAGTGAACCAGTTGGGTTTTTACGACAATCCTACAGCTTCATGGTCACTTTGACTGATCCCAGATTTGTATTTTTTTACTTATTTATTTTATTTGTTCACGGGATGTGGGCATCGATGGCAAGGCCAGCATTTATTGCCCATCCCTAATTTCCCATGAGAAAATGGTGGTGAGCCACGTTCTTGAACCGCTGCAGTCCATTTGGTGAAGGTGCTCCCACAGTGCTGTTAGGGAGGGAGTTCCAGGATTTTGACCCAGTGACGATGAAGGAATGATGATGTACTTCTAAATCAGGATGGTGTGTGCCTTGGAGGGGAACGTGGAGGTGGTAGTGTCCCCATGCACCTGCTGCCCTTGTCCTTCTAGGTGTTAGAGGTCGCGGGTTTTGGAGGTGCTGCCGAAGAAGCCTTGGCGAGTTGCTGCAGTGCATCTTGTAGATAGTACACACTGCTGTCACGGATTTACAGTGGTGGAGGGAGTAAATGTTTAAGGTGGTGGATGGGGTGCCAATCAAGTGGGCTGCTTTGTCCTGGATGCTGTCGAGCTTCTTGTGTGTTGTTGGAGCTACACTTATCCTGGCAAGTGGAGAGTATTCCAATACATTCCTGACTTGTGCCTTGTAGATGGTGGAAAGTCTTTGGGGAGTTAGGAGGAGAGACACTCGCCGCAGAGTACCCAGCCTCTGACCTGTTCTTGTTGCCACATTATTTATGTGGCTGGTCCAGTTAAGTTTCTGATCAATGGTGACCCCAGGATGTTGATGGTAGGGGATTGGGCGATTGTAATACCGTTGAATGTTACAGGGCGGTGTAAGCCTGAATATTGTCCAGGTCTTGCTGTATGCGGGCATGGACTGCTCCATTATCTGAAGAGTTGCGAGTGGAACTGAACACAGTGAATATTCCCACTTCTGACCTTGTGATGGAAGGAAGGTCATTAATGAAGCCGTTGAAGATGGTTGGGTCTAGGACACTGCCCTGAGGAACTCCTGCAGCGATGTCCTGGGGCTGTGATGATTGACCTCCAACCATCACAGCCATCTTCCTTTGTGCTAGATAAATCTCCAGCCAGCGGAGAGTTTTTCCCTTGATTCCTATTGAGCCCTTATTCCAGGCTGACACTCCCAGTGCAATACTGAGTCAGAGCCAGGCCATTCAGGAGAGAAGTCAGGAAACATTTCTTCACACAAAGGCTGCAAGAAGTATGGAACTCTCTCCAAGCAAAACCAGTAGATGCTGGCTCAATTAATAATGTTAAAACTCAGTCGATATATTTTTGCTGGCCAAGGGTATGAAGAGATATGGAGCCAAGATATAAATGGAGTAAGGATATATATCAGCTATGATCTCATTGAAAGGGGCTGAATGGTCTCTTCCTGTTCCTATGTTCCTATGAGGGAGTACTGCACTGTCAGAGATGCCTTTCAAATGAGATGTTAAACCGTTGGCCTGATTTTCCCTCTTAGGTGGGTGTAAATGATCCCATGGCACTATTTAGAAAAATAGCAGGGAGTTCTCCCCAGTGTCCTGGCCAATATTTATCCCTCAACCAATACAGCATGACCTGGACAACATTCAGGCTTGGGCTGATAAGTGGCAAGTAACATTCGCACCACACAAGTGCCAGACAATGACAATCTCCAAAAAGCGAGAGTCTAAACACCACCCTGTAATATTCAATGGTATTATAATCGCCGAATCCCCTACCATCAACATCCGGGGGTCACCATTGATCAGAAACTTAACTGGACCAGCCACATAAATACTGTGGCAACAAGAACAGGTTAGAGGCTGGGTACTCTGCGGCGAGTGTCTCTCCTCCTGTTTGTGCTGTTTGTGGGAGCTTGCTGTGCGCAAATTAACTGCCCCATTTCCTACATTACGGCAATGACTATACTTCAGAAGTACATCATTGGCTGTGAAGCACTTTGGGACGTCCTGAGGTGGTGAAAGGTGCTATAGAAATGCAAGGTTTATGTTTCACAGCTGAACATGTTGATCATTTCTCCCAAACTCTCCCTGCTGTGATTTCAGGCTCTGAATCCTGAGCAGGGCCAGAAATTGGCGATTGCAGAAATACAATTGGAAGCTTTAGTGAAAGGTTTGAGAGAAATCCTCAGACAGTGCAGCACTGATCTGAAGGTCAAACATACCCGGCATTCTACACACACTTTATTCATTATTTATATCAGGGCCTGATGTCTCCTGTTTAACTATTAATAAAGTGGAATTGTTTCCACTTGAAACTCCAATCATTTTACTTTGCTCATCCTTGGACTGATTGTTTAGTCATTTGCAGAGTGGGGCCATTTCTTCCTGAGCCAGTACTCGGGACTGAGACAACATTCCCAAATGTCTCTCTCGCTGCTCCCGAGGTTCTCACTCCACTAATTTCCCTCCTGTTCCCACGGCACTTTGCTTGATCCATCCTGAAGCTTTGATTGGGTTGGATGTGATCGCAGTGTTGCTCACACTGAACATCCTGGGCCTTGTGTGTGTTCCAGGGTCTGGGCTCTTTGTGACTTTCATACTTGCTGTTTTCAGCCTTCTAAAGGGCCTGGATAATGTCGCCCGTGACCAGCTGTCTCACCGTGTCCACAATAGGAGACCCAGAGGGCATGGCCTGTGCTTGAAGGGCAAATTCTGAACTAATCTGGGCAAACAATATTTCAGTGAGTGAGTGGTCAATCTATGGAACAGACTCCTGAGGGAAATGGTGGGAGTAGTTAGTATTGATTCATTTAAAGGTGAATGAGATGGATTTCCCCCGGAAAATACCATTTTGTGCCCCAGTATCTGAATAATTTGGGACTTGCCGTGTGGTGAGTGTAGGGAGCTCGGGAGGAACAGGGGACATTGGACCAATGAGCTGCAATTTTACGAACCTCGGTTGGTCTGTGGTGGCCGATGTCGGTGGCAGCTCCCAACTCCGCTGCTGGCTCCAGCCGCTGTGCAGAATGAATTTCCATTGATTTGGCTTGTTAAGCCCTACCCAGTGTGCTCCCTGGCCTATTAGAAAAAGCGGGTCTGATAATATCAGATGATATGTCTGATGATTGTTGCAGTGAATGGTGCGGCATGAAGGCAGCCCACACAATGATGATGAATGTGAAAGGAGTGGCTTGGGCATTACAGGGGTGCTTTCTGGAGCTGGTGTGGGGTGGTACCAACCTGGTGCATCATGTGGCAGCCAAGGTGTACAGTATCAAGTAAAGTAAATCTGGCCATGGTGAGGCCACCTCTGGTCTCCTGGGCAACATTGTGGTCAGGTGCTGATGCCCTGTGTCCTCTACAGCATTAATTGTTTGCGGAGAAGATTGATGCTGTTGTTGGTGCTGCTGGTGTGCCTAGTGATGCTGTTGTTGGGGATTATCATAGTGGGATTCTGAGGACCAATGAGAGAGTGTTTCAAGGGCACCGATGCTGATGGAATAGATGCTTCACACTTGCACAGACGAGGTCTATGCACTGTGGGAAACCTGGGTCTGTTCAACAAATCCTATGTTCCGAAATCAGCACCTCTCACTCCTCCTTTAAGACGCTCCTTAAAACCTCTCTCTTTAGCCAAGCTTTTGGTCAACTGTCCTAATATCTCCTTATGTGACTTGGTGTCAAATTTTGTCTTATTTATGATCTACCTTGGATTGTTTTACTATGTTAAAGGCGCTATATAAATGCAAGTTGTTGTTGTTGACCCCAGATTCATTGTTGAAAGCCCAGCTCTGGTTCACTAAAGTGTGGCCGGCGGCTATGAGGATTCAGTGAGGAGGGAGCTGGTGATGGGGTGCGGAGAGGGGCAGACACGGAACTGTTGATGGAGTGGGGAGAGGGGCGGGAATGAGTGAAGGGATGGGTGAAGGGACGGGAAGCTGGGTGATAATGGGGGGAAGGGGCAGGGAGATGGTGATGAGGTGGGGAGAGGGTCGGGGAGCTGGGTGATGGGTGGGGAGAGGGGCAGGGACCTGGGTGATGGTGTGGGGTGAGGGTCGGGGAGCTGGGTGATGAGGTGGGGAGAGGGGGGGAGCTGGGTGATGGGGTGGGGAGAGGGGGGGAGATGGTGGTGGGGAGAGGGCCGGGGAGCTGGGTGATGGTGTGGGGAGAGGGTCTGGGAGCTGGGTGATGGGGTGAGGGAGGGGAGCTGGGTGATGGGTGGGGAGAGGGGATCTAGGTGATGTGTGGAGAGAGGGGCAGGGAGTTGGGTGATGGTGTGGGGAGAGGGGGGGAGATGGTGATGGGTGGGGAGAGGGGGGGAAGATAGTGGTGGGGAGGGGCAGGGAGCTGGGTGATGGGACGGGGAGGGGAGCTGGGTGATGGGGTGGGGAGAGGGGGGTGCTGGGTGATGGGATGGGGAGAGGGCGCGGGGAGCTGGGTGATGAGAGGTGAGGGGGCAGGGAGCTGGGTGATGGGGTGGGGAGAGGATCGGGGAGCTGGGTGATGAGGGGGAAGAGGGGCAGTGTGCTGGGTGATGGTGTGGGGGGGAGAGCTGGGTAATGGGGGGATAGGGGTAGGGAGCTGTGTGATGGGGTAGGGAGGGGGGCAGAGAGCTGGGTGATAGGGTGGGGAGAGGGGCAGAGAGCTGTGTGATGGGGTGGGGAGAGGGGCAGAGAGCTAGGTGATGGGGTAGGGAGAGGGACGGGGTGCTGGATGATCGCACGGTGATCTGGTGGATGGATGATGTTAGACGAGGGACAGAAATGGGGATCAGTGACACCCCCAGAAAGTCTGGGACTGTGCTGTCACTGCAGCTGATGAAGGACCCAGATAGAGTTGGAATCTGCCCAGAGTAATAACGATTCACGAGGTTAAAGACAAGACATAGAAACATAGAAAATAGGTGCAGGAGTAGGCAATTCGGCCCTTCTAGCCTGCACCGCCATTCAATGAGTTCATGGCTGAACATGCAACTTCAATACCCCATTCCTGCTTTCTCGCCATACCCCTTGATCCCCCTAGTAGTAAGGACTACATCTAACTCCTTTTTGAATATATTTAGTGAATTGGCCTCAACAACTTTCTGTGGTAGAGAATTCCACAGGTTCACCACTCTCTGGGTGAAGAAGTTTCTCCTCATCTCGGTCCTAAATGGCTTACCCCTTATCCTTAGACTGTGACCCCTGGTTCTGGACTTCCCCAACATTGGGAACATTCTTCCTGCATCTAACCTGTCTAAACCCATCAGAATTTTAAACGTTTCTATGAGGTCCCCTCTCATTCTTCTGAACTCCAGTGAATACAAGCCCAGTTGATCCAATCTTTCTTGATAGGTCAGTCCCGCCATCCCGGGAATCAGTCTGGTGAACCTTCGCTGCACTCCCTCAATAGCAAGAATGTCCTTCGTCAGGTTAGGAGACCAAAACTGTGCACAATACTCCAGGTGTAGCCTCACCAAGGCCCTGTACAACTGTAGCAACACGTCCCTGCCCCTGTACTCAAATCCCCTCGTTATGAAGGCCAACATGCCATTTGCTTTCTTAACCGCCTGCTGTACCTGCATGCCAACCTTCATTGACTGATGTACCATGACACCCAGGTCTCGTTGCACCTCCCCTTTTCTTAATCTGTCACCATTCAGATAATAGTCTGTCTCTCTGTTTGTACCACCAAAGTGGATAACCTCACATTTATCCACATTATATTTCATCTGCCATGCATTTGCCCACTCACCTAACCTATCCAAGTCGCTCTGCAGCCTCATAGCATCCTCCTCGCAGCTCACACTGCCACCTAACTTAGTGTCATCCACAAATTTGGAGATACTACATTTAATCCCCTCGTCTAAATCATTAATGTACAGTGTAAATAGCTGGGGCCCCAGCACAGAACCTTGCGGTACCCCACTAGTCACCGCCTGCCATTCTGAAAAGTACCCATTTACTCCTACTCTCTGCTTCCTGTCTGACAACCAGTTCTCAATCCATGTAAGCACACTATCCCCAATCCCATGTGCTTTAACTTTGCACATTAATCTCTTGTGTGGGACCTTGTCGAAAGCCTTCTGAAAGTCCAAATATACCACATCAACTGGTTCTCCCTTGTCCACTCTACTGGAATCATCCTCAAAAAATTCCAGAAGATTTGTCAAGCATGATTTCCCTTTCACAAATCCATGCTGACTTCGACCTATCATGTCACCTCTTTCCAAATGCGCTGCTATGACATCCTTAATAATTGATTCCATCATTTTACCCACTACCGATGTCAGGCTGACTGGTCTATAATTCCCTGTTTTCTCTCTCCCTCCTTTTTTAAAAAGTGGGGTTACATTGGCTACCCTCCACTCGATAGGAACTGATCCAGAGTCAATGGAACGTTGGAAAATGACTGTCAATGCATCCGCTATTTCCAAGGCACCTCCTTAAGTACTCTGGGATGCAGTCCATCAGGCCCTGGGGATTTATCGGCCTTCAATACCATCAATTTCCCCAACACAATTTCCCGACTAATAAGGATTTCCCTCAGTTCCTCCTCCTTACTATACCCTCTGACTCCTTTTATATCCAGAAGATTGTTTGTGTCCTCCTTAGTGAATACCGAACCAAAGTACTTGTTCAATTGGTCCGCCATTTCTTTATTCCCCGTTATGACTTCCCCTGATTCTGACTGCAGGGGACCTACGTTTGTCTTTACTAACCTTTTTCTCTTTACATATCTATAGAAACTTTTGCAATCCGTCTTAATGTTCCCTGCAAGTTTCTTCTCGTATTCCACTTTCCCTGCCCTAATCAAACCCTTTGTCCTCCTCTGCTGAGTTCTAAATTTCTCCCAGTCCCCGGGGTTCGCTGCTATTTCTGACCAATTTGTATGTCACTTCCTTGGCTTTAATACTATCCCTGATTTCCCTTGATAGCCATGGTTGAGCCACCTTCCCTTTTTGATTTTTATGCTAGACAGGAATGTATAATTGTTGTAGTTCATCCATGCCGTCTCTAAATGTCTGCCATTGCCCATCCACAGTCAACCCCTTAAGTATCATTCGCCAATCAATCCTAGCCAATTCATGCCTCATACCTTCAAAGTTACCCTTCTTTAAGTTCTGGATAATGGTCTTTGAATTATGTTTCATTCTCCATCCTAATGTAGAATTCCACCATATTATGGTCACTCTTCCCCAAGGGACCTCGCACAATGAGATTGCTAATTAATCCTCTCTCATTACACAACACTCAGTCTAAGATGGCCTTCCCCCTAGTTGGTTCCTCGACATATTGGTCTAGAAAACCATCCCTTATGCACTCCAGGAAATCCTCCTCCACCGTATTGCTTTCAGTTTGGTTAGCCCAATCTATGTGCATATTAAAGTCACCCATTATAACTGCTGCACCTTTATTGCATGCACCCCTAATTTCCTGTTTGATTCCCTCCCCAACATCACTACTACTGTTTGGAGGTCTGTACACAACTCCCACTAACGTTTTTTGCCCTTTGGTTTTCTGCAGCTCCACCCATATAGATTCCACATCATGCAAGCTAATGTCCTTCCTAACTATTGCATTAATCTCCTCTTTAACCAGCAATGCTACCCCACCTCCTTTTCCTTTTATTCTATCCTTCCTGAATGTTGAATACCCCTGGAAGTTGAGTTCGAAGCCCTGATCATCCTGGAGCCATTTCTCCGTAATCCCAATCACATCATATTTGTTAACATCTATTTGCACAGTTAATTCATCCACCTTATTACATATACTCCTTGCATTAAGACACAAAGCCTTCAGGATTGTTTTTTTAACACCCTTTTTCCTTTCAGAATTTTGTTGTATAGTGGCCCTTTTTGTTCTTTGTCTTGGGTTTCTCTGCCCTCCACTTTTCCTCATCTCCTTTCTTTCTTTTGCTTTTGTCTCCTTTTTGTTTCCCTCTGTCTCCCTATATTGGTTCCCATCCCCCTGCCATATTAGTTGAACTCCTCCCCAACAGCACTAGCAAACACTCCCCCTAGGACATTGGTTCCGGTCCTGCCCAGGTGCAGACCGTCCGGTTTGTACTGGTCCCACCTCCCCCAGAACCGGTTCCAATGTCCCAGGAATTTGAATCCCTTCCTGCCGCACCACTGCTCAAGCCACATATTCATCTGCGCTATCCTGCGATTCCTACTCTGAGTAGCACGTGGCACTGGTAGCAATCCCGAGATTACTACTTTTGAGGTCCTACTTTTTAATTTAGCTCCTAGCTCCTTAAATTTGTTTCGTAGGACCTCATCCCTTTTTTTACCCATGTCGTTGGTACCAATGTGCACCACGACAACTGGCTGTTCTCCCTTCCTTTTGAGAATGTCCTGCACAAGCTCCGAGACATCCTTGACCCTTGCACCAGGGAGGCAACATACCATCCTGGAGTCTCGGTTGCGGCCGCAGAAACGCCTATCTATTCCCCTTACAATTGAATCCCCTATCACTATCGCTCTCCCACTCTTTTTCCTGCCCTCCTGTGCAGCAGAGCCAGCCACGGTGCCATAAACTTGGCTGCTGCTGCCCTCCCCTGATGAGTCATCCCCCTCAACAGTACTCAAAGCAGTGTATCTGTTTTGCAGGGGGATGACCACAGGGGACCCCTGCACTACCTTCCTTGCACTGCTCTTCCTGCTGGTCTTCCATTCCCTATCTGGCTGTGGACCCTTTACCTGCGGTAAGACCAACTCGCTGCACGTGCTACTCACGTCATTCTCAGCATCGTGGATGCTCCAGAGTGAATCCACCCTCAGCTCCAACTCAGCAACGCGGTCCGTCAGGAGCTGGAGGCGGATACACTTCCCGCACACGTAGTCGTCAGGGACACTGGAGTCGTCCCTGAGTTCCCACAGGAGGAGCATAACACGTGACCGAGCTGTCCTACCATGATTTAACCCTTAAATAAGCAACAACAATGCTAAAGTTTACTCACTGTTATGGAAGAGAAAAAAGAAAAACTACTCACCAATCACCAGCCAATCACTTACCCCCTTGGCTGTGACGTCACCTTTCTGTTTCTTTCTACTTCTTTTTTGCCTTCTCCCTGTAGCTGCACAAGTCATGCCTCTCGCTGCCGCTGGGCCTTTTATAGGCCGCTCCGACACCACGCACTCCCGCCTCTCGGACACACAGAAACATTACACACAGTGTCAAACACTGATAACATCTCACACATCAACTCATGTCCTGAATGGTAAAATAAATCCTGTTTAATGACCTATATAACATAAGAGTTAGGAGCAGGAGTCAGCCATTTGGCCCCTCGAGCCTGTTCCGCCATTCAATAGGGTCATGGCTGATCTGATCTTGGCCTCATTTCCATTTCCCTGCCCGCTCCCCATAACCCTTGACTCCCTTATCATTCAAAAATCCGTCTATCTCCACCTGACATATATCCAATGACACATCCTCCACCTCTCTCTGGGGTAGAGGATACCACAGATTTACGGCCCTCTGAGAGAAGAAATTCCTCCTCATTTCCATTTTAAATGGGCGGCCCCTTATTCTGAAACTATGCCCCCTAGTTTTAGATTCCCCCACAAGGAGAAACATCCTCTTGCATCTGCCCTGTCAAGCCCAGTCAGAATCTTATATGTTTCAATAATATCACCTCTCATTCTTCTAAAATCCAATGAACATAGGCCAAACTTGCACATTGTTTCTTCACAACACAAATCCTTCATCTCAGGAAACAACCTCGTGAACCTTCACTGAACAGCCTCCAATAAGGAGCAGTACTCCAGGTATGGTCTCATCAATGCCCTAACAATTCTGCAGAAAATAAATAATTTGTATTTCTATCATGCCTTTCATGACCTCAGCATGTCCCAACATGCTTCACAGCCAATGATGACCTCATACCGAGAATGAATCAATAACACAGCCCGGGTTGGGTACTTTATATTGTTATAGTCACTGCTTCCTGAACCCATTGGAAACCATGAGATTAAACTGTAAAGGGCTGCGGGACTTCAGTTATGTAGTGAGGCTGGGGAAGCTGGGATTGTTCTCCTTAGAGCAGGGACATCAAGGGGAGAGTTTATTTATGCAGCAAGTTGTTGTAATCTGGAAGGGAGCAGTGGGAGCAGATTGAATAGTAACTTTCAAAAGGAAATTGGATAAATAATTGAACAGGAGAAATTAGCAGGGCTATAAGGAAAGAGCAGGGAGTGGGACTAATGGGATAGCTCTTTCAAAGAGCCTGCACAGACCCGATGGGCCGAATGGCCTCCTCCTGCGCTGTGAGATTCTCTGACTCTATGAGATATAGGGAGGGTCCTGTGATCAGGATGGAGGCAGTAAATGGTTAGACATTCTTTCCATATCCAGCTGCAATCCGGGCAGGTCGGAAACTGTCCCAAGAGTTCGTAGTTCAAAGGGCACAGGCAGGATGGCAGGCTCCACATTTCTAAAATGCAAACCGCGTCACATTGGGGTGGCGATCCTCCCAGTAATTAGTGGGCCGCGTACTATCGAAGAGTGAAAAGAGCAGGATGAATATTTCCCTTCCTTCATATCCTGCCCAGCAGACAGAAACATCAATATAAGGTCATCAGCGTTCCAATCTCACTCTGACAGCAGCTCCCTGGTGACTAACCCACCGTTACTGATGGCCTTGCACTTTACTCCCAACAACACACACACCTCAAGAAGATTTTCTTCCACTCCTCTTGCTCGCCTGCCTCGATCAGCAAGCAATTCACAAACTCCGCTTCACATCTTCCTTTGCCCACTCTTCCCCTCCTCCCCTCCTCAGCTCTTCCCCATCTCTTTCTCTCGCTCCCTCGCTCCATCCCCTCACGGGGCAGGTTCCAAGTTTTCTTCCCCTTTAATATTTCAGTAAAAGACCCCTGAAATCCCCCGACTGCCCCCAGGAAGCTCCTGAACCTTTTCTTCCTGATTACACAGGAGACAAGACGGGACATCTTCCCGTAAGAGTCAACACACAAACCATCCCAGCACAGCGCATGGATACATCTGGAAACAGCTGCTCCCAGCAAGTTGGGAAGAGGATTGTATCGATGTAATTGAAGCAAAAACCAGCCCAGTCCCTGAGTTTGTCTCCCCATAAATGAGAGCAAATGTCCCGGAGCTGATTCCTGATCCTCACTGGAAGAAGGTGCAGACACGGAATATTGGTGAAATTCCAGTTGTTCTGCATCTTCTCATTCCCAGTCTTGGAGCAAGTGTCACAAACTGAGCCACAGATCTCGACTCATCCCTAATCACCGGCTTAATGAAAACTCCAAACCCAACCCTTCATACACACATCATTCATTGTGTGAATCATTCACTCACACATCCTCATCCTGAGAGTGAGCGGCAAAAACCACATCGCGCTCTATATTATGGGCTGTGTCTAGTTTCAGTGCATTGTGTGTCAGCCGTGGCTCAGTGGGCAGCACTCTCGCCTGTGAGTCAGAAGGTCGTGGGTTCAAGCCCCATTCCAAAGTCATAAGCCCATTATCCAGGCCCTCTCTGAGGGAGTGCTGCACTGTTGGAGGGTCAGTACTGAGGGAGTGCTGCACTGTCAGAGAGGCAGTACTGAGGGAGCGCTGCACTGTCAGAGATGCAGTATTGAGGGAGCGCTGCACTATCGGAGGGGCAGTACTGAGGAAGCACTGCACTTTCGGAAGGGCAGTACTCAGGGAGCACTGCACTGTTGGAGGGTCATTACTGAGTAAGCCCAGCAGCATTGCGCCTGTGGAATATGGTGATGTTATACCTGGGGAATATGGGATGTTATACCTAGGGAATATGGTGATGTTATACCTGGGGAATATAGTGATGTTATACCTGAGGAATATGGTGATGTTATACCTGGGGAATATGGTGATGTTATACCTGGGGAATATGGTGATCGCATACCTGGGGAATATGGTGATGTTGTACCTGGGGAATATGGTGATGTTATACCTGGGGATTATGGTGATGTTGTACCTGGGGAATATGGTGATGTTGTACCTGGGGAATATGGTAATATTATACCTGGGGAATATGATGATCGTATACCTGAGGAATATGGTGATGTTGTACCTGGGGAATATGGTGATGTTATACCTGGGGAACATGGTGATGTTATACCTGGGGAATATGGTGATGTTATACCTGTGTATTATGGGATGTCCATGCACTGGGTGTGAACAGTCTGCGTCCAGTCCAGTTTGATACAGATGCTGATTCTCCAGTAATATCTTGTTGAGGTCACACTGTTTAGCTCAGATTCTGATGCCAGTGACATCCTTATAATCTCCCCGATTGGAGCCTGTCCCATTAATTATCCCTCAAGTGCCCAGAGGAACAGAAGGAGCTCACAATCTGCCAACACTCTTATTCTCCACTCGATATATAATTAGACCCATCGCCTGTGTTGAACCAGCAGAGATTTTCTCCAGTGAGATGTCTGATTTCCAGCCATTGCCCTGAGTGAAGACTTGATTTGATTTGAGATTGTTCTGCATTTCACAGAGAATGGGTTAAGGGGAGTTTGTCTGTCGCGCACAGTGTGTGTTGACTCAGCTCCAATCTGGCGAGATCAGTTTTGCTTTGATGAGTCTGGTAATTAAATATTCTCCTCCCTGTTCCGAGGAATTAATTGCACTCAGCGTGACCTTTCACCTCTCGCACAGCAACAGACAGGAGCTGAACAGAAACTGTTTATGGACTTGTTGAAAATAAATATAAATATTCATCGTGCTTCAGATATAGCGAGAGAGCCACTACACCGAGACAGAATCCATAGGAATATAGAGACAGGAGGAGGCCATTCAGCCCATCAAGCCCATTGCACCATTCGTCAGGAAAATGCTGGAATCCATTATTAAGGAAATGGTAGCAGGGCATTTAGAAAAGCATAATATGATTGGACAGAGTCAACATGTTTTTATAAAAGAGAAATCATGTTTACCAAATTTATTAGAATTTCCAGAGGATGTAACTGGAATGGTAGATCATCATCATAGGCAGTTCCTCGAAATCGAGGAAGACTTGCTTCCATTCTAAAAGTCAGTTCTCAGGTGGCTGCACAGTCCAATATGTGAATTACTGTCTCTGTAACAGGTGGGGAAGACAATGGTTGCAGGAAGAGGTGGGTGGGGAGCCTCGTTTGCCGCATGCTCCTTCCGCTGTCTGCGTTTGATTTCTGCATCCTCTCGGCGACGAGACTCGAGGTGCTCAGCACCCTCCCGGATGCTCTTCCTCCACTTTGGGCGGTCTTGGGCCAGGGATTCCCAGCTGCCGCATGCCCGACACAGGATCCCTAAGCAAGCACTCTACTCAGAACTCTTACATGGCAAGCAAGCCCCAGGTGGGCAGAGGAGGTCACCCTCAAAGTCTCCTTGATAAAGTGTAACAAGGTAGATAAGAGGGAACCAATGGATGTGGTATATTTGTGGAGTAGGAAACACAGCAGCCAGTTAGCACACAGAGAACGGGTTAAGGGGCATTTATCTGCTGCACACAGTGTGTGTTGACACAGCTCCAATCTGGCGAGCTCAGTGTTGCTTTAATGAGTCTGGTAATTAAATATCCTCCTCCCTGTTACGAGGAATTAATTGCTCTCAAATTAGAAAGAATGACTTGCATTTCGATAAGAGTCTTTCACAAGCTCAGGCTAGCCCAAAGTGCATCACAGACAATAAAGTAATTTTGTAATGTAGTCATTGTTGTAATGTAAGGCAAGTGGCAGCCAATTTGCGCAGAGCAATCTCTCACAAACAGCAATGTGATAATGGCCAGAAAATATGCTTTATCACTGCTGCTTGAGGGATCAATATTGGACAGGACTCTAGGGAGAACTCCCTTGCGTTTCTTTGAAATGGTGCCATGGGATTTTTTAATTTCCACCTGAGACGGACTCTCGGTTTAACATCCCACCCGAAAGATGGCACTGCAAACAATGTAGCACTCCCTCAGTACGTCCTCTCCAACAGTGCAGCACTACCTCAGTACTGCGTCTCCGACAGTGCAGCTCTACCTCAGTACTGCCCCACCGACATTGCAGCGCTCCCTCAGTACCGCCCCTCCGACAGTGCAGCACTCCCTCAGTTCTGCCCTTCCGACAGCGCAGCACTCCCTCAGTACCGTCCCTCTGACAGTGCAGCGCTCCCTCAGTACTGCCCCTTCTATAGAAACATAGAAACATAGAAAATAGGTGCAGGAGTAGGCCTCCAGAAGTCTGTCCGAGGCAGAAAGGGGCTACGGGATGGTAGAAAATGAAGTTCTAGCCTGTGTATATGCAGTAAAAAAAATGCACCAGCGCCTGTTTGGCAGGAAATTTGTGCTGGAGACAGATCACAAATCCCTAACGTCCCTTTTGGCCGACAACAAGGCCATTATTGTGAATGCATCGGCCGGCATACAGAGGTGGGCACTCACGTTAGCCGTCTATGACTTCACAATTCGGCCCACACCGGGCACTGAAAACTGCGCTGATGCACTCAGCAGGCTCCCCCTAGCCACCACTTAGGGGGCTACCGAGCATGATGCTGAGATGGTCACGGCTGTTGAAAGCGAAGGCTCACCTGTGACAGCCCATCAGGTTAAAGTCTGGACAAATAAAGACCCGCTACTGTCTTTAGTTAAGAAATGTGTCCTGAATGGAGACAGTGCAGCTACATACAGGGCATGCCCTGAGGAATTTAAACTGTTTCATCGGCGCAAGGATGAACTCTCGATCCAGGCCGATTGCCTACTGTGGGGAAACCGAGTAGTCATGCCCCAGATGGGCAGAGAGGTGTTCAACAGAGAACTTCACAATACGCACCCGGGCATTGTCATGATGAAAGCAATTGCCAGGTCACACGTTTGGTGGCCAGAGATAGATGCAGACCTGGAACTTTGTGTTCGCAGGTGCAACACGTGTGCTCAGCTGGGCAATGCGCCCAGGGAAGCCCCCCTCAGCCCCTGGTCCTGGCCCGCCAAGCCATGGTCACACATTCATGCGGACTAATGTGGACTTTCATGGGAAAAACGTTTTTGGTTGTAGTAGACGCCTACTCCAAATGGATTAAGTGTGTCATTTTAAATTCAAGCACATCCTCTGCCACGGTAGAAAGTCTACGGGCAATGTTCGCCGCCCACGGTCTACCGGATGTCTTGGTCAGTGACAATGGCCCGTGCTTCACAAGCACTGAATTCCAGGACTTCATGGCAGACAATGGAATCAACCATATCAGAACGGCACCGTTTAAACCGGCCTCAAACGGCCAGGCGGAGCGAGCAGTGCAGATAATCAAACAGGGGATACTCAGAATTCAAGGGGTTCCCTACAAAATCACTTATCATGCCTCCTGTTGGCCAATAGATCCTGACCACACTCGCTCACAGGGGTTCCACCCGCAGAGCTGATCATGAAAAGGACGCTTCAAACCAGGTTATCCCTTATACACCCTACTATGAAAGAAATTGTTGAGAGCAGGCATCAGTCGCAATGTGACTACCATGACAGGAATGCGAGGGTGTGGTGTATTGATGTCAATGACCCTGTTTTTGTCCTTAATTACGCTGCAGGGCCCAAATGGCTTGCAGGCACTGTGATTGCCAAAGAGGGGAATTGGGTTTTGGTAGTTAAACTTACCAACGGACAAATCTGCTGCAAACACGTGGATCAAACTAAAAGGAGGTTCAGCAACCCCATAGAAGAAGCAGAGGAAGAACACGATGTAGCGTTCACTCCACCACAGGTGACCGAACACCGGAACCAAGTGGAGGGGAGCCCAGTCACTGTAGGCAGTCCGGACAGGCCTGAGGCACCCCGGACAGGCCTGAGGCACAGCAACCAACAGACACTCAGGCCATGCCCAACAACCGGAGCCCCAACTCAGGCGCTCTACAAGGGAGCGTAAACCACCAGAGAGACTTAACCTGTGATCCCAATAAGACTTTGGGGGGAGGTGATGTCATGTATTCAACTATCATTGTAACCCACGAAAAAGCTGACCAAAGTTGTACACCTTGAGAACATTGACCACAAGGGGGTGAACTTGTGGGAGACACTCCTAACCTGGACCTTCAGGTATGTAAGGGGTAGCTCCACCCACCTTCATCACTGGAGGTCTTGGTAATAAAGGTAACTGGTCAGAGAGTGACCTTCTCTCAATTATGGGCCGCATGTGCATTTACACTGTATAGTAAAGACACATCACAGTGCTACCTCAACAACTCTGGGAGGTTTTTGAGCTGCCCCAACAAACACTTACCATCGCTATGGTCCATGTCACAAACAATGAGAAGCCCATCTTCCCTTTCATTTAAAGGCTTCCTAGTGAAGAGTTGACAGAATGCGGCCTGACAGATTTGTGTTGTGATCACAAGCTGTGTGTATTTTCTATCAGGAACCACTGCCCTACCTCACCGAGAGAGATCAGCTTGCAATCAGCTCCAGTATAAGATTCAGCCAATCACTGCACAATGGAGGCTCGGCTTCCAACCTTCACTGTTTATCTCCGTTAATGGATTCTCTTTGTCAACACTTCGATGGAGGACAACCACTCACACAGGAGAGTGGGAATGTGATTGGCTAGGCGGTCACATTAATGACTATGGGGAATGTTGAGTGAGGTTTGGGAATATTTGTCGGGAGTCAGTCATCAGGCAAAGCCCAAAAGGTGGTTCCCAGCTTGAAAGGAGTAAGTTTACACGTGTTCACAAGATGATTCCATCTCTTCCCCAGGACAAAGCAGTCTGTGTGATCCACACCCCATCCACCATCTTAAACACCCACTGCCTCCACTCCCGGCACACCGTGTCTGCACTGTGTACCATCCACAGGATGCACTGCAGCAACTGGCCAAGGCTTCTTCCACAGCACTCCCAAACACGCTCCCTCCACACCCAGCACACCGTTTCTGCACTGTGTACCATCCACAGGATGCACTGCAGCAACTCGCTAAGGCTCCTTCCACAGCACATCCCAAACCCACTCCCTCCATCACCTCAAAGGACAAGAGCAGCAGGTGCCTGGGAACACCATCACCTCCAAGTTCCCCTCCGAGTCACATCTTGAGGCTGTGACAGGCGCTGTATTATTGCAAGCTCTTCCTTATTATTGGGATTATCTTTTTAATGCCGACAACAACAACAACTTAGAACATAAGAACATAAGAAACAGGAACAAGAGTAGGCCATACAGCCCCTTGAGCCTGCTCCGCCATTTAAAATGATCATGGCTGATCCGATCATGGACTCAGCATCCACTTCCCTGCCTGCTCCCAATAACCCCTTAATCCGTTATCGGTTAAGAAACTATCTATCTCTGTCTTAAATTTATTCTATGTTCCAGCTTCCACAGCTCTCTGAGGCAGTGAATTCCACAGATTTACAACCCTCTGAGAGAAGAAATTCCTCCTCATCTCAGTTTTAAATAGGCGGTCCCTTATGCTGAGATTATGCCCTCTAGTTCTAGTCTCCCCTATCAGTGCAAACATCCTCTCTGCATCCACCTTGTCAAGCCCCCTCATAATCTTATACATTTCGATAAGATCACCTCTCATTCTTCTGAATTCCAATGAGTGGAGGCCCAAACTACTCAACCATTCCTCATAAGTCAACCCCCTCATCTCCAGAATCAACCTAGTGAACCTTCGCTGAACTGCCTCCAAAGCAAGTATATCCTTTCGTAAATATGGAAACCAAAACTGTGTGCAGTATTCCAGGTGTGGCCTCACCAATACCCTGTATAACTGTAGCAAGATTTCCCTGCTTTTATACTCCATCCCCTTTGCAATAAAGGCCAAGATTCCATTGGCCTTCCTGATCACTTGTTGTACCTGCATACTAATCTTTTGTGTTTCATATACAAGTACCCCCAGGTCCCATTGTACTGCAGCACTTTGTAATTTTTCTCCATTTAAATAATAACTTGCCCTTTGAATTTTTCTACCAAAGTGCATGACCTCACATTTTCCAACATTATTCTCCATCTGCCAAATTTTTGCCCACTCACTTAGCTTGTCTATGTCCTTTTGCAGATTTTTTGTGTCCTCCTCACACATTGCTTTTCCTCCCATCTTTGTATCATCAACAAACTTGGCTACGTTACACTCGGTCCTTTCTTCCAAGTTGTTAATATAGATTGTAAATAGTTGTATAGTAGAATGTCCCAAGGCGCTTCTGTTTTGGATCGATAATAATAGACCCAGGTTCGGGATCTGGATGAATGTTAAATAAGAGACAAGACAAATGAAGTAAAGATAAAACACCGTTTACTGAGAAAAAAGAAACATAATACAGTCTACGAAGAAAAGAGAAGTATGATAAGATGCAACAAAGCTCACAGCCTTCGGCCCGTCGGGAACTCCGCAACGACGGCTGGTCAGGAGCCTTGGGGGTCCTGGCACCGCTCGCGAATCACGGTCTAAGGTGAAGTTCAAAGAGCTAATGGACAGTTCTGTTCCTTTATACTATTGAACAAATATGGGTGCATGTGGCTTATGGCCAACTCCTAATCTGTAAGACCCCAGCTGTTCTTCCACAAAGCATGAGACCTCGAGGCGCCGATCGTCCCATAAACAAGATGGTGTGCGCATCAAGGTCTCTCTCTCTCTCTATCTCTGCATCAACAACATTCCACGAGGCATGAAGCAGAAAACACACTGTAAATGTCAGAATATCATAATTAACCCTATGTGATTAACCCTATACAATACAGCTTCACAGCGGTGTTATATGATAAAACAAATATATTTGACATCGAGCCACATAAGAAGAAATTACGGCAGATGACCAAAAACTTGGTCAAAGAGGTATATTTTAATGAGCATCTTAAAAGAGGAAAGAGAGGTAGAGAGGCGGAGAGGTTTAGGGAGAGAATTCCAGAGCTTAGGACCCAGGCAGCTGAAGACACGGCCACTAATGGCTGAGCAGTAATAATCAGGAATGCTTAAGGGACAGAATTTGAGGAGATCAGACATCTCGGGGGGTTGTGGGGCTGAAGGAGATTACAGTGATCGGGATTTAAATTCCAAGACAAGTGCAAGGATTTTGATCTTTAAGCCTCACTTTAGATAACGACAATATTGAAAAAAAATACCCTTCTGGATCCAACTCTTAAATCACAGGCCTGGTTAGATCCCAGCTGGAAAATTGTGTCCAATTCTGGGAACCACTCTTTAGGAAGAATGTTAAGGCCTTGGAGAGGGTGCAAAGGAGATTTACTAGGATGGTGCAGGGATGGTACCAGGGATCAGTTATGTGGAGAGACGAGAGATGCTGGGATTGTTCTCCTGAGGGCAGAGAAGTTTAACAGGAGATTCGATAGACATGTTCAAAATCAGGAAGGACTTTGATAGAGTAAATAAGGAGTAGCTGGAGGGTCAGTACTCAGAGGACACAGTCAGCTATGGCTCAGTGAGTAGCACTCTCACTTCTGAGTCAGAAGGTCATGGGTTCAAGACAACCAAAGAGACTTGAGCACAAAAATCTAGGCTGACACTCCAATGCAGTACTGAGGGAACGCTGCTGCACTGTTAGTGTTGTGTATTGTCCAGATACATTAAATGTATAATATAAGTACAATGGTGCACCACAGAGGGCGCTGTGATGGGAGACCTGAAAGTACCTGCAAGAGGCTGTATAAAAGGCTGCCCACCACACCTGAGAGGCACTCTGGAGCTGAACAATAAAGGACCAAGGTCACTGCAGTTACTACAACACGAGACCGTGTGGAGTCAGTGATTTGAGTGATCCATACATCACATTGGCGACAAGGACGGACGAACTTCACGCAAACATGGCTACTCTGGGCTCGCTAAAGGACTTTACTATGGGCAATGTTTGGGAGGCCTTTACGGAAAAGCTCGAGTACTAATTCACAGCTAACGACCTGACGGGGAGCACGAACGCATTGAGAGATAAGCATAAGATGATATTGCTTTCCAGTTGTGGCGATGAGGTTTACTGTCTCGTCAGGGATTTGCTGGCACCCGCGAGCGCCAGGGACAAGTCATATGAGGAGCTGGTTGCACTCATTTGTGACCAGTTGAAACCAAAGGAGAGCATCCTCATGGCCAGACTCAAATTCTACCATCACTGCAGACCTGAGGGCCAGGATGTCACCAAATATGCTGTGGACCTCAGGAGATTCGCGGCGCTGTGTGCTTTTGGCACACACCTTGACGAGGTGTTGCGGGACATTTTTGTTATAGGGATTGGCCATGAGGGCCTCCTTCACAAGCTGCTAGCCACTGAACCCACAGTCACCCTGACAAAAGCCATCACCATCAGCCGGGCATATATGACCTCGACTTGCAGCACCAAGCAAATGATCCACAGTCTCGAACCCGGCAGATACTATTCACAGGATAGCGCCCGTCACGGACAAAACTGCAGAGAGCACGAACCTCGGGGTCCTGGAACTCAGAGTCCGCTGAGGGGGGCCAATCAAGCAGCACCATGCTGGCGCTGTGGAGGAAGCCATGGGGCTCACCGGTGCAGGTTTGCGGAGTACACGTGCAATACCTGTCACGTTAAAGGCCACCTTCAGCGTATGTGTAAAAGAAATCTGACTCACCATGTGGCTGAGGAGATGGTGGATGATCCACTGTTCAGCGAGGAGCAGATAGAAAAAGATGAGGTGTTGGGACTGGATACGTGCACCGACGATTCACCCCCAGTGATTATGGAAGTCAAAATCAATGGAATCCCAGTGAGTATGGCAGTGGATACGGGATCGGGTCCGTCGTTGATGAGTCAGAGAACTTTTGAAAAACTGTGGGGTAACCTGGCTGCACGACCCAAGCTGGTCCCGGTCCTGGTGAAGCTGCGTACCTACACCAAGGAACTGATACCTCTTCTCGGCAGAGCGGACGTGCAGGTATCTCATGGGGGCGAGATGCACAGTTTACCCTTGTGGGTTATTGCAGGCAATGGGCCGACACTACTCGACAGGAGATGGGATGGGGAAAGTCCGTGGGAGCTGGGAAGACTTCATTCGTCCACAGACTGCTGCTCCCCGGGTTCCCAAAGAGCAGTCTTGTAGGTGCAGGCCGATTGCTGGGGTGTGAGCCAGTGGGGGCGCTGCAGGTGATGAGCAGGAGGTCCATCGATGGCCGACAAATCAGGGGGACCCACGCAGAGAAAAAGTTGGGCGGTGGTAGAGACTACAGCAGCGGCCAGAACGGCAGGAGAGGAGGCTACAGCGCCGGTTTTGACCCGGGAGAACGCGACAAGTTTCAATTCGAAGATCTTTCCAGATGGGCTTCTCTCTCCGCACGTATAATCGCACAATCGATCCAGCCTCCTTAAAAGCTTCCACTGCTTTGCTATGTGTTACTTCCCCTACATCTACAACAATTACCCAAAGGACGCAATCATTCCACTGCAGTCCCTCCGACCATGGTTGTTGTAATGAGAGGACTCAGATCATCACCAACATGCAGATTATCGGTGCTACCTGCAATGCTGGGGCCGAGGCCAGAATTTCCCTCCACTGCAAGCGTGATTTTATACTTTCTTTCTTCTTTGTCAGCGAGCTCAAGATGGCGGCGGCTCGTAGCAGCAGTGCTCGGCAGACATAGGCCAGCAGAGCGACTAAAATGGCGGAGCCCAGGAAAGCCTCGTGGGAACCACAAGCTGGCGTCTTAAAAGGGCAATGCACCCGGAGCCTTAAAAGAGCCCCACACCATTGGTGGTCCCCACAAATAGACTTTTGTAAGACAAGAGCAAGTCTGGAGGAGTAATGAGACTGGTATGGTGAAGTGTGTGGATAAGAGTTACATTTTTTTGTGTTGATGCTGGTTGGTTACTGTGTTTAAAAAGGTGAAACGAGGGATATGAAGGATTTACAATGCCAAATGGGTACTGTGTTTAAATATGATGGACACGAATGATTTATGAAAAGAGTCACATCACGGGATACAGTAAAACAAGTAAAAGGGTTAACGGACCTGTGACTAATAATGCAAGGGTTCAGTGGCTGCAGATGAACCGCTAAGGCGACTACTGAGCACAGAGGCAACGCACCAGTTGCGATACCCTGTCTCAGCACAGTCCAGTAAAAAGGGGGCAGTATATTGCCACCGTACCTTACCCAGCGGAGCTGGGATTAAACAACTGTTCAGTGCACCTGTAATCTTTTGACATACCAGCTGTACCACATATTGTATGTACCATACTAATGTAACGTCTATGTATACCTATTTTCTGTTGGAGGTTATACCCGACACTTCATCACACATGAGAGGACTGCAAACACCACATGCTTGCACCTAATAATCTCTGCATGGGATGGTCATGGACTCACACTCACTAACCCACCAGGATGAACAATGCCAAGGTTACCAGCAATGGCTTTTGGAACTGGGGGGAGGGGGAGGCGGTGGGGGGAGTGAGATGTTGTGTATTGTCCAGGTACATTAAATGTATAATATAAGTACAATGGTGCACCACAGAGGGCACTGTGGTGGGAGACCTGAAACTATCTGCAAGAGGCAGTATAAAAGGCTGCCCAGCACACCTGAGAGGCACTCTGGAGCTGAAAAATAAAGGACCAAGGTCACTGCAGTTACTACAACACGAGACCGTTTGGAGTCAGTGATTTGAGTGCTGCATACATCACAGTTAGAGGTGCCGCATTGTGGATGAGACATTAAACCGAGGGCCCATCTACTCTCTCAGCTGGATGTAAAAGATCCCACATCACTGTTTTGAAGAAGAGCAGGGGAGTACTCCCCGGTGTCCTGGGCCAATATTTACCCCTCAACCAACATCACTAAACAGATTATCTGGACATTGCTGTTTGTGGGGGCTTGATGTACGCAAATTAGCTGCCGTGTTTCCCACATTACAACAGTGACTACACCTCATAAAAGTACTTCATTGGCTGTAAAGCACTTTGGGATGTCCGGTGGTCATGAAAGGCGCTATAGAAATACATGTCTTTCTTCCTTTTATTGGCAACATTACGCAGCGAGTTTTTGTGATCTGGAATGTGCTGCCTGAAAGGGCGGTGGTAGCAGATTCAATAGTAACTTTCAACAGGGAATTGGATAAACACTTGAAAGGAAAAATTATCAGGGCCATGAGAAAGAGCAGGAGAGTGGGATATCTCTTTCAAAGAGCCGGCACAAGCACGATGGGCCGAATGGCCTCCTCCTGTGCTGTGAGATTCTGTGATTCTAACCTGGGTGCTGAGTTTTCAGTTCTGACGAATTCTTTCCTCTTTGTTTAGTTCTGGGGCACAATTTCAGGCCGATTATTCCGTATTTAAATGATATTGAATGAAGCGTTCTATTGCCGTAGTATTTTCAATGCTTTGTAAAAGATCTGAATCAGTTTCAATGTGACTCTCAGCATGAGCCAGGCATCCGATGAATAATGTAGGTCCTTCGCCCAGTGAGAGACACAGACAGACAATGAGCAGCCCCACACCCCCAGTGAGAGACACAGACAGACAATGAGCAGCTCCTCGCCCCCAGTGAGAGACACAAACAGACAATGAGCAGCCCCACACCCCCAGTGAGAGACACAGACAGACAATGAGCAGCCCCTCACCACCAGTGAGAGACACAGACAGACAATGAGCAGCCCCACACCCCCAGTGAGAGACACAGACAGACAATGAGCAGCCCCACACCCCAAGTGAGAGACACAGACAATGAACAGCCCCACACCCCCAGTGAGAGACACAGACAGACAATGAGCAGCCCCTCACCCCGGTATCGTTTATCTCCATTCCTGCCCTTTAAAGGTGACACCCGGTGAGATTTCCCACATTTTATTCTTATTATATTTATCACAAAATTGATTCGCAAATGAAAAATAGAGAGGAGATATTTTAAATGAGGAAGAATTGACTTTCACTGGAGAGAATCAGACTGAGAGATGATCTGATACACGTCTTTAAAGGTCTGGATAAACATCACAGAATCTCACCACCCAGAAGGAGGCCATTTGGCCCATCGTGCCTGTGCCGGCTCTGTGACAGAGCGATCCAATTAGTCCCACTCCCCGCTCTTTCCCCAGAGCCCTGCAAGTTGTGCCTTGTTAGTTCAGAAGTACGTCACTGGGTGTAAAGCGGTTTGGGACGTGCTGAGAAGGTGAAAGGGGCTCGTGTGCAGGCACTGAGCCTCGGCTGACACACAAAGATTATTGAAGTCTCAGTCGAGCACTGTCCGATAACCAGATCCAAACCTCAGCCCAGGCTCATTAACACCAGAGCGATGGGTAACTGATCCACAATATAAATCCTGGGCAATGTGGAACGGGAAAGCAGGCAATCCATTTCTCAATTAGCTCGCAGCACATTATTGCCTCCTCAGCATGTGTGAGCGCGATGGTTCATTTGATGATTAAAAGCTGAAAACCAATTCCCGCTTTAACACCAATCAATAGGAAGACAGAACGAGGCCCAGAGTTGGGCAGAGTGAGCTTGTAAATGGAAATAAGGCTCTGATTGATGGACAGACGCACAGTTTTCCTTCCGGGAACATTACCTTCACCCAGGGAGAACATTCCCCACTTCTGATGTTTGAGCAATGATTTATTTACAACCAACCCGTGTTGGGGAATTGAAGCCGATTGGTCAGTTGTCCAGTTGCAGGTGATTGGCTGAAACCTTGGCCTTCTGTGACAGACATTGAGTTGGGATCCTGTTATGGGAACGCTCAAGTGATTCCCACAGCCCAGAGGGTGAGATTCCTGGAGGATGGCTCTCTTTAATAACCTGGAAAAGCAGCAATTCTGGGAGTCACGGAATTAATCAGGGCTGCTGTAGATGTTCAGAGAATCTCATAGCACAGAAGGAGGCCATTCGGCCCATCGTGCCTGTGCCGGCTCTGTGACAGAGCGATCCAATTAGTCCCACTCCCCGCTCTTTCCCCAGAGCCCTACTAATTACAAGTGACTACACTTAACAGGACTTCATCGGCTGGGAGGTCCCGAGGTGGTTAAAAGTCCCTATAGAAATGCAAGTTTGTTCTCTCTTGTTTTCTAGCTCTCTCTTTCTTTCTTCTCCTTGTATTTGAGTTGCTGATTCTGCAGAAGGTCCTTTCAACAAACTCTCGGAGATCAAAACCTCTCCCTTTTCAGCAGTCAATGCAAAATCTCTCTCAGTGAGAGATTTCCGTTGCCAGGTTTTGTACACCGAGGATGATAAAGTTCTTTGTAGACAGAGAAACAAAGCTCTCTCCTCTCTCCAAGGCCCTAACATGCTCAGATTACAGATTACACACTCACAAATGATGACGGTTTTATACCTTGGTCACGGAGGAAGCGCAGTTAGAAATATTGCTCTGTAAATGTCCCAGACCAGAGTTTAACGTTTCTAGTCCCTCCCAGTTGCTATTTTATCCTTGCACCCTAATTAGCCGATGGCCGGGGTCAGGGGTCAGTGTGGTGTAAACGGGGCAATAAATGAACCCAGTCTCAGTGACTGAGACACAAATGTTTATTCTGTCTGTGCACGACCTGAGAGAGAATCCAACCCCCGCTCAATCTATTCATGGAGGATCTGAAGCTAAGGCTTCAAACCAAGTGATTTGAGAGCTCCTTACTAACAAAGACATCTTCTGGAACAGTGCGAGGGGAGACTGGGAGCCGACATCACTCTCCGCCAGCACTGTGAACTGATAGGATAGATGGAGAGAAACCTTTCCACTGGTGGGGAGTCTAGGACAGGAGGACATAACCTTAAAATCAGGGCCAGGCCATTCAGGAGAGAAGTTAGGAAACACTTCTTCACACAAAGACTGGTAGAAGTGTGCAACTCTCTCCCTCAAAAAGCAATAGATGCTGGCTCAATTAATGATGTTAAATCTGAGATCGATAGATTTTTGTTGGCCAAGTTATTAAGGGATATGGAGCCAAGGTGGTAAATGGAGTTAGGATATTCTAAATGGGTCACAGCTCCACTAAAACACTGAATGAAGAGAGAAAGAGGGAGAGAAAGAGAAAGAGGGGGATAGTGAAAAAAGAGGGAGTGAGAAAAGCAGAGCGACAGAAAGAGAGGGAGAGAGAGAAAGAAAGGGACGGAGAGAGAGAGAGAGATAAAGGGAGAGCAAGAAAAACGCAGAGGGCGAGAAAGCGAGGGAGAGAAAGAAAGAGAGGGCGGGAGTGAGAGGAAGAGAGAGAGATAAAGGGAAAGAGGGAGAGAGAGAAAGGCTGAGAGAGAGAGACAGGGACAGAGACACCGAAAAAGGCAGAGGGAAAGAGACAGACAGAGAGAGAGAAAAAGAGAACGAGAGACAGAGAGAGAGAGAGAGAGAAAAGAGGATGCGAGGGAAAAAGCAGAGACAGAGAAAGAGGGAGAGAGAGAGAAAGAGAAAGACAGAGAGAAGTAGAAAGAGGCAGAGAAAGAGAAAGATTGGGGGGAGAGAGAGAGAGAGAGAGAAAGATGCCCCAAAGTGCTTCATCACCAATGAAGTTTTATGTTCGGTGCTGTCACTATTATAATGTAGGTAAACAGGGCAGCCAATCTGCACAGGAAGAGCCCACAAACTGAAATATCATCATCATAGTCAGTCCCTCGAAATTGAGGAAGACTTGCTTCCACTATAAAAATGAGCTCTTAGGTGACTGAGCAGTCCAATACGGGAATTACAGTCTCTGTCACACGTGGGACAGACAGTCGTTGAAGGAAAGGGTGGGTGGGACAGGTTTGCCGCACGCTCCTTCCGCTGCCTATGCTTGGTTTCTGCATGCTCTCGGCAATGAGACTCGAGGTGCTCAGCCCCCTCCCGAATGCACTTCCTCCACTTAGGGTGGTCTTTGGCCAGGGACTCCCAGGTGTCGGTGGGGATGTTGCACTTTATCAAAGAGGCTTTGAGGGTGTCCTTGAAACATTTCCTCTGCCCACTTTGAGCTCGTCTGCCGTGTAGGAGTTCTGAGTAGAGCGCTTGCTTCGGGAGTCTTGTGTGAGGCATGTGAACAATGTGGCCTGCCCAGCGGAGCTGGTCGAGTGTGGTCAGTGTTTCGATGCTGGGGATGTTGGCCTGGTCAAAGATGCTAATGTTGGTGCGTCTGTCCTCCCAGGAAATTTGCAGGATCTTGCGGAGTTCATTGGTGGTATTTCTCCAGCGATTTGAGGTGTCTACCGTATATGGTCCATGTCTCTGAGCCAAAGAGGAGGGAGGATCTCACAACAACCCTGTAGACAATGAGCTTGGTGGCAGATTTGAGGACTTGATCTTCGAACACTCTTTTTCTCAGGTGGCCAAAGGTTGCACCAGTGCACTGGAGGCAGTGTTGAATATTGTCGTCGATGTCTGCCCTTGTTGATAACATGCTCCCATGGTATGGAAAGTGGTCCACATTGTCCAGAGCCACGCCGTGGATCTTGATGACTGGGGGGGGGTAGTGCTGTGTGGCAGGGATGGGCAGGAGGAGGACTTATGCATGTTTAGTGTAAGACTCATGCTTTCTTATGCCTCGGTGAATTTGTTGACTATGACTTGGAGTTCAGACTCTGAATGTGCGCAGACGCATACATCATCCGCGTACTGTAGCTCGACGACAGAGGTTGGGACGGGCTTGGATCTGGTCTGGAGGTGACGGAGGTTGAACAGGTTCCCACTGGTTCTGTAGTTTAGTTCCAATCCAGCGGGGTGCTTGTTGAGTGTGAGGTGGAGTATTGCAGCGAGGAAGATTGAGAAGCGGGTTGACGCAATGATGCAGTTTTGCTTGAACCCGGTCCGGACGTGGATTGGGTCTGTAATGGATCCATTGGTCAAGATCACGGCCTGCATGTAGTCATGGAGCAGGGGGAGAATGGTGACAAACTTTTGGACCAGATAACAAGGCAGAAATCCTGGGCCCTTTTTACTCCCTATTGTAGGTGAGAAATCAGCTTCCAGAATTTGAGAAATAATCTTTTTTATTTGAGGACCAATGTGTGCTTTCAGCTGGAGCAAACCAACTCCCTGAGAGATCAGGCCAAGGCCCAGAGTTAGTGCTCGACATATTGTGATAACAAAACTCAGACAAAAGCTGTGGCTCGGATTATGCTAATTGTCCAGATTTCCCTAATTGGACTGGGGTGAAAGTGTTGGAGGTTTTACTAAAGTGATTTTACCAGCGGGGAGTCTGTGGTTTCCATCAGTGAGTGACCTTGTATTGAGAAGAGATGCTGAAGGTGAGCACAATAATCCAGTCCATGAGAGAGCAGCAGTTTTATCACTGCTTCAATCCATCAGGTTCAAGTCTGAATCCCTCGAATAATGAAGAGAATTTAAACTTCTCTCCATCTAAAGACCAGCAAATGATATTTGTGGGGAAAAGACTGAATAAGATTGTTAAGAGGAAAACTCACTAGCCCATCGATTAACTTCACACAACAATATCTGCAGTGT
Source organism: Pristiophorus japonicus (assembly GCF_044704955.1). Classification (NCBI taxonomy): domain Eukaryota; kingdom Metazoa; phylum Chordata; class Chondrichthyes; family Pristiophoridae; genus Pristiophorus; species Pristiophorus japonicus. Next base: position 7,412,814 of record NC_091984.1, on the reverse strand, counting down.
TCGTGTAAACTCTCCCACGCAGTCTAATCCCACTCTCCCCTTCACTCACCGCACCCTTTAATATTCCCCCAGTCTAATCCAACTCTCCCCCTTACTCTCTGCATCCTTTAATATACCCCCGTCTAATCCAACTCTCCCTCTCATACACACACCCTTTAATATAGGGGAGATCTGTTTCCCCTCACGTTCTCGGTGTTGGAGGAGTACAGTGATCTCAGAGGGGTGTAGGGCCCACAGGGAGATCTGTTACACCTCATGTTCCTGGAAGGGCCCAGTGACACTCCGAGGCTGCCTTCGGTTACCCCCCATATTATTGTCCTCGGTCGATGTAAACCCTTTGTTGGTTGGGGGGGAAATGTTGATCTGGACACCAGGAGATCTCTCTGCTCCTCTTCCAATGGGGCAACAGATGGATTCCCATTGGCTGATGTCTTCTTGCCCCATGATGATGAGTGTCTGCGAGAGCTCGGAGTTTGTAGAAGGATCTTTTCTTCCTTTTGATGAACTGTTTAAGAGAAGCCACTTATTGACCTGAGCTCCAGCCCACTGACTCCTGCACTGAGCTGAGCAAAGTCTTGCTCTCCGTCCCATTACTGTCAGCTCCAACTCATCCTTAACCCTTCACCTCACTCCACACTCTGACACCAGGCAGACCAACAAGCTCATCCCCAGTCCTGGGCTTCAGACACTGAGCGACAAGGACAGAAAATCATTGCAGTCAAAACATCTCAACCCAAGGCTATTATAATTGCAAATTAAATCAGTCCCCTTGAGAGGGAATAATGTGGCTGATGCGAGCTGGAAGATGAAGGAATCAACTGCTTAACATCCGTTATACTGAATAGCACAGATTCAGCGGGACTGCTACATGACAGGTTGGGGCAACTATTCAGCAATTGAATATCCTGTTACTGGCTGCCGGTGATTAATGGAATCCCAGACAAGGTGTTTATTCCAAGGTCCATCTGCACATCATTCCATCAGATGATGGGATTAAGCAGACAGACGTCCCCAAGACCCTCAGCACACTCGTTCCCCAGTCACTGCCCGAGGAATGAAACTGAGGGAGACTCTCTGTTATTAAATCAGGGACAGTACTGTAATACTCATCACTATAAACTCTCCACACCCTACACTCCTCCCTATCCCTGTAACATCCTCCAACCCTACACCCATCTCTATCCCTGAAACACCCTCCAACACTACTCCCATCACTATCCCTGTAACATCCTCCAAACCTACACCTCTCCCTATTCCTGTAACCCCCTCCCACTTACACCCCTCCCTCCCTGCACCTCTGCCTACCACTGTAAGCCCCAATTCATCAACCCCCCATCTCTGTAACCCTCTTCCACCCCACACCCATCTCTATCCCTGTAACCCCCTCCAGCCCTAGACCCCTCCCTATCCATGTAACCCCCTCCCAACTTACACCCCTCCCTATCTCTGTTAACCCTCCCTATCTCTGTAACCCCCTCAACCCTACACACCCAATCCCTGTTACCCCCTCCAGCCCTACACACCTCCCTATCTCTGTAACCTCCTCCCACACTACACTCCTCCCAATCTCTGTAATACCCTCCCACCCTACACCCCTCCATCTCTGTAACCTCCTCCCACCCTACACCCTTCCCTATCTCTGTAACCACCTCCCACCCTACACCCCTCCCTATCTCTGTAACCCCCTCCCACCCTACACCCTTCCCTATCTCTGTAACCACCTCCCACCCTACATCCCTCCCTATCTCTGTAATACCTTCCCACCCTACACCCCTCCCTATCTCTGTAATACCTTCACACCCTACACCCCCTCTATCTCTGTAACCTCCTCCCACCCTACACTCTTCCCTATCCCTGTAACCACTTCCCACCCTACACCCCTCCCTATCTCTGTAATACCCTCCCACCCTACACCATTCCCTATTCATGTAAACTCCTCCAGCCCTACCACCTTCCACGATCTCTGCACTCATCCAATTCTGACCTCATCCATCCCCCACTCCCTTTGCCCCACCATTGGTGCCGGTGCCTTCAGCTGCCTGGCCACTAAGCTCTGGAATTTCCTCCCTAAACCTCTCTGCCTCTCAAACTCTCTTTCCTCCTTTAAGATGCTCCTTAAAACCTCCTCTTTAACCAAGCTTTTGATCACTTATCCTAATATCTCCTCATGTGGCTGGGTGTCAAATTTGTTTCATAACGTTCCTGTGAAGTGCCTTGGGACGTTTAACATCATTAAAGGCGCTATATAAATGCAAGTTGTTGTTGTCCAGATCACAACAACTCGTTGAGTGAAAACATTTCTCCTCATCTCCCCTCTGGTTCTTTTGCCAATTACCTTCAATCTGTGTCCTCTGGTTTACGACCCTCCTGCCACTGGAAACTGTGTCTCCTTATTTACGCGATCAAAGCCACTGATAATTTTGAACACCTCTATTAAATCTCCCCTGAACCTAATTGTTAGATCTCTTAATTTTCAATTAAATGCAAACTCCGGTTGTAGTTTTAACATAACTTTTATTCTGGCAGCAGCAACAAGCTTCTGGCTGATTGCCAGTTCCTTTGTCTTTCTGAGAACACATGGCCAAAATGGCTGTTCTTGTACCTGATCAATTTACAGAAAAGAACGCACCTTCTTTGACCTTATTGGCTCAATTGATATTCTGTTAATCTTTAATTGGCTCGCTACCAAAGGCCCTGAATCAAGTTGATGCAACATGCTCCCACTCACGTAGCAGCTCTGAAAGGGAGGTCTGTGCTTTCTCACAGACTGCTTGTTTGAATTCTCTATCAACCTTCTCTGCTCGAAGGAGATATTTGTTGAACACAAATATCTCTCTTGGTGCAGGATTGTGCTGAGTGCCTCTGAGTGTTTAATGCTCCTTCCTAACCTTGCATTCTCTGCTATAATTCTCCTCACTGGAACCAAACGACTGAGAAGCAATTACAGGGAATGGAGGCCCATTCCCAGAGGCTCCGGACTTTGGGAAAGTGCTGCTGATCACTCGCAGCTTATTCTGGTTGAAATCTTTCTGACATAAATTGAACCTTGTTAGAAAACAAGATTGTTTCCACAATCATCTCCCATCCCAGGGCATGACATCATTCTGTGACCTCAGGGAATCACGTCCCTGGACAGATCTCTCCGCTCACAATAGAGAAACGCTATCCTCTAATAGTTGTTTAACAAACCCTTTCCCACAGGGTCTGACAGGTGATGTGAGCCAGTAATGCCAATTCTGGTCAGAGATATATTATCCCAGGCTGCTGCTGATGATCACTGGGACTGGATTGAAAGTGACAGCAGTTTAATGGGTGTGAAACTAGTGTGGAGGATGAGTTTGGAGCTGGTGACTGAGGTCTGATGGGAAGATGTCTGGTGATTTGTGATAAGTTTATTGGGGAGTGATGTCTGATCCTCACTAACTATTTCCTCTTGCTGAAGATTTGAAGTTTCTCTTTCCATCTCTGACTTATCATCACAGCTTTTCACATGGAGCCTTTGCTTGTTCCATTTTACTGTCCTTTCTCGTCGAGGTTGCATTCTGAGATTCACAGCCCAGTCACACCTCGGTGCATTGAGCCCATAATCCAGGCCCACACTCCAAGCACAGCACTAAATCTCGTACCCAGTCCTGCTCACCCATCACCCCTGTGCTCACTGACCTACATTGGCTCCCAGTCCCACTCACCCATCACCCCTGTGCTCGCTGACCTACATTGGCCCCCAATCCAGCAATGCCTCGAATTTAAAATTCTCATCCTTGTGTTCAAATCCCTCCATGGCCCACGCCACTCCCTATCTCTGTAACCCCCTCCTATCCTACACCCCTCCCTATCTCTGTAACCCCCTCCTATCCTACACCCCTCCCTATCTCTGTAATCCCCTCCCACCCTACACCCCTCCCTATCTCTGTAACCCCCTCGCAAGCTACACCCCTCCCTATCTCTAACCTCCTCCAGCCCTACAACCCTTCCTATTCCTGTAACCACCTCCGACCCTACACCCCTCCCTATCCCTGTAACCTCCTCCAGCCCTACAAGCCTCCAAGATAAGTGCACTCCTCCAATTCTGGCCTCTTGTAAATTCCCCCGATTTCCATCACGCCACCATTGGTGGCCATGCCTTCAGCTGCCTAGGCCCTAAGCTCTGGAATTCCCTCCCTAAACCTCTCCGCCGCTCTACCTCTCTCTCCTACTTTAAGATGCTCTTTAAAACCTACATCTTCGACCAAGCTTTGGTCACCTGTCCTAATATCTCCTGATGTGGCTTGCTGGAAAATGTTCTTACCCTCAAACTGACACGCACAGATACAGACACACACTCACTGACACAGCTACATATAAAAACACGCGCACACGCTCACACATGCTCTCACACACACCCACACACATACGCTCTCTCACACTCACACACACTCTCACGTACACACACACACTCACACACACTCTCATGTACACACACACTCACACACACTCTCACGTACACACACACACGCTCTCATGCACACAGACACTCACACGTACACACACTCACCCATGCTCTCAAGCTCTCATATACACACACACTCACACACTCACACATGCTCTCAAAAACACACACACACACACACGCTCTAATGCACACACACACACTCACACACGCTCTCATGTACTCACATACTCACACACGCTCTCATGTACACAGTCACTCGCACACGCTCTCACGTACACACACTCTCACACTCACACATGCTCTCATATATACACACACACATGCTCTCACGTACTCATACACTCACACACGCTCTCAAGTACACTCACACTCTCTCATGTACTCACACACTCACACATACACTCACACTTACACACACTCTCACATATACAAACACTCACACTTTCAAGGACTGACACACTTATGCAAGCACACAAAGACACAAATAAACTCAGCTATCCACAATTGACACACACACTCTCATACCCACACAACACACACACACACACACTCACACACATACTTACACTCACAAGGACTGACAAACTCACTCACACACAAACACATACACACACACAGCTTTCCACAATCGACACACCCACACACACCAGCACACACACTCGCACACTCTCACTCACAATGACTGACAAACTCACACTCACACTCAGAAGGACTGACACACTTATGCAAATACACAAAGACACAAACACAAACAGCTCTCCAGAATCAACACACATACTCTCACACCCACACACACTTAAACAACCACACACTCACACACAAACACACTCACACTCACAAGGACTGAAACTCACACACACACACTCACAATGACTGACACACTGACACACACACTCACACACAATGTCTGACACACTTACACACACACTCACACGGACTGACACACTTATACAAACACACACACATGCAGCTATCCACAAATCGACACAAACACTCACACAATCACACACTCTCACAAACACACACACCAACTCATACACACTCACACTGACAAGGACTGACCAAGTCACACACAAACACACTCACAATGATTGACACACTTACATAAACACACATTCGCTCACACTCACACACACTCACACAGTCACACACTCACTCAGTCACACTCACTCACATTCATGCACACTCATGCATACTTGCACTCACATTCATGCACACTGAAGCACACTCACGCATTCTCACACTCAAAGAACTGACATACTTACACAAGCATATGCAAACACACAAAGACACAAACACAAACACATGCAGCTATCCACAAATGGACACAGACACATTCGCAGACAATAAACTACCAGCGACAGGCTTATTATTCCATGAATAAAGATGATTTGTCGCTCTCTGAACCTCTGTAAACTCTCCGAAGCAGCTCATCCATCCCAGGAAATATCCCTGAGGATCAGGTTGGGGCTCCACAAAGCCCACATCAGGCAGGAGAGATTCTCACTTCCAATATCCTCTTTAAACACGTTTCCTTCTGCGATGTGCAGATTGAAATGTCACTCCCATCAATCTGTTTGTCTCAATATTGCTGCTGCTTTGATTTTGCTGATGTTGGGTTGTGGTGAGTTTGAGATGTTCCGGGGTAAAGATCGCCCCCTTTAGTTGTTCCCGTGTCCCTCAGCTGATCCGAAAACCCCAATCCCACAGTAAGATGATCGGGGAACACGGGAGGAGCTGGGAGTATGGAATGTCTCGATTCTGGCGACATGGTGTTCAGAGAATCACAGAATCTCACAGCACAGGAGGAGGTCATTCAGCCCATTGTGCCTGTGCCGGCTCTGTGACAGAGCCCTCCAATTAGCCCCACTCCCTGCTCTTCCCCATAGCCCTGCTAATTTATCCTTTTCAAGTATTTATCCAATTCCCTTTTGACAGTTACTATTGAATCTGCTTCTACCGCCCTTTCAGGCAGCGCATTCCAGATCACAACAACTCGCTGCGTAAAACAATTCTCCTTATTTACTCATCCACAATCCACTCAGTCCCATTAACTGCTGCTTGATTGGGACTCAGTGATAGACTCGGCCCGACACTTTCAGCAACATCTAACCTCCAGCTTCCAGCTCCTTCCAACACAGCAACAGGAGGCTGGTCCACCCCTCGAGCCTGGTCCACCATTCATAGGAACAAGAGGCCATTCAACCCCTCGAGCCTGGACCACCATTCGTAGGAACAGGAGGAGGACGTTCAACCCCTCGAGCCTCGTCCACCTTTCATAGGAACAGGAGGCCATGCAACCCCTTGAGCCTGGTCCAACATTCGTAGGAACAGGAGGAGTCCATTCAACCCCTCGAGACTTTTCCACCATTCGTAGGAACAGGAGGAGTCCATTCAACCCCTCGAGACTGTTCCACCATTCGTGGTAACAGGAGGAGGCCTTTCAACCTCTCGAGCCTGGTGCACCAGTCGTAGGAACAGGAGGAATCCATTCAACCCCTCGAGACTGTTCCACCATTCGTAGGAACAGGAGGAGGCCATTCAACCCCTCGAGCCTGTTCCACCATTTGTAGGAACAGGAGGAGGCCATTCAACACTTTGAGACTGTTCCACCATTCGTAGGAACAGGAGGAGGCCTTTCAACCCCTCGAGCCTGGTCCACCAGTCATAGGAACAGGAGGAATCCATTCAACCCCTCGAGACTGTTCCACCATTCGTAGGAAGAGGAGGAGGCCTTTCAACCCCTCAAACCTGGTCCACCATTCGTAGGAACAGGAGGCCATGCAACCTCTTGAGCCTGGTCCAACATTCGTAGGAACAGGAGGAGGCCATTCAACCCCTCGAGCTTGGTCCACCATTCGTAGGAACAGGAGGGGGCCATTCAACCCCTCGAGACTGTTCCACCATTCATAGGAACAGGAGGAGGCCTTTCAACCCCTCAAGACTGTTCCATTATTCATAGGAACAGGAGGGGGCCATTCAACCCTTCGAGAATGTTTCACCAGTCCTAGGAACAGGAGGAGCCCATTCAACCCCTCAAGACTGTTCCATTATTCATAGGAACAGGAAGAGGCCATTCAACCCCTCGAGACTGTTCCACCATTCGAAGGAACAGGAGGAGGCCATTCAAACCCTCGAGCCTGGTCCACCAGTCGTAGGAACAGGAGGGGGTCATTCAACCCCTCGAGCCTGGTCCATCATTCATAGGAACAGGAGGGGGCCATTCAACCCTTCGAGAATGTTTCACCAGTCCTAGGAACAGGAGGAGCCCATTCAACCCCTCAAGACTGTTCCATTATTCATAGGAACAGGAGGGGGCCATTCAACCCCTTGAGACTGTTTCACTATTCGTAGGAACAGGAGGGGGCCATTCAACCCTTCGAGAATGTTTCACCAGTCCTAGGAACAGGAGGAGCCCATTCAACCCCTCGAGCCTGGTCCATCAGTCATAGGAACAGGAGGGGGCCATTCAACCCCTTGAGACTGTTTCACTATTCGTAGGAACAGGAGGAGGCCATTCAACCCCACAAGACTGTTCCACCATTCATAGGAACAGGAGGAGGCCATTCAACCCCTTGAGACTGTTTCACTATTCGTAGGAACAGGAGGAGGCCATTCAACCCCACAAGACTGTTCCACCATTCATAGGAACAGGAGGAGGCCATTCAACCCATCGAGCCTGGTCCACCAATCGTACGAACAGGAGGAGACCATTCAGCCCTTTGAGCTTGTTCCACATCGAATTAGACCATAGCTGATCTTCATCATAACTAGTGGCCTTCAATAGAAAATAGTCACTAATAAATCTAATCTGGAATTCAGGAGAAACTTCTTTACCCAGAGAATGGTGAGAATGTAGAACTTGCTACCACAGGGAGTAATTGAGACGAATAGTATCGATGCATTTAAGGAGAAGCGAGATAAACACATGAGGGAGAATGGAATAGAAGGATATGGTAATAGGGTGGGATGAAGAGGGGTGGGAGGAGGCTCGAGTGGATCATAAACACCACACGGACCAGTTGGGCCGAATGGCCTGTTTCTGTGCTGGACATTCTATGTATATTTGAATGATTCCAACACACGGCTCATTCCCTAAGGTGCCTCCGATCAGCAGCGGAGTGACGATTGGAAGTGGAGTTATTCACAAAGCAGACTGGAGAATGTGATCCGTTCCCACAAACATGGAAATATATTCACAGGGGAATATGGAATAATCATCAGCTGGTGAAAGAGAGATTGCACTCAGTGTGTTCATTACACATTCCATTCACGCTCAACAGCCCATAATCAGTGCTCAGCGCGGTAACATTATCCTGTCAGTGTTATTACTTTATTACACGCTTCATTATAATGGATAAACACAGTGTTTGAAACTGCGCTCCCTGACTCGCTCAGTAAGGGGACTCAGAACCGCAGTGACTGGGCCAATAGGAGGCTCATGTCCCTGATCTCAGTTCACCCGTAGCCCAGGCCCAAAGGCTGGGGAAGGCCCATCATTTCCGGCTCCTTTTTCTGTCCACAATCTTTGTGTTAAATCGATGGGCCTCAATCCCAGGCTTTGGGCCTGTGCAAAACAACAATTGACCCTCAATAGAAGCTGGCTGGAGCGAGCTGGAGACCAGGCCCACAGATAAAGGAGGCCGCACTGAGAATTCATTCACTGAAATGTAAGCAACATTGAGAAATATGACATTATACGGCCAGACTCATTTTCTGCGAGCGAGTAAGATCTCGATTTCCTCCTAATGGTCGGATTGAGTCACTCACGGAAAGGAGAATCTCTTATTTAAGATTCTTTGTATCATCAACATCGACTTTTATCTCCTTTGTGGCCGTTAGATTCGCAAGTTGGTAAAAAGTCTCGTAATAGAATTGTAATGTAGTATAATTGTAATGTAATAAAATTGTAATGTAATATAATTGTAATGTAACAGAATCATAGAATGATACAGCATAGGAAGAGGCCATTCACCTTCAATCTGTGTCCTCTGTTTACCGACCCTCCTGCCACTGGAAACAGCTTCTCCTTATTTACTCTATCAAAACCCCGCATAATTTTGAAGATCTCTATCAAATCTGCCCTAAGCATTCTCTGCTCTAAGGAGAACAATCTCAGTTTCTCCAGTCTCTCTATGTAACTGAAGTCCTTTATCCCTGGTACCATTCTCGTAAATCTCCTCTGCACCCTCTCCGACATCCTTCCCAAAGTGTGGAGCCCAGAATTGGACACAATACTCCAGCTGGGGCCTAACCAGTGATTTTGTAATGTAATATAAGTGTGCTGTAGATCGAGTAAATAAAAAGAGAAACTGTTCCCACTGGCAGGAGGGTCGGTAACCAGAGGACACAGATTGAAGGTATTTGGCTAAAGAACCAGAGGGAGATGAGGACAATGTTTATTATGCAGTGAGTTGTTGTGATCTGGAATGCGCTGCCTGAAAGGGTGGTGGGAGCAGATTCAATAGTAACTTTCCAAAGGGAATTGGATAAATACTTGAAGGGGTGATAACTGCAGGGCTCTTCCAGATCCTGCATGTTTCCGACATTACAGCAGTGACTACACTTCACACGTACTTCATTGGCTGGGAAGCGTTTTGGGAAGGCCCACTACCTCCTTCTCAGGGCAATGAAGGGTTAACGTGATAGACCTTGAAAGGTGAACAATCTCACAGTAACTTGGGACAGGCAATAAATGCCGTCCATGCCAGCGACGCCCACATCCCAGAATTAATTGTTTAAAAGACCAACAGCTGAAAATAGGAGAAAATAATCACATCCAGAATGTTGATGTGAAATAATTCATCTGATCACCGATGGAGGTTGAATATATAAACCTGATGCTAATGTCACCGTATAAACGGCCTCTTCACTGCAATGTTTGGTGAATTAATGTGGTGTGTGAGAATCTTTAATAGCTCTGCAAGACATCAATATTTAGCACATAATCTTCAATGTTGACTGTAACAGACAGTGGGGAACAAATGATGATGTGCAGGTTGTAAGAATGAGTTGAAGTGTTGAAGTATCTCACCCTGTGCACGGTGCAGGAGTGGGGCTGCAGGCTCAACCTTAAGGAACAAAGGAAGTGTAATATATTCTTACGACATCACTGAGGAACACACTACACAAGATGGGTCCAATACAGAAACTGTCATGTGACTTTGCCACATGACCTTTTTATTGTACTTACATCAGTAGATGCATTACCACAGTAGTCCATGAGGTGGAGCAGTAGTCCACTAGGGGGAGCTCTATAACATTTCTCCCTCCTTATTGAAGAAGTAATCTCATTCCAATCCTGAAACTGATCCTTGTATTTCACCGGTATGGTGATGCGTTCTACCACAGGGATTTGCTCTCCTGAGTACCCTCGTAGCTCTTCTTCAATTTCTCCAGTCGAAAATCATTCAACTTGTCAAGATATAGCGATTCCTGCACTATGTTCATGGATGCACCAATGTCAGTTTCTGTGGGTATCCTGGTTCCTACTACGTCTACTTGGATGACAATACTTTGCGAATCACTGTTAGATATCCTTGTGCTTTTGATGACGTGTATCTCCAGAATCTCCTCGTCCTGTTGCTTCTCTTCATTGCTACGATTTCTACTTCCAGCATTGAAAATCAGTTTACTCTTCAGTCGGCACACCTTCGCAAGTTGCCCAGTTTTCTTGCAGAAGAAACACATATGGGCAGATTTGAGCAATGTGTTGTCTCAGGCACCGATAGCATGACCTCACTGCGTTGTTACATTGGCCAGTTGCTGAAGTCTTGGGGCCCAACTGCCTTTTATTTTTAACCTGCAGACGATTCACCTCGGTTGCCTGATGACTGGAAATGGCGCAAAATTCTCGGGAGTATTGGTCGGTCATATTGATCTACATAGCTGTCTGACAAACTAAATCAAAAGTCAATTTAGGGTTTGTCAACAATTTCCCTCTGATTGCTTTATTTTTCATCCCACAAACAAAGCCGTCACGCAATGCTCGGTCCTGAAAGTTTCCAAAATGACAGAGAATGGATAGCTTTTTTAAAGCTGCAATGTACTCACTGATACCCTCATCAATTAACTGATCTCGTATTCGAAAACGATAACTTTCAGCAATTTCCAGGGGTTCAGGACTGTCGTGCTGAATCTCCATCAGTGATGTGTCCATCTGAGCTCCGCACCCATCTCACCTCACCTCCCCTCCCCCACCTCCGCTCCCCCCACATCCCCTCCCCTCCCCCCAACTCCCCTCCCCCCAACTCCCCTCACCTCCCCTTCCCCACCTCCCCACACCACCCCTCCCCCAACCTCCCCTCCCCCACCACCGCTCACTCCACCTCCACTCCCTCCACCTCCCCTCCCCCACCTCCTCTCCCCAGACCTTCCCTCCCCCACCTTCCCTCCCCAGACCTCCCCTCCTCACACCTTCCCTCCCCAGACCTCCTCTCCCCCACCTCCCATCCCCAGACCTCCCCTCCCCCCACCTCCCTTCCCACACCTCCGTTCCCTCCACCTCTCTACCCTCCAGTTCCCCTCCCCCACACTTCCCCTCACCCCACCTCCCAACCCCACACCTTCCCTCTCCGACTCCCCCTCCCCAAACTACCCCTCCCTCTACCTGCCCTCCCCCCACCTCCACTCCCCTAACCTCCCCTCCCTCCACTTCCCGCCCCACCGCTCCTCCCCCCCACCTCCCCTCCTTCAACTTCCCCTCCCCTCACCTCCCCTCACCCCACCTCCCCTCTCATCACCTCCCCACACCAACCCCACCCCCACCTCCCCTCCGCGCACTTCCCCTCCCCTCCCAGGCCCCCTCCCCCCCATCTCCCCTCCACCCTTCCCCATATGTCACTGAGATATTTATCATTAAGCGCCGTACTGTTATTTCCATGTAAACTGCGCTGTGGGAGCAGTGACTGATGGTGATGGGATGTCGAGATCAGGGCAGTCATTTCATTCATTTGCATTCACTGCGACTGTGGAGAAAATTGATGATTTGTTCCCCACACCCACAGCAGGACAGACAGAGTGCAGGCAGGAGGGAGAATCACTTCATTCATTCTCTGCATGTGGGCGTCACTGGAGGTGGGCACTGGAGGGACTGGAGAGCAACATCACTCCGGCAACCAAATTTTAATTTGACAGTTTAAAGTTTAAAGTTTAATTTGTCGGCCTTTGATAAAGGGGCATTTGATTTACAGGTTCAACTAAAATAGTTGTGGGCGTCGCTGGCAAGGCCAGCATTTATTGTCCATTCCTGGTCGCCCTCAGAAGGTGGTGGTGAGCTGCTTTCTTGAACTACAGTCCGTGTAGTGAAGGTGCTCCCACAGTACTGTTTGGGAAGGAGTTCCAGGATTTAGACACAGCGACGATGAAGGAACGGCCGATATACTTGCAAATCGGGATGGTGTGAAATTTGGAGGGGGACTTGGAGGTGAAGGTGCTCCCATGTGCCTGCAGCCCTTGCCTTCCAGTTCATGGGTTTGGGAGGTGCTGCCGAAGAAGCCTTGGCGAGTTGCTGCAGTGTCTCCTGTGGATGGTACACGCTGCAGCCATGCTGCACCGGTGGTGGAAGTGATGGGTTTGGCACTAATGAGTTAATAGATGCCAGCCATGGCTCAGTGGGCAGCACTCATACCTCTGAGTCAGAAGATCGAGGGTTCAAGTCGGAATCCAGAGACTCGAGCACTAAATCCAGGCCGACACTCCCAGTGCAGTATTGAGGGAGCGGCGGAGTATCGGAGGGACAGTACTGAGTGAGTGCTGCACCATCGGAGAGGCAGTACTGAGGGAGCGCTGCACTGTCGGAGGGGCAGTACTGAGGGAGCGCTGCACTGTCGGAGGGGCAGTACTGAGGGAACGGCGGACTATCTGAGGGGTAGTACTGAGTGAGTGCTGCACTGTCGGAAGGGCAGTACTGAGGGAGCGCTGCACTGTCGGAGGGGCAGTACTGAGGGAACGGCGGACTATCTGAGGGGTAGTACTGAGTGAGTGCTGCACTGTCGGAAGGGCAGTACTGAGGGAGTGCTGCACAGTCGGAAGGGCAGTACTAAGGGAGCGCTGCACTGTGGGAGGGACAGTACTGAGGGAGTGCTGCACAGTCGGAGAGGCAGTACTGAGGGAGCGCTGCACTGTTGGAGATGCCATTATGCAGATGTTAAATCGAGGCCCCATCTGCCTTCTCAGTTAGATGTGAAAGATCCCACGGCACTCATATTGAAGATATTGCTGTTTGTGGGAGTTGCTGTGCGCAAACTGGCTGCTGTGTTTCCTACTTTACAACAGTGATTACACTTCAAAAATACTTCATTGCCTGTGAAGCGCTTTAGGCCGTGCTGAGGTGGTGAAAGGCGCTATAGAAATGCAAGTCCTTTCTTTCCTGTCTGCAGCCCAGAGCTGGAGGTTTCAGACCTGATTCTCGCTCAGAGTGAAACGGCTGCGTTTGGTCCCTGGAGACGGACGATAAATGACGGCAGATTTCAGATTCCGCTCTGCCCCCGAGTCTCGGCCTCAGCTGATGTTTCCCGTCGCGTTTCTCAATTCTCCCAGTTTTTATTTTGATCGATCGGGCCGTCAAGCGTCTAATTACATCGAGCTTTGCTCATTTATCTCCCCCTGTTTACAGATTGTAGCGCTGTAAATCCTGTGAAATGAGCAGAGCTGGGAGTTGGGGATTGGGACTAACATCACACAGTGTGACTCACAGAATAGAATCATAGAATGGTTACAGCACAGAACATAAGAACATAACAAAAATAAGAAATAGGAACAGGAGTAGGCCATACAGCCCCTCGAGCCTGCTCCACCATTCAATAAGATCATGGCTGATCTGATCATGGACTCAGCTCCACTTCCCCATCCGCTCCCCATAACCTCTTATCCCCTTATCGTTTAACAAACTGTCTATTTCTGTCTTAAATTTATTCTATGACCCAGCTTCCACAGCTCTCTGAGGCAGTGAATTCCACAAATTTACAAGTCTCTGAGAGAAGAAATTTCTCCTCATCTCTGTTTTAAATGGACTGGCCTTATTCTAAGATCATGCCCTCTAGTTCCAGTCTGCAAAAGCTTCTATAGACATGTGAAGAGAAAAAGATTAGTGAAGACTAATGTAGGTCCCTTGCAGTCAGAATCAGAGGAATTCATAATGGAGAACAAGTAAATGGCAGAGCAATTGAACATTTTGTTAGATTTGACGGCCTGGTCTTCAAACACTCTTTTCCTCAGGCGGCCAAAGGCTGCACTGGCGCACTGGAGGTGGTGTTGAATCTCCACATCAATGTCTGCCTTTGTTGATAAAAGGCTCCCAAGGTATGGGAAATGGTCCACGGATCTGCATCCACCTTGTCGAGTCTCCTCATTATCTCATATGTTTCAATAAGATTACCTCTCATTCTTCTAAACTCCAATGAGTCTAGGGCCAACCTGCCCCAACTTTATTCATAAGTCAAGCCCTTTAACTCATGAATCAACATCGTGAACCTTCTCAGAATTGCCTCCAATGCAAGCATATCCCTCCTTAAATAAAGAGACCAAAACTGTATGTAGTTCTCTAGGTGTGGTCTCGCCAATACCCTGTACAGTTGTAGCAGGACTTCTCTGCTTTTATACTCCATCCCCATTGCAATAAAGACCAACATTCCATTTGCCTTCCTGATTAATTGCTGTACTTGCATACTCACTTTTTGTATTTCATGCACAAGGACCCCAAGGTCCCTCTGTACTGCAGCATTGTATAATTTCTCTCCATTTATATAATAATTTGCTTTTATCTTTTTCCTGCCAAAATGGATAACCTCACACTTTCCCACATTATACTCCATCTGCCAAATGTTTGCCTACTCACTTAGCCTGTCTATATCCCTTTGCAGATTTTTTATGTCCTCCTCACAACTTGCTTTCCCACTCATCTTTGGATCATCAGCAAACTTGGCTACAATACACTTGGTCCCTTCATCCAAGTCATTAATATAGACTGTAAATAGTTGAGGGCCCAGTACCGATCCCTGTGGCACCCCATTAGTTTCCGTTTGTCAACTGGAAAATGACCCATTTATCCCGACACTTTGTTTTCTGTTCGTTAGCCAATCCTCTATTCATGCTAATATATTACTCCCAACTCCGTGAGCTTATATCTTGTGCAGTAACCTTTTATGTGGCACCTTATCGAATGCTTTCTCGAAATCCAAATACACCACATCCACTGGTTCCCTCTTACAATCACAAAGAACTCCACCAAATTTGTCAAACAAGATTTTCCTTTCATAAAACCATGCTGACTCTGCTTGTCTGTATTATACATTTGCAAATGTTCCGCTACTGCTTCCTTAGACTCCAGCCTTTTCCCAACAATCGATGTTAGGCTAACTGGTCTATAGTTTCCTGCTATCTGTCTGCCTCCTTTTTTAAATGGGGCGTTACATTTCCGATTTTCCAATCCGCTGGTATTGCAGCCATTTCTTTTAAGATCCTAGGATGCAAGCCATCAGGTCCAAGGGACTTGTCCACCTTTAGTCCCATTATTTTACTGAGTACCTTTTCTTTAGTGATAGTGTTTGTTTTATATTCCTCCCTCCCTATAGCCCCTTGATTATCCATTATTGGGATGTTTTTAGTGTATTCTGCTGTGAGGAATAATGCAAAATATTTATTGAAAGTCTCTGCCATTTCTCTGTTCCCCATAATTAATTCCCCATTTTCATCCCATAAGCGACCAAAGTTTACTTTAGCTATTCTCTTCCTTTTTATATGCCTATACAAGCTCTTACTATCTGTTTTTATATTTCTTGCTAGTTTACTCTCATAATCTATCTTTCCTCTCTTTATTACTTTTTTAGTCGTCCTTTGCTGGTTTAAAAAATTTCCCAATCCTCTGGCCTGCCACTAATGTTGGCCATTGTTTTCAATTTGTTACCATCCTTTACTTTCTTGGTTAGCCACAGATGGCTCTCTCTTTTCTTAAAGTTTTTCCTTCTCACTGGAATATATTTTTGTTGAAATTTAGAAAATATCTACTTAAATGTCTGCCACTGCTTATCAACTGCCTTACACTTTAATCTATTTTCCCAGTCCACTTTAGCCAACTCTGCCTTCATACCTTTGTAATCGCCTTTATTTATGATCAGGACACTTGTTTGAGATCCAACTTCCTCAGCCTCCAACTGAATTTGACATTCAACCATGCTATGATTATTCTTTCCCAGAGGATCCTATACAATGAGATCATTTATTAATCCTGTCGCATTACACAGTATCAGATCCAAGATAGCCTGCTCCCTGGTTTGTTCTGCAATGTACTGTTCAAGGAAACCATCCAGGATACATTATGATCTCTTTCTCAAGGCTACCTTGGACAATTTGATTTGTCCAATCACTATGAAGATTAAAATCACCCATGATTATTGCTGTACTTTTCTTCCAAAAGGTACTGATCAAGAAAGTTCTCCTGAACACACTTCAGAAATCCTGCCCCCCTCTCTGCCCTTTACACTATTACTATCCTAGTCTATATTAGGATCATTGATTCCAGCTTCAGTGCTTCGATATCTTGGCTATTTCTCTCATTCCAGTTTTCAGCATTCACTCTGCCTTAAACCAGATTCTTCTTGCTGTTTCTATTTGTTTCAATCCACTTCCCTCTCCCTTCCAGCGGCTCCGTGTTGGTCTGTAATTTGTCAGCTCTGGTCCCCCGTCCCACCATAGTACCTCACCCCCAACTGCCCATTATTTATTTGCGAGCCCCAATATCAACTGGCTATTCCACCATTGAGGGTATCACAGCTGTCTTCAACCATTGGCTGATAAAAATGGTAAAAAGTGCACGGGATTCTGGGTTTTATAAATGGAGGCATTGAGTACAAAAGCAAGGAAGTTATGCTAAACCTTTATAAATCTCTGGTTGTGCCCCAGCTGGAATATTGGTCCCGAAATTCCGGTAACACCATTCCCGCGGGCAAACAACCTAAAAAAAGAAAAAAGATACGCACTTACCTGTTGCTGCTGTGACTGACCGATCTTCCGAGCCTGAGGCCCAGAGATGACTGCGCGCAGCTCGTGCACGTGGGGGCCTGCGCAGGCCGGGATCTAGTGACAGCAGCCAATCAGGTACAGTATAGTTTCTCATTCATCGTAATAGGAGTTCCGTAAGTGCAGAACTCCTATTGCTATGAATGAGAAACACCCCAAAACACTTAAAAAGCAATAAAAAATAGAAAATAAAGTGCACAATTAACATTCATTTAAATTAAAGTTGTTATAAAAAATTCGTTTTCCGACTTAAAAACATTTTTTTTTTATTAACTCTTAAAATAAACTTACTGTAGTGGGGAGGGTTTTTAAACATAAAAAGTGCGTTTATAACTTTATTTTTTATTTGTATGTGTATTTTTAACCACGCACCTGTAAAAGTAGGCTATACGCCAGCTTTTTCAGGCACAGGATTTTAAAAGACATTTGCAGGGCAAGATATTGGTAAATATTGGCAATCTTACCCTGCAAGTGTCCTAGCTCCTGGGATGCATTCATCTGTCAAGATCAAAAACTTGACTGATCGGAAATGTCCGTTTCCAGCGCATGCGCATTGCGCGCTGAAAACCGACTTTTCCGATGCCTTCCCGGGTCTGAAGGAACTTCTTATGGACCCGGGACATTGGAATTTCAGGGCCATTGTGTCCAATTTTTCGCAGCGCACTTCAGGAAATATGTCAAACACTTCAAGAGGGTGAAGAAGGGGTTAACTAGAATGGCATACTGTACCTGCCCTGGGAGTGCTGATGGGACAGTGCAGAGGGAGCTTTACTCTGTATCTAACCGATGCTGTACATGCCCTAGGAGTGTTTGATAGGGCAGTGTAGAGGGAGCTTTACTCTGCATCTAACCCCGTGCTGTACCTGCCCTGGGAGTGGTTGATGGGACAGTGTAAAGGGAGTTTTACTCTGTATCTAACCCCGTGCTGTACCTGCCCTGGGAGTGTTTGATGTGACAGTGTAGTAGAGTGAGCTTTACTCTGTATCTAACCTATGCTGTACCTGCCCTGGGAGTGCTGATGGGACAGTGTAGAGGGAGCGTTACTCTGTATCTGACCACATGCTGTGCCTGCCCTGGGAGTGTTTGATGGGACAGTGTAGAGGGAGCTTTACCCTGTATCTAACCTATGCTGTACCTGCCCTGGGAGTGTGTGATGCTGACATTGGGTGATGACGTGGGGAAGTGTTCCTGTCCCAGCACCAACATCTACAACAACAACAACAACTTGTATTTATATAGCACCTTTAACGTAGTGAAATATTCCTAGGCGCTTCACAGGGGTATTATGAGACAAAAGGTTTGACACCGAACCACATAAGGAGAAATTAGCGCAGGTGACTAAAAGCTTGGTCAAAGAGGTAGGTTTTAAGGAGCGTCTTGAAGGAGGAAAGAGAGGTAGAGAGGCGGAGAGGTTTAGTCAGGGAGTTCCAGAGTTTAGGGCCCAGGCAACAGAGGCTCGGCTACCAATGGTTGAGCGATTATAGTCAGGGATGCTCAAGACAGCAGAATTGGAGGAGTGCAGACATCTCAGGGATGATGTGGGGCTGGAGGAGATTACTGAGATAGGGAGGGACAAGGGCATGAAGGGATTTGAAAACAAAGATGAGAATTTTTAAATCGAGGTGTTGCTTCGGAAGCCAATGTAGGTCAGCGAGCACAGTGGTGAGGGTGAGTGGGACTTGGTGTGATTTGGGACATGGGCAGTGAGTTTTGCATCTCCTCTAATTTACATAGGGTAGAATGTGGGAGGCGAGCCAGGAGTGCTTTAGAATAGTCAAGTCTAGAAGTCATCATCATCATAGACAGTCTCTCAAATCGAGGATGACTTACTTCCACGTAAAAAGTTCACAGGTGTTTTAGATAAGGACCTAAAATTCCAGCTCCCAAACTAAATCTTGAAGGGTGGAAGATGTCTGTGCATGGATTTTTTAAATGTGTGGTGGCCGTTGCACACCAGCCACCACACGGGCTTGACAGAGCTAGCTCTTGGTCCAGTGGCAAGGATTAACCAAGACGACTGGAGACCAGCTCTGCTGCATGGACGTAGTGCACACACAAATCGCAGTGTGGGCTGGCCAGTGCTGTCCCTGGGCCGTGCTTCTTCTGGGCCTGTAACTCACCCCTCCCCTGGGCCCCGATCACATCCCTCTACAATCTCTCGTCGCTCCTTCGCCTCGAGCTTGCCGCTCCTGCTGTACCTGCCCATGCTCCAATCACCGACCTGGATCTTGGTGATGTCCCTCTTCACTTCCGTTGCTCTCCTGCGCCAGCACGTGCTGCTCCCTGGAGTGGTATGCCACCACGCTTTTACTTCCACTCCCCGGCCTGTTCCGATGGTGCTCGCAGACCGGGGGCCGCTCAGCCTGCTGGGTAACAGGCATGGATGAGGGCTTCAGCAGCAGATGAGTTGAGACAAGGGTGGGGATGGGCGATGTTACAGAGGTGGAAATAGACAGTCTTAGTTATGCTGTGCAAATGTTCACCTTCACCTTTGGAGCACAAAAGGAATGAAAAAAGCTCCAGATTCTTGTCTGACAACAATGCAATGTGACTTTATTCAAATTTCCAGACCATAAATAATTCATTCCTTTATCCGCAAACATTCATTGCGTGAGAGCTCTGCTTGTGACTGGAGCTCTGCAGAATGATGGTAAACTGGTTACTCTCGGTCACTCTAATTACAGGGTGTCTGTGGGACACAGCCCAGTATCCCAGCACAGCACCCCATTCCCCTGTGGACACAGCTCAGGTTCTGTAAATATAGGGTTAATGTATACAGATATTAAAATTAGCACACACACACACATACTCACACACACACATGTCCACACACACACACACAGACACACATACAAAAATGCACACACGCCCACACACACACACACACATACACAGACACTCACATACACACACACACGCTCACACACACCCACACACACACAGCGTGTCTGTGGATCACAAGCCCATACTGCCGCCCTTGTGCCCACATACAGGACTCTGCCCCTCACTCATTCCCCTGTAACACTGCCGGGATCCAGCCTGAGGAAGGGGATTTGCAGGGAGAGTGAGAGCACTGTCTCAGGGTGAGTGCGGGGCTGCTCATTGATTGCAGGCTCCAGTTATTGATCACTGTGTATTGATCTCCCAGCCACCTGCCCACAGGCAGTGTGTGCAAAGCTTTCACAGGCCAGCATTGACACTGAATGAATGGGCTGCGCGGCTCCAATCTGCCCAGTGACCAGCTTCCCCTGTTGGCTCATTCAGTGCGGATTCTGCTATGGATCCGGGGCTGGACGTGTCGAGCTGTCGAGAGAAGGGAACCTTCGGCCGTTTCTAGTGAACACACGACTCTCAGAAACCAACCTCACTCAAACTGTGAGCTTTAAAGTGGGGCTGGGTCGGTGCAATAAGTCCCTGAAATAATTCGTGCAGGAAATAACCTTCAGAAATAGGCGGTGAGTGAGAGAGAAATCGGGGGCTCCGGGCAGGTGGGTCTAGATATTGTAGCTTAAAACCATCAATTTATTACAGTGTGTAAACAGAGTACAACCCACATCAACAACAACAACCTGCATTTGTATAGCGCCTTTAACTAGTATAACCTCCCAATGCGCTGCACAGGACACGGTAATTGTATATTGTTCCTTTGAGTAGAATTTCGAAGCTCTGTTTATATTTGGATCGATTTCTTTGTCCTCAGATATCTTTTAAATCTAATCTGAGGATCAGTTTACAGAACTCTTTCTAAATACCAATCAATGCCCAGTTATTGCTGGTGTTGTTCTGGGGTTTATCAAACGGACACGTTAATTGTTGAACATTGTTCCTTGGGAGCAGAGTGTGGAGCAGAGTTTGGGAGAGAATTCCTTTGGCCGTTTCTAACCGCACGGCCGAAGGTTTGATCGAGTCGATGGTCCAGCCAGCGATCTCAAGCAGCTGGATGTGGGCGTGTGGCGACGCTCTGATCCCGATTCACGGCCTGAGGATTTGCTGCTGCAACAATTGAGATGCCTGAAGGACAGAAGTTTATTGGGCGAGTCTCTGCGATCGGGGCACTGGGCGTGTTGGTCACTGAGGCTTCGGAGCGGCAAATGTGCGGATGGTCCCAGATTGGGAGGTGTGGGGAGTGGTTCAGGTCCTAGGGCCCGGCACAGGGACATTATGGGATGGCTAATGGGTGGGACAGGGACACAGGGACATTATGGGATGGCCAATGGGTGCGTCCGGCACAGGGACATTATGGGATGGGCAATGGGCTGGACAAGGGCACAGGAATATTATGGGATTGGGACTGGGACGGGGACAGAGGGAATTCAATGTCAGTCAGTATGAGGTGATATATTTGCGTTAAATTAACAAGAGCAGTGATTATACTGTGAATGGGAGTGGGCTCGGGGCTGGGGGAGCAATGGGATTTGGGGAACAGGGCCACAGGTCATTAAAGGCAGCACCTCAGGGGTTAATGCTGTGAAAAATGTCAATGGCATTCTAGGTTTTATCTCGAGGTATAGAATATAAAAGCCCAGAGGTAACAATGAGTTTGTCTAAAACCTCAATAACTCTCAGTTCGAGCACTGTGTGCAGTATTGGGCTCCACACTATAGGGAGAGTAGTGAGGCTTTACAGAGGGAACAGCACAGATTCACTCGGATGCTGCCTGGTGTGAGGGAATACAAATATGGAGCAAGACTTGGAAAATGGCTCTCTGTTTTTCTCTACCTGTGTCTCTGTCGGTCTCTCTGTACCTCTGTCTGTTTTCTCGCTCTCTCTCTTTGTCTGTTTCTGTATGTGTCTCTGTTTCTCAGTCTCACTATATCTGTCTCCGTTTCTCTGTTTCTGTATCCCTGTATCTGTATCTGTGCCTGTCTATCTATCTACTTCTCTCTATTTATCCCTTTCTCTTTCCCTCTCTCTCTCTATCTCTCTGGGGATGAATGAGATGGGATCTTACCGATCCCAGGTTAGTCCCCAGTCACTATGTGAAGTTAAGCGGTGACTGCTGGGACAAGGAGACACAGGGACAGACTGGGAAAAGGCAGGATCAGGACTGGTGTCAGGAGACACTGTACACTGACATGTGAAATGGGCCCGGGGCAGGGAGTGGGATTAAAACCTCTGGGGCAATTCACAAGGGTCAGTGGGAGGCTATAATGGGCGGGGCTGGGGGATTTGTAGCATTTCTGGGAAAATTGGGCTGGATGGGCTGAACGGCCTCCCTCTGCGTCTCTCTTAAAGCTGCCGGACTTGTCTTCATTTCTCGAGTTAAATGTTGCAGGCACGAAGGGTCCAAGAACCTCTCACCCCAAGGTTTATGTGTTTAATCCTTCCACAGAATCTCACAGCACAGAAGGAGGCCATTCGGCCCATCGTGCATGTGCCGGCTCTTTGAAAGAGCGATCCGATCAGTCCCCCTTCCTGCCCTTTCCCCAAAGCCCTGTATAGATGGAACATTAGTCAGCTCTCCCGGGAAGATTGTAAACAGAAACAGGATAGATCCCTGAAGCAGGACAGGACAGAACCTGATCTCTCCTCCCCTCCCCCATATTATTAAACCTGTAATTACCGCATTTCATTTGGGTTTTATATAAAAATAACAGCAGAACACTTTTCACCGCCCAAACCGTGCTGAATATCCGAGTCATTGTGATTGGGGCAGACGAGTGTTAAAGGAATGGGACAGTGTAACCGGACGGGCTTTAAGACCGCGCGGAATGCTGAGCTGGGACGTTCCAAGTCTGAGCCCCTCGATTGAGATTTCATTTTTCTCTCTGTGAATCTCGGGATCTCTATCTCTCTCTCTCTCTCTCTCTCGTTTTCTTTCCCCCTTTTCTCTTTCTCTATTTCTCTCTCTCTCCCAATCAAATTTTCTCTTTCTGTTTCTCATTCCCTTTACTCACTTCTATCCATTTCTCCTTTCTCTTTTGCTCTCTTCCCTCACTCCCTCTCCCTCCCTCTCAATCTTTCTCCCTCTCCCTCTCTGTCTCCCGCTCCCTCTCTCTCTTTCTCCCCATCTCTCCCCCTCCCTCTCTCTCTCTCTCCCTATCTCTCCCTCCCTCCTTCTCTCTCTCCCCCCCCCCCTCCCCCCTCTCTCACTCCCTCTCTCCCTACCTCCCCCGAATGCGGATTCTGGGCTAAACTCCTCGGGTCCATTGAAGAGGCTCCTGGACTTGTTGCTGAGCAATGCGGAGCTAGCTCCGGGATCTCGCCCCGTCCGGAGCTCGCTGATCTCCCCTAGAGTGAGTCAGACTCTGTCCCGAGATGAATTGTATAGGGAGGCTGTGAATTGTATAGGGGAGCTGTGACTTTTATAGGGGGCTGTATGCATTCTATAGAATGAGTGATCGCATTGTACTACAACTTGCATTTAACGTAAGTAAATCGTTCGAAGGAGCTTCACAGGAGCGTAAATCAGATACACTTTGACACCGAGCCACGTAAGGAGAGATTAGGACAGATGATCAAAAGCTCGGTCAAAGAGGGAGGTTTTATGGTGCGTCTTAAAAGAGGAGAGAGGTAGAGAGGTTTAGGGAGGGAATAGCAGAATTTAGTGCCCAGGCAGCTGAAGGCACGGCTGCCAATGGTGGAGTGGAGGAACTGGGGGAATGGACAAGAGGCCAGAATTGGAGGAGCGCAGAGATCTCGGTGGGTGTCGGGCTGGAGGGGAATCCAGTGATAGGGAGGGGCGAGGTCATGGAGGGATTTGAAAACAGGGAGCCAATGTGGGTCAGTGGCACAAGGGTGATGGGTGAATGGGACTTGGTGCGAGTTTTGGATGAGCTCATGTTTATGTCGGGTGGAGATGTGAGGCCAGCCAGGAGAACATTGGAATAGTCGAGTCTGGAGGTAACAAAGGCATGGATGGGGGTTTCAGCAGCAGATGAGCTGAGACAGGCGCGGAGACGGGCGATGTTACGGAGATGGAAGTATGCAGTCTTGTTATTGGCGAGTCTATGGGGTCGGAAGCTCTTCTCGGGGTAAAATACAACACCAAGGGTATGAACAGCCTGGTTCAGCATCAGACAGTTGGCAGGGAGAGGGATGGAGTCGGTGAATAGGGAACGGAGTTTGTGGCGGGGACCGAAGATAATGGATTTGGTCTTCTCAATATTTAGTTGGAGGAAATTTCTCCTCATTCATTTCTTGATGTTTGTAAAAGAGGATTACATGCATTGTAAAGGGGGCTGTGTGCATTGTATAGGGGGTATGTATTGTATAGGAGATGTTTGCATTGTATCGGGGACATGTACATTGTATAGGGGATTGTGCATTGTATAGGGGATGTGTGTATTGTATAGGAAATGTGTGCATTGTATATTGTGTGCGTTGTATAGGGGATGTGTGTATTGTATAGGCGATGTGTGCATTGTATAGGGGATGTGTGCATTGTACAGGGGATGTGTGCATTGTACAGGGGATATGTGTATTTTATAGGAGATGTGTGCATTTTATAGGGGATATATGCATTGTATATTGTGTGCATTGTATAGGCAGATGTGTGCATTGTATATGGGACGTATGCATTTTATAGGGGTGTGAGTGCATTGTATATGGGGCTGTGTACATTGTATAGGAGCTGTGTACATTGTATGGGGGAATGTGCGCATTGTATAGGGGATGTGTGCATTGTATCGGGGGATGTGTGCATTGTATGGGAAGCTGTGAGCAGTGCAGGGTGAGTTATACTGCTTCCTGCAATCTGCCAATCACCAACACTCCCAGAGTCACATTCCCATTCACCCTGGGATGGAGCGGCTGGAACACTGAACAGCGCCCCCTGCCACTCGGGCCCTGTCTCACACCCTGGACCACTCCCAGTGTTGGGGCCAATTGGCTCTCACTGAGCCTCTCCCCACTCACTCATTCCCACATTGTCAGACTTTCGAAACAATCAGAGATGCAGAAATAGCTTTCTTTGTTTCATGGTTAATGAAGAAATAATTTTGCACACACAAACACTGAGATTGGATGAGTCTTAAATCAGCGCTGATGGAAATGAATTTTTGATGAAGAGCCTGACCCTGAACTTGTTCTGTTTCCCCGCCATGTGTTTAATGCTCCTGTCTGGCATCAGATTCACTTTCCCCCACATTTCATTTAATGTCGAAATCAGAGAGTGTCCAGAGTGAGGGCATCACACCAGCCCACATCCCAGAACCACACACTGGACAAGATTCAAACTCCCCTCAGCTCTGAGCTCTCTATAAATTCAAACCCAACTGACCAGTTCCCAACGTGTCATTATTTATATTGATCTGCAGCTTGTGAAGATAATGTGATCACTGAAAATAATCTCCCCTCAACTAGGCAGAAAATATCACCATCTCATCAAACTCTAGTGATGTCTGACTGTGAGAACATCAGCCCTACAACCCCTCGAGATCTCTGCACTCCTCCAATTCTGGCCTCTTGTGCATCCCCCACTCCCTTCGCCCCACCATTGGCGGCTGTGCCTTCAGCTGCCTGCGCCCTAAACTCTGGAATTCCCTCCCTAAATCTCTCTCCTGTTCTTCAGACCCACCTTAAAACCTACCTCTTTCACTAAGAACATAAGAAATAGGAGCAGGAGTAGGCCATATGGCCCCTCAAGCTTGCTCCGCCATTTAATACAATCTTGGCTGATCTGATCATGGACTCAGGTCCACTTTCCTGCCCGCTCCCCCTAACCCCTTATTCCCGTCTCGGTTAAGAAACTGTCTATCTCTATCTTAAATTTATTCAATGTCCTAGCTTCCACAGCTCTCTGAGGCAGCGAATTCCACAGATTTACAACCCTCTGAGAAAAGAAATTTCTCCTCATCTCAGTTTTAAATGGGTAGCCCCTCATTCTAAGATTATGCTTCCTAGTTCTAGTCTCCCCCATCAGTGGAAACATTCTCTCTGCATCCACCATGTCAAGCCCCCTCATAATCTTATATGTTTTGTTAGGATCGCCTCTCAATCTTCTGAATTCCAATGAGTAGAGGCCCAACCTACTCAACCTTTTCTCATAAGTCAAACACCTTATCTCGGAATCAACCGAGTGAACCTTGTTTGAACTGCCGCCAAAGCAAGTATATCCTTTCGTAAATATGGAAACCAAACTGCATGCAGTATTCCAGGTGTGGCCTCACCAATACCCTGTCTAACTGTAGCAAGACTTCCCTGCTTTTATACTTCATCCCTTTGCAATAAAGGCCAAGATTCCATTGGCCGCCTTGATCACTTGCTGTAACTGCATACTCTTCTTTTGCATTTCATGCACAAGTACCCCCAGGTCCCGCTGTACTAGAGCACTTTACAATCATTCTCCATTTAAATAATAACTTGCTCTTTCATTTTTTTCTGCCAATGTGCATGACCGCACACTTTCCAACATTATACTCCATCTGCCAAATTTTTGCCCACTCACTTAGCCTGTCTATGCCCTTTTGTAAATTTTGTGTGTCCTTCTCACACATTGCTTCTCCTCTCATCTTTGTATTGTCAGCAAACTTGGCTACGTTACACTCGGTCCCTTCTTCCAAGTCGTTAATACAGATTGTTAATAGTTGGGTCCCAGCACTGATCCCTGCGGCACCCCACTAGTTACTCATTGCCAACGCGAGAATGAACCATTTATCCCGACTCTCTATTTTCTGTTCATTAACCAATCCTCTATCCATGCTAATATATTACCCCCAACCCCGTGAACTTTTAGCTTGTGCAGGAACATTTTATGTGGCACCTTGTCCAATGCCTCCTGCAAGTCCAAATACACCACATCCACTGGTTCCCCTTTATCCACCCTCTTCGTTACATCCTCAAAGAATTCCAACAAATTTGTCAAACTTGACTTCCCCTTCATAAATTCATGCTGACTCAGCCTGACTGAATTATGCTTTTCAAAATATCCTGCTACTGCTTCTTTAATAATGGACTCCAACATTTTCCCAACCACAGATGTTATGCTAACTGGTCTATAGTTTCCTGCTTTTAGTCTGCCTCCTTTTTTAAATAGGGGTGTTACATTTGCAGTTCCAATCTGCTGGGACCTCCCCAGAATCCAGGGAATTTTGGTAAATTACATCCAGTGCATCTATTATCCCTGCCACTACTTCTCTTAAGATCCTAGGATGCAAGCCATCAGGTCCAGAAATTTATCTGCCTTAGTCCCATTATCTTATGGATTATGACCTCTTTAGTGATTGTGATTGTGTTAAGTTCCTCCCCCCATAGCCCCTTGACTATCCACTGTTGGGATATTGTTAGTGTCCTCTACCATAAAGACTGATACAAAATATTTGTTCAGAGTTTCTGCCAGCTCCATGTTCACTTTTACTAATTCTCCGGTTTCGTCCTCTAAGGACCAACATTTACTTTTGCCACTCTTTTCATTTTTATATACCTATAGAAACTTTTTCTATCTGTTTTTATATTTTGTGCTAGTTTACTTTCGTAGTCTATCTTCCCTTTCTAAATCATCTTTTTAAATCATTCTTTGCTGGCTTTTAAAAGCTTCCCAATCTTCTGTCCTCCCACTAGTTTTGGCCACTTTGTATGCCCTTGTTTTTAATTGGATACCGTCCTTTATTTCTTTAGTTAACCAGGGATGGCTATCTTTTCTGTTACACTCTTTCTTCCTCACTGGAATATATTTTTCTTGAGAGTTGTGAAATATCTCCTTAAATGTACACTACTGTTCATCAACCGTCCTACACTTTAATCTATTTTCCCAGTCCACTTTAGCCAACTCTGCCCTCACACCTTCATAGTCTCCTTTATTTCAGCTTAGTATGCTGGTTCGAGATCCAACTTTCTCACCTTCTATCTGAATTTGAAATTCAATCATGCTATGATCACTCATTCCAAGTGGATCCTTTATTAGGAGATTGTTTATTAATCCTGTCTCATTACACAGGACCAGATCTAAGATAGCCTGCCCCCTGGTTCCATTTCATACTGCTCAAGGAACCCATCCCTTATGCACTCTATGACCTCTTCTAAAGGCTACCCTGACCAATTTGATTTGTCCAATCAATACAGGTCACCTGTCCTAATATCTCCAGACACGTCGCAGTGAAACATTTTATCAGATTTATGCGCCTGTGAAGCACCTTGGGGCGTGTTACTATGATAAAGGCGCTATATAAGGCAAGTTTTTGTTGGGTGCATGACTGGAGATGGTGACTGTGTGTTGGGGTGTGACTGGAGATGGTGAGTGTGTGTTGGTGAGACCGGCGATGGTGAATCCTATGATATATTCCTTACGACATCACAAACACATAAGACTCCAAAGATGGCTGTTAACTCAGGAACTTTTCAGGTGACCTAACACCTGATGTCTTTATTGCAATGGCTGCATTACCACAGTAGTCCACTAGGCGGAATTATGACCCTGAAATCCCGGTCTTCTGCTGCCCCCGGGCACTCGCCAGAAAATGGCTAAAAAGATCTGCATCTAGCTTTTCCTGCTGCACTCACCAGAGATCCCGGACTCAAGGCATCGTCCTCTTGCGCAACGGAGCGCATTCACTTTGGGACATCCGGAGGAGACATGTGGGCCTGGACACTCAGTCAGGTTACAATATTTTCTCATTCATATTAATCGAAGTTTTGTAAGTTTCGTAAGTACTGTGAACGAAAAACATCCCCCAAACATCCAAACACTACATAAAAAATTTTAAAACACTTTATCTAAATACATTATAGAAATTAAAGTTGAAAGAAATTGTCATGTATCTTACATTATTATATATAACTGTATCCTAACATGCTATACATGACTGTAATAAGATAGGACCTGTAACCACCAGCATACCTTACCACCAGGGGTGCACTTGCAAGAGACAGGTATATAAGGACAGGGCTCAGGCAAGTGCAGCATTCCAGAGCTGTGAAATAAAGGTGCAGGTCCAGAGTGACCTTGACTTCACTACATGCCTCGCGTGAATCTGTACTGAGGGGACAGAACTTTACAGAAATGTTTTTGAAAAAGATATATTTGCCGATTTTAAAAAACATTTTAATTATGGTTTAAAATAAACTTGCCTTCGTGGGCAGGGTTTTTAAACATTAAAATGTGTTTTAAAAATGTTATTTTTATATGTTTTTGGATGTTTTAAAACTCTTACGCTGGTAACAGTAGGCTTTGGGCCTGCTTTTTCCAGGCACAAGAGTTTTAAGAACATTCGCAGCGCAGGAAATGGGCAAATAGCCCAATCTCTGCCGTGTGAATGTTCTTCTCCCCGAGATGCATGCCATCTGTCCAGCCAGAAACTTGACAGATTGGAAAAGCCGGTTTTCGGCGCATGCGCATTGCATGCCGAAAACCAACTTTTGCGATGCCTTCCCGGTTCCATACACACTCCGTACGGACCCGGGGAGGCCAGAATTTCAAGGCCAATATATTACACTTCTCCCTCCTTAATGGAGAATTAATTATAACAAACAATCATCACACATAACTTGCATGGTTATATAAAACAAAATATATGGACATATTTTGCCATATTTAGTAATCATACTTAACCATTGGTTTTCTGTTTCAAAGAGGATACCATCATTCTCGAACAGAACTTTCCAAACAGGGTGTCGAACTTAGACTCATTCGAGGCTGATCCTGAGGAAAGTTTTCCTCCAAGGGATGCCCTTGATCTACATTTGAACTCTCTACAACTTCAGACTGTTTGTCTGCCTGACTCGGACTCAGATTAAACTCTGACTTTCTCTTGGACTTGTTTCTAGTACATTTGATGTAAGATTTGCTATTGGTACTTTAATTGTAATAAGACTATCTGGTGAGTCAGAAGTAATCGAATCATTCCAACTTTCAACTCCTTCCACATCTGTAGGTAAAATATGATCAATGTGAACAAACCTAACCAGTCCACGATCAAACATCTTGAGCAAATATGTATGAGGACCACATATCTTCACCACTTTTCCTGGTAACTACCTTAACCATTTATGGTGATGGTTCTTCACTTTCAACTTCTGATTTAATTTCACACTTCTCTCTCTTACTCTACCTCTATCATGGTTCCATTTAGATACTTCATAGTGGACTAACATGGTGCTCTCTATCAACTGGCTTTTACACTGCTTGAGTGCTGCATCACATTCTTCTGACCACTTCCAATGGATTTGATTTTTTCAACAGCTCATTCAGTGGATGTAACTCTGTAGCCAAATTTGGTAGGAACTTCTCATAATAGTTCAGAAGACAAAAAAAAGATCGAAGTTCAATGACATTCTTGAGAGTGGATGCATTTCTAATTGCATCCAGTTTTCCCTTGGTTGGATGTAAACCATCTTTGTCTACTCTGCCCTAAGTACTCCACTGAGTTTTGAAATAACTCACACTTGTGAGCAGTCACTCGTACTATGTGCTTCTCTAGCCATTTGAGCACTTCATTCAATATGTTATTATGGGTTTGCCTATTTGGTGCTGAAATTAGTATGTCATTTAAATAACATACTACACCTTCAATGCCTTGCAAAATCTGGTTCGTTACTCCTTGGAATATGGCAGGGGCGGAAGACACTCCAAATGGTAGCCCATTAAATTGATATAGGCCTAGATGAGTATTTATAGTCGAGCATGACTTGGACTTTTCATTTGGCTCCAATTGTAAGTCAGCATTTGTAAGATCTAACTTTGAGAAGACCTAACCACCTGTCAGTGTTGTGAACAAATCTTCTACATTTGGCAATGTATTGAGGAGATTACCCTCTAGAACCTGGTTTACAGTTACTTTATAATCACCACACAACCTTAGCTTACCATCGGACTTATGTACAACAAGAGTAGGTGCAGCTCAATTACATCGATCTATCTTAGAGATACTGTTCTCAGTCTCTAGTCTTTTGAGTTCTTGCTCAACTTTCTCCTTGAGTAAATATGCTATGGGACGTTGCTCGCAGTAAACTGGTCTAGAATCCTTCTGTACCCTGACATTCGCCTCGAAGCCTTGGATCGGACTATCTGTTTTGCAGAAAACCTTCGGATACTTCATGATGACATCATCCTTTGATGCAAATCTCATTTCAACACGAAAAATCTCGCTCCAATCCAGCTTCAGTGATCCCAACCAATTTCTACCTAGTAAGGCAGGCTTGTCTGCTGCCACTACTAAGAGAGGCAAACTCTGAAATTGAACCTTGTATTTCACCGGTATGGTAATACGACAAACCACAGGAATGTTCTCTCCTGAGTAGCCTCGCAGTTCTATCTTGGATTTCTCCAATGGGAAAATATGCAATTTGACGAGATATAGCGATTCTGGTACTACACTCACGGATGCACCAGTGTTGATTTCCATGGGTATCTTGGTTCCTGCAACATCTACTTGGATGGTGATGCATTTCGAATCGCTATCAGATAACTTCGTGATCCTGATGACATGTATCTCCTCGTCCTGTTGCTTTTCTTCCGTGCTATGTAGTCTCTGGGGATTTCTACTTAAAGCCTTGAAAGTTGGTTTACTCTTCAGTCGGCATGCCTTCGCAAGATGCCCAGTTTTCCTGCAGAAAAAACACTCTGCCTTCACATATGGGTAACTTTGAGCAATGTGTTGTCCCAGGCACCAATAGCATGACTTCAATATATTGTTACTTTGGACAGTTGCTGAGGCCTTGGGGCCCAACTGCCTTTTACTTTTAACCTGCAGACGATTCACTTCGGTTGTCTGACGACTGGAAATTATTGTGTTACTAACACAGATGAGGCTGCACACAGGGAAGTTAAAGTAACAGTGACCTCAGTCTTTAATAAGACACTCCAGAGTGAGGAACAGGCCTTAGGGGCCGGCTTATATATAGAGCTCACAAGGGATGCTGGGATCCCTTGGGACTTCAGGGGATGAGCTCTCTGGTGGCGGAACATGGGAGTGCATACTTTACAGATACACAACATCACTCACCCCCCAAATTCAAAGTGAAAACTATTTACAAGGTGAGGTGGTTGGGCGCCTCTTTCCCTGGTGGACCTCCTCGATACAAATGTCTGTTCTGGTGTGTTGGCTGTGCCCTCGCTGGGCTGGCGTGTTGTTGGCCCTGCAGGGCTGCTAGGTGAGCCTGGCCTTGCTGGGCTGTTGGGCATGATGGGTTCGATTTCCTGGTCCGGCGTGGTGTCGTTGATCCTTTGGGTGTGTGTTGTGGGCTCGAAAAAGGTGACGTCTGCTGTGGGTTGTTCAGGACAGTTTGTGAACCGCAGCCTCGTTTGGTCCAGGTGCTTTCTGCAAATTTGTCCATTGTCTAGTTTGACTACAAACACCCTACTCCCTTCTTTAGTTATCACCGTGCCCATGATCCACTTGGGACCATGTCCCTAGTTTAGCACATACAGATCAATTTCCCGTGACACAGTGGCGCGACCATCGTTTACATTTTGTTGCTGCCGCCTGCTCTCTACCTGATCATGCAGGTTCGGGTGAACCAGCGAGAGTCTGGTTTTAAGTGTCCTTTTCATGAGTAGCTCAGCCAGGGGCACCCCTGTGAGCAAGTGGGGTCTCGTGCGGTAGCTGAGCAGTACTCGGGACAGGTGGGTTTGGAGTGAGCCTTCTTTGACTCGTTTAAGGCTCTGTTTGATGGTTTGTACTACCCACTCTGCCTGCCCATTGGAGGCTGGTTTAAACGGGGCTGAGGTGACATGTTTGATCCCATTGCGGGTCATGAATTTTTTAAATTTGGCACTGGTGAAACATGGCCCCTTGTCACTGACCAGTATGTCAGACAGGCCGTGGGTGGCAAACATGGCCCTCAGGCTTTCAATGGTGGTGGTGGCGGTGCTTACTGATATTATTTCACATTCAATCCATTTTGAAAAAGAATCCACCATCACCAGGAACATTTTACCAAGAAACTGGCCCACATAGTCGACATGGATCATCGACCATGGTCTGGAGGGCCAGGACCACAAACTTAGTGGTGCCTCTCTGGGCGCGTTGCTCAACTGAGCACATACGCTGCATTGCCGTACACAGGACTCTAAGTCAGAGTCGGTACCAGGCCATCACACGTGGGATCTGGCTATCGCTTTCATCATTACTATACCCGGGTGTGTGCTGTGGAGATCCGAGATGAACGTCTCCCTGCCCTTTTTTTATCCCACAACAGGCAGTCTGCCTGAATGGACAGCTCGTCCTTTCGCCGCTGTAACGGCTTGATTAGCTCTTGCATTTCAACGGGGATGCTGGCCCAGATCCCATGCAGTACACAGTTTTTTACTAGGGACAGCAGACGATCTTGGCTGGTCCAAGTCCTAATCTGGCGGGCAGTGACAGGTGATTTATCATTTTCAAACACTTCCATGACCATTAACACGTCTGTGGGCTGCGTCACCATCAACAAGTTTGCAGGCTGCGCCATTTCCACCCCCTTGGTGGGCAATGGTAGCCGACCGAGAGCATCCGCACAGTTCTCGGTGCCTAACCTGTGGCGGATGGTATAGTTATACGCTGATAGCGCGAGTACCCACCTTTATATGTGGGCTGAGGCATTCGTATTTATCCCCTTGTTTTCAGCGAACAGGGATGTGAAGGGCTTGTGATCGGTTTCCAGCTCACATTTGAGGCCAAACAGGTACTGATGCATTTTCTTTACCCCGAACATATACGCTAATGCCTCTTTCTCAATCATGCTGTAGGCCCTCTCGGCTTTGGACAAGCTCCTGGAAGCACAGGCGAGAGGTTGCAACTTCCCTGCAACGTTAGCTTGTTGTAATATACACCCGACTCCGTACTACGACACGTCACTTGCTAGCACAAGTCTTTTACACGGGTTATATAATACAAGCAGTTTGTTGGACCATAAAATGTTTCTGGCTTTCTCAAAAGCAATTTCTTGGTTCTTTTCTCCACACCCAGTTCTCACCTTTGCGCAATAACTCTAAGAGGGTGCTTAACCCTGGTAGGAAATTACCTAAATAGTTGAGGAGTTCCAGGAACGACCGCAGCTCCGTGACGTTCTGTGTCCTGGGCGCATTCATGATAGCCTCTGTCTTGGCGTCTATGGGCCGAATGCCGTCAGCCGCGATCTTTCTTCCCAAAAACTCCATTCTGTTGCCATGAAGACGCATTTCGACCTCTTCAGCCACAGCCCTATGCGATCCAGTCGCTGGACGACCTCCTCCAGGTTTTGTAGGTGCTCGACGGTGTCGACCCATGACCAATATGTCGTCCTGAAAGACCACCGTGCATGGTACCGACTTGAGCATGCTCTCCATGTTTCTCTGGAAGATCGCTGCAGCCGACCAAATTCCAAACGGGCATCTGTTGTAGATGAACAGTCCCTTGTGCGTGTTGATGCAGGTGAGGCCCTTCAATGACACCTCCAGCTCCAGCGTCATGTAGGCCGAAGTCAGGTCAAGTTTGGTGAAATGTCTTGCCTCCTGCCAGCGTCGCAAATAGGTTGTCTGCCTTAGATAGCGGGTATTGGTCCTGTAGGGAGAAACGATTAATAGTTACTTTATAATCGCCGCAAATCCTGACCATGCCATCACTTTTGAGTACTGGAACAATCGGGCTGGCCCACTCGCTGATTTCCACTGGGGAGATGATGCCCTCGTGTTGCAGCCTGTCCAGCTCGATTTCCACTCTCTCCCTCATCATGTGAGGTACCGCTCGCGCCTTGTGGTGAATGGGTCGTGCCTCTTGGACCAAGTGGATCCGCAACTTCGCCCCAGAAAAGTTTCCAATGCCTGACTCAAAAAGGGAAGGAAATTTGTTAAGAACCTGGGTACATGAGGCCTCATCGACATGTGATAGCGCTCGAATGTCATCCCAGTTCCAGCGGATTTTGCCCAGCCAGCTCCTTCCAAGCAGTGTGGGGCCATCGCCTGGGTCAATCCAGAGTGGCAGTTCGTGCACCGTGCCCTCGTAGGTGATCTTGACCATGGTGCTGCCCAGGTCAGTGATAAACTCTTTGGTATACGTTCTCAGTTCCGTGTGGATAGGGCTCAGGGCTGGTCTGAATGCCTTGTTGCACCACAGTCTCTCAAACATCTTTTTACTCATGATGGATTGGCTAGCGCCAGTGTCCTGTTCCATGGCTACGGGTAAGCCATTCAGTTTTACGTTTAGCATTATATGTGGACATTTTGTCAAAAATGTGTGCACCCCGTGTACTTCAGCATCTGCCTTCTCTCTCTGGGGCTCAAAATTCCTTTGATCCACCATGGACCGATCTTGCTCTGCCAAGTGGTGGTTATTAGGTTTTGCAAAGCTTGCAGCTCGTTTGCAAGCTCGTTGGAGGTGCCCCATTATTCTACAGCTCTTGCAAACATACCCTTTGAAGCGGCATGAATAGGCTGAATGGAAGCCTCCACAACGCCAATAAGGTGTGAACTGCCTTGCATTCATCCTTTATTGGGGACTCTGAGTCATCTGGGTCATCTGAGGCCTGCTGGCAATTGCAGACTCGTAGTTTCTGCCCTATACATTTCTGCTCACGAGCACAGTTCCAGTTAATTTATGAACATTGCTAGCACTTGTGTGCTGAGAGATTTGTTTGGTGTTATCACTGGTGGATATAAATGCCTGTGCTATCGCAATAGCCTTACTGAGGGTCGGTGTCTCTACAGTCAAAAGTTTTCGTAGGATGGTCTCGTGGCCAATGCCCAGTACAAAAAAGTCTCTGAGCATTTGCTCCAGGTAGCCATCAAACTCACATTGTCCTGCAAGTCGCCTTAGCTCGGTGACGTAGCTCGCCACTTCCTGACCTTCAGATCGATGTTACGTGTGGAACTGATACCTCGCCATCAGCATTCTCTCCCTTGTGTTAAGATGCTCCTGAACCAGTGTACACAGCTCCTCATACGACTTATCTGTGGTTTTCACTGGAGTCAGAAGATTCTTCATGAGGCTGTAGGTCGGTGCCCCGCAGACTGTGAGAAGGACCGCTCTCCTTTTTGCAGTGCTTCCTTCTCCGTCCAGCTCATTGGCTACAAAATACTGGTCTAGCCATTCGACATAGGCTTCCCAGTCCTCACCCTCCGAGAACTTCTCCAGGATGCCCACAGTTTGCTGCATCTTTGCATTGGATTCGTATTCTCGTTGCCAGTTATTGTGTCCCTAACACAGATGAGGCTGCACACAGGGAGGTTAAAGTAACAGTGACCTCAGTCTTTAATAAGACACTCCAGTGTGAGGAAAAGGCCTGAGGGGCCGGCTTACATACAGTGCTCCCAAGGGATGCTGGGATCCCTTGGGTCTTCAGGGGATGAGCTCCCTGGTGGCGGAACATGGGAGTGCATGCTTTACAGATACACAACAGAAATGGTATGACATTCTCTGGAATATTGGTCAGCCTTTTCCATTGACATAACTATCTGACAAGCTAAATCAAAAGTCAAGTTAGGAGTTGTCAACAACTTTTTTCTGATTGTTTCATTTTTCATCCCACAAACAAAGTGGTCATGCAATGCTCGGTCCTGAAAGTTTATGAAATGACAGTGAATGGATAGCTTTTTTTAATGCTCCAATGTACTGACTGATATTTTAGTCAATTACCTGATCTCATGTTCGAAACTGATAAATTTCAGCAATTTCCAGGGCCTCAGGACTTTAATGCTGTTCTAACTTCCTTAGAATCTCCATAAGTGAGGTATCCTTTGGTTTGACGTGCACAAGCAACTTTTTAAGGGTTTCATACAACTCGGGGCCTTCTTCAGACAGGAAACTAGCCCGTTCTCTTTCCAACACCACCTGGCTATGGTTTTCATCATCGAGGACTTCAATGATACTATTCATAGTGAAAAACATTTCTAGCTGCTCCTCATACGCTCTGATAGTTTCATGGTCGCATTGAAACTCCCCCAAGTGCCCTATTATACCCATAGGCGTGGATATTTGGACGCTGGCAGTTCAGCCAAGTGTGCTTGTAATTTACCTTGGACATTCACCAACAAAAATATCAGCTAGGAAATCAAGAAATCCTATCGTTGTCGCCAATGTGATATATTCCTTACAATATCACAAACACTCAAAACTCCAAAGATGGCTGTTAACGCTGGAACTTGTCAGGTGACGTATTAGAATGGATAGAGGATTGGCTAACTAACAGAAAACAGAGAGTCACGATAAATGGTTCATTCTCTGGTTGGCAATCAGTAACTAGTGGGGTGCCGCAGGGATCAGTTCTGGGACCCCAACTATTTACAATCTATATTGATGACTTGGAAGAAGGAACTGAGTGCAATATAGCC
Source organism: Pristiophorus japonicus (assembly GCF_044704955.1). Lineage (NCBI taxonomy): Eukaryota > Metazoa > Chordata > Chondrichthyes > Pristiophoridae > Pristiophorus > Pristiophorus japonicus. The sequence goes on along the minus strand of NC_091984.1, from coordinate 7,375,204 downwards.
AAGTTTGCTGACAATACAAAGATGGGAGGAGAAGCAATGTGTGAGGAGGACACACAAAATCTGCAAAAGGACATAGACAGGCTAAGTGAGTGGGCAAAAATTTGGCAGATGGAGTATAATGTTGGAAAGTGTGAGGTCATGCACTTTGGCAGAAATGATCAAAGAGCAAGTTATTATTTAAATGGAGAAAGATTGCAAAGTGCTGCAGTACAGCGGGACCTGGGGGTACTTGTGCATGAAACATAAAAGGATAGTATGCAGGTAGAGCAAGTGATCAGGAAAGCCAATGCAATCTTGGTCTTTATTGCAAAGGGGATGGAGTATAAAAGCAGGGAAGTCTTGCTGCAGTTATACAGGGTATTGTTGAGGCCACACCTGGAATACTGCGTGTAGTTTTGGTTTCCGTATTTACGAAAGGATATACTTGCTTTGGAGGCACTTCAGAGAAGGTTCACTAGGTTGATTCCGGTGATGAGGTGGTTGACTTATGAGGAAAGGTTGCGTAGGTTGGGCCTCTACTCAATGGAATTCAGAAGAGTGAATGGTGATCTTATTGAAACAGATAAGATTATGAGGGGGCTTGACAAGGTGGATGCACAGAGGATGTTTCCACTGATAGGGGAGACTAGAGCTAGGGGGCATAATCTTTGAATAAGGGGCCGCCCATTTAAAACTGAGATGAGGAGAAATTTCTTCTCTGAGGGTTGTAAATCTGTGGAATTCGCTGCCTCAGAGAGCTGTGGAAGCTGGGTCATTGAACATCTTTAAGACAGAAATAGACTGTTGCTTAAACGATAAGGCGATATGGGGAGCGGGCAGGGAGCTGGACCTGAGTCCATGATTGGACTGGCCATGATCGCAGGCTTGAGGGGCCGTATGGCCTACTCCTGCTCCTATTTCTTATGTTGTTATGTTCTTATGTCAATGTTGAATTTACAGCAATGGCTGCATTACCAGATATTACAAGTTTGTATTGGGGGTGTGATTGGTGATGATGAGTGTGTGTTGATGTGACTGGAGATGGTGAGTGTATGTTGGTGTGACTGGAGATGGTGAGTGTGTGTTGGGGGTGTGATTGGTGATGATGAGTGTGTGTTGATGTGACTGGAGATGGTGAGTGTATGCTGTGGGTGTGACTGGAGATGGTGAGTGTGTGTTGGTGTGACTGGAGATGGTGAGTGTGAGTTGGGGGTGTGACTGGAGATGGTGAGTGTGTGTTGGTGTGACTGAAGATGGTGAGTGTATGTTGAGGGTTTGAGCAGGAGGAGTGACGTCAGGTCCAGAAGGTGACTGTGGATTGTGATGCTCGAGCTGAAGGGGAACAGCATTGTAGCAGTTTGTAAAAGCCCGTGGTATTTATTACAGAAACTGGGTTATAAATATCCCCATTACTCGTCTGTATATCAGTCACAGCCCAGAGTAACATCTTGTGTCATAAAACAGGCCGTGGGAGAGTCACCAAACTCGGAGTGTATCAGTGTTTAAAGGGGAATTTTAAAAATCAATAATTACAATAATTTTGTTTTTCCAGTGTGAGTTATGGCTGAGATTGAGGTGAGATGATGGAGGAAGGAGAATAGATTTTGCTTTTGCAGTTCCTCCCCCTCCCCTGTAGGAGCTGACTCAATCCCACTCCAGAGACTCGAGCCTAGAATCCAGGGAGTGCTGCACTGTCAGAGGGGCAGTACTGAGGGAGTGCTACACTGTCGGAGGGTAAGTACTGAGGGAGTGGTGCACTGTCGGAGGGGCAGTACTGAGGGAGTGCTGCACTGTCGGAGGGTAAGTATTGAGGGAGTGCTGCACTGTCAGAGGGTAAGTACTGAGGGAGTGGTGCACTGTCGGAGGGGCAGTACTGAGGGAGCTCTACACTGTCTGAGGTGCCATCTTTTGCATGAGGCATTAAACTTAGGCTCCGTCTGCCCTCTCTGGTGGATGTAAAAGATCCCATGGCCCTATTTTGAAGAAGAACAGGGAATTTCTCCCCGGTGTTGGCCAATATTTGTCCCTCAACCAACGTCAATAAATATAGGATAATTGGCCATTTGTCTCTTTAGGGATCATAACGACTGTCAGTTAGCCGCTTCCTGTTGGCTGCTATGATTCTTAGCTGGCGATTATTCCTGCAGCCAATGGGAGTCAGAGTCTGAGATTGGGGATTGAAGGTCAAAGGTCAGGAGCAGCACCTGTTCTCAAATGCATTGATTTTATTTCTCCCCTAACAGGGAACTGATGCCAGAAGGAAGAGATGATCGATGGGAAACAGACTCTGGTCAGGAGACAGTCATCTCATTTGGTCCCAGTACTGACTGACCAACCAATCAGAACATCTATCTGACACAGTGAACAGCTGGGGAAAATAGCTGGAGTCCCAACACCCGGCACATCTGCACCGACACTGGGAAAATAGCTGGAATCCCAAGACCTCAAACATCTGCACCAACACTGGGAAAACAGTTGGAATCCCAACACCTGGAACACCTACAAGCACCGAGATGGCCTCTCTCTGAGCGGGGTCCAGTCGGAGTGGAGACTCCCTGGAATCACCCCCAGATGGACCGAGAACCCCCTCGCTGAGCGGGGTCCAGTCAGAGCGATGCGTCTGTCCGGTTTGTTGCCTCTTCAGGCCCTTTGGGCGGCTCTGTCTCTCGCCGCGCAGCACTTCCCGTCCTGGGGTCACTATGACCTGTGTAAGGCTCAGCTTCACTGGGACCAGGGGATGAGTTGGGATTACATGGCTTGCCAGCCCGAGGCCACCCTGCTCACCAGGTTCCTGAAGGTCAGCTTGGATCCCGCCGACAGTACATGTGGAGAGACTCCCGAGATGTACTGCTCGCTGGTGAGTAGAAGCCTTTCTGAGACAGCCTCTGTTGTGTGTGTGGTGCTGTGAATGGACGCTCACTGAACGGTCTTTATCAAAGTCAATTCCATCCAAACTCCTATATTTGCTTCATTAACAGAGGCATCGAGTTCAAAAGCAAGGGAGTTATGGTGAACCTTTACAAATCACTGGTTAGGCCCCAGCTGGAGTATTGTGTCCAATTCTGGGCAGCGCACTTTAGGAAGGATGTCAAGACCTTGGAGAGGGTGCAGAGAGGATTTACCAGAATGGTACCCAGGAAGTGAGACGTTAGTTATGTCGAGAGACTGGAGAAGCTGGGATTTTTCTCCTTCGAGCAGAGAAGGTTAGGGGGAGATTTAATAGAGGTGTTTAAAATCATGAAGAGATTTGATCGAGTAAATAAGGAGAAACTGTTTCCAGTGGCAGGAGGGTCGGTAACCAGAGGACACAGATTGAAGGTAATTGACAAAAAAGCCACGGGGGGAGATGAGAATTTTTTCAAGCAGCGAGTTTTTATGATCTGGAATGTGCTTAAAGGGAATTGTAAGCAGATTGAATAATAACAGTCACAAGGGAATTGGATAAATACTGGAAAAGGAGATGTTTGGAGAGCATTGGGGTAAGAGCAGGAGAGTGGGACTAATTGGATATTTCTGAGCTAGTGGCAGAGAGAGACGATATTAATGGGAGGAGGATACAGAGATTGGGATGTGTGTAGGGCTGGAGGGGGTTACAGGGATAGGGAGGGGAGTAGGGTGAGAGGGGGTTACAGGGATAGGGATGAGTGTAGGGTGGGAGGAGGTTACAGGGATATGGTGGAGTGTAGGGTGGGAGGGGTTTATAGCGATAGGGAGGGTTGTAGGGTGGGAGGAGTTACAGGGTTAGGGAGGGGTGTAGAGTGGGAGGGGTTACAGGGGTAGGGAGGGGTGTAGGGTGGGAGGGGTTACAGAGATAGGGAGGGGTATAGGATTGTAGGGGGTTACAGAGATAGGGAGAGGTATATGGCTGGATGGGGTTACAAAGATAGGGAGGGCTTTTGGGCTGGAGGGGGTTACAGAGTTAGGGAGGAGTTTAGGGCTGGAGAGGGTTACAGAGATAGGGAGGGGTGAGGCTATGCATTGATTTCAAAATGAGGATGAGAATTTTAGAATTGAAGCGTTGCTGGACTGGAGGCCAATGTCGGTCAGCGAGCACAGGGGTGATGGGTGAACGGGACTTGGTGTGTGTCAGGATATGGGCAGCAGAGTTTTGGATGAACGTACAGAGGGAACACGGTGGGACGCCGGCTGGGAGAGTGTTGGAATAGTCGGGTTGAGAGGTAACAAAGGCAAGGATGAGGGTTTAAGCAGCAGTTGAGGAAGGGGCAGAGATGGGCGATGTGACTGAGGTGTAAGTAGGTGGTCTTGGTGAAGGAGGAGATATGGGGATGGAATAACAGTCTGATAAGTTGCATTTAGTGGAACAGTGAGGAGATGCAACACTGCTGGACTGAACAGGAAAGGTCAGGACAGTTAAACCCCAAAACTCACTGCTTCCCAGTGTCGCACCGTAAGGGGGGCAGTGTTTGTAAAATTAGACACGGTAATAGATGTGAGGAGGGTGGTCCAATGTTTATAAACACCCCCGAGAGCCCCTGACCCTGTGTCTGAGCCCTGTCCCATATCCCCAGTTGGAAATATGTCATTGAGATGTAAATTCAGGCCTGTTTCTAAATGTTAATTATCCTCTTGGTGAGTTAATCGTCTCCTCAGGATAAATGGTTCCGACATCACTGTTAGAGGGAAAACTCCTTGTTTAATAACCAGCTGTATGTTTCAGCAATAATTGAAATGTATAATTTATTGCAGAACATGCAGTTTATCGGAGGGAATTATTCTCCAGCTCAATTAGTGATCTGTTATAAAAACTATCCAAGTCTTTGATGTAAACCTTCCAACTGTTGCATATTGCACTACGTGTGTGTGAAACACTGTCCGGACCCAGTGAGACCAGACTAGGTGTTACTGTGTCAATCTCACACCCCAGGACATCCCAAAGCTTCACAGCTAATGAGGGACTGTGTGAATTGGCAATCTTTTTCGTTCATCGATAAAAACGATCTGAATTTATGGGCCTTTATCCCGTGGTTTGCATAGTTTAATATGGAGCAGTTTTTGACACGTGTACTCGCTGCTTCTTTGCCAATCTGTTCCATCTCCGGAACTTCTATTCCCTGATTCTGTATTCACTGTGAGTGGGTGAGTGAGACGGAAAGACTCCAGGGTGAGAGTGGATTCAGACTGTGGCTGTAACCTTGGTGCAAAGACACGAACTCCTGCTCAGATGCTGCTGTGTCGAACGTACAGGGGTGTGGTGGGACAGCGCTTCATAGAAACAGAAAATTTACAGCGCGGAAGGAAGATATTTCGGCCCATCTTGTCCATGCCGGCCAACAAAGAGCTTTCCAACCAAATCCCACTTTCCAGCTCTTGGTCCGTAGCCCTGTAGGTTATGGCACTTCAAGTGCACTTCCAAATATTTTTAAATGTGGTGAGGTTTTCTGCCTCTATCACCCTTTCAGACAGTGAGTTCCAGATCCCCACCTCCATCTGGGTGAAAATTTGGCCCCTCAAATCCCCTCTAAATCTCCTACCAATTACTTTAAATCTATGTAAAAAAAGGGATGAGGTCCTACGAAACGAATTTAAGGAGCTAGGAGCTAAATTAAAAAGTAGGACCTCAAAAGTAGTAATCTCGGGATTGCTACCAGTGCCACGTGCTAGTCAGAGTAGGAATCGCAGGATAGCGCAGATGAATACATGGCTTGAGCAGTGGTGCAGCAGGGAGGGATTCAAATTCCTGGGGCATTGGAACCGGTTCTGGGGGAGGTGGGACCAGTACAAACCGAACGGTCTGCACCTGGGCAGGACCGGAACCAATGTCCTAGGGGGAGTGTTTGCTAGTGCTGTTGGGGAGGAGTTAAACTAATATGGCAGGGGGATGGGAACCAATGCAGGGAGACAGAGGGAGACAAAAAGGAGGCAAAAGCAAAAGACAGAAAGGAGATGAGGAAAAATGGAGGGCAGAGAAACCTAAGGCAAAGAACAAAAAGGGCCACTGTACAGCAAAATTTTAAACGGACAAAGGGTGTTAAAAAAATAAGCCTGAAGGCTTTATGTCTTAATGCAAGGAGTATCCGCAATAAGGTGGATGAATTAACTGTGCAAATAGACGTTAACAAATATGATGTGATTAGGATTACGGAGACGTGGCTCCATGATGATCAGGGCTGGGAACTCAACATCCAGGGGTATTCAACATTCAGGAAGGATAGAATAAAAGGAAAAGGAGGTGGGGTAGCATTGCTGGTTGAAGAGGAGATTAATGCAATAGTTAGGAAAGACATTAGATTGGATGATGTGGAATCTATATGGGTAGAGCTGCAGAATACCAAAGCGCAAAAAACGTTCGTGGGATTTGTGTACAGACCTCCAAACAGTAGTAGTGATGTTGGGGAGGGCATCAAACAGGAAGTTAGGGGTGCATGCAATAAAGGTGCAGCAGTTACAATGGGTGACTTTAATATGCACATAGATTGGGCTAGCCAAACTGGAAGCAATACGGTGGAGGAGGATTTCCTGGAGTGCATAAGGGATGGTTTTCTAGACCAATATATCGAGAAACCAACAAGGGGGGAGGCCATCTTAGACTGGGTGTTGTGTAATGAGAGAGGATTAATTAGCAATCTCATTGTGCGAGGCCCCTTGGGGAAGAGTGACCATAATATGGTGGAATTCTGCATTAGGATGGAGAATGAAACAGTTAATTCAGAGACCATGGTGCAGAACTTAAAGAAGGGTAACTTTGAAGGTATGAGGCGTGAATTGGCTAGGATAGATTGGCGAATGATACTTAAGGGGTTGACTGTGGATGGGCAATGGCAGACATTTAGAGACCGCATGGATGAATTACAACAAATATACATTCCTGTCTGGCGTAAAAATAAAAAAGGGAAGGTGGCTCAACCGTGGCTATCTAGGGAAATCAGGGATAGTATTAAAACCAAGGAAGTGGCATACAAATTGGCCAGAAATAGCAGCGAACCCGGGGACTGGGAGAAATTTAGAACTCAGCAGAGGAGGACAAAGGGTTTGATTAGGGCAGGAAAAATGGAGTACGAGAAGAAGCTTGCAGGGAACGTTAAGGCGGATTGCAAAAGTTTCTAAAGGTATGTAAAGAGAAAAAGGTTAGTAAAGACAAACGTAGGTCCCCAGCAGTCAGAATCAGGGAAAGTCATAACGGGGAACAAAGAAATGGCAGACCAATTGAACAAGTACTTTGGTTCGGTATTCACTAAGGAGGACACAAACAACCTTCCGGATATAAAAGGGGTCAGAGGGTCTAGTAAGGAGGAGGAACTGAGGGAAATCTTTATTAGTCGGGAAATTGTGTTGAAGGCCGATAAATCCCCAGGGCCTGATGGACTGCATCCCAGAGTACTTAAGGAGGTGGCCTTGGAAATAGCGGATGCATTGACAGTCATTTTCCAACATTCCATTGACTCTGGATCAGTTCCTATCGAGTGGAGGGTAGCCAATGTAACCCCACTTTTTAAAAAAGGAGGGAGAGAGAAAACAGGGAATTATAGACCGATCAGCCTGACCTCAGTAGTGGGTAAATTATGGAATCAATTATTAAGGATGTCATAGCAGCGCATTTGGAAAATGGTGACATGATAGGTCCAAGTCAGCATGGATTTGTGAAAGGGAAATCATGCTTGACAAATCTTCTGGAATTTTTTGAGGATGTTTCCAGTAAAGTGGACAAAGGAGAACCAGTTGATGTGGTATATTTGGACTTTCAGAAGGCTTTCGACAAGGTCCCACACAAGAAATTAATGTGCAATGTTAAAGCACATGGGATTGGGGGTAGTGTGCTGATGTGGATTGAGAACGGGTTGTCAGACAGGAAGCAAAGTGTCGGAGTAAATGGGTACTTTTCAGAATGGCAGGCGGTGACTAGTGGGGTACTGCAAGGTTCTGTGCTGGGGCCCCAGCTGTTTACATTGTACATTAATGATTTAGACGAGGGGATTAAATGTAGTATCTCCAAATTTGCGGATGACACTAAGTTGGGTGGCAGTGTGAGCTGCGAGGAGGATGCTATGAGGCTGCAGAGTGACTTGGATAGGTTAGGTGAGTGGGCAAATGCATGGCAGATGAACGATAATGTGGATAAATGTGAGGTTATCCACTTTGGTGGTAAAAACAGAGAGACAGACTATTATCTGACTGGTGACAGATTAGGAAAAGGGAAGGTGCAACAAGACCTGGGTGTCATGGTACATCAGTCATTGAAGGTTGGCATGCAGGTACAGCAGGCGGTTAAGAAAGCAAGTGGCATGTTGGCCTTCATAGCGAGGGAATTTGAGTACAGGGGCAGCGAGGTGTTGCTACAGTTGTACAGGGCCTTGGTGAGGCCACACCTGGAGTATTGTGTACAGTTTTGTTCTCCTAACTTGAGGAAGGACATTCTTGCTATTGAAGGAGTGCAGCGAAGATTCACCAGACTGATTCCCGGGATGGTGGGACTGACCTATCAAGAAAGACTGGATCAACTGGGCTTGTATTCACTGGAGTTCAGAAGAATGAGATGGGACCTCATAGAAACGTTTAAAATTCTGACGGGTTTAGACAGGTTAGATGCAGGAAGAATGTTCCCAATGTTGGGGAAGTCCAGAACCAGGGGTCACAGTCTGAGGATAAGGGGTAAGCCATTTAGGACCGAGATGAGGAGAAACCTCTTCACCCAGAGAGTGGTGAACCTGTGGAATTCTCTACCACAGAAAGTAGTTGAGGCCAATTCACTAAATATATTCAAAAGGGAGTTAGATGAAGTCCTTACTACTCGGGGGATCAAGGGGTATGGCGAGAAAGCAGGAAGGGGCTACTGAAGTTTCACGTTCAGCCATGAACTCATTGAATGACGGTGCAGGCTAGAAGGGCTGAATGGCCTGCTCCTGCACCTATTTTCTATGTTTCTATGTTTCTATGTAATCTACGTCCCCTGGTTGTTGACCCCCCTACTAAGAGAAATAGGTCCTTCCTATCCACCCAATGTAAGCTCCTCAATTTTATATACTTCAATAAGGTCTCCCCTCCACCTCCTCTGTTCCAAGGAAAACAACACCAGCTGATCCAATCTGTCCTCATGGCTAAAATTCTCCAGTCCATGCAACATTCTCGTAAAACTCCACTGTACCCTCACTAGTGCAGTCACAGCTTTCCTGTAATGTGCTGACCAGAACTGCACACAGTACTCTAGCTCGGTTTTAAGTGGCGTTTTATATAGTTCAGGCATAACCTCACTGCACTTGTATTCTAAGGGAATTATTCCGTATGCCTTCTCAAACACCTTATCTACCTGGCCTGCTACCTTCAGGATCTGTGGACATGCACTCCAAGGTTGCTTTGTTCCTCTACACTGCTCAGTGTCCTACCATTTAATGTGTATGCCCTTGCCTTTTTCGACCTCACACTTCTCCGGATTGAATTCTATTTAGAAACATAGAAACATAGAAAATAGGTGAAGGAGTAGGCAATTCGGCCCTTCGAGCCTGCACCACCATTCAATATGATCATGGCTGATCATTCACCTCAGTACTCCTTTCCCGCTTTCTCTCCATACCCCTTGATCCCTTTAGCCATAAGGGCCATATCTAACTCCCTCTTGAATATATCCAATGAACTGGCATCAACAACTCTCTGTGGCTGGGAATTCCACAGGTTAACAACTCTCTAAAAGTGAAGAAGTTTCTCCTCATCTCAATCCGAAATGGCCTACCAGTTATCCTCAGACTGTGTCCCCTAGTTCTGGACTTGCCCAACATACAGAACGTTCTTTCCGCATCTAACCTGTCCAGTCCTGTCAGAATCTTATACGTTTCTATGAGATCCCCTCTCATCCTTCGAAACTCCAGTGTATAAAGGCCCAGTTGATCCAGTCTCTCCAGCCATCCCTGGAATCAGTCTAGTGAACCTTCGCTGCACTCCCTCAACAGCAAAAACGTCCTTCCTCAGATTAGGAGACCAAAACTGAACACAATATTCCAGGTGAGGTCTCACCAAGGCCCTGTACAACTGCAGTAAGACCTCCCTGCTCCTATACTCAAATCCCCTAGCTATGAAGGCCAACATTCCATTTGCCTTCCTCACTGCCTGCTGTACCTGCATGCCAACTTTCAATGACTGATGAACCATGACACCCAGGTCTCGTTGCACCTCCCCTTTTCCTAATCTGCCGCAATTCAGATAATATTCTGTCTTCGTGTTTTTGCCCCCAAAGTGGATAACCTCACATTTATCCACATTATACTGCATCTGCCATGCATTTGCCCACTCACCTAACCTGTCCAAGTCACCCTGCAGCCTCTTAGTATCCTCCTCACAGCTCACACCGCCACCCAGTTTAGTGTCATCTACAAACTTGGAGATATTACACTCTATTCCTTCATCTAAATCATTCATGTATGTTTAAAGAGCTGGGGTCCCAGCACTGAGCCCTGCGGCACTTCACTAGTCACTGCCCGCCATTCTGAAAAGGACCCGTTTATCCCGACTCTCGGCCTCCTGTCTGCCAACCAGTTCTCTATCACCGCAGTAGATTACCCCCAACACCATGTGCTTTGATGTTGCACACCAATCTCTTGTGTGGGATCTTGTCAAAAGGCTTTTGAAAGTCCAAATACACCTCATCCACTGGTTCTCCCTTGTTCACCCTGCTAGTTACATCCTCAAAAATACTCCAGAAGATACGTCAAGCATGATTTCCCTTTCACACATTCATGCTGACTTGGACCGATCCTGTCACTGCTTTCCAAATGTGCTGCTATTTCATTCTTAATGATTGATTCCAACATTTTCCCCAGTACTGATGTCAGGCTAACTGGTCTATAATTACCTGTTTTCTCTCTCCCTCCTTTTTTAAAAAGTGCTGTTACATGTGCTACCCTCCAGTCCATAGGAACTGATCCAGAGTCGATAGACTGTTTAAAATGATCACTAATGCATCCACTATTTCTAGGGCCACTTCCTTAAGTACTCTGGGATGCAGGCTCTCAAGCCCCGGGGATTTATCGGCCTTCAATCCCATCAATTTCCCTAAAACAATTTCCCGCCTAATAAGGATATCCTTCAGTTCCTCCTTCTCACTACAACCTCGGTCCCCTAGTACCTCCGGAAGGTTATTTGTGTCTTCCGTCGTGAAGACAGAACCAAAGTATTTGTTCAATTGGTCTGCTATTTCTTTGTTCCCCATTATAATTGCACCTGAATCCGACTGCAAGGGATCTACGTTTGTCTTCACTAATCTTTTTCTCTCTACAGATCTATAGAAGCTTTTGCAGTCAGTTTTTATGTTCCCGGCAAGCTTCCCCTCGTATTCTTATTTTCCCCCTCTTAATTAAACCTTTATTCCTCCTCTGCTGAATTCTAAATTTCTCCCAGTCCTCAGGTTTGCTGCTTTTTCTGGCTTATTTATATGCCTCTTCCTTGGATTTAACACTATCCTTAATTTCCCTTGTTAGCCACGGTTGAGACGCCTTCCCCATTTTATTTTTACTCCAGACCGGGATGTACAATTGTTGAAGTTCAGCCATGTGATCTTTAAATGTTTGCCATTGGCTATCCACCGTCAACCTTTTAAGTATCATTTGCCTGTCTATTCTAGCCAATTCACGTCTCATACCATCCAAGTTACCTTTCCTTAAGTTCAGGACCCTAGTTTCCGAATTAACTGTGTCACTCACCATCTTGATAAAGAATTCTACCATATTATGGTCACTCTTCCCCAAGGGACCATGCACAACAAGATTGCTAATTAGTCCCATCTCATCACACATCACCCAGTCTAGGATGGCCAGTTCTCTAGTTGGTTCCTCGACAAATTGGTCTAGAAAACCATCCCTAATACACTCCAGGAAATCCTCCTCCACCGCATTGCTACCAGTTTGGTTAGCCCAATCAATATGTAGATTAAAGTCGCCCATGATAACTGCTGTACCTTTATTGCACACCTCCCTTATTTCTTGTTTGATGCTGTCCCCAACCTCACTACTACTGATTGGTGGCCTGTGCACAACTCCCACTAGCATTTTCTGCCCATTGGTATTCCGCAGCTCCACCCATACCGATTCCACATCATCCAAGCTAATGTCCCTCCTTACTATTGCATTAATTTCCTCGTTAACCAGCAACGCCACTTCGCTTCCTTTTCCTTTCTGTCTATCCTTCCTAAATGTTTGAATACCCTTGGATGTTGAGTTCCTAGCCTTGGTCACCCTGGAGCCATGTCTCCATGAGGCCAATTACATCATATCCGTTAACTGCTATCTGCGCAGTTAATTCGTCCACCGTATTCCGAATACTCCTCGTATTGAGGGACAGAGCCTTCCAGCTTGTCTTTTTAACATACTTTGCCCCTTTAGAATTTTGCTATAATGTGGCCCTTTTTGTTTTTTGCCTTGGGATTCCCTGCCCTCCAATTTTACTATTCTCCTTTCTAGCTTTTGCTTCTGCCTCCAGTTTATATCCCTCTATCTCCCTGCATGGGTTCCCATCCCCCTGCCATATTAGTTTAACTCCTCCCCAACAGCACGAGCAAACACTTCCCCTAGGACATTGGTTCTGGTCCTGCCCAGCTGCAGACTGTCCGGTTTGTACTGGTCCCACCTTCCCCAGAACCAATTCCAACGCCCCAGGAATTTGAATCCCTCCCTTCTGCACCACTCCTCAAGCCACTTATTTATCTGAGCTATCCTGCGATTCCTACTCTGACGAGCACGTGGCACTGGTAGCAATCCTGAGATTACTACTTTTGAGGTCCTACTGTTTAATTTAGCTCCGAGCTCCCTAAATTCGTCTCGTAGGACCTCATCCCGTTTTTTACCTATATCATTGGTACCAAAATGTACCACAACAACTGGCTGTTCACCCTCCCTTTTCAGAATGTCCTGCACCTTCTCCGAGACACGTGTGTGGGAAGCGTATCCGCCTGCAGCTCCTGACAGACCACGTTGTGGCCCTGGAGCTGCGGGTAGATGAACTCTGGAGCATCTATGATGCTGAGAATGACGTGTAGAGCACGTTTAGTAAGTTGGTCTTATCGCAGCTAAAGGGTACACAACCATATAGTAAATGGATGACCAACAGGAAGAGCAGTGCAAGGAAGGTAGTGCAGGGGTCCCCTGCGGACATCCCCCTGCAAAACAGATGCACTGCTTTGAGTACTGTTGAGAGGGATGACTCATCAGGGGAGGACAGCAACAGCCAAGTTCATGGCACCATGGGTGGCTCTGCTGCACAGGAGGGCAGGAAAAAGATTGGGAGAGTGATAGTGATAGGAGATTCAATTGTAAGGGGAATAGATAGGCATTTCTGCGGCCGCAACTGAGACTCCAGGATGGTATTTTGCCTCCCTGGTGCAAGGGTCAAGGATGTCTCGGAGCAGGTGCAGGACATTCTGAAAAGGGAGGGTGAACAGCCAGTTGTCGTGGTGCACATAGGTACCAACGATATAGGTAAAAAACGGGATGAGGTCCTACGAGATGAATTTAGGGAGCTGGGAGCTAAATTAAAAAGTAGGACCACAAAAGTAGTAATCTCAGGATTGCTACCAGTGCCACGTGATAGTCAGTCAGAGTAGGAATCGCAGGATAGCTCAGATGAATACGTGGCTTGAGGTGTGGTGCAGAAGGGAGGGATTCAAATTCCTGGGGCGTTGGAACCGGTTCTGGGGGAGGTGAGGCCAGGACAAACTGCACAGTCTGCACCTGGGCAGGACCGGAACCAATGTCTTAGGGGGAGTGTTTGCTAGTGCTGTTTGGGAGGAGTTAAACTAATATGACAGGGGGATGGAACCTATGCAGGGAGGCAGAGGGAAACAAGCGGGAGACAGAGGCAAAAGGTAGAAAGGAGAATAGTAAAAGTGGAGGGCAGAGAACCCCAAGGCAAAAAACAAAAAGGGCCACATTACAGCAAAATTCTAAAGGGGCAAGGTGTGTTAAAAAGACAAGCCTGAAGGCTCTGTGCCTCAATGCGACGAGTATTCGGAATAAGGTGGACGAATTAACTGCGCAGATAGCAGTTAATGGATATGATGTAATTGTCATCACAGAGACATGGCTCCAGGCCACCAAACAATAGTTGTGAGGTTGGGAACAGCATCAAACAAGAAATAAGGGATGTGTGCAATAAAGGTACAGCAATTATCATGGGCGACTTTAATTTACATATAGATTGGGCTAACCAAACTGGTAGCAATGCGGTGGAGGAGGATTTACTGGAGTGTATTAGGGATGGTTTTCTTGACTAATATGTCGAGGAACCAACTCGAGAGCTGGCCATCCTAGACTGGGTGATGTGTAATAAGAAGGGACTAACTAGCAATCTTGTTGTGCGAGGCCCCTTGGGGAAAAGTGACCATAATATGGTAGAATTCTTTATTAAGATGGAGAGTGACACAGTTAATTCAGAAACTACGGTCCTAAACTTAAGGAAAGCTAACTTCGACGGCATGAGGTGTGAATTGGCAAGAATAGACTGGCAAATGATAGTTAAAGGGTTGATGGTGGATAGGCAATGGCAAACATTTATAGATCACATGGATGAACTTCAACAGTTGTACATCCCTGTCTGGAGTAAAAATAAAACAGGGTAGGTGGCTCATCCGTGGCTAACAAGGGAAATTAAGGATAGTGTTAAATCCAAGGAAGAGGCATATAAATTGGCCAGAAAAAGCAGCAAACCTGAGGACTGGGAGAAATTTAGAATTCAGCAGAGGAGGACAAAGGGTTTAATTAGGAGCGGGAAAATAGAGTACGAGAGGAAGCTTGCCGGGAACATAAAAACTGACTGCAAAAGCTTCTATAGATACGTGAAGAGAAAGAGATTAGTTAAGATAAATGTAGGTCCCTTGCAGTCAGACTCAGGTGAATTAATAATGGGGAACAAAGAAATGGCAGACCAATTGAACAAATACTTTGGTTCTGTCTTCACGAAGGAAGACACAAATTACCTTCCGGATGTACTCGGGGACCGAGGGTGTAGTGAGAAGGAAGAACTGAAGTATATCCTTATTAGGTGGGAAATTGTGTTGTGGAAATTGATGGGATTGAAGGCCGATAAATCCCCGGGGCCTGATTGTCTGCTCCCAGAGTACTTAAGAAGGTGGCCCTAGAAATAATGGATGCATTGGTGATCATTTTCCAACAGTCTATTGATTCTGGATCAGTTCCTATGGACTGCAGGGTAGCACATGTAACAGCACTTTTTCAAAAAGGAGGGAGAGAGAAAACGGTTAATTATAGACCGGTTAGTCTGACATCAGTAGTGGAGAAAATGTTGGAATCAATTATTAAGGATGAAATAGCAACGCATTTGGAAAGCAGTGACAGCATCAGTCTAAGTCAGCATGGATTCATGAAAGGGAAATCATGCTTGACAAATCTTCTGGAATTTTTTGTGGATGAAATTAGTAGAGTGGACAAGGGAGAACCAGTGGATGAG
Organism: Pristiophorus japonicus; assembly: GCF_044704955.1. Taxonomy (NCBI): domain Eukaryota; kingdom Metazoa; phylum Chordata; class Chondrichthyes; family Pristiophoridae; genus Pristiophorus; species Pristiophorus japonicus. The sequence goes on along the minus strand of NC_091984.1, from coordinate 7,359,823 downwards.
GTGTATTTGGACTTTCAAAAGGTCTTTGAAAAGGTCGCACATAAGAGATTGTTGTGCAAAATCAGAGCACATGGTATTGGGGGTAATGTACTGGCATGGATAGAGAGGAAGCAGAGAGTCGGGATAAACGGGTCCTTTTCAAAATGGCAGGCAGTGACTAGTGGAGTGCCGCACAATATACATTACAATATACATTAATGATTTGGATGAAGGAATTGAGTGTAATGTCTCCAAGTTTGCAGATGACACTAAACTGGGTAGCGATGTGAGCTGTGAGGAGGATGCTAAGAGGCCGCAGGGTGATTTGGACAGGTTAGGTAAGTGGGCAAATGCATGGCAGATGCAGTATAATGTGGATAAATGTGAGGTGGAAAAGACACGAAGGCAGAATATTAACTGAATTGCGGCAGATTAGGAAAAGGGGAGGTGCAACGAGACCTGGGTGTCATGGTTCATCAGTCATTGAAAGTTGGCATGCAGGTACAGCAGGCGGTGAAGAAGGCAAATAGCATGTTGGCCTTCATAGCTAGGGGATTTGAGTATAGGAGCAGGGAGGTCTTACTGCAGTTGTACAGGGCCTTGGTGAAACCTCACCTGGAATATTGTGTTCAGTTTTGGTCTCCTAATCTGAGGAAGGACGTTCTTGCTATTGAAGGAGTGTAGCGAAGGTTGACTAGACTGATTCCAGGGATGGCTGGACTGACATATGAGGAGAGAGTGGATCAACTGGGCCTTTATACACTGGAGTTTCAAAGGATGAGAGGGGATTTCATAGAAACGTATAAGATTCTGACGGGACGGGACAGGTTAGATGCGGGAAGAATGTCCCCGAATTTGGGGAAGTCCAGAACCAGGGTACACAGTCTTAGGATATGGGGTAGGCCATTTAGGACTGAGATGAGGAGAAACTTCTTCACTCAGAATTGTTAACCTGTGTAATTCCCTGCCGCAGACAATTGTAGATGCCAGTACATTGGTTATATTCAAGAGAGAGTTAGATATGGCCCTTATGGCTGAAGGGATCAAGGGGTATGGAGAGAAAGCGGGAAAGGGGTACTGAGTGAATGATCAGCCATGTTCATATTGAATGGTGGTGCAGGCTCGAAGGGCCGAATTGCCTACTCCTGTACCTATTTTCTATGTTTCTATGTTTCTATGACATCCTTGACCGTTGCATCAGGGAGGCAACATACCATCCTGGAGTCTCGGTTGCGGCCGCAGAAACGCCTATCTATTTCCCTTACAATCGAATCCCCTATCACTATAGCTCTCCCACTATTTTTCCTGCTCTGCTGTGCAGCAGAGCCACCCACAATTTTATGAACTTGGCTGCTGCTGCTCTCCCATGATGAGTCATCCCCCTCAACAGTACCCAAAGCGGTGTATCTGTTTTGCAGGGGGATGACCGCAGGGGATTCCTGCACTACCTTCCTTGCACTGCTCTTCCTGTTGGTCACCCATTCCCTATCCGGCTGTGTACCCTTTACCTGCGTTAAGACCAACTCGCTAAATGTGCTATTCACGTGATCCTCAGTATCGTGGATGCTCCAGAGTAAATCCACCCACAGCTCCAGTGCCACAATGCGGCCTGTCAGGTGCTGCAGGCAGATGCACTTCCCGCATATGTAGTCGTCAGCGACACTGGAAGCGTCCCTGACTTCCCACATATTGCAGGAGGAGCAGATCACGTGTCCGAGCTCTCCTGCCATGACTTAACCCCTAGATTAACTTAATTTGCCAACAACAATGCTAAAGGTTACTTACTGATAAAGGAAAAGAAAAAGAAAAGCTACTCAACATTTACCAGCTGATCACTTACCCCTTGGCTGTGATATCATCTTTCGATTTCTTTCTGCTTTTTTGCCTTCTGCCCCTGTTGTAGCTGCACCAGCTAGCCTCCTCGACCACAAACTCCTGCTGGGCCTTTGATAGGCCTCCCCACGCTGCCTCCGACGACACTGCTGGAACTCCCCGCTTGCCTCCTCGACCACGAACTCCTGCTGGGCCTTTTAATAGGCCTCCCCACGCTATCTCCGACTACTCTGCCCGAACTCCCTGCGTTCCTAGTGTTCTGCCCACCTGACCAGTTCATTGATATCTTCCTGCAGTCTACAGCTTTCTTCTTCATTATCAACCACACAGCCGATTTTAGTATCATCTGCAAACTTCTTTATCATACCCACTCCATTCAAGTCTAAATCATTGATATATACCACAAAAAGCAAGGGACCTAGAACTGAGCCCTGCGGAACCCCACTGTAAACAGCCTTCCAGTCACAAAAACACCCATCAACAATTATACTTTGCTTCCTGCCTCTGAGCCAATTTTGAATCCATCTTGCCACTTTGCCCTGGATCCCATGGGCTTTTACTTTCGGGACCAGTCTGCCATGTGGGACCTAATTAAAAGCCTTGCTAAAATTCATATACACTACATCAAATGCAGCACCCTCATCGACCCTCTTTGTTACCTCTTCAAAAAATTCAATCAAGTGACCTTCCCTTAACAAATCCATGCTGACTGTCCTTGATTAATCCGTGTCTTTCTGAATGAAGATTTATCCTGTCCCTCAGAATTTTCTACAATAATTTTCTCACCAGAGGTTAGGCTGACTGGCCTGTAATTACTCGGTCTATACCTTTCTCCCTTTTGAAACAAAGGTACCATGTTCGCAGTCTTCCAGTCCTGTTCCTGGACCAGTAATCCAGAGAACGAGACTTCCAATCTCACCATGGGCTTTGAGACTGGGCAGAGGGAGATACTGCCGTTCCTGCTGGGAGACTCAGTCCCAGTCACATTCTTCATTTTTTAAACATTTGTTCACGGGATGTGGGCATCGCTGGTAAGACCGACATTTATTGCCCATCCTTAATTGCCCTCGAGGTGGTGGTGAGCCGACTTCTTGAACCACTGCAGTCCGTGTGGTGAAGGTACTCCCACAGTGCTGTTAGGGAGGGAGTTCCAGAATTCTGACCCAGCAATTATGAAGGAACAGCGATATACTTCCAGGTCAGGATAGTGTGTGACTTGGGGCGGAATCTGGATGCTGCTCCCATGCGCGTGCTGCCCTTGTCCTTCTCGGTGATAGAGATCACGGGTTTGGGAGGTGAAGACAAAGAAGCCTTGGTGAATTGTTGTAGTGTATCTTGGAGATGGTACATACTGCAGACACGGTACGTCCTTTGTGAGGGACTGAATGTTTAAGCTGCTGGGTGGGGTGCTAATCAAGTGGGCTACTTTGTGTTGGACAGTGTTGAGCTTTTTGAGTGTTGTTGGAGCTGCATTCATCCAGGCAAGTGGATGACTTGCACCCTGAAGATGGAGGAAATACTTTGGGGAGTCAGGAGGTGAGGCACTCGCCACTTTGGTGTTGCCGGACCGGGAGCCAACGTTGGTCAGTGAGCACAGGGGTGATGGGGGAACGGGACTTGGTGCGAGTTAGGATACGGAGAAGCTGAGTTTTGAATAAGCTGAAGGTTATGGAGGGTGGAAGGTGGGAGGCCGGCCAGGGGAACACTGGAATAGTCGAGTCTGGAGGTAATAAAGGTTTGGATGAGGATTTCAGCAGCAGATGAGCCAAGGGAGGGTGGAGACGGGTGATGTTACGGAGGTGGAAATGGGTGATCTTGGTGATGGAGCGGATATGATTGTTTTTTTAGTTTTTCCAGACCAAAGGTGTCAGTTAATCCTCATCGATCTCGTTGTGGGAAATAGAATCTCCCGCTGGCTCTGTAATCCTCAATTTGTTCATCTCTGGCACCAGCTCAAAGGATTTGCCTCCTATTCCACTTCAGTGCCGATTTGTTCATTCATTTGAGTGTTTCTCGTGCTGCAAAGCTACACTCACAGTGACTCTGCACAAACCGAGGGAGAGGCACATCTGGAATACTGCGGGCAGAGTGGGCTCCTCATTGTAGGATGGGCACAGTAACACAGTGTGACCGGGGGTGAGGAGGGGAGGGGAGAGAGAGATGGGACACAGGGCACAGTGACAGTGTGACCAAGGTTGAGGGGAGAGAGAGATGGGATATAGGGCACAGTGACAGTGTGACCAAGGTTGAGGGGAGAGAGAGATGGGACATAGGGCACAGTGACACAGTGTGACCGGGGGTGTGGGGGTGAGGGGAGAGAGAGATGGGACACGGGACACAGTGTGACCAGGGTTGAGGGGAGAGAAAGATGGGACACAGGGCACAGTGACACAGTGTGACCAGGGGTGTGGGGGTGCGGGGAGAAAGAGATGGGCCTTGGTGCACAGTGACACAGTGTGACCAGGGGTGAGGGGAGAGAGAGATGGGCCTTGGTGCACAGTGACACAGTGTGACCAGGGGTGAGGGGAGAGAGAGATGGGACACAGGGCACAGTGACACAGTGTGATCAGGGGTGAGGGGAGAGAGAGATGGGACACGGGGCACAGTGACACAGTGTGACCAGGGGTGAGGGGAGAGAGAGGTGGGACACGGAGCACAGTGACACAGTGTGACCAAGGGTGAGGGGAGAGAGAGGTGGGACATGGGGCACAGTGACACAGTGTGACCAGGGGTGTGGGGGTGGTGAGAAAGAGATGGGCCTTGGTGCACAGTGACACAATGTGACCAGGGGTGAGGGGAGAGAGAGATGGGACACGGGGCACAGTGACACAGACTGACCAGGGGAGAATGAATTTATAAAGTGACAGGATCACCTCACTATTTCGGTCCCTTTAAATTCAGTCACTCTCGATGAGTTTGAAGGATGATGTGGTTAACTAGAAATCCTCATCTCAGTGAATTCACTACATGTGTTGTGAGGTTTACTCGAACTGTCGAATTAAAAGGGAGGATCATTACTACTTCTATAGAAACACAGTCTGGGCCTTGCTCGGCTAATATGCTGACAGCCAATTATTTCTGAATCCGAGCACCAATTATGGAAATCCCAGTGAGTCGTGACAGCTGGTGAATGTAAATATGGAGTTTCTGCTTCTTAACTTTAAAATAAAGACTTGTATTTCTATATCACCTTTCATGGCATCACAATGTCCCATTGTGTGATTGATGGGACAGTGTAGAGGGAGCTTTACTCTGTATCTAACCCGTGCTGTACCTGCCCTGGGAGTGTTTTTTGGGACAGTGTAGGGTGAGTGTTACTCTATTTCCAACCCATGCTGTACCTGCCCAGACCACAGCGTGAGCAGTGAATACAGTATACTAAATTGAAAGAAGTACAAGTAAATCACTGTTTCACCTGGAAGGAGTATTTGGGGTCCTGGACAGTGGGAAGGGAGGCGGTACAAGGGCAGGTGTTGCATCTCCTGCACATGCACGGGATAGTGCTGTGGGAAGGGGAGGGGGTGCTGGGGGTGACTGCGGAATGGACCAGGATGTCGCAGAGGGAGCGGTCCCTTCAGAATGATGAGGGGGAGGGGAGGGGAAGATGGGATTGGTGGTGGGATCACGCTGGAAGTGGCAGAAATGGTGGAGGAAGATCTGTCCAGATTAACCTTTTTATAACTTCTGCCATTGCCATTTCAATTTGGTCCATCATCCCATTTGTCTCTCTAATCTCTCCTGCCTTCCACCCTATCACCGACCTTCCCTTTTGTTCTTTCTTCCCCTCCACCTTTCAGTGCTCCTTAAGAATCTGTTCTTTTCGAACATTCGCCAGTTCTGACGACGGGTCATCGACCTGAAACGTTAACTCTGTTTTCCTCTCCACAGATGCTGCCTGACCCGCTGAGTATTTCCAGCATTTTCTGTTTTTATTTCATGTTCCAGCATCTGCAGTATTTTGCTTTTATATTATGTAGAAGTACGGAGTTGTAGCAGTTTTGGTCTCCTTATTTAAGGAGGGATACACTTGCATTGGAGGCAGTTCAGAGTAGGTTCACGAGGTTGATTCCTGACATGAAGGGGTTACCTTATGAAGAAAGGTTGAGAAGTGAGTCAAAGGTTATGCGGAGCGGGCAGGGAAGTGGATTTGATGCCGAGATCAGATCAGCCATGATCTATTGAATGACAGAGCAGATTTGAGGGGCCAAATGGCCTACTCCTGCTCCCATTACTTATGTTTTTATTTTCTGTGCTGTGAGATTCTGTGATATTTCCCCTGTTTTCAGGGAGTTTATTTTAAGCAGGTTGGAAAAGCAGACGGGATGTCAGTCTGAACGAGCCAAACATTCGTCTGAAATATCGCAGTCCGTTCTATTGGGTCTGGGACTAAATCTTTAATATTCAGACGGGAAATCGAGGGCCCGGGAGAGGCGACAGTAAGTGGATTAAACCAGAGGCATGAATCCTGTCCCTGACCAATATCTCACTCACTGCCCACTGTCCCCAGTAAACCAGCTGCACATTAAACTTTCCCAGTCTCTTTATTCCTGGATCAGAGCTCCCTCACTGCGCTGCTGTCTCTGACAATGTTCTGCTCACTTTAGCAGCTCAGACAGGAGAATGTTTGAAGAATGATTTACTGTTGTTGTGGCGAAGGCTGACTGACCCCTGACCCTGTCACCAGTGGATGGATTTTTCTACCGAGCAATTTGAATGATGAGGAGTCTCGGTTCCGTCTCCTGTTATTCTCTGTTTCCCGTTCTCTGTATTGCCCACGCGCAAATTTAATCATAAACACAGATAGAGGCAGACAGGCAAGGTCGAGGGTTCAAGTCCCACTCCAGAGACTTGAGTACATAATCCAGGCCGACACTCCCAGTGCAGTACTGAGGGACTGCTGCACTGTCGGAGGGGTAGTACTGAGGGAGTGCTGCACTGTTGGAGGGTCAGTACTGTGGGAGTGCTGCATTATCAGAAGGACAGGACAGAGGGAGTGCTGCACTGTCATAGGGGCAGTACTGAGGGAGTGCTGCACACTTGGAGGGTCAGTACTTAGGGAGCGCTGCACTGTCGGAGGGGCAGTGCTGAGGGTGCGCTGCATTGTCGGAGGGGCAGTGCTGAGGGAGCGCTGCACAGTCCGAGGGGCAGTACTGAGATTGTGAATGGCGCTTTAGAATTCATTCTTCACTCTCCCCCTCCCTCCCACATTGCGTGGGCTCATTCACCAGAAACCCTGTGTATTTTGTGGGTGGAGTTTAATTCTCACTGCCAGCTCCTATTTGATTCACCGCCCCCCAGTAACCTGCTCACTGACGGAGCTGAAATGAGCCTGGGATTACAGTTTGTGTTTAAATCTGGTTTGTCAGACATTCGGTGGGTTCCCTGCTCACAGCCCTGAGTCCCCGTGAGGCTGGGGCACTGGGGACATTAGTTTGGGGAAAAGGCCCTTTATTGGCGACCTTCCATTAGCAGGAGGTCACCCATTGGGGACGGACGGTTTACAATTGGAAGCTCAGTGTTTAATGAACGATGGCTGTGGTCTATAAGGACCGATCGACACAGGCCTGTCAGTAATGTGGGATTACACCACAGCCTGTTGAAGCTTTGCTGGAGATTCTCATTCTTTCCCCAGTCTGGTTTCCGTTCTCTGAAACCTCCCTCTGGGCTTCTCATTGCTGAAATGTTTAGACACAAACACCAGGTGCAGAGATCTGGGTTTCATTAACTTGAGCAAACATTCATTTCTGCCAGCTCACATTCTTTATAATTAAATTCAAAAGCTTTGAATCCCATCGAGCTCCCTGGGAAGAGGTTGACTTAAAACCGCCGTTCCTTTATTAAATTCATTCTGGGGATGTGGGTGTCGCTGGTATGGCCGGCATTTATTGCCCATCCCAGTTGCACGGAGAAGGTGGGCATCGGCCGCCTTCTTGAACTTGGAGTGCTGGCCTGGATTACGTGCTCAAGTCTCTGGAGTGGGTCTCGAACCTTCGACCTTCTGACTGGGAGGTGAGAGTGTAGGGTCAGCGTCTCGTGATGGGGAGACTGACGATGGTCTCCCAGGTGTCAGTGGTGATGTCGCACTTTATTAGGGAGGCTTTGAGTGTATCCTTGTAATGCTTCCGCTGCCCACCTTAGGCTCATTTACCATGAAGGAGCTCCGCATAAAGCATTTGCTTCGGCAGTCTCGTATCTGGCATGCGAACTATGTGGCCTGCGAAGCTGATCGAGTGTGGTCAGTGCTTCAATACTGGGGATGTTAGCCTGGATGAGGACACTGGTGTTGGTGTGCCTGTCCTCCCAGGGGATTTGCAGGATCTTGCGGAGACATCATTGGTGGTATATCTCCAGCGACTTGAGGTGCCTTCTGTACATCGTCCATGCCTCAGACCCATACAGGAGGGTGGATATTACTACAGCCCTGTAGACCATGAACTTGGTGGTAGATTTGAGGGTCTGGTCTTCAAACACTCTTTTCCTCAGATGACCGAAGGCTGCACTGGCGCAATGGAGGCGTGGTGAATCTTCACATCAATGTCTGCCTTTGTTGCTAAGAGGCTCCCGAGATATGGGAAATGGTCCACGTTGTCAAGGGCCGCGCCGTGAATCTTGATGATTGGAGGGCAGTGCTGTGCGGTGGGGACAGGCTGCTGGAGGACCTTTGTCTTACCGATGTTAAGCGTAAGGCCCATGCTTTCATATGCCTCAGTGAATGCATTCACTATATCCCGGAGTTCAGCCTCAGAATGTGCGCAGACGCAAGCATCGTCCATGTACTGCAGCTCAACGACAGACGTTGGGGTGATCTTGGACCTGGCCTGGAGGCGGCGTAGGTTAAAAAGCTTCCCACTGGTTCTGTAGTTTAGTTCCACTCCAGCGGGGAGCTTGTTGATTGTAAGGTGGAGCATGGCGGTGAGGAAGATTGAGAAGAGGGTTGGAGCGATGATGCAGCCTTGTTTGACCCCGATCCGGATGTGAATTGCGTCTGTAGTGGATCCGTTGGTAAGGATCACGGCCTGCATGATGTTGGCGAAGGATGTTGACAAAGTTTTGGAGGCATCCGAAATGGAGGAGGACGCTCCATAGACCCTCACGGTTGATAGTGTCAAAGGTCTTTGTAAGATCGAAAAAGGCCATGTATAAAGGCTGCCTCTGCTCCCTTCATTTTTCCTGCAGCTGTCGTGCTGCAAAGATCATGTCCATTGTGCCCCGTAGAGGATGAAATCTGCACTGTGATTCCTGGAGGAGCTCCTCGGCCACAGGGAGAAGACAGTTGAGGAGAACTCTAGCGACAACCTTCCCAGTGGCTGATAGCAGAGAGATTCTCCTGTAGTTGCCGCAGTAGGACTTTTCCCCTTTTTAAAGATATGGTCACAATCACTGCATCTTGAGATCTTCCGGCATGCTCTCCTCCCTCCAGATGAGAGCGATGAGGTCATGTATCCATGCCAACAGCGCTTCTCCACCATACTTTAGTGCCTCAGCATGGATTCCATCCGCACCCGTAGCCTTGTTATTCTTGAGCTGTTTTATGGCTTTGCCTACCTCGTGCAATGTTGGAATTTCACTGAGTTGATGGTGAGTCGCATGCTACGGGATGGAGTCGAGAACACTCGAGTCAAAGGCAGAGTCTCGATTGAGGAGATCTTCAATTTGCTCCTTCCATCGGGCCCTGACTGCCTCGGTGTCCTTGATGTGTGTTTCCCCGTTCTTGGCCAGGAGTGGGGTGGGGCCTCGGGAGTTTGGACCGTAGGTGGCCTCGACTGCAATGAAGAATCCTCGCATATCGTGGCTGTCGGCCAGTTGTTGTGTCTCCTGTGCTTTCTCCATCCACCACGTGTTCTTTAGGTCCCGGGTTTTTTATTGGATCTTGTGATATATTCACAGAGCCCAGCACACACAGCTTCTAACAGCTCGGTCGGAAGCTTCCGGAACATGGCTGGTTCTGTTTATTATTAACTCTGTAGTTGCAGTACAAAATACATCCACATCCACAGTGTGGAGCCACAAACATTACAAGTTTACAGACATTACACTTCTCCCTCCTTAATGAAGAAGTTATTATAACAACATCATACATAACTTGCATGTTTATACATAACACAGGATATAGACTTTTTTTCCCTATTTACAAATTTAACTTAACCACTTGTTTTCTGTTTCGAAGAGGATACCTTCGCTCTCGAACAGAACCTTCCATACATGGTGTCGAATTTACTCTCATTCGAGGCTCATCCTGAGGAACATTTTCCTCCACAGAATTTCCTTGATTTTCATTTGAACGCACTCTAACTTCAGGCTGTTTGTTTTCCTGACTTGGACTCAGACTTACATTCGGATTTTCTCTTGGATTTTTTTCCAGTACATTAGAGGTAGGATATGCTATTGGTATATCAAAACTATTTGATGAGTCAGAAATAATTGAATCATTCTCACTTTCAACTCCTTCTACGTCTGTAGGTAAAATATGATCAATATGAACAAACCCAACCAGTCCATGATCAAACATTTTGACCAAATATGTGCGAGGACCACATATCTTCACCACTCTTCCTGGTAGCCACTTTAACCATTTATGGTGATGGTTCTTCACTCTCACCTTCTGGTTTAATTTCACACTTCTCTCTTTTACTCTACCTTTATCATGATTCTCTTTCTGTCTTAATTGTGTCTCTTCTACGGACTGTGCCAAATTTGGTTTTAACAACGAGAATCTGGTTCATGGCTGTCGTTTGAGAAACAACTCTGCTGGTGTTCTACCAGTAGTTAGGTGAGGAGTATTACGATATGTTATCAAAAAATTAGCCAATTTGTGATCCAATGACAAATGTTGTTTCTTTGGATTTGGATCTAACATTTGTTTTATGAGGGCATGTTTTACAATTTGTACAGTGCGCTCTGCTGCACCATTCAAAGTAGGGTGATACGATGGAATCTTGGTATGTTTCACACCATTTTTGCTTGTGAACTGTACAAATTCTTTTGAACAAAATTGTGGTCCATTATCTGAAACAATTTCTTCAGGGAGGCCAAATGAAGAAAATAAATTTCGCAAAATGTCCAGTGTTTTACTTGTTATTTTCCACATTGGAAACACGTCAACCCACTTCGAATGGCTATCAATCACAATGAACAATTGTTGCCCTTCTAACTCAGCAAAATCAATATGTAGCCTTTGCCATACTCTGGGAGGCTATTTCCATGGCTGTAATAGTATTGATGGTGGTTGCTTGCTTACAAATTGACATGTCGTACATTGACTCACGATGTACTCTACATCTTTATCAAGACCTGGCCACCATAAATATCTGCATGCAAAACTCTTGGTCAAGAACATTTCCAGGTGCTGGTCATGGAGGTCTCCTAATAATTTGGACCTAAATTTATTTGGTATAACCACATTTGCACCCAACATGATACAATCTTTATCGACTGATCATCCATTTTTAATTCGTCGGAATGAATTATGGATGAATAGCTTTGTCTGATACCTGGTTTGGCCATCCATTTGCAATAAAATCATACACCTTTGACATCACTGGGTCACGTTTGGTTGCTCTACCAATCTCTTCAGCCTTAACTGGCAGTTCATCAATGTATGAAAAATAAAACACTTCTTCCCTATCAGGTGTAACTTGTGATCGGGAAGGCAATCTAGACATTGCATCAGCATTACTGTGATCGTCTGTACTCAATGTCATATGCATATGCTGACAAAATCAAAGCCCATCTCTGCATTCAGGCTGCAGCTAATGTTGGAACTAGGGACTTTGGATGGAGGATTGCTGTCAGGGGATTATGGTCCATAACGATGGTGAACTTATGACCATACAAGTATTTGTGAAACTTCTTGACCCCAAAAATAAATGCCAAAGCTTCCCTTTCAATTTGCACATAATTATTCTCACTGACACTGAGAATGCGTGAAGCAAAAGCAATTGGTCTCTCCTCCCAACTACATGGTACATCAGAGATCACTGTCCCAACTCCATAATGAGAGGCATCACATGTTAGCTTAATCTCCTTAGATATGTCATAGTGAACTGACATGGTGCTCTCTACCAATTTGCTTTTACACTCCTTGAATGCTGTATCACATTCTTTCACTTCCAATGGACCTGTTTTTTCAATAGGTCATTCAGTGGATGTAATACTGTAGCCAAATTTGGTAGGAACTTCCCATAATAGTTCAAAAGACCCAAGAATGAACGAAGTTCAGTGACATTCATGGGAGTGGGTGCATTTCTAATTGCATCCAGCTTTCCCATGGTTGGATGTAAACCATCTTTGTCTACTCTGTACCCCATGTATTCTACTGAGTTTTTAAATAACTCACACTGACGAGCAGACACTCGTATTCTGTGCTTCTCTAGCCGTTTGAGGACTTCATTCAATGTTATTATGAATTTGCCTATTTGGTGCTGAAATTAGTATGTCATCCAAATAACATACTACTCCTTCAATACCTTGCAAAATCTGGTTCATAACCCTTGGAATATGGCAGGGGCGGAAGACGCTCCAAACGGTAGCCTATTAAATTGATATAGGCCTACATGAGTATTTATAGTCAAACATGACTTGGACTCCTCATCTAGTTCAAGCTGTAAGTAGGCATTTGTAAGATCTAGTTTTGCAAAGATCTGACACCTGTCAGTGTTGTGAACAAAACTTCTATATTTAGCAATGTATTGGGGACATTACCCTCTAGAACCTGGTTTACGGTTATCTTATAATCACCACACAATCTTACCTTACTATCGGACTTAGGTACAACAATGGGTGTAGCCCAATTACATTGATCTATCTTACAAATAATGTTCTCAGTCTCTAGTCTTTTGAGTTTTTGCTCAACTTTCTCCTTGACTGAAAATGGTAAGGAACGTGGCTTGTAGTAAACCGATCTAATGTCCTTCTCTACCCTGACACTTGCCTTGAAGCCTTGGATCAGACTGCCCGTTTCGCAGAACACCTTCGGATACTTTTTGATATCATCCGTTGATGCAAATCTCGCTTCCACATGGAAAATCTCACTCCAATCCAGCTTCAGTGATCTCAACCAATTTCTTCCTAGTAAGGCAGGCTTGGCTCATTTCACTACTATTACAGGCAAGTTCTGAAATTGATCCTTCTATTTCACCGGTACGGTGATACGACCTACCACATGAATTTTCTGTCCCGAGTAGCCTCGCAGCTTTATCTTGGCTTTCTCCAATAGGAAATCCCACAATTTGTCGAGGTATAACGACTCCGGTACTACACTCACAGATGCACCAGTGTCGATGTCCATTGGTATCTTGAATGCTGCAACATCTATGTGGATTTTGATACTTTCTGAATCGCTGTCCATTAACCTCGTGCTCCTGATGATGTGTAACTCTAACATCTCCATGTACTGTTGTTGTTCTTCTGCGCTATGTAGTCTCAAGGGATTTTTACTCATAGCTTTTAACGCTGGACTCATAGCTTTGAAAGCTGGTTTAACCTTCAGTCGACATGCCTTCGCAAGATGCCCAATCTTTCTTCAGAAACACTCTGCCTTCACATATAGACAACTTTGAGCAAGGTGTTGTCACAGGTACCTATAGCATGACTTCGACACTCTATTCGAATTTCCAGTTTCTGAGACTTTGGGCCCCCACCGCTTTTACTTGAATCTGCAGGCGATTCACCTCGGTTGACTGACGACCGTAATTATTATGAAATTCTCGGGAATATTGATCGGCTATGCCCATCGACCTCACTGTCTGACAAGCAATCACAAAAGTCAAGTCATCCGTCGTCAATAATTTTCTTCTGATCGCATCATTTTTCACCCTACAAACAAAACGATCCTGCAATGCTCGGTTTTGAAAGTCTCTGAAATTACAGTGAATAGATAGCTTTTTTAATGCTACAATGTAATCACTGACACTTTCATCAGCCTTTTGATTTTGTATACCAAAACGATAGCTTTCAGCAATTTCTAACGGTTTGGGTTTGTAGTGCTGTTCCAGCTTCGTTAAAATCTCTAAGCGTTGTATCCTTTGGCTCATCAGGCACAAGCAGATTTAACAGGGTTTCATACAATTCAGGTCCAGCTGCAGATAAGAAGAGTGCTTGCTTCCATTCCAATATCGCCTGATTCTGGACTGCATTCTCTGGAACTTCAATTATGTTATTTGCAGTGAAATACATTCCTAGCCGGTCCACATATGCTTTAAAACATTCCCGGTCATGTCTATATTCACCCAAATGTCCCATTACACCTGCGTCTGCTGCCATTTTAATTTCTAGCTGTTCACACAATGTGCTGGATTTTACCTCGGATTTTGTACCTTTTTCCAAAGACAGAAGGTTCCAACATCTCTCTGTCGACTGGCTGAATCCTTCACCAACAAAATTTCAGCTTTAAATCATCCGAAAAATCCCATCTCGCCGCCAAATGTGATATATTCACAGAACACAGCACACACAGCTTCTAACATGGCAGGCAGCTCTGTCGGAAGCTTCCGTCATGCCTGGTTCTGTTTATTATTAACTCTAGTTGCAGTACACAATATGTCCACATCCACAGTGTGGAGCTACAAACATTACAAGCTGACAGACATTACAGACCTGAGCCTTGAGCTGTCTATAATGTAGTTTTGCAGTTCCTGAGTGCTTGAGGCTCAGAAATGCTTTGCGCTTGCGATCTATTAGTTCTTCGATCTCCTGATGATTTTAATCAAACCAGTCCTGCTGTTTTCTGATTGAGTGACCAAGTGTCTCTTCACAGGCACTGGTTATAGAGGCCTGGAGGGCAGACCAAGCGTGATGGGGATTCAGCATCTCAGGGCCATCAAGGCACACCAGATTGGCTGTGAGGCGCTGGCTGCATAGGGCTCTCTTAGCTGAGTCTCTCAGTGCCCCGGCATTAACTTTTTTGCGGCACTGCTTCTGCTGTCCCCTCTGCTTTGGGGCTATGATAACGATCATCATGGATCGGATTAGGCGGTGGTCCGTCCAGCAGTCGTCAACTCCTGTCATGGCGCGGGTGATGCGCACATCCTTGTGATCCCTGGCTCGGATGATGACATAGTCGAGCAGGTGCCAGTGTTTGGAGCGAGGGTGTTGCCACGATGCCATGTATTTGTCCCTCTGGCGGAACAGGGTGTTGGTAATGAGGAGTTCATGTTCCAGACATTTTGTCAGGAGTAGGGTACCGCTGGAATTCCCTTTCCCTACCCCCTCTCTGCCAATCACGCCTCCCCAGAGGGCTGTGTCTTTGCCAACCCTGGCATTAAAATCACCCAGGTGGATCAATTTGTCACCCGTGGGGATGCGGGACAAGGATGTCTCGAGGTTGGAATAAAAATCCTCTTTAGCCTCATCCATTACATCGAGTATAGGGGCGTACGCAATGATGACTGAGGCGCATTGGTTCCGGGATGGGGTGAGACGAATAGTCACGAGGCTTTGGTTAACCCCACAGGGGGAGTCTTTGAGGCAGTCGACCAGCTCATTCTTGACGGCAAAGCCGACTCCATGACGGCGGCGTTCTTCCTCTGGTTTTCCTTTCCAGAAAAAGGTATAACCTCCACCATGTTCCTTCAACTGTCCTTCCCCTGCCCGCCGGGTCTCGCTTAGGGCGGCGATGTCAATGTCAAAACGTCTGAGTTCCCGGGGTGTGTGATGGGTTGTTGGGAGGAGCTTTGTGCAGTGTGTTCAATCACCGACTTCTGTTCCCTCATTAATTCCCACCGCCTGTCGACAGCAGCTCCGGAATCCTGTGCTGTCAGCCCCGCTCCCTCTGCCTTGTCCCCATGAGCTGCCGGCTGCTTCACTGATTTGTGTGATGGAGAATGGGAGCAGAAACGTCACCATTCCATGGACAGTTTTGTTAATATTTCTCCATCACAGACAGAGTCCCAGAAACCAAACAATGCAGATAAATGTCAGGGCGGCTCCAGCACACGAGGGAAGATATTCTGGAGCGTCACTAACAGGGGAGCTCGCCCAGCATTTATCTCACAGGCTGCTGACGTGTCAGATCCATCTGCTAATGTTGCTGTGTATGCTGGCAGTGCTGGGCAGACCAATTGGCTCTGAAATTGGCACTGACAGCAAGCAGTGCGAATCTGGGAATCACAGGATCCGATCTGTTAATGATCACCTCCGAGATTGGGAGCGAATCAGTTTTACCTAAGATCCCACGGATTATTATGTCCCCAGCTACCTGGGCCTCAAGCTCTGGAATTCCATCCCAAAACCTCTCTGCCTTTCCTCCTAAAAGACACTCCTTAAAACGTTCCTCTTTGCCGTGGGGAGATGAACCTTCTCCCTGACCCACTGTGGGCCATGGGGAGATGGACCTTCTCCCTGACCCACGGTGGACCGTGGGGAGATGGACCTTCTCCCTGACCCACTGTGGACCGTGGGGAGATGGAGCTTCTCCCTGACCCACTGTGGGCCATGGGGAGATGGACCTTCTCCCTGACCCACTGTGGCCATGGGGAGATGGACCTTCTCCCTGACCCACTGTGGGCCATGGGGAGATGGATCTTCTCCCTGACCCACGGTGGGCCGTGGGGAGATGGACCTTCTCCCTGACCCACTGTGGCCATGGGGAGATGGACCTTCTCCCTGACCCACTGTAGGCCGTGGGGAGATGGACCTTCTCCCTGACCCACTGTGGGCTGTGGGGAGATGGACCTTCTCCCTGACCCACTGTGGCCATGGGGAGATGGACCTTCTCCCTGACCCACTGTGGGCCGTGGGGAGATGGACCTTCTCCCTGACCCACTGTGGCCATGGGGAGATGGACCTTCTCCCTGACCCACGTAATTGATGACTGATTCCTGGGATGAGGAGATTGTCCTCTGAGGAGAGATTAAGGAGACTAGGACTATTCCATAGTATTTAGAGAAATGAGAGGCCACCTCTTTGAAACATACACAATTATTATAGGGCTTTACAGAGTAGATGCAGGGAGGATGTTTCCCCTGGCTGGGGAGTCTAGAACCAGGGGTCACAGTCTCAGAATAAGGGGTCAGCCATTTAGGACTGAGATGAGGAGAAATGTCTTCACTCAAAGGGTTGTGAATATTTGGAATTCTGTACCCCAGAGAGCTGTGGCGGCTCAGTCATTGAGTACATTAAAGACAGAGATCGATAGATTTTTGGAGACTAAGAGAATTAAGGGATATGGGGATAGTGTTGAGGTGGATGATCAGCTCTGATCTTATTGAATGGCGGAGCAGGCTCGATGGGCCGAATGGCCTACTCCTGCTCTTATTTCTTATGTTTTTATGTAAACAAACCATCACACAAAATAGTGGAGTTGATGATAAAAGTCAATGATCTGTCACAATAATGAGCAGGATGTCCATGTGCTGTTGGGATTTGTCAATGAGTTGGTGTAAAAGTCTCGGGGTTTGGAGCTGATTTATTGTCTCTTTAACCCTCAGACAGTATCAAGTATCGGGGTGAATCTCTGACCCCTTTTATCATCTCGCTGCCTCTGTCTTGTCGCCATTCCTGGAGAACCTTTCAGCTCAGCACTGGCCCACTAAATGCTGCTTATTGTATTCTTGGCCCAATCATTCACCTCCTAACTGAGCAACTCTGCTCGACAATTAACCCCAACAAAGGGCCTGATTACTGGGTGATGGGAAGTGACAGCAGCCTGAGGGGTTGTACTTTATGGAGCTACTATCTTCCGTACTCAATAATACACTGATTCACATCATTAACCAGGGACTGAACCGTGCTGATAGTGAGGGCTTTAGTTAGTGATAACACCAGGCACTTAGTCACACCACACAGTGTTAATCCCCGATAGCAACACTTAAAGCCCGGAAATAAATGTCAAGTGCTGAGTGGATTTGTCGAAGTAACAATGATTCATAAGATGCTCTGTTACACTCCAGTGTCACGGGAGCAGTTTCTGTAATATATGATCCTTATATTGAAATATCTTCCCTTCCCGCGTTGATGCAGCCACACACAGCAGGAGCCTGTTGTGTGTCTCTCTCTCTCTCTCTCTCCCTGGGCTGTATGGTGATGTTTCATTACTGCTTCAACAACAACAACTGCCATTTATATAGCGCCTTTAAAGTAGTAAATCCTCCCAAATCTTTTCAAAGGAGCAAAATTCAGACAATAATTGGCACTGAGCCACATAATCACTGTTCCATTATTCATTCTTACTTTACACAGCTTTCGGATTCTGTTACTAATGTTCACTCAATTCTTTCTACATAGAGAATTAACAATAATCTATTCCATTATGCGGCTTTAGTCAATGCCTTTCATCAATGCTGTGCTAATTGTAGATTCATTAATCTCGATGATCTCTGTATTTTGCCGCGTTCTCCATCTTTATCACACGCATTAGTTTTGTTGATTGCTGCAACAACCACTTGCTGGAGATTGGGGTCTAACAGGCGAGCTGTCTGATCATTGGGAAAAGGATGTTGGGCTGATTCTGTGCCGATGTCAGATAGAGTCATAGTGTGTCTGATCCACAGGATCCACTGCAGCAACTCACCAAGGCTTCTTCGGCTGCACCTCCCAAACCTGACACCTCCACCACCTAGAAGGTCAAGGGCAGCAGGTGCCTGGGAACACCATCAGCTCCAAGATCCCCTCCAAGTCACACACCATCCTGAGATAGAATCACTGAATCATCGAATGATATGGCACAGAAAGAGGCCATTCGACCCATCGTTCCTGTGCCGGTTCTGTGAAAGAGCGATCCAATTAGTCCCACTCTCTGGCTCTTTCCCTACAGCCCTGTAAATCTTTCCTTTTCAAGTATTTATCCAAATCACTATTGAATCTGCCCTTTCAGATTCACAAGGATGATTCCAGAACTGAGAGGTTATAACTATTGGGAAAGGCTGAGCAGGCTGGGATATTTCAGTGGCATGAAGCTATTTTTAGTTCGACAGCGAACATCGTTCTTTGACACTCCAGCGATATAATTACCCAGCTGTCTAACTGTCCAGCACACAGTGCAGTGCAATGGAGCGTGTACAGCTTTATTATCATCCTTGAGAAACGTAGAATGCGTGGAAATTCCTGGATTCCAGGAGAATGTCTTGGGAGCTTTACTCTGTATCTAACCCGTGCTGTACCTGCCCTGGGTGTGTTTGCTGGGACACTGTTGAGGGAGCTTTACTCTGTATCTAACCCCGTGCTGTACCTGCCCTGGGTGTGTTTGATGGGACAGTGTAGAGGGAGCTTTACTACGTATCTAACCCGTGCTGTACCTGCCCTGGGAGTGTTTCATGGGACAGTGTAGAGGGAGCTTTACTACGTATCTAACCCGTGCTGTACCTGCCCTGGGCGTGTTTGATGGGACAGTGTAGATGGAGCTTTACTCTGTATCTAACCCGTGCTGTACCTGCTCTGGGAGTGTAGAGGGAGCTTTACTCAGTATCTAATCCATGTTGTTCCTGTCTCGGTTTCCAGGACAACCCATACATGTGCAACAACGAGTGTGACGCACACACGCCCGAGCTCGCACACCCGCCCGAGCTGATGCTGGATGCTGAGGGGAGGATTCCCAACACCTTTTGGCAAAGCGTCTCCTGGAGGAGTTTCCCCGAGCCCCTCCTAATCAACATCACTCTGTCCTGGGGCAAGACCATTGAGCTGACCGAGGACATGGTCATCACCTTCGAGTCAGGCCGGCCGGAGCAGATGGTCCTGGAGAAGTCTCTGGACCACGGCCGGACGTGGCAGCCCTACCAGTTCTACGCGGCCGACTGCCTCTCCTCCTTTGGGATGGAGCCGAGAAGGGCCCGGGATCTGAGCCCGGCCTCAGTGCTGGACATCATCTGCACAGAGGAGTACTCCAGGGGCTACGTGTGGAAGGTGGACAAGATGGTGCGCTTGGAGATCCAGGAGCGTTTCGCCCTGTTCGGGGGGCCCCGTCTCCGCGATATGGCCTCACTGTACGGCCAGCTGGACACCACCAAGGACCTGAGGGACTTCTTCACCCTGACCGACCTGCGGGTCAGGCTGCTCCGGCCGGCCACTGGGGCCACCAGTGTTGACCAGCACAACCTCTCCAAATACTTCTATGCCATCTCCAACCTGGACATTCGTGGCCGGTGAGAGCTCCTCGCCCCTTCTGGTCAGAGTCGCTGATCCCACACTTCGCACCCAGGGACAGCCGTGTCTGGCCAACATCTGGGGGGCACTCACAGGGCAACATCTGGGGGCACTCACAGGGCAACATCTGGGGGCACTCACAGGGCCAACATCTGGGGGCACTCACAGGGCCAACATCTGGGGGGGCACTCACATGGCCAACATCTGGGGGGCACTCACATGGCCAACATCTGGGGGGCACTCACATGGCAAACATCTGGGGGGCACTCACATGGCAAACATCTGGGGGGCACTCACAGGACAACATCTGGGGCATTCACAGCACCAACATCTGTGGCCAGTCACAGGGCAACATCTGGGGCATTCACAGCACCAACATCTGGGGCCACTCACAGGGCCAACATCTGGGGCCACTCAGGGCCAACATCTGGGGTCACTCACAGGGCCAACATCTGGGGCATTCACATGGCAACATCTGGGGGTACTCACAGGGCAACATCTGGGGGCACTCACAGGGCAACATCTGGGGGCACTCACAGGGCAACATCTGGGGGCACTCACAGGGCAACATCTGAAGAGCACTCACAGGGCAACATCTGAAGAGCACTCACAGAACCAACAGCTGGGGGCACTCACAGAACCAACAGCTGGGGGCACTCACAGAACCAACAGCTGGGGGCACTCACAAGGAAACATCTGGGGCACTCACAGGGCCAACATCTGGGGAGGCAATCACATGGCCAACATTCTTGGGCACTCTCGGGACATTCTATCAGTGCTACATCAGGAGGTATTAAACCAGGACCAACATCCGGGGAATACTATCATTTTATCATCTTGGCAATCTTCCAACAAGGCAAACATCTGGGGGAATACTCTCAGGGATAACATCTGCAATGACACTCTATCAGTTATCATCTGGAGGGTACTTTATAGGAGTTAATAGCTGGCGTGACAATCTCAATTAATATCTGAAGGGCAGTCTATCACGCTCAACATCTAATTACGAGGAAAGATTACAAAATCTAGGATTGTATTCACTGGAATTTAGAAGTTGTTTGATCGAAGGTTTCAATTTATTAAAGGGAACTGAAAGGGTAGATAGAGAGAAACCATTTCCACTAATTCCACTGGTTGGTTACTCTGGGACTCGGGGCAAAATCTGAAAATTAGAGCCAGTCCTGTCAGGAGTGATGTTGGGAAACAGTTTTACACAAAGAGTGGTAGAAGTTTGGAATTCTCTACCGCAAACGGCAGTTGATGCTAGATCAATTGTTAATTTTAAATCTGAGATTGATAGATTTTAATAACCAGAGGTATTAATGGATATGGGGCAAAGGCGGGTATATGGAGTTAGGTCACAGATCAGCCATGATCACATTGAATGGCAGAGCAGGCTCGAGGGGCTGAATGGCCTCCTCCTGTTCCTATGTGAGCGCTGGGTAACTGGGAGGTTTTACAGCGATAGATGGGGATCCCTCCCCCGGCCCACTCGGCATGGTCAGCTGCCCCTGTGTCGGGTGTTTGAGCTTCCCTGAATGGCTGTATGACAGTGTGCACAGACCAGCACTGTGCCAGCTCCCCCTGCCCCTGGTGATGGGCTCAGTAGCGAGCTTTCACAGTCCTGCTGGCTGGCTGGCGATGAGTCAGCGAGTTCCTGCTCAGTGTTCAGCCAATCGAGCAGCACGGAGCGAGCAAAATCTGTCCCTTTACTCTCAACACTGCCGAGCTCCAGCCTCATCAGGAGTCAGAGACTCCGAGAATCAGACCGCACAGGAGGAGGCCATTCTGCCCATCAGGCCTGTGCTGGCTCTGTGAAAGGTCTCTCCAATTAGTCCCACTCCCCGCTCTTTCCCCATAGCCCTGCAAATCTTTCCCTTCAAGTATTTATCCAATTCCTTATCCAACTCGCTGTGTAAATAAACGCTCCTCATCTCCCTCTGGTCCTTTTGCCAATGACCTTCATTCTGTGCCCTCTGGTTCCCGACCCTCCTGCCACGGGAAACAGTGTCTCTCTATTTACTCTACCAAAGCCCTTCCTGGTTTGATGAATAATTGTGACTGAACGCTCCCTTCGTGTTCAATCTATATTCAGTCTGGCTCAGTGAGTTCCCATTGGCCCATCACCACAATCTCCTGGGCTCCGAATTATTCTGCACTCAGCTTCTGGGAGGCTCGCTCCAGCTTTTAGTCCCGGAGAATCTTCAGACACTAATTGGAGACCAGGAGCAGTAAAATGTTTACGCTGCCATTAATGTGACTCCAAGGAACTGTCTGGGTTTCTGCTTAGTTCAGCAAACAGAGCCCAGAACTGCCAATTTGCTGAATGTGCAACGTACAATGTGCGGATTGTGAAGCTTCACCTTCGCAGTAAGTTAAACAGCAGCTCGATGCTGTTAGCACAGAGTCACCGAGACCAGCGTTCTCACGCTTCACGGCAGCGAGACCGTCACAGCATGTTGGGCCTTTCCAAATCGCATTTACAGAAAAACAACAACTGGCATTTATATAGTACCTTTTAACATAGTGAAACGGCCCAAGGTGCTTCACAGGAGCATAAATCAGACACAATTAAGAGCCACAGAAGGAGATATTAGGAAAGGAGACCAAAAGCTTGCTCAAGGATGTTGGTTTAAGGAGCGTCTTAGAGGAGGGAGAGGCGGAGAGATTTAGGGAGGGAAATATTGCAGATTGTGGGAGCTTGCTGTGCGCACATTGGCTGCTGAGTTTCCAACATTACAACAGAGACTACACGCCAAAATTGCTTCATTGGCTGTGAAACGCTTTGGGACGTCCTGAGGAGGTGAAATGCTCTGTAGAAATACAAGTTCAAACTGTTTTAGAATGATGAAATGTGAGATTGATGAGCGGGCAGGAGAAAGGTCTTCACACAGAGCGTGGTGAGGCTGTGGGATTCACTCCCAGGGTCAGAGGGTGAGGAGTTGGCGATTGGGGGAGGGGGGGGGGAACCGGGGCAGAGTTCCTGCTGTGTGGGGTGGGGGTAAATCCATTATTTCATTTTTTGGAATGTGGGACTGTACAGGAGTAAAGTCGATCAGCGAATCTATCCACTGATCCCAAATCTCACACTGTGCTTCCTCTTTATATCCTGAATCACTGAGATCTGCTTCTGTCAGTTTTCCTGTCCCGTTTCCTGAGGATTTGTGTGGAAAAGGCGAGTAATTTATTGTGTAAGCCATTCATTCTCTCGCTGAATGTTGCTCCTTCACCTGATCTGAACCTGTAGCTCACGGTGAACTAACACTGGAACCACGACAGGGAATTAAATCTTCTAATGAACGAATGAGAGTTTATAAACAGCCAGCAAAAGAGGTGGTCCGTATTGGTTGAGTGTTTAGTGTAAGAGAATTAATATTGAATGATTCCTCAATCATCAATGACGGGACATTTACACCTGGAATCCCAGCTGCTCCTCGCCCAGCGGGGATCGAATGGTTGCACTTTAAACCTTGAAAGAGATTCCCAGGTTTAACCCTTTCTGAGCAAACCCTGGGGACAATCCGGCCGCTTTTGTGTTTGGGTGAAAATGGGGAAAGTGTGGACTGAGCCAGGAGAAGAGGGAAGGTGGAGATTATTAGTCTTTCAGTCTCTGCTCCGAGTGTCTCCTCCTCATGTGTCCCAGTCTCAAATTCTGCTTGATTTAGGCTGCTGTGAAGCACCTTGGGACGTTTTACTGTGTCAAAGGTGCTATATAAAGGCAAGTTGTTGTAGTTGTCATTTGTTGTTGTTGCTGACCTACATTGGTGCCTGGCCCGCAAACGCCTCGATTTTAAAATTTTCGTCCTTATCTTCAAATCTCTCCATGGCCTGCCCCTCCCTGTCTCTGTAACTTTCTCCAGTCCTACACCACTCCGAGATCTCCACGCTCATCCAATTCTGGCCTCCTGTACGTCGCCGATTTCCATCACCCCACCATTGGCGGCTGTGATTTCAGCTGCCTGAGCTCCAAACTCCAGAATTCTCTCCCTAAATCTCTCCGCTTCTCTCTCCTCCTTTAAGACACTCCTTAAAACCTACCTCTTTGACAAAGCTTTTGGTCACCTGCTCAAATATCTCCATATGTGTTGGGGTGTCACTTTTTGTCTGAGTTATGTTCCTGTGAAGCACCTTGGGGTGTTTTACTATGTTAAAGGTGCTATATAAATGAAGGTTGTTATTGGTTGTTTTTTTTGTTAAGAAATGTAAGAATGTACTTACATTTCTATAGCACCTTTCACGTCCTCAGGACGTCCCAAGGTGCTTTACAGCCAATGATCTATTTTGCTGGGAGATGCTGAGGGTTTTGAGAGGCGCTACATAAATGCAAACTCTTTATTTGAGGGACCTGGAACGTTGGAGCTGATCAGAAACTCTCTCCTAACTTATTCTTGTTGCTGCCCAGAATCTGATCGTCAATCAGCGGAAACACACCCAGAAACTGTCCTGCCGCCTGGTTTGAAATGCAATAATTGGGAGAAAAATGTTGGTGTTTGCAGAGCGAAGCTGGGAAAGGGAGAGCGGACTCCCGGAGCGGGCAGTCCCCAGTCTAACCCAGCTGCTCAGCTTATTTGAAACCAGCTTGCCCTTGTTTTTTGCCAGGTGTAAGTGCAATCTTCACGCCAACAACTGTATCTGGGAGAAGGGGAAGCTGAGTTGCGAGTGCGAGCACAACACGACGGGGCCGGACTGCGGGAGATGCAAGAAAGGCTTTCAAGGCCGAGTGTGGAGAGCGGGCTCGTACCTCCCAATCCCCAAAGGGACGGCCAATGTCTGTGAGTAACCAGAGCTGCTCCGGCCCGGCCCAGTACCGGCGCTAGATTCCCTTCCCATTTCATTCTCAGCCCAACTCCCGACAACACATCGACTCCAAAATACAGCCCCATGGGTGTCTGTGATTGTGTTAATGTGGGAACAGAGGCTCACAACGGGAGATTGGACAAAGCCAGGGACAGAAATAGAGTCCGTGTCCACAGCTCCACACTGAGCAGGGGGTGGGGGGGGGGGGTGCAGACAGGGAGAAAGGGAGAGAGACGGGGAGAGAGAGAGAGAGAGATGGAAGGAGGGGGGGGGCGAGAAGTGAGGGGAAAAAGAGTGAGAGATAAAGAAAATGAGAACAAAGGAAAATAAAGAAAGTGGGAGACAAAGAAATAAAGTGAGAGAGAGAGAAGAGAAAGAAAGTGAGAGAGAGAGAAGAGAAAGAAAGTAAGAATGAGAGAATGGAAGAGATATAGAGAAGGAAAGAAAGAACAAAGAATGATCCAATTAGTCCCACTTCCTGTTCTTTCCCCACAGCCTTTTGAAAGTTACGATTGAATCTGCTCCCACCGCCCTTTCAGGCAGCACATTCCAGATCACAACAACTTGCTGCGTAAATAAACTCTCCTCACCTCCCGTCTGGTCCTTTTGCCAATCACCTTCAATCTGTGACCTCTGGTTCCCGACCCTCCTGCCACTGGAAACAGATTCTCATTACTCTATCGAAACTCTTCCTGATTTTGAAGCCCTCTATCAATGTAATGTCGGGGTCAGTGAGTGAGGGGGAATCACTGGCATTATGTAGAGGGTGAGGTTAGAATAGCCGCAGTGGTTCAATTTGATGGAAGCTCACTCCGGACACACCTACAGATACAGAGCCAGCACTGAGGTGTAGACTGATGTGAGAATGGAATGTTAATGGCTGGATGAACATCTGGGGAACAGCTGGGGAGGGTGAGAGGAGAATAAGCCTCTGTGTAATCAATATCTGAAGCAGATCAGGAAGTGAAGGTTGTGAGGGACATCTGTGGCCACTGCTGTGTGTGGAATGTCCTGAGATCAATATCCAGATAGTGACATGACTGGGCAGTGGGAGAGGGGTCTCTGTGATGACTGACGCCCTTACGTATTAACCCTGCGTACTTACACACTATTCGCACATAGTGGGAGCGTACCCACGCACTAACCGCATGCTCACCTTATGGGAGCACTTCAGTAACTCTACCTGGTCTCACATAGGGCTGGTGTGAGTGCTCAGAGGATGCAGCCCGATGAGGTCTTTGTTCGTGAGTTTGAGTGATGTCGATCTCATGAACACTCCGTGTGTTGTATTAGTATATTTATCGATAAAGATTGTTAATCAGACGTCTTTCTAACTCTCATTGTTTCCATTTCCCTCTCCAGGCCACCCTGACACCGTTGTGATTGGCCGTAAGTAGGATCTATGCTCTCTGACCTGTGACCTGTGACCTGCTGACCCAGAGCCCATTTCTGCATCAGGAACAAACCGCTCCCCTCAAACCTCCCTCATCGCCCACTGATCGAGGGACAGGTGTAGGTGTGAGCAGTGTCTGAGTGTGAACAGGTGTAGATGTGAACAGGGTCTGAGCGTGAACGGGTGTGGGTGTGAGCAGGGCTGGGATCAGGAGGCCGTGTGTCCGGTATCTATGGGGTAAAGTATAATCTCCTCAAGCGGGGAAGAAGATATGAAGCAGGGAAGATGTAATATATACGACGCACATCTTAGCTGAGAGGAAAGTGCTTCTTAACTCTGTCTCAGTGAGAACGTTCAGTGGGAAGTGGAGGGAAGATTTGTAGAAAGCCGATTGGTTGCTGAGGCCGAGATCAATGGGGACCTGTTATAATCCCGTTATCCCAGATACATAAATGGGAACTGGGTAAGTGTCTCGGTCTCAATCTGTTCCCCTTTGTTCCCAGATTTTGCATCAACTTGTTCCCGTTTATTTAACCCTTTGCATGCTGTCCGTGTCATTCCAAACCATTCTCCACATTGAACTCCCAAACCAACACCCAGAGTGACTGGGGGCAGGGTGACCTTAACTCCCCATACTGACCGGGAGTGATCATAACTCCCCATACTGACCGGGAGTGACCATAACTGCCCATACTGACCGGGAGTGACCATAACTCCCCATACTGACCGGGAGTGACCATAACTCCCCACAGAGACTGTGATTGGGGGTCTGGGGCACCCCGGGCTTCTATGAAACATTACACTTTGACCCCAATCCTGCCCCTTTCCTGCCCAGGTACAGCCAGAACCTACAGTGGAAACAGACACTCAAAACTTTTATCACCGACACAAGCTGAACTGACGATAAACAAGTTCTAATGCCTGGCAATGAATCTCCATGTTGCACTGAATTACTGAGTGTCTTGTTGCTGGATTCAGTCATGCTGAATAATAATTCAGTCACATCCTGCATTGCACAGTTTGCCTTTCACACCCTCAACCTACTCAAATGTACCCAAATCCCACAATAACCTGTCACCGTCCTCACCCCATTAAACCCTCGCTCCGCGGACCAGATTACCGCTAATTAGCGACCGATCCACTTTGAGCGACGGCCCTGGCAGTGAGCAGAACCAGAGAAGCGATTGATTGAGCCGACATTGGCTCCTGGTCCAGCAACATCTCCAATTTATAATTCTCATCCTCGCGTTCAAATCCCTCTGTGGTCTCAGCCCTCCATATATCTGTAACTCCCTCCCACCCTGAACCCCTCCCTATCTCTGTAACCCCCTCCCACCCTACACCTCTCCCTAACTCTGTAACCTACTCCCACCCTACACCCCTAGCTATCTCTGTAACCTCCTCCCGCCCTACACCCCTCCCTATCCCTATAACCTCCTCAAGCCCTACAATCCTCCCTAAATCTGTAATCTCCTCCTACCCTACACCCCTCCCTATCTCTGTAACCTACTCCCAACATACACCCCTCCCTATCCCTGTAACCTCCTCAAGCCCTACAATCCTCCCTAACTTTGTAATCTCCTCCTGCCCTACTCTGCATTCCTCCGATTCTGGCCCTTGAGCATCTCTCACTCCTATCGCCCATCATTGACGGCCGTGCCTTCAGCTGTCGAGCCCTCAGCTCTGGAATTCCTTCCCTAATCCTCTCTACCTCTCTCTCCTCCTTTAAGAAACTCCTTAAAACCTACCTAATTGACCAAGCTTTTGGTCACCTGTCCCAATATCTCCTCCCATGTCTCGGTATCAGTCTCTGTCTGAATGGTGGTGAGATGGAGATGGAAATGTCTGCATGCTTGTCTCTCGGACCCTCTTGCAGTCCCGGACAGTCTCCCCTCGATGTGTGCACATTACAGATGTTCTGTTCAAATTTTCGTTGCCAATCTTTCCAATTCTTTGTCAAATCACAAACGCCAGAGGTCACCTTGCACACATCAAGGATCACTCTGCACCAATGCTCTTAGCCAAAAGGCCTAGAGCCACTGCACCGTTCCTGGAAGTACTGCAATACCAGGTTCGTGCCATGGAGGTGGATGGGTCAGGCCCCCCACACACCTCCGTGGAGGTGGATGGGTCAAGCCACCCCACCCACCTCCTACTGATATGAACAGATACTACACTTGATCTTAGCCAAAAGGCCGAGAAGCCCGCGCGTTGTTCTTCAGCTGGGATCAATAATTGCTGATTTTCCCTGACACATGCAGCTGACCCAAAGCTCCATCTCACACGGCCACGAATCTCATCACTAGAGGTCGTGAACCCAGAGTAAGGTAGGAGCTTGCAAACAAAGTGACTGGCTCAGAGCAGGAAGAGAAAGCAAGGATTGCATTTATATAATGGTCCCTCAGAACTGCCCCTCCGACAGTGCAGCAATCCCTCAGTAATGCCCCACCAACAGAGCAGCACTCCCTCAGTACTGCCCCTCCGACAGTGCAGCACTCCCTCAGTACTGCACTTTGAGTGCCAGTCTGGATTATGGGTTCAAGTCTGTGGAGTTGGATTTGAACCCACGACCTTCTGACTCCGAGGCGAGACTGCTGTCCACTGAGCCACAATTGAAAGGCCCCTAACTTGGCAGTACAGTATAAACCCTGGCACAGGATTCTACAAACCTGGGATTGGGACCATCCATTGCCATTTGCCTGATTGAATGCAAACCGTAATTAGCCGGAGTTTGCTGTTCTCCCCTCACTGCTAAACGCCTCAGTGTTCTGTCTCTCCCATTCCAGCCATTTCCTCCCAACCTCTCATTGTTGCAGCATGTGACCCTCTCACTGTCTGCGTCCCGTCTGTGTCCCATCTGCATCCCATCTGTGTCCCGACTACATCCCGTCTACACTCTCTGTCTTTCCCTTGCCAGCCTGCGAATGCTACGGCCACTCGAACCGGTGCAGTTACCTCGAGCTGCTCACCACCGCTATTTGCGTAAGCTGTCAGCACAACACTCGAGGCCGGCACTGCCAGTTATGCCGGTTAGGCTACCACCGAAACCCTTCAGCACAGCTGGACCACCACAACGTTTGTCTAGGTCAGTTCCTGTTACATTCTCTGCTCTCACCTCCTTCCTTCACCCTTCTGCGTTCAGTCCAATACAAGATAAACAAACAAAGAAAATACCTTCAATAGGGCTGAGCAAAGGGGTGTCAGAAATCAGCTCCCCTTTCCCCAGCGACTAGGCCCTGACCCAACCTTACCCCAGTGACTGGGCCTTGACCCAACCTTACCCCAGTGACTGGGCCCTGACCCAACGTTACCCCAGTGACTAGACCCCGACCCAATCTTTCCTTAGCGATGAGGCATGGTCCAACCTTTCCCCAGCGATGAGGCCTAGTCCAGGCTTCCCCTAGTGAAGAGGCCTGGCCCTTGCTTTGTCGAGGTAAATTGAAAGTGCTGTGTTTTGACGATATAATCATTGCCTCCCTGGCTCCAGTGTTTTTCAGGAATGTGTATGTTGTTTGTACTCTCAGTAAACAACCATCCTGCATCGTAACAGTGTCGCTCGCCTCTGCTCAATGTTGCCCCTCCCCACCCCAGTATCCACCAACAATCCTCTCTCTCCATTTCCTCATCTCCTCACATTTTCCACACACACAATTCCACAGAATGTACGGCACAGAAACGGGCCATTCGGACCAACAGGTCCATGTGGTGTTTATGCTCCACTCGAGCCTCCTCCCACCCCTCTTTATCTCACCCTATCACTATATCCTTCTATTCCTTTCTCCCTCATGTGTTTATCCAGCTTCCCCTTAAATGTATCTCTGCTATTCGCCTCAACCACTCCCGATGGTAGCAAGTTCCACATTCTCACCGCTCTCTGGGTAAAGAAGTTTCTCCTGAATTCCCTGTTGGATTTATTAATGAATATCTTATATTTATGGTCCCTAGTTCTGGTCTCTCCCATACAAGTGGAAACATCTCCTCTACGTCTCCCCTATCAAAACCTTTCATGATCTTAAAGACCTGTATTCGGTCACCCGTCAATATCAATTTCCCAGAGAAAAGAGCCCCAGCCTGTTCAGCCTTTCCTGACAGGTATAACCTCTCAGTTCTGGTACCATCCTTGTAAATATTTCTTTGCACCTTCTCCAGTGCCTCTATATCTTTCTTATAGTATGGAGACCAAAACTGTGCACAGTGCTCCAAGTGCAGTCTAACCAAGATTCGATACAAGTTTAACCATCAGTTCTGTGCTTGTCAATTCTATTGTGTAGTGATGAAGCAGTGCTGGGTTTGCTTTTTCTGGCCTTGTTAACCTGCATTAATTCTGTGCAGTTGCCCCAGGGAGTGGAACACAGGCCGTGTGCAGTCAGTATGTGGAGGATTGAAACTGTTTGTAAAGTGTTGGAGACTTGTTCCACCCCCACAGTCTGAGCCTCCCTTGTCCTGGCTCGCACTCATTCCTGTCGCTGAGGTTGTGTCGCTGTGTTTTATTGGGAACAGCCATGTGCAATGTGTGTCTTGTCTTGTTTCTGCAGACTGTGAGTGTCACCCTGATGGCTCGCTCCACCATCGCTGTAATGACACGGGATATTGTGAGTGCAAGAAGGGGGTGACGGGGCCCAAGTGTGACAAGTGCCTGCCCGGATATTACTGGCACGGAGGCTGTCGAGGTAAGTAACCATTCCAGCACCAGCCCCTCCCCTCACTCGGCCCCGGCTTCTGTGTGTCAGGGTCAGCAGAGTATCCGATAGCAGAGATACCGTGGGGGGAAACACAGAGGCTTTTAGCGAGTGAACCCTCCTGGACTCTCCCATCATCTGCCACACAATTAGTGGCACTGTTCCTCACAAAGGGAAGTCTGGAGTTCAGTGAGGGGAGTTTCATAGAATCACACAGCACAGGAGGAGGCCAGTCGGCCCATTATGTCCATGCTGGCTTTGTGAAAGATCTATCCAATTAGTCCCACTCCCCGCTCTTTCCCCATAGCTCTGCTAATTTTTTCCTCTCAGGTATTTATCCAATTCCCTTTTGAAAGTTACTATTGAATCTGCTCCCACCGCCCTTTCAGGCAACGAATTTCAGATCACAACAACGCGCTGCGTAAACAAAATTCCAAATATATTATATTTACTACATTACCTTTATCGACTCTTTCTGGTTCTTCTTCATAGAATTGAATAAGGTTGGCCAAGCATGACCTTCCCTTTTGGAATCCGTACTGACTATTCTTTATTATATTTTCAGTGTCTAGATGTTTTTCTATCACATCTTTGAGTAAAGATTCCATTATCTTTCCTACCACCGAAGTTAAGCTAATTGGTCTATAGTTCCCTGGACTTGTTCTATCTCCTTTTTTATATATAGGAAGCACATTAACTGTCCACCAGTCCTCAGGCACTATCCCTTTTCTAATGAATCTTTATATATCTGCTATCTCTTCCCCAACTTCTTTTTAAAATGCGCAGATACAATCCATCTGGACCAGGGGTTTTATCGTCTCTAAGTTTGATCAGTTTATCATTTATCTCACCCTTTCTATCTTAAATCTCTTTATAACTTTTTGATCTCTTCTTCTAATGTCATGTCCACCATGTTAGTGTCACTGGTAAATGCTGAGGCAAAGTAATTATTGAATATTTCTGCAATTTCGCTGTCATTACCTGTGAGTTTATCGTGTGTGTCCCTCAGTGGCCCTCTCCCGATCCTCATTCCCATTTTGTTATTTATGTGTCTGTCGAATACTTTACTGTTGCTTTTGATATTCTGTGATCATTGAATTCTCTACTTCCTCTTTCCTAATTGTTTCTTCACTTCTTTCCTCACCTCTTAATTTTCCCTTTTGGAACCCGGGCTGACTATTCTTTGTTATATTCTCGGTTTCTGGATGTTTCTCTAATAAAATGTTACTGTGACAGTGCGAGCCTGGGAGCGGCGACGGTTGGAACAATCTGTAACCTGGGGAGATTTTCAATGAGCTGACCTTTCTTTTCTCTGGCCTCTTGCAGCGGGCGTGTGCGATAACTTGCTGACGCGGTGTGAGAACGGAGGAGTGTGTGAGGACAATGGGAGGTGTGTGTGCCCCGCTCCCTACACTGGGCTCCTGTGTGAGAAAGGCCAGTGTGGGGAGGGAGTGGGAGGGTGTGTCTCCCAATCCCCGCGGGACCCCACCTTACACCAGGTGCTGCTGTCACTGACTGTGCTGCTAACTGCCGCTAACGGCCGCCCGCCACTCTGACCGGCCTCCAGCGCCATGGTCTCTCACGGGAAGCTGAGAAGACTGCAGGAGAATCCAGCGTTTACTGCGTCGCCGGTAAAACACGCTCTCCTCCCCCACCCCCGCCCCCCGGGAAAGGCAAACTGGAACCGAGGCCGGAGCCCACCCAGCCCGACTGGATCTGAGAGCCCGGAAGGAATGGGCAGTCAGTGGGGACTGAACTCTCGCACTCCCCGCGGGGCCGAGGCAGCTGCTAATATTCATTCTGTAATCGCCAGCCGCTCGGCCCATGTCCAGCTTTGGGACAAAGACAGAAAGAAAGGACTTGCATTTCTACAGCGCCTGTCACCACCTCAGGACGGCCCAAAGCGCCTCACAGACAATGGAGGACTTTTTCAACAAACAGCGATGTGATAATGGCCAGACAATCTGTTCTAGTGATGTTAGTGCAGGATAAATATTGGCCAGGACACCGGGGAGAACTCAACTGCTCTTCTTCGAATAGTGAAATGGGATCTTTTACACCACCTGAGAGGGGTCTCAGTTTAACGTCTCATCCGAAAGATGACATCTCCGACAGTGCAGCACTCACTCACTCCCTCCCTCACTCACTCACATCCTCTCCCGCCCTCCCTATCTAACTCCCTCGCTCACTCCCACCCTCCCTCTCCCCTTCCCTCCCTCACACTCTCCCTTCCTATCCCCCTCACTCTCTCCTTCCATTCCCTCTCCCTCCTCCTCGCCCTCTGTCCCTCACTCACTCCCTCCATCCCTCCCTCCCACTCTCCCTCACTCACTTTGTCCCTCTCTCACTCTCTATCTCCCTCCCCTCACTCTCTCCCTTCCCTCACTCTCTCTCTCTCTCCCTGCGAGGGTTGCTGAATGGGGACCAGGCCTCTCTCTCGGTGCACTGTGACCTGAGTGAATGTGAGGAGGACTTCGAGCGGCCTACAGCCTGGGCTTCAGTGAGTGTTGCTGTGTGATCCTGGTCACTGGGTTTTTGTGTAATCGCTTCCCCCGATCCCCTCCTCCTGAAATCTCGCTCCTATCCTGGTCTATCCATGGGGGCCGCATCAGTCCCATGTGGGAATAATCCTGAGCAGCGATCGGAGCGTCAGTACGTTTATTGATTCTTTTGTATGAAGATTAAGTTATTTTCTTGCAATGCCACAACTTGCGATGTAGTTTGTGTATGAATCGCAGTTTGTGTTGGTGAATATATCTGTCACTGTGAAACTCCCAGCGATGGAAGCAATGAGACCATTTTCTGGGTCTGATTTTTCTGGGCACAGATTTCTCTGTAACTGCAATTTGCTGCATCAAAGAATCGGAGTTTCCGGCTCGGGAAAGTGTCCTAAGATCCAGCAAAGGAATCGTCCCTTTCCATTGGGCAACAATAAATGCTCCTGCAGCAAGTGTCCTGGGTCAGGGCCGTTTGGGGGAGGGGGGAGGGGAGGGGGAGGTAGGAGAGGGTGTGAAGAAGGGTGGAGGGAGGAGGGCAAGGGCTTCAAGGGTATGTGTGGGGCATTCAGAGAGAAGAGGGGATTCAAGCAGGAAGTACTGCCCCCCCAACAGTGTAGCCCTGCCTCAGTACTGCTCCTCAGACAGTGTAGCACTCCCTCAGTACTGCCCCCCCGACAGAGTAGCGCTCCCTCTGTACTGCCCCTATGACAGTGTAGCCCTGCCTCAGTACTGCCCCCCCGACAGTGCACCACTCCCTCAGTACTGCCCCCCCCCCCCCCGACTGTGCACCACTTCCAGAGTACTACCTCAGTATGGCTCAGAGACATGGACCATGTACAGTAGGCACCTCAAGTCATTGGAGAAATACCACCAACGATGTCTCCGCAAGATCCTAAATATTTCCTGGGAGGACAGATGCACCAACATTAGCATCCTCGACCAGGCCAACATCCCCAGCATTGAAGCACTGACCACACTTGATCAGTTCCACTGGACAGGCCACATTGTTCGCATGCCAGATGCGAGACTCCCAAAGCAAGCGCTCTACTCGGAACTCCTTCACGGCAAACGAGCCAAAGGTGGGAAGAGGAAACGTTACAGAGACACTCTCAAAGCCTCCCTGATAAATTGCAACATCCTCACTGACACCTGGGAGTTCCTGGCCAAAGACCGCCCAAAGTGGAGGAAGTGCATCCAGGAGGGCGCTGAGCATCTCGAGTCTCATCGCCGAGAGCATGCAGAAATCAAGCGCAGACAGCGGAAAGAGCGTGCAGCAAACCAGTCCCATCTGTTACAGAGACTGTGGTTCTCGTATTGGACTGTTCGTATTGGCCACCCAAGAACTCATTTTAAGAGTAGAAGCAAGTCTTTCTCGATTCCGAGGGACTGCCTATGATGATGATGACTCCTTCAGTACTGCCCCTTCAACAGTGCAGCGCTCCAGCCTCAGTACTGCACTGGGAGTGTCAGCTGGGATTATGGGCTAATGTCTCGAGTGGGAGTTGAACCTATGATCTTCTGACCCAGAGGGGAGAGTGCTGCCCACTGACCCATGACTCACACCTGACAATAGGGGTGAGAAAAGGGGGCATTCTAAATATATGTGAAGCATGAAATAAGGTGAAAGTGCTGTTGAAGTCTGACCTGTGACCTTGACTGACCACAGCTGAGAAATGATCCACTTTGCTCGGAGTTTATTTTACATCGAGGGTTCGAAGCTTTTACAATAAAATAGAAGAGAGATTGTGTCCTGACAATATTTCAGTCAATGGTGCTATAGACAGGGACATTAATCATCATTTATTTCTTGTTCCAGAGAATCTCTTCTTGACCTCTCGGGAACTCCTGCAGAATATTTCCTAGTTTCTAGGAATTCCCATCAAAGCCCCTTTATCTGACATTTCAGATATTACATTGTAAAAAGTCACTCGCCGGGTTCAGAATGGCTCCACTGGGCCCTTTTATCTCAGTTTAACGTTTGGCACTTGCTCAACAGCTTGTTGAAGATTTATTGGCAGATTTAAAATTTGCTTGTTGCTGATTACAGACAATGATTTGCTCTTTAGATTCGAGCCATTCCACATGGACTGGAATTGGAGCCCAGTGTTTGGGGACATTATTTCCCTTTTGTTTATGACTTTGAATACTCTCAGACATTGCAGCACTCCCTCAGTACTGCCCCTCCGAAAGTGCAGCGCTCCCTCAGTACTGCCCCTCCGAAAGTTCAGCGCTCCCTCAGTACTGCCCCTCCGACTGTGCGGCGCTCCCTCAGCACTGATCCTCTGACAATGCGGCGCTCCCTCAGTACTGCCTCTCCGACAATATGCGCTCTCTCAGTAGTGAACTGGGAGTGTTTGCCTGGATTATGTGCTGGAGTGTGTGGAGAGAATGAGAGTGTTCCCACTGAGCCAAGGCTGACACCTCGAGCCTGCCTGCTGAAATGGGTTGTCCATAAGCAAATGTGCCCTTGATGCTGTTCCCACTCTGGATAAAGCTGCCCGAGCCTCCCTTTCTCTCTCAGTCACTCGGTCACTGCCCCATTGGGTCGCTGCGCTGAACAATTGTCGGGGACAATGTGAGGGGCTGGGAGCGAGAGAGTGATGGGCAAGTGCAGATTAGTGTAGACTCCCAGCTGAGGCTCTCAGTCACAGGCTCCTTCTCACTGGGACAAAGCCCAGTTACTGAGCCTCCCGAGAAAGCTCCAGGCTGACCGTGCAACCACTGGCCTCCCGAATGCTGCCGAGATGGAGCAGCATTTCATGTCAAGCTTCGAGCTCAGGCTCTGGGATTGAGAGGAGCCACTGGGCACATTGCAAACTGGCTCCTTCCTGCTTCTGTCTGCATCCACTTGGGGAGCAGCTCTGGAGGGCTTGTGGCCATTCTCAGCATTCTGATACCCAGTGAGCTGACTTTGCTCCATCTCCAAATGGACATGATATTGGATGCTGAGATTAGTAATGAGATAATTACATTTAAAATAAATAGAGGGGCTACATTAAATAAACTTAGCAAACTCAGAGGAAAGACCCCGGTCCAGATGGATTACATCCACGCATTTTAAAGAATCCAGGGATGAGATAGCAGTGACCTTACTACACATATTTAATAATTCGATGGAAAGAGGTGTCGTGCCAGAGGGCTGGTGGATTGATAAGTAATACCTATATTTAAGAAGGGAGATATAACATGTCCAGGGAACTATAGACCAGTCAACTTAACATCGGTGGTAGGAAAAATAATGGAATCCCCACTAAAGGAGAAAATATAGCAAAATCTTGAAGCCAAATATATAATAATGAATAGTCAGCATGGATTTTCAGAGGGAACGTCTTGCTTGACCAACCTCATTTATTTTTTTGAAGAGGTAATGAGAGAATAGACAAGGGTAATTGAGCAGATGTAAATTATCTAGATTTTCAAAAGGCCTTCGATAATGTAGGCTAATGAATAAGGTCAGAGAATGTGGAGTCAGGGGACAAGTAGCAGAATGGTTCGCTAGCTGGCTTCAAGAAAGAAAGCAGAGAGTAGGGTAAAAGGTAACTATTCACAGTTCATCAAGGATCAGTACTGGGACCACTGTTGTTCATAATTTATATTAACGATTTAGACTTTGGAATCAAAACACAATTTCTAAATTTGCGGACGCCATCAAATTGGAGGGGGTGGGTGAGATGTGGGGAGATAGTTAATTCTGAGGAGGACTGCAACAAATTACAGGAAGACATTAATACACATGCAGAATGGGAATATAATTAGCAAATCAAATTCAACACAGATAAACGTGACGTATTACAATTTAGTAAGAAGAATAGGGAGGTCACTTATTACTTGGAGGGCAATAGTTTGGATGGTGTAGAGGAACAAAAGGATCTCGGAGTACAAATACATCAATCACTATAAGCTGCGACACATTTTAACAAGGCCATTTAAAAAAACAGGTATTAGGGTCTATTTCTCGAGGGATAGAATAGAAAAGTAGTAAATTTATGCTAAACTTGTATCGAACCTTGGCTGGACCATACTTGGAGCACTGCGTACTGTTCTAGTCGCCATATTATAAAAAAGGATAGAGAGGCATGGGAGAGGGTGCAGAGAAGATTTACAAGGATAAAATGCGAGGATACACCAATCAGGAAAAGATGAACAGGTTGCGTCTCTTTTTGCTTGAAAATATAAGGCTAGGGGTGACCTAATAGAGGTCATTAAAATGATGACAGGTTTTGATATAGAAACAGAGAGAGCGTTTCCAATTGTGTGGAAGAGCATAACTATGGGACTGGGGCTTTAACCCACGACCTTCTGACCCAGAGGTGAGAGTGTTGCCCACTGAGCCATGGCTCACACCTAAAGTTCAACTTTCCTTTAAAAAGCTCCGGGATTTCTCCAAATCTGTTTCTCATCGACTGTCGGTCAGAACCCTGAGCAAACAATGTCACCATCACACTCCCCAATGAAATATTTACTGCCTCTGCTGACAGGATGTCCAGTGAGAGTTAAAACAAGTTGAAATTAACAGGTCGGAAAGATCAATAATTCAACGATGTGTTTCTTATTTCTGACTGAAGCCAGCTGGAATATAAATCTCAGTCCCGGACACACGGGACAGGGAGAGTCTGTGGGAAGTATTTGGGTTTCTGGGTGTTCACTTTCCACTGACCTTTTTATCATTGTCGATGTTTATTTGTAACCTTCTCCCTTCTTCCTCCTTCATTGTTCCAACCATTCCCACTTCCCTTTCCCTCCCTCTCACTGGCCAACACTGACTGGATGGGAGGGTGGGCTTGTAACTCAGTACCAGGCCTCTGACACAGCTGCTGCATCATCTGGGGAAGGGCCTTAGACACAAACTACAACATCATTTAAAGGAAGACAGAATTTGCATTGATATAAATGGTGCTCAGGAGATAGAAAGTCCGTGAATATTGAAATATTTCTTTAAGCTCCACTATTTTTCGAATTGTTATTTGTGTAAATGTAACAAGCAGTTTGGAACATCAGTGACCTCACGGGAAATGACCTCACTGCGTTAACATGGCCGCCCCGTGTTGGCTCCTCCCCTTCCTGTCCGGGGTCATGGGCCAGCTGACTCAATCTCCCAGAGTGCAGCGTGGCCCGAGCTGGTGATGTGCACTTCCCCCAATCGCTGCATTGTGGGAAGGCGGGGCCGCCACCTTCGCCTCCATTCAAACCGTCTCCTAGAATCTGCAAATAACATGCCCGAACCCCCCAGGCACGGGCAGAGAAAGAGCTCACGGGGGGGGGGCAGAGAGAGAGCCCATGGGGGTAGCCAGAGAAAGAGCTTGGCACGCGGGGGGGTCACACTGGGGGGGAGAGACAGAGAAAGAGCCTGCAGGAGGGAGAGGAGGGGGGACACACCCCAGGAGCGACTGAGGGAGAGCTGCACATCAGAGGGGCAGTACTGAGGGAGTGCTGCATTGTCGGAGGGGCAATACTGAGGGAGTGCTGCACTGACGGAGGAGCAATACTGAGGGAACGCTGCACTGACGGAGGAGCAATACTGAGGGAGCGCCGCAGTGTTGGAGTGTCAGTACTGAGGGAGCTCTACACTGTCGGAGGGTCAGTACAGAGGGAGCTCTGCAGTTTCAGCGGGGTAGCACTGAGGGGGTGCTGAACTCTTGGAAGGGCAGTACTGAGGGAGCGCCGCAGTGTTGGAGATGCAGTACTGAGGGAGCGCTGCACTGTCTGAGGGGCATGTGCGATGATGGGGACCTCGGCCTTTCTGGCTAAAGATGGTTTTTGTGCTCACGTGCTGGGCTCTGCCATCATTGAAGATGGGGATATTCTTGGAGCCTCTTCCTCCCATTAGTTGTTTAATTGTCCACCACCATTCACGACTGGAGGTGGCAGGACTGCAGAGCATTGATCCTATCCATTGATTGTGGGTTGCTTAGCTCTGTCTATAGCATGCTGCTTCCGCTGTTTAGCATGCATGTAGTCCTGTGTTGCATCTTCCCCAGGTTGGCACCTCATTATTAGATACACGTGGTGCTGCTCCTGGCATGCTCTTCTGCACTCCTCATTGAACCAGGGTTGGTCCCCTGATTGATGTTAATGGTAGTGAGGGATATGCCAGACCATGAGTTTACAGATTGTGGTGGAATACAGTTCTGCTGCTGCTGATGGCCCACAGTGCCTCATGGGTGCCCAGGTTTGAGCTGCTAGATCTGTTCTGAATCTATCCCATTTAGCAGTGTGGGAGTGCCACACAACACAATGGAGGGTGTCCTCAGTGTGAAGACGGGACTTTGTCTCCATTAGCTCTGTGCGGTGGTAAGTCCGACCAATACTGTCATGGACAGACGCATCTGTGATGGGCTGGACTGTCATTATAAATTGAACAAGCTTTCTTCATGGTTTTTATGTTAATAGTTCCTGGTGATGGTAATCCGATCTCTGTCATGTCCCAGTAATATATCAGTCCTGGGTAATCTTATCTCTGTCATGTCCCTGTTGTCATGTATCTCACACTACTGTATATAACTGTATCTTACCATGCCATACATGACTGTAACTAGATATGACCTGTAACCACAAGCATACTTTACCACCAGGGGTGCACTTGCAGGAAACACTGCATATCTGTTCCACACAGGTATATAAAAGCAGGTCTCAGGCAAGTGTGGCACTCGAGAGCTGTGAAATAAAGCAGGTCCACAGTGACCTTGACTTCAGCATATGCCTCGTGTAAGTCTGTACTGCAGGGTCAGGACTTTACAGTGGCAATGAGTTACGGGATCACAGAATCTACAGAATGGCTACCAATGGCTCAGATGAGAAATACAATGCTGGAGACAATTGGGAGGACTTTATAGAAAGGCTCCAGCAAAGCTTTGTAACCAAAGACTGGTTGGGCGACGATAAGGCAGACATGAGAGAGCCCATCTCTTGACCAGCTGTGGCTCGAAAACATACACCTTAATGAAGGACCTGATGGCACCCGTGAAACCAGCAAGCAAGTCGTTTGAGGAGTTGAGTACACTGGTGAGAGACCACCTGAAGCCAGCGAGCAGCCTACACATGGCCAGACACAGGTTCTACAACTACAGATGCTGTGTGGGCCAGAGCATACCCGACTTTGTGGCGGAACTTCGGAGGCTGGCTAGTTTATGGGAGTTCTCTGATGAACTAAAGAGAGAAGTACTAAGAGACTTTTTTATTGAATGAATAGACTACACAAGCATATTCTAAAAGCTCATAGAGACCAAGAACTTGACCCTAGAGGCAGCAGCATTGGTCGCAGAGACATTCTTGGCAGGAGAAGAAGAAACGAGGTTGATCTATACTGCGGGTATGACAACTAACGAAACATCGGAACAAGGGGTTCACAGAGTGAAATGAGCCGCTACCCCCACACACAGACAAAGGCAGGAGAGCAGGCCTTCAACAGCAGGCAGTGGTGCCAGAAGCCATTAAGGGCCACATGAACAGCCGTTCACACCTCATCAACCCACAATGCGAGCAATCAACTACAGACTAAGAGAAGCTCAAGAGAGATCAGCCAGACCCAGCTCATCCTTTGGAAACAATGGAAGTGGTCTGTGCTGGAGATGTGGGGGAAGGCACTCAACAAGGGGGTGTCAATTTCAGCATGCTGTTTGCAGAAACTGCAACTATACAGGGCATCTGGCTCGCTTGTGCAGAAAAACAGCAGCTCGGCTGGTATACAAATTGGAAGGGTTGGAAAGCAGACCAGAAGACAGTGGGGACAGTGCCCGGGACGCCGGGGTACAGCGGGTCAACACGATCAATGTCCACTGTTCTTACAACAAGACGCCTCCAATAATGATGAGGGTCCTACTCAACGGGATACCCATCAAAATGGAACTGGACACAGGAGCGAGTCAATCTCTCATGAGCTGTGGCTGCACAAAAGCAGCAGACCAAAACTCACAAGGATCGACACCAAACTAAGGACCTATACCAAAGAAATCGTCCCAGTCCTTGGCAGCGCCATGCTCTCAGTCACACACAAAGGGACGGTGAACCGACTTCCCCTGTGGATTGTCCCCGGAGATTTCCCAGCACTGTTGGGGAGAAGCTGGCTGGCAAAACTAAATTGGAAATGGGATGATGTTCACGCCATGTCGTCAGAGGAACGGACCTCCTGCTCAACAGTTCTAAGTCGTTTTGAACATCTCTTTCAGCCAGGTGTGGGCACCTTCAAAGGGGCTAAAGTTAAAATCTACATCACACAGGATGCCAGACTGGTCCATCACAAGGCTAGAGCTGTGCCTTATGTGAAGAGGGAAAAGATTGAACATGAACTGGACCGGCTTCTGCGGGAAGGCATTATCTCACCCGTGGAATTTAGCGACTGGGCAAGTCCCATCATCCCCGTCATGAAGCCTGATGGATCCGTACGAATCTGTGGGGATTACAAGTCTACCATAAACAGAGTCTCCATACAGGACCAATACCTGTTGCCCAGAGCGGAGGACCTATTTCCCACATTGGTTGGAGGAAAACTTTTCTCGAAACTAGATCTCATATCTGCGTATATGACGCAAGAACTGACCGAAGAGTCTAAGCTACTCACCACCGTCAACACACATCGAGGCCTTTTTATGTACAATCGATGCCCATTCGGCATCATTGGAGGGGCGGGCCTGGGGGCTCTGTGCCTCGGTGCGGGGAGTGTTCAGAGTGGGGTGGACGGGTTGACTGCGCAGATGGCGGTTGGTGGATGTGTTGTGGTTGGCGTCGCGGGGGCGTGGCTCCGAGGTGGCCGGGGCTGGGGGCTCAACATCCGGGGGTGTTCGGCATTTGGGAAGGATTCTGACGGGACGGGGTGGGTTGGGTGCGGGGGGAGTGTTCCCGGTGTTGGGTGGGTCCGGAGCCGGGGGGGGGAGGCTAGGGGGTGGGCTGTTTGTGGCTGGGATTGGGAGAGACTTCTTCACTCGGGGAATTGTTGGCCTGTGGGGCTCCCTGCCACGGAGAGTTGTTGATGCCAGTTCATTGGATGTGTTCGGGAGGGAGTTGGATGTGGTCCTTGCGGCTGGGTGGGTCGGGGGGGTGTGGAGGGGGCAATGGGGGGGGGGGGGGGGAGGTGCTGGGGTGGGTGATCAGCCATGATCTTGTTGAATGGTGGTACAGGCTCGAAGGGCCGAATGGCCTACTCCTGCAACTATTTTCTATGTTTCTAGGTCGACAGCTAATATATTTCAGCGCAACTGTCTGCTCAAATCCACCCCGGTTGTGGTTCAAGATGACATACTCATCACGGGCAGGGACACCGACTCCCATCTCCGCAATTTGGAGGAAGTACCAAGTCGATTGGATCGGGTAGGCCTCAGAGTTAAGAAATCCAAGTGTCTGTTTCTCGCGCCCGAGGTTGAATTTTTGGGCAGAAGGATTGCTGCTGATGGAATCCGCCCAACAGAATCAAAAACCGAAGCAATTCATCTGGCACCCAGGCCCCGGAATGACTCAGAACTGCGCGCCTTTCTCAGGCTACTCAACTACTTTGGGAACTTTATGCAGAACTTGAGCACGCTGCTGGAGCCTCTCCATGTGCTACTCAGAAAGGGGTGCGATTGGTTTTGGGGGGACGCCCAAGAACGCGCCTTCGATAAGGCACGCAACCTTCTATGTTCCAACAGTGTTTTAGCCTTTTTTGACCCAGGTAAAAAGCTAGTTCTTACATGTGATGCGTCAGCGTACAGGGTCGGGTGCGTTTTACAGCATGTCAATGATGCGGGTAAATTACAACTCATTGCTTATGCCTCCAGGTCACTTTTGTGGGCGGAGTGCGGGTACGGTATGGTTGAGAAGGAGGCGCTCGCGTGCATGTATGGCGTCAAAAAGATGCACCAATACCTTTTCGGGGCCAAGTTCGCATTAGAACCTGACCTCAAACCCCTCACATTCCTGCTATCCGAGTGCAAGGCAATAAATGCCAATGCCTCGGCGCGCATTCAGCGGTGGGCACTCATGCTGGCGTCTTACGACTACACAATAAGGCACAGACCTGGCACAGACAACTGTGCCGACGCGCTTAGCAGGCTAGCCCTGGCGACCATGGAAGGGTCCGACAAACAGGACTGTGAGATGGTCATGACAATCAATGCCTTTGAATCCATAGGTTCGCCCATCATGGCTCGCCAAATCAGAGCCTGGACGACCAGCGACCCCACTTATCCTTAGTCAAAAGATGTGTCTTAACTGGTGACTGGGCAGAGGCCCGCGATGCCTGTCCCGAGGAGATCAAACCTTTTCATAGGCGCATGCATGAGCTATCACTACAGGCAGACTGCCTGATGTGGGGCAGCTGAGTAGTTATGCCCTTGCGAGGCAGAGAGGCATTTGTCCGGGAGCTCCATCGCGAGCACCCGGGGATTGTCCTTATGAAAGCCATAGCCAGATCTCACGTCTGGTAGCCTGGCATTGATGCGGACTTGGAGCTCTGCGTCCGGAAGTGCGCCATTTGTGCCCAACTCAGTAATGCCCCCAGGGAGGCCCCCCTAAGCCCCTGGCCCTGTCCCACCAAACCGTGGTCGTGGGTGCATGTAGACTATGCGGGCCCATTCATGGGCAAAATGTTCCTCGTAGTCGTCGATGCATTTTCAAAGTGGATCGAATGCACCATTTTAAACTCGAGCACCACCTCTACCACTGTGGAGAGCCTTAGAACCATGTTCACAACGCACGGAATTCCTGACATATTGGTCAGTGATAATGGTCCGTGCTTCACCAGTGCAGAATTTCAAGATTTTATAGTTGACCACGGCATAAATCACGTTAAGACGGCACCATTCAAGCCGGCCTCCAATGGCCAGGTGGAGCGAGCAGTGCAAATTGTTAAACAAGGCATGCTAAAAATCCAAGATTCCACGCTGCAGAGACGCCTGTCGTGACTGCTGCTGGCAT
The DNA here is from genome assembly GCF_044704955.1 of Pristiophorus japonicus. Taxonomy (NCBI): domain Eukaryota; kingdom Metazoa; phylum Chordata; class Chondrichthyes; family Pristiophoridae; genus Pristiophorus; species Pristiophorus japonicus. The sequence continues at coordinate 7,315,679 of NC_091984.1, read as the reverse complement.
ACAGATCTCATCTGCATTCGTTGACTGGGGTTCCCCCCGCGCAACTATTGATGAAATGGACCTTAAAGAGTCGGCTCTTGTTAATCCTCCCAGACATGTATGAAATTGTTGAGGCAAAGTGCCGGAAGTAACTGAGTAACATGACCAAAATTCGAGGGGGAGGTGGAATGAGATAGGGGACAAAGTGTTTGTGCTAAACTATGGCAGGAGTCCCAAATGGCTTGCAGGGACAGTAACGGGCAAGGAAGGAAACAGGCTACTGGTTGTACAAATGGACAATGGCCAAACCTGCTGGAGGCATGTAGACCAAGTAAAAGGTAGATTCATCAACAACACTGCAGAACCAGAGGCAGACTACAATGTGGAGCTCACACCACACCTGGTGGACAGACAGAGGGAACAACCTGAGGAAAGGGGAGTCTCAACAGACAGCCCAGGCGAGATACCAGCAATCATACTGAACGAAACAGACAGCCCAGGCGAGATACCAGCAATCACACCGAAAGAAAAACAGGCACCAAGGCAAACAACTGAACCACAACTAAGATGCTCCATGCGGGAGCGTAGAGCACCTGAGAGACTGAATCTATAAAGACAATAAGACCTTGGGGGAGGGTGATGTCATGTATCTCACACTACTTTATACAACTGTATCTTATCATGCTATACATGACTGTAACTAGTTATGACCTGTAACCACAAGCATACTTACCACCAGTGGTGCACTTGCAGGAGACACTGCATACCTGTTCCACACAGGTATATAAAGGCAGGTCTCAGACAAGTGTGGCACTCGAGAGCTGTGAAATAAAGGTGTAGGTCCATGGTGACCGTTACTTCAGCATGTGCCTTGTGTAAGTCTGTACTGCAGGGACAGGACTTTACAGCTGTAATATATCAGTCCTGGGTAATCTTATCTCTCTCATGTTCCAGTAATATATCAGTCCTGATTAAGCAGAAATGAGTGAAACAATCTCCAATTATTGCCCCATAATTGCCTCGGTGCCAGCACAGTAAGACCAGATTCAGCCCAGTGATTTTGTGTGAATATAAAGCCTTGAAATATACACGGTGAATGCTAAACTAAACCCAGCTCCCACTAACACACCCTTGCCTCTTAATACATTTTAATGCCATCCCATAATGATCCTGCTGATTGTGTTTCTGGCCCCGTGTCCACCGTCAGTGGGTGAAGCCCACCACAGGCGATCAGCCCGAAAGGCCTCAGTCTAGAAAGTGCGGTGGGAGTCTGGAGCCCCGGGATTGTCTCAAACACCGACTCCCTTTTTAATGTTGGGACATTCAGAGATTCTTTGCTCCACACCAATCCCAACAAAGTTTTACTCTGCACCAATCGAGGTGTTTGAGTACAGATCCAGCCCATAATATACAGGACAGGAAAGAATTGGAGCTTCAATACCAATAAATTAACATGGCAGCAAATAATGGGAGGTAATGAGCTCGAGTGATTAACATCGATCGTGGCCAGCAGCTGAATTATTAATGCTGGGAAATTATATCCACATATCATTGGAATAAAACATCTTCTGTTATTGGTGGATTTTAGCAGGTTTGTTATATTAGAACTGGAGACTTACCCTGACTATTGCCATTCACCCTGACTACTGCCCCTCCGAACCTGACTATTCCTATTCACCCTGATAACATTTGGATTTTAAAATCACTGAGTGTTTTGCAGCAATGGGGAAATTCTGCGAAAGATTGTTTCCAAACATCTCCTGTCTGTCACATTCTCTGTGGAGCTCGATTGCAATGTTCGAATCTCACTAGTTTTACATTACACCAACACAACGTGAATTTAATCAGCATCACAGCAAACTGCAGAGTAAAAGAGCAACGAGCTGGGCTGGAAATAATGTGTAAAGCTGTCTCTGGATCATCAGTACATGGGACATAGGCCCAGAATATTCATCCTCACAAATCATTAAATCCTCTTCACTCAAAATAAATAGCCATCATTTCTTGCAAACTAATGTAATTCCTTATGAATATTGCTGATCTAATCCCCTCCAATATCGAATCCTTTCTGATACCACCATTAGAAAAATGTTTCCCTCTCCCCTTTCCCCAAATATTAAATCTCAGTAACAGGTTGTGTGTCGAAGGCCCCAATCTTTGCTCCTTCTGTCTCCTGTCTGGGCTCAGATGCTGCAATGTGGTTTCTGTTTCATTTCTCCTGCGATTTGTCAATGAAAGATTTCTGTTGGTCACCACTCGGCCCAGGGGTCAAGGGTCAGTCTGATGGACATCATTTGATCCTGGGGTCAAGGGTCAGTCTGATGGACATCACTTGGTCCTGGGGTCAAGGGTCAGTCTGATGGACACCAGGGTTGATCAACTTGATTGGACGGGGAATTGTTGAAAGGAAAGTGTTTTTTATTTCACAGTTTAACAACGGAAAGGAAATAAAATTGAAATCCAGAGAGTAGAAGCAGGATGAGAATCTCGATAACCCGTCAGATTGCAAACACTGAAATCTCTGATCTTTTGTGTGTCGGAAGCTCTTTATAGAATAATCCCAGGGATTAGAGGAATGAGACTGACATTGTTCCTGCCCGGCCACATTTCATTCTTCAATCTCCCCACTGACCTCGTTTCCTCATTCGATGTTTCAACGAAAAAACAATTTCAACCCACAGCTCAGTGTCAGCTGTGGCTCAGTGGGCAGCACTCTCGCCTCAGGGTCAGAAGGTCGTGAGTTCAAGTCCCACTCCAGAGGCTTGAGGACATAATCCAGGCGAACATTCACAGTGCAGAGCTGAGGGAGCGCTGCACTGTCGGAGGGGCAGTACTGAGGGGGTGTTGCACTGTCAGAGGAGCAGTATAGAGGGTGTGCTGCACTGTTGGAAGAGCAGTACTGAGGGTGTGCTGCACTGTCAGAGGGGCAGCACTGAGGATGTGTTGCACTGACGGAGGGGCAGTACTGAAGGAGCGCTGCACTGTCGGAGGGGCAGTACTGAAGGTGCTTTGTACGGTTTATGCCATTTCTCATGGAATTCTGGAAACCAGTGAGGATTATCCAATGATTAATGGTTGTAATAATCGAGGCCAGAACACTCTATAACTGAACGTTGGCGCTGGAAATTCTCCATCTATACAAGGCCATTACAGCGAGTGATGGGACGAGAGCATTGAGCGAGACTGAAGCTGGTCTTATTGCAGTTATTCTCTGTAATTTTACTGCCTGGTAAATGTACATATGTCCTGGGTGTTGATATTGTGTGAACACAATGTGTCAGGGTTATGGGTCAGGTTATTAATACTGTTAGCGCTCCAAGTAATACCAGGAAATCTGAGTATCAATATAATCCCAGGAAGAGTCACAGAGAGCCCGCCCTCAACACACTGCCTCAATCCATGGGGCCAGGAGGCACTCGCTGCTTCCTGGAGAGTTTGGGCTCAATTCAGGCCACCGTTAGTGAACACTGCGCTCTCTCACAGCAATTCTTCATTCATCACTATGGTAACAGTATCATGGGATTTATCAGAGGGGCACGGTTAGTGTAGTGGTCACCTCACAACTACATCAACCGGCATTTATATAGCGCCTTTAATGTCGTAAAACGTCCCAAGGCGCTTCACAGGAGCGAAAATATGACATCAAGCCACATATGGAGATATTTGGACAGGTGACCAAAAGCTTGGTCAAAGAGATAGGATTTAACGAGCGTTTTAAAGAGGAGAGAGAGGTGGAGAGGTTTAGGGAGGGAGGTCCAGAGCTTAGGGCCCAGGCAGCTGAAGGCACAGCCACCAATGGTGGGTGATGGAAATTTGAGATTCGCAAGTGGCCAGAATTGGAGGAGCGCGGAGAGCTCAGAGGGTTGGAGGGTGGGAGGAGATTACAGATAGGGAGGGGCAATGCCACAGAGGGACGTGAACACAAGGATGTGAAAGATGGGAGGCCAGCTAGGAGAACGTTGGAATAGTCGAGTCTGGAGGTAACAAAGCCATGGATGAGGGTTTCAGCAACGGATGAGCTGAGGCAGGGGCAGAGTCGGGTGATGTCACAAAGGTGGAAGTAGATGTCTTGGTGATGGTGAGGATATGGGGTCAGAAGGTCAGCTCAGGATCAGATAGGATTCAAAGGTTGTGAACCATCAGGTTCAGCCTCAAGCAATGGGCAGGGAGAGGGATGGGGTCGGGGGTCAGGGAGAGGGTCGGGGGTCAAGGAGAGGGATGGAGTCGAGGGACAGGATCAGGGGTCAAGGAGAGGGACGGGGTCAGGGATGGGGATGGGGATGGGGTCGGGGGCCGGGGAGAGGGATGGGGTCGGGGGTTAGGGAGAGGGATTGGGTCGGGGGTCAGGGAACGGAGTTTGTGACAGGGACTGAAGACAATGTCTCTGGGCTTCCCAATATGTAAATACCGTGTTTCAGTGTCGATTCTGTTCTCTAACAAGGTACTTGGTGCTGGGATATTCCCCACTCTCACACAATAACAATGGGAAGAATCCCAATGGATAGTCAGCAGAAATGATCCTTCAGAAACCGTGTGAATAATTCCGGCACTCTGCCAGTTTCTGAGTGAGATCTTTAACTCTTTTCTTGCTCACAGTGGAGATTACGAGACAGACGATCTTGAGGCTGTGAGTCTGTTCCTGCAAATTATCCCAGTGTTCCAAATAAACATGAACTGTATAAATCCCAGCCTTGTTTCTGAAATGAATAAATGAGTAAAGCACAAAATACAAAAGTATCATTAGTAAATGAAGAAATCTTATTTCATATCCAGCTGGCCATTAATAATGGGAAGATTGGAATCTCTCCCAGGCTGGTCCTCCCCTCTCAGAATCTGGGTCCTGCTCAGGGTTACGATTAAAAAGGTCAGAAGTGGGGATGTTCACTGATGACTGCACAGTGTTCAGTTCCATTCCCAACTCCTCAGATAATCGAATAGTTAGTGTGCACATGCAGCAAGACCTGGACAAGATTCAGGCTTGAGCTGATAAATGGCAAATAATATTCACGCCACACAAGTGCCAGGCAATGACAATCTCCAATAAGTGAGAGTCTAACCACCTCACCTTGATATTCAACGGCATTACCATCTCCGAATCCCTGACCAGCAACATCCTGGGGTCACCATTGACCAGAAACTGAACTAGACCAGCCACATAAATACAGTGGCAACAAGAGCAGGTCAGAGGCTAGGTATTCTGCAGCGAGTGTCTCACCTCCCGACTCCACAAAACCTTCCCACCATCTACAAGGCACAAGTCAGGAGTGTGATGGAATACACTCCTCTTGCCTGGATGAGTGCACCTCCAACAACTCAAGAAGCTCAGCTCCATCCAGCACAAAGCAGCCCGCTTGATTGTCTCCCCATCCACCACCTTAAACCTTCACTCTCTCCATCACTGATGCACCGTGACTGCAGTGTGTACCATCTACAAGATGCACTGCAGCAACTCACCACGGCTTCTTCGACAACACCTCCCAAACCCGTGACCTCTAGCACCAAGAAGCACAAGGGCTACTGGCTTATGGAAACATTATCACCTCCATTCCCCTCCAAGTCACACACTTTCCTGACTTGGAAATATAATCACTGTTCCTTCATCGTAGCTGGGTCAAAATCCTGGAACTCCCTCCCTAACAGCACTGTGGGAGCACCTTCACCACACGGACTGCAGCGGTTCAAGAAGGTGGCTCACCACCACCTTCTCACGGGCGACTAGGGATGGGCAATAAATGCCAGCCTTGCCAGCGACACCCACATCCCAGGAACGAATAAAAAAAGTTTAGGTTTAATGGGACTCTTACCGAGATCCTGGAGGCAAATATGGGAATAAAGCCGATCTAAAACAGAACACAGGGGGAGAGGTTAAATCCCTCGTTTCTGGTCACGATGCGATCTCCTGCTCCCGCTGTATCCGTCCCTCCAGTTAAATGAAACGCCCGTGTTCACCAGCTGATATATCACAGCTCCCACACACTTCAATCTTATTAGATTGTTTCATCTGAGAGCCGCTGAGCCTCAATAATCTGTTTAAAGATTCTGATTAAACGCAACAACACTGAACATCGGAGTATTGTCTTAAGTGCGTTCTTTCACAAAGATTTCTGCCTCTGGCAGCTAACGAAAGCTGACCTCCCAAACAGCCCATAATCCGGGGGCTCCGCGCTCTCACTCTGATGTTCAGTTCTGCTTTAGGCCACATTTGACTAATAGTGATCTGTTCATCGCTCTAATTACTGTGTTATTGTGTTAACCCGGGTCCCACAGTCCATGGGATTTAATGCAACACTCGCCCATATCTCCGATCCTCAAACACTGCTCAGTGTGTGAACGGGAACATCTGAGAGAACATTTCATTGTACAGAAATGTAACCCCTTAGTACTGTCTCCTTCCGGCATTCTCCTTCTGCCTGACATTTCTGGGGATCAATCGATGTGATTAACCCCAGGGCAGGCCAGGATACGAAGGATACAATTAGAGCCAGCAATCTGTCAATCAGCCTCGCTAATTGATATCACGCGGCTCAGTGTTAGAATAGAACCATAGAATCATATCCACCGGTACGCTCGCGGCCTTCCGCGAGAGGTGGGCACCGGAGGGACTGGAGTGCATCATCACGCCCGGCAACCAAATTTTAATTTGATTTTACGTTTTAAAGTTTAATTTGTTTTAAATGCCGGTGCTTTTAGTGTCCCCTTCCCTTTTATAGGGGGCACTGGAAAATTGTGATTTTAGTGCCCAAAAAAAAAGGAAAAAAAGGGCCTTGTAAATGTCTGGTGTGTCACCCAAGTCGGGTGGCATGATTTAATGTTTTATGTTTTTGCAGGTAGACTCTAAAAGAGTTACAATTAGAGCCAGCAATCTGTCAATCAGCCTCGCTAATTGATATCACGCGGCTCAGTGTTAGAATAAAACCATAGAATCATATCCACCGGTACGCTCGCGGCCTTTCGCGAGAGGTGGGCACCGGAGGGACTGGAGTGCATCATCACGCCCGGCAACCAAATTTTAATTTGATTTTACGTTTTAAAGTTTAATTTGTTTTAATTGCCGGTGCTTTTAGTGTCCCCTTCCCTTTTATAGGGGGCACTGGGGAAAAAAAGGTGATTTTAGTGCCCAAAAAAAAAACCAAAAAAAAGAAAAACACAAAAAAAAACCATAGAATCATAGAATGGTTACAGCACAGTCGGAGACCATTCGGTCCATCGAGCCTGTGCTGGCTCTCTGCAAGAGCATTTCAGCTAGTCCTGCCCGCCCCCCCCCCCCCCCGCCCTTTCCTCACAGCCCTGCAATTTATTTTCCTTCAGGTACTTATCCAGTTCCCTTTTGAAAGCCACAATTGAGTCAGCCTCCACCACCCTTTCAGGGAGAGCATTCCTGATCCTAACAACTTGCTGTGTAAAAATCTTTTCCTCATTTCAACTTTGGTTCATCTGCCAAACACCTTAAATCTGTGTCCTCTGGTTCTTGACCCATTTGCCAATAGGAACAATTTATCTCTATCTACTCTGTCTAGACACCTCATGATTTTGACCATCTCTATCAAATCTCCTCCCAACCTTCTCTGCTCTCTGCTCTAAGGAGAATAAGCTCAGCTTCTCCAGTCTATCCACATAACTGAAGTACCTCACCCTGGAACCATTCTGTCATGTATGTAAACTTAATGTAACACCACTGTATTACTGTATACACTCAACCTAGATGCACACCTTGACCAGAAGGGGTGAACTTGTGGGAGACACTCCTTTCCTGATCACACAGGTATAAAAAGGGAGGTCCCACTCAGGGTCATCGTCTTTGGAGTCCTGTGAATAAAGAGTTAAGGTCACAGAGTGACCTTGTCCCCAGAATGTGCCTCATGTGGTTTCATGCTGTCGAGTAAGGACTTTACATTGGCGATGAGAAACGGGAATTCATGGCCCACGAGAATGGCCACCGGTAGTAGAGAGGAACTGTACTGTGTTGGGGAAGACTGGGACGATTTTGTCGAGAGGGTTCAGCAAAGCTTTGTTGTGAAAGAATGGCTGGGGGATGCAACGGCCGACAAGCGAAGGGCTCATCTTTGACCAGCTGCGGACCAAAGACTTATGCACTCATGAAGGACTTACTAACACCCGAAAAGCCGGCGGACAAAACCTTTGAGGAACTTAGCAAATTGATCGGTGAGCATGTCAAATCGGCGAGTAGCATACATATGACCCGACACAGATGCTACATGCACGACGTCGTGAAGGACAGAGCATACTGGACTTCGTAGTGGAGCTCCGGCATTTGGCCAGCCTCTGTAAGTTCACAGACGCCTGCAGGGGGGAAATGCTAAGGGATTTCTTTATCGAGGGCATCGGTCATGCGGGAGTTTTCCGCAAATTAATTGAGACCAAGGATTTGAACTTGGAAGCGGCGGCGTTGAAAGCTCAAACTTTCATGGCGGGGGAGGAAGAGACGAAAATAATATACGCGCGCAATTCTGCCTCTTATGGATCAGGGAGTCAGCATCATCAATGTGACTCAGAGCCCTGCAGGCAGGCAGGGGCAGTCCGGCACTCCCCAGGCAGCAATAGACCCCAGAGTAGGATTCAACAGAGACAATGGCAGGCTGAACGGACATTCACGCCATCACAGTGGACAATGTGGCCCGGGATGGGGCCATTGACACCTACTAATAGGGTACTTAATAGCAGTCAAAGGGACAGTCAGCGCGGAATGCCTGGCCATAGTCCCTTTGTTCCCAACAATGGAAGTGTGGGGGAAAACACTAAGCTAGATCTTGCAGATTTCAACAGTTTTTCTGCAGGAACTGCAATCTCAGTGGCCACTTAGCTTGAATGTGCAGGAGGTCTGCAACCAGACTAATATATGAGGCAGATGGACCAGAAGAGGGTTCTTTGAGGCAGGATGACTTTTGGGGCGAATTGATGGATGGCGAGGTTCAGCGGGTCCATGTGGTGAATATTCACAGTTCATACACCAGAACGCCACCAATGATGATAAGGGTTTTATTAAACGGTATCCCTGTACACATGGAGCTGGACACTGGGGCCAGCCAGTCACTCATGGGCGTTCAGCAATTTGAGAAGCTATCGCCTCTTAAAGCCAGTAGACCCAAATTAGCACGTATTGAGACACAATTCCGGACTTACACTAAAGAAATCATTCCAGTGCTAGGCAGTGCAATGTTGGCTGTCACACACACTGGGTTAGTGAATCGGCTGCTGCTCTGGATTGTCCCGGGCAATGGTCCCGCACTGTTGGGGAGGATCTGGTTTGCTGAGATGAACTGGAAATGGGAGGATGTTCACGCAATGTAATTTATGGAGTGAAGTTCGTGCTCACAGGTCCTACAACAATTCGATTCACTATTCCAACCTGGCGTCGGGACTTTCAAAGGCACTAAAGTAGTGATACACATCACCCTGGATGCCAGGCCAGTGCACCACAAAGCCAGAGCGGTGCCGTATGCGATGCGGGAAAAGATTGAGAGCGAATTGGACCGGCTGTTGAGAGAGGGCATCATCTCGCCTGTTGAATTCAGCGACTGGGCGAGCCCCATCGTTCCCGTCCTAAAAGCGGATGGCTCTGTCAGGATCTGTGGCGACTACAAGGCCACCATCAATTGGGTGTCCCTACAAGACCAATACCCGTTCCCGAGAGCGGAGGACCTCTTCGCCACGCTGGCAGGCGGCAAGCTGTTCACCAAGTTGCACCTCACTTCAGCCCATATGACCCAGGAACTGGCCGACGAATCTAAACTACTGCCCACCATCACCATGCACAAGGGACTGTACGTTTATAACAGGTGCCCGTTTGGCATTCGATCAGCGGCCGCGATTTTTCAACGAAACATGGAAAGCCTGCTTAAATCTATTCCTGGAATGATCGTATTCCAGGACGACATCCTCATCACAGGTCGAGACACCGAGGAACACCTCCACAACCTGGAGGAGGTGCTACGCCGACTGGACCGGGTAGGCCTGCAACTCAAGAAGTCTAAATGTGTGTTCTTCGCTCCTGAGGTTGAGTTTCTGGGCAGGAGGGTTGCTACAGATGGGATTCGGCCCACCGAATCCAAAACAGAGGCGATTCGACGAGCACCCAGGCCCTGAAACACATCGGAGTTGCGTTCATTCCTGGGACTGTTGAATTATTTCGGGAACTTTCTGCTGAACTTGAGCATGTTGTTGGAGCCGCTACACGTGCTCCTGCGTAAGGGTTGCGATTGGTTTTGGGGGGACTGTCAGGAACGGGCTTTTGATCGGGCGTGAAACCTACTTTGTTCAAACAAGTTGTTGACCCTGTACGACCCCTGTAAAAAAATTGGTTCTGACATGTGATGCATCGTCCTATGGGGTTGGGTGCGTGTTGCAGCAGGGCAATGCTGAGGGTCAACTACAACCTGTGGCTTATGCCTCCAGGTCACTCTCTCAAGCAGAACGGGGATATGGGATGGTCAAGAAGAAAGCGGTTGAATGTGTCTATGGTGTAAAAAAAATGCATCAGTACCTCTTTGGTAGGAAGTTTGAATTAGAGACGGACCACAAGCCATTAACATCCCTGTTGTCAGACAGAAAGGATATCAATGCCAATGCATCAGCTCGCATACAGCGATGGGCTCTCACACTGGCTGCGTATGACTACACCATCCGGCACCGGCCCAGCACTGAAAATTGCGATGACACGCTCAGCAGGCTTCCACTGGCCACCACTGAGGGGGCAGCGGAGCAAAGCGCCGAGATGGTCATGGCTGTCGATGCCTTTGACAGCGCAGGCTCCCCCATCACAGCCCGCCAGATCAAAATCTGGACAAACAGAGATCCCCTCCTATCCCTGATTAAGAAATGTGTCCTGACTGGGGATTGGGTGCCCGCACACAGAGCATGCTCTGAGGAGGTTAGACCGTTCCACAGATGGCTGGATGAGCTCTCTATCCAAGCCGACTGCCCACTATGGGGCAGCCTGGTAGTTATGCCCCAGAAGGGTAGGGAGGCATTCATCAGGGAACTCCACAGCGAGCTCCCAGGCATTGTGCTGATGGAGGCCATTGCCCGATCACAAGTTTGGTGGCCTGGAATTGATTCAGACCTGGAACACTGTGTTCGCAGGTGCACGATGTGTGCCCAGCTGGGTAATGCCCCCAGGGAGGCCCCGCTCAGCCCGTGGCCCTGGCCCACCAGGCCATGGTCACGCATTCATGTTGACTATGTGGGCCCATTCATGGGTAAGATGTTCCTTATTGTGGTAGATGCGTACTCAAACTGGATCGCGTGCATCATTCTGAAGTCACGCACGTCATCCACCACTGTGGAAAGCCTACCTGCGATCTTTGCAAGCCATGGCTTGCCGGACATCCTGGTTAGTGATAATGGCCCATGTTTCACAAGCTACGAATTCCGAGAATTTATGTCGGGCAATAGCATCAACCACGTCAGGACTGCGCCGATCAAGCCGGCCTCCAATGGCCAGGCGGAACTTGCGGTCCAAATTATTAAGCAAGATATGCTCAGAATTCAAGGCCCCTCCCTACAATGCCGCCTATCGTGTTTCCTGTTGGCCTATAGATCTCACAGGGGTCCCGCACGCAGAGCTATTAATGAAACGGACACTCAAAACTTGATTGTCCCTCATTCACCCAGTCCTGACCGACATAGTTGAGGGCAAGCACAAGTCACAAAACGAGTACCATGACAGTAACTCGAGGGGGAGATGTATCGAATTAAATGATCCTGTTTTCGTACTCAATCACGCCATGGGGCCCAAATGGCTTGAGGGCACTGCAATTGACAAAGAGGCGAATAGGGTCATCGTGGTAAAACTCAACAATGGTCAAATATGCCGTAAGCATCTGGACCAAGTAAAAAAAAGGTTCAGCTTCGACACGGAGGAACCTGAAGAAGACCATGAGATGGAGCTCACATCACCGCCAGTGAACGAGCAACAAGAGCAATCAGAAGAATGCACAGTCCCTGCGGTCAGCCCGGACAGGCCAGAATCACCACAGGTGACAGACACTCACGTCAGTGTCCAACAACCAGAGCCCCAACTGCGGAGCTCCACGAGGGAGCGCAGACCACCAGAAAGACTAAATCTATGATCCCAATAAGATTTTGGGGGGGTGGGGGGCGGTGATGTCATGTATGTAACCACAATGTAACGCCACTGTATTACGGTATACACTCAACCTAGATGCACACCTTGACCACAAGGGGTGAACTTGTGGGAGACACTCCTTACCTGATCACACAGGTATAAAAAGGGAGGTCCCACGCAGGGTCATCGTCTTTGGAGTCCTGTGAATAAAGAGTTAAGGTCACAGATTGACCTTGTCCCCAGAATGTGCCTCGTGTCGTTTCATGCTGTAGAGTAAGGACCTTACACATTCTCGTAAATCTTTTCTGCACCCTGTCTAAAGGCTTCACATCCTTCCTAAAGTACATTACCAGAATTGGACACAATACTCCAGATGAGGCCGAACCAGTGTCTTGCTCAGGTTCATCATAACTTTCTTGCTTTTGTACTCTATGCCTTGATTTATGAAGCCAAGGATCCTCTATGCTTTTTTAACCGCTTTCTCAACCTGCCCTGCCACCTTCAACGATTTGTCCACATATAACCCCAGGTCTCTCTGTTGATGCATCCTCTTTAGTTTTGTGTCAGCTGCATATTTTGAAATTGTGCCTTGTGCACCCAAGTCTCAATCATTAATCTATATGTAGGAGCGTGTTGTCACTGACTCACAAGCCCAACATAGCTTGGAGCAGAAATTGACTCTATCGGGGCCATCATCTCTGCTGCTCTTTCTGTCGCTGAGAGATGGCAATCTCAGCATTTAACCCCATTGGGATTTCTCTCCTGTTTGGAGCAGAAGAGATGGCGAGGGAGGAATGGGACCATGCTCAACACACAGCGAACTTTCTGTAACCAAGAGGGAGCAGCAAGATTCCACCCTCATTAAAAGGCAAACACAATTCTATTGATCTCGCCAGGCTGTAAAAACAGGATAGCATCTCGGGCCCAAAGCATTGATCAGAGAGCGGAGGGACTCGAGGAGTTTCTGGGAGTGAGGTTAGAAAGTGATCTGGAGTCAGTGCCCTGAATTACAGCCAGCGCCCGATTGATGGGCCAAGTATCCTGTGGGCAGCTTTTATCATCCCTCGGGGTCTCGTTACTGTTCTGTTCACAGCTGAGAATGATCTGAATGGCCCACAACACAGAGTTATTGCTCCATTAGCTGCCTGGCCCAGACATTGCATAATATAACCTTGCTCACTCTGGGAATATCCAGTCAGCTTATTACAGCCCTGCATCAAGTCAACAAGCAACAGAAATTAAACTACTTTCTCTGAAACTCCCTCCAGCACGTATTCAAAACTTGAACAAGTATTTATATAGCGCCTTTAACATACGAACATAAGAAATAGGAGCAGGAGTAAGTCATTCGGCTCCTCGAGCCTGCTCTGCCAATCAATGAGATCATGGCTGATCTTCTACCTCAACTCCACTTTCCTGCACTATCCCCATTTCACTTGATTCCCTTGATATCCAAATATCTATCAATCACAGTCTTGAATATACTCAACGACTGAGCCTCTACAGCCCTCTGGGGTAGAAAATTCCAAAGATTCACAACCCTCTGAGTGAAGAAATTTCTCCTCATCTCCGTCCTAAATGGTCGACCTCTTATTCTGAGATGATTTTCCCCAGTGATTTGCACCGTTTTTTTGGAGCAGGCTGCTTTTTTTAGCCTAAGTTAAAAAAAGCACAGTTTCCCCAATCAACTTGCACCAGCATAACTCAGTCAGTTACGACTTTTTTAGGTTAGTTTTTGTTTCAGCCAAAGGGGACGTAACCTGCCACCCGCGCCAATTCTGGCCATTTAGGCAGGTTTAGCCAGCTCAGAGGTACTCCAGTTCTGCTTAGGCCAACGTATGTGGCCTCTGCAGAAAAACCTTCTGGAGAGTTAAGAAAATTGGTGCAAGTAAGTCGATCAGCGCAGCAGATGCCCGGAAGGGTGGGGGGGGGGGGGGGGCGTTGGTGCGGGGGGAGCGAGACAGAGAGAGACAGACAGATTCGGGCGGCTGACCCAGGAAGCCATTTGGGACCGGACCAGACCTGCAAGCCCTTCGGCTGGGGGCATTGGAGGTAAGTTGCTGCAATACATTTCAATGTGTTTTTAAATTGAAGCAATGTGTTTTAATGTGTTGGGAGCTGGCTGTATGTTTCACTTTGCAGCCTCAGCTCGCATTGTGTCCCTGGTTACCATGGCAGCACGATCTTTTTGCCGCAGATCAAGGCTCCACCCCCAAAACTAAAGGACAGTTTAGGCCATGCCAAAATGAAGAAATCCAATGGGGAATCTTAGAACCTTTTTTGGGGACGTACTTGGGCTCCAAAAAAACAGGTTTAACTCTTCAAATACACCAAAAAAAAGCTTTGGGGAAAATTGAGTCCATAGACACCTGAGTTCTAGAATGCCAACTAAGAGAAACATCCTCACTGCATCTACTCTGTCAAGCTCTTTAAGAATTTTGTATGTTTCAATGAGATCACCTCTCATTCTTCTAAACTTTAGAGAATATAGGCCTAGTTTACTCAATCTCTCCTCATAGGACAATCCCCCCATCCCAGGAATCATTCTGGTGAACCTTTGTTGCACTCTCTCTCAGGCAAGTACATCCTTCCTTAGGTAAGGAGACCAGAACTGTACACAATACTCCAGGTGTGGTCTCATCAATGCCCTATATAATTGCAGTGAGATATCTTTACTCATACTCAAATCCTCTTGTAATAAGAACCAACAAACCATTTGCTTTCCTAATTTCTTGCCGTGCCTGCCTGTTAACTTTCAGTGATTTGTGTACAAGGACAACCAGGTCCCTCTGAACAACAACATTTCCGAATATCTCACCATTTAAAAAATACTTTGCTTTTCTACTTTTCCTACCAAAGTGGTTTACTTTTCTCCACATTGTATTCCATGTTCTCGCCCACTCATTTAGCCTGTCTATATCCCCTTGAAGCATCTTTGCATTGTGCTCACAACTTACTTTCCCACCTAGCTGTGTATCTGCAGCAAGCTTGGATATATTACATTTGGTTCCCTCATCCAAATCATTGATATAGATTGTGAATAGCTGGGGCCCAAACACCGATCCTTGTGGTGGCCCAGTAGTTACAGCCTGCCAACCCGAAAATGCCCCGTTTATTCCTACTCTCTGTTTTCTGTCCGTTATGCAATCCTCAATCCATGCTTCCAGTAAAACGACCCCAGGTGCTTCACAGGAACATTATCAAACAAAAATTGAGCCAAATACATCATCATCATCATCATAGGCAGTCCCTTGATTCGAGGATGACTCGCTGCCACGCCAAAAAGTTCACAGGTGTTTCAATGAAGATCTAATATTCCAGGTCCCAAACTAAATCTTGAAGGATGGAAGATGCCTGTGCGTGAACTTTTTTAACGTGTGGTGGCTGCTGCACACCAGCCACCACACGGGCTTGACAGTGCTAGGTCTTGGTCCAGTGGCAAGGATTAACCAAGATGACTGGACCACATACAGAGTTATTAGGACAGGTAACCAGAAGCTTGGTCAAAGAGGTAGGTTGTAAAGAATGCCTTAAAGGAGGAGAGAGAGGTAGAGGGGCTTAGAGAGGGAATTCCAGAGCTTAGGGCCCAGGCAGCTGAAGGCACGGCTGCCAATGGTGGAGTGAAGGAAGTGGAGGATGGACAAGAGGCCAGAATTTGAGGAACGCAGAGATCTCGGAATACTGTAGGGCAGGAGAGGTTTGCAGAGATTGGGTGTGGTGTACGGCAGGACGAGGTTACAGATATGGGGTAAGGTGTAGGGCGGGAGGGGGTTAAAGAGATAGGGAGGAGTGTAGGGATGGAGAAGGTTACAGAGATGGGGAGGGGTGTAGGGGCTGGAGGGGGTTACAGAGATGGGGAGGGGTATAGGATGGTGGGGTTGCAGAGATGGGGAGGGGTGTAGGGCCGGAGGAGGTTACAGAAATGCGGAACCTTCAATCAGACTTTACTAAAGCCGCTCTCTCCATTACAGCAGCTTATCTGTAACAATCTGATGCCCTTGACCTACACAGAGAGCAGCTGGCTACAGGAATCTGGAACTTTTGTGATGTCTGGGCCAGAGCAATAAATGGCTTATCGTGCTGTTGATTGCTCTATTCCAATCTGGAAGATCGCCCTGGTAACAACACAGAGACAGTAAAGATGTAATGTGTTTCTAAATCGATCAGAACAAGAAGAACATTCAGGAAGATAAAGTGACTTTGTACAATTCATAAAATCATAGAATAATCGAATGATACAGCACACAGGAAGGCTATACGGCCCATCGTGCCTGTGCTGGCTCTGTGAAAGAGCGATCCAATTAGTCCCACTCCGTGCTCTTTCCCCACAGCCCTGCAAATGTTTCTCCTTCAAGTATTTATCCAATTCCCCTTGAAAAGTTATCATTGAATCTGCTTCCACCGCCCTTTCAGGCAGTGCATTCTAGGTCACAACAACTCGCTGCGTAAAGAAATGATTCCTCATCTCCCTGGTGCTTTTATCATTTCCTGAAAAGGAAGGAATTTTCAAGGCTACGGGGAAACATCAGGGGAGTGGGACTAATTGGATAGGTCTTTCAAAGAGCCGGCACAGGCATGATGGGCCGAACATCCTCTGACGATTGGGAAATTTTTAGAAACCAGCAAAGGACGACTAAAAAAATGAAAAAGAGAGAGAATATAGCTTATGAGAGTAAACTAACAAGAAATATAAAAACAGAGAGTAAGAGCTTCTACATGTATATAAAAAGGAAGCGAGCAGCTAAAGTAAACGTTGGTCCCCGAGAGGATGAGACTGAGGAATTAATAACGGGAAACAGAGAAATGGTGGAGACTTTGAACAAATATTTTGTATTGGTCTTCACAGTAGAAGACACTAGAAAGCATCCTAATAATTGATAATCACGGGGCTATTGGTCGTGGCGGGGAGGGGCGGGGGGCAGTGGGGTGAACTTAAAACAATCATTATCACTAGAGGAAAAGTACTAGGCAAACTAATGGGACTAAATGTAGACAAGTCCCCTGGATATGATGGCCTGCATCTGAGGGTCATAGAAGAGGTGGCTGCAGAGATAGTGAATGCATTGGTTGTAATCTACCAAAATTTCCTGGATTCTTGAGAGGTCCCAGTGGACTGTAAAACCGTAAATGTAACGCTGCTATTTAAGAAAGGAGGGAGACAGAAAGCAGGAAACTATAGACCAGTCAGCCTGGAATCTTGGCCTTTATTGCAAAGGAGATGGAGTATAAAAACAGTGAACTCTTGTTACAGCTATGCAGGATATTGGTGAGGCCACACCTGGAATACTCTGTGCAGTTTTGGTTTCCATATTTACGAAAGGATATACTTGCTTTGGAGGCAATTCAGAGAAGGTTCATTAGGTTCATTCCGGAGATGAGGGGATTGACTTATGAGGAAAGGTTGAGTAGGTTGGGCCTCTACTCATTGGAATTCAGAAGAATGAGAGGTGATCTTATCAAAACATAGAGGATTCTGAGGAGGCTTGACAAGGTGGATGCAGAGAGGATGTTTCCACTGATGGGGGTGACTAGAACTAGAGAGAATGATCTTAGAATAAGGGGCCACCCATTTAAAACAGAGATGAGGAAAAATTTCTTCTCTCAGAGGGTTGTAAATCTGTGGAATTCACAGCCTCAGAGAGCTGTGGAAGCTGGGACATTGAATAAATTTAAGACTGAAATAGACAGTTTCTTCAATGATAAGGGGATAAAGGGTTATGGGGAACGGCCAGGGAAGTGGAGCTGAGTCCATGATCGGATCAGCCATGATCTTATTGATTGGTGGAGCAGACTCAAAGGGTTGTATGGCCTACTCCTGTTCCTATTTCTTATGTTCTTATGTACTTATGTTATCTGTCATTGGGAAAATGCTGGAGTCCATCATTAAGGAAGTAGTAGCAAGACATTTATAAAATCATAATTCAGTCAAGCAGAGTCAGCATGGTTTAATGAAAGGGAAATCATGTTTGACAAATTTGCTCGAGTTCTTTAAGGATGTAACGAGCAGGGTGAATAAAGGGGAACCAGTAGTTATCGTGTATTTGGATTTCAAGAAAGCATTCGATAAGGTGCCATGTAAAAGGTTACTGCACAAGATAAGAGCTCACGGGGTTAGAAATAATATATTAGCGTGGATAGAGGATTGGCTAACTAACAGAAAGTAGAAAGTCGGGATGAACGAGTCATTTTCAGGCTGACAAACTGTAACTAGTGGGCTGCCACAGGGATCAGTGCTGGGGCCGCAACTATTTCCAATTTATTTTATGGCTTGGATGAAGGTACCGAGCGTAATGTTGCCAAATTTACTGATTATACAAAGATAGGTGAGAAAGAAAGTTGTGAGGAGGACACAAATAATCTGCAAAGGGATATAGATAGGTAAGTGAGTGGGCAAAAATTTGGCAGATGGCGTATAATATGGGAAAATGTAAGGTTATCTACTTCGGTAGTAAAAATAAAAAAGCAAATTATTATTTAAATGGGGAGAGTTTACAAAATGTGGTAGTACTTAGGGATCTGGGGGTCCTTGTACATGAAACACAAAAAGTTAGCATGCAGGTACAGCAAGTAATTAGTAAGGCAAATGGATTGTTGGCCTTTAGTGCAAGGGGGATGGAGTATAAAAGTAAGGAAGTCCTGCTACAACTATACAGGACATTGGTAAGACCACACCTGGAGTACTGCGTACAGTATTAGTTTCCTTAATTAAGGAAGGATATATTTAAACTGGAGGCAGTTTAGAGAAGGTTCACGAGGTTGATTCCTGAGATGAATGGTTTGTCACATGAAGAAAAGTTGAGCAGGTTGGGCCTATACTCATTGTGTTTAGAAGACTTAGAAGTGACCTTATTGAAAAGTATAAGTTTCTGAGGGGGCTTGACAGGGTATTTGTAGAGAGGATATTTCCCCTCGTGGGGAATCTAGAACTAGGGGCCATAGATTCAGAATAAGGGGTCGTCCATTTAAAATGGAAATGAGGAGGAATTTCTTCTCTCAGAGGGTTGTGAATCTTTGGAATTCTCTACGTCAGAGAGTTGTGGAGGCTGGTCATTCAATGTATTTAAGGTGGAGATAAACAGATTTTTGAAAGATGAGGGAGTCAAGGGTTATGGGGAGCGGGTGGGGGAAGTGGAGTTGAGGCCAGGATCACATGAGCCATGATCTTATTGAAAGGCAGAGCAGGCTCGAGGGCCCAAATGGCCTACTCCTGCTCCTTTTTCCTTTGTTCTTATGTTCTTATGGTTGACTTGTGGTACCTGGAGGCTCCGTGAGGGAGAAACATGCGCAGAACTTGAAGTCGCGATCTATTAAATGAACCAGTCTCAGAATGTCAAGTGTTCCTCAGAGAAAATGGCTAACGATCCATTTCATGGCCAAGTATGTCCTTATTGAGCGAGGACACGGAGCGGATGGGGTTTCTCAGAGGCAATAAGAAGAGGTGAATGAAAGAGAAGTGGAGGGTGATGGGAGAGAGGGTGAAGGAGGAGGTTTAAAGAATGAGTTTGGGAAGTACTGAGAGGGCCTGGAATGTGGGAGGATGCGATTGTCTTGTTCCAGGAATGCTGAGTAATCGAGTTCTCAATGTCTGCTGTCCATAGTGCACTCTAGCACAGGCCCACTCCAGCTTTGTTCTTCCCCTAAAGCTCTGTCTCTCTTCTTCCAGGGACCGTGTCAGGGGAGAAGAGCTGGGAGAGAAAGCAAGGCATAGATTGTTAACTGTTGAGAGATACTCCAGCTCTCAGGCTGTGATGAGAAGGGAAAATAGAACAGGATGTGGGGACAGAGTGGGAAATAGTATTTTGAACAGACTTCCCCAGTGGAAGAGCAGGCATGATGGGCCGAATGGCCTCCTTCTGTGCTGTGATTATATAATGGAGCGAATGAGCCACCAGTGTCAGAATCTATTGAAGTGACTGGGATTGAGCACAGGATTAGGGGAGCTGTGTTGTGACGATCACAGGACTTTATGTGAGTTCAGCAGTTTAATTCCAGGGTTGTTATAGAGAAAGAACTTGCATTTCTATAGCACCTTTCACCACCTCAGAATGTCCCAAAGTGATTTACAGCCAATGAAGTACTTGTGAAGTGTGGTCACTGTTGTAATGTAGGAAAATCGGCAGCCAATCTGTGCATAGCAAGCTCCCACAAGAGGCACTGTGATAATGAGCAGATAATCTGTGTTAGTGATGTTGGTTGAGGGAAAATATTGGCCCCAGGACCCCAGGGAGAACTCTCCTGCTCGTCTTCCAATAGTGCCGTGGGATCTTTCCATCCCCTGGGGGGACAGACCTGTACAGGTGGCACTGGGCTACGGTATCTCTTGACTCGGTGGTTGTGAGACGACCCAGAGACTGAAAGCCAGCGATGTCTCTGCTGACTGAAGGCAGTGGGTGTGGGGGAAGCTGGATAAACACATGAGGGAGAAAGGAACAGAAGGATATGGGGATAGGGTGCGATGAAGAGGGGTGGGAGGAGGCTTGTGTGGAACATAAAGACCGGCATGAGCCAGTTGGGACGAATGGCCTGTTCCTGTGCTGTACATTCTGTGTAATGTGTAACACAGGAAAAAGCTAACGTTTGAAGTCCCAAGGCAGCTTCCTATCTCGGAGATTTTATTCACTGTCTCGCTCCTTTCCCTCGATCAGAAACACCAATCAGAAGTTTGTGACAAAATCTATTCCTGAGCATTCTTGATTGAGCCCTCTCCATCTTTCTCTTTCTCCAATTTACCAACAGTTTTACAGACACAAATACTGAGAGGGACGGAACCAAATTAACAATAAATAATCTCCACAGACCGATTTTAAATTCATTCTGTGGATGTGGGCATCGCTGGCACGGCCGGCATTTATTGCCCATCCCGCGTTTCCCTGAGAAGGTGGGATGGGTCTTCTTGAACCCCTGGGAGCGGGTTTGATACAAACTGAGTGTCTCGCTCGGCCACTTCAGAGGGCAGTTAAGAGCCAACCACGTTGGTGTGGGACTGGAGTTACATATAGGCCCAGACCGGGTAAGGGCGGCAGGTTTCCTTCCCGAAAGGACATCAGTGAATCAGTTGAGTTTTTACAATCCGACAGCTTCATGGTCACTTTTACTGATCCCAGATTTTTATTTCCAGAATTTGTAAACTGAATTCTAAATTCCCAGACTGCGCGGGTGGGATGTGAATTCCCGATCCCTGGATTATTGGTCCAGGAACAGAACCACTACATTTACACACAATTTCCCCAACATCACCGTCACGGAGCACAATCCCCTCGGGAGTCAATATTACTTCCAGTGATTGCAAACATTGACAGATTGACCTGGTGTTTGTTCCATTCTGATACGCTGTTTATCTGTTGGAATTGTAGTGATTTCAGATTCCTTTTCACCAGCCTGACCCACAATGTCCAAACTCTGGGCTTGTGGCTGCATTTTATCCGCCTCTTTATTTCTGTTGTGATCGGGTTCCATCAGGAAATCTCTCTCCTCGACCACAGCAGTTTTCAAGGTTATCTGTGGGACAGTTCCTGGAAAATTCACGCTCGGCCCATTCTTCACACCGTGCGGAGATTAAACCTCACCCCTCGGGCTTTGTGTCTCAGTAGGCAGTTTGTTTCTCTGCTCAAGGCAACGAGCAAATCAAAATGTTCCCAAGGAGTGAGGAGGGGGAAATGATCCTGGAATAATTCAGACCCAAGACCCGAGGGAGTGCGGGCGAGTTGGGGACATTCTCTAAAGGGGCGAGGGGACAGTGGATTCATGTCTCATTCTCCAGAAAACCCTGTGTGGCCGACAATTCATCAGCTCAGAGTCTGCCCCTCGCCACCTCAGGGTAAACACATTGATATATCACTGTTCCTCCCCACCTCATAGTAAACACATTGATATATCACTGCCCCTCCCCACCTCAGGGTAAACACATTGATATATCACTGCCCCTCCCCACCTCAGGGTAAACCCATTGATATATCACTGCCCCTCCCCACCTCAGGGTAAACACATTGATATATCACTGATCCTCCCCACTGTAAGAACATAAGAACATAACATAAGAATTAGGAACAGGAGTAGGCCATCTAGCCCCTCGAGCCTGCTCCGCCATTCAACAAGATCATGGCTGGTCTGGCCGTGGACTCAGCTCCACTTACCTGCCCGCTCCGCGTAACCCTTAATTTCCTTATTGGTTAAAAATCTATCTATCTGTGACCTGAATACATTCAATGAGCTAGCCTCAACTGCTTCCTTGGGCAGAGAATTCCATAGATTCACAACCCTCTGGGAGAAGAAATTCCTTCTAAACTCGGTTTTAAATTGGCTCCCATGTATTTTGAGGCTGTGCCCCCTAGTTCTAGTCTCCCCTACCAGTGGAAACAACCTCTCTGCCTCTATCTTGTCTATCCCTTTCATTATTTTAAATGTTTCTATAAGATCACCCCTCATCCTTCTGAACTCCAACGAGTAAAGACCCAGTCTACTCAATCTATCATCATAAGGTAACCCCCTCATCTCCGGAATCAGCCTAGTGAATCGTCTCTGTACCCACTCCAAAGCCAGTATATCCTTCCTTAAGTAAGGTGACCAAAACTGCACACAGTACTCCAGGTGCGGCCTCACCAATACCCTATACATTTGCAGCAGGACCTCCCTGCTTTTGTACTCCATCCCTCTCGCAATGAAGGCTAACATTCCATTCGCCTTCCTGATTAACTGCTGCACCTGCAAACTAACTTTTTGGGATTCATGCACAAGGACTCAAAAGAGTTTCATGCACAAGGACCCCAAGGTCCCTCTGCACCTCAGCATGTTGTAATTTCTCCCCATTCAAATAATATTCCCTTTTACTGTTTTTTTCCCCCCAAGGTGGATGACTTCACACTTTCCGACATTGTATTCCATCTGCCAAACCTTAGCCCATTCGCTTAACCTATCCAAATCTCTTTGCAGCCTCTCTGTGTCCTCTACACAACTCGCTTTCCCACTAATCTTTGTGTCATCTGCAAATTTTGTTCCACTACACTCTGTCCCCTCTTCCAGGTCATCTATGTATATTGTAAACAGTTGTGGTCCCAGCACCGATCCCTGTGGCACACCACTAACCACCGATTTCCAACCTGAAAAGGACCCATTTATCCCGACTCTCTGCTTTCTGTTCGCCAGCCAATTCTCTATCCATGCTAATACATTTCCTCTGACTCCGCGTACCTCTATCTTCTGCAGTAACCTTTTGTGTGGCACCTTATCGAATGCCTTTTGGAAATCTAAATACACCACATCCATCGGTGCACCTCTATCCACCATGCTCGTTATATCCTGAAAGAATTCCAGTAAATTAGTTAAACATGATTTCCCCTTCATGAATCCATGCTGCGTCTGCTTGATTGCACTATTCCTATCTAGATGTCCCGCTATTTCTTCCTTAATAATAGTTTCAAGCATTTTCCCCACTACAGATGTTAAACTAACCGGCCTATAGTTACCTGCCTTTTGTCTGCCCCTTTTTTTCAACAAGGCTGCTTTCCAATCCGCTGGTACCTCCCCAGAGTCCAGAGACTCTGGTCCCGGGGGTGGTCCCGGGAGTCAGTTTCACCTCTGACCTACTTGAGCAGTTCGAATCGCTCCCACTCCCTTGGGCTCTGGACTCTGTGTTTATTTGGGGGGGGTGACAAAGTGAAAAGGACAACTGGTTTGATGCAAAAGAACTTTGACTTTATTACAGACAAGAAAATACAATGTAAAACTTATAATCACTCTAATAAAGAACAATACATTCAAAGGGGGTTACAGTAAAAATTACACCTCCCATCTTCCAATACCTAATCCTAGCTAGGTTAGACTCCAGGGCAGGCAGGGACTATGCTTACCAATCCTTTCTGGTCAGTTTGCGGTAGTTCGCGATTTTGGGGTTCATTTAATTTTGTAGGTTCTGCTTGCCATACCCCAAACATCGGAGAAGACTTCTTACTGCGCAATCTTTAGTTGGGTTGAGTCCACTGATGCGGTAAGGCACGTTTTGGATCTATGGGGTAAGTACCCGGTTTCCTTCATTCGAAATAGGTTCAAAGTCTCTTTAGGTAATGTTTTCACCTGTTGGTAATCAGGCCTTAGATTGTAGAGTGGAAACTTTCGATTCTTCGATTTCTTCCTGTCGAAGTTTTGTTTCGAGTTTGGTCGATCGGGTTGGTTTTTCATTGGTACCACGTTGGCTGTGGTCGGTTGCTGCCACGATGGTGATGTTCTTCCTTCCTTCAGGGCTTCAGGACTTCGAGGCTGGAGAAGTTAGTTTTCAACTGTCGTGTTGTTTTCTCTCTGTTCTTGATGGCATACTCGCAGTATAGCACCTGGTGTTGTATAGCATATTCTTTGTTAAAACAGAGGATCAGTTATACGATTTGAATCTTCGCGCCAAATCAGTCCAGAATTCTTTGTTTAAATTTGGCGGGCTTGATTATCTTTGTAATATTTTGGCGGGCTCGTTAAAAGTTAATATGTCGAGGGTGGGTTTCATTTCTAAAACTGTTTCCTGATGGAAATATTAGTTTGGTAATCGCAATGTCCTTTTGTGCTTGGTTTTCACATACAGGCTGCAGTGGGCCCTTTTGTTCTTATTCATGTTGAAGATGGCTTTTCTCAGTTCGGTTTGATGGCTGGCCATCTCTGAGTTATTGTTGTAATGTAAATGTCTCTTGTAGAGAAGGGTTTTTGAATGTCCATTCCTCCAAACAAGTTAACTTAGTCCCAACACCCAGACAGTTCCAATAATCAAGTGGGCTTCTTTAGTTCCTTAAGCCTGCCCACAGGCTTGAATTTGTCTTGTAAAAGTCCAAAATTCGATTAAAGTTCGTAGTTTCTTCCATAAGCACTTTAGGATTTTAAACTTTCCGGTAGATAGTCCCAATTTAAATTTCCTTTCGAATGAGCCCAAACACCAGCGGGGGGGGGGGGGCGGCGGGATTGTGGGGGGGTTCTCGTGAATTTTGCACCCTTCAGTCCCCCCTGTTGACACGCTACACTCTTGAGTGTCAAACAAGGTAAGCAAAATTCCTGATCCCAAGAGTCAACCTTCTCTGTAGTTATGCTAGCTAAACATTAACATGCAACCCCTGTTGAAATACAATGCAATTTACAGGCGAATACAATCACTACAATTTGGTTACAGCATAGAGGGGGTACGATGCCCCTCCTTTACTCGATTTTAACAGTAAAATAACGGTATACAGTCAAACGCAACTTTAAGTTCAGTAAAATAAAGGTACATAGTCAAACACATTTTAAGTAACACCCTTACAACACTCGATATTTTGTGGTTTACAGCAGGTAAAATCAAACACATATTACACACGGTAGTATAGTGTCACCCCTCACTGCGCGATTCCCAAGTTCAGCCAAGGAGCGTACAGCACCCTTTGATGCCTGATCTGACGGCCTCTGCGTATCACTCGGCAAGTGAGACACCATAAGTAAAGAATAATCGCGAGTTGACAGATAACTAAAGTGTGGGCAGTGATTCGGATCCAAACTGGGACCTGTATATTTCTGAAAAGGTCCCACCAAGGCGGAATTGTGACCTCGAGAATCTTTTTCTCTATCTCAATTGTTTTCTGTTCTAGAGTGTAGAAGTGTTTTTGTGAGATAATTACAGCTCTTAGCAGAGCGATAAGATGTTTGGGTAGAGGGGGAATTGCATAGCCAAAATGTACAACATAATCCTGCAGGTTTGTAATGTGTCCCTTCACAGTGAGGTGGACAGTGGAGGGTTCAGGAATGGGGACAATCCATTCCTGTACCACTTGAACTGATGCCTCAGGTTTGAAGCAAAAACTGCTGTCACTTACCAGACACCAGAAGTTTCCATGTTGGTAGTGGGGTGCACTGGTGGTGACACAATATGTCCCACCCCCTATGTATGTTACCTGTGGAGGGACATGGTCTTGTGTCATTACTTCCATGGTGCAGTTAATAGGCTGTGCACCAGCAGCTTTAAACCCACACTGTGACTTTGAATGGGCACTCAATACTGGGGACACAGTATTACGTGTGCACCCCAGCTCCGGCACCCAGAGAGGTCAGTACCCGTTACAGCGTGCTCCCACTTTATGACATAGGGTGGGACCACTGCGAAATGAATGTGGGCACCTCCCTGAATAACTCCAATGTTCTCCACCCGGTATACTGGTGCGGGTCGGGCTGTCCCACCCATGACCGGCATCCTTAATACTATTCCTATAATGGTGTGCTTAGATTTCCCACAGTTTACTGGGACAGGGTAGGTTTCAGAGGCTAGGCGGAGCTGGCATGGGCTTAGTGAATTGCTGTACGGGTGGAGGGCTGCAAGGTGCCTGTTCCTGATCCAAGAGGGCACTGAACCTTGTTTTAAATCCTCCAGGTTGTTGTGGCCCTCACCCAACAACCATGTCCCATATAGTACGCACACCTCGTTCTGTGCAGCCTGGTCCGAAGCGTTTCTATTCTCCTGTCTGAGTGCATTCACTGTCTGTGCATGTTTTTCCAGCTCAGCCACTATTTCTTTTAAATGGACAGTCATAGCCTGGTCCTCGTGTAGTTCTGAACCTACTACTGTGTTCTCTTGTTTCATGATTTTCCTCAATCGGTTCTTTAAACCGTTTATCTGTGTTTGCAGTGCTATGTCATCTAGGCTATTTATTACAGAGGATCCTGTATTGTAGGCAGTAAAAACATTGTTTATGATTCCCCTTCTAGGTCTCCCCGAGCCCATGGTGTCACTAGCGTTTAGGGTGTATAGGTCTGCTTTATCTACATTACAAAGTCTAACTCATAAAATTTCTTGAACATGTCTCTAAGTAGGGCATGGTATAGCAACTCTGTTTCCTTCGGGCACCATGCAGGTAGGTGTACCTCGGTAAGGTTTAAAATTACTGAAGCTGCTGCATAATGTACCCCCTGGTATAACACTTTTTCGGTCGGTACCAATACTAATCCGTTCCCTGGTCCCTTGGTGGTGGTAGGACACCTTTCTATTACTGTGCATATTGGCGGGGTTGTAGTCAGGTGTGCTCTTAGTTCGGTGGCGTTAATTGGGAGTGGGGAGTTTGGGACCACGCATCCGTATAGGCAAGAATCCCACTCCATTCCTTCCCCTTCATCTTGCCATTGCCTGGCGAAGGCGATCGATATGCCTGCGGGACAAATATTCTCTGATCCCCACATGCAAATGTAAATTCCTTGTTCAGATTCCTACCATTTGTCCCAACACTCTTTTACTCCTTCCCGTTTCCCCATGATGGTGTGGTACGTATCTTAACCGAGTCTTTTCCAGTATGATTCCTGGCCCCATGCGTCCTTGCTGAGTTTTCTGAGCCACCACCATCTTCCCAGGGGAATCTTTTCTTTGCAAGTCAAGCAAACACGTTTTCCCTCTGTAACACTGACTCGTGCAGTGATGATCCGTATCCGGGGGCATGGAACTGATGCCTCCCCATATGTAAAACCTTCCTGGCTGGAGTAGCGGGTAGAATTAGATCCCAGCCACCCTGGCCATCTTCCCTCGTGGGAGTAAACGGCGAGTTCTTCCACGTCTCGGGGGCCACCCCCGGCGGTTACGATCGGTGCTCTTTCTCCTGAACACCCGTAAATGAGGGATTCTTCCACGTCTCCTCGGTCGTCACTGCTCATCCCTATCAGGGCGAGCAGGAACAGGATCCTTCTCTTTCCTGTAGGGGCACATAAAACAGATTGTCTAGCCCTGAGAAAGCTCTCAATCCTTGACAAAGGTGACCAAATTCCAACTTGGGCTCATAGTCTTTAATTGACTGGCTGTCTTATTCAGTTCATTGTGTACTGATGTTGCTTCTAATGTTTAACTCACAGCCATTTTGCTTGTTATCTCACCGGTGCTTCCTTTAACAGTTATACCGGTAGATTCTTCTTACTCTCGGGTATTACCCAGCCTGCGCCTCTTTTAACAGCTGCACAGGTAGATTCTTTTCCTTACCCCATTAACTAATACATATATCACTATCATTACACAGATAATTTTACACTACTCTAAATTATTCACTAAACATTCTTAAATTCACATTGCTGTTATAAGTACATCTGCCACCCGTCTCCAGGTGGCCAGGTTAATTCCTGCCTTCTTTCTTTCTTCTTTTGCCTCTGGGTGTCCAGCGGGGCTGGTAGTAAGTCGGCCTGTACCGCTGGACCCTGAGTGTCCTGACCGGACGTGGGTTTGAGTCCCACACTATCGGGGGGACAACCCCTCCGGTGCTACAGCACACCGCTCCTTTTCTTCCTCTGGGATTTCTGCCCACACGTGGGCTTCTTTAGTTCCTTAGGCCCGCCCACAGGCTTGAATTTGTCTTGTAAAAGTCCAAAATTCGATTAAAGTTCGTAGTTTCTTCCACTAGCACTTTAGGATTTTAAACTTTCCGGTAGATAGTTCCAAATTAAATTTCCTTTCGAATAATCCAAAACACTGGGAAGGGTGGGGGGGGGGTTCTCGTAAATTTTGCACCCTTCAGTCCACCTCGGGGTAAACACATTGATATATCACTGCCCCTCCCCATCACAAGGTACAAACATTGATATATCACAGCCCTCCCCACCTCAGGGTAAACACATTGATATATCAGGTATCGCAGCCCGGTGTAACTCTGTAAAATTATTACCTCAGAGGTATAATTAAGCCGCTGTTTAACACGACTAATCTGGAATATTTTCCCCAAAGGCATTGCAGTAAATCAGTGACACCTTCCCCGCCCCCGTCAGTAACATCTTTCCTCCCATTCAGTAACATCTTCCCTCGTCTCAGTAACATCGTCACTGCCCCAATCCCCCTGCCCAAGCCCTCCCCTCCCTCGCCCCTTCCCATCCCACTCCCAAACCTTCCCTCCTCTCCACTCCGCCTCCTTTTCCCTCTTTCCCACTCCTCTACCCTCTCCACCCCCCCACACCTCGCCCCATCTCGCCCTCCCTCCCCCTCCCATTCCCTCCCCTCTCCCTCCTCCCCGTGTTGTGTGTGTGCAGAGAGTCTTCCCCAGGAACAGCGCGGGTTGGATGGTGACTTAAAAGCTACTTATTCTCCAGCCATCGAGGCCATGGGTGGTGAAAGTGCTGGAGATATGGGAAAAATATGGAATGGAATCTTGTCTCCATGTTCCCCATGATCAATCGACTGAGCTCTATCCCTCGGTGTAATTACAATCTCTCCTCAAACCTCCAGCTCTGCTCAAAGTCTCGCATCCTAATGACTGAACTTTTTCTACCCTATGAACAAATCTTCCCCTCGACAGCCTCACGGAGTGGAGCAGTGGGCCAATGGATGGAGCAATGGGCCACTGGGTGGAACAGTGGGCCACTGGGTGGAGCTGTAGGCCACTAGATGGAGCAATGGGCCACTGGGTCGTGGGTGGGGAGGGTTGACCCATCCACCTCCACGGAGGTGTGTGGGGGACCTGACCCATCCACCTCCATGGCACGAACCTGGTATTGCAGTACTTCCAGGAACGGTGCAGTGGCTCTAGGCCTTTTGGCTAAGAGCATTGGCGCAGAGTGATCCTTGGCATGTGCAAGGTGACCTCTGGCGTTTGTGATTTGACAAAGAATTGGAACGATTGGCTACGAATTAAAAAAAAAAAAAAAAAATGGGCCACTGGGTCGCTTCTCGGCCTTTTGGCTAAGATCATGCGTAACTGACCTGACAGGGGAGTAGCCACCATGACCTCCGGGTGGTTCTCCCTGGATCAGGAAGGTATATGCTTGCTTTTTTGGAAACAGGAGGTGGGTGGGGTGGCTTGACCCATCCACCTCCACGGAGGTGTGTGGGGGACCTGACCCATCCACCTCCATGGCACGAACCTGGTATTGCAGTACTTCCAGGAACGGTGCAGTGGCTCTAGGCCTTTTGGCTAAGAGCATTGGCGCAGAGTGATCCTTGGCGTGTGCAAGGTGACCTCTGGCGTTTGTGATTTGACAAAGAATTGGAACGATTGGCTACGAATTTCAAAAAAAAATGGGCCACTGGATGGAGCAGCGGGCCACTGGCTGGAGCTGTCGGCCACTGGGTGGAGCAGTGGGCCACTAGGTGGAGCTGTAGGCCACTAGGTGGCGGTGCAGGCCACTGAATGGATCAGTGGGCCACTAGGCAGAGCAGTGGGCCACTGGGTGGAGCTCTATATTACAGACAGCCTCAAAGACTCGTTGTTTCACAGAGGAAGCTGAGGACTTTCACTCTCAACATTCCGGCTTTTCAACAATTGTTTTTGTTCAATGTTTAATATCAACAACAACAACTTGCATTTAAAAAGCACCTTTAACATAGCAAAAACGCTCCATGTTGCTTCACGGTAGTGATAGAAGACAAAACAGATACATTTGACACTAAATCATATAAGGAGATATTCGGACAGGTGCCCAAAAGCTTGGTCAAAAAGCTAGGTTTTAAGGAGCATCTTAAAAGAGGAGAGAGAGGTAGAGATTCGGAGGGATTTAGGGAGGGAATTCCAGAGCTTAGGGCCCAGGCAGCTGAAGGCACGACCACCGATGGTGGAGCAATTAAAATCGGGGATGGATAAGGTGCCAGAATTGGGGGAGCGCAGAGATCTTGGAGAGGTGTAGGGCTGGAGGAGATTATAGAGATAGGGAGGGCGAGGCCATGGAGGGATTTGAACAGGAGGACGAGAATTTTACTGAAGTTCCTGAAGGGAACATTTTCAGCCTGTTTTTGTCTCCAATGTGAGATGTAATTTATAGATTTAAATATTGGATTTAAAGTCTGAGTCACATTTGCCTTTTGAAAGTGGGACTGTGTCAGCACCTGTTACACTGGAAACCCCTCAGTGATGTTCACCCTGTCCTCACACACTGCACTGGGGCTCAGCTAAGGTCATGTGACATCCGAACAAAGGGACAGAGTACAGGAGACAACTGGATGCATTTAAAGAAAGGACTTGCATTTCTATAGCGCCTTTCACCACCACAGGACATTCCACAGTGCTCCACAGACAATGAAGTATATTTAGAGCATAGTCATGGTTGTACTGCACAAAACGGGGCTGCTAGTTTACGCACAGCAAGATCCAACAAACCGCAATGAGATAAATTACCAGATAATCTGTTTGAGTGATGTTGGTTGAGCGATAAATATTGCCCAGGTCACGGGGGAGAAATAACCTGCTCTTCTTCGAATAGTGGCTGTGGGATCTTTTAGATCCTGTGGCAGAAGGGTTAAATGTCTCATCCAAAAGACAGCACCTCCAAAAGTGCAGAATCCCTCAGTACTGTCCCTCCGACAGTGCAGCACTCCCTCAGTACTGCCCCTCCGACAGTGCAGTGCTCCCTCAATACTGCCCCTCCGACAGTGCAGTGCTCCCTCAATACTGCCCCTCCGACAGTGCAGTGCTCCTGCACTACTGGCCCTCCGACATGCAGCACTCCCTCAGTACTGCCGCTTCAACAGTGCAACACTCCCTCAGTACTGCCCCTCCGACAGTGCAGCTCTCCCTCAGTACTGCCCCTCCGACAGTGCAGCACTTCCTCAGTACTGCGTCTCCGACAGTGCAGCACTCCCTCAGTACTGCCCATCCCACAGTGCAGCTCTACCTCAGTACTGCCCCTCCGACAATGCAGCACGCCCTCAGTACTGCCGCTCAGACAGTGCAGTGCTCCCTCAGTACTGCCCATCCAACAGTGCAGTGCTCCCTTACTAATTAGCCAACCCTGCACCAGTAACCAGCAGACCCTGCACCAGTAACTAGCAGCCCCTGCACCAGCCTTTTATTGACCCCACCAGCTCAGTGCAGGTTAAGTCCCGCTCCCAGTCACCAGCTCACTAATAAATACCCATCGATGGGGGCGGGAGCTTTGCTAAAATCATTTTCCCGTTTGAATTATTCCCGCTGTTTCTGAGACTCCGACAGATGGATTTTTAGAAGCGATGAGCACTTCTCCTCGATCTGGAGCCAGGATTCATCCCGAGATTTCTCTCTCCCCAGAATTTCAAAGCTAAAACAGGGCAGCTTATTGAAAATGTAAGAAAGAGAAAAATTGTGTTTGTAAACCCCACTGGGCTGTGGAATGGTGAAGTGATGGAGGTGATGCTGGGAATACCTGCCCTGGAAATATGGGACATCAGCGGGAGAGATATTCCTGAGGATTCTATGCCTGGGACTGAGAAAGAGGAGATTCTCAGTGTTCATTGATTCACCGAGTGAGAGAGGCTGTGTCTCTCTGATCCACATTTTATACAACAGGGCTCGTGGGGCAGGCTGATGTACAGAGCGGCAGATTTCCCTCTCTCTCGCTCTCTCTCTCTCAGTTTCTACCTCTCGCTCGCTCTCTCCCTCTCCCTCTCCCTCTCTATGCACAGTCGGAGGTGCAGTCTTTGGGATGCGACGTTAAACTGAGACCCCGCCTGCCCTCTACGGTGGATGTAAAAGATCCCACAGCCACTATTTTGAAGAAGAGCAGGGGAGTTTTCTCTGGGGTCCTGGCCAATATTTATCCCTTTACCTACCTTACTAAAGGAGATTATCTGGTCATTATCATTCTGCTGTGTGTGGGATCTTGCTATGCAAAAAGTTGCTGCCGTGTTTCCTACATCACAACAGCGACTGCACTTGAAAAATATTTCATTGGCTATAAAGCGCTTTGGGACGTCCTGAGGTCATGAGAGGCGCTATATAAATGCAAGTCTTTGTTTATTTTTAGGTCCTGCCTCCTTGCTGTGGACTCCCACCAGAGGAAATAGTTTATCTCCATCTACCCCATCAAATCCTTTCATCATCTTAAACATCTCAATCACATCAGTCAATCTTCGATACTCGAGGGAATACAACCTGTCCTCATCATTTAACCCTTTTAGCCCCGGTATCATTCTGGTGAACCTGCGCTCACCCCCTCCAAGGCCAATATATCCTCCCTGAGGGGCGATGCCCAGAACTGGACGCAGTGTCCAGGTGGGGTCTGACCAGAGATTTATATAAACTGTAACATATCTTCCACCCCGGTCCATCTCTGGTATTTTATCCTCTTCCTGTCCTGTGATGGCCGATATAAAGTCATTATTCAGCAAGTCCGCCATTTCCTTATTTTCAATGACAATATCACCTGTGCCCGAGTTTAAAAGGCCCATGTCCCCTGAGTCAGGTCTGGGAATTGTCAGCAATGTGTGGGAGAAAGTGCTGGAGTCTGTGTTACACTAACTCCCGCTCACATCCCAACATTGAATGGTGGCACAGGCTCGAGGGGCTAAATGGCCTCCTCCTGTTCCTCATTAAGTTGTGGAGCCAGGACCTTCTGAGCCAGAGGCGAGCATGCTACCCACTGACCCCGGCTGGCCCCGGGAGCTGGTGACAAAGGCTGGGAGGGTGAGAGCTGCGATAAAGAGTAACGGGTTGTCGGAGACTGAAGTCAGGTCTGGCAATTGTCAGCAATGTGAGGGAGAAAGTGCTGGAGTCTGGGTTACACTAACTCCCGCTCACATCCCAACATTGAATCGAGTGTTTGAAGATTGCCTCGAGGGCAGCTTGTGATGGTTTAATGACACAATGATCTGATTTGCTGCTCAGAAATCTGTCTTTTATTTATTGCGATTTCAGTGGTTTACTGGAATAATCAGATTCTGGGAATAGTCAGCCGGAGAAATCTTTGTTTAAACAGGGTCCTGAAGCAAGGCGGGGATAATTCGCTCTGATACATTCCAGCCTTGCAGTGGAATTTGTCTCCACGCGACGTGAGGTGAATCTGGGAAACAGTATTTATGTGGCTGGTCCAGATAAGTTTCCGGTCAATGCTTGTGGAGAGGCGAGGGTTAAATCTCGCTGTCTTCATTCATCAATAAAAATGTGGCCCAGATCATTGACAGTTTGTGCCTGTGTTTCTCAGACCTTATCCCCTGCATCAATCTCTCTGTCTCTGTCTGGTGATGTGATTCTAGACGGCCATTAGTGACTCCAGTTCACTGACTCAATCTCGGGGATTCGTGAGAGCTGATGGGTCAGCATGAGTACAACACAGCTGCCGCTCTCTCTCTCTCACTGTCTCTCTCTATCTCTCTCCCTCTCTGTCTCTCCCTCTCTCACTCTCTCCCTGTCTCTCTCCCAATCTCCCTCTCTCTATCTATCAATCTCTCTCCATCTCTTTCTGTGTCTCTCTCCTCCTCTCCCTCTCTGTCTGTCTCTCTCTCTGCTGTGTATTTGGGGATGCTGATGGTGGGACTTGATATGTCCTTACTATACAGTCCAAATTCACACGAGGCCCATGCTTGAGAGAAGGTCACTCTGTAACCAGCAACTTTTATTCCAGCACTGAAGTGATGAAGGTGGGTGGAGCTTCCCCTTTTTTACCTGAAAGACCAGGTTAGGAGTGTCTCCCACAAGTTCACCGCCTAGTGGTCAATGTTCTCACAGTGCACAACTCGTCAGTTTATACATGGGTTACAATGACAGTTAAATACATGACAGGACTATCCCAGTCAGACAGCATCGTCTCATCTCCCCGTTATACCTGATGGGAGTTTGGAAAGTAAAAGAAAGACTTGCATTTCTCTAGCGTCTTTCATCACCTCAGGACGTCCCAAAACGCATCCCAGCCAATGAAGGACATTTAAAGTGTAGTCACTGTTGCAAATGCAGCTGGCAATTTGCGCACAGCAAGCTCCCACAAACAGCAATGTGACAATGACCGGATAAATAGCCAGCAAAGGCAGGATGGGCCGAATGGCCTCATTCAATGCTGTGAGATTCCTGTGTGAAAATGAGCTGCTGATTTCTGAGGGGGCTGTGTGTGGAATTGTATTTACGAACCCCACACGGCCAATATTGAACCCACAGTGAAGACTGTGTGAAAAGAATCATTGAGAAAGATTCATCACTCTGGGGAATTGAAGGGGACAGATGCCCAGGAGCTGGCTCCCATTCCCAGATGTTGTTGCCCAGTAGTGTCCCTGAACTGCCGCCCAGATGTTGCAGGTGGATTTAGTGCGGGGGATAATGGTGTTTCTCTGAGTGGCCGGTGTGAGTTGATGCATGTAAACTGGGACTCAATCCAATGCTCAATCCTTATTCCCTGTGTGTGGCTGGGGACAAGGAGCAGGAATCCGGGAGAAAGTCCTCAATTGCTCTTCATCCCAGCCCTGTGTCAGAGGCTCAGGGAATGAGGGCCTGCTCTGTGGGCCTCAGCCAGTCTGTCTCCCCCCTCCCTCTCACTCTCTGTCTCCCCCCTCCCTCTCACTCTCTGTCTCCCACTCTCTCTCATTCTCAGTCTCCCACCTCCCTCTTACTCTCTGACTCCCCCCCTCCGTCTCACTCTCTGTCTCCTCCCTTCCTCTCACTCCGTTCCCCCGCTTCAATCTCTGTATGCCCTCCTCCCTCTCACTCCTTGTCTTCCCCTCCCTCTCGCTCTCTGTCTCCCCATCCCCACCCCACCGCCCCGCTCACTCACTGTCAACCCTCCTCCCTCTCACTCTCTAACTCCCCGCCTCCTTCTCACTCTCTGTCTCTCCCCCCCTCCCCGGGAGTGAGAGTGAGGGGGAGAGTGAGGGGGGTGGAGGGGGAGTGAGGGGGGAGGGGAGAGTGAGGGGGAGTGAGGGGAGGAGGGGCAGTGAGGGGGGAAGTGAGAGGCGTGAGTGAGTGGGAGGGAGAGGATGGGGGAGTGAGGGGGAGGGGGGATGAGTGGGGAGTGAGAGGAGTGAGGGGGTGAGGAAGGGCGGGAGAGAGGGGAGTGTGGCGGAGGGGGTGGGGTGGGGGTGTGTGGACAGTACCGCTCCCTCAGGACTGTACTGGGAGTGTGGGCCTGGATTATGGGCTCGAGACCCCACTCACTGCTCCTGGGACCAACTCACAAACCCACATTACAACAGTGAGCTCACTTCAAAAAGCTTCAATGGCTGGAAATCACTTTGGAACGTCTTGAGGTGGGGAAAGGCACTATAGAAATGCAAGTCTTTCTGTGATTACAGTTCCTTCCTGTGTCCCTTTGAGTTCAGTGCAGTTTCTGCCTTTCATTAATGTTTAAACATTACGCATTACTTTTTGAATATGTTGGATTGAAGAACCATGAACTATTTATGAACTGTTTATTACTGCAGTGTTCCCTGGGCTAGGGGTGAGCGAGTCTCTCTCCCCAGACAGTGTTCCCTGGGCTCGGGGTGAGCGAGTCTCTCTCCCCCAGATCGTGTTCCCTGGGCTAGGGGTGAGCAAGTCTCTCCCCCCAGACAGTGTTCCCTGGGCTAGGGGTGAACGAGTCTCTCCCCCAAGACAGTGTTCCCTGGGCTAGGGGTGAGCGAGTCTCTCCCCCCAGACAGTGTTCCCTGGGCTAGGGATGAGCGAGTCTCTACCCCCAGACAGTGTTCCCTGGGCTAGGGGTGAGTGAGTCTCTCCCCCCAGTCTGTTCCTGAGGATGTGTGAGCTTTGTGATAAAGATGTGTTTTGAGTAATCTCACATGGCTTGTGGCAGTTTAAACAATGAGCTGATTTAGTGAATCTTCTCCAAGCAGAACCTCTGGCACTGATTTATCGATCAGGATCGGTGATGTTCAATTTTGCTTCAAACACCCTCTGTGGGCTGTGAGTAATAAAAGTAGTTTATGGCTCACTCGCTGTAACTGGAGAGCAGTAAATGATAAACAGGGCAGTGAAAGATAATCTGCATTTATCACCATGTTAGGCTCACTGGGTTTTGCAACATTGA
Source organism: Pristiophorus japonicus (assembly GCF_044704955.1). Lineage (NCBI taxonomy): Eukaryota > Metazoa > Chordata > Chondrichthyes > Pristiophoridae > Pristiophorus > Pristiophorus japonicus. The sequence continues at coordinate 7,278,964 of NC_091984.1, read as the reverse complement.
ATCCACGGGAAGATCGAACGATGAAACTGTAATCTGGGTTAATTAGGGTGACGGAGTTACATGTCACAGGATATGGTTTATCTTCGTTTCAATATGAGGGAAATGAGCCTGTACTTGGAGGGAAGCAGAAACCAGTGAAGATCAGAGAGTGATTGCGGCCCAATCTGGGTAATTGCAGATTCTGGCAGTGATTTCTATTGGGAGCGTAGGTCCTCATTTATTGCAAAGCACAGGCTTCACTTTCACTGGAAAATCTTTCTATTTCTTTTCAAAAGGAAGGAAGTTATGGTGAACCTTCCAGCTGGAATATTGTGTCCAATTCTGGGCACTGCACTTTGGGAATGAAGTCAAGGCCTCGGAGAGGGTGCAGAGGAGATTTACTAGAATGATACCAGGGATGAGGGACTTCAGTTATGTGGGGTGACTGGAGAAGCTGGGATTGTTCTCCTTGGAGCAGAGAAGATTAAACAGTATTTTGATAGAGGTGATCAAAAATCATTAAGGTTTTGATAGAGTAAATAGAGAGAAGCTGTTCCCAGTGACAGGCGGTTCAGCAACTGGAGGAAACAGATTTAAAATAATTGGCCAAAGAACCAGAGATGGAGAATTTTTCTTACGGAGCGAGTTGTGATCTGGAATGCGCTGCAAGATAGGGTGGTGGAAGCAGATTAAATAGTAACTTTCAAAAAGTAATTGGATAAATACTGGAAAAGGAATAATTTGCAGTGCTATGGGGAAAGAGTGGGGGAGTGGGAATAATTGGATCGCTCTTACAAAGAACCGGCACAGGCACGATGGGCCGAATGGCCTCCTGTGCTGTAAGATTCTGTGACTCGCTGCCTGCTGCCATCCAATCACTGGGATAACCCAGTTATTCTCTCACTCTCCCGCTCATCAATCTTTGGGTCATTCCACATTCAGGGGGTTGGGTTTGGGCACAAGGAATATAAATGTTTGAAACAGACATGTTTTGCTGGCAGTGATTGAGCAGCTGTCGGGACCATCAGTGTGGGGAGATCATTATCGCTGCCGCTGGGTTTCTGTTATTGATCACTGTAGAAAAACACAAACACAATATCAGCTTTGGGAAATCAATCTGCAGGAACACTGGCTGAGCCTGAACAGGGAGTGTGTGGGTGCAGCGCTCCCTCAGTACTGCTCCTCCGACAGTGCAGCACTCCCTCAGTACTGACCCTCTGACAGGGCAGCGGTCCCTAAGTACTTCCCCTCTAACAGAGTAGCGCTCCCTCAGTACTGCCCCATCAAACTTCCCTCAATGATCCATCGATCTTTTCTCAATCACCCATCAATCTTCTCTCAATTACTCTAACCAGCATACTAAGCTTAAATAAAGGATACTATGAAGGTATGAGGGAAGAGTTGACTAAATTGGACTGGGAAAATAGCTTAAAGTGTAGGACGGTTGATGAACAGTAATGTACATTTAAGGAGATATTTCACAACTCTCAAGAAAAATATATTCCAGTGAGGAGGAAAGGGTGTAAGAGAAGTAAAGGATGGTAGCCAATTAAAAACAAGGGCATACAAAGTGGCCAAAACTACTGGGGGAACAGAAGATTGGGAAGCTTTTAAAAGCCAGCAAAGAATGACTAAAAAAATTATTAAGAAAGGGAAGATAGACTACAAAAGTAAATTAGCACAAAACATAAAAACAGATAGCTAGAGTTTCTATAGGTACATAAAAAGGAAAAGAGTGGCTAAAGTCCCTTAGAGGATGAGACCGGGGAATTAGTAATGAGGAACATGAGCTGGCAGAAACTTTGAACAAATATTTAGTATCATCTTTACAGTAAAGGACACTAACAATATCCCAGCAGTGGATAGTCAAGGGTCTTTATAGCGAGGGAGGAACTTAACTCAATCACAATCACTAAGGAGGTGGTACTCAGTAAGATAATGGGACTAAAGGCAGATAAATCCCCTGGACCTGATGGCTTGCATCCTAGGGTCTTGAGAAGTCGTGGCAGGGATTGTGGATGCATTGGTTTTAATTTACCAAAATTCCCTGGATTCTGGAGAGGTCCCAGCAGGTTGGAAAACTGCAAATGTAATGCCCCTATTTAAAAAAGGAGGCAGACAAAAAGCAGGAAACTATAGACCAGTTAGCCTAACATCTGTGGTTGGGAAAATGTTGGAGTCCATTATTGAAGAAGTAGTAGCAGGACATTTGGAAAAGCATAATTTGGTCAGGCAGAGTCAGCATGGATTTATGAAGAGGAAATCATGTTTGACAAATTTGCTGGAATTCTTTGAGGATGTAACGAACAGGGTGGATAAAGGGGAACCAGTGGATGTGGTGTATTTGGACTTCCAGAAGGCATTTGACAAGGTGCCACATAAAAGGTTACTGCACAAGATAAAAGTTCACGGGATTGGGAGTAACACATTAGCATGGATAGAGGATTGGCTAATGAACAGAAAACAGAGAGTTGGGATAAATGGCTCATTCTTGGATTGGCAATCAGTAACTAGTGGGGTGCCACAGGGATCAGTGCTGGGACCCCAACTATTTACAAGCTATATTAATGAATTGGAATAAGGGACCGAGTGTAATGTAGCCAAGTTTGCTGACAATACAAAGTTGGGAGGAGGACACAAAAAATCTGCAAAAGGACATAGACAGGCTAAGTGAGTGGGCAAACATTTGGCAGATGGAGTAAAATGTTGGAAAGTGTGAGGTCATGCACTTTGGCAGAAAATATCAAAGAGCAAATTATTATTTAAATGGAGAAAGATTGCAAAGTGCTGTAGTACAGCGGGACCTGGGGGTACTTGTGCATGAAACACAAAAGGTTAGTATGCAGGTACAGCAATTGATCAGGAAGGCCAATGGAACCTTGGCCTTTATTGCAAAGGTGATAGAGTATAAAAGCAGGGAAGTCTTGCTACTGTTATACAGGGTATTGGTGAGGCCACATTTGGAATACTGCGTGCAGTTTTGGTTTCCATATTTATGAAAGGATATACTTGTTTTGGAGGCAGTTCAGAGAAGTTTTACGAGGCTGATTCCAGAGATGAGGGGGTTGACCTATGAGGAAAGGTTGAGTAGGTTGGGTCCCTACTCATTGGAATTCAGAAAATTGAGAGGTGATCTTATCGAAACATGTAAGATTATGAGGGGGCTTGACAAGGTGGATGCAGAGAGAATGTTTCCACTGATGGGGGAGACTGGAACTAGGGGGCATAATCTTAGAATAAGGTGCCGCCCAGTTAAAACAGAGATGAGGAGAAATTTATTTTCTCAGAGGGCTGTAAATCTGTGGAATTCACTGCCTCAGAGAGCTGTAGAAGCTGGGACATTGAATAAATTTAAGACAGAGATAGACAGTTTCTTAACTGAGAAGGGAATAAGGGGTTATGGGGACCCGGAAGGGAAGTGGACCTGAGTCCATGATCGGATCAGCCAAGATCGTATTAAATGGTGGAGCAGGCTCGAGGGGCCATATGGCCTACTCTTGCTCTTATGCTCTTATGTTCTTATGTTCAATGACCCTTCATTCTTCTCTCAATGACCCTTCATTCTTCTCTCAATGTACCATCAGTCAGTCCAGCGAGCTGGAAATCAGCCTGGGAAGGAGCTTGGTTTCTACCTGTTGATTTAGGAGTGGGTTGGCCCATGAATAGATCACCTTCATTAATAATTCAATAGCTTCTACCAAGAATATTGATCAGGATGAATTAATTACATGGATTTGATGAGGGGGTAATGTAGTTTATGGATTTCAGTGCGATCAATAAAAAGTTCAGGATAACAGATTCTGCCCCTGAAGACATTATTGCGTAAATAAGTCAAATTAACCCTCAGTGAATCAGAATTAAGATCGTTACTTGAATTTAATGAAGCTGTTGAGTTTCAGCATGGGATGTTATCTAATGAGGTTTAAATGTTATTTGATTTAATTTGGGATAATCTTTCATGCTCATTAACTGGAAATATTCATGTACTTTGGCTAGTAACAGTCGCTGTTCTGCAGAATCCTAAATTGGACCACCATATAGGCTCAGACCGGATAAGGACGGCAAGATTCCTCTAAGGGAGCGCTGCACAGTTGGATGGGCAGTACTGAGGGAGAAGGCCTTTGTAAGGTCGAAGTAGGCCATGTATAAAGGCAGTCAGTGGTGGAGCGAACAGCAGGAGAAGGAGCGAGGTGAGGCCTATAAAGGCCCAGTGGGAGTCCGGGGTCAGTGGCAGTCGGTGGTGGAGTGAGCAGCTAGCTGCAGCAGGGTCAGAAGTAAGAAAGAAGTAAAAAGTAATCAAAGGATGATGTCACAGCCAAGAGGGTAAGTGATTGGCTGGTTGAGTGGTGAGTAGTTTTCTTTGTCTTTATCTTTTTTCTTTTTCTTAGCAGTAAGAAACCATGTCATTGTTGCCAAATTAAGTAATTTAAGATTTAAGTCATGGCTGGAGAGCCCAGACCCGTAACATGCTCCTCCTGTGCTATGTGGGAAGTCAGGGACGATTATATGTGCGGGAAGTGCATCCAGCTGCAGCTCCTGACAGACCGCATTGCAGCACTAGAGCTGCGCATGGATTCACTCTGGAGCATCCGTGATGCTGAGGATTTCATGAATAGCATGTTTAGTGAGTTAGTCACACCGCAGGTAAAGGTTACACAGACAAATAGGGAAGGGGTGACCATCAGGAAGATCAGTGAAAGGAAGTTAGTGCAGGGGCCCCCTCTGGGCATCTCCCTCCAAAACAGATACACCACCTTGGGTATTGTTGGGTGAGATGATGCATCAGGGGAAGGCAGCAGCAGCCAAGTCCATGGCACCAGGGGTGGCTCTGCTGCACAGGAGGGCAGGAAAAAGAATAGGAGAGCTATAGTGATAGGGGATTTTATTGTAAGGGGAATTGATGGCCATTTTTGTGGCCACAAATGAGACTCCAGGTTGGTATGTTGCCTCTCTGGTGCAAGGGTCAAGGATGTCTCGGAGATGCTGCAGCGCATTCTGGAAGGGAAGGGTGAACAGCCAGCTGTTGTGGTACATATAGGTACCAACAATATAGATAAAAAACGGGATGAGGTCCTACAAGCTGAGTTTAGGAAGCTAAGAGTTAAATTAAAAAGTAGGATCTCAAAGGTAGTAATCTCAGGATTGCTACCAGTGACACGTGCTAGTCAGAGTAGGAATGGCAGGATAGCTAAGATGAATACGTGGCTTGAGGAGTGGTGCAGGAGGGAGGGATTCAAATTCCTGGGACATTTGGACTGGTTCTGGGGGGAGGTGGGCCAGTACAAACCGGACGGTCTGCACCTGAGCAGGACCGGAACCAATGTCCGAGGGGGAGTGTTTGCTAGTGCTTTTGGGGAGGGATTACACTTTTTTGGCCGGGGGATGGGAACCTACATAGGGAGACAGAGGGAAATAAAATGGGGCAAAAGCAAAAGATAGAAAGAAGAAAAGTAAAAGTGGAGGGCAGAGAAACCCAAGGCAAAAATCAAAAAGGGCCACATTACAGCAAAATTCTAAAGGGACAAAGCATGTTAAAAAGACAAGCCTGAAGGCTCTGTGCCTCAATGTGAGGAGTATTCATAATAAGGTGGAAGAATTAACTGCGCAGGCAGCTATTAACGAATGTGATATAAGTGGGATTACGGAGATATGGCTCCAGGGTGACGAAGGCTGGGAACTCAACATCCAGGGGTATTCAACATTCAGGAAGGATAGACAGAAAAGAAAATAAGGTGGGGTAGCACTGCTGGTTAAAGAGGAAATTAACACAATAGTAAGGAAGGACATTAGCTTGGATATTTGGAATCTGTATGGGTAAAGCTGCGGAATACCAAAGGGCAGAAAACGCTAGTGGGAGTTGTGTACAGACCACCAAACAGTAGCAGTGAGGTTGGGGACAGCATCAAACAAGAAATTAGGGATGCGTGCAATAAAGGTACAGCAGTTATCATGGGCGACTTTAATCTACATATAGATTGGGTAAACCAAACTGGTAGCAATACGGTGGAGGAGGATTTCCTGGAATGTATTAGGGATGGTTTTCGAGACCAATATGTCGAGGAACCAACCGGAGGACTGGCCATTCTAGAATAGGTGATGTGTAATGAGAAAGGACTAATTAGCAATCTTGTTGTGCGAGGCCCCTTGGGGAAGAGTGACCATAATATGGTAGAATTCTTTATTAAGGTGGAGAGTGACACAGTTAATTCAGAGATTGGGGTCGTGAAATTAAGGAAAGGTAACTTCGATGGTATGTGATGTGAATTGGCTAGAATAGACTGGCGAATGATAGTTAAAGGGCTGATGGTGGATAGGCAATGGCAAACATTTAAAGATCACATGGATGAACTTCAACAATTGTACATCTCTGTCTGGAGTAAAAACAAAATGGGAAAGATGGCTCAACCGTGGCTAACAAGGGAAATTAGGGATAGTGTTAAATTCAAGGAAGAGGCATATAAATTGGCCAGAAAAAGCAGCAAACCTGGGGACTGGGAGAAATTTAGAATTCAGCAGAGGAGGAAAAAGGGTTTAATTCGGAAAGGGAAAATAGAGTATGAGAGGAAGCTTGCTGGGAACATAAAAACTGACTGCAAACATCCCTATAGATATGTGAAGAGAAAAAGATCAGTGAAGACAAATGCAGGTCCCTTGCAGTCAGAATCAGGTGAATTTATAATGGGGAACAAAGAAATGGTAGGCCAATTGAACAAATATTTTGGTTCGGTATGCACTAAGGAGGACACAAACAACATTCCGGATAGAAAGGGGTCAGAGGGCCTAGTAAGAAGGAGGAACTGAGGGAAATTCTTATTAGTCGGGAAATTGTGTTGGGGAAATTGATGGGATTGAAGGATGATAAATCCCCAGGGCCTGATGGACTGCATCCCAGAGTACTTAAGGAGGTGGCCTTGGAAATAACGGATGCATTGACAGTCATTTTCCAACATTCCATAGACTGTGGATCAGTTCCTATGGAGTGGAGGGTAGCCAATGTAACCCCACTTTTTAAAAAAGGAGGGAGAGAAAAAACAGGGAATTATAGACCGGTCAGCCTAACATCAGTAGTGGGTAAAATGATGGAATCAATTATTAAGGATGTCATAGCAGCGCATTTGGAAAGAGGTGACATGATAGGTCCAAGTCAGCATGGATTTGTGAAAGGGAATTCATGCTTGACACATCTTCTGGAATTTTTTGAGGATATATCTAGTAGAGTGGACAAGGGAGAACCAGTGGATGTGGTGTATTTGGACTTTCAGAAGGCTTTAGACAAGGTCCCACACAATAGATTAATCTGCAAAGTTAAAGCACATGGGATTGGGGGTAGTGTGCTGATGTGGATTGAAAACTGATTGGCAGACAGGAAGCAAAGAGTAGGAGTAAATGGGTACTTTTCAGAATGGCAGGCAGTGATTAGTGGGGTACCGCAAGGTTCTGTGCTGGGCCCCAGCTGTTTACATTGTACATTAATGATTTAGACGAGGGGATTAAATGTAGTACCTCCAAATTTGCGGATGACTCTAAGTTGGGTGGCAGTGTGAGCTGCGAGGAGGATGCTATGAGGCTACAGAGTGACTTGGATAGGTTAGGTGAGTGGGCAAATGCATGGCAGATGAAGTATAATGTGGATAAATGTGAGGTTATCCACTTTGGTGGTAAAAACAGAGAGACAGACTATTATCTGAATGGTGACAGATTAGGAAAAGGAGAGGTGCAACGAGACCTGGGTGTCATGGTACATCAGTCATTGAAGGTTGGCATGCAGGTACATCAGGCGGTTAAGAAAGCAAATGGCATGTTGGCATTCATAGCGAGGGGATTTGAGTACAGGGGCAGGGATGTGTTACTACAGTTGTACAGGGCCTTGGTGAGGCCACACCTGGAGTATTGTGTACAGTTTTGGTCTCCTAACTTGAGGAAGGACATTCTTGCTATTGAGGGAGTGCAGCGAAGGTTCAACAGACTGATTCCCGGGATCGCAGGACTGACGTATCAAGAAAGACTGGATCAACTGGGCTTGTATTCACTGGAGTTCAGAAGAATGAGAGGGGATCTCATAGAAACGTTTAAAATTCTGATGGGTTTAGACAGGTTAGATGCAGGAAGAATGTACCCAATGTTGGGGAAGTCTAGAACCAGGGGTCACAGTCTAAGGATAAGGGGTAAGCCATTTAGGACCAAGATGCGGAGAAACTTTTTCACCCAGAGAGTGGTGAACCTGTGGAATTCTCTACCACAGAAAGTTGTTGAGGCCAATTCACTAAATATATTCAAAAAGGAGTTAGATGTAGTCCTTACTACTAGGGGGATGAAGGCGTATGGCGAGAAAGCAGGAATGGGGTACTGAAGTTGCATGTTCAGCCAAGAACTCATTGAATGGCGGTGCAGGCTCGAAGGACCGAATGGCCTACTCCTGCACCTATTTTCTATGTTTCTATGTTTCTATGACTCAGGATCAGTTCCTGTGGACTGGAGGGTAGGTAATGTAGCACTACTTTTTAAAAAAGGAAGGAGAGAGAAAACGGGGAAATATAGACCAGTTAGCCTGTCATCATTAGTGGGGAAAATGTTGGAATCAATTATTAAAGATGAAATAGAAGCACATTTGGAAAGCAGTGACAGGAACTTTCCAAGTCAGCATGGATTTATGAAAGGGAAATCACGCTTGACAAAACTTCTAGAATTTTTTGAGGATGTAACTAGTAGTGGACAAGGGAGAACCAGTGAATGTGGCGTATTTCGACTTTCAAAAGGCTTTTGACAAGGTTCCACACAAGAGATTAGTGTGCAAAATTAAAGCACCTGGTATTAGGGGTAATGTATTGATGTCGATAGAGAACTGGTTGGCAGACAGGAAGCAGAGAGTCGGGATAATTGGCTCCTTCTCAGAATCGCGGGTAGTAACTAGTGGGGTGCCGCAGGGCTCACTACTGGGACCCCAGCTATTTACAATGTACATCAATGATTTAGATGAAGGAATTCAGTGTAATATCTCCAAGTTTGCAGATGACACCAAGTTGGGTGGCGGTGTGAGCTGTGAGGAGGGTGCTAAGAGGCTGCAGGGTGACTTGGACAGGTTAGGTGAGTGGACAAATGCATGGCAGGTGCAGTATAATGTGGATAAATGTGAGGTTATCCGCTTTGTTGGCAAAAACATGAAGGCAGAATATTATCTGAATGGCAGCAGATTAGGAAAAGGGGAGGTGCAACGAGACCTGGGTGTCATGGTACATCAGTCATTGAAAGTTAGTATGCAGGTACAGCAGGCAGTGAAGAAGGAAAATGGCATGTTGGCCTTCATAGCTAGAGGATTTGAGTATAGGAGCAGGGAGGTCTTACTGCAGTTGTACAGGGTCTTGGTGAGGGCTCACCTGAAATATTGTGTTCAACTTTGGTCTCCTAATCAGAGGAAGGACGTTCTTGCTGTTGAGGGAGTGCAGCGAAGGTTCACCAGATTGATTCCTGGGATGGCAGGACTGACATATGAGGAGAGACTGGATCGACTGGGCCTGTATTCACTGGAGTTTAGAAGAATGAGAGGGGATCTCATAGCAACATATAAAATTCTGATAGGATTGGACAGATTTAGAAGAATGTTCCCAATGTTGGAGAAGTCCAGAGCCAGGGTCACAGTCTAAGGATAAGGGGTAAGCCATTTAGGACAGCGATGAGGAGAAACTTCTTCACTCAGAGCATTGTTAACCTCTAGAATTCTGCACTGCAGAAAGTTGTTGATGCCAGTTCATTAAATCTATTCAAGAGGGAGTTAGATATGGCCCTGATGGGTAAAGGGATCAAGGGGTATGGAGAGAAAGCAGGAAAGGGGTAATGAGGTGAATGATCAGCCATGATCTTATTGAATGTTGGTGCAGGCTCGAAGGGCCGAATGGCCTACTCCTGCACCTATTTTCTAATGTTTCTATAACAGCTAGTGCTGGTGCTGTGGGATGCCCCCAAACGTTCGTCAACATCCTCCAGTGCCCCACGACAACATGCAGGCCGTGATCCTTACCAACGGATCCATGACAGACCCAATCCAAGTCCGGACCAGGGTCAAACAGGGCTGCGTCATCACTCCAACCATCTTCTCAATCTTCCTTGCTGCTAATAAGCTCCCCGCTGGAGTGGAACTAAACTACAGAACCAGTGGGAACCTGTTCAACCTTCGCCGTCTCCAGGCCAGTTCCAAGACGATCCCAACCTCTAGTCGTCGAGCTACAGTACGCGGATGACGTCTGCGCACATATAGAGGCTGAACTCCAGGAAATAGTCGACGTATTTGGTGAGAGGCGGGAGCGGCCTATAAAAGGCCCAGCGGGAGATCGAGAGCCAGCGACAGTTGGTGAGAGGCGGGAGCGGCCTATAAAAGGCGTACCGGTGCAGCTACAGCGGGAGAGAAAGCAAAATAGAAGTAGAAAGGAATCAAAAGGTGACGTCACAACCAATGGGATAAGTGATTGGCTGGTGATTGGTGAGTAGCTTTTCTTTTTATTTTTTATATCAGTAAGTGAACTGTAACATTGTTATTACCAATTTAAGGGTATCTAAGGGTTAAGGCATGGCAGGAGAGCTCGGTCACGTGATATGCTCCTCCTGTGCCATGTGGGAACTCAGGGACGCTTCCGGTGTCCCTGAGGACTACGTGTGTGAGAAGTGTATCCGCCTCCATCTCCTGACGTACCGCGTTGCGGAATTGGAACTGAGGGTTGATTCACTCTGGAGCATCCACGATGCTGAGAATGACATAAGTGGCACGTTTAGTGATTTGGTCTTACCGCATGAGAAGGATTCACAGCCAGCTAGGGAATGGAAGACCAGCAGGAAGAGTAGTACAAAGAAAGTAGTGCAAGGGTCCCACCTGGTCATCCCCCTGCAAAACAGATACACTGCTTTGAGTGCTGTTGAGGGAGATGACTCATCAGGGGAGAGCAGCAGCAGCCAAGTTCATGGCACCGTGGCTGGCTCTGTTGTACAGGAGGGCATGAAAAAGAGTGGGAGAGCGATAGCGATAGGGGATTCAATCATAAGGGGAATAGATAGGCGTTTCTGCGGCTGCAATCGAGACTCCAGGAAGGTATGTTGCCTCCCTGGTGCAAGGGTCAAGGATGTCTCCGAGCGAGTGCAGGACATTCTAAAAAGGGAGGGAGAACAGCCAGTTGTCGTGGTGCACATTGGTACCAACGACATAGGTAAAAAAAGGGATGAGATCCTACGAGACAAATTTAAGGAGCTAGGAGTTAAATTAAAAAGTAGGACCTCAAAAGTAATAATCTTGGGATTGCTACCAGTGCCACGTGCTAGTCAGAGTAGGAATCGCAGGATAGCACAGATGAATACGTGGCTTAAGCAGTGGTGCAGCAGGGAGGGATTCAAATTCGTGGGGCATTGGAACAGGTTCTGGGGGTGGTGGGACCAGTACAAACTGGACGGTCTGCACTTGGGCAGGAACGGAACCAATGTCCTAGGGGGAGTGTTTGCTAGTGCTGTTGGTGAGGAGTTAAACTAATATGGCAGGGGGATGGGAACCAATACAGGGAGACAGAGGGAAACAAAAAGGAGACAAAAACAAAAAACAGAAAAGAGATGAGTAAAAATGGAGGGCAGAGAAACCAAAGGCAAGAAACAAAAAGGGCCACTGAATATAAAAGGGGTAAAAACTAAAAATCATGGTTTAAAAACAAGGATGAAAACACTCTACCTAAATGCACGCAGCATTCGAAATAAAGTAAATGAGTTGACGGCACAAATCATTACAAATGGGTATGATTTGGTGGCCATTACAGAAACATGGTTGCAAGGTGGCTAAGACTGGGAATTAAACATACAGGGGTATCTGACGATTCAGAAAGATAGGCAAGAAGGGAAAGGAGGTGGGGTAGCTCTGTTAATAAAGGATGATATCATGGCAGTTGTGAGGGATGATATTGGCTCCAATGAACAAAATGTTGAATCATTGTGGGTGGAGATTAGAGATAGTAAGGGGAAAAATTCACTGGTCGGCATAGTTTATAGGCCCGCAAATAATAACTTCACGGTGGGGCGGGCAATAATCAAGGGAATAATGGAGGCATGTGAAAAAGAAACGACAGTAGTCATGGGGGATTTTAACCTACATATCGACTGGTCAAATCAAATCGCAGGGGGTAGCCTGGAGGAGGAATTCATAGAATGCATACGGGACTGTTTCTTAGAACAGTATGTAACAAAGCCTACAAGGGAGCAAGCCATCTTGGATCTGGTCCTGTGTAATGAGACAGGAAAAATAAACGATCTCCTCGTAAAAGATCCTCTCGGAATGAGTGATCATAATATGGTTGAATTTGTAATACAGATTGAGGATGAGGAAGTTGTATCAGAAACGAGGGTACTATGCTTAAACAAAGGAGACTACAGTGGGATGAGGGCAGAGTTGGCTAAAGTCGACTGGAAACAAGGACTAAACCGTGGCACAATTGAGGAAAAGTGGAGGACTTTTAAGGAGCTCTTACATAGTGCGCAAAAAAAATATATTCCAGTGAAAAATAAGGGCGGCAAGAGAAGTGATAACCAGCCATGGATAACCAAGGAAATAAAGGAGAGTATCAAATTAAAAACCAATGCGTATAAGGTGGCCAAGGTTAGTGGGAAACTAGAAGATTGGGAAAATTTTAAACGACAGCAAAGAAAGCAATAAAGAAAGGAAAGATAGATTACGAAAGTAAACTGGCGCAAAACATAAAAACAGATAGTAAAAGCTTTTATCGATATATAAAACGGAAGAGAGTGACTAAAGTAAATGTTGCTCCCTTAGAAGATGAGAAGGGAGATTTAATAATGGGAAATGTGGAAATGGCTGAGACCTTAAACAATTATTTTGCTTCCGTCTTCACAGTGGAAGACACAAAAACAATGCCAAAATTTGCAGGCCACAGGAATGTGGGAAGGGAGGACCTTGTGACAATCACTATCACTAGGGGTGTAGTGCTGGACAGGCTAATGGGACTGAAGGTAGACAAGTCCCCTGGTCCTGATGAAATATATCCCAGGGTATTAAAAGAGATGGCTGAAGTTATAGCAGATGCATTCGTTATAATCTACCAAAATTCTCTGGACTCTGGGGAGGTACCAGCGGATTGGAGAGCAGCTAATGTAACGCCTCTGTTTAAAAAAGGGGGCAGGCAAAAGGCAGGTAACTATAGGCCGGTTAGTTTAACATCTGTAGTGGGGAAAATGCTTGAAACTATCATTAAGGAAGAAATAGCGGGACATCTGGATAGGAATAGTGCAATCAAGCAGACGCAGCATGGATTCATGAAAGGGAAATCATGTTTAACTAATTTATTGGAATTCTTTCAGGATATAACGAGCATGGTGGATAGAGGTGTACCGATGGATGTGGTGTATTTAGATTTCCAAAAGGCATTCGATAAGGTGCCACACAAAAGGTTACTACAGAAGATAAAGGTACGCGGAGTCAGAGGAAATGTATTAGCATGGATAGAGAATTGGCTGGCGAACAGAAAGCAGAGAGTTGGGATAAATGGGTCCTTTTCCGGTTGGAAATCAGTGGTTAGTGGTGTGCCACAGGGATCAGTGCTGGGACCACAACTGTTTACAATATACATAGATGACCTTGAAGAGGGGATAGAGTGTAGTGCAACAAAATTTGCAGATGACACTAAGATTAGTGGGAAAGCGGGTTGTGTAGAGGACTCAGAGAAACTGCAAGGAGATTTGGATAGGTTAAGCGAATGGGCTAAGGTTTGACAGATGGAACACAATGTCGGAAAGTGTGAGGTCATCTACCTTGGGGAAAAAAACAGTAAAAGGGAATATTATTTGAATGGGGAGAAATTACAACATGCTGTGGTGCAAAGGGACCTGGGGGTCCTTGTGCATGAATCCCAAAAGGTTAGTTTGCAGGTGCAGCAGGTAATCAGGAATGCAAATCGAATATTGGCCTTCATTGCGAAAGGGATGGAGTACAAAAGCAGGGAGGTCTTGCTGCAACTGTATAAGGTATTGGTAAGGCCGCACCTGGAGTACTGCGTGCAGTTTTGGTCACCTTACTTAAGGAAGGATATACTAGCTTTGGAAGGGGTACAGAGACGATTCACTAGGCTGATTCCAGAAATGACGGGGTTACCTTATGATGATAGATTGAGTAGACTGGGTCTTTACTCCTTGGAGTTCAGAAGGATGAGGGGTGATCTTATAGAAATATTTAAAATCATGAAATGGATAGACAAGATAGAGGCAGAGAGGTTGTTTCCATTGGTGGGCGAGACTAGAACTAGGGGGCACAGCCTCAAAATACGGAGGAGCCAATTTAAAACCGAGTTGAGAAAAAAATTCTTCTCCCAGAGGGTTGTGAATCTGTGGAATTCTCTGCCCAAGGAAGCAGTTGAGGCTAGCTCATTGAATGTTTTCAAGTCAAAGTTAGATAGATTTTTAACCAATAAGGGAATTAAGGGTTATGGGGAGAGGGCGGGTAAGTGGAGCTGAGTCCACGACCAGATCAGCCATGATCTTATTGAATGGCGGGGCAGGCTCGAGGGGCTAGATGGCCTACTCCTGTTCCTAATTCTTATGTTCTTATGTTGTTATGTTCTTATTTACTGAGGTGTACGAAAGCATGTGCCTTACGCTAAACATCAGCAAGACAAAGGTCCTCCACCAGCCTGTCCTCACCGCACAGCACTGTCCCCCATTCTTCTAAATCCACGGTGCGGCCCTGGACAATGTGGATCACTTCCCATATCTCGGGAGCCTCCTATCAACAAGAGCAGGCATTGCCAACGAGATCCAACACTGCCTCCAGTGTGGCCGCCTGAAGAAAAAAGTGTTTGAAGACCCAGGTCCTCAAAACTGCCACCAAGCTCATGGTCTACAGGTCTGTAGTAATACCTGCCCTTTTGTATGGCTCAAAAACATGGACCATGTACAGTAGACACCTCAAGTCGCTGGGGAAATACCACCAACAATGTCTCCGCAATATTCTACAAATCCCCTGGGAGGACAGATGCACCAACATTTCCATCCTCGACCAGGCCAACATCGCCAGCATCGAAGCACTGACCACAATTGATCAGCTCTGCTGGGCAGGCCACATAGTTCGTATGCCGGACATGAGACTCCCAAAGCAAGCGCTCTACTCAGAACACCTTCATGGCAAACAAGCCAAAGGTGGGTAGCGGAAACGTTACAAGGACATCATCAAAGTCTCCCTGATAACGTGCAACATCCCCACTGACATCTGGGAGGCCCTTTTATTCCTACTCTGTTTCCTGTCAGTTGACCAATATTCAATCCATGTCAGTACATTACCTCCAATCCTATGTGCTTTAATTTTGCACACTAACCTCTTATGTGGGACTTTATCAAAGACCTTCTGAAAATCCAAATACACTACAACCAGATACTGGTTCTCCCTTATCTATTCTATCAGTTACTTCCTCAAAAAACTCCAGTAGGTTTGTCAAACATGATTTTCCTTTCATAAATCCATGTCGACTTTGTCTAATCCTGTTGATATTATCTAAGTGTGCTGTTATCATATCCTTTATAATAGACACCAGCATTTTCCTTATTACTGATATTAGGCTAACCGGTCTGTAGTTCCCTGTTCTCTCCCTCCTTTTTTAAATATTGGGGTTACATTTGCCACCCTCCAATCTGCAGGAACTGTTCCATAATCTATAGAATTTTGGAAGATGATAACCAATGCATCTATTATTTCCATGGCTACCTATCTTAGTACTCTGAGATGCAGATCATCAGGCCCTGGGGATTTATCGACCTTCAGTCGCATTAGTTTCTCCAGCACTATTTTCTTACAACAATCATTTCCTTTAATTCCTCTTGCTCACTAGACCCTTGGTTCCCTAGCATTTCTGGGACGTTATTTGTGTCCTCTTCTGTGAAGACAGAACCAAAGTATTTATTTAATTGTTCTGCCATTTCCTTGTTCCCATTATAAATTCTCCTGTTTCTGTCTGTAAAGGACCTACATTTGTCTTCACTAATCCTTTTCTTGTTATGTACTTGTAGAAACTTTTGCAGTCGGTTATTGTGTTCCTTACAAGTTTACTCTCATACTCTATTTTTCCCCTTTTAATCTATCTCTTTGTCCTTTTTTGCTGAATTCTAAACTGCTCCCAATCCCCAAGCTTGCTACTTTTTGTAGCAACTTTGTATGACTTCTCTTTGGATCTAATACTATCCTTAATTTCTTTTGTTAGCCATGGTTGGGCCACTTTTCCTTTTGTGTTTTTACGCCAGAAAGGAATGTATAACTGTTGCAACTCATGCATTCATTCCTTAAATGTTATCCATTGCCTATCCACCATCGTGCCTTTTCATGAATCTTCCCAATTTATCATAGTCAATTCATTCCTCATACCTTCGTAGTTTCCTTTGTTTAGATTTAGGACCCTAGTTTCGGATTGGACTACTTCACTTTCCATCTTAATAAAGAATTCAATCATGTTATGGAGCTAGATTTTCTATTTTATTTGCATGCTTAACGCCCACTTAACATCCATTTTACCGCTGAAATGACGTCTAATGTCCATATATCGCCCATTTAGCCACAAAATGGAAACTGACGGGCATTTTTCGGAAACTTATCGCCGAGCGTTACTTTCCCCATGTGCGTAACGTCAGGAAAAAATAATAACGCCCGCCCACTTTTTTGGGCCGGAATCATCAGAATGGGCGAAATCAATGCCCATAATTTTGCCCAGGATTACTTTTGGCACGGAATTAATGCCGAGATTCAGTAATACCAACGAACCACTTTTATTTTTCATAAAAATCACATTTGCTGAAACTAATGACCAGGAGATCGCCCAGCTTCACTTTCACCACCTCGCACACATATCGCCCACAACGTCGCTTGCCCAAAAACACGTCCAGAAAAAGTGGAAATAATTGTAATGAATCACAACATTATGGAGGCCATGTTCTACATCACATGTCGAATCATTTAAAAGGCTGCCCTGCTTCAACCTCGGAGGAGTTTGGATATACTCTGGAGATCTTTGAAGGTGATGTGAACATCTATACAAACATCTTTATCATACTGTGAACAATTGGAATTTAATAGGAGTCTTCATCGGGACATTCATTCTTTATGACCAATCGGTGGAAAACAGAGAGGTATTGCAATGGGGCCTGTCCTTTCTCACCCTCTCTTGATGACCAATTACATGCTGCAGACTTGAGATGGCTGAAGGTACACTCCACAGCGTTATGTGCCCAATGTAAGACGTGCCAGACTGATGAGGAGGACCAGACGTTGCACCCCCCCGCAAGTACAGGGAGAAGCGGTCTTACCTCGACTTGCCTGACACCACCTGCCTTCGGAGACTGGGCTTCCACAAAGAAGTTATCACTGATGTATGCCAGCTCATAAAGGGAGATCTACAGCCTGCCAGCACCATCAGTACTGCACTGTCCATCGAGGTCAAAGTCACCGCGTCGGGTACTTTTCCGACCTCAACTGGTGACATTTGTGGTCTGTCTCAGCATGCCCCACATTGCTGCATTAGACAGGTCACTGAAGCCCTGTACCCATGCAGGATGGACTTGATCAGCTTCTCTATGACCAGGGAGGCTCAGACGGAGAGGGCTTTAGGATTCTCCTGAATTGCTAACTTCCCAAAGGTGCAGGGAGCAATAGAATGTATGTACATCACGATGCGGGCACCTTTTCAGGATGCAGAGGTTTTCAGGATTCTACTCCCTTAATGCCTAACTTGTTGTCGACTACCAGCAAATTATAATGGCAGTGAATGCTAAATTTCCGGGCAGCAGCCATGATGCTTACCTGCTGCGTGAGAGCACTGTATCTGACTTGTTTAACAATCAGCCACATGGTCAATGCTGGATGCTTGGTGACAAAGGATATGGCCTCACCACCTGGCTGATGACTCCCTTGCATGACACCCACACCAAAGCCGAGAGGCAATACAACGAGAGCCATAGAGCCACTCACAATATCGTTGAGAAAACCATTTGCGTGCTTAAGCAGCACTTTAGATGCCTGGACCATTCAGGAGGTGAACTCCAATACCACCCTGAGCAGGTAGCTCAATTTGTGGTGGTGTGCTCCATGCTACACAACTTGGCTATCAGGAGGGGACAAGAATTGCCTGAAGAGTCTGACAGTCCACCTCAACAGAGAGAGGACGAGAAGGACGAGGAAGTGGACGCTGACCTCAGGCCAGACAAACAGGCTGATGCTGAAGCCATGCCCCGCTCCTCTGTAGACCACATGAAAGGGCCCATGGTGGCATGCTAGCTGCAAGAGTCTTACATCAGGAGCTCATCAATGAGCGCTTTGCCTGAAACAACGTTGGTGGTATTTTCAAAGCTGACACACTGCTGGGTGTGCAGCTCATACATCAATCAATGGCATCACCTTGATGACAGTTAAAGTTTAAGTTGATTGAAGTTAAGTGTAATTATACCTTTTGATGTTAAGGAATCACCAGTGTGTAACGGTGCAGCTATCTGAGACAATGTGCAACAAGATTTTGTTAAATAAAAAACACTTAAACCGAGTGTCTGCAATCATAAGTATATCTGTAAAAACCAACCCTTCCCCTTCCCCACTTTTCCTCCCCACCTCTACTCCTTCCCCTTCCCCTCTTGACTCCAAACCGCCTGGCCAAGGAGCTCCTCAGGTGATGCTTCTTTGGGGGCGGGGTGGTGGGGGGTGCGGTGCGGGGATGACAGCCGAACCGCTGCTTGGGTGGATACGGGAGAGGACGATCCTGTGGTGGGAACGTGCTCCGAGCCAGAAGCAAGATGTTTCTTGGGCACCTTGGGGTGCAGTGCCATGCTCCAGGACCACTGGGAGCCCTCTGCCTAACTACCAGCTCCAGGGCCTCCTCTATCCCTTCCATGTTATATATTATTTGTTGGACAAAAACTTGGTGCCGACTATGTTCTTGGTGCTTAGTAGGATTTTGCTGCTCCTGAATCTCCCTCTTGCCTCTGACAACAAGCACACATCACAGCCACACATGCTTTCAGTCCCTCTGAGCTCCCTCTCTCTCTGTCTCCTCTTCGGCGCATGTCATGATGACCCTTGACCTCCTGAATCGCGGGAATCGAGCGTTGCCATGCTGTTGCTAAGAATGGCGACATTTTACGGCAGAAGGTCAGAGAGATTTAACGCTCCCGCTCATTTCATATCGCTCGCGGTAACACCCGATTTCAAAAATGGAGACTGGGAGCTTTGAGAATGGGCGTGAAGCCGCCGATCTGAAAACCCATTTTTAACCACCCACGCCGGAAATACCACCCATTTTTGGGCGATCTGAACAAAAGTGTAAAATCTAGTCCATGGGCACTGTTCCCTAAAGGACCCCGCACAACAAGACTGATAATTAACCCCTTCTCATTATACAGTACCCAATCTAGGATAGCCTGTTCCCTAGTAGGCTCCTCAACATACTGGTCTAAAAAAAACCATCTTGTACATACTCCAGGAATTCATCTTCCACAGTATTATTACTAATTTGGTTTGGCCAGTCTATATGTAGATTAAAGTCACTTACAATTACTGTAGTACTCTTGTTACATGCATCTCTAATTTCATGTTTGATGCCATCCCCTACATTACCACTACTGTTTGGAGGCTTATAGACACCTCCCACCAATGTTTTCTGCCCCTTGGTGCTCCTTAGCTCCACCCAGACTGATTCTACATCTTGATTTTCTGAGCCAATATCCTTTCTCACTAATTTTCTGATTTTGTCCTTTTCCTTTTAGCCTGTCCTTCCTAAATATCGAATATCCTTGGATATTCAGTTCTCAACCCTGGTCACCCTGCAAACATGTCTCCATAATTGCAACTGTATCGTATCCGTTTACATCAATTTGCGCTGTTAATTTGTCTACCTTATTACAGATACTTTGTGCATTCAGATACACTGCTTTTAGATTTGTCTTGTTAACATTATTAGACATCTTAACATTATTTTGTACTATAGCCCTATTTGTCTTATCGCTATTTCTTTCTTACCTGGACCCTATTTGTTAGTGCACTCTTTTGTTTGTATACTCTGTCACCTTCCTGACATAATCTGGTTACCCTTACCACAATCACTTTCCTGCATTGCTTCCTTTTCTTTTCTCGTTAGCATTCTAGATTTCTCTCCTCTGCGACTGTCCTCCCCTGCGCACCGCCCCCCCCGCCCCCCCCCCCGACCCCGCTATTTAGTTTAAAGCCCTGTCTATCTCCTTAGTTCATCGGTTTGCTCGAACTCTGGTCCCAGCATAGTTCAGGTGTAATCCATTCCCAAGGAACAGCTCTCTCGTTCCTGAGTATAGAAACATAGAAACATAGAAAATAGGTGCAGGAGTAGGCCATTCAGCCCTTCGAGCCTGCACCACAGTTCAATAAGATCATGGCTGATCATTCACCTCAGTATCCTTTTCCTGCTTTCTCTCCATACCCCTTGATCCCTTTAGCTCCCTCTTGAATATATCTCACGAACTGGCATCAACAACTCTCCGCGGAACAGAATTCCACAGGTTAACAACTCTCTGAGTGAAGAGGTTTCTCCTCATCTCGGTCCTAAATGGCTTACCCCTTATCCTTAGACTGTGTCCCCTGGTTCTGGACTCCCCCCAACATCGGGAACATTCTTCCTGCATCTAACCTTTCCAATCCTGTCAGAATTGTATATGTTTCTGATCCCCTCTCATTCTTCTAAACTCCAGTGAATACAGGCCCAGTTGCTCCAGTATCTCCTCATATGTCAGTCCTGCCATTCCGGGAATGAGTCTGGTGAGCCTTCGCTGCACTCTCTCAATAGCAAGAATGTCCTTCCTCAGATTAGGAGACCAAAACTGAACACAATATTTCAGGTGAGGCCTCACCAAGGCCCTATACACCTGCAGCAAGACCTCCCTACTCCTATATTCAAATCCCTTAGCTATGAAGGCCAGCTTGCCATTTGCCTTCTTCACCGCCTGCTGCACCTGCATGCCAACCTTCAATGACTGATGTACCATGACACCCAGGTCTCGTTGCACCTCCCCTTTTCCTAATCTGCCGCCATTCAGATAATATTCTGCCTTCACGTTTTTGCCACCAAAGTGGATAACCTCACTTTTATCCACATTACACTGCATCTGGCATGCATTTGCCCACTCACCTAACCTGTCCAAGTCACCCTGCAGCCTCTTAGCATCCTCCTCACAGCTCACACTGCCACCCAACTTAGTGTCATCTGCAAACCTGGAGATATTACTCTCAATTCCTTCATCTAAATCATTGATATATATTGTAAAGAGCTGGGGTCCTGGCACTGAGCCCTGCGGCACCCCACTAGTCACTGCCTGCCATTCTGAAAAGGACCCGTTTATCCCGACTCTCTGCTTCCTGTCTGCTAACCAGTTCTCTATCCACGTCAATACATTACCCCCAATAACATGTGCTTCAATTTTGCACACTAATCTCTTGTGTGGGACCTTGTCAAAAGCCTTTTGAAAGTCCAAATACATCACATCTGCTGGTTCTCTCTTGTCCACTTTACTAGATACATCCTCAAAAAATTCTAGAAGATTTGTCAAGCATGATTTCCCTTTCATAAATCCATGGTGACTTGGACTGATCCTGTCACTGCTTTCCAAATGCGCTGCTATTTCATCTTTAATAATCGATTCCAACATATTCCCTACTGATGTCAGGCTAACCGGTCGATAATTCCCCATTTTCTTCCTCCCTTTTTAAAAAGTGGTGTTACATTAGCTACCCTCTAGTCCATAGGAACTGATCCAGAGTTGATAGACTCTTGAAAATGATCACCAATGCATCCACTATTTCTAGGGTCACTTCCTTAAGTACTCTGGGATGCAGGCTATCATGCCAGACTTTCAATCCCATCAATTTCCCTAACACAATTTCCTGACAAATAAGGATTTCCTTCAGTTCCTCCTTCTCGCTAGACCCTCAGTCCCCTAGTATTTCCAGAACGTTAATTGTGTCTTCCTTCGTGAAGACAGAACCAGAGTATTTGTTCAATTGATCTGCCATTTCTTTGTTCCCCATTATAAATTCACCTGATTCTAACTGCAAGGGACCTACATTTGTCTTCACTAATCTTTTTCTCTTCAGATATCTATAGAAGAGTATTAGTGCCAGTGCCTCACAAATCAAAACCTACTTCTCCCACACCAACCTCTGAGCCACGCATTCATCTCCCTGATTCTATTGACCCTATGCCAATTTGCTTGTGGTTCTGCTTTTCAATTTAGTCGTTACCTGTTCAAACTCTCAGCAGAACCTCTTTCTTAGTCCTACCTTTGTCATTGGTACCTAGGTGTACCACAACAAATTCATCCTCCCCCCTCCCACTCCAAGTTCTTCTCCAGCATGGAGGAGATGTCCTATACCCTGACATCAGGTAAGCAACACAGCCTTTGGGACCCACGCTCTCAGCTACAGAGAACCCTATCTATCCCTCTAACTATACTGTCCCCTACTACAACCACCTGCCTCTTTATTCCCCTCACTGGAATGGCTTTCTGTACCACAGTGCCTTGGTCAGTCTGCTCGTCCACCCCACAGTCTGCACACTTGTCCACAAGGGTTGCAAGAACCTCAAATCTATTGGACAAGTGCAGGGACTGAGGCTCCTGAAATACTAGCTGCTGGATCCCCTTACTTGCCTCACTCGCAGTCACACCCTCCTGTCCCTTACCACGCGTCAATTCTAAAGTATTTAATCTACAGAGTGTGACTATCTCCTGGAACAAAAGATCCAGGTAACTTTCTCCCTCCCTGATATCTCGCAATGTCTGCAGCTCGGACTCCAGCTCCTCAACTCGGAGCCGAAGTTCATCAAGCCGCAGACACTTACTGCAGATATAGTCGCCCTGGACCAAAATGTCCAGAAGCTCCCACGTATTGCAGCAGCAACACATCCCCTGACTTCCCATTATTTTATTTAATTAATTAGTTTAGCGTTAATCAAGTAGTTACCCTATACAGTTTATTAACATAGTTAAACAAATAAAGGTTAGTTTTTAGAATTTAGTTATATGCGTTATGTTAATTCAAAAGAAAAATTTAGCTCACAATCAGTACCAATCACTTACCTGCCTTCCCTTTGATGTCAAACAGCAGAGTTCTTCCCACCCGGAGCCGTGCGATCTCCTGGGAGAGGCAAAAAAAGATCAAAACCCAGGCCAATTGGGGAAAAAATCTGGGAAAATTCCTCTCCGAACCAACCAGGTAATGGAAACTAGTCCTTGAGATCACACTGGCCGTATCAGATTCCTTGAAGTTGCAGGTCTGCTGTGATTTTATCCCCACACTCAGGCCTCCGTCTGCTCTCGCTCAGGTACGCTACTGCTCAAACTCTGTTTTCTCACTCTGAGTGCTGCACTGTCGGGGGGGCAGTATTGAGGGAGTGCTGCACTGTCGGAGGGGCAATACTGAATGAGTGCTGCACTGTCGGAGGGGCAGTACTGGGGGAGTGCCGCACTGTTGGAGGGAGTGTGCTGTACTGTCGGAGGGGCAGCACTGAGGGGGTGCCGCACTGTCGGAGGGGAATGTGGTGAAGGAGTGCTGCACTATCAGAGGGTCAGTACTGAGGGAGAGTTGCACTGTCAGAGGGGCAGTACTGAGGGAGTGCTGCATTGTCAGAGGGGCAGTACTGAGGGAGTGCTGCATTGTCGGAGGTGCCATATGTCACGTGAGATGAAAACCATGTTCCTGTCTGCCCCCTCAGCTGGACATAAAAGATCCCATTGCACTATTTCGAAGAAGATCGGGGAGATCGCCCCAGTGTCCTGGAAAATATTCATACTTTGACCTACATCACTAAAAAGGATGATCTGGTCATTATCACATTGTTGTTTGTGGGATCTTGCTGCGTGCAAATTGCCTTTTGCATTTCCCACATTACAACAGTGACTTCAGACGTATGGCATTGGCTGTGGAGTGCTTTGGGATATCCTGAGGTGGTGAAAGGCGCTATAGAAATGCAAGCTCTATGTTTCCAGCTGAACGTGTTGACCATTTCTCCCAAACTCTCCCTGTTGTGATTTCAGGTTCTGAGTCCTGAGCAGGGCCAGAACTTGGCGATTGTAGAAACATAATTGGAAGCTTTAGTGAAAGGTTTGAGAGAAATCCTCAGCGCTGATCTGAAGGTCAAACATACCCGGCACTCTGCACACACTTTATTCATTATTTATACCTGGGCTTGATGTCTCCTATTTAAATTTTAATAAAGTGGAATTGTTTCCACTTGAATCTCCAATCATTTTATTTTGCTCATCCTTGGACTTCTAAACTAATCTGGGGAAACAATATTTCAGTGAGCGAATGGTCAATCCACGGAACAGATTCCCTTGGGAGATGGTGGCAACAGTTAGTATTGACTAATTTAAAGGTGAATGAGATCGATTTCCCCGTAAATATCATTCTGTGCCTCAGTATCGGAGTATTTTGGGACATGACGTGTGGTGAGTGTAAGGAGCTCGGGAGGAACAGGGGACTTTGGACCTCTGGTTCCCAAAGCTCTCTACCACTGGAATTTTCCTCGCCTCATGCCTGGGTCTGTTGTAGACTCATTGATCGAGATCGATTGCTGTGATTGGTCAACATACAGAAAGCAAAGAAAGAACGATAGCATCTTTCATCACCTCAGGATGTCCCAAAGCCCATCACAGCCAATCAAGGACTTTCCTGGAGTGTGGTCACTGTTGCAATGTAGGAAATGCGGCAGCCAATCTGCGCACAGCAAGCTCCCACAAATAATCAATAAAATAAATGAGCAAATGCCCAAATGGTGTAAATGGATCAGGGGCCCTAGGACAATGAACTGAAGATTGCCCAGACAGTGAAGATGGATCAGGTTCCCTGGGACAACACGGACCCATTGACACTGACCTTCCAGCTCCCCCGGCAGTCACTGGGAGAACCTCACACCGTGAAGCAGTAACACGTCGATAGATTGAAGACACATTAATCCTGCCCAGTCTGGGACTGTGCTGTCACTGCAGCTGATGGAGATTCCAGATAGAGCTGGGATCTACCCAGAGTAATAATGGTTCAGTGAGGTTAAAGACAAGACCGACAGAAACATTACACAGAGTGTCAAACACTGATAACATCTCACAAATCAACTTGTGCCCTGAATGGTAAAATAAATCCTGTTTTATTCCCACCAATTCTACTGAAAAGTAAGAACATGCGTTTCTATCATGCCTTTCATGACCTCAGGATGTCCCAAAGTGCTTCACAGCCAATGAAGACCTGTGTTATGTTTTAATGCTTGGGGGTCACCAGACACCAGAGGGCGCCGCAGTCGGAGGTCATCGAGGCTGTACGCATGTGGCATGTGTGCTTGGTCACCTGTATAAAAGCTGGCTGTTTTTCTCACGCAGGCACTCTTGGGCTGGAATAAAGATGGATCAGGGTGCATCTGAGTGAGTTTACAGTAACCAGACTCTTGAGTCATTACAATTGGTGACGAGGTAATTTAAGAAACTTCGCATGCACCATGGGCACGGTTGGAATCCTGGAGAGATTTGTAGAGGGCGAGGATTGGGCAGATTTTGTCGACCGCCTGGATCAGTATTTTATGGTCAACTTCACGGAGGCAGAGGCCTATACAGTTAAGCGCCGGTAAGTTCTCACCGTTTGTGGTCTCATGAAGAACCTTCTCTCGCCTGTACATCCGGCGGAAAAAGGGGAATTGTGTACGTTAGTGGGTAACCATCTGAAGCCACAAGAGGGGATCATCTTATCACTCGACTGTTTCTACACGGCATGTTTGTACTGAGGGCCAGATTGTGTCGGGATTTGTACCCGATCTGCGGCGCCTTGCAGAGCCGTGTAAGTTCGGGAACATGCTGGAAGACATGCTGTGTGATGTCTTCGTGATAGGCATCAACCATGATGCGATCCTCAGGAAGCTTTTGGTTGCAGAGATGCTGGACTTTTAAAAGTCCATCGCGACTGCCCAGGCATGCATGACGACGGATTATAATTTGAGGCAGATATCATCGACGAGTCGGAGTTCCACGGCAAATACTGTAAACAAGATGGCGTTGTTTTCGGGCAGAGATGCTTGTGCGAAACCTGCAGCTGCTCAGAGCCCACCAACTGGTTCGAACCAGATTTCACCCAGTTGGCGTTGTGGGGGCAATCATCGACCTCATCAGTGTCGGTTTAGACAATACTCATGCGATGGATGTTCAAAAGTGGGGCATCTTCACAGGATGTGACAACAATGGAGCAAGCGTGGTACGGCTCACCACATGGCTGATGAGGCCCAGTTCAATGATAGCCTGGATACACACTCCTCGGAGGAAGTGAATAGACTGTATTCGTTCCTGAGCAAGAGCCAGCCAATAGTCATTAATGTGAAGCTGAATGGCGTGTCTGTAACAATAGAGCTGGACACAGGTGCGAGCCAGTCGATAATAAGCCAAAGGACATTCAGCAAGCTGTGGGACACTAAGGCTGTGGAAGCTGAGTCCAGTCAATGCCAGGTTGCGTACTTACACCAAGGAACTCATACCGGTGCTCGGCAGTGCAGCAATCGAGGTGTCATATGATGATGTGGTTCACGAGCGACCTTAACGGATCGTCCCAGGTAATGGTCCAATGCTGTTCAGCAGGAATTAGCTTAAGAAAATCAAGCTGAACTGGAATGATGTCAAGATGTTATCCTCAGTGGTTGATACTTCATGTGCTCAAGTATTGAAAAAGTTTCCTTCTTTGTTTGAACCGGGCATTGGTACTTTTACAGGAGCCAGGTTGCAGATTCACCTGGACTCCAATGCAAGGCCTGTCTATCACAAAGCTCGGTCTGTTCCGTACATGATGAGGGAGAAGGTCGAAATTGAGCTTGACAGACTCCAGCATGAAGGGATCATATCACCGGTCGAGTTTAACGAGTGGGCTAGTCGCATTGTTCCTGTATTGAAGAGTGATGGCACTGTCAGGATTTGTGGAGACTACAAGGTTACGATTAAACGATTTTCAAAACAGGATCAGTATCCTTTACCGAAGACTGTCGACCTGTTCGCCATGCTAGCTGGTGGAAAGTCATTCACGAAACTGGATCAGACATCGGCCTATATGATCCAGGAGCTTGTCGACACTTCGAAGAAACTCACCTGCATCAACACTTATAAAGGACTGTTCGTCTACAACAGGTGTCCATTTGGGATTCATTTGGCTGCAGCCATATTTCAGAGGAATATGGAGAGTTTACTGAAGTCCGTTCCTAAAACGATCGTGTTTCAAGATGACATTCTGGTCACAGGTTGTGGCACTGCTGAACATCTGAACAATCTTGAAGAAGTCCTACAGCGTTTGGACAAAGTGGGACTCAGGCTGAAACGCTCAAAGTGTGCATTCATGGCACCTGAAGTCGAATTCCTCAGGAGGAAAATTGCTGCTGATGTCATCAGGCTTACTGATTCGAAATCCGAGGCCATCAAAAATGCACACAAGCCTCAGAATGTGACAGAGCTGCATTCGTTCCTTGGGCTACTCAACTACTTTGGTAATTTCTTACCCAGATTGAGCACTTTACTAGGGCCACTGCATGTGTTACTAAGAAAAAGTGACAACTGGCTCTGGGGTGCGTCTCAAGATAGAGCCTTTGAGAAAGCCAAGAATCTGCTATGTTCAAACAAGTTGCTTGTTCATTATGATCCATGTAAGCATCTTGAATTGTCCTGTGATGCTTCATCATATGGGGTTGGCTGTGCACTCCAACAAGCAAATGAATCGGGCAAGCTACAACCTGTTGCGTATGCTTCGAGAAGTCTGTCTAAAGCGGAAAGAGCTTACAGTAAGGTAGAGAAAGAAGCTTTGGCCTGCATGTATGGGGTAAAAAAATGCACCAGTACCTGTTTGGTCTTCGTGTTGGACTAGAAATGAATCACAAGCCACTCATTTCATTGTTTGCGGAAAACAAACGTTTTATTACCAATGCATCGTCCCGCATTCAAAGGTGGGCGCTGATATTGTCTGCCAATGATTACGCCATCCATCATAGAGCTGGTACTGAGAATTTTGCCGATGCACTGAGTCGTTTACCCTTACCCACAACTGAGGTGGAAACGCCTCAACCTGCAGATCTACTATTAGTAATGGATGGTTTTGAGAGTGAAGGAACCCCTGTCACTGCTCAACAAGTTAGGATCTGGACCAGCCATGACCCTATTTTATCGTTTGTGAAACGGTGTGTACTCAGTGGTGATTGGTCTGCCACACCTATAGCGATGTGTGAGGAAACCAATCCTTACAACCGTCGCAAGGATGAGCTGTCCATTCAGTCAGACTGTTTACTGTGGGGTAATTGTGTAATCATGCCTAAGAAAAGTCGAGAAAAATTTGTACGTGAACTTCATAGCACTCATCCTGGTATTGTCATGATGAAGTCCATTGCTAGGTCTCATATATGGTGGCCTGGAATTGACTCTGATTTGGAATCATGCTTGCATCAGTGCAATAGTTGTATGCAGCTAAGTAAAGTACCAACGGATTCTCCGCTGAATCTTTGGTCGTGGCCATCCAAACCATGGTCGAGGATCCACATTGATTTTGCGGGCCCATTTCTAGGAAAGATGTTTTTTGTCATAGTAGATGCATATTCTAAGTGGATAGAGTGTGTTATTATGTTATCTAGCATGTCTACAGCTATCATTGAGAGCCTTCGTATCACGTTTGTAACTCATGGTTTGCCTAACATTGTTTTGAGCGACAACGGATCTTGCTTCACAAGTCTTGAGTTCTAGGAGTTCATGAAACTCAATGGCATCAGGCATGTGAGATCAGCTCCATTCAAGCCTGCTTCTAATGGTCAAGCAGAGCGTGCCGTTCAAACGATCAAGCAAAGTATGAAACATGTAACTCAGGGCTCACTGCAGAAACAGTTGTCATGTATATTGCTCAGTTACAGGGCAAGACCTCATACGCTTACTGGGGTTTCTCCTGCTGAACTATTGATGAAGAGAAATCTCAAGACCAGGCTTTCTCTTATTCATCCTGGTTTGAATGATTGTGTTGAAAACAGACGTCAAAGTCAGCAATGGTGTCATGATCATGTTGTCGTGTCACATGCCATCTCGGTCAACGATCCGGTTTATGTTCTGAACTATGGTCAAGGTCCAAAGTGGATCGCCGGCACTGTTACAGCCAAGGAGGGTAACATAGTGTTTATTGTCATGCTCAAGAATGGGCAAACATGCAGGAAACACCTTGAACAGGTTAAACTGCGGCACATGGATGACCTGGAACCGAGTGAGGAAGATGCAGTCAGTGACCAACCAACCATTGTTCACTCATCAGAGGACTCTGCTGACATTACTGACTCTGAACTTTCAGTCTCTGATGTGGTCATGGCCACTCCCATCAGAGTGGCTACTCAACCCTCAGTCTCAACAGACTCAGAACGTTCGCCCAGAGCCTGAGTTGAACTGAGACGATCAACTCATGAGAGGAAAGCCCCAGATCATCTTAATTTGTAAAAAGACTTTAAGATTTTAAAAGGGGGATGTTGTTATGTATTAATGTTTGGGGGTCACTACACACCAGAGGGCGCGCAGTCGGAGGTGATCGGCCTGCACGCATGTGGCATGTGTGCTTGGTCACCTGTATATAAGCTGGGTGTCTTGATCACGCAGGCACTCTTGGGCTGGAATAAAGATGGATCAGTTTGCACCTGAGTGAGTTTACAGTAACCAGACGCTTGAGTCATTACAGCCAGTGACGCCCACATCCCGAGAATGAATCAATAACACAGCCCAGGTCGGGTACTTTATATCGTTACAGTCACTGCTTCCTGAACCCATTGGAAACCGTGAGGAGCCAACTGTGAAGGGATGCGGAGAGACTGGAGAAGCTGGAATTGTTCTCCTTAGAGCAGGGACGTTAAGGGGAGAGTTTATTTATGCAGCGAGTTGTTATGATCTGGAATGCGCTGCCTGAAAGAATGGTGGAAGCAGATTCAAAAGTAATATTTAAAAGGGAATTGGAGAAGTACGTGAAGGGGGGGAAATTAGCAGGGCTCTGAGGAAAGAGCAGGGAATGGGACGAATGGGATAGAAACATAGAAACATAGAAAATAGGTGCAGGAGTAGGCCATTCAGCCCTTCTAGCCTGCACCGCCATTCAATGAGTTCATGGCTGAACATGAAACTTCAGTACCCCCTTCCTGCTTTCTCGCCATAACCCTTGATCCCCCGAGTAGTAAGGACTTCATCTAACTCCCTTTTGAATATATTTAGTGAATTGGCCTCAACTACTTTCTGTGGTAGAGAATTCCACAGGTTCACCACTCTCTGGGTGAAGAAGTTTCTCCTCATCTCGGTCCTAAATGGCTTACCCCTTATCCTCAGACTGTGACCCCTCTTTCAAAGAGCTGGCACAGGCACGATGGGCCGAATGGCCTCCTCCTGTGCTGTGAGATTCTCTGACTCGATGAGATATAGGGAGGGTCCTGTGATCAGGATGGAGACAGTAAATGGTTAGACATTCTTTCCATATCCAGCTGCAATTCGGGCAGGTCGGAAACTGTCCCAAGGGTTCGTAGTTCAAAGGGCACGGGCAGGATGACAGGCTCCACATTTCTAAAATGCAAACCCCGTCACATTGGGGTGGCGATCCTCCCAGTAATTAGTGGGCCACGTACTATCGAAGAGTGAAAAGAGCAGGAAGGCTATTTCCTGCAGACAGAAACATCAATATAAGGTCATCAGCGTTCTAATCTCACTCTGACAGCAGCTCCCTGGTGACTAACCCACCATTACTGATGGCCTTGCACTTTACTCCCAACAACACACACACCTCAAGAAGATTTTCTTCCACTCCTCTCGCTCGCCTGCCTCGATCAGCAAGCAATTCACAAACTCCGCTTCACATCTTCCTTTGTCCACTCTCCCCCTCCTCCCCTCCTCAGCTCTTCCCCATCTCTTTCTCTCGCTCCCTCGCTCCATTCCCTTTAATATTTTAGTAAAACGCCTCTGAAATCTTCCGACTGCCCCGGGGAAGCTCCTGAACCTTTTCTTCCTGGTTACACTGCAGACAAGGAGGCACATCTTCCCATCACAGTCAACACACAAATCATCCCAGCACAGCGCAGGGACACATCTGAAAACAGCTGCTCCCAGCAAGTTGGGAAGAGATTGTGTCGATGGAATTGAAGCAAAAACCAGCCCAGTCCCCGAGTTTATCTCCCCATAAATGAGAGCAAATATCCCGGAGCTGATTCCTGATCCTCACTGGGAGAAGGTGCAGACACGGGATATTAGTGAAAGTCCAGTTATTCTGCACCTTCTCATTCCCAGTCCTGGAGCAAGTGTCACAAACTGAGCCACAGCTAATCGACTCATCTCTAATCACCCAGCTTAATGAAAACTCCAAACCCAACCCTTCATAAACATATCATTCATTGTGTGAATCATTCACGCACTGTCGGAGGAGCAGTACTGAGGGAGTGCTTCACTGTCGCAGGGGCAGTACTGAGGGAGTGCTGCACTGTCAGAGGTGCAATACTGAGGGAGTGGTGCACTGTTGGGGGACAGTACTGAGGGAGTGCTGCACTGTCAGAGGGGCAGTACTGAGGGAGTGCTGCACTGTTAGAGGTGCAATACTGAGGGAGTGGTGCACTGTCGGGGGGGCAGTACTGCAGGAGTGCTGCACTGTCGGAGGAGCAGTACTGAGGGAGTAGTGCACTGTCGGGGGGCAGTACTGAGGGAGTGCTGCACTGTCGGGGGGCAGTACTGAGAGAACACTGCACTGTCGGAGGAGCAGTACTGAGGGAGCGCTACAGCATTGTACCTGTGGAATATGGCGATATTATACCTAAGGAATATGGTGATGTTATATCTGTGTAGTATGGGATGTCCATGACTGGGTGTGAACAGTCTGGGTCCAGTCCAGTTTGATACAGATGCTGATTCTCCAGTAATTTCTTGTTGAGGTCACACTGTTTAGCTCAGATTTTGATGCCAGTGACATCCTTATAATCTCCCCGATTGGAGCCTGTCCCACTAATTATCCCTCAAGTGCCCAGAGGAACAGAAGGAGCTCACAATCTGCCAACACTCTTATTATCCACTCGATGTAAAATTAGACTCGTTGCCTGTGTTGAACCAGCAGAGATTTTCTCCAGTGAGATGTCTGATTTCCAGCCATTGCCCTGAAGTGAAGACTTGATTTGATTTGAGATTGTTCTGCATTTCACTAGTTTCTGTGCTTCACAGAGAATGGGTTAAGGGGAGTATGTCTGCCACGCACAGTATCTGTTGACTCAGCTCCAATCTGGCGAGATCAGTTATGCTTTAATGAGTTAGGTAATTAAATATTCTCCTCCCTGTTCGGAGGAATTAATTGCGCTCAGCGTGACCTTTCACCTCTCACACGGCAACAGACAGGAGCTGAATACAAACTGATTTTGGACTTGTTGAAAATAAATCTAAATGTTCATCGTGCTTCAGATATAGCGAGAGAGCCACTATACTGAGACAGTATCCATAGGAATATAGGAACAGGGGGAGCTCATTACACCACTTGTCAGGAAAATACTGGAATCCATTATTTAGGAGTGGTAGCAGGGCATTCAGAAAATCATAATATGATTGGGCAGAGTCAACATGTTTTTATAAAAGGGAAATCATGCTTACCAAATTTATTAGAATTTCTGGAAGATGTAACTGGCATGGTCGATCATCATCACAGGCAATCCCTTGAAATCAAGGAAGACTTGCTTCCACTCTAAAAGTCAGTTCTCAGGTGGCTGCACAGTCCAATGTGGGAATTACAGTCTCTGTAACAGGTGGGCAGACAGTGGTCGAAGGAAGTGATGGGTGGGGAGTCTGGTTTGCCGCACGCTCCAGCCGCTGTCTGCGCTTGAATTGTGCATGCTCTCGGCGACGAGACTCGAGGTGCTCAGCGCCCTTCCGGATGCTCTTCCTCCACTTTGGGTGGTCTTGGGCCAGGGAGTCCCAGGTGCCGCATTCCTGACACAAGACTCCCTAAGCAAGTGCTCTACTTGGAACTCCTACATGGTAAGCAAGCCCTAGATGGGCAGAGGAAACATTTCAAGGTCACCTTCAAAGTCTCCTTGATAAAATGTAACAAGGTAGATAAGGAGGAACCAATGGATGTGGTATATCTGTGAAGTAGAAAACACAGCAGCAATTAGCACACAGAGAATGGGTTAAGGGGAGTGTGTCTGCTGTGCACAGTATGTGTTGACTCAGCTCCAATCTGGCGAGCTCAGTGTTGCTTTAATGAGTCTGGTAATTAAATATTCTCCTCCCTGTTGTGAGGAATTAATTGCTTTCAAATTAGAAAGAAGGATTTGCATTTCGATAGAGTCTTTCACAAGCTCAGGCCAGTCCAAAGTGTATTACAGACATTAAAGTACTTTTGTTGTGTAGTCATTGTTGTAATGTAAGGCAAGCAGCAGCCAATTTGTGCACAGCACGCTCCCATAAACAGCAATGTGATAATGGCCAGAAAATATGCTTTATCACTGCTGCTTGAGGAACCAATATTGGACAGGATTCCAGGGAGAACTCCCTTGCGCTTCTTTGAAATAGTGCCATTGGATTTGTATATGTCCAATTGAGACAGACTCTCGGTTTATCATCCCATCTGAAAGACGGCATTCCCTCAGAACTGCTTCTCTGACATTGCAGCACTCCCTCAGTACTGCCCCACTGACATTGCAGCGCTCCCTCATTATGCCCCTCCGACAGTGCAGTGCTTCTTCAGTACTGCCCCTCCGACAGTGTAGCAGTCCCTCAGTACTGCCCCTCTGAACGTACTGCACTCCTTCTGTAATGCCCCTCCCACAGTGCAGTGCTCCCTCAGAACTGCCTCTCTGACAGTGCAGCACGCCCTCAGCACGGCAACTCAGACAGCACAGTTCTCCCTCAGTACTGCCCCTCCAACAGTGCAGTGCTCCCTCAACAAATCTGGGAGGTTTCTGAGCTGCCCCAACAACCACTTGCCATCTCTATGGTCCGTGTCTCAAATAGTGAGAGGCCCATCTTCCCTTCCATTTAAAAGCTTCCCAGTGAGGATTTGACAGAGTGCGGTCTGACAGATTTGTGTTGTGATCACAAGCTGTGTGTATTTTCTATCAGGAACCACTGCCCTGCGTCACTGAGAGAGATCAGCTCACAATCAGCTCCAGTGTAAGATTCAGCCAATCACTGCACAACGGAGGCTCGGCTTCCAACCTTCACCATTTATCTCTATTAATGGATTCTCTTTGTCAACACTTCGCTGGAGGACGAACACTCAGACAGGAGGATGGGAATGTGATTAGCTAGGAAGTCCCATTAATGACTGTGGGGAATGTTGAGTGAGGTTCGGGAATGTTTGTCGGGACTCAGTCATCAGGCAAAGCCCAAAAGGTGGTTCCCAGCTCGAAAGGAATAAGTTTACACATGTTCACAAGATGACTCCATCTCTTCATCAGGACAAAGCAATCCATGTGATCGACACCCCATCCACCACCTTAAACACTCACTCCCTCCAACCCCGCGCACCGTGTCTGCTCTGTGTGCCATCCACAGGATGCACTGCAGCAACTCGCTAAGGCTCCTTCCACAGCACCTCACAAACCCACTCCCTCCATCACCTCGAAGGACAAGGGCGGCAGGTGCCTGGCAACACCACCACCTCCAAGTTCCTCTCCAAGTCACACACTATCCTGAGGCTGTGACAGGCACTGTACCAATGCAAGCTCTTCCTTATTATTGGGATTATCTTTTTAACAACATCAACTTGTATTCATATAGTGCCTTTAACGTTGTAGAACATCCCAAGGTGCTTCACAGCAGTGTTATAAGACAAAACAAATATATTTGACACCGAGCTACATAAGAAGAAATTATGGCAGATGTCCAAAAGCTTGGTCAAAGAGGAATATTTTAAGGAGCATCTTAAAGGAGGATAGAGAGCTCGAGAGGCGGAGAGGTTTAGGGAGAGAGTTCCAGAACTTAGGCCCAGGCAGCTGAAGACACGGCACCAATGGTTGAGCATTTATAATTAGGGATGCTCAAGGGGCAGAATTTGAGGAGTGCAGACATGTCGGAAGGTTGTGGGGCTGAAGGGGATTACAGAGATAGGGATTTAAATTTGAAGACAAGTGCAAGGATTTTGCTCTTTAAGCCTCACTTTAGATAATGACAATATCGAAAAAATACCCTTCTGGATTCCAACTCTCCAATCACAGGCCTGGAACAGGGGATCCTGGTTAGATCACAGCTGGAGAATTGTGTCCAATTCTGGGCACCACACTTTGGGAAGGATGTTAAGGCATTGGAGAGGGTGCAGAGGAGATTTATTAGAATGGTACCAGGCATGAGGGACTTCAGTTATGTGGAGAGTCTGGAGATGCTGGGATTGTTCTCCTTAGAGCAGAGAAGTTTAAAAGGAGATTCGATATTCAAAATCAGGAAGGACTTTGATAGAGTAAATAAGGAGAAACTGTTTCCAGTAGCTGGAGGGTCAGTACCCAGAGGACACAGATTTATGTGTCAGCTATTGCTCAGTGACTAGCTCTCTCACTTCTGAGTCAGAAGGTTGTGGGTTCAAGGCAACCAAGAGACTTGAGTGCAAAAATCTAGGCTGACACAGTGCAATACTGAGGGAGCGCTACACTGTCGGAGGTGCCATCGTTTGGATGAGACATTAAACTGAGGCCGTGTCTACTCTCTCAGCTGGATGTAAAACATAGAAACATAGAAAATAGGTGCAGGAGTAGGCCATTCGGCCCTTCGAGCCTGCACCACCAATCAATGAGTTCATGGCTGAACATGCAACTTCACTACCCCATTCCTGCTTTCTCGCCATACCCCTTGAGCTCCCTAGTAGTAAGGACTACATCTAACTCCTTTTTGAATATATTTAGTGAATTGGTCTCAACAACTTTCTGTGGTAGCGAATTCCACAGGTTCACCACTCTCTGGGTGAAGAAGTTTCTCCTCATCTCGGTCCTAAATGGCTTACCCCTTATCCATAGACTGTGACCCCTGGTTCCGGACTTCCCCAACATTGGGAACATTCTTCCCAGAAGATCCCAGAGCACTGTTTTGAAGAAGAGCAGAAGCGTTCTCCCCGGTGTCCAGGGCCAATATTTACCCCTCAACCAACATCACTAAAACAGGTTATCTGGACATTATCACATTGCTGTTTGTGGGGGCTTGATGTGCGCAAATTAGCTGCCGTGTTTCCCACATTACAACAGTGACTACACTTCATTAAAGTACTTCATTGGCTGTAAAGCGCTTTGGGACGTCCGGTGGTCATGAAAGGTGCTATTGAAATACAAATCTTTCTTCTTTTTATTGGCAACAGCATCAGAGGGGAGTTGAGGAAACATTTTTACTCAGCGAGTTGTTGTGATCTAGAATGTGCTGCCTGAAAGGGCGGTGGGAGCAGATTCAATAGTAACTTGCAAAAGGGAATTGGATAGACACCGGAAAGGAAAAATTATCAGGGCCATGGAAAAGAGCAGGAGAGTGGGACTAATTGGATCGCTCTTTCAAAGGGCCGGCACAGGCACGATGGGCTGAATGGCCTCCTCCTATGCAGTGAGATTCTGTGATTCTGACCTCGGTGCTGAGTTACATTTCCATTCTGATGAACTCTTTCCTCTTTGTTTAGTCCTGGGGCACAATTTCAGGCCGATTATTCCGTATTTAAATGATATTGAATGAAGCGTTCTATTGCCGCAGTATTATCAATGCTTTGCAAAAGATCTGAATCAGTTTCAATGTGACTCTCAGCATGAGCCAAGCACCCGATGAATAATGCAGGTCCTTCGCCCAGTGAGAGACACAGACAGACAATGAGCAGCCCCACACCCCGGTATCGTTTATCTCCATTCCTGCCCTTTAAAGGTGACACCCGGTGAGATTTGCCCACATTTTATTCGTATTATATTTATCATAAAATTGATAGATGAATGAAAAATACTGAGAGGAGATATTTTTAATGAGGAAGAATTGACTTTCACTGGAGACAATCGGATTGAGAGATGATCTGATACACGTCTTTAAAGGTCTGGATAAACATCACAGAATCTCACAGCCCAAAAGGAGGCCATTCGGCCCATCGTGCCTGTGTCGGCTCTGTGACAGAGCGATCCAATTAGTCCCACTCCCCGCGCTTTCCTCAGAGCCCTGCTAATTACAACAGTGACTACACTTAGCGGGACTTCATGGGCTGGGAAGTCCAGAGGTGGTTAAAAGTCCCCTATAGAAATGCAAATTTGTTCTGTCTTTCTTTCCTTCTCTCTTTCCTTCTCTCTTTCTTCTCTTCTCCTTTCTTGTATTCGAGTTGCTGATTCTGCAGGAGGTCCTTTCAACAAACTCTCGGAGATCAAAACCTTTCCCTTTCCAGCAGTCGATGCACAATCTCTCTCAGTGAAAGATTTCCGTTGTCAGGTTTTGTACACCGAGGATGATAAAGTTCTTTGTAGACACAGAAACAAAGCTCTCTCCTCTCTGCAGGGCCCTAACATGCACAGATTACAGATCATACATTCACAAATGATGACGTTTTCATACCTTGGTCACGGAGGAAGCGCAGATAGAAATATTGCTCTGTAAATGTCCCAGACACAGAGTTTAACGTTTCTAGTCACTCCCAGCTGCTATTTTATCCTTGCACCCTAATTAGCCAATGGCCGGGGTCAGGGGTCAGTGTGGTGTAAACGGGGCAATAAATGAATCCAGTCTCAGTGACTGAGACACAAATGTTTATTCAGTCTGTGCGCGACCTGAGAGAGAATCCAACCCCCGCTCAATCTATTCATGGAGGATCTGAAGCGAAAGCTTCAAACCAAGTGATTTGAGAGCTCCTTACTAACAAGGACACCTTCTGGAACAGTGCGAGGGGAGACTGGGAGCTGACATCACTCTCCGCCAGCACTGTGAACTGATAGGTTTCTCTCCATCTACCCTTTCTGTTGTGTCGGTAAGCACTCAGTAATGACTCCATGAGGTAAGGTATTGCACTTGAAATGTTGTGACCTTAGTCCATTTATTGCAGCTCCTGAATGAGGGTACAGTAAGGTGAGCTCCCTTTTATACCTGGTTACCTGCGGTGTGCAGGTGACCTCTAGGTCTTCACCAGTTGCATCCTCTAGTAGTACAGGCATATTGTATACAGTGTGAAGATATATTCAATGGTCTTATGTAACTGTATATTGAGTGTACAGGGTATTTACATACAAAACATCACTGCCCCCTAAGTCTTGTGCCACAGACCTTTGCACTGGGTGCTCTGACCCTCGACTTGAGTGCCCAAAGCCCTTGCACTTTGTCTGTGCTTGGGAATGGCTCTCTTCCTGTGGATTCCCAAGTCCTTATTGTCACAACATTGGGAAATGATCAGCAGCGGACAGTTGGATGTTGCAGTGGGGTTTTAGTGGGTTCTGTGTGTGATCCATGTGTGTCCATGGCTACATACATCCATTCCCACCCCCCCATACATAGACCGTGTGTGTGGCTCGACATCTGCATTTACATACATGTACAGAGAATGGGAGAAAAAAAATTAGGATTGGTTACATCACTGTTTAAGTTTTGCAGAAGTGGAACGAGTACATATGATAGGTAAGGTACATACATGGTATTATAGTCATGCCCCTGGGGTGTAGGTGCAGGTGTGTGAGGACACTAGTTCCAGAGTGACCGAACTGTGTCCAGGTTGTCTGATGGCGGCGCTGTGTCCCCTGCCAGCTGGGTGGGCTCGGATCACTCCCCTGGCTGAGTCTCAGGGCCTTTGCCGTTGCCTAGTGGTGGGCAGAGCCACAGGAATGTGTGGCCTCCCTGTCCTCCTTTGAGGGCTGCAGGATCTCTCTGCTGCCCTTCAGCGGTATTGGGAGCCTGGTCATCCTAGGTCCCGTCGGGAGGGCTGGACGGTCCTGGCCTCTTGATCCCGGTACTGGCCCTGGTGGCCAAAGAGGTAAGACCGATCTGGGACAGGGTGCCAGTAGTGGTGCCTGTGCCGTCCGTAATTGCCGGCCCTGCAGTGGGTATGCTCCCACTGTGTGTGTCCACACCACACTCCCTGGGGCATCACATTGATCCCGGAGGCGCAGGCTGCATGATCGGGTAGCCCGCTGGACCTTGGTGCTTCAAACGGGAGGTTGCTCTTGGTTTTGTCGGCGTGCATATTGAACCCGGCATCACACATTATTCCATCATTTACATTCATGATCATTTGGTTCCGATCGCACTCAGGTACAAATTCACCTTTGTCAATTACATCTTTTCCCTCAATTACATATTTTTCCTGTATACTCCCGGCATCACTGTACAATATTACATTTCGATACTTGTATTCATCAATTACATCTTTTCCACGTATCCTTCCGGCATCGCTGTTCAAAGGTACATTTCGATACTTGCTTTTGTTAATTACATCTCTTACATTATTATCACTGGCATCGCTGTATAAAAAGTGGAACTGTCCCTTTAATTGTTCTGGGTTGCCGGTCCCCTTTAAGAGGGCCTTGCAATTTTTTCCCCAATCCGGTTTGCTGCTCGGCATCACGTGTTCCTCCCTCAACGCTGCCTCTTGTGGTCTGGTTGCAGCCATCTTGATTTCAGGTCCTTCACCTCGTGGTGCGGGCGCCATCTTTTCTCTTTCCATGAGGTAGGCTGCGGTGATCCTTCTTTCCCCAGGTTCTGCCAATGAAGCTGGGAATTTACCTTCTGCGTCAATCTTCTACCTTTGGAGTCCTGCCACTGGAGCCCGGGAGGTGAGGCCTGGTCGTTCAGGTTGGTTCATCTCGCCGTTGGGTAGTGCAGTCTGTGTCGTCACCACGCAGTCAAGTTGGACGGTAGGATCTTCAGGTGCTGCGATGGATCCAAATTTGGGGCTGCATAGGATGTCGATCGCCAGGGACTGGAGGTTTTCCCAGCTCCAACAGATTTGGATTTGTTTCATCCATCTTCTTCCTAGTAGCATTGGACCATTAGCAGTAATGATCCACAAAGGTAGCTTGTGCATCGCGCTGCCATGGAACACCTGGATATTGACGCTGCCAACGACTGGGATGGTGTCGTTTGTGTAAGTGAGCAGCTTCACCTGGATTGGTAGCATTTTGAGTTGTTCGATAGGGTTGTCCCAGAGTTTCTCGAA
This sequence comes from Pristiophorus japonicus, assembly GCF_044704955.1. Taxonomy (NCBI): domain Eukaryota; kingdom Metazoa; phylum Chordata; class Chondrichthyes; family Pristiophoridae; genus Pristiophorus; species Pristiophorus japonicus. The sequence continues at coordinate 7,238,841 of NC_091984.1, read as the reverse complement.
GGCCACCTGGTTCATCAGTGATTGGCTCACCGCTGTGTCGACCTCCATCGAGACTGGAACACTGTTGATTTCGACTTCTATTTTCAACGGGGAACTCTCAGTGGAGCAGGTAAACACTCCGTACACCTCTTCCTGGGGCTGAGCTGCCTCCTGGACTTCTTCATCAGCGCTGGAGCCCGGGTGATTGGCCAATTCTTCAGCGACTCAGTGAGTAAAATTTATTTTTCACCTTCGCTGGAGATGGCCTTCAGTGTTGCAGCCTTTGCAAGTATAGTCTCTGTATCGGTTGGGCTCTGTGATTTCCGCCACATCGCCAGCATGGGGCTGGCCGGTTGGCCCCATGTGGCGGACTCAGGGTTGCAGGGTTCGGGCTCGCAGTCTTGCCTCTGAAAGGCACCATTCGATTCACTGTGCTTGCTGGGTTAGAGTCCTTCTGGAATCGCAGGCCGAGCACATGAACGCTTGGCTCACGTTAATTGGCTTCTGCAGGGCGACCGTGGTGTCCACAGAAAACAACCTGTGGAGGAGGCTTTCGTGGCCGATTCTAATATCAAAGATGTCCTTCAGTGCTTCGGTGAGGTGGTCGCCAAAATCACATGGTGCAACCAATCGTCTCAGGTCTGCAGCATATTTTCCGATTTCTTGGCCTTCGGGCTCCGGTCTGTGTAGAATCGATGCCTGGCTGTGAGGATGCTCTCTTTCAGCTTGGGCTGTTCCTGTATCAACGTTACGAGTTCCATGAACATTTTGGTTGTCGTCTTCTCTGGGGCTAGTAAGTCCCTGACAAGGCCATGAACGGTGGGCCCACAACTGCTGAGCAGTATAGCTCGGCGCTTATCAGCCAGTGAGGTCGGTATGTTTCCAGCCAGGTCGTTCATGATGAAGTAGTGTTCTAGCCTTTCCACAAAGGCATCCCAATCTTCCCCACCAGCGAATTGTTGAAAGTTGCCAAGGTTAGCCATTTTTCGCGTGGAAATTCGTATTCTCGTCACCAATTGTTGTGTCTGTAAGCACATTAGCAATGACTCCATGAGGTAAGGTATTGCACTTGAACTGTTGTGATCTTAATCTGTTTATTGCAGCTCCTGAATGAGGGTACAGTAATATGAGCTCCCTTTTATACTTGGTTACCTGCGGTGTGCAGGTGACCTCTCGGTCTCCACCAATTGCACCCTCTGGTGGTACAGGCATATTGTATACAGTGTGAAGATACATTCAATGGTTTTCTGTAACTGTACATTGAGTGTACAGGGTATATACATTTACTACACTTTCCACTGGTGGGGGAGTCTCGGTCAAGCGGACATAAACTTAAAATCAGAGCCAGGCTATTCAGGAGAGAAATTAGGAAACACTTCTTCACACAAAGGCTGGTAGAAGTGTGGAACTCTCGTCCACAAAATGCAATAGATGCTGGCTCAATTAATTATGTTAAATCTGAGATTGATCGACTTTTGCTGGCCATGGGTATTAAGGGATATAGAGCCAAGGCGGGTAAATGAAGTTAGGATATTCTAAATGGTTCACAGCTCCACTAAAACACTGAATGAAGAAAGAGCGAAAGAGGGAGAGGGAGAGTAAGAGGGACAGAAAGAGAAAGAAAGAGGGGGATAGAGAAAAAAGAGTGAGTGAGTAAGGCAGAGAGACAGAAAGAGAGGGAGAGAGAGAGAGAAAGGGACGGAGAGAGAGAGGGAGATAAAGGGAGAGAGCAAGAAAAAGGCAGAGAGAGAGAGAGAGAAAGAGAGGGAGAGAAAGAAAGAGAGGGAGGAAGTGAGAAGAAGAGAGAGAGATAAAGGGAAAGAGGGAGAGAGAGAAAGGCAGAGAGAGAAAGAGGGACAAAGACAGCAAAAGAGGCAGACGGAAAGAGAGAAAAAGAGGCAGAGAGAGAGACAGAAAGAGAAACAGGGAGTGAGAGAAAGAGGTGGCGAGACAAAGGGAGAGAAAGAAAGGCTGAGAGAGAGAGAGAGGGACAGGGAATGTGAAAGAGGCAGAGGGAAAGAGACAGAGAGAGAGGAAAAGAGACAGCGAGCAAGAGACAGGCAGAGATGGAGAAACAAGGAGAGAGAAAAGAGGGTGCGAGAGAGATCGGTCGTGTTAGAGAAAGAGGGAGAGAGAGAAAGGAAACGACAGAGAGAAATAAAAAGAGGCAAGAAAGATAAATGTGGTGGGGAGCGAGAGAGAGAAAGACACCCCAAAGTGTTTCATCGCCAATGAAGTTTTATGTTTGGTGTTGTCGCTATTATAATGTAGGTAAACAGGGCAGCCAATCTGCACAGGAAGATCGCACAAACAGCACTGAAATAAAGGACCAGATAACAAGGCAGAAATCCTGGGCCCTTTTTATCTCTCTATTGTAGGTGAGAAATCAGCTTCAAGAAGTTGAGAAATAATCTATTTAATTTGAGGATCAATGTGTGCTTTCAGCTGGAGAAAACCAACTCCCTGAGAGATCAGGCCAGCGCCCAAAGTTAGTGCTCGACATATTGTGACATCAAAACTCCCAGACAAAAGCTGCAGCTCGGGTTATTCGAATTGGCCAGATTTCCCTAATTGGACTGGGGTGAAAGTATCGGAGGTCTTACTAAAGTGATTTTACCAGCGGGGAGTCTGTGATTTGCGTCAGTGAGTGACCTTGTATTGAGAAGAGACGCTTAAGGTGAGCACAATAATCCAGTCCATGAGAGAGCAGCAGCTTTATCACTGCTTCAATCCATCAGGTTCAAATCTGATTCTTTTGGATAATGAAGACCATTTAAACTTCTCTCCATCTAAAGACCAGCAAATGGTATTTGTGGGGAAAAGACTGAGTAAGATTGTTAAGAGGAAAACTCCACGAGCCCATCAATTAACTCCACCCAACAATATCTGCAGTGTTCGTGTAAACTATCCCACCCAGTCTAATTCCACTCCCCCCCTCACTCTTTAATATCTCACCCAGTCTAATCCCCCCTCCCCCTCACTCTCCGCACCCTTTAATGTAGGGAAGATCTGTTACACCGCATGTTCCCAGTGTTGGAGGAGCACAGTGATTTTGGAGGGATGTAGGGCCCACAGGGAGATCTGTTACTCGGAAGGACCCAGTGACACTCCGAGGCTGCCTTCGGTCACCCCCAATTTTATTGCCCTCGGTTGATGTAAACCCTTCGTTGGTTGTGGGAGGAATGTTGACCAGGACACCGGGAGATCTCTGCTCCTTTTCCAATGGGGCAACAAATCAATTCCCATTGGTTGATGTCTTCTTGCCCCATGAAGGTGAGTGTCTGTGAGAGCTCGGAGTTTGTAGGGTGTTTGTTTTTCACTCTCTTCTGATTCTTAGACCTCGGAACTTATCCTGGGAAAGGACAACATGTGACACAAAATTTTAGGCTTAACCCAGTGTTCGTTTTATTACGCAGCAAAAACCAACTAAAAACTACAGGACTAGACTGCCGAGAGAAATTGATTTAAGACACACAATCACCAGCCCTGGCTGTAGCTATTGTAGGTTCATGGTTCTTCTGGCCGTTACCTGCAGCTTCGGTTCCTTTCCTTCCGTGCCTGCTTGCTGTTTCTTTTTGTGATCTTCCTCCTGCTTCTGTTTAGCTGTTGTTTCTTCTGCTCTTCCTCTTGCTTCTATTTAGTTGTGTTCTCTGCTTTACTTTTCTGCTTGTCTCTAACCGTATATTTATATTCAGGTTTTGAATATGTTTCCCACTGTGACGAAATTGGATTATTGATCCGTTTAACTGTTTGATGATGAGGTTGAATTGCTCCTGATTTGTGTGCAGAGTTGACAATGCAAAAGATATTTCCATATGCTGAAATATTTTTTGCCCAAAAATATGCACCTTGTGGGGGGTCCTTTGTTTTACAGACTCAATGTCTCCAATTGGCTGTTTCCCCACCCTGGTCAATCAAACTCTGGGCCTCACGTATCATTCCACTGTTGTTATGTATGAAGTCAGTTTTGGTTCCTGTTCACAGGATGTCCTTAATTGTACAATTTATTCCAAAGCTTCTGTCAATCAATTTTTAATTCATGGTCTATGTTCTTTTTTCCTGAAGATTAGTAACCTTACAGAAGGAACTTTTCTTCCTTTTGATGAACTGTTTAAGAGAAGCCACTTATGGACCTGAGCTCCAGCCCACTGACTCCTGCACTGTGCTGAGCAAAATCCTGCTCTCCGTCCCGTTACTGTCAGCTCCAACTCATCCTTAACCCTTCACCTCACTCCACACTCTGACACCAGGCAGACCAACAAGCTCATCCCCAGTCCTGGGCTTCAGACACTGAGCGACAAGGACAGAAAATCATTGCAGTCAAAACATCTCAACCCAAGGCTATTATAATTGCAAATTAAATCAGTCACCTTGAGAGGGTGACTGGTGCCGGCTGGAAGATGAAGGAATCAACTGCTTAACACCCTGTTGGGGTAAAACCTCGAGGTAGAAATAAATCTACTTCGAGACCAAAATTAGAGAGTAGAGAACACACACAGTTTATGAATACAAGGTACCAGGGGAGTTGTGTGGAGGTCCCTCGACCAGGCACAAAACTCAACTTGGTGTTACACAAACAGCATATTTAAAGTCGTAAACCGCAGAGGTCACATGAATACATGACCTAATTAACTGACATACAAAAGTTCCTATGAAAGTTTGTCGTTCGGCACACTTCCTTATCTTCGGTCAGCGTCTGGTGTGTGGTCGACCAAGTTGGTTTCCATGTTGCTCAGCGTCTTGTGACCTTTTCGCAATTGCTTATCTCATCCTGTCATTCAGTACATTTTCTCAAGCACAGCAACTTCGCACTAATACTATTAACCCTTCAACCAGTTATACTGATTAACATAGATTCAGCGGGACTGCTACGTGACAGGTTCGGGCAACTATTCAGCAATTGAATGTCCTACTACTGACTGCCAGTGATTAATGGAATCCCAGATAAGGTGTTTATTCCAAGGCCATCTGACATCATTCCATCAGATGATGGGATTAAGCAGATAGACGTCCCCAAGACCCTCAGCACTCTCATTCCCCAGTCACTGCTCGAGGAATGAAACTGAGGGACACGCTCTGTTATTAAAGCAAGTACAGTAGTGTAATCCCCATCACTATAACCTCCTCCCACCCTACATCCTCCCTATCTCTGTAACCTCCTCCCACCCACACCCCTCCCTATCCCTGTATCACCCTACAATCCAACACCCCTCCATTTCTCTGTAAGCCTCAATACACCTGCCCCCCATCTCTGTAACCCTCTCCCACCCCACGCCCCTCTATCCTTGTAATGCCTTCCCACCCTACACCCCTCCCTATCCCAGTCATTCCTCCAGCCCTAAACCTCTCCCTATCTATGTAAGCCCCTCCCACCTTACACTCCTTTTCTCTGTAACTCCTTCCCACCCTACACCCCTTCCTATCCGTGTAACACCCCTCCAGCCCTAAACTCCTCCCTATCTCTGTAATCCCCTCCCACCCTACACGCCTCCCTATCTCAGTAATACCCTCCCAACCTATACCCTTCCCTATTCCTGTAAACTCCTCCAGCCCTACAACCTTCCGCGATCTCTGCACTCATCCAATTCTGACCTCATCCATCCCCCACTCCCTTTGCCCCACCATTGGTGCCGGTGTCTTCAGCTGCCTGGTCACTAAGCTCTGGAATTCTCTCCCTAAACCTCTCTGCCTCTCAAGCTCTCTTTCCTCCTTTAAGATGCTCCTTAAAACCTACCTCTTTAACCAAGCTTTTGGTCACCTATCCTAATATCTCCTCATGTGTCACATTTGTTTGATAACGTTCCTATGAAGTGCCTTGGGATGTTTAACATCATTAAAGGCGCTATATAAATGCCAGTTGTTGTTGTGACCGATGCCAGTTGTTGTTGTGACCGATGCCAGTTGTTGGTGTGGGGCTGGGTCTGTTACCGAGACTGGGGATAAGATGCCATTTTCTCCAACAGGTGAGCAAATGCCTCACCCACATGGTGAGATTTGATTATTTGATGCTCAGCTTCTTACAATCTTTGATCAGTTGATCGCTACAAGGGTTGGAACTGGATCACAGGCTTCAGATGGCGTCATAGATCGTGAGAGTAAAGCTCAGTGATTGGTCATCCAAATCCTCAATTAGAATGTAGCCTGATGTTGGTCTCATTCAGATCCTACAATCCAAGGGTTTTGATTGGTTCGGCCAGTCCCTGAGGCTCCAACGATTGTCCACATGGTCCCAAGTGAGCAGAAGATTACAAAGAGACATTGACCGATTGAGTGAGGGAGAAACTGTGGCAGATGGAGTTCAATGTGGAGAAGTGTGAGATCATCCACTTTGGACCTTAGAAAGATCAATCAGTGTATTTCCTACCTGGTGAGAAGCTCGGAGCTGTGGAGGAGCTGAGAGATTCAGGGTCCAGGTACAGATATTGCTCAAAGCTAGTGGACAGGAGAAACAAAAATTAACAAAGCTGATGGAACGTTGGTCTTTATCTCGGGGGCGGATACCATCACACCCTACACCCCCCCTATCTCTGTAATCTCCTCCCACCCTACAGTCCTCCCTATCCCTTTAACCACCTCCCACCCTACACCCCTCCCTATCTCTGTAATACCATCACACCGTACACCCCCCCTATCTCTGTAACCTCCTCCCACCCTACACTCCTCCCTATCCCTGTAACCACCTCCCACCCTACACCCCTCCCTATCGCTGTAATACCCTCCCACCCTACACCATTCCCTATTCCTGTAAACTCCTCCAGCCCTACCACCTTCCGCAATCTCTGCACTCATCCAATTCTGACCTCATCCATCCCCCATTCCCTTTGCTCCACCATTGGTGCCGGTGCCTTCAGCTGCCTGGTCACTAAGCTCTGGAATTCCCTCCCTAAACCTCTCTGCCTTTCAAACTCTCTTTCCTCCTTTTAAGATGCTCCTTAAAACGTCCTCTTTAACCAAGCTTTTGATCACTGATCCTAATATCTCCTCATGTGGCTCGGTGTCAAATTTGTTTCATAACGTTCCTGTGAAGTGCCTTAGGACATTTAACATCATTAAAGGCGCTATATAAATGCAAGTTGTTGTTGTCCAGAGCACAATAACTCGCTGAGTAAAAACATTTCTCCTCATCTCCCTCTGGTTCTTTTGCCAATTACCTTCAATCTGTGTCCTTTGGTTTACGACCCTCCTGCCACTGGAAACAGTGTCTCCTTATTTACTCGATCAAAGCCACTGATAATTTTGAACACCTCTATTAAATCTCCCCTGAACCTTCTCTGCTCGAAGGAGATATTTGTTGAGCAGAAATATCTTTCTTGGTGCAGGATTGTGCTGAGTGCCTCTGAGTGTTTAATGCTCCTTCCTAACCTCGCATTCTCTGCTATAATTCTCCTCACTGGAACCAAACGGCTGAGAAGCAATTACAGGGAATGGAGGCCCATTCCCAGAGGCTCGGGGCTTTGGGAAAGTGCTGCTGATCACTCACAGCTTATTCTGGTTGAAATCTTTCTGACATAAAGTGAACCTTGTTAGAAAACGAGATTGTTTCCACAATCATCTCCCATCCCAGGGCATGACATCGTTCTGTGACCTCAGGAAATCACGTCCCTGGACAGATCACTCCGCTCACTATAGAGAAACGCTATCCTCTAATAGTTGTTTAACAAACCCTTTCCCACAGGGTCTGACAGGTGATGTGAGCCAGTAATGCCAATTCTAGATGGAGATATATTATCCCAGGCTGCTGCTGATGATCACTGGGACTGGATTGAAAGTGACGGCTGTTTAATGGGTGTGAAACTAGCGTGGAGGATGAGTTTGGAGCGGGTGACTGGGGTCTGATGGGAAGATGTCTGGTGATTTGTCATCAGTTTTGTTGTGTATGGAGAAAGAGTCAGACTGAACCCCATGAGCTCAAAGTAAAGTGTGACCTTAGTCTTTTATTGCAGGTCTCCAGAGTGCCTCTCCAACCTGTGAAGCCTCCTTAAATACCTGTGCTCCCGAGGGATTATGGGATCCCTTGGGACTCCAGGGGATGAGCTCTGGTGGTTGTACAGGGTAAATACAAGTCCACAAAAATAACAAGTTTATTGGGGAGTGATGTCTGATCCTCACTAACTGTTCCACTTGCTGATTTGAAGTTTCTCTTTCTGTCTCTGATTTATCATCACGGTTTTTCACATGGAGCCTTTGCTTGTTCCATTTTACTGTCGTTCCTCATTTCGAGGTTTCATTCTGAGATTCACAGCCCAGTCACACCTTGGTGGATTAGCCCATAATCCAGGCCCACACTCCCAGCACAGCACTGAGTCTCGTACCCAGTCCCGCTCACCCATCACCCCTGTGCTCACTGACCTGCATTGGTCCCCCAGTCCTGCTCACCCATCATCCCCGTGCTCGCTGACCTACATTGGTCCCCCAGCCCGGCAATGCCTCGAATTTAAAATTCTCATCCTTGCGTTCAAATCATTCCATGGCCCACGCCACTCACTATCTCTGTAACCCCTCCTACCCTACTTCATTCACTATCTCTGTAACCCCCTCACACTCTACATCATTCCCTATCTCTGTAACCCCCTCCCACCCTACACCCCTCACTATCTCTGCAATCTCCTTCTGCCCTACATCCCTCCCTATCACTGTAAACTCCTCCAGTCCTACAAGCCTCCAAGATATCTGCACTCCTCCAATTCTGGCCTCTGGTCAATCCCCCGATTTCCATCACCCCACCAATATTGGCCGTGCCTTCAGCTGCCTGGGCCCTAAACTCTGGAATTCCCTCCCTAAACCTCTCCCCCGCTCTACCCCTCTCTCTCCTACTTTAAGACGCTCCTTAAAACCTACATCTTCGACCAAGCTTTGATCACCTGTCCTAATATCTCCTGATGTCGCTTGCTGGAAAATGTTCTTGCCCTCAAACTGACACGCACAGATGCAGACACTCACTGGCTGACACAGATACATATAAAAACACGCACACACGCTCACACACACTCTCACATGCTCACACACTCTCACATGCTCACACACTCTCACATGCTCACACACACATATATGTTCACGCACTCATACACGCTCTCATATTCACAAAAACTCTCACGCTCTCATGTACACACGCACTCACACACGCTCTCATGTACACACACACTCACACACGCTCTCATGTGCACACACTCACGCACTCATATGCACTCTCACGTACACACACACTCACACATGGCCTCACGTACTCACACACTCACACATGCCTCTCACACTCACACTCACACTCATACACTCATATCCACACACACTCGCACACACTCGCAGACAATGACTGACACACTTACACAAACACAGACGCACTCACACAAACACACATGCATTCACACACTCACACTTTCAAGGACTGACACACTTATACACTCACACAAAGACACAAACACACACACATGCAGCTATCCACAAAAGAACACAGACACATTCGCAGACACAATAAACTACCAGCGACAGGCTTATTATTCCATGAATAAAGATGATTTGTCACTCTCTGAATCTTCTGTAAACTCTCTGAAGCAGTTCACCATCCCAGGAAATATCCCTGAAGATCAGGTTGGGGCTCCAGAAAGCCCACATCAGGCAGGAGAGACTCTCACTTCCAATATCCTCTTTAAACACATTTCCCTCTGCGATGTGCAGATTGAAATGTCACTCCCATCAATCTGTATGTCTCACTATTGCTGCTGCATTGATTTTGCTGCTATTGGGTTGTGGTGAGTTTGATCTGTCCCGGGGTAAAGATCGCCCCCTTTAGATGTTCCCATGTCCCTCAGCTGGTCTGAAAACCCCAATCGCACAGGAAGATAATCGGGGAACACGGGAGGAGCTGGCAGTGTGGAATGTCTCTATTCTGGTGACGTGGTGTTCAGAGAATCACAGAATCTCACAGCACAGAAGGAGGCCATTTGGCCCATCGTGCCTGTGCCAGCTCTGTGAAAGAGTGATCCAATTAGCCCCACTACCCTGCTCTTCCCCATAGCCCTGCTAATTTATCTTTTTCAAGTATTTATCCAATTCTCTTTTGACAGTTACTATTGAATCTGCTTCTACCGTCCTTTCAGGCAGCGCATTCCAGATCACAACAACTCGCTGTGTAAAACAATTCTCCTTATTTACTCATCATGGCGGCAGATTAGGAAAGAGGGAGGTGAAATGCGACCTCAGTGTCATGGTTCATCAGTCATTGAAAGTTGGCATGCAGGTACAGCAGGCGGTGAAGAAGGCAAATGGTATGTTGGCCTTCATAGCTAGGGGATTTGCATATAGGAGCAGGGAGATCTTACTGCAGTTGTACAGAGCCTTGGTGAGGCCATACCTGGAATATTGTGTTCAGTTTTGGTCTCCTTATCTGAGGAAGGACGTTCTTGCTATTGAGAGAGTGCAGCGAAGATTAACCAGACTGATTCCCGGGATGGCGGGACTGACATATTAGGAGAGACTGGATCAACTGGGCCTTTATACACTGGAGTTGAAGGATGAGAAGGGATCTCATAGAAACATATAAAATTCTGACGGGACTGGACAGGTTAGATGCGGGAGAAGTCCAGAACCAGGGGTCACAGTCTTAGGATAAGGGGTAGGCCATTTGGGACTGAGATGAGGAGAAACTTCTTCACTCAGAGAGTTGCTAACCTGTGGAATTCCCTGCCACAGAGGGGTGTTGATGCCAGTTCATTAGAAACATAGAAACATAGAACATAGAAAAATAGGTGCAGGAGTAGGCCATTTGGCCCTTCTAGCCTGCACCGCCATTCAATGAGTTCATGGCTGAACATGCAACTTCACTACCCCATTCCTGCTTTCTCGCCACACCCCTTGATCCCACTAGTAGTAAGGACTTCATCTAACTCCCTTTTGAATATATTTGGTGAATTGGCCTCAACAACTTTCTGTGGTAGAGAATTCCACAGGTTCACCACTCTCTGGGTGAAGAAGTTTCTCCTCATCTCGGTCCTAAATGGCTTACCCCTTATCCTTAGACTGTGACCCCTGGTTCTGGACTTCCCCAACATTGGGAACATTCTTCCTGCATCTAACCTGTCTAAACCCGTCAGAATTTTAAACGTTTCTATGAGGGCCCCTCTCATTCTTCTGAACTCCAGTGAATACAAGCCCAGTTGATCCAGTCTTTCTTGATAGGTCAGTCCCACCATCCCGGGAATCAGTCTGGTGAACCTTCGCTGCACTCCCTCAATAGCAAGAATGTCCTTCCTCAAGTTAGGAGACCAAAACTGTACACAATACTCCAGGTGTGGCCTCACCAAGGCCCTGTACAACTGTAGCAACACCTCACTGCCCCTGTACTCAAATCCCCTCGCTATGAAGGCCAACATGCCATTTGCTTTCTTAACCGCCTGCTGTACCTGCATGCCAACCTTCAATGACTGATGTACCATGACACCCAGGTCTCATTGCACCTCCCCTTTTCCTAATCTGTCACCATTCAGATAATAGTCTGTCTCTCTGTTTTTACCACCAAAGTGGATAGCCTCACATTTATCCACATTATACTTCATCTGCTATGCATTTGCCCACTCACCTAACCTATCCAAGTCACTCTGCAGCCTCATAGCATCCTCCTCGCAGCTCACACTGCCTCCCAACTTAGTATCATCCGCAAATTTGGAGATACTATATTTAATCCCCTCGTCTAAATCATTAATGTACTCTGTAAAGAGCTGAGGCCCCAGCACAGAACCTTGCGGTACCCCACTAGTCATTGCCTGCCATTCTGAAAAGTACCCATTTACTCCTACTCTTTGTTTCCTGTCTGACAACCAGTTCTCAATCCATGTCAGCACACTACCCCCAATCCCATGTGCTTTAACTTTGCACATTAATCTCTTTTGTGTGGGACCTTGTCGAAAGCATCCTGAAAGTACAAATATACCACATCAACTGGTTCTCCCTTGTCCACTCTACTGGAAACATCCTCAAAAAATTCGAGAAGATTTGTCAAGCATGATTTCCCTTTCACAAATCCATGCTTACTTCGACGTATCATGTCACCTTTTTCCAAATGCGCTGCTATGACATCCTTAATAATTGATTCCATCATTTTACCTACGACTGAGATCAGGCTGACCGGTCTATAATTCCCTGTTTTCTCTCTCCCTCCTTTTTTAACAAGTGGGGTTACATTGGCTACCCTCCACTCGATAGGAACTGATCCAGAGTCAATGGAATGTTGGAAAATGACTGTCAATGCATCCAATATTTCCAAGGCCACCTCCTTAAGTACTCTGGGATGCAGTCCATCAGGCCCTGGGGATTTATCGGCCTTCAATCCCATCAATTTCCCCAACACAATTTCCCGACTAATAAGAATTTCCCTCAGTTCCTCCTCATTCCTTGACCCTCTGACCCCTTTTATATCCGGAAGGTTGTAGGTGTCCTCCTTAGTGAATATCGAACCAAAGTACTTATTCAATTGGTCTGCCATTTCTTTGTTCCCTGATTCTGACTGCAGGGGACCTACATTTGTCTTTACTAACCTTTTTCTCTTTGCATATCGATAGAAACTTTTGCAATCCATCTTAATGTTCCCTGCAAGCTTCTTCTCGTATTCCATTTTCCCTGCCCTAATCAAACCCTTTGACCTCCTCAGCTGAGTTCTAAATTTCTCCCAGTCCCCGGGTTCGCTGCTATTTCTGGCCAATTTGTATGCCACTTCCTTGGCTTTAATACTATCCCTGATTTCCCTTGATAGCCATGGTTGAGCCACCTTCCCTTTTTTATTTTCACGCCAGACAGGAATGTACAATTGTTGTAGTTCATCCATGTGGTCTTTAAATATCTGCCATTGCCCATCCACAGTCAACCCCCTAAGTATCATTCGCCAATTTATCCTAGCCAAGTCACGCCTCATACCTTCAAAGTTACCCTTCTTTAAGTTCTGGACCATGGTCTCTGAATTAACTGTTTCAGTCTCCATCCTAATGCAGAATTATGGTCACTCTTCCACAAGGGGCCTCGCACAACGAGATTGCTAATTAATCCTCTCTCATTACACAACACCCAGTCTAAGATGGCCTAGTTGGTTCCTCGACATAATGGTCTAGAAAACCATCCCTTATGCACTCCAGGAAATCCTCCTCCACCGTATTGCTTCCAGTTTGGCTAGCCCAACCTATGTGCATATTAAAGTCACCCATTATAACTGCTGCACCTTTATTGCATGCACCCCTAATTTCCTGTTTGATGCCCTCCCCAACATCACTACTACTGTTTGGAGGTCTGTACACAACTCCCACTAACGTTTTTTGCCCTTTGGTGTTCTGCAGCTCTATCCATATAGATTCCACATCATCCAAGCTAATGTCCTTCCTAACTAATGCATTAATCTCCTCTTTAACCAGCAATGCTACCCCACCTCCTTTTCCTTTTATTCTCTCCTTCCTGAATGTTGAATACCCCTGGATGTTGAGTTCCCAGCCCTGATCATCCTGGAGCCACGTCTCTGTAATCCCGATCACATCATATTTGTTAACATCTATTTGCACAGTTAATTCATCCACCTTATTACGGATACTCCTTGCATTAAAACACAAAGCCTTCAGGCTTGTTTTTTTAACACCCTTTGCCCTTTTAAAATTTTGCTGGACAGTGGCCCTTTTTGTTCTTTGCCTTGGGTTTCTCTGCCCTCCACTTTTCCTCATCTCTTTTCTGTCTTTTGCTTTTGTCTCCTTTTTCTTTCCCTCCGTCTCCCTGCATTGGTTCCCATTCCCCTGCCATATTAGTTTAAGTCCTCCCCAACAGCACTAGCAAACACTCCCCCAGGACATTGGTTCCGGTCCTGCCCAGGTGTAGACCGTCCGGTTTGTACTGGTCCGACCTCCCCCAGAACCGGTTCCAATGCCCCAGGAATTTGAATCCCTCCCTGCTGCACCACTGCTCAAGCCACGTATTCATCTGCGCTAACCTGCGAGTCCTACTGTGACTAGCATGTGGCACTGGTAGCAATCACGAGATTACTACTTTTGAGGTCCTACTTTTTGATTTAGCTCCTAGCTCCTTAAATTCATTTTTAAGGAACTCATCCCTTTTTTTACCTGTGTCTTTGGTACCAATGTGCACCTATAAAAGGCTCAGCAGTCCGGGGAGCGTCGAGAGAGGCGGGAGTCCAGAGAGGCAGCGGCCTATAAAAGGCTCAGCAGTCCGGGGAGCGTCGAGAGAGGCGGGAGTCCAGAGAGGCAGCGGCCTATAAAAGGCTCAGCAGTCCGGGGAGCGTCGAGAGAGGCGGGAGTCCAGAGAGGCAGCGGCCTATAAAAGGCTCAGCAGTCCGGGGAGCGTCGAGAGAGGCGGGAGTCCAGAGAGGCGTAGCGGTGCAGCTCCAGCTGGGAGAGAAGGCAAAAAAGAAGTAGAAGGAAATCAAAAGGTGACGTCACAGCCAACGTGGTAAGTGATTGGCTGCTGATTGGTGAGTAGTTTTTCTTTTTCTTTATTAGTCAGTAACTTTTAACATTGTTGTCGGCAATTTAAGTGTATCTAAGGGTTAAGTCATGGCAGGACAGCTCGGTCACGTGATATGCTCCTCCTGTACCATGTGGGAACACGGGGACAACACCAGTGTCCCTGACGACTACATGTGCGGGAAGTGTGTCCACCTCCGGCTACTGACGGTCCGCGTTGCGGAGTTGGAGCTGAAGGTGGATTCACTCTGGAGCATCCACGATGCTGAGAATGACGTGAGTATCACGTGTAGCGAGTTGGTCTTACTGCAGGAGAAGGGTCCACAGCCAGCGAGGGAATGGAAGACCAGCAGGAAGAGTAGTGCAAGGAAGGTAGTGCAGGGGTCCCCTGTGGTCATCCCCCTGCAAAACAGATACACCGCTTTGAGTACTGTTGAGGGGGATGACTCATCAGGGGAGGGCAGCAGCAGCCAAGTTCATGGCACCGTGGCTGGCTCTGTTGCACAGGAGGGCAGGAAAAAGAGTGGAAGAGCGATAGTGATAGGGGATTCAATTGTAAGGGGAATAGATAGGCGTTTCTGCGGCCGCAACCGAGACTCCAGGATGGTATGTTGCCTCCCTGGTGCAAGGGTCAAGGATGTCTCGGAGCGGGTGGAGGACATTCTAAAAAGGGAGGGAGAACAGCCAGTTGTCGTGGTGCACGTTGGTACCAATGACATAGGTAAAAAAAGGGATGAGTTCCTACGAAATAAATTTAAGGAGCTAGGAGCTAAATTAAAAAGTAGGACCTCAAAAGTAGTAATCTCGGGATTGCTACCAGTGCCACGTGCTAGTCAGAGTAGGAATCGCAGGATAGCTCAGATGAATACGTGGCTTGAGCAATGGTGCAGCAGGGAGGGATTCAAATTCCTGGGGCATTGGAACCGGTTCTGGGGGAGGTGGGACCAGTACAATCCGGACGGTCTGCACCTGGGCAGAATCGGAACCAATGTCCTCGGGGGAGTGTTTGCTAGTGCTGTTGGGGAGGAGTTCAACTAATATGGCAGGGGGATGGGAACCAATGCAGGGAGATAGAGGGAAACAAAAAGGAGGCAAAAACAAAAGACAGAAAGGAGATGAGGAAAAGTGGAGGGCAGAGAAACCCAAGGCAAAGAACAAAAAGGGCCATTGTACAGCAAAATTCTAAAAGGACAGAGGGTGTTAAAAAAACAAGCCTAAAGGCTTTGTGTCTTAATGCAAGGAGTATCCGCAATAAGGTGGATGAATTAACTGTGCAAATAGATGTTAACAAATATGATGTGATTGGGATTACGGAGACGTGGCTCCAGGATGAGCAGGGCTGGGAACTCAACATCCAGGGGTATTCAACATTCAGGAAGGATAGAATAAAAGGAAAAGGAGGTGGGGTAGCATTGCTGGTTAAGGAGGAGATTAAGGCAATAGTTAGGAAGGACATTAGCTTGGATGATGTGGAATCTATATGGGTAGAGCTGCAGAACACCAAAGGGCAAAAAACGTTAGTGGGAGTTGTGTACAGACCTCCAAACAGTAGTAGTGATGTTGGGGAGGGCATCAAACAGGAAATTAGGGGTGCGTGCAATAAAGGTGCAGCAGTTATAATGGGTGACTTTAATATGCACATAGATTGGGCTAACCAAACTGGAAGCAATACGGTGGAGGAGGATTTTCTGGAGTGCATAAGGGATGGTTTTTTAGACCAATATGTCGAGGAACCAACTAGGGGGGAGGCCATCTTAGACTGGGTGTTATGTAATGAGAAAGGATTAATTAGCAATCTCGTTGTGCGAGGCCCCTTGGGGAAGAGTGACCATAATATGGTGGAATTCTGCATTAGGATGGAGAATGAAACAGTTAATTCAGAGACCATGGTCCAGAACTTAAAGAAGGCTAACTTTGAAGGTATGAGGCGTGAATTGGCTGAGATGGATTGGCGAATGATACTTAAGGGGTTGACTGTGGATGGGCAATGGCAGACATTTAGAGACCGCATGGATGAACTACAACAATTGTACATTCCTGTCTGGCATAGAAATAAAAAAGGGAAGGTGGCTCAACCGTGGCTATCAAGGGAAATCAGGGATAGTATTAAAGCCAAGGAAGTGGCATACAAATTGGCCAGAAATAGCAGCGAACCTGGGGACTGGGAGAAATTTAGAACTCAGCAGAGGAGGACAAAGGGTTTGATTAGGGCAGGGAAAATGGAGTATGAGAAGAAGCTTGCAGGGAACATTAAGACGGATTGCAAAAGTTTCTATAGATATGTAAAGAGAAAAAGGTTAGTAAAGACAAATGTAGGTCCCCTGCAGTCAGAATCAGGGGAAGTCATAACGGGGAACAAAGAAATGGCGGACCAATTGAACAAGTACTTTGGTTCGGTATTCACGAAGGAGGACACGAACAACCTTCCGGTTATAAAAGGGGTCGGGGGGTCTAGTAAGGAGGAGGAACTGAGGGAAATCCTTATTAGCCGGGAAATTGTGTTGGGGAAATTGATGGGATTGAAGGCCGATAAATCCCCAGGGCCTGATGGACTGCATCCCAGAGTACTTAAGGAGGTGGCCTTGGGAATAGTGGATGCGTTGACAGTCATTTTCCAAGATTCCATTGACTCTGGATCAGTTCCTATGGAGTGGAGGGTAGCCAATGTAACCCCACTTTTTAAAAAAGGAGGGAGAGAGAAAACAGGGAATTATAGACCGGTCAGCCTGACATCGGTAGTGGGTAAAATGATGGAATCAATTATTAAGGATGTCATAGCAGTGCATTTGGAAAGAGGTGACATGATAGGTCCAAGTCAGCATGGATTTGTGAAAGGGAAATCATGCTTGACAAATCTTCTGGAATTTTTTGAGGATGTTTCCAGTAGAGTGGATAAGGGAGAACCAGTTGATGTGGTATATTTGGACTTTCAGAAGGCGTTCGACAAGGTCCCACACAAGAGATTGATGTGCAAAGTTAGAGCACATGGGATTGGGGGTAGTGTACTGACATGGATTGAGAACTGGTTGTCAGACAGGAAGCAAAGAGTAGGAGTAAATGGGTACTTTTCAGAATGGCAGGCAGTGACTAGTGGGGTACCGCAAGGTTCTGTGCTGGGGCCCCAGCTGTTTACACTGTACATTAATGATTTAGATGAGGGGATTAAATGTAGTATCTCCAAATTTGCGGATGACACTAAGTTGGGTGGCAGTGTGAGCTGCGAGGAGGATGCTGTGAGGCTGCAGAGCGACTTGGATAGGTTAGGTGAGTGGGCAAATGCATGGCAGATGAAGTATAATGTGGATAAATGTGAGGTTATCCACTTTGGTGGTAAAAACAGAGAGACAGACTATTATCTGAATGGTGACAGATTAGGAAAAGGGGAGGTGCAATGAGACCTGGGTGTCATGGTACATCAGTCATTGAAGGTTGGCATGCAGGTGCAGCAGGCGGTTAAGAAAGCAAATGGCATGTTGGCCTTCATAGCAAGGGGATTTGAGTACAGGGGCAGGGAGGTGTTGCTACAGTTGTACAGGGCATTGGTGAGGCCACACCTGGAGTATTGTGTACAGTTTTGGTCTCCTAACCTGAGGAAGGACATTCTTGCTATTGAGGGAGTGCAGCGAAGGTTCACCAGACTGATTCCCGGGATGGCGGGACTGACCTATCAAGAAAGACTGGATCAACTGGGCTTGTATTCACTGGAGTTCAGAAGAATGAGAGGGGACCTCATAGAAACATTTAAAATTCTGACGGGGTTAGACAGGTTAGATGCAGGAAGAATGTTCCCAATGTTGGGGAAGTCCAGAACCAGGGGTCACAGTCTAAGGATAAGGGGTAAGCCATTTAGGACCGAGATGCGGAGGAACTTCTTCACCCAGAGAGTGGTGAACCTGTGGAATTCTCTACCACAGAAAGTTGTTGAGGCCAATTCACTAAATATATTCAAAAAGGAGTTAGATGTGGTCCTTACTGCTAGGGGGATCAAGGGGTATGGCGAGAAAGCAGGAATGGGGTACTGAAGTTGAATGTTCAGCCATGAACTCATTGAATGGCGGTGCAGGCTAGAAGGGCCGAATGGCCTACTCCTGCACCTATTTTCTATGTTTCTATGTTTCTACGACAACTGGCTGTTCTCCCTCCCTTTTTAGAATGTCCTGCACCTGCTCCGAGTCATCCTTGACTCTTGCACCAGGGAGGCAACATACCATCCTGGAGTCTCGGTTGCGGCCGCAGAAATGCCTATCTATTCCCCTCACAATTGAAACCCCTATCACTATCGCTCTCCCACTCTTTTTCCTGCCCTCCTGTGCAACAGAGCCAGCCACGGTGCCATGAACTTGGCTGCTGCTGCCCTCCCCTGGTGAGTCATCACCCTCAACAGTACTCAAAGCAGTGTATCTGTTTTGCAGGGGGATGACCCCAGGGGACCCCTGCACTACCTTCCTTGCACTACTCTTCCTGCTGGTCTTCCATTCCCTATCTGGCTGTGGACCCTTCTCCTGCGGTAAGACCAACTCGCTACATGTGCTACTCACGTCGTTCTCAGCATCGTGGAAGCTCCAGAGTGAATCCACCCTCAGCTCCAATTCTTCAACGCGGTCCGTCAGGAGCTGGAGGCGGATACACTTCCCGCACACGTAGTCTTCAGGGACACTGGAAGTGTCCCTGAGTTCCCACATGGTACAGGAGGTGCATATCACGTGACCGAGCTCTCCTGTCATGACTTAACCCTTAGATTAACTTAAATTGGCAACAGCAATGCTAAAGTTTACTCACTGTTATCGGAGAAAAAAGAAAAACTACTCACCGATCAACAGCCAATCACTTACCCCCTTGGCTGTGACATCACCTTTCTGTTTCTTTCTACTTTTTTGCCTTCTCCCTGTAGCTGCACAAGTCACGCTTCTCCACGCACCCCCTCGACGCTGCTCCCGGTCTCACTGCCCTTTATAGGTCTCTCGCCGACCCCGTAACTCCCGCCTCTCCACGCACTTCCTCGACGTTGCTCCCAGTCTCACTGGCCTTCATAGGCCTCTCGCTGACCCCGGAACTCCCGCCTCTCCACGCACTTCCTCGACGCTGCTCCCGGTCTCACTGGCCTTTATAGGCCTCTCGCCGACCCCGGAACTCCCGCCTCTCCACGCACCTCCTCGACGCTGCTCCCAGTCTCACTGGCCTTTATAGGCCTCTCGCTGACCCCGGAACTCCCGCCTCTCCACGCACTTCCTCGATGCTGCTCCCGGTCTCACTGGCCTTTATAGGCCTCTCGCTGACCCCGGAACTTCCGCCTCTCCACGCACCTCCTCGACGCTGCTCCCGGTCTCACTGGCCTTTATAGGCCTCTCACCAACCCAGGATCTCCCGCCTCTCCACGCACCTCCTCGACGCTGCCATTAGATATATTCAAGAGGGATTTAGATATGGCCCTTACGGCTAAAGGGACCAAGGTGTATGGAGAGAAAGCAGGAAAGGAGTACTGAGGAAATGATCAGCCAAGATCTTATTGAATGGTGGTGCAGGCTCGAAGGGCCGAAGGGCCTACTCCTGCACCTATTTTCTATGTTTCTATGTATCCACAATTCACTCAGTCCTGTTAACTGCTGCTTGATTGGGACTCACTGAGAGACTCGCCCCGACACTTTCAGCAACATCTAACCTCCAGCTTCCAGCTCCTTCCGACACAGCAACAGGAGGCTGGTCCACCCCTCGAGCCTGGTCCACCATTCATAGGAACAGGAGGAGGCCATTCATGATAACTCCAAGTCAACATGGATTTGTGAAAGGGAAATCATGCTTGACAAATCTTCTGGAATTTTTTGAGGATGTTTCCAGTAGAGTGGACAAGGGAGAACCAGTTGATGTGGTGCAGTTGGACTTTCAGAAGGCATTCGACAGGATCCCACACAAGAGATTAATGTGCAAAGTTAATGGACATGGGGCGTGGATTGAGAACTGGTTGGCAGAGAGGAAGCAAAGAGTAGGAGTAAATGGGTACTTTTCAGAATGGCAGGCAGTGACTAGTGGGGCACCGCAAGGTTCTGTGCTGGGGCCCCAGCTGTTTACATTGTATATTAATGATTTAGACGAGGGGATTAAATGTAGTATCTCCAAATTTGCGGATGACACTAAGTTGGGTGGCAGTGTGAGCTGCGAGGTGGATGCTATGAGGCTGCAGAGTGACTTGGATAGGTTAGGTGACTGGGCAAATGCATGGCAAATGAAGTATAATGTGGATAAATGTGAGGTTATCCACTTTGGTGGTAAAAACAGAGAGACAGACTATTATCTGAATGGTGACAGATTAGGAAAAGGGGAGGTGCAACGAGACCTGGGTGTCATGGTATATCAGTCATTGAAGGTTGGCATGCAGGTACAGAAGGCGGTTAAGAAAGCAAATGGCATGTTGGCCTTCATAGCGAGGGGATTTGAGTACAGGGGCAGGGAGGTGTTACTACCGTTGTACAGTGCCTTGATGAGGCCACACTTGGAGTATTGTGTTCAGTTTTGGTCTCCTAACTTGAGGAAGGACATTCTTGCTATTAAGGGAATGCAGCGAAAGTTCACCAGACTGATCCCCGGGATGGCAGGACTGACATATCAAGAAAGACTGGATCAACTGGGCCTGTATTCACTGGAGTTCAGATGAATGAGAGGGGATCTCATAGAAACATTCAAAATTCTGACAGGTTTAGACAGGTTAGATTCAGGAAGAATGTTCCCAATGTTGGGGAAGTCCAGAACCAGGGTTCACAGTCTAAGGATAAGGGGTCACCCATTTAGGACCGAGATGAGGAGGGCAAGAAAAAGAGTGGGAGAGCGATAGTGATAGGGGATTCAATTGTGAGGGGAATAGATAGGCGTTTCTGCGGCCGCAACCGAGACTCCAGGATGGTATGTTGCCTCCCTGGTGCAAGGGTCAAGGATGTCTCGGAGCGGGTGCAGGACATTCTGAAATGGGAGGGAGAACAGCCAGTTGTCGTGGTGCACATTGGTACCAACGACATAGGCAAAAAAAGGGATGAGGTCCTACGAAACGAATTTAAGGAGCTAGGAGCTAAATTAAAAAGTAGGACCTCAAAAGTAGTAATCTCGGGATTGCTACCAGTGCCACGTGATAGTCAGAGTAGGAATCGCAGGATAGCGCAGATGAATACGTGGCTTGAGCAGTGGTGCAGCAGGGAGGGATTCAAATTCCTGGGGCATTGGGACCGGTTCTGGGGGAGGTGGGACCAGTACAAACCGGACGGTCTGCACCTGGGCAGGACTGGAACCAATGTCCTAGGGGGAGTGTTTGCTAGTGCTGTTGGGGAGGATTTAAACTAATATGGCAGGGGGATGGGAACCAATGCAGGGAGACAGAGGGAAACAAAAAGGAGCCAAAAGCAAAAGACAGAAAGGAGATGAGGAAAAGTGTAGGGCAGAGAAACCCAAGGCAAAGAACAAAAAGGGCCACTGTACAGCAAAATTCTAAAAGGACAAAGGGTGTTAATAAAACAAGCCTGAAGGCTTTGTGTCTTAATGCAAGGAGTATCCGCAATAAGGTGGATGAATTAATTGTGCAAATAGATGTTAACAAATATGATGTGATTGGGATTACGGAGACGTGGCTCCAGGATGATCAGGGCTGGGAACTCAACATTCAGGGGTATTCAACATTCAGGAAGGATAGAATAAAAGGAAAAGGAGGTGGGGTAGCATTGCTGGTTAAAGAGGAGATTAATGCAATAGTTAGGAAAGACATTAGCTTGGATGATGTGGAATCTATATGGGTCGAGCTGCAGAACACCAAAGGGCAAAAAACGTTAGTAGGAGTTGTGTACAGACCTCCAAACAGTAATAGGGATGTTGGGGAGGGCATCAAACAGGAAATTAGGGGTGCATGCAATAAAGGTGTAGCAGTTATAATGGGTGACTTTAATATGCACATAGATTGGGCTAGCCAAACTGGAAGCAATACGGTGGAGGAGGATTTCCTGGAGTGCATAAGGGATGGTTTTCTAGACCAATATGTTGAGGAACCAACTAGGGGGGAGGCCATCTTAGACTGGGTGTTGTGTAATGAGAGAGGATTAATTAGCAATCTCATTGTGTGAGGCCCCTTGGGGAAGAGTGACCATAATATGGTGGAATTCTGCATTAGGATGGAGAATGAAACAGTAATTTCAGAGACCATGGTCCAGAACTTAAAGAAGGGTAACTTTGAAGGTATGAGGCGTGAATTGGCTAGGATAGATTGGCGAATGATACTTAGGGGGTTGACTGTGGATGGGCAATGGCAGACATTTAGAGACCGCATGGATGAAGTACAACAATTGTACATTCCTGTCTGGCGTAAAAATAAAAAGGGGAAGGTGGCTCAACCGTGGCTATCTAGGGAAATCAGGGATAGTATTAAAGCCAAGGAAGTGGCATACAAATTGGCCAGAAATAGCAGCGAACCTGGGGACTGGGAGAAATTTAGAACTCAGCAGAGGAGGACAAAGGGTTTGATTAGGACAGGGAAAATGGAGTACGAGAAGAAGCTTGCAGGGAACATTAAGGCGGATTGCAAAAGTTTCTATAGGTATGTAAAGAGAAAAAGGTTGGTGAAGACAAACGTAGGTCCCCTGCAGTCAGAATCAGGGGAAGTCATAACGGGGAACAAAGAAATGGCGGATCAATTGAACAAGTACTTTGGTTCGGTATTCACTAAGGAGGATACAAACAACCTTCCGGATATAAAAGGGGTCAGAGGGTCTAGTAAGGAAGAGGAACTGAGGGAAATCTTTATTAGTCGGGAAATTGTGTTGGGGAAATTGATGGGATTGAAGGCCGATAAATCCCCAGGGCCTGATGGACTGCATCCTAGAGTACTTAAGGAGGTGGCCTTGGAAATAGCGGATGCATTGACAGTCATTTTCCAACATTCCATTGACTCTGGATCAGTTCCTATGGAGTGGAGGGTAGCCAATGTAACCCCACTTTTTAAAAAAGGAGGGAGAGAGAAAACAGGGAATTATAGACCGGTCAGCCTGACCTCAGTAGTGGGTAAAATGATGGAATCAATTATTAAGGATGTCATAGCAGTGCATCTGGAAAATGGTGACATGATAGCTCCAAGTCAGCATGGATTTGTGAAAGGGAAATCATGCTTGACAAATCTTCTGGAATTTTTTGAGGATGTTTCCAGTAAAGTGGACAAAGGAGAACCAGTTGATGTGGTATATTTGGACTTTCAGAAGGCTTTCGACAAGGTCCCACACAAGAGATTAATGTGCAAAGTTAAAGCACATGGGATTGGGGGTAGTGTGCTGACGTGGATTGAGAACTGGTTGTCAGACAGGAAGCAAAGAGTAGGAGTAAACGGGTACTTTTCAGAATGGCAGGCAGTGACTAGTGGAGTGCCGCAAGGTTCTGTGCTGGGGCCCCAGCTGTTTACATTGTACATTAATGATTTAGACGAGGGGATTAAATGCAGTATCTCCAAATTTGCGGATGATACTAAGTTGGGTGGCAGTGTGAGCTGCGAGGAGGATGCTATTAGGCTGCAGAGTGACTTGGATAGGTTAGGTGAGTGGGCAAATGCATGGCAGATGAAGTATAATGTGGATAAATGTGAGGTTATCCACTTTGGTGGTAAAAACAGAGAGACAGACTATTATCTGAATGGTGACAGATTAGGAAAAGGGAAGGTGCAACGAGACCTGGGTGTCATGGTACATCAGTCATTGAAGGTTGGCATGCAGGTACAGCAGGCGGTTAAGAAAGCAAATGGCATGTTGGCCTTCATAGCGAGGGGATTTGAATACAGGGGCAGGGAGGTGTTGCTACAGTTGTACAGGGCCTTGGTGAGGCCACACCTGGAGTATTGTGTACAGTTTTGGTCTCCTAACTTGAGGAAGGACATTCTTGCTATTGAGGGAGTGCAGCGAAGGTTCACCAGACTGATTCCCGGGATGGCGGGACTGACCTATCAAGAAAGATTGGATCAATTGGGCTTGTATTCACTGGAGTTCAGAAGAATGAGAGGGGACCTCATAGAAACGTTTAAAATTCTGACGGGTTTAGACAGGTTAGATGCAGAAAGAATGTTCCCAATGTTGGGGAAGTCCAGAACCAGGGGTCACAGTCTGAGGATAAGGGGTAAGCCATTTAGGACCGAGATGAGGAGAAACTTCTTCACCCAGAGAGTGGTGAACCTGTGGAATTCTCTACCACAGAAAGTAGTTGAGGCCAATTCACTAAATATATTCAAAAGGGAGTTAGATGAAGTCCTTACTACTCGGGGGATCAAGGGTTATGGCGAGAAAGCAGGAAGGGGGTACTGAAGTTTCATGTTCAGCCATGAACTCATTGAATGGCGGTGCAGGCTAGAAGGGCTGAATGGCCTGCTCCTGCACCTATTTTCTAAACTTCTTCACCCAGAGAGTGGTGAATCTGTGGAATTCTCTACCACAGAAAGTTGTTGAGGCCAATTCACTAAATACATTCAAAAAGGTGTTAGATGTAGTCCTTACTACTAGGGGGATCAAGGGGTATGGCGAGAAAGCAGGAATGGGGTACTGAAGTTGCATGTTCAGCCATGAACTCATTGACTGGCGGTGCAGGCTCGAAGGGCCGAATGGCCTACTCCTGCACCGATTTTCTATGCTTCTATGTTTCCAAAAACCCCTCGAGCCTTTTCCACTATTCGCAGGAACAGGAGGTGGCCATTCAACCCCTCGAGCCTGGTCCACCAGACGTAGGAACAGAAGGAGGCCATTCATCCCCAGAGCCTGGTCCACCATTCATAGGAACAGGAGGCCATTCAGCCCCTTGAGCCAGGCCCAACATTCGAACGAACAGGAGGAGTCCATTCAGTCCCTCGAGTCTGTTCCACCATTCATAGGAACAAGAGGAGGCCATTCAATCCCTTGAGACAGTTGCACCATTCGTAGGAATGGATGAGTCCATTCAACACGCCAAGACTTTTCCACCATTCGTAGGGACAGGAGTTGGCCTTTCAACCCCTCGAGCCTGTTCCACCATTCGTAGGAACAGGAGGAGTCCATTCAACCCCTCGAGCCTGTTACACCATTCATAGCAACAGGAGGAGGTCTTTCAACCCTTCGAGCCTGGTCCACCATTTGTAGGAACAGGAGGAGGCCATTCAGCCCCTCGAGCCAGGTCCACCATTCGTAGGAACAGGAAGAGACCATTCAGCCCTTCGAGCCTGGTCCACATTGAATCAGACCATGGCTGATCTTTATCTGAACTCAAGGCCTTCAATAGAAGATAGTCACTAATAAATCCAATCAGGAATTCAGGAGAGACTTCTTTACCCAGAGAATGGTGAGAATGTGGAACTCGCTACCACAGGGAGTAATTGAGGAGAATAGTATTGATGCATTTAAGGGGAAGTGAGATAAACACATGAGGGAGAAGGGAATAGAAGGATATGGTGATAGGGTGAGATGAAGAGGGGTGGGAGGAAGCTCGAGTGGAGCATAAACACCACATGGAGCAGTTGGTCCAAATGGCCTGTTTCTGTGTTGTACATTCTACGTATATTTGAATGATTCCAACACACGGCTCGTTCCCTAAGGTGTCTCCGATCAGCAGCGGAGTGACGATTGGAAATGGATTTATTCACAAAGCAGACTGGAGAATGTGATCCGTTCCCACAAACAGCGACTGAACATGGAAATATATTCACAAGGGAATATAGAATAATCGTCTGCTGGTGTAAGAGAGATTGCACTGAGTTTGTTCATTACACACTCCAGACACGCTCAACAGCCCATAATCAGTGTTCAGTGCAATAGCATTATCCTGTTAGCTTTATTACTTTATTACACGCTTCATTATAATGGATAAACACAGTGTTTGAAACTGCGCTCCTTGACTCGCTCAGTAAGGGGACTCAGAGCCGTGACTGGGCCAATAGGAGGCTCGTGTCCCTGATCTCAGTTCACCTGTAGCCCAGGCCCAAAAGCTGGGGGAGGCCCATCATTTCTGGCTTCGTTTTCTGTCCACAATCTTTGTGTTAAATCGATGGGCCTCAATCCCAGGCTTTGGGCCTGTGCAAAACAACAACTGACTCTCAATAGAAGCTGGTTGGAGCGAGCTGGAGACCAGGCCCACAGATAAAGGAGGCCGCACTGAGAATTCATTCACTGAAATGTCGGCAACATTGAGAAATATGACATTATACAGCCAGACTCATTTTCTGCGAGCGAGTAAGATCTCGATTTCCTCCTAATGGTCGGATTGAGTCACTCGTGGAAAGGAGAATCTCTTATTTAAGATTCTCCGTATCATCAACATCGACTTTTATCTCCTTTGTGGCTGTTAGATTTGCAAGTTGGTAAAAAGTCTCGTAAAATAATTGTAATGTAATATAATTGTAATGTAATAGAATCATAGAATGATACAGCATAGGAAGGGGCCATTCACCTTCAATCTGTGTCCTCTGTTTACCGACCCTCCTGCCACTGGAAACAGCTTCTCCTTATTTACTCTATCAAAACCCCGCATAATTTTGAAGATCTCTATTAAATCTCCCCTTAGCGTTCTCTGCTCTAAGGAGAACAATCCCAGTTTCTCCAGTCTCTCTATATAACTGAAGTCCTTTATCCCTGGTACCATTCTAGTAAATCTCCTCTGCACCCTCTCTGAGGCCTTGAGATTCTTCCCAAATTGTGGAGCCCAGAATTGGACACAATACTCCAGCTGGGGCCTAACCAGTGATTTTGTAATGTAATATAAATGTGCTGTCGATCGAGTAAATAAAGAGAAACTGTTCCCACTGGCAGGAGGGTCGGTAACCAGAGGACACAGATTGAAGGTATTTGGCCAAAGAACCAGAGGGAGATGAGGACAATGTTTATTACGCAGCGAGTAGTTGTGATCTGGAATGCGCTGCCTGAAAGGGCGGTGGGAGCAGATTCAATAGTAACTTCCAAAGGGAATTGGATAAATACTTGAAGGGGTGATAATTGCAGGGCTATTGCAGATCCTGCATGTTTCCCTACATTACAGCAGTGACTACACTTCACACGTACTTCATTGGCTGGGAAGCGTTTTGGGAAGGCCCACCACCTCCTTCTCAGGGCAATGAAGGGTTAATGTGACAGACCTTGAAAGGGTAAACAATCTCACAGTAACTGGGGAAGGGCAATAAATGCCGGCCATGCCAGCGATGCCCACATCCCAGAATTAATTGTTTAAAATACAAACAGCTGAAAATAGGAGAAAATAATCACATCCGGAATGTTGATGTGAAATAATTCATCTGGTCACCGCTGGAGGTTGAATATATAAACTTGATGCTAATATCACTGTATAAATGGCCTTTTTACTGCAATGTTTGGTGAATTAATGCGTTGTGTGAGAATCTTTAATAGCTCTGCAAGACATCAATATTTAGCACACTAAGCTCAATGTTGACTTTAACAGACAGTGGGGAACAAATTATGATGTGCAGGTTGTAAGAATGAGTTGAAGTGTTGAAGTATCTCACCCTGTACACGGTGCAGGAGTGGGGTTGCAGGCTCAACTTTAAGGAACAAAGGAAGTGTGATATATTCTTATGACATCCCTGAGAAACACACTGCACAAGATGGGTCCAATACAGAAACTGTCATGTGACTTTGCCACATAACCCTTTTATTGCACTTACATCAGTAGATGCATTACTACAGTAGTCCATGAGGTGGAGCAGTAGTGCACTAGGGGGGATTCTATAACACTTCTCCCTCCTTATTGAAGAAGTAATCTCATTCTAATCTCACTTCAGCGATCCCAACCAATTTCTACCTATCAAGGTAGGCTTGTCTCCTTCCACTACTCTGAAAGGCAAGATCTGAAACTGATCCTTGTATTTCACCGGTATGGTGATACGTCCTACCAAAGGGATTTGATCTCCTGAGTACCCTTGCAGCTCTTCTTCAATTTCTCCAGTCGAAAATCATTCAACTTGTCAAGACATAGCGATTCCTGCACTATGTTCATGGATGCACCAATGTCGGTTTCTATGGGTATCCTGGTTCCTGCAACGTCTACTTGGATGACAATACTTTGCAAATCACTGTTAGGTATCCTTGTGCTTCTGATAACGTGCCTCTCCAGAACCTCCTCGTCCTGTTGCTTCCCTTCATTGCTATGTGGTGTCTGTCGATTTCTACTTCCAGCATTGAAAATCAGTTTACTCTTCAGTCGGCACACCTTTGCAAGATGCCCAGTTTTCTTGCAGAAGAAACACATATGGACAGCTTTGAGCAATGTGTTGTCCCAGGCACTGCGATGTTACATTGGCCAGTTGCTGAAGTCTTGGGGCCCAACTACCTTTTATTTTTAACCTGCAGGCGATTCACCTCGGTTGCCTGATGACTGGAAATGGCGCAAAATTCTCGAGAGTATTGGTCGGCCATATTGATCTACATAGTTGTCTGACAAACGAAATCAAAAGTCAGTTTAGAGTTTGTCAACAATTTCCCTCTGATTGCTTTATTTTTCATCCCACAAACAAAGCCGTCACACAACGTCGGTCCTGAAAGTTTCCAAAATGACAGAGAATGGATAGAATTTTTTAAAGCTGCAATGTAGTCACTGATACCCTCATCAATCAACTGATCTCCCGACAACTTTCAGCAATTTCCAGGGATTCAGGACTCCCCTCCCCCCCGCCTCCCCTCCCCCCCCGCCTCCCCTCCCACCTCCCCTCCCCCCCATCTCCCCTCCCCCCACCACCTCCCCTCCCCCCCGCCTCCCCTCCCCCCCCGCCTCCCCTCCCACCTCCCCTCCCCCCCATCTCCCCTCCCCCCACACCTCCCCTCACCCCCCCCACCTCCCCCGACCTTCCCTCCCAACACCTCATCTCCTTCATCATCCCCTCCCCTCCCCCCCACCTCCCCTCCACTCTTCCCCATATGTCACTGAGATATTTATCAGTAAACGGCGTACTGTTATTTCCATGTAAACTGCGCTGTGGGAGCAGTGACTGATGGTGATGGAATGTCGATCAGGGCAGTCATTTCATTCATTTACATTCACTGCGACTGTGGAGAAAATGGATGGTTTGTTCCCCACACCCACAGCAGGACAGACAGAGGGCAGGCAGGAGGGAGAATCACTTCATCCTTTCTCTGCATGTGGGTGTCGCAGGAGGTGGGCGCCAGAGGGACTGGAGAGCATCATCATCTCTGGCAACCAATTTTAATTTGACTGTTTAAAGTTTAATTTGTTTAATTTCTTGGTTTTAGTGCCCCTTTAAAAAGGGGGCATTTGATTTATAGGTTCAACTAAAATAGTTGTGGGCATCGCTGGCAAGGCCGGCATTTATTGTCCATTCCAATTCACCCTGAGAAGGTGGTGGTGAGCTGCCTTCTTGAACTACTGCAGGTGAAGGTGCTCCCACAGTGCTGTTTAGGAGGGAGTTCCAGGATTTAGATACAGCGACGATGAAGCAACAGCTGATATATTTGCATGAAATTTGGAGGGGGACTTGGAGGTGATGGTGCTCCCATGCGCCTGCAGTCCTTGTCCTTCCAGTTCACGGGTTTGGGAGGTGCTGCCGAAGAAGCCTTGGCGAGTTGCTGCAGTGCATCCTGTGGATGGTACACACTGCAGCCACGGTGCACCGGTGGTGGAAGTAATGGGTTTGGCACTAATGAGTTAATAGATGTCAGCCGTGGCTCAGTGGGCAGCACTCATACCTCTGAGTCAGAAGATCGAGGGTTCAAGTCACAATCCAGAGACTCGAGCACTAAATCTAGGCCGACACTTCCAGTGCAGTACTGAGAGAGCGGCGGACTATGGGAGGGGCAGTACTGAGGGAGCGCTGCACTGTTGGAGGTTCAGTACTGAGGGAGCACAGCACTGTTGGAGGGCAATACTGAGGGAGTGCCGCACTGTCGGAGGGGCAGTACTGAGGGAATGCTGCACTGTGGGAGGGACAGAACTGAGGGAGTGCTGCACAGTCAGAGGGACAGTACTGAGGGAGTGCTGCAGTGTCGGAGGTGCCATTATGCAGATGTTAAATCGAGGCACTGTCTGCCTTCTCAGTTCGATGTAAAAGATCCCACGGCACTCATATTGAAGATATTGCTTTTTGTGGGAGCTTGCTGTGCGCAAACTGGCTGCTGCATTTCCTACTTTACAACAGTGATTACACTTAAAATTACTTCATTGCTTGTGAAGCGCTTTGGGCCATCCTGAGGTGGTGAAAGGTGCTATAGAAATGCAAGTCCATCCTTTCTTTCCTGTCTGCGGCCCAGAGCTGGGGGTTTCAGACCTGGTTCTCACTCAGAGTGAAACGGCTGCATTTGTTCCCTGGAGACGGACGATAAATGACGGCAGATTTCAGATTCCGCTCTGCCTCCGAGTCTCGGCCTCAGCTGATGTGTCCCGTCACGTTTCTCAATTCTCCCAGTTTTTTTAGATCGTTCGGGTCGTTGAGGGTCTAATTACATCGAGCTTTGCCCTTTTATCTCCCCCTGTTTACAAATTGTAGCGCTGTAAATCCTGTGAAATGAGCAGAGCTGGGAGTTGGGGATTGGGACTAATATCACACGGTGTGACTCCTAGAATAGAATCATAGAATGGTTACAGCACAGAACATAAGAACATAACAAAAATAAGAAATAGGAACAGGAGTAGGCTCTACGGCCCCTCGAGCCTGCTCCACCATTCAATAAGATCATGGCTGATCTGATCATGAACTCAGCTCCACTTCCCCGCCCGCTCCCCATAACCTCTTATCCCCGTATCGTTTAAGAAACTGTCTATTTCTGTCTTAAATTTATTCTATGACCCAGCTTCCACAGCTCTCTGACGCAGCGAATTCCACAAATTTATAACCCTCTGAGTGAAGAAATTTCTCCTCATCTCTGTTTTAAATGGGTGGGCCTTATTCTAAGGCCACGCCCTCTATAGAAGCTTTTGCAGACTAGAACTAGACATGTGAAGAGTAAAAGATTAGTGAAGACTAATGTAGGTCCCTTGCAGTCAGAATCAGGGGAATTCATAATGGGGAACAAGGAAATGGCAGACCAATTGAACAAATTTTGGTAGATTTGAGGGCCAGGTCTTCAATCACTCTTTTACTCAGGCGGCCAAAGGCTGCACTGGCGCACTGGAGACGATGTTGAATCTCCGCATCAATGTCTGCCTTTGTTGATTAAAGGCTCCCCAGGTATGGGAAATTGTCCACAGATCTGCATGCACCTTGTTGAGTTTCCTCATTATCTTATATGTTTCAATAAGATTACCTCTCATTCTTCTAAACTCCAATGAGTCTAGGCCCAACCTGCTCAACCTTTATTCGTAAGTCAAGCCCTTTAACTCATGAATCAACCTAGTGAACCTTCTCGGAATTGCAAGTATATCCCTCCTTAAATAAGGAGACCAAAACTGCACGCAGTTTTCTAGGTGTGGTCTCGCCCAATACCCTGTACAGTTGCAGCAGGACTTCTCTGCTTTTATACTCCATCCCCATTGCAATAAAGGCCAACATTCCATTTGCCTTCCTGATTAATTGCTGTACTTGCATACTAACTTTTTGTGTTTCATGCACAAGGACCCTA
Organism: Pristiophorus japonicus; assembly: GCF_044704955.1. NCBI lineage: Eukaryota > Metazoa > Chordata > Chondrichthyes > Pristiophoridae > Pristiophorus > Pristiophorus japonicus. The sequence continues at coordinate 7,206,872 of NC_091984.1, read as the reverse complement.
AGGTCCCTCTGTACTGCATCATTGTATAATTTCTCCCTATTTATATAATAATTTGCTTTTATCTTTTTTGTGCCAAAATGGATAACATCACACTTTCCCACATTATACTCCATCTGCCAAATGCTTCCCTACTCACTTAGCCTGTCTATATTCCTTTGCAGATTTTTTGTGTCCTCCTCACAACTTGCTTTCCCACTCACCTTTGTATCATCAAACTTGGCTACAATACACTTGGTTCCTTCATCCAAGTCATTAATATAGATTGTAAATAGTTGAGGGCCCAGTACCGATCCCTGTAGCACCCCATTAGTTACCGTTTGCCAACCGGAAAATGACCCATTTTTCCCAACACTCTTTTTTTGTGTTAGTTAGCCAATCCTCTGTTCATGCTAATATATTACCCCTAATCCTGTGAGCTTATATCTTATGCAGTAACCTTTTATGTGGCATCTTATTGAATGCCTTCTTGAAATTCAAATACACCACATCCACCGGTTCCCTCTTATCCACCCTGCTCATTACATCCTCAAAGAACTCCACCAAATTTATCAAGCATGATTTCCCTTTCATAAACCATGCTGACTCTGCTTGTCTGTATTATGCTTTTCCAAATGTCCCGTTACTTCTTCCTTAATAATAGACTCTAGCATTTTCCCAACAACCGATGTTAGGCTGGTTTCCTGCTATCTGTCTGCCTCCTTTTTTAAATAAGGGCGTTAAATTTCCGATGTTCCAATCCGTATCTCTGCAGCCACTTCTTTTAATACCCTAGGTTGCAAGCCATCAGGTCCAAGGGAATTGTCCACCTTTAGTCCCATTATTTTACTGGGTACCTTTTCTTTATTGATGATGTTTGTTTTAAGTTCCTCCCTGCAAATAGCCCTTAATTATACATTATTGGGATGTTTTTCGTGTATTCTGCCGTGAAGAACGATACATAATATTTGTTCAAAGTCTCTCCCATTTCCCTGTTCCTCATAATTAATTCCCCAGTCTCATCCCCTAAGGGACCAAAGTTTACTTTAATTATTTTCTTCCTTTTTATATGCCAATTTAAGCTCTTACTATTTGTTTTTATATTTCTTGCTAGTTTACTCTCATAATCTATCTTCCCTCTCTATTATTTTTTTAGTCGTCCTTTGCTGGTTTAAAACATTTCCCAATCCCCTTGCCTCCCACTAATGTTGGCCATTGTATTCAATTCGATACCATCCTTTACTTTCTTGGTTAGCCACAGATGGATCTCTCTTTTGTTAAAGTTTTCCTTCTTGCTGGAATATATTTTTGTTGAAAGTTAGAAAATATCTCCTCAAATGTCTGCCACTGCTTATCAACCGTCTTACACTTTAATCTCTTTCCCCAGTCCACTTTAGCCAACTCCACCTTCATACCTTTGTAATCCCCTTTGTTTAAGATCAGTACACTGGTTTGAGATCCAACTTCCTCACCGTCCAACTGAATTTGAAATTCAATCATGCTATGATCACTCTTTCCCAGAGGATCCTTTACAATGAGATCATTTATTAATTCTGTCGCATTACACAGTACCAGATCCAAGATAGCCTGCTCCCTGGTTTGTTCTGCAAGGTACTGTTCAAGGAAACCATCCAGGATACACTCTATGAACTCTTCCTCAAGGCTACCTTGGACAATTTGATTTGTCCAATCAATATGAAGATTAAAATTGCCCATGATTATTGCCGTACCTTTCTTCCAAAGGTACTGATCAAGAAAGTTTTCTTGAACACACTTCAGAAATCCTCCCCCCTCTCTGCCCGTTACACTATTACTATCCCAGTCTATATTAGGATCATTGATTCCAGCTCCAGTGCTTCGATATCCTGACTATTTCTCTCATTCCACGTCTCAGCATTCACTCTGCCTAAAATCAGATCCTTCTTGCTGTTTCTATTTGTTTCAATCCCCTTCCCTCAGCCTCCCAGTGGCTCTGTGTTGGCCTGTGATTCACCAGCTCTGGTCCCCCCATTCCCCCCGCCCCATGGTACCTCACCCCCAACTCTCCATTATTTATTTGCGAGTCCTGATGTCAACTGGCTATTCCACCATGGTGGTATCACAGCTGTCTTCAACCATTGGCTGATAAAACTGGTAAAAAGTGCACGGGATTCTGGGTTTTATAAATGGAGGCATCGAGTACAAAAGCAAGGAAGTTATGCTAAACCTTTTATAAATCACTGGTTGGGCCCCAGCTGGAATATTGGCCCTGAAATTCCGGTAACATCATTCCCGCGGGCAAAAAACCTAAAAAAGAAAAAAGATACGCACTTACCTGCTGCTACTGCGACTGTCCGAACTTCCGAGCCTGAGGCCCAGAGGCGACTGTGCGCGTAGCTCGTGCACGTGGGGGCCTGCGCAGGCCGGGATCTAATGACAGCAACCAATCAGGTACAGTATAGTTTCTCAGTCATAGCAATAGGAGTTCCGTAAGTGCAGAACTCCTATTGCTATGAATGAGAATAACCCCAAAACACTTTAAAAAAAAAATAGAAAATAAAGTACACAATTAACATTCATTTAAATTAAAGTTGTTATAAAAAAGTAGTTTTCCGACTTAAAAACATTTTTTTTATTCACACTTAAAATAAACTTATTGTAGTGGGGAGGGTTTTTAAACATAAAAAAGTGCTTTTATAACTTTATTTTTTATTTGTATGTGTATTTTTAACCACTTGCACCTGTAAAAGTAGGATCTACACCAGCTTTTTCAGGTGCAGGATTTTAAAGGACATTTGCAGGGCAAGATATTGGTAAATATTGGAAATCTTACCCTGCAAGTGTCCTAGCTCCTGGGATGCAGTCATCTGTCAAGACTAAAAACTTGAAAGATCGGAAATGACCGTTTCCAGCGCATACACATTGTGCGCTGAAAACCGGCTTTTCCGATGCCTTCCCGGGTCTGTAGGAACTTTTTATGGACCCGGGACATTGGAATTTCAGGGCCATTGTGTCCAATTTTTCGCAGCGCACTTCAGGAAATATGTCAAACACTTCGAGAGGGTGAAGAAAGGGTTAACTAGAATGGCACGCTGTACCTGCCCTGACAGTGCTGATGGGACAGTGTAGAGGGAGCTTTACTCTGTATCTAACCCATGCTGTACCTGCCCTGGGAGTGTTTGATGGGACAGTGTAGAGAGAGCATTACTCTGTATCTAACCCATGCTGTCGCTGCCCTGCGAGTGTGTGATGCCGACACTGGGTGATGACATGGGGAACTGTTCCTGTCCCAGCACCAACATCTACAACAACAACAACAACTTGTATTTAAATAGCACCTTTAACATTGTGAAATATCCCAAGGCACTTCACAGGGGTATTATGAGACAAAAGGTTTGACACTGAGCCACGTAAGGAGAAATTAGCGCAGGTTACTAAAAGCTTGGTCAAAGAGATAGGTTTTAAGGAGCTTCTTGAAGGAGGAAAGAGAGGTAGAAAGGAGGAGAGGTTTAGGCAGTGAGTTCCAGAGTTTAGGATGCAGGCAACAGAGGCTCGGCTACCAATGGTTGAGCGATTATAATCTGGGATGCTCAAGAGGGCAGAATTGGAGGTGCGCAGACATCTCAGGGGTGTTATGGGGCTGGAGGAGATTACAGAGATAGGGAGGGACGAGGTCATGAAGGGATTTGAAAACAAAGATGAGAATTTTTAAATCGAAGTGTTGCTTTGGAAGCCAATGTAGGTCAGCGATGGTGATGGGTGAGTGGGACTTGGTGTAATTTGGGACACGGGCAGCCGAGTTTTGCATCACCTCTAGTTTATATAGGGTAGAATGTGGGAGGCTAACCAGGAGTGCTTTAGAATAGTCAAGTCTAGAAGTCATCATCATCATAGGCAGTCTCTCGAATCAAGGATGATTTGCTTCCACGTAAAAAGTTCATAGGTGTTTCAGTGAAGGACCTAAAATTCCAGCTCCCGAACTAAATCTTGAAGGGTGGAAGATGCCTGTGCATGGATTTTTTAAAGTATGGTGGCCGTTGCACACCAGCCACCACACGGGCTTGACAGAGCTAGTTCTTGGTCCAGTGGCAAGGATTAACCAAGACGACTGGAGACCAGCTCTGCTGCATGGACCTAGTACACACACAAATCGCAGTGTGGGCTGGCCTGTGCTGCCCCTGGGCCCTCACCTCTTCTGGGCCCCGAACTCACGCCTCTCCTGGACCCCAATCACGTCCTTCTATAATCTCTCGCCGCTTCTTCTTCCGGAGCTTGCCGCTCCTGCTGTACCTGCCCACGCTCCAATCACTGACCTGGATCTTGGTGACGTCCCTCTTCACTGCCGTTGCTCTCCTGCTCCAGCACGTGCTGCTCCCTGGAGTGGTATGCCGCCATGCTGCTCCTTCCACGCCCCGGTCTGCTTTGATGGTGCTCGCAGATCGGGGACCACTCAGCCTGCTGGGTAACAGACATGGATGAGGGCTTCAGCAGCAGATAAGCTGAGACAAGGGTGGGGACCGGCGATGTTACAGAGGTGGAAATAGACAGTCTTAGTTATGCTGTGCATATGTTCACCTTCACCTTTGGAGCACAAAAGGAATGAAAAAAGCTCCAGATTCTTGTCTGACAAAAATGCAATGTGACTTTATTCAAAGTCACAGATCATAAATAATTCATTCCTTTATCCACAAATATTCCTTGCGTGAGAGCTCGGCTTGTGACTGGAGCCTGCAGATTGATGGTAAGCTGGTTACTCTCGGTCACTCTAATTACAGGGTGTCTGTGGGACACAGCCCAGTATCCCAGCATAATCCCCATTCCCCTGTGGACACAGCTCAGGTTCTGTATATATAGGGTTAAATTATACAGATATTAAAATTAGCATGCACACGCCCACACATACACATGCCCACACATACACATGCCCACACATACACATGCCCACACATACGCATGCCCATACACACACAGACACACACACACACACTCTCTCACGCACACACTCACACGCACACTTGTGAAAATTTATTTTTTATCTAAGCTGTATCACACTGTATTTTGTGCACTTTTTGATATAAAACAAAATGTAGTCCTGGTCCTTCCAGAAATTTCTGCAACAGACAGTCTGTTTGCATAAACAGCTAAACCGAGCTTGAAACGGCTGATAACTAATCAATAGCCACCAGACAGCTAGGAGACAAGTCTTGCTGAGACAAGTACTGATACGTCCTTACCATACAGTATAAATGCACACGAGGCCCATGCTTGAGAGAAGGTCAGTCTGTGACCTGTCCTTTATTCCTTAGCACTCAAGTGATGAAGGTGGGGGGAGCTTCCCCTTTTATACCTGAAGGTCCAGGTTAGGAGTGTCTCCCACCTCGTGGTCAGTGTTCTCACGGTGTACAACTTAGTTCCGTTTATACATGGGTTACATTGCTGGTTGAATACATGACATCACCTCCCCCCGCAAAGTCTTATTGGGATCACAGGCTGAGTCTATCTGGTGGTTTATGCTCCCTTGTAGAGCGCCTGAGTTGGGGCTCCGGTTGTTGGGCGCTGGCCTGAGTGTCTGCTGTTTGCAGTGCCTCAGGCCTGTCCAGACTGCCCACAGTGACTGGACTCTCCTCCCTTTGGTTCCGGTGTTTGGTCACCTGTGGTGGAGTGAACTCTGTATCATGTTCTTCCTCTGCTTCTTCTATGGGGTTGCTGAACCTCCTTTTTGTTTGATCCACATGTTTGCGGCAGATTTGTCCACTGGTACGTTTAACTACCGGAATCCTATTTCCCTCTTTGGCAACCACAGTGCCTGCGAGCCATTTGAGTCCTGCAGCGTAGTTGAGGACAAAAACAGGATCATTTACATCAATACATCGCGCCCTCGCATTCCTGTCATGGTAGTGATAATGTGACTGGCGCCTGCTCTCGACAATTTCTTTCATGGTGGGGTTATAAGGGATAATCGGGTTTTGAGCATCCTTTTCATTCGTAGCTCTGCGGGTGGAACCCCTGTGAGTGAGTGTGGTCGGGATCTATAGGCCAACAGGAGGCGTGATAAGCGGGTTTGTAGGGAACCCCCTTGGAGTCTGAGCATCCCCTGTTTGATTATCTGCACTGCTCGTTCTGCCTGGCCATTTGAGGCTGGCTTGAACGGTGCCGTTCTAACATGGTTAATTCCATTGCCTGCCATGAAGTCCTGGAATTCAGTGCTTGTGAAGCACAGGCCATTGTTGCTGACCAAGATGTCCGGTAGACCGTGGGCGGCGAACATTGCCCGTAGACATTCTACCGTGGCAGAGGATGTGCTTGAATTTAAAATGTCACACTCGATCCATTTGGAGTAGGCGTCTACTGCAACCAAAAACATTTTCCCCATGAAAGGACCTGCGTAGTCCACATGGATGCGTGACCAAGGCTTGGCGGGCCATGGCCAGTGGCTAAGGGGGGCTTCTCTGGGCGCATGGCCCAGCTGGGCACACGTGTTGCACCTGCGAACACAAAGTTCCAGATCTGCGTCTATCCCTGGCCACCAAACGTGTGACCTGGCAATTGCCTTCATCGTGACAATGCCCGGGTGCCCATTGTGGAGTTCTCTGATGAACACCTCTCTGCCCATCTGGGGCATGACTACGCGGTTTCCCCACAGTAGGCAATCGGCCTGAATCGAGAGTTCATCCTTGCGCCTGTGAAATGGTTTAAATTTCTCAGGGCATGTCCTGTACGTGGCTGCCCAGTCCCCATTCAGGACACATTTCTTGACTAGGGACAATAGCGGGTCTCTATTTGTCCAGACTTTAATCTGATGGGCTGTCATGGGTGAGCCTTCGCTTCCGAAAGCTTCAACAGCCATGACCATCTCAGCACCATGCTCGGTAGCCCCCTCAGTGGTGGCTAGTGGGAGCCTGCTGAGTGCATCGGCGCAGTTTTCGGTGCCCGGTCTGTGCCGAATTGTGTAGTCATAGGCAGCTAACGTGAGTGCCCACCTCTGTATGCGGGCCGATGCGTTTGCATTTATGGCCTTGTTGTCAGCCAAAAGGGACGTTAGGGGTGTGTGATCTGTCTCCAGCTCAAATTTCCTGCCAAACAGGTACTGGTGCATTTTCTTTACCGCATATACACATGCGAGCGCCTCCTTTTCTACCATCCCGTAGCCCCTTTCTGCCTGGGACAGACTCCTGGAGGCATAAGCTACTGGCTGTAACTGACCCTTGGCATTGACATGCTGCAACACACACCCGACACAATAGGACGACGCATCGCACGTTAACACAAGTTTCTTACATGGGTCATATAGCGTTAACGGATTGTTGGAACATAACAAATTGCGTGCTCTATTAAAAGCCCTTTCCTGGCTGTCCCCCCCAGACCCATTCATGACCTTTGCGTAGGAGCACGTGTAGCGGCTCTAGCAGCGTGCACAATTTGGGAAGAAAGTTACCAAAATAGTTCAGGAGCCCCAGGAACGAACGCAGCTCCGTCGTGTTATGGGGTCTGGGTGCTCTCTGGATCGCTTCCGTCTTGGATGCAGTAGGGCTGATCCCGTCTGCTGCTACCCTCATCCCCAGGAATTCTACCTCTGGAGCTAGGAAGACGCACTTCGCCTTTTTCAGTCGCAGACCTACCCGGTCCAGTCTGCGTAGCACCTCCTCCAGGTTGTGGAGGTGTTCTTCAGTATCGTAACCCGTAATGAGGATGTCGTCCTGAAAAACCACCGCCCCTGGAATCGACTTGAGGAGGCTTTCCATATTTTGTTGGAAGATCGCGGCGGCCGAGCGAATCCCGAACGGACATCTGTTGTAGTCAAACAACCCCTTGTGTGTCATGATGGTGGTCAGCTTCTTCGACTCACTCGCCAGCTCCTGGGTCATGTAAGCTGAGGTCAGGTCCAATTTTGAAAAAAGTTTGCCACCGGATAGCGTCGCTCTCGGTAGCGGGTACTGGTCTTGGAGTGACACCCGATTGATGGTGGCCTTGTAATCGCCACATATCCTGACCGACCCATCCGCCTTGAGCACCGGCACAATCGGGCTCGCCCAGTCACTGAATTCGACTGGTGAGATGATGCCTTCCCTCAACAAGCGGTCCAATTCGCCTTCTATCTTTTCCCGCATCACGTACGGCACCGCTCTGGCCTTGTGGTGTACTGGTCTGGCGTCCGGGTTTATGTGAATCACTACCTTGGCCCCCATGAAAGTGCCAATGCCGGGTTGAAATAATGAGTCAAATTTGTCCAGGACCTGTGAGCATGATACTCGCTCCACAGAGGAAATTGCATTGACATCGCCCCATTTCCAGTTCATGACAGCAAGCCAACTCCTCCCCAGTCGTGCGGGACCGTCCCCTGGGACAATCCAGAGTGGCAACCTGTTCTCCGAATCTTTGTGGGTCACGACTACCATGGCACTGCCTAACACCGGAATGATCTGCTTTGTGCAAGTCCGTAGCTGTGCGTCAATCGGCGATAATTTTGGCCTCCTAGCCTTGGATGCCCACAACTTTTCAAACTGTTTGATACCCATCAGGGACTGGCTGGCACCCGTGTCTAACTCCATTGATACTGGGATGCAATTGAGGAGCACTTTCATCATTATCGGTGGCGTCCTGGTGTATGAACTTTATACATGCTCCACATGAACTCGCTGAACTTCAGCTTCCAGCGATTTCCCCCAGTGTCCATTTCTGCCATTTCTGCAATGTCTGCAGGTATTTTGCTCATCTCTGCAAACTCCAGCTGAATGTATGCCTCCACGCCTCCAGCATGAGTTGCGGTTTGAAACAAAAGGTCCCTTGCCAGTCGATCGTCCCTGACTGCCCCTGTTATTTTCCTTGAGTGCACCTTTAACAGGTGTTGATGGCTCCATTACTGGCCGCATTGTCCCTTGCAATGGCGTGAATCGCTGTTCAGCTTGCCATTGTCTCTGTCGAACTCCCCCTCTGAGTTCGACTACATGCTGGGGCATGCCTGACTGCCGTTGTCTGCCTGGAGAACTGTGTGCTGCTTTAACAATGTTAAATCTCTGTCCCAACCATTCCTTAACACAGTACCTCTCGTCTGTTCTGCTAGTGGCCATGCTTGCGTGGCTTAAATCCCAGTGTCTTGTCACCATTGATACGTCCTTACTACACAGTATAAATGCACACAAGGCCCATGCTTGAGAGGTCAGTCTGCGACCTGTCCTTTATTCCTTAGCACTCAAGTGATGAAGGTGGGTGGAGCTTCCCTTTTTATACCTGAAGGTCCAGATTAGGAGTGTCTCCCACCTAGTGGTCAGTGTTCTCACGGTGTACAACTTAGGTCAGTTTATACATGGGTTACAATGCTGGTTGAATAAATGACAAGTACCACCCATGGTACTCTCCTATTGTCCAGACAACACCAGTTCCACTCCGCCCCCCCTTTTCTGTAATACTCAAACCACCAGCCAGTATCTCTTGTACAGACCTAATCCATTTCATGCAAAAAGATAACTAACTAGGAAACTGGACAATCCTGACACAATGCAAGACCGGTAATAGCTCATTACCACACTCTCATCAAGTAATGGCCAACTGGCCAACTAATAACCCTGACAAAGGTTTGGAAACCATGTCAGGACAAGAATGTAGTAATTAACTCTTTATCTGTATTCACTGACTGCAAGACAGAGCCAATACACAGGAAGAGGCCATAACTTGGGTTTTTACTGTATAAATATCTCGTGAAATTTTACCATTTTGGAGGTCTCCACTTAGCCTTTGACTCGGTGAGACTTTTCCCTTGCTGCAAGTAAAATTAAAGAAACTTCTGCCGGAGCTGAAGGTGTCTGAGTTGTATATCGTGAGTCGACATTTCGACACACTCGCATAAACACACACTCACATACACACACACACACGCCCACAGACACAAGCCCACATACACAATCACACCCACCCACACACACTTGCACACAGTGTGTCTGTGGATCACACGCCCATACTGCCGCCCTTATGCCCACACACTCACACACATACACACAAGCCCACACACACACAGCGTGTCAGTGGATCACAAGCCCATACTGCCGCCCTTGTGCCCACACACAGGACTCTGCCCCTCACTCATTCCCCTGTAACATTGCCGGGATCCAGCCTGAGGAAGGGGATTTGCAGGAAGAGTGAGAGCAGTGTCTCAGGGTGAGTGAGGGGCTGCTCATTGATTGCAGGCTCCAGTTATTGATCAGTGTGTATTGATCTCCCAGCCACCTGCCCACAGGCAGTGTGGACAAAGCTTTCACAGGCCAGCATTGACACTGAATGAAAGGGCTGCGCGGCCCCAATCTGCCCAGTGACCAGCTTCCCCTGTTGGCTCATTCAGTGCGGATGCTGCTGTGGATCCTGGGGCTGGACGTGTCGAGCTATCGAGAGAAGGGAACCTTCGGCCGTCTCTCGTGAACACATGACTCTCAGAAACCAACCCCACTCAAACTGTGAGCTTTAAAGTGGGGCTGGGTCAGTACAATCAGTCCCTGAAATAATCCGTGCAGGAAATAACCTTCAGAAATAGGCGGAGAGTGAGAGAGAAATCGGGGGCTCCGGGCAGGTGGGTCTAGATATTGCAGCCCAAGACCATCAATTTATTACAGTGTGTGGACAGAGTACAACCCACATCAACAACAACAACAACCTGCATTTATATAGCGCCTTTAACTAGTAAACCTCCCAATGCGCTGCACAGGACACGGTAATTGTTGTACATTGTTCCTTGAGTAGAATTTCGAAGCTCTGTTTATATTTTGATCGATTTGTTTGTCCTCAGATATCTTTTAAATCTAATCTGAGGATCAGTTTACAGAACTCTCTAAATACCAATCAATGCCCAGTTATTGCTGGTGTTGTTCTGGGGTTTATCAAACGGACACGTTAATTGTTGTACATTGTTCCTTGGGAGCAGAGTGTGGAACAGAGTTTGGGAGAGAATTCCTTTGGCCGTTTCTAACCGCACGGCCGAGGGTTTGATCGAGTCGATGGTCCAGCCAGCGATCCCAAGCAGCTGGATGTGGGTGTGTGGCGACGCTCTGATCCCGATTCACGGCCTGAGGATTTGCTGCTGCAACAATTGAGATGCCTGAAGGACAGAAGTTTATTGGGCGAGTCTCTGCGATCGGGACACTGGGCGTGTTGGTCACTGAGGCTTCGGAGCGGCAAATGTGCGGATGGTCCCAGATTGGGAGGTGTGGGGAGTGGTTCAGGTCCAAGGGCCTGGCACAGGGACATTATGGGATGGGCAATGGGCTGGACAGGGTCAGAGGGAATTCACTTGTCAGTCAGTATGAGGTGATATATTTGGGTTAAATTAACAAGAGCAGTGATTATACTGTGAACGGGAGTGAGCTCGGGGCTGGGGGGAGCAGAGGGATTTGAGGGACAGGTCTCAGGTCATTAAAGGCAGCACCTCAGGGAGATAATGTTGTGAAATAAGTCAATGGCATTCTAGGATTTACCTCGAGGTATAGAATATAAAAGCTCAGAGGTAACGATGAGTTTGTCTAAAACCTCAATAACTCTCAGTTCGAGCACTGTGTGCAGTATTGGGCTCCACACTATAGGGAGGATAGTGAGGCTTTAGAGACGGAACAGCACAGATTCACTCGGATGCTGCCTGGTGTGAGGGAATATAAATATGGAGCAAGACTTGGAAAATGGCTCTCTGTTTTTCTCTCCTGTGTCTCTGTCGGTCTCTGTATCTCTGTCTGTTTTTTCTCTCGCTCTCTCTCTTTGTCTGTTTCTGTGTCTGTCTCTGTTTCTCAGTCTGTCTAAATCTGTCTCCGTTTCTCTGTTTCTGTATCTCTGTATCTGTATCTGTGCCTGTCTATCTATCTACTTCTTTCTATCTCTCCCTTTCTCTTTTGCTCTCTCACTCTCTCTCTCTCTGGGGGTGAATGAGACGGGATCTTACAGAGCTGTATATGACATTTAGTGGAATGGAAAAGGTGAATCCACAGTCACCGTGTGAAGTTAAGCGGTGACTGCAGGACAAGGAGACATAGGGACAGACTGGGAAAAGGCAGGTTCAGGACTGGTGTCAGGAGACATTTCACACCGATAGAGACCAATATGTGAAATGGGCCCGGGACAGGAAGTGGGATTGAAACCTCTGAGCCAATCACAAGGGTCAGTGGGAGGCTGTGATGGGCGGGGCTGAAGGATTTGTAGCATTTCTGGGAAAGTGGAACTGGATGGGCTGAACGGCCTCCTTCTGCGGCTCTCATAAAGCTGCCGGACTTGCCTTCATTTCTCGAATTAAATGCTGCAGGCACGAATGGTCCAAGAACCCCACACCCCAAGGTTTATGTGTTTAATACTTCTACAGAATCTCACAGCACAGGAGGAGGCCATTCGGCCCATCGTCCTGTGCTTGCTCTTTGAAAGAGCGATCCGCTCGGTTCCCCCCGCCCTTTCCCCAGAGCCCTGTATAGATGGGATATTAGTCAGCTCCCCCGGGAAGATTGTAAACAGAAACAGGACAGATCCCTGAAGCAGTGCAGGAATCTGATCTCCACCCTGGACTTTCACCTCCCCTCCCCCGTATTATTAAACCTGTAATTACCGCATTTCATGTGGGTTTTATTGAAAATAACAGCAGAAAACATTTCACAGCCCAAACCGTGCTGAATATCCGAGTCATTGTGATTTGGGCAGACGATTGTTAAAAGAATGGAACAATACAATAAAGCCGGGCGGGCTTTAGGACCGCGCGGAATGCTGAGCTGGGACGTTCCCAGTCTGAGTCCCTGGATTGAGATTTTTCTCTCTGTGAATCTCGGGATCTCTATTTCTCTCTCTCTCGCTCTCGTTTTCTTCCCCCTTTTCTCTTTTTCTATTTCTCGCGCTCTCCCAATCTCCTCTCCCCCCCCCCCCCTCTCTTTCTCCCTATCTCCCTCCCCCTGAGTGCGGATTCTGGGCTAAACTCCTCTGGTCCATTGAAGAGCCTCCTGGACTTGTTGCTGAGCAATGCGGAGCTGGCTCCGGGATCTCGCCCCGTCCGGAGCTCGCTGATGTCCCCCAGAGTGAGTCAGACTCTGTCCCGGGATCTCCCGGGATCGCCTTGCTGTTTCCAGCAACGATTGGCGGCTTGACTCGGGGATGAGATAGGTTCCTGTTTGTATTGTGTGGGAGGGCTGGAGAATTGGAGAGGAAGATTCTGTGTGCATTCGAGAGCAGCAATGTCCAATTGGATAAGGGGCTGCTGTGCATTGTATCGGCGGGGGGTGGGCTGTGAATTGTATAGGGGAGCTGTGAATTGTATAAGTGGCTTCTTTCTGTGCATTGTATCTGAGGGTTGCATGCCTACTTTAGGAGAGCTGGAAATTGTATAGGAGGGCAGTATGCATTCTGTATGATGAATAATCGCATTGTACTACAACTTGCATTTATATAGTGCCTTAATGTAGTAAAACATGCAAAGGCACTTCACAGGAATGTAAATCGACAAACTTTAACACCAAGCCACATAAGGATATTAAGACAGGTTTTCAAAAACTCGGTCAAAGTGGTGGATTTTAAGGAGCACCTTAAAGAAGGAGAGAGGTAGAGAGGTTCAGGCAGGGAATTGCGGAGCTTGGGGCCCAGGCAGCTGAAGGCACGGCCATCAATGGTGGAGCGAAGAGACTGGGGGAATGGACAAGAAGCCTGAATTGGAGGAGCGCAGAGATCTCGGTGGTTGTAGGGCTGGTCGGGGATCCAATGATAGGCAGGGGCGAGACCATGGAGGGATTTGAAAACAAGGATGAAAATTTTAAAATTGAGGCGTTGCTTAACCAGGAACCAATGTCAGTCAGCGAGCAAGGGGTGATGGGTGAATGGGACTTGGTGCGTGGTTTGGATGAGCTCATGTTTATGTACGGTGGAGATGTGAGGCCAGCCAGGAGAACATTGGAATAGTCGAGTCTGGAGGTAACAAAGGCATGGATGAGAGTTTCAGCAGCAAATGAGCTGAGGCAGGCGCGGAGACAGGCGATGTTACGGAGATGGAAGTATGCAGTCTTGGTATTGGCGAGTCTATGGGGTCGGAAGTTCGTCTCAGGGTAAAATACAACACCAAGGTTGTGAACAGCCTGGTTCAGCATCAGACAGTTGGCAGGGAGAGGGATGGAGTCGGTGAATAGGGAACGGAGTTTGTGGCCGGGACCGAAGATAATGGATTTGGTCTTCCCAATATTTAGTTGGAGGAAATTTCTCCTCATCCAGTTATGGATATTTGTAAAAGAGGATTACATGCATTGTATAGGGGAATGTGTACATTGTATAGGGGGATGTGTGCATTGTACAGGTGGATGTATGCATTGTATAGGGGGATGTGCGCATTATTGTATAGGGGGACGTGTGCATTGTATGGGAAGCTGTGAGCAGTGCAGGGTAAGTTATACTGTTTCCTGCAATCTGCCAATCACCAACACTCCCAGAGTCACATTCCCATTCACCCTGGGATGGAGCGGCTGGAACACTGAACAGCGCCCCCTGCCACTCGGGGCCCAGTCTCACACCCTGGACCACTCCCAGTGATGGGGACAATTGGCTCTCACTGAGCTTCTCCCCACTCACTCATTCCCACATTGTCGGAATTTAGAAACGATCGGAGATGCAGAAGGAGCTTTCTTTATTTCATGGTTAATGAAGAAATAATCCTGCACACACAAACACTGGGATTGGATGAACCTTCAATCAGCGCTGATGGAAATTAGTTTTAGATGAAGAGCCTGATCCTGAACTTGTTCTGTTTCCCCGCCGTGTGTTTAATGCTCCTGTCTGGCATCAGATTCACTTTCCCCCACATTTTATTTAATGTTAAATCAGAGAGTGTCCAGAGCGAGGGCATCACACCAGCCCACATCCCAGAACCACACACTGGGCAAGATTCAAACTCCCCTCAGCTCTGAGCTCTCTATAAATTCAAACCCAACTCGCCAGTTCCCAAGGTGTCATTATTTACATTGATCTGCAGTTTGTGAAGATAATGTGATCTATGAAAATTATCTCCCCTTAACTAGGCAGAAAATATCACCATCTCATCAAACTCTAGTGATGCCTGACTGTGAGAACATCCAGCCCTACAACCCCCCGAGATCTCTGCACTCCTCCAATTCTGGCCTCTAATCCATCCACTACTCCCTTCAACCCACCATTGGCGGCCGTGCCTTCAACTGCCTGGGCCCTAAACTCTGGAATTCCCTCCCTAAACCTCCGTCTCTCCCACTCCTGCTTTAAGACTCTCCTTAAAACCTGCGTCTTTGACCAAGCATTCGGTCACCTGCCCTAATATCTCCATATGTGGCTCGGTGTCAATTTTTGCCAGATTATACAACTGTAAGGAACCTTGGGATGATTCACACATAAGAACATAAAAAATAGGAGCAGGAGTAGGCCATTTGTTCTCTCGAGCCTACTCCGCTATTCAATGAGATCATGGCTGATCTGATCATGGCCTCAACTCCACTTTCCTGCCCGCTCCCCATAATCCTTGACTCCCCTATTTATCCCGACTCTCTGTTTTCTGTTAGTTGGCCAATTCCCTATCCATGCTAATATATTACCCCTAACCCCGTGAGCTCTTATCTAGTGCAGTAACCTTTTTATATGACACCTTATCGAATGCCTTCTGGAAATCCAAATACACGACATCCACTGGTTCCCCTTTATCCACCCAACTCGTTACAACCTCAAAGAATTCCAGCAAATTTGTTAGACATAATTTCCCTTTCATAAAACCATGCTGATTCTGCTTGATTGTATTATGATTTTCTAAATGTCCTGCTACTGCTTCGTTAATAATGGATTCCAGCATTGTTAGATCTCTTAATTTCCAATGAAATACGAACTCCGATGGTAGTTTTAACTTTTTAATCTTGGCAGAGAGTAACAAGCTGCTGGCTGATTGCCAGTTTCTTTGTCTTACTGAGACACATGGTCAAAATGGCTGTATTTTATACCGGGTTCAATTTACAGAAAAGAACTCGCCGCCTTTGACCTTATTGACTCAATCAATATTCTTTTAACGTTTTAATTGGCTCGCTACCCAAGGTCCAAAAATGTCAAGTTGATTGATGAGTTAATGCAACATGCCGAACTGCATGTAGCAGCCTTGACTTGGGGTGTCTGTGAATTTTCACAGTCTGTCTAAATGAGCCTGTTTGAATACTCTATCAAGCATTTTCCCAATGTTAGGCTAACTGGTCTATAGTTTTTACTTTCTGTCTCCCTCTTTTCTTGAATAGGGATGTTACATTTGCGGTTTTCTAATCTGTTGGGACATCTCCAGAATCCAGGGAATTTTGGTAGATTACAAACAATGCATCCACTATCTCTGCAGCCACCTCTTTTAGGATCCTAAGATGGTGGCCATCAGGTCCAGGGGACTTGTCTAGCACATTAGTTTGCCTAATACTTTTTCTCTAGTGAAGTGATTGTTTTAAGGTCCCCTCCTATAGCCCCGTGATTATCTATTATTATTATTGGCATGCTTTTAGTGTCTTCGACCATGAAGACTAATACAAAATATTTGTTCAAAGTCTTTGCTATTTCCCTGTTACCCAATATTAATACCTCAGACTCATCCTCAAAGGGACCAACGTTTACTTTAGCTACTCTCTTCCTTTTTATATACCTGTAGAAACTCTTACTGTCTGTTTTTATATTTCTTGCTAGTTTACTCTTGTAATCTATCTTCTCTCTCTTTATTACGTTTTAAGTTGTCTGTTGCTGATTTCTAAAACTTTCCCAATCCTTTGGCCTCCCACTAATCTTCGCTACATTGTATGCCTTTGTTTTTAATTTGACATCATCCTTTACTTCCTTAGTTAGCCACGGATGGTTCATCCTTCTCTTACAGTCTTTCTTTCCCACTGGAATTTATTTTTGCTGAGAGTTATGCAATTTCTCCTAAAATGTCTCCTACTTTTACTGTGTTAAAAGCGCTATGTAATTGCAGATATTGTGTGGTGGGGGGTGTGACTGGGGATGGTGAGTGTGTGTTGGGGGTGTGACTGGAGATGGTGAGCGTGTGTTGGGGGTGTATTGGGGGTGTGACTGGAAATGGTGAGTGTGTGTTGGGGGTGTGGCTGGAGATGGTGAGTGTGTGTTGGGGGTGTGACTGGAGATGGTGAGTGTGTGTTGAGGGTTTGAGCAGGAGGAGTGACGTCGGGCCCAGAAGGTGACTGTGGATTGTGATGCTCGAGCTGAAGGGGAACAGCATTACGGGGGAGGAAGTGAGACATTCAGAGGCTATTCCTGCTCGCAGTGTAGCAGTTTATAAAACCCATAGTATTTATTACAGAAACTGGGTTATAAATATCCCCGTTACGCGTCTGTATATCAGTCACAGCCCAGAGTAAAACCTTGTGTCATAAAACATGTCGTGGGAGAGTCACCAAACCCAGAGAGTGTCAGTGTTTAAAGGACAATGTTTTACACTAAGAATGAGAATAATTTTGCTTTTCCAGAATGAGCTGCGGCTGAGATTGAGGTGAGATGATGGAGGACGGAGAATAGATTTTGCTTTTGCAGTTACTTCCCCTCCCCTGCAGGAGCTGCCTCAATCCCATTCCAGAGATTTGAATCCAGAATCCAGGCTGACGCTCCCGGTGCAGTACTGAGCGAGTGCTGCACTGTCGGAGGGGCAGTACTGAGGGAGTGCTGCGCTGTCGGAGGGACAGTACTGAGGAAGTGCTGCACTGTCGGAGCAGCAGTACTGAGGGAGCTCTGCACTATCGGTGGGGCAGACTGAGGGAGCTCTGCACTCTCGGTGGGGCAGTACTGAGGAAGTGTTGCACTGTCGGAGGGGCAGTACTGAGGGAGACTGCACTGTCGGAGGTGCCATCTTCTGCATGAGGCATTAAATCGAGGCCCCGTCTGCCCTCTTGTGTGGATGTAAATGATTGCATGGCCGTATTTCAAAGAACAGGGGAGTTCTCCCTGTTGATGGCCAATAATTATCCTTCAACCAGCATCATGAAGTTCAGGATAATTGGACTTTCGTCTCATTTGGGATCTGAACGCAAGTCATTTAGCTGCCTCCTATTGGCTGCTGTGATTCCCAACTGGTGATTATTCCTGCAGCCAATGGGAGTCGGAGTCTGAGATTGGGGGCCGAAGATCGAAGGTCGAAGATCACGAGCTGCACCTGTTCCGAAATGCATTGATTTTATTTCTCCCCTAACAGGGAACTGATGCCAGAAGGAAGAGATGATCGATGGAAAACAGACTCTGGTCAGGAGAAAGTCATCTCATTGGGTCCCAGTACTGACTGATCAGCCAATCAGAGCATCTGTCTGACACAGTGAACAGCTGGAGGAAACAGCTGCAGTCCCCAGAACATCTGCATCAACACTGGGAAAACAGCTGGAATCCCAACACCCGGCACATCTGCACCAACTCTGGAAACACATCTGTAATCCCAACACCCAGAACATCTGCACCAACACTGAGAAATCAGCTGGAATCCCAACATCTGGAACATCTGCACCCACGGAAATCAGCTGGAATCCCAACATCTGGAACATCTGCACCAACACTGGGAAATCAGCTGAAATCCCAACCCCCAGCGCATCTGCACCAATGCTCGGAAAACAGCTGGAATATCAAAACCCGTGGCATCTGCAACCAATGCTGGGAAATCAGATGGAATCCCAACATCTGGAACATCTGCACCAACACTGGGAAATCAACTGGAATCCCAACACTTGGAACATCTGCAAGCAGAGAGATGGTCCCTCTCTGAGTGGGGACTAGTTGGAGCAGAGACCCCCCCGAATCACCCCCAGACGAACCAAGATCCTTACTCTCTCTGAGCGGGGTTCTGTCGGAGCGATGCATCTGTCCGGTTTGTTGCCCCTTCAGGCCCTTTGGGCGGCCCTGTCTCTCGCCGCGCAGCACTTCCCGTCCTGGGGTCACTATCACCTGTGTAAGGCTCAGCTTCACTGGGACCAGGGGATGAGTTGGGATTACATGGCCTGCCAGCCCGAGGCCACCCTGCTCACCAAGTTCCTGAAGATCAACTTGGATCCCGCCGACAGTACGTGTGAAGAGACCCCTGAGATGTACTGCTCGCTGGTGAGTAGAAACCTTCTGAGACAGCCTCTGTTGTGTGTGGTGCTGTGAATGGACGCTCGCTGAACGGCCTTTATCAAAGTCAATTCCATCCAAACTCCTACATTTGTTTCATTAACAGAGGCATCGAGTATAAAAGCAAGGGAGTTATGGTGAACCTTTATAAATGACTGGTTAGGCCCCAGCTGGAGTATTGTGTCCAATTCTGGGCAGCGCACTTTAGGAAGGATGTCAAGGCCTTGGAGAGGGTGCAGAGGGGATTTACCAGAATGGTACCCGGGATATGGGACGTCAGTTATGTGGAAAGACTGGAGAAGCTGGGAGTTTTCTCCTTAGAGCAGAGAAGGTTACGGGGAGATTTAATAGAGGTGTTTAAAATCCTGAAGTGATTTGATCGAGTAAATAAGGAGAAACTGTTTCCAGTGGCAGGAGGGTCGGTAACCAGAGGACACAGATTAAAGGTAATTGGCAAAAATCCACGGGGGGAGATGAGGAGAATTTTTTCAAGCAGCGAGTTTTTATGATCTGGAATGTGCTGAAAGGGAATTGTAAGCAGATTGAATAATAACAGTCACAAGGGAATTGGATAAATACTGGAAAAGGAGATGTTTGGAGAGCTGTGGGATAAGAGCAGGAGAGTGGGACTAATTGGATATTTCTGAGCTAGTGGCAGAGATAGACGATATTAGTGGGAGGAGGATACAGAGATTGGGATGGGTGTAGGGCTGGAGGGGGTTACAGAGATAGGGAGGGGTGCAGGGTGGGAGGAGATTACAGATATAGGGAGGGGTGTAGGACTGGAGGGGTTACAGAGATATGGAGGGATGTAGGGCTGGAGAAGGTTAGAGATAGGGAGGTTTGTATGGCTGGAGGGGGTTACAGGGATAGGGAGAGGTGTAGGGCTGGCGGGGATTGACAAAGATAAGGAGGGGTGTAGTTTGGGAGGGGCTTACAGAAATAGGGAGGGTTGCAGGGTGGGAGGGGGTTACAGAGATAGGGAGGGGTTAAGGGCTGGAAGGGGTTACAGTGATAGGGAGGGGTGTGGCTATGCCATGATTTCAAAATGAGGATGAGAATTTTAGAATTGAAGCGTTGCTGGACTGGGAGCAAATGCCTGTCAGCGAGCACAGGAGTGATGGGTGAACGGGACTTGGTGCGTGTCAGGAAATGGGCAGCAGAGTTTTGGATGAACTTACAGAGGGAGCACGGTGGGCCGCCGGCTGGGAAAGTGTTGGAATAGTTGAGTCGAGAGGTAACAAAGGCAAGGATGAGGGTTTAAGCAGCAGGGACGGGCGATGTGACTGAGGTGTAAGTAGGTGGTCTTGGTGAAAGAGGAGATATGGGGATGGAATAACAGTCTGATAAGTTGCATTTAGTGGAATTGTGAGGAGATGTAACACTGCTGGACTGAACAGGAAAGGTCAGGACACTTAAACCCTTAAATTCACTGCTTCCCAGTGTCGCACCGTAAGGGGGGCAGTGTTTGTAAAATTAGACACGGTAATAGATGTGAGGAGGGAGGTCGAATGTTTATACACACCCCCTGGAGCCCTGACCCTGTGTCTGAGCCCTGTCCCATATCCCCAGTGGGGAATATGTCCCATTGTGTTTCTGGTCACTGCTGTTTATAATGTTCAGTGTTTCTGGTGCTGCTGCGAGACTTTTCATTTCATGCGAGTCTGATTTAGCCCAATAGGCACCGACTGGTTCCAGTGAGTGTTGCTGTAATCTCACCGTGCCTGGCAATCTGATCTGAATGGGTGTCAGTACGATATAAACTGGCCCGCAAAGATGTAATTGAAATGTAAATTCAGGCCTGTTTCTAAATATTAATGATCCTCTCGGTGAGTTAATTGTCTCCTCAGGATAACTGGTTCCGACATCACTGTTCGAGGGAAAACTCCTTGTTTAAGCAATAATTGAAATGTATAACTTGTTGCAGAACATGCAGTTTATCGGAGGGAATTATTCTCCAGCTCAATTAGTGATCTGTTATAAAAACAATCCAAATCTTTGAGGTAAACCTTCCAGCTGTTGCATATTGCACTGTGGCAGCTGTGTGTGAAACACTGCCCGGATCCAGTGAGAGCAGATTAGGTGTTACTGTGTCAATCTCACACCTCAGGACGTCCCAAAGCTTCACAGCCAATGAAGGACTGTGTGAAGTGGCAATAATTTTTCTTTCACCGATTTAAAAACGAGCTGAATTTATGGGCCTTTATCCCGTAGTTTGCATAGTTTAATATGAAACAGTTTTTGACACGTGTACTCACTCATTCTTTCCCAATCTGTTCCGTCTCCGGAACTTCTGTTCCCTGATTCTGTATTCACTGTGAGTGGGTGAGTGAGCCGGAAAGACTCCAGGGTGAGAATGCATTCAGACTGTGGCTGTAACCTTGGTGCAAAGAAACTAACTCCTGCTCAAAAGCTGCTGTGATCGAATGTACCGAGGTATGGTGGGACAGGACTTCATAGAACCATATAAATTTACAGCATGGAAGGAGGCCATTTCAGCCTAACATGTCTGCCCCGGCTAACAAAGAGCTTTCCAACCTAATCCCACTTTCCAGCTCTTGGTCTGTAGTCCTGTAGGTTACGGCACTTCAAGTGCACATCCAAATATTTTTAAATGCGGTGAGGTTTTCTGCCTCTATCACCCTTTCAGACAGTGAGTTCCAGACCCCCATCTCCCTCTGGGTGAAAATTTGTCCCCTCAAATCCCCTCTAAACCTCCTACCAATTACTTTGAATCTATGCCCCCTGGTTGTTGACCCCTCTACTTAGGGAAATAGGTCCTTCCTACCCACCCAATGTAGGCCCCTCAATTTTATATACTTCAATAAGGTCTCCCCTCCGCCTCCTCTGTTCAAAGGAAAACAACCCCAGCCTATCCAATCTGTCCTCATGGCTAAAATTCTCCAGTCCAGGCAACATTCTTGTAAAACTCCACTGTACTCTCTCCAGTGCAATCACATCTTTCCTGTAATATGGTGACCAGAACTGCACACAGTACTCCTAACTGTGTTTTAAGTGGTGTTAAGTCCTTACTACTAGGGGGATCAAGGTGTATGACGAAAAAGCGGGAATGGGGTACTGAAGTTGCATGTTCAGCCATGAACTCATTGAATGGCGGTGCAGGCTTGAAGGGTCAAATCGCCTACTCCTGCACCTATTTTCTATGTTTCTATATTTCTATGTTTATATAGTTCAGGCATAACCTTCCTGCTCTTGTATTCTATGCCTCGAATAATAAAGGGAATTATTCCGTATGCCTTCACAACCACCTTATTTACTTGGCCTGCTACCTTCAGGGATTTGTTGACATGCACTCCAAGGTTGCTTTGTTCCTCGACACTTCTCAGTGTCCTACCATTTAATGTGTATTCCCTTGCCATGTTAGACCTCACACTTCTCCGGATTGAATTCCAGTTGCCACTGCTCTGCCCAACTGAGCAGTTCATTCACATCTTCCTGCAGTCTACAGCTTTCTTCTTCATTATCAACCATACAGCCGATTTTAGTATCATCTGCAAACTTCTTTACCATACCCGCTCCATTCAAGCCTAAATCATTGATATATACCACAAAAAGCAAAGGATCTAGAACTGAGCCCTGCGGAACCCCACTGCGAACAGCTTTCCAGTCACAAAAACACCCATCAACAATTATACTCTGCTTCCTACCTCTGAGCCAATTTTGAATCCACCTTGCCACTTTGTCCTGGATCCCATGGGCTTTTACTTTCATGACCAGTCTGCCATGTGGGACCTCATTAAAAGCCTTGCTAAAATTCATATACACTACATCAAATGCAGCACCCTCATCAACCCTCTTTGTTACCTCTTCAAAAAATTCAATCAAGTTGGTCAGACACGACCTTCCCTTAACAAATCCATGCTGACTGTCCTTGATTAATTTTTCAAAGTGAAGATTTATCCTGTCCCTCAGAATTTTCTCCAATAATTTTCCCACCAGAGGTTAGGCTGACTGGCCTGTAATTACTCGGTCTTTCCCTTTCTCCCTTTTTAAACAAAGGTACCATGTTCGCAGTCTTCCAGTCCTGTTACTGGACCAGTCATTCAGAGAACGAGACTTCCAATCCCAGCATGGGCTTTGAGACTGGGCAGAGGGAGATACTGCCGGTCCTGCTGGGAGACTCAGTCCCAGTCACATTCTTCATTTTTTAAACATTTGTTCAAGGGATGTGGGCGTCGCTAGCAAGACTGGCATTTATTGCCCATCCCTATTTGCCCTCAAGAAGGTGGTGGTGAGCTGCCTTCTTGAACCACTGCAGTCTGTGTGGTGAAGATATTCCCACAGTGCTGTTAGGGAGGGAGTTCCAGGATTCTGACCCAGCGATGATGAAGGAACGGCGATATACTTCCAGGTCAGGATGGTATGTGACTTGGAGCGGAATCTGGAGGTGATGCTGCTCCCATGCGCCTGCTGCCCTTGTCCTTCTCGGTTGTAGAGCTCATGGGTTTGGGAGATGCTGCCGAAGAAGCCTTGGTGAATTGTTGCAGTGCATCTTGGAGATGGTACGCACTGCAGACACGGTACATCCTTGGTGAGGGACTGAATGTTTAAGCTGCTGGATGGGGTGCTGATCAAGCGGGCTACTTTGTGTTGGACAGTGTTGAGATTTTTGAGTGTTGTTGGAGCCGCACTCATCTAGGCAAGTGGATGAGTTGCGCCCTGAAGGTGGTGGAAATACATTGGGGAGTAAGGAGGTGAGACACTCGCCACTTGGGTATTGCCGGACCGGGAACCAACGTTAGTCAGTGAGCACAGGGGTGATGGGGGAACGGGACTTGGTGCGAGTTAGGATACGGAGAAGCTGAGTTTTGAACAAGCTGAAGGTTATGGAAGGTGGAAGGTGGGATGCCGGCCAGGGGAACACTGGAATAGTCGAGTCTGGAGGTAACAAAGGCTTGGATGATGGTTTCAGCAGCAGATGAGCCGAGGGAGGGCGGAGACGGGTGATGTTATGGAGGTGGAAGTGGGTGGTCTTGGTGATGGAGCAGATATGATTGTGTTTTTAGTTTTTCCAGACCAAAGGCGTCAGTTAATCCTCATCGATCTCTGTGTGGGAAATAGAATCTCCCGCTGGCTCTGTAATCCTCAATTTGTTCATCTCTGGCACCAGTTCAAAGGATTTGCCTCCTATTCCACTTCAGTGCCGATTTGTTCATTCATGTGAATGTTTCTCGTGCTGCAAAGCTAAACTCACAGTGACTCTGCACAAACCGAGGGAGAGGCACATCTGGAATACTGCAGGCAGAGTGGGCTTCTCATTATAGGAGAGAGATAGGACACAGGGCACAGTGACACAGTGTGACCGGGGGTGAGGGGAGAGAGAGATGGGACACAGGGCACATTGATACAGTGTGACCAGGGGTGAGGGGAGAGAGAGATGGGACATGGGGCACATTGATACAGTGTGACCAGGGGCGAGGGGGAGAGAGAGATGGGACATGGGGCACATTGATACAGTGTGACCAGGGGCGAGGGGGAGAGAGAGATGGGACATGGGGCACCGTGACACAGTGTGACCAGGGGTGAGGGGGTGAGGGGAGAGAGAGATGGGACACAGGGCACAGTGACACAGTGTGACCGGGGGTGAGGGGAGAGAGAGAGATGGGACACAGGGCACAGTGACACAGTGTGACCGGGGGTGAGGGGAGAGAGAGATGAGACACAGGGCACATTGATACAGTGTGACCAGGGGTGAGGGGAGAGAGAGATGGGACATGGGGCACATTGATACAGTGTGACCAGGGGCGAGGGGGAGAGAGAGATGGGACAAGGGGCACAGTGACACAGACTCACCAGGGGAGAATGAATTTATAAAGTGACAGGATGACCTCACTATTTCGCTCCCTTTAAATTCAGTCACTCTCGATGAGTTTGAAGGATGATGTCGTAAACTAGAAATTCTCATCTCAGTGAATTCACTACATGTGTTGTGAGGTTTGCTCGAACTGTCGAATTAAAGGGAGGATCATCACTACTTCTGTAGAAACACAGTCTGGGCCTTGCTCGGCTAAAAGGCTGACAGCCAATTATTTCTGAATCCGAGCACCAATTATGGAAATCTCAGCGAGTGGTGACAGCTGGTGAATGTAAATATGGAGTTTCTGCTTCTCAACTTCAAAATAAAGACTTGCATTTCTGTATCACCTTTCATGGCCTCACAATGTCCCATTGTGTGATTGATGGGACAGTGTAAAGAGAGCTTTATTCTGTATCTAACCCCGTGTTGTTCCTGCCCTTGGGAGTGTTTGATGGGACAGTGCAGAGGGAGCTTTACTCTGTATCTAACCCATGCTGCACCTGCCCTGGGAGTGTGTGATGGGACAGTATAGAGGGAGCTTTACTCTGTATCTAAACCATGCTGTACCTGCCCTGGGAGTGTTTGATGGGACAGTGTAGAGGGAGCTTTACTCTGTATCTAACCTGTGCGGTACCTGCCCTGCGAGTGTTTGATGGGACAGTGGCAATGTACTGTTGTTTGCTGAGAGCTGCCAGACTTGCATTAATGGTGACCTTGGATAAATCCATGAGCTGCCCCTTCCTACACAGAGAGCAGGTGAAGGATGTGATGTTGCAGGTTCTCCACTAGAGGGACAGTGGGAGATGCAGCTGAGATTTTGTCGCAGTGTTGGATTGAGATGAACACCATGTTCCTAGAATCAGAGAATGATAGAATGGATCGAGCACGAAGAAGGCCATTCGGCCCGTCGAGCACCTCAGCCAGTCCCACTCCCCCGCCCTTTCCCCGTAGCCCTGCAAACATTTTCTTTCAGGTACTTATCCAACACCGTTTGAAAGCTGTGATTGAGTCTGCCTCCACCACCCTGTCAGGCAGTGCATCCCAGATCCTAATCACTCACTGCGTAAAAAAGTTTCTCCTCATGTCGCATTTGGTTCTTTTGCCAGCACCTGAAATCTGTGTCCTCTGGTTCTCGACGTTCTGCCAATGGGAACAGTTTTTCTCTTGAAGTCGATCATTCTCCTCCTCACTGTTCACTATACTTCCAAGTTTCACCCGTTCCTCCAACACCCGGGATTTCCAGCAGCAATTGCAGAATGTTCTCCGTCATGTTACAAACATTATCATTCACAAATTGACCATTTCCCAGCGTGTTGCTGGTGCTATTCAGAAAGCCATTCACAGTGTAAAATGTGAGGTGTTTCCCAGGTACCTGACTCCAGGATATACTTGGGTCTCCTCACAGATGTTGTGAGTGTGAACTGATTCTAAATTGGTGCCTGGGGATTGTGTCTGATCCTCTCGGGATGGTTAACATCTGTATCCCTTTCCTCACCAGCTGTTCTCTCAATCTCACAGCACAGCAGGAGGCCATTCAGCCCATCGTGCCTGTGCCAGCTCTGTGAAAGAGTGATCCAATTAGTCCCACTCCCTGCTCTTTCCCCACAGCCCTGCACATTTATCCTTTTCAATATATTGTTCCCTGTTTTAAGGGAGTTCAGTTTAAGGTTCAAATAAATCTTCAAAGAGCCGGCACAGGCACGATGGGCTGAATGGCCTCCTGCTGTGCTGTGAATTCTGTGATATTTCCTGTGTTTATTTTTAGCAGGTTGGAACAGCAGACGGGATGTCAGTCTGAATGAGCCAAACATTCGCTCTGCAATATCTCATTCCGTTCTATTGGGTCTTGGACTAAACCTTTAATACTCAGACGGGAAATCGAGGGCCCGGGAGAGGTGACAGTAAGTGGATTAAACCTGAGGCCATCGACTTTATCCCCATGAATCCTGCCCCTGACCAATATCTCACTCACTGCCCACTGTCCCCAGTAAACCGGCTGCACAGTAAACTTTCCCAGTCTCTCTATTCCTGGATCAGAGCTCCCTCACTGCGCTGCTGTCTCTGACAATGTTCTGCTCACTTTAGCAGCTCAGACAGGAGAATGTTTGAAGAATGATTTACTGTTGTTGTGGCTATGATTGACTGACCCCTGACCCTGTCACCAGCGGATGAATTTTTCTATCGAGTAGTTTGAATGATGAGTCTCGGTTCCATCTCCTGTTATTCTCTGTTAACTGTTCTCTGTATTTCCCACGTGCAAGTTTAATTATAAACACACATAGAGGCAGACAGAACGATGACTGTGGTCTATAAGGACTGATCGACACAGGCCTGTCAGTAATGTGGGATTACACCACAGCCTGTTGAAGGTTTGCTGGAGATTCTCATTCTTTCCCCAGTCTGGTTTCCGTTCTCTGAAACCTCCCTCTGGGCTTCTCATTGCTGAGATGTTTAGACACAAACACCAGGTGCAGAGGTCTGGGTTTCATTAACTTGAACAAACATTCATTTCTGCCGGCTCACATTCTTTATTATTAAATTCAAAAGCTTCGAATCCCATCGAGCTCCCTGGGAAGATGGTGACTTAAAACCGCTGTTCCTTTATTAAATTCATTCTGGGGATATGGGTGTCGCTGACATGGCCGGCATTTATTGCCCGTCTCCAGTTGCCCGGAGAAGGTGGGCGTCGGCGGCCTTCTTGAACTAGGAGTGTCAGCCTGGACGTGTCAGATCCACCTGTTAATGTTGCTGTGCTTGCTGGCAGTGTTGGGCAGGCAATTGGTTCTGAAATCGGCACTGACAGCAGGCAGTGCGAATCTGGGAATCACAGGATCTGATCTGTTAATGATCACCTCCGAGATTGGGAGCGAATCAGTTTGATCTAATATCCCACGGATTATTATGTCCCCAGCTACCTGGGCCTTATCTCTTGAATTCCCTCCCTAAATCTCTCTGCGTCTCTCTCCTTTAAGACACTCCATAAAACCTCCTTTTTTGCTGTGAGAGAATGGTCCTTCTCCATGACCCTCCATGGGCCATGGGGAGATAGACCTGCTCCCTGACCCTCCATGGGCCATGGGGAGATGGACCTTCTCCCTGAGCTGTGGGCCATGGGGAGATGGGCCTTCTCCCTGACCAACTGTGGGCCATGGGGAGATGGACCTTCTCCCTGACCCGCCGTGGGGAGATGGACCTTCTCCCTGACCCACTGTGGTCCGTGGGGAGATGGACCTTCTCCCTGACCCACTGTGGGCCGTGGGGAGATGGACATTCTCCCTGACCCACTGTGGGCCGTGGGGAGATGGACCTCCAGGAGCTTGTCTAAGGCCGAGAGGGCCGACAGCATGATTGAGAAAGAGGCATTAGCGTGTGTGTTCGGGGTAAAGAAAATGTATCAGTACCTGTTTGGCCTCAAATTTGAGCTGGAAACTGATCACAAGTCCCTCATATCCCTATTCGCTGAAAACAAGGAGATAAATACTAATGCCTCAGCCCGCATACAAAGGGGGGCACTCGCGCTATCAGCGTATAACTATACCATCCGCCACAGGCCAGGCACCGAGAACTGTGCGGATGCTCTCAGTCGGCTACCATCGCCCACCACGGGGGTGGAAATAGCGCAGCCTGCAAACTTGTTGATGGTGGCGCAGCCTGCAGACTTGTTGATGGTCATGGAAGCGTTTGAAAATGATAAATCACCTGTCACGGCCCGCCAGATTAGGACTTGGACCAGCCAAGATCCTCTGCTGTCCCGAGTAAAAAACTGTGTACTGCATGGGAGCTGGGCCAGTATCCCCGTTGAAATGCAAGAGCTAATCAAGGTTAGTGGGAAACAAGAAGATTGGGAAAATTTTAAACAACAGCAAAGAATGACTAAGAAAGCAATAAAGAAAGGAAAGATAGATTACGAAGGTAAACTGGCGCAAAACATAAAAACAGATAGTAAAAGCTTTTACAGAAATATAAAATGGAAAATAATGACTCAAGTAAATTTTGGTCCCTTAGAAGATGAGAAGGGGGCTTTAATAATGGGAAATGTGGAAATGGCTGAGACTTGAAACAATTATTTTGCTTCGGTCTTCACAGTAGAAGACACAAAAACCATGCCAAAAATTGCTGGTCACAGGAATGTGGGAAGGGGGGACCTTGAGACAATCACTATCACTAGGGGGGTAGTACTGGACAGACTAATGGGACTCAAGGTAGACAAGTCCCCTGGTCCTGAGGAAATGCATCCCAAGGTATTAAAAGAGATGGCGGAAGTTATAGCAGATGCATTCGTTATAATCTACCAAAATTCTCTGGACTCTGGGGAGGTACCAGCGGATTGGAAAGCAGCTAATGTAACGCCTCTGTTTAAAAAATGGGGCAGACAAAAGTCAGGTAACTATAGGCCGGTTAGTTTAACATCTGTAGTGGAGAAAATGCTTGAAACTATCATTAAGGAAGAAATAGCGGGACATCTAGATAGGAATAGTGCAATCAAGCAGACGCAGCATGGATTTATGAAGGGGAAATCATGTTTAACTAATTTACTGGAATTCTTTGAGGATATAACGAGCATGGTGGATAGATGTGGTGTATTTAGATTTTGAAAAGACATTCGATAAGGTGCCACACAAAAGGTTACTGCAGAAGATAAAGGTACGCGGAGTCAGAGGAAATGTATCAGCATGGATCGAGAATTGGCTGGCTAACAGAAAGCAGAGAGTCAGGATAAATGAGTCTTTTTCGGGTTGGAAACCGGTGGTTAGTGGTGTGCTACAGGGATTGGTGCTGGGAACACACCTGTTTACAATATACATCGATGATCTGGAAGAGGGGACAGAGTGTAGTGGAACAAAATTTGCAGATGATACAAAGATTAGTGGGAAAGCGGGTTGTGTAGAGGACACAGAGAGGCTGCAAAGAGATTTAGATAGGTTATGCGAATGGGCTAAGGTTTGGCAGATGGAATACAATGTCGGAAAGAGTGAGGTCATCCACTTTGGGGAAAAAAAACAGTAAAAGGGAATATTATTTGAATGGGGAGAAATTACAACATGCTGAGGTGCAGAGAGACCTGGGGGTCCTTGTGCATGAATCACAAAATTTAGTTTGCAGGTGCAGCAGGGAATCAGGAAGGCGAATGGAATGTTGGCCTTCATTGCGTGATGGATGGAGTACAAAAGCAGGGAGGTCCTGCTGCAACTGTATAGGGTATTGGTGAGGCCGCACCTGAAGCACTGCATGCAGTTTTGGTCACCTTACTTAAGGAAGGATATACTAGCTTTGGAGGGGGTACAGAGACGATTCACTAGGCTGATTCCGGAGATGAGGGGGTTAACTTATGATGATAGATTGAGTAGACTGGGTCTTTACTCGTTGGAGTTCAGAAGGTTGAGGGGTGGTCTTATAGAAACATTTAAAATAATGAAAGGGATAGACAAGATAGAGGCAGAGAGGTTGTTTCTACTGGTTGGGGAGACTAGAACTAGGGGCACAGCCTCAAAATACGGGGGAGCCAATTTAGGACCGAGTTGAGAAGGAATTTCTTCTCCCAGAGGGTTGTGAATCTGTGGAATTCTCTGCCCAAGGAAGCAGTTGAGGCTAGCTCATTGAATGAATGTATTCAAGTCACAGATAGATTTCTAACCAATAAGGGAATTAAGGGTTACGGGGAGCGGGCGGGTAAGTGAATCTGAGTCCACGGCCAGATCAGCCATGATCTTGTTGAATGGCGGAGCAGGCTCGAGGGGCTAGATGGCCTACTCCTGTTCCTAATTCTTATGTTCTTATGTAATCAAGCCGTTCCAGCGGCGAAAGGACGAGCTATCTATTCAGGCAGACTGCCTGTTGTGGGGTAACCGCGTAGTGCTACCCAAAAAGGGCAGAGAGACATTCATCTTGGATCTCCATAGCACACACCCGGGTATAGTAATGATGAAAGTGATAGCCAGATCCCACGTATGGTGGCCCGGTATCGATTCTGATTTCGAGTCCTGTGTACTGCAATGCCGCGTGTGTGCTCAGTTGAGCAACGCACCCATAAGAAAAATAAGAAACAAAAGAATTAGGAACAGGAGTAGGCCATCTAGCCCCTCGAGCCTGCTCCACCATTAATCTGGCCGTGGACTCAACTCCACTTACCCGCCCGCTCCCCGTAACCCTTAATTCCCTTATTGGTTAAAAATCTATCTGTGACTTGAATACATTCAATGAGCTAGCCTCAACTGCTTCCTTGGGCAGAAAATTCCACAGATTCACAACCCTCTGGGAGAAGAAATTCCTTCTCAACTCGGTTTTAAATTGGCTCCCCCGTATTTTGAGGCTGTGCCCCCTAGTTCTAGTCTCCCCGATCAGTGGAAACATTCTCTCTGCCTCTATCTTGTCTATCCCTTTCATTATTTTAAATGTTTCTATAAGATCACCCCTCATCCTTCTGAACTCCAACGAGTAAAGACCCAGTCTACTCAATCTATCATCATAAGGTAACCCCCTCATCTCCAGAATCAGCCTAGTGAATCGTCTCTATACCCCCTCCATAGCCAGTATATCCTTCCTTAAGTAAGGTGACCAAAACTGCACGCAGTGCTCCAGGTGCGGCCTTACCAATACCCTATAAAGTTGCAGCAGGACCTCCCTGCATTTTTACTCCACCCAGAGAGGCACCACTAAGTTTGTGGTCCTGGCCCTCCAGACCATGGTCGAGGATTCATGTTGACTATGCGGGCCCATTTCCTGTTGGTGGTGGATGCTTTTTCAAAATGGATTGAACGTGAAATAATGTCGGGAAGCACCGCCACCGCCACTATTGAAAGCCTAAGGGTCATGTTTGCCACCCACAGCCTGCCTGACAAACTGGTCAGTGACAACAGTCCATGTTTCACCAGTGCCGAATTTAAAGAATTCATGACCCGCAATGGGATCAAACATGTCACCTCGGCCCCATTTAAACCAGCCTCCATGGGCAGGCAGAGCGGGCAGTACAAACAATCAAACAGAACCTTAAACGAGTCACAGAAGCCTCACTCCAAACGCACCGGTCCTGAGTACTGCTCAGCTACCGCACGAGACCCCACTCACTTACAGGGGTGCCCCCGGCTGAGCTACTCATGAAAAGGTCACTTAAAACCAGACTCTCATCCCAACCTGCATGATCAGGTCGAGAGCAGGCGACAGCAACAAAATGTAAATGATGGTCATGCGACTGTGTCACGGGAAATTGATCTGAATGGCCCGATGTATGTGCTAAACTAGGGACATGGTCCCAAGTGGATTGCGGGCACGGTGATAGCTAAAGAAGGGAATAAGGTGTTTGTCGTCAAACTACACAATGGACAAATTTGCAAAAAGCACCTGGACCAAACGAGGCTGCGGTTCACAGACTGCCCTGAACAACCCACAGCAGACACCATTTTTTTCGAGCCCACAACACACAACCAAAGGTTCAACGACACAACCCCGGACCAGGAAATTGAACCCATCACGCCCAACAGCCCAGCAAGGCCAGGCTCACCCAGCAGCCCTGCAGGGCCAACAACACGCCAGCCCAGCGAGGGTACAGCCAACACACCAGAATAGACATTTGTACTGAGGTGGTCCACCAGGGAAAGAAAGGCTCCCGATCGCTTCACCTTGTAAATAGTTGTCACTTTGACTTTGCGGGGGGGAGTGATGTTGTGTACCTGTAAAGCATGCACTCCCATATTCCTCCACCAGGGAGCGCATCCCCTGAAGTCCCAAGGGATCCCAGCATCCCTTGGGAGCACTGTATATAAGCCGGCCCCGAAGACCTGTTCCTCTCTCTGGAGTGTCTTAATAAAGACTGAGGTCACTGTTACTTTAACTTCCTTTGTGTGCAGTCTCATCTGTGTTTGGAACACAATACAAGCCATCACTCAAAATAGTGGAGTTGATGATAAAAGTCAGCGATCCGTCACAATAATGAGCAGGAAGTCCATGTGCTGTTGGGATTTGTCAAGGAGTTGGTGTAAAAGTTTCGGGGTTTGGAGTTGATTTATTGTCTCTTTCACCCTCAGACAGTATCAAGTATCGGGGTGAATCTCTGACCCCTTTTATCATCTCGCTGCCTCTGTCCTGTCGCCATTCCTGCAGAACCTTTCAGCTCAGCACTGGCCCACTAAATGCTGCTCATTGTATTCTTGGCCGAATCATTCACCTCCTAACTGAGCAACTCTGCTCGACAATTAACCCCAACAAAGGGCCTGATTACTGGGTGATGGGAAGTGACAGCAGCCTGCGGGGTGTACTTTATGAAGCCACTATCTTCCGTACTCAATAATACACTGATTCACATCATTAACCAGGGACTGAACCGTGCTGATAACGAAGGCTTTAGTTAGTGATAACACCAGGCCAAGAGTCACACCACACAGTGTAAATCCCCGATAGCAACACTTAAAGCCCGGAAATAAATGTCAAGGGCTCAGTGGATTTGTTGAAGTAACAATGATTCATAAGATACTCCATTTACACTCCAGTGTCACAGGAGCAGTTTCTGTAATATATGATCCTTATATTGAAATATCTTCCCTTCCTGCATTGATGCAGCCACACACAGCAGGAGCCTGTTGTGTCTCTCTCTCCCTGGGCTGTATGGTGATGTTTCATTACTGCTTCAACAACAACAACTGCCATTTATATAGCGCCTTTAATGGAGTAAATCATCCCAAGGTGCTACACAGGAGCGTAAATCAGACACAGCGAGCCACATAAGGAGATATTAGGACAGGTGACCAAAATCTTGATCAAAGACATAAGTTTTAGGGAGCATCTTAAAAGAGGAAAGAGAAGTGAAGAGTTACAGGGAGGGAATTCCAGCGCTTAGGACCTCGGGAGCTGAATGGTGAAGCGGTTAAAATCAGAGATGCGCTAGAGGCCAGAATCACCGAATCATAGAACGGTTACAGCACGGAAGGCCATTCGGCACTTCGAGCACTTCGGCTGGTCCCACTCCCACGCCCTTTCCCCGAAGCCCTACAAATGTTTTCCTTTCAGGTATTTGTCCAATTCCCTTTTGAAAGCAATGATTGAGTCTGTCTCCACCACCCTTTCAGGCCGTGCAATCCAGATCCTAAACACTCGCTGTGTAAAAAAGTTTTTTCTTATGTTGCCTTTGGTTCTTATCCACATAACTGAAGTTCCTCATCCCTGCAATCATTCTCGTGAATCAGTTCTGCACCCTCTCCAAGGCCTTCACATCCTTCCGAAAGTACGGTGCCCAGAATAGGACACAATACTCCAGTTGAGGCCGAACCAGTGTTTTATAAAGGTTCATCATAATTTCCATGCTTTTGTACTCTATGTCTCTATTTATGAAAACCAGGATCCCGTAAGCTTTTTTAACCGCTTTCTCAACCTGCTCTGCCACCTTCAACGATTTGTGTACATATACCCCCAGGTCTTTCTGTTCATGTACCTCCTTTATGATTGTACCCTTTAGTTTCTGTTGCCTCTCCTCATTCTTTCTACCAAAATTTATCACTCTGCACTTTTCTGTGTTAAATTTCATCAGCCACGTGTCCGCCCATTCCACCAGCCTGTCTATGTCCTCTTGAAGTCGATAATTGTTAATTATGTACCGAGGACACGACAATTCAGGAGCACTTAACATCTGCACCGTTCCATTATTCATTCTTACTTTACACAGCTTTAGCATTCTGTTACTAATGATCACTCGATTCCTTACACATAGAGAATTAAAAATAACCTATTCCAATATACGGCTTTAGTCAAAGCCTTTAGTCGATGCTGTGCCACTTGTAGATTCATTAATCTCGATGATCTCTGTATATTGCCGCGTTCTCCACCTTGATCACATGCATTAATTTTATTGATTGCTGGAGATTGAGGTCTAACAAGCGAGCTGTCTGATCATTTGGAAAATAATATTGGGCTGATTCTGTATTGCCGATGTCGGGTAGAGTCGCAGTGTGTCCGATCCACAGGATGCACTGCAGCAACTCGCCAAGGCTTCTTCAGCAGCACCTCCCAAACCTGACATCTCCACCACCTAGAAGGTCAAGGGCAGCAGGTGCCTGGGAACACCATCACCTCCAAGATCCCCTCCGAGTCACAAACCGTCCCGACTTCGAATCTGAGAATCATAGAATGATACAGCACAGAAAGAGGCCATTCGGTCCATCGTGCCTGTGCCGGCTCTGTGAAAGAGCTATCCGATTAGTCCCACTCCCCTACTCTTTCCCCACAATCCTGTAAATCTTTCCCCTCCCAGTATTTCTCCAATTCCCGATTGAATCTGCTGCCACCGCCCTTATTTTACCAACAGACGATAAAAAGACAAATTCACCTCAATCATTGCACCCACAAAACTCCCGTCCTTTCTTTCTCTCTCTCTAACTCAAACACAGAGCTGAAGTGAGGGTCATTGTCCCATCTCCAGAGGTCACAGGTCGGAGATTCTCACACTGAACATCAACTTTGGGAATTCGAAACAAGGATAAGGTCCAGAATGTCGACATGTCAGAAATCTGTCCCAATGTCAGCTCCCTTGTCTCTTTACAGCCCATTATATTTTGCTCAAATAGATTGACGAGGAAGATTCCAGAACTGAGAGGTTCTAACTCTGGGGAAAGGCTGAACAGTCTGGGGCTCGTTCCTGGTCCCAGGGACGGGGGGCTTCAGTTACAGGGAGAGACTGGAGAAGCTGGGATTGTTCCCCTCAGAGCAGAGAAGGTTCAGGGCAGATTTAATAGAGTTGTTCAAAATCATGGCGGGTAGTGATAGAGACAATAAGGAGAAACTGTGCCCAGTGGCAGGAGGGTCGGTAACCAGAGGGCACAGATTGAGGGCAATTGGGAAAACATTCCCAGTGACAGGGAATCTCTCTCCCAGTGACAGGGAATCTCTCTCCCAGTGACAGGGAATCTCTATCCCAGTGACAGGAATCTCTCCCAGAACTTCTTCATTCAGAGAGTTGTGAACCTGTGGAATTCTCTACCACAGAAAGTTGTTGAGGCCATTTCATTAGATATATTCAAAAGGTGTTGGTCATGGCCCTTATGGCTTAAAGGAATCAAGGGGTATGGAGAGAAAGCAAGAGCTGGGTACTTAAGTGCATGATCAGCCATGATCATATTAAATGGTGGTGCAGGCTCGAAGGGTCGAATGGCCTACTCCTGCACCTATTTTCTATGTTTTTTTGTTTCTGCCCTGGGAATATTTGCTGAGACAGTGTAGAGGGAGCTTTACTCTGTATCTAACCCATGCTTTACCTGCCCTGGGAGTGTTTGATGGGACTGTGTAGAGGGAGCTTTACTCTGTATCTAATCTATGTTGTTTCTGTCTCGGTTTCCAGGACAACCCGTACATGTGCAACAACGAGTGTGATGCTCACACGCCCGAGCTCGCACACCCGCTCGAGCTGATGCTTGATGCCGAGGGGCGGACTCCCAACACCTTTTGGCAAAGCGTCTCCTGGAGGAGTTTCCCCGAGCCCCTCCTGATCAACATCACTCTGTCCTGGGGCAAGACCATCGAGCTGACCGAGGACATGGTCATCACCTTCGAGTCAGGCCGGCCGGAGCAGATGGTCCTGGAGAAGTCTCTGGACCACAGCCGGACGTGGCAGCCCTACCAGTTCTACGCGGTCGACTGCCTCACCTCCTTCGGGATGGAGCCGAGAAGGGCCCGGGATCTGAGCCCGGTCTCGGTGCTGGACATCATCTGCACAGAGGAGTACTCCAGGGGCTACGTGTGGAAGGTGGACAAGATGGTGCGCTTGGAGATCCAGGAGCGTTTCGCCCTGTTCGGGGGGCCCCGTCTCCGCGATATGGCCTCACTGTACGGCCAGCTGGACACCACCAAGGACCTGAGGGACTTCTTCACCCTGACCGACTTGCGGGTCAGGCTGCTCCGGCCGGCCACTGGGGCCACCAGTGTTGACCAGCACAACCTCTCCAAATACTTCTACTGGACATTCGTGGCCGGTGAGAGCTCCTCGCCCCTTCTGGTCAGAGTCGCTGATCCCACACGTCACACCCAGGGGAAGCCATGTCTGGCCAACATCTGGGGGCACTCGCAGGGCAACATCTGGGGGCCACTCACAGGGTAAACATCTGGGGGCACTCACGGGGCAACACCTGGGGCCAGTCAGGGCAAACATCTGGGGGCACTCACTGAGCAACATCTGGGGGCACTCACAGAGTAAACATCTGCGGGCACTCAGGGCAACATCTGGGGTGCACTCTAGCAGGGATAACATCTGGCAAGGCAATCTTAATTAACATATGGAGGGCAGTCCATCCGGGCCAACATATAACGAGGAGAGATCACACAAATAAGGATTGTATTCCCTAGAATTTAGAAGGTGATTTGTTCGAAGGTTTCAATTTATTAAAGGGAACTAAAAGGGTAGATAGAGAGAAACCATTTCCACTAATTCCACTGGTTGGTTATTCTGGGACTTGGGGAAAAGTCTGAAAAATTAGAGCCAGTCCTGTCAGGAATGATGTTGGGAAGCAGTTGTACACAAAGAGTGGTAGAAGGTTGAAACTCTCTACCGCAAACAGCAGTTGATGCTCGATCAATTGTTAATTTTAAATCTGAGATTGATAGATTTTAATAACCAGAGATATTAAGGGATATGAGGCAAAGGCAGGTATATGGAGTTAGGTCACGGATCAGCCATGATCACATTGAATGACGGAGCAGGCTCGAGGGGCTGAATGGCCTCCTCCTGTTCCTATGTGAGCGCTGGGTAACTGGGAGGTTTTACAGCGATAGATGGGAATCCCTCCCCCCGGCCCACTCGGCACGGTCAGCTGCCCCTGTGTCGGGTGTTTGAGCTTCCCTGAATGGCTGTGTGACAGTGTGCACAGACCAGCACTGTGCCAGCTCCCCCTGCCCCTGGTGATGGGCTTGGTAGCGAGCTTTCACAGTCCTGCTGGCTGGCTGGCGATGAGTCAGCGAGTTCCTGCTCAGTGTTCAGCCAATCGAGCAGCACGGAACGAGCAGAATCTGTCCCTTTACTCTCAACACTGCCGAGCTCCAGTCTCATCAGGAGTCAGAGACTCCGAGAATCAGACCGCACAGGAGGAGGCCATTCGGCCCATCGGGCCTGTGCTGGCTCTGTGAAAGAGCTCTCCCACTCCCCGCTCTTTCCCCATTGACCTGCAAATCTTTCCCTTCAAGTATTTAATTCCTTATCCAACTTGCTGTGTAAATAAACTCTCCTCATCTCCCTCTGGTCCTTTTGCCAATGTCCTTCAATCTGTGCCCTCTGGTTCCTGACCCTCCTGCCACGGGAAACAGTGTCTCTCTATTTACTCTATCAAAGCCCTTCCTGGTTTGATGAATGATTGTGACTGAACGCTCCCTTCGTCTTCAATCTATATTCAGTCTGGCTCAGTGAGTTACCTTTGGCCCATCACACAATCTCCTGGGCTCGGAGCCATTCCCTCATTATTCTACACTCGGTTTCTGGGAGGCTCGCTCCAGCTTTTAGTCCTGGAGAATCTTCAGACACTAATTGGAGATCAGGAGCAGTAAAATGTTTACGCTGCCGTTAATGTGACTCCAAGGAACTGTCTAGGTTTCTGCTTAGTTCAGCAAACAGAGCCCAGAACTGCCATATTTGCTGAATGTGCAACGTACAATGTGCGGATTGTGAAGCTTCACCTTCGCAGTGAGTTAAACAGCGGCTCGATGCTGTTAGCACAGAGTCACCGAGACCAGCTTTCTCACGCTTCACGGCAGAGAGACCGTCACAGCACATTGGGCTTTTCCAAATCACATTAACTGAATAACAACAACTTGCATTTATATAGTGCCTTTAACGTAGTGAAACGTCCCAAGGCGCTTCACAGGAGCATAAATCAGACACAATTAACACCGAGCCACAGAAGGAGATATTAGGACTGGAGACGAAAAGCTTGCTCAAGGATGTAGGTTTAAGGAGCATCTTAGAGAAGGGAGAGCCAGAGAGGTATAGGGAGGGAAATATTGCTGTTTGTGGGAGTTTGCTGTGCACACATTGGCTACTACATTTCCAACATTACAACAGTGACTACACTCCAAAAGTAGTTCATTGGCTGTGAAATGCTTTGGGACAAAGTGAGGAGGTGAAATGCTCTGAGATCTCCGCACTCATCCAATTCTGGCCTCTAGTACAGCCCCGATTTCCATCGCCCCACCATTGGCGGCCGTGCCTTCAGCTGCCTGAGCCCCAAACTCCAGAATTCTCTCCCTAAACCTCTCCGTCTCTGTCCCCTCCTTTAAGACACTCCTTAAAACCTAGCTTGTTGATCAAGCCTTTGGTCACCTGCCCCAATATCTCCTTATGTGTCCAGGTGTCACTTTTTGTCTGATTTATGTTCCTGTGAAGCACCTTGGGACATTTACTATGTTAAAGATGCTATATAAATGCAGGTTGTTGTTGTAGTTGGTTGTTTTTGTTGTTAAGAATGTACTTACATTTCTATAGCACCTTTCACGCCCTTAGGACGTTCCAAGGTGCTTTACAGCCAATGAACTATTTTGCTGGGAGATGCTGAGGGTTTTCAGAGGCGCTACATAAATGCAAACTCTTTCTCTGAGGGGCCTGGAACGCTGGAGCTGATCAGAAACTCTCTCCTAACTTGTTCTTGTTGCTGCCCAGAACCTGATCGTCAATCAGCGGAAACACACCCAGAAACTGTCCTGCCGCCTGGTTTGAAATGCAATAATTGGGAGAAAAATGTTGCTGTTTGCAGAGTGAAGCTGGGAAAGGGAGAGCGACTCCCGGAGCGGGCAGTCCCCAGTCTAACCCAGCTGCTCAGCTTATTTGAAACCAGCTTGCCCTTGTTTTTTGCCAGGTGTAAGTGCAATCTTCACGCTAACAACTGTATCTGGGAGAAGGGGAAGCTGAGTTGTGAGTCCGAGCACAACACGACAGGGCCGGACTGCGGGAGATGCAAGAAAGGCTTTCAAGGCCGAGTGTGGAGAGTGAGCTCATGCCTCCCAATCCCCAAAGGGACGGCCAATGTCTGTGAGTAACCAGAGCTGCTCCGGCCCGGCCCAGTGCCGGCGCTAGATTCCCTTCACATTTCATTCTCAGCCCAATTCCCAACAACACATCGACTCCAAAATACAGCCCCATGGGTGTCTGTGACTGTTTTAATGTGGGAACAGGGGCTCACAGCGGGAGATTGGACAGAGCCAGGGACAGAAATAGAGTCCGTGTCCACGGCTCCACACTGAGTGGGAGTGAAGGAGAGGGAGTGAGAGAGAGAGAGAGAGTGGGAGAGAGGGAGAGAGAGATGGAAGGGCGGGGAGAGAAGAGAGGGGAAAAGAGTAGAGTTAAAGAAAGTGAGAAGGAAAAGAAAGAAATTGGGAGACAAAGAAATAAAGAAAGTGAGAGAGAGAGGAGAGAAAGAAAGTAAGAATGAGAGAATGGAAGAGATATAGAGAAGGAAAGAAAGAACAAAGAATTATCCAATTAGTCCCACTTCCTGCTCTTTCCCCACAGCCTTTTGAAAGTTACTATTGAATCTGCTCCCACCGCCCTTTCAGGCAGCACATTCCAGATCACAATAACTCGCTGTGTAAATAAACTCTCCTCACCTCCCCTCTGGTCCTTTTGCCAATCACCTTCAATCTGTGACCTCTGGTTCCCGACCTTCCTGCCACTGGAAACAGATTCTCATTATTTACTCTATTGAAACCCTTCCTGATTTTGAAGCTCTCTATCAATGTAATGTCGGGGTCAGTGAGCGAGGGGGAATCACTGGCATTATGTAGAGGGTGAGGTTAGAATAGCCGCAGTGGTTCAATTTGATGGAAGCTCACTCCGGACACACCCACAGATACAGAGCCAGCACTGAGGTGTAGACTGATGTGAGAATGGAATGTTAATGGATGGATGAACATCTGGGGAACAGCTGGAGAGGGTGAGAAGAGAATAAGCCTCTGTGTAATCAATATCTGAAGCAGATCAGGAAGTGAAGGTTGTGAGGGATATCTGTGGCCATTGCTGTGTGTGGAATGTCCCGAGATCAATATCCAGATAGTGACATGACTGGGCAGTGGGAGAGGGGTCCCTGTGATGACGGACACTCTTACATATTAACCCAGCGTACTTGCACACTAATCGCACGCCCACCTTATGGGAGCACTTTAGCAACTCTACCTGGTCTCACATAGGGCTGGTGTGAGCGCTCAGAGGATACAGCCCAATGAGTTCTTTGTTCGTGAGTTTGAGTGATGTCGATCTCATGAACACTCCATGTGACGGGTTGTATTAGTATATTTATCGATTAAAAATTGTTAATCAGACATCTCTCTAACTCTCATTGTTTCCGTTTCCCTCTCCAGGCCACCCTGACACTGTCGTGAGTGGCCGTAAGTAGGACCTACGCTCTCTGACCTGTGACCTGCTAACCAAGAGCCCATTTCTGTATCAGGAACAAACCGCTCCCCTCAAACCTCCCTCATTGTCCCCTGATTGAGGGACAGGTGTAGGTGTGAACAGGGTCTGAGTGTGAACAGGGTCTGAGTGTGAACGGGTGGTGGTGTGAACAGGGGCTGAGCGTGAACAGGTGTAGGTGTGAACAGGGTCTAAGTGTGAACGGGTGTAGTTGTGAACAGGTGGAGGTTTGAACAGGCTCTGAGCAGGCTCTGAGCGTGAACAGGGTCTGAGTGTGAACAGGGTCTGAGTGTGAATGGGTGTAGGTGTGAAGGGGTGTAGGTGTGAATGGGGTCTGAGTGTGAACAGGTGTAGTTGTGAACAGGGGCTGAGCGTGAACAGGTGTGCGTGTGAACAGGGTCTGAGTGTGAACAGGGACTGAGTGTGAACGGGTGTAGTTGTGAACAGGGACTGAGTGTGAATGGGTGTAGTTGTGAACAGGGACTGAGTGTGAATGGGTGTAGTTATGAACAGGGTCTGAGTGAACAGGGTCTGAGTGTGAACGGGTGTAGGTGTGAACAGGGACTGAGTGTGAACGGGTGTAGTTGTGAACAGGGACTGAGTGTGAACAGGTGTAGGTGTGAACAGGGTATGAGGGTGAACAGGTGTAGGTGTGAACTGGTGTAGGTGTGAATGGGCTCTGAGTGTGAACAGGTGTAGGTGGGGAACAGGGCCTGAGTGTGAACAGGGCCTGAGTGTGAACAGGGGGGCCTGAGTGTGAACAGGGCTGGGATCAGGAGGCTGCATGTCTGTGTATCTGGAGCAAAGTATAATCTCCTCGAGTGGGGCAGCAGATATGAAGCAGGGAAGATGTAATATATACGATGCACATCTTAGCTGAGAGGAAAATGCTTCTTAACTCTGTCTCAGTGAGAATGTTCAGTGGGAAGTGGAGGGAAGATTTGTAGAAAGCCGATTGGTTGCTGAGGCCGAGATCAATGGGGACCTGTTATAATCCCGTTATCCCAGATACATAAATGGGAACTGGGTGAGTGTCTCGGTCTCAATCTGTTCCCCTTTGTTCCCAGATTTTGCATCAACTTGTTCCTGTTTATTTAACCCCTCGCATGCTGTCTGTGTCATTCCAAACCATTCTCCACATTGAACTCCCAAATCAACACCCAGAGTGACTGGGGGCAGGGTGACCATAAATCCCCATACTGACTGGGAGTGACCATAACTCCCCATACTGAACAGGAGTGATCATAACTCCCCATACTGACCGGGAGTGACCATAACTCCCCATACTGACCGGGAGTGAACATAACTCCCCACACTGACCGGGAGTGACCATAACTCCCCACACTGACTGGGAGTGACCATAACTCCCCACAGTGACTGGGATTGGGGGTCTGGGGCACCCTGGGCTTCAATGAAACGTTACAGTTTGACCCCAGTCCTGCCCCTTTCCTGCCCAGGTACAGCCAGAACCTACAGGAAGAAACAGACACTAAAAACCTTTATCACCGACACAAGCTGAACTGACAATAAACAAGTTCTAATGCCTGGCGATGAATCTCTATGTTGCACTGAATTACTGAGCGTCTTGTTGCTGGATTCAGTCATGCTGAATAATAACAGGGTGGCTCAGTCACATCCTGCATTACACAGGGGCAGGGAGGTGTTGCTACAATTGTACAGGGCCTTGGTGAAGTCACACCTGGAGTATTGTGTACAGTTTTGGTCTCCTAACCTGAGGAAGGACATTCTTGCTATTGAGGAAGTGCAGCGAAGGTTCACCAGACTGATTCCCGGGATGGCGGGACTGACCTATCAAGAAAGACTGGATCAACTGGGCTTGTATTCACTGGAGTTCAGAAGAATGAGAGGGGACCTCATAGAAATGTTTAAAATTCTGACGGGGTTAGACAGGTTAGATGCAGGAAGAATGTTCCCAATGTTGGGGAAGTCCAGAACCAGGGGACACAGTCTAAGGATAAGGGGGAAGCCATTTAGGACCGAGATGAGGAGGAATTTCTTCACCCAGAGAGTGGAATTCTCTACCACAGAAAGTTGTTGAGGCCAATTCACTAAATATATTCAAAAAGGAGTTAGATGAAGTCCTTACTACTAGGGGAATCAAGGGGTATGGTGAGAAAGCAGGAATGGGGTACTGAAGTTGTATGTTCAGCCATGAACTCATTGAATGGCGGTGCAGGCTAGAAGGGCCGAATGGCCTACTCCTGCACCTATTTTCTATGTTTCTATGTTTCACACCCTCAACCTACTCGAATGTACCCAAATCCCACAATAACCTGTCACCGTCCTCACCCCATTAAACCCTCACTCCACGGACCAGATTCCTGCTAATTAGTGAGCGATCCACTTTGAGCGATAACCCGGACAGTGAGCAGACCCGGAGAAGCGATTGATTGAGCCGACATTGGCTCCTGGTCCAGCAACATCTCCAATTTATAATTCTCATCCTCGCGTTTAAATCCCTCCGTGGCTGTACCCCTCCCTATCTCTGTAACCTACTCACACCCTACACCCCTCCCTATCTCTGTAACCCCCTCCCACCCTACACCCCTCCCTATCCCTGTAACCCCCTCCCACCCTACACCCCTCCCTATCCCTGTAACCTCCTCAAGCCATACAATCCTCCCTAACTTTGTAATCTCCTCCTGCCCTACACCCTCCAAGATCTGTGTTCCTCCGATTCTGGCCCTTGAGCATCCCTCACTCCCATCGCTGCAGCTTTGGTGGCCGTGCCTTCAGCTGCCGAGACCCTAAACTCTGGAATTCCCTCCCTAATCCTCACTACCTCTCTCTCCTATCCTCACTACCTCTCTCTCCTCCTTTAAGATGTTCCTTAAAACCTACCTAATTGACCGAGCTTTTGGTCACCTGTCCCAATATCTCCTCCCATGTCTTGGTGTCTGTTTCTGTCTGATTGGTGGTGAGACGGAGATGGAAATGTCTGCTTGCTTGTCTCTCGGACACTCTTGCAGTCCCGGGCAGTCTCCCCTCGATGTGTGCACATTACAGATGTTCTGTTCAGCCCGCGCATTGTTCTCCAGCTGGGATCAATAATTGCTCATTTCCCCTGACACATACAGCTCACCGAAAGCTCGGTCACACACGGTCAAGAATCTCATCACTAGAGGTCGTGAATCCAGAGCAAGGTAGAAACTTGCCATTA
The DNA here is from genome assembly GCF_044704955.1 of Pristiophorus japonicus. Classification (NCBI taxonomy): domain Eukaryota; kingdom Metazoa; phylum Chordata; class Chondrichthyes; family Pristiophoridae; genus Pristiophorus; species Pristiophorus japonicus. Next base: position 7,162,478 of record NC_091984.1, on the reverse strand, counting down.
AAGCGACTGGCTCAGGTCAGGAAGAGAAAGCAAGGATTGCATTTATATAATGGTTCCTCAGTACTGCCCCGCCGACAGTGCTGCAGTCCCTCAGTATTGCCCCTCCGACAGTGCAGGCACTCCATTAGTACTGCACTTTGAGTGCCGGTCTGGATTATGTGTTCAAGTCTGTGGAGTTGGATTTGAACCCACGACCTTCTGACTCCGAGGCGAGACTGATGTCCACTGAACCACAATTGAAAGGCCCCAAACTTGGCAGTACAGTATAAACCCTGGCACAGGATTCTACAAACCTGGGATTGGGACCATCCATTGTCATTTGCCTGATTGAATGCAAACCCTAACTAGCCCGGAGTCTGCTGTTCTCCCCTCACTGCTAAACGCCTCAGTGTTCCCTCTCTCGCATTCCAGCCATTTCCTCCCAACCTCTCATTGTTGCAGCATGTGACCCTCTCACACTCTGCGTCCCGTCTGTGCCCCACTGCATCCCGACTATGTCCCATCTACACTCTCTGTCTTTCCCTTGCCAGCCTGCGAATGCTTCAGCCACTCGAACCGGTGCAGTTACCTCGAGCTGCTCACCACCGCTATTTGCGTGAGCTGTCAGCACAACACTCGAGGCCGGCACTGCCAGTTATGCCGGTTGGGCTACCACCGAAACCCTTCAGCACAGCTGGACCACCACAACGTTTGTCTAGGTCAGTTCCTGTTACAATCTCTGCTCTCGCCTCCTTCCTTCACCCTTCTGCTTTCAGTCCAATACAAGATAAACAAACAAAGAAAATACCTTCAATAGGGCTGAGCAAAGGGGTGTCAGAAATCAGCTCCCCTTTCCCCAGCGACTCGGCCCCGACCCAACCTTTCCCCAGTGACCAGACCCCGACCCAACTGCTCCCCGGTGACTCGACCCCGACCCAATCTTTCCTTAGCGATGAGGCATGGTCCAACCTTTCCCCACCGATGAGGCCTAGTCCAGGTTTCCCCTAGTGAAGAGGCCTGGCCCTTGCTTTGTGGAGGTCAATCGAAAGCGCTGTGTTTTGATGATATAATCATTGCCTCCCTGGCTCCAGTGTTTTTCAGGAATGTGTATTTTGTTTGTACTCTCAGTAAATGACCATCCTGCATCGTAGCAGCGTCGCTCGCCTCTGCTCAATGTTGCCCCACCCCCCCGCCCAGTGTCCACCAACAATCCTCTCTCTCCATTTCCTCATCTCCTCCCATTCTCCACACACACAATTACACAGAATGTACAGCACAGAAATGGGCCATTCGACCCAACAGGTCCATGTGGTGTTTATGCTCCACTCGAGCCTCCTCCCACCCCTCTTCATCTCACCCTATCACTATATCCTTCTGTTCCTTTCTCCTCATGTGTTTATCCAGCTTCCCCTTAAATGTATCTCTGCTATTCGCCTCAACCACTCCCTGTGGTAGCGAGTTCCACATTCTCACCACTCTCTGGGTAAAGAAGTTTCTCCTGAATTCCCTCTTAGATTTATTAATGACTATCTTATATTTACGGCCCCTAGTTCTGGTCTCTCCCACACAAGTGGAAACATCTCCTCTACGTCTACCCTATCAAAACCTTTCATGATCTTAAAGACCTGTATTCAGTCACCCCTCAATATCACTTTCCCAGAGAAAAGAGCCCCAGCCTGTTCAGCCTTTCCTGACAGGTATAACCTCTCAGTTCTGCTATCATCCTTGTAAATCTTTCTTTGTACCTTCTCCAGTGCCTCTATATCTTTCTTATAATATGGAGACCACAACTGTGCACAGTGCTCCAAATGCAATCTAACCAAAGTTTGATACAAGTTTAACATCAGTTCTGTGCTTGTGAATTCTATCGTGTAGTGATGAAGCCAGTGCTGGGTTTGCTTTTTCTGGCCTTGTTAACCTGTGTTAATTCTGTGCAGTCGCCCCAGGGAGTGGAACACAGGCCGTGTGCAGTCAGTGTGTGGAAGATTGAAGCTGTTTGTAAAGTGTTGGAGACTTGTTCCACCCCCACAATCTGAGCCTCCCTTGTCCCGGCTCGCAATCATTCCTGTCGCTGAGGTTGTGTCGCTGTGTTTTATTGGGAACAGCCGTGTGCAGTGTGTGTCTTGTCTTGTTTCTGCAGACTGTGAGTGTCACCCTGATGGCTCACTCCACCATCGCTGCAATGACACGGGATATCGTGACTGTAAGAAGGGGGCGACAGAGCCCAAGTTTGACAAGTGCCTGCCCGGATATTACTGGCACAGAGGCTGTCGAGGTAAGTAACTGTTCCAGCACCGGCCCCTCCCCTCACTCGGCCCTGGCTTCTGTGTGTCAGGGTCAGCAGAGTATCCAATAGCAGAGATACCGTGGGGGGAAACACAGAGGGTTTTAGTGAGTGAACCCTCCTGGACTCTCCCATCACCTGCCACACAATTAGTGGCACCGCTCCTCGCAAAGCGAGGTCTGGAGTTCAGTGAGGGGAGTTTCATAGAATCACATAGTACAGGAGGAGGCCATTCGGCCCATCATGTCCATGCTGGCTCTGTGAAAGAGCTATCCAATTAGTCCCACTCCCCTGCTCTTTCCCCATGGCTCTGCTAATTTTTTCCTTTTGGGTATTTATCCAATTCCCTTTTGAAAGTTACTGCTGAATCTGCTCCCACCGGCCTTTCAGGCAACGAATTTCAGATCACAACAACTCGCTGCGTAAACAAAATTCAAAATATATTATATTTACTACATTACCTTTATCGACCCTTTCTGGTACTTCTTCATAGAATTGAATAAGGTTGGTCAAGCATGACCTTCCCTTTTGGAATCCTTACTGACTATTCTTTATTATATTTTCAGTGCCTAGATGTTTTTCTATCACATCATTGAGTAAAGATTCCATTATCTTTCCGACCACCAACGTTAAGTTAATTGGTCTATAGTTCCCTGGACTTGTTCTATCTCCTTTTTTAAATATAGGAAGCACATTAACTGTCCACCAGTCCTCTGGCACTATTCCCTTTTCTAATGAATCTTTATATATAAGTAACAGTGCCTCTGCTATCTCTTCCCCAACTTCTTTTTTTATGCGTAGATACAATCCATCTGGACCAGGGGTTTTATCGTCTCTAAGTTTGATCAGTTTATCATTTATCTCACCCTTTCTATCTTAAATCTCTTTATAACTGTTTGATCTCTTCTTCTAATGTCATGTCCACCATGTTAGCGTCCCTGGTAAATGCTGAGGCAAAGTAATTATTGAATATTTCTGCCATTTCGCTGTCATTACCAGTGAGTTTATCGTGTGTGTCCCTCAGTGGCCCTCTCCCGATCCTCATTCCCCTTTTGTTATTTATGTGTCTGTCGAATACTTTACTGTTGCTTTTGATATTCCGTGATCATTGAATTCTGTACTTCCTCTTTCCTAATTGTTTCTTCACTTCTTTCCTCACCTCTTCATTTTCCCTTTTGGAACCCGGGCTGACTATTCTTTGTTATATTCTCGGTTTCTGGATGTTTCTCTAATAAAATGTTGCTGTGACAGTGCGAGCCTGGGAGCGGCGATGGTTGGAACAATCTGTAACCGGGGGAGATTTTCAATGAGCTGACCTTCCTTTTCTCTGGCCTCTTGCAGCGGGCGTGTGCGATAACTTGCTGACGCGGTGTGAGAACGGAGCAGTGTGTGAGGACAATGGGAGGTGTGTGTGCCCCGCTCCCTACACTGGGCTCCTGTGTGAGAAAGGCCAGTGTGGGGAGGGAGTGGGTGGGTGTGTCTCCCAATCCCCGCGGGACCCCACCTTACACCAGGTGCTGCTGTCACTGACTGTGCTGCTAACCGCCGCTCTGACCGGCCTCCAGCGCCATGGTCTCTCACGGGAAGCTGAGAAGAGTGCAGGAGAATCCAGCGTTTACTGCATCGTCGGTAAAACACGCTCCCCTCCCCCACCCCCCGGGAAAGGCAAACTGGAACCGAGACCGGAGCCCACCCAGCCCGACTGGATCTGAGAGCTCGGAAGGAATGGGCAGTCAGTGAGGACTGGACTCTCGCACTCCCCGCGGGCCCGAGGCAGCTGCTAATATTCATTCTGTAATCGCCAGCCACTCGGCCCATGTCCAGCTTTGGGACAAAGACAGAAAGAAAGGACTTGCATTTCTACAGCGCCTGTCACCACCTCAGGACGGCCCAAAGCGCCTCACAGACAATGGAGGACTTTTTCAACAAACAGCGATGTGAAAATGGCCAGACAATCTGTTCTAGTGATGTTAGTGCAGGATAAATATTGGCCAGGACACCGGGGAGAATTCCACTGCTCTTCTTCTAATAGTGAAATGAGATCTCTTACACCACCTGAGAGGGCAGACGGGGCCTCGGTTTAACAATCATCCAAAAGATGACATCTCCGACAGTACAGCAGTCATTCCCTCCCTCACTCACATCCTCTCCCTCCCACCCTCCCTCACACTCTCCCTTCGTCTCTCGTTCCATTCCCTCTCCCTCCTGCCCTCCCTCTGTTCCTTACTCACTTCTTCCCTCCCTCCTTCTCTCCCTCACTCACTTTGTCCCTCCCTCACTCCCTTCCCTTACTCTCTCCCTTCCCTTACTCTCTCCCTTCCCTCACTCCGTCCCTCACTCTCTCCCTTCCCTCACTCTCTCCCTCCCTGCGAGGGTTGCTGAATGGGGACCAGGCCTCTCTCTCTGACCTGATGGAATGTGAGGGGGGCTTCGAGCAGCCTACAGCCTGGGCTTCAGTGAGCGTTGCTGTGTGATCCTGGTCACTGGGTTTTTGTGTAATCGCTTCCCCATCCTCTCCTCCTGAAATCCGGCTCCTATACTGGTCTATCCACGGGGACCGCATCAGTCCAAAGTGAGAATAATCCTGAGCAGCGATCGGAGTGTCAGTGCGTTTATTGATTCTTTTGTATTAAGATTAAGTTATTTTCTTGCAATGCCACAAGTTGCGATGTAGTTTGTATATGAATCGCGGTTTGTGTTGGTGAATATATCTGTCACTGTGGAACTCCCAGCGATGGGAGCAATGAGACCATTTTCTGGGTCTGATTTTCCTGGGCACAGATTTCTCTGTAATTGCAATTTGCTGCATCAAAGAATCGGAGTTTCCGGCTCGGGAAAATGCCCTTAAGATCCAGCAAAGGACTCGTCCCTTTACACTGGACAACAATAAATGCTCCTGCAGCAAGTGTCCTGAGTCAGGGCCATGTGTGGGAGGGGGGAGGTACGAGAGGGTGTGAAGGGGGGCAGGGGGGTGGAGGGAGGAGGGCAAGGGCTTCAGGGGTATGTGAGGGGCATTCAGACAGAAGAGGGGATTCAAGCAGGAAGTACTGCCCCCCAACAGTGTAGCCCTGCCTCAGTACTGCCCCCCCCCCCGACTGTGCACCACTTCCTAAGTACTCCCTCAGTATGGCTCAGAGACATGGACCACGTACAGTAGGCACCTCAAGTCATTGTAGAAATACCGCCAACGATGTCTCCGCAAGATCCTACAAATCCCCTGGGAGCACAGATGCACCAATATTAGCATCCTCGACCAGGCCAACATAGAAACTAGCTGCAGGAGTGGGCCATTCGGCCCTTCGAGCCTGCGCCGATATTCAATGAGTTAATGGCTGAACATGTAACTTCAGTACCCCATTCCTGCTTTCTCGCCATACCCCTTGATCCCCCTAGTAGTAAGGACTAAATCTAACTCCTTCTTGAATATATTTAGTGAATTGGCTTCAACAACTTTCTGTGGTAGAGAATTCCACAGGTTCACCACTCTCTGGGTGAAGATGTTTCTCCTCATCTCGGTCCTAAATGGCTTACCCCTGATCCTTAGACTGTGACCCCTGGTTCTGGACTTCCCCAACATTGGGAACATTCTTCCTGCATCTAACCTGTCTAAACCCGTCAGAATTTTAAACGTTTCTATGAGATCCCCTCTCATTCGTTGAAACTCCAGTGAATACAAGCCCAGTTGATCCAGTCTTGCTTGATATGTCAGTCCCGCCATCTCGGGAATCAGTCTGGTGAATCTTCGCTGCACTCCCTCAATAGCAAGAACGTCCTTCCTCAAGTTAGGAGATCAAAAGTGTACACAATACTCCAGGTGTGGCCTCACCAAGGCCCTGTACAACTGTAGTAACACCTCCCTGCCCCTGTCCCTGCCCCTGTCCTCAAATCCCCTTGCTATGAAGGCCAACATGCCATTTGCTTTCTTAACCACCTGCTGTACCTGCATGCCAACCTTCAATGACTGATGTACCATGACACCCAGGTCTCGTTGCACCTCCCCTTTTCCTAATCTGTCACCATTCAGATAATAGTCTGTCTCTCTGTTTTTACCACCAAAGTGGATAACCTCACATTTATCCACATTATACTTCATCTGGCATGCATTTGCCCACTCCCAAAGCAAACGCTCTACTCGGAACTCCTGCACGTAAACGAGCCAAAGGTGGGCAGAGGAAACGTTACAAGGGCACCCTCAAAGCCTCGCTGATAAATTGCAACATCCCCACTGACACCTGGGAGTTCCTGGCCAAAGACCACCCTAAGTGGAGGAAGTGCATCCAGGAGGGCGCTGAGCATCTCGAGTCTCATTGCCGAGAGCATGTAGAAATCAAGCGCAGACAGAGGAAAGAGCGTGCAGCAAACCAGTCCCACCTGTGACAGAGACTGTGGTTCTCGTATTGGACTGTTCAGCCATCCAAGAACTCATTTTAAGAGTAGAAGCAAGTCTTCCTCGATTCCGAGGGACTGCCTATGATGATGATGACTCCTTCAGTACTGCCTCTCCAACAGTGCATCACTCCCTCAGTACTGCACTGGGAGTGTCAGCTGGGATTATGGGCGAATGTCTCGAGTGGGACTTGAACCTCTGATCTTCTGACCCAGAGGCGAGAGTGCTGCCCACTGTGCCACGACTCACACCTGATAATAGGAGTGAGAAAAGGGAGCATTCTAAATATATGTGAAGCATAAAATAAGGTGAAAGTGCAGTTGAACTCTGACCTGTGACCTTGACTGACCACAGCTGAGAAATGATCCACTTTGCTTGGAGTTTATTTTACATCGAGGGTTCGAAGCTTTTACAATAAAATAGAAGAGAGATTGTGTCCCGACAATATTTCAGTCAATGCTGCTATAGACAGGGACATTAATCATCATTTATTTCTTGTTCCAGAGAATCTCTTCCTGACCTCTCGAGAACTCCTGCAGAATATTTCTTGGTTGCTCGGAATTCCCGTCAAAGCCCCTTTATCTGACATTTCAGATAGTACATTGTGAAAAGTCACTCGCTGGGTTCAGAATGGCTCCACTGGGCCCTTTTATCTCAGCTTAATGTTCGGCACTTGCTCAACAGCTTGTTGAAGATTTATTGGCAGATTTAAAATTTGCTTGTTGCTGATTACAGACAATGATTTGCTCTTTAGATTCGAGCCATTCCACATGGACTGGAATTGGAGCCCAGTGTTTGGGGACATTATTTTCCTTTTGTTTATGACTTTGAACGCCCTCCGACAGTGCAGCACTCCCTCAGTACTGCCCCTCCGACTGTGCGGCGTTCCCTCAGTACTGCCCCTCCAATAATGCGCGCTCTCTCAGCACTGCACTGGGAGTGTTGGCCTGGATTATGTGCTGGTGTGTGTGGAGAGAATGAGAGTATTCCCACTGAGCCAAGGCTGACACCTTGAGCCTGCCTGCTGAAATGGGTTGTCCATAAGCAAATGTGCCCTTGATGCTGTTCCCACTCTTGATAAAGCTGCCCGAGTCTCCCTTTCTCTCTCAGTCGCTCGGTCACTGCACCATTGGGTCGCTGCGCTGAACAATTGTCGGGGACAATGTGAGGGGCTGGGAGCGAGAGAGTGATGGGCAAGTGCAGATTAGTGTAGACTCCCAGCTGTGGCTCTCAGTCACAGGCTCCTTCTCACTGGGACAAAGCCCAGTTACTGAGCAGCCCTAGCAAGCTACAGGCTGACGTGCAACTACTGGCCTCCCGAATGCTGCCGAGATGGAGCAGCATTTCATGTCAAGCTTCGAGCTCAGGCTCTGGGATTGAGAGGAGCCACTGGGCACATTGCAAACTGGCTCCTTCCTGCTTCTGTCTGCATCCACTTGGGGAGCAGCTCTGGAGGGCTTGTGGCCATTCTCAGCATTCTGATACCCAGTGAGCTGTCTTTGCTCCATCTCCAAATGGACATGATATTGGATGCTGAGATTAGTAATGAGATAATTACATTTAAAATAAAAAGAGGGGCTACATTAAATAAACTTAGCAAACTCAGAGGAAAGACCCCGGTCCAGATGGATTACATCCGCGCATTTTAAATGAATCCAGGGAAGAGATAGCAGTGACCTTACTACACATATTTAATAATTCGATGGAAAGAGGTGACATGCCAGAGGGCTGGTGGATAGATAAGTAATACCTATATTTAAGAAGGGAGATATTAACATGTCCAGGGAACTATAGGCTAGTCAGCTTAACATCGGTGGTAGGAAAAATAATGGAATCCCCACTAAAGGAGAAAATATAAGAAAATCTTGAAGCCAAATATATAATAATGAATAGTCAGCATGGATTTTCAGAGGGAACGTCTTGCTTGACCAACCTCATTTATTTTTTTGAAGAGGTAATGAGAGAATAGACAAGGGTAATTGAGCAGATGTAAATTCTCTAGATTTTCAAAAGGCCTTCAATAAGGTAGACTAATGAATAAGGTCAGAGAATGTAGTGTCAGGGGACAAGTAGCAGAATGGATTGCTAGCTGGCTTCAAGAAAGAAAGCAGAGAGTAGGGTAAAAGATAGCTATTCACAGTGGCAGAAAGTGGGTAGTGGTATTCCACAAAGATCAGTACTGGGACCACTGTTGTTCATAATTTATATTAACGATTTAGACTTTGGAATCAAAACGCAATTTCTAAATTTGCAGACGCCATCAAATTGGAGGGGGGGGGTGAGATGTGGGGGGGTGAGATGTGGGGGGTGAGATGTGGGGGGTGAGATGTGGGGAGATAGTCAATTCTGAGGAGGACTGCAACAAATTACAGGAAGACATTAATACACTTGCAGAATGGGCATATAATTAGCAAATCAAATCCAACACAGATAAACGTGACGTATTACAATTTAGTAGAAATAATAGGGAGGTCACTTATTACTTGGAGGGCAAGAGTTTGGATGGTGTAGAAGAACAAAAGAATCTCAGAGTACAAATACATCAATCACTATAAGCTGCGACACATTTTAACAAGGCCATAAAAAAAACAAGTATTAGGGTCCATTTCTCGAGGGATAGAATAGAAAAGTAGTAAATTTATGCTAAACTTGTTTCAAACCTTGGTTAGACCAGACTTGGAGCACTGTGTACTGTTCTAGTCGCCATATTATAAAAAGGATACAGAGGCACGGGAGAGGTTGCAGAGAAGATTTACAAGGATAAAATGCGAGGGTACACCTATCAGGAAAGGATGAACAGGCTAGGTCTCTTTTTGCTTGTAAAAATTAGGCTGAGGGGTGACCTAATGGAGGTTATTAAAATGATGACAGGTTTTGATATAGAAACAGAGAGAGCATTTCCAATTGTGGGGAAGAACATAACTATGGGACTGGGGCTTGAACCCCCGACCTTCTGATCCAGAGGCGAGAGTGCTGCCCACTGAGACACGGCTCACACCTAAAGTTCAACATTCCTTTAAAAACCTCTGAGATTTCTCCAAATCTGTTTCTCATCGACTGTCAGTCAGAACTCTGAGCAAACAATGTCACCATCACACTCCCCAATGAAATATTTACTGCCTCTGCTGACAGGATGTCCAGTGAGAGTTAAAACAAGTTGAAATAAACAGGTCGGAAAGATCAATAATTCAAAGATGTGTTTCTTATTTCTGACTGAAGCCAGCTGGAATATAAATCTCAGCTTCGGACACATGGGACAGGGAAGAGTCTGTGGGAAGTACTTGGGTTTCTGGGTGTTCACTTTCCACTGACCTTTTTATCATTGTCAATGTTTATTTGTAATCTTCTCCCTTCTTCCTCCTTCATTGTTCCAACCATTCCCACTTCCCTTTCCCTCCTTCTCACTGGCCAACATTGACTGGATGGGAGGGTGGGCTTGTAACTCAGTCCCAGGCCTCTGACACAGCTGCTGCAACATCTGGGAAGGGCCTTAGACACAAACTACAACATCCTTTAAAGGAAGACAGAACTTGCATTGATAAAAATGGTGCTCAGGAGATAGAAAGTCCGTGAATATTGAAATATTTCTGTAAGCTCCACTAATTTTCGAATTGTTATTTGTGTAAATGCAACAAGCAGTTTGGAACATCAGTGACCTCACTGCGTTAACATGGCCATCCCCGTGTTGGCTCCTCCCCTTCCTGTTCGCGCTCATGGGGCCAGGTGACTTTATCTCCCAGAGTGCAATGCGGCCTCAGCTGGTGATGTGCACTTCCCCGCAGCACTGCATTGTGGGAAGATGGGGCTGCCACTTTCGCCTCTGTTCAAACCGTCTCCTGGAATCCGCAAATAACACGCCCGAACCCCCCAGGCACCGGCGGAGAAAGAGCCCGCAGAGGGGGGGGGGGGGGCGGTGGTTGGGTCACACCCCGGGGTGGGGCAGAGAGAGAGCCCGCGGGGGGAAGTGGGTAGCAGAGAAAGAGCCTGGCGAGGGGGGGGTCACACTTGGGGGTGGAGAGAGAACATAAGAACATATAAGAACATAAGAATTAGGAACAGGAGTAGGCCATCTAGCCCCTCGAGCCTGCTCCGCCATTCAATAAGATCATGGCTGATCTGGCCGTGGACTCAGCTCCACTTACCCGCCTTCTCCCCATAACCCTTAATTCCCTTATTGGTTAAAAATCTATCTATCCGTGACTTGAATACATTCAATGAGCTAGCCTCAACTGCTTCCTTGGGCAGAGAATTCCACAGATTCACAACCCTCTGGGAGAAGAAATTCCTTCTCAACTCAGTTTTAAATTGGCTCCCCCGTATTTTTAGGCTGTGCCTCCTAGTTCGAGCCTCCCCTACCAGTGGAAACAACCTCGCTGCCTCTTTCTTGTCTATCCCTTTCATGATTTTAAATGTTTTTATAAGATCACCCCTCATCCTTCTGAACTCCAACGAGCAAAGACCCAGTCTACTCAATCTATCATCATAAGGTAACCCCCTCATCTCCGAAATCAGCCTAGTGAATCGTCTCTGTACCCCCTCCAAAGCCAGTATATCCTTCCTTAAGTAAGGTGACCAAAACTGCACGCAGTACTCCAGGTGCGGCCTTACCAATACCCTGTGCAGTTGCAGCAGGACCTCCCTGATTTTGTACTCAGACAAAGAGCCTGCAGGAGGGAGAGGAGGGGGGGCCATACCCCGGGGATGGACGGAGGGACTGAGGGAGCCCGCTGCAGTGTCGGAGGGGCAGTACTGAGGGAGTGCTGCATTGTCGGAGGGGCAGTACTGATGGTGCTCTGCACTGTCAGAGGGGCAGTACTGAGGGTGCTCAGGACTGTTGGAGGGGCAATGCTGAGGGAGTGCTGCACTGTCGGAGGCGCAGTACTGAGGGAACGCTGCACTGTTAGAGGGGCAGTACTGAGGGAGCGCTGCACTTTTGGAAGGGCAGTACTGAGGGAGCGCTGCACTGTCTGAGGGGCATGTGCGATGTTGGGGACCTCGGCCTTTATGGCTAAAGATGGTTTTTGTGCTGACGTGCTGGGCTCCGCCATCATTGAGGATGGGGATATTCATGGAGCCTCCTCCTCCCGTTAGTTGTTTACTTGTCCACCACCATTCACGACTGGATGTGGCAGGACTACAGAGCTTTGATCCTATCCATTGATTGTGGGTTGCTTAGCTCTGTCTATAGCATGCTGCTTCCGGTGTTTAGAATGCATGTAGTCCTGTGTTGCATCTTCCCCAGGTTGACACCTCATTATTAGATACACGTGGTGCTGCTCCTGGCATGCTCTTCTGCACTCCTCATTGAACCAGGGTTGGTCCACTGACTTGATGTTAATGGTAGAGTGAGGCATATTCCGGGCCATGAGGTTACAGATTTTGGTGGAATACCATTCTGCTGCTGCTGATGGTCCACAGCGCCTCATGGATGCCCAGGTTTGAGCTGCTAGATCTGTTCTGAATCTATCCCATTTAGCAGTGTGGGAGTGCCACACAACATGATGGAGGATATCCTCAGTGTGAAGACGGGACTTTGTCTCCATAAGTAATGTGTGGTGGTCACTCCGACCAATACTGTCATGGACAGACGCATCTGTGATAGGCTGAACTGTCATTATAAATTAGACAAGCTGTCTTCATGGTTTTTCTGTTAATAGTTCCTGGTGATGGTAATCCGATCTCTGTCATGTTCCAGTAATATATCAGTCCTCATTAAGCAGAAATGAGTTAAACAATCTCCAATTATTGCCCCATAATTGCCTCGGTGCCGACACATTAAGACCAGATTCAGCACAGTAATGTTGTGTGAATACAAAGCCCCTAAATGTACATTGGCTGAATGCTAATCTAAACCCAGCTCCCAGTAACACACCCGTGCCTCTTAATACATTTTAATGCCATCCCATAATGATCCTGCTGACTGTGTTTCTGGCCCCGTGTCCACCATCAGTGGGTGAAGCCCACCACAGGCGATCAGCCTGAAAGGTCTCAGTCTCGAAAGTGCGGCGGGAATCTGGAGCCCCGGGATTGTCTCAAACACCGACTCCCTTTTTAATGTTGGGACATTCAGAGACTCTTTGCTCCACACCAATCCCAGCAAAGTTTTACTCTGCACCAATCGGGTTGTTTGAGTACAGATCCAGCCCATAATATACAGGACAGGAAAGAATTGGAGCTTCAATACCAATAAATTAACATGGCAGCAAATAATGGGAGGTAATGAGCTCGAGTGATTAGCATCGATCGTGGCCAGCAGCTGAATTATTAATGCTGGGAAATTATATCCACAGCTCTTCATTGGAATAAAACATCTCCTGTTATTGGTGGAATTTAGCAGGTTCATTACATTAGAACTGGAGACTTACCCTGACTATTGCCATTGACCCTGACTACTGCCCCTCCTAACCTGACTATTGCCATTCACTCTGACTACTGTCCCTCCAATCCTGACTATTCCCATTCACCCTGACTACATTTGGATTTAAAAATCACTGAGTGTTTTGCAGCGATGGGGAAATTCTGCTAAAGATTGTTTCCAAACATCTCCTATATGCTACAGACCCTGTACAGCTCGATTGCAATGTTAGAATCTGACTAGTTTTACATTATACCGACACAACGTGAATTTAATCAGCATCACAGCAAACTGCAGAGTAAAAGAGCAATGAGCTGGGCAGGAAATAATATCTAAAGCTGTCTGTGGATCATCAGTACACGGGACATAGGCCCAGAATATTCATCCTCACAAATCATTAAATCGTCTTCACTCGAAATAAATATCCATCATTTCTTGCAAACTTATGAAAATTGATGATCTAATCCCCTCCAATATCGAATCCTTTCTGATATCACCATTATAAAAAGCTTTCCCTATCCCCTTTCCCCAAATATGAAATCTCAGTAAGAGGTTGTGTGTCGAAGGCCCCAATCTTTCTCCTTCTGTCTCCTCTCTGGACTCAGATGCTGCAATGTGGTTTCTGTTTCATTTCTCCTGCGATTTGTCAATGAAAGATTTCTGTTGGACACTACTCAGTCCAGGGGTCAAGGGTCAGTCTAATGGACACCACCTGGTCAAGGGTCAGTTTGCTGGACACCACTCGGTCCAGCTGTCAAGGGTCAGTCTGATGGTCACCACTTGGTCAAGGGTCAGTCTGATGGTCACCACTTGGTCAAGGGTCAGTCTGATGGACAACACTTGGTCCAGGTGTCAAGGGTCAGTCTGATGGACACCACTTGGTCCTGGGGTCAAGGGTCAGTCTGATGGACACTAGGGTCGATCAAGTTGATTGGACGGGGAATTGTTGAAATTAAAGTTGTTTTTATTTTACAGTTTAATAACGGGAGTGAAATAAAATTGAAATCCAGAGAATAGAAGCAGGATGAGAATCTCGAAAACCCATCAGATTGCAAACACTGAAATCTCTGATACTTTGTGTGTCGGAAGCTCTTTATAGAATAATCCCAGGGATTAGAGGAATGAGATTGACATTGTCCCTGCCTGGCCACATTTCATTCTTCAATCTCCCCACTGACCTCGTTTCCTCATTCGATGTATCAATGAAAAAACAATTTCAACCCACAGCTCAGTGTCAGCACTATGGTAACAGTATCATGGGATGTATCAGAGGGGCACGGTTAGTGCAGTGATCATCTTACAACAACTTGCATTTATATAGCACCTTTAATGTAATAAAACATCCCAAGGCGCTTCATAGGAGTGTAAATCTGACAAAATATGGCACCGAGCCACATATGGAGATATTAGGATAGGTGACCAAAAGTTTGGTCAAAGAGATAGGATTTAAGGAGCGTTTTAAAGAGGAGAGAGAGGTGGAGAGGTTTAGGGAGGGAGGTCTAGAGCTTCGGGCCCAAGCAGCTGAAGGCACGACCACCAATGGTGGGTGATGGAAATTGGAGATTCACAATTGGCCAGAATTGGAGGAGCGCGGAGAGCTGAGAGGGTTGTAGGGTGCGAGGAGGCTACAGAGATAGGGAGGGGCAGTGCCACGGAGGGATGTGAACACAAGGATGTGAAAGATGGGAGGCCAGCTAGGAGAGCATTGGAATAGTTGAGTCTGGAGGTAACAAAGCCACGGATGAGGGTTTCAGCAGCAGGTGAGCTGAGGCAGGGATAGAGTCGGGTGATGTCACGAAGGTGGAAGTAGGCGGTCTTGGTGATGGTGAGGATATGGGGTCAGAAGGTCAGCTCATGGTCAGATAGGATTCCAAGGTTGTGAATCGTCAGGTTCAGCCTCAGGCAATGGGCAATGAGAGTGATGGAGTCGGGGGTCTGGGAGAGGGAGAGGGATGGGGTCAGGGGTCAGGGAGAGGGATGGGGTCGGGGGTCAGGGAGAGGGATGGAGTCGGGGGTCAGGGAGAGGGATGGGGTCGGGGGTCAGGGAGAGGGATGGGGTCGGGGTTCAGGGAGAGAGATGGAGTCGGGGGTGATGGATGGGGTTGGCAGTCATGGAGAGGGATGGGGTTGGTGGTCAGGGAGAGGGATGGAGTTGGGGGTCAGGGAGAGTGATGGGGTCGGGGGTCAGGGAAAAGGATGGGGTCAGGGAGAAGGATGGGTTCGGGGGTCAGCGAACGGAGTTTGTGACGGGGACTGAAGACAATGGCTCTGGGCTTTCCAATATGTAAATGTCGTGTTTCAGTGTAGATTTTGTTCTCTAACAAGGGACCTGGTGCTGGGATATTCCCCACTCTCACACAATAACAATGGGAAGAATCCCAATGGATAGTCAGCAGAAATGATCCATCACAAACCGTGTGAATAATTCCGGTACTCTGCCAGTTTCAGAGCGAGATCTGTAACTCTTTTCCTGCTCATAGTGGAGATCCCGAGACAGACGATCCCTGGGCTGTGAGTCTGTTCCTGCAAATTATCCCAGTGTTCCCAATAAATATGAACTGTATAAATCCCAGCCTTGTTTCTGAAATGAACAAATGAGTAAAGCACAAAATACAAAAGGATCATTCGGAAATGAAAAATCTTATTTCAAATCCAGCTGGCCATTAATAATGGGAAGGTTGGAATCTCTCCCAGGCTGGTCCTCCCCTCTCAGAATCTGGGTCCTGCTCAGGGTTACGGTTACATAAGGTCAGAAGTGGGGATGTTCGCTGATGACTACAGTGTTCCGTTCCATTCGCAACTCTCCAGGTAATGGAGCAGTTCGTGTGCACATGCAGCAAGACCTGGACAATATTCAGGCTTGAGCTGATAAGTGGCAAGTAATATTCACGCCACACAAGTGAAAATCTCCAATAAGTGAGAGTCTAACCACCTCACCTTGATATTCAATGGCATTACCATCTCCGAATCCCCAACCAGCAACATCCTGGGGGTCACCATTGACCAGAAACTGAACTAGACAAGCCACATAAATACAGTGGCAACAAGAGCAGGTCAGAGGCTAGGTATTATGCAGCGAGTGCCTCACCTCCTGACTCCACAAAACCTTCCCACCATCTACAAGGCACAAGTCAGGAGTGTGATGGAATACTCTCCACTTGCCTGGATGAGTGCACCTCCAACAACTCAAGAAGCTCAGCTCCATCCAGCACAAAGCAGCCTGCTTGATTGTCTCCTCATCCACCACCTTAATCATTCACTCCCTCCATCAGTGATGTACCGTGGCTGCAGTGTGTACCATCTACAAGATGCACTGCAGCAACTCACCACGGCTTCTTCGACAACACCTCCCAAACCCGTGACCTCTAGCACCTAGAAGCACAAGGGCTACTGCTTATACAATCACCTCCACGTTCCCTTCCAAGTCACACACCATCCTTATTTGGAAATATAATCACTGTTCCTTCATCTTAGCTGGGTCAAAATCCTGGAACTCCCTCCCTAACAGCACTGTGGGAGCACCTTCACCAAAAGGACTGCAGCGGTTCAAGAAGGTGGCTCACCACCACCTTCTCACGGGCGACTAGGGATGGGTAATAAATGCCAGCCTTGCCAGTGACACCCACATCCCAGGAAGGAATAAAAAAAGTTTCGGTTTAATGAGACTCTTGCCGAGATCCTGGAGGCAAATATGGGAGTAAAGACGATCTAAAACAGAGCACAGGGGGAGAGGTTAAATCCCCCTGTTCCTGGTCACGATGCGATCGACCGCTCCCGCTGTATCCGTCCCTCCAGTTAAATGAAACGCCCCGTGTTCACCAGCTGATATATCACAGCTCCCACACACTTCAATCTTATTAGATTGTTTCATCTGAGAGCCGCTGAGCCTCAATAATCTGTTTAAAGATTCCGAATAAACGCAACAACACTGAACATCGGAGTATTGTCTTAAGTGCGTTCTTTCACAAAGATTTCTGCCTCTGGCAGCTAATGAAAGCTGACCTCCCAAACAGCCCATAATCCGGGGGCTTCGCTCTCTCGCTCTGATGTTCAGTTCTGCTTTAGGCCACATTTGACTAATAGTGATCTGTTCATCGCTCTAATTACTGTGTCATTGTGTTAACCCGGGTCCCACAGTCCATGGGACTGAATGCAACACTCGCCCATATCTCCGATCCTCAAACGGGAACATCTGAGAGAACATTCAACTGTAGAGAAATGTAACTCCTTAGTACTGCCTCCTTCTGGGATTCTCCTTCTGCCTGAGATTTCTGGGGATCAATCGATGTGATTAACCCCAGGGCAGGCCAGGATACCAAGGACACAATTAGAACCAGCAATCTGTCAATCAGCCTCGCGAATTGATATCACGCGGCTCAGTGTTAGAATAGAACCACAGAATGATAGAATGGTTCAGCACAGTCGGAGACCATTCGGCCCATCGAGGATGTGCTAGCTCTCTGCAAGAGCATTTCAGCTAGTCCCACCCTACCCCCCGCCCTTCTATGTATTTCCCTTCAGGTACTTATCCAGTTCCCTTTTGAAAGCCACAATTGAGTCGGCCTCGACCACCCTTTCAGGCAGAGCATTCCTGATCCTAACCACTTGCTGCATAAAAATCTTTTCCTCATTTCGACTTTGGTTCATCTGCCAATTACCTTAAATCTGTGTCCTCTGGTTCTTGACCGGTCTGCCAATGGGAAAAGTTTATCTTTACCTATTCTATCTAAACCCCTCATGATGCTGACCACCTCTATCAAATCTCCACTCAACCTTCTATGCTATCTGCTCCGAGGAGAACAACCTCAGCTTCTCCAATCTATCCACATAACTGAAGTACCTCACCCTCGAACCAGTCTTGTAAATCTTTTCTGCACCCTATCTAAAGCCTTTACATCCTTCCTAAAGTGCATTGCCAGAATTGGACACAATACTCTAGCTGAGGCCGAACCAGTGTTTTAAACAGGTTCATCATAACTTTCTTGCTTTTGTACTCTATGCCTTTATTTATGAAGCCCTTTATTTATGCTTTCTTAAATGCTTTCTCAACCTGCCCTGCCACCTTCAACGATTTGTCCACAAATAATCCCAGGTCTCTCTGTTGATGCATCCTCTTTGGTTTATATTGCCTCTCCTCATTCTTCCTACCAAATATATCGCTTTGCATTTTTTTACGTTAAATTCAGCTGCCACGTGTCCACCCATTCCACCGGCCTGTCTATGTCTTCCTGAAGTCTATCACTATCCTCCTTACTGTTCACTATACTTCCAAGTTTTGTGTCAGCTGCATATTTAGAAATTGTGCCCTGTGCACCCAAGTCTCAATCATTAATCTATATTCGGGAGTGAGTTGTCACTGACGCACAAACCCAACATAGCCTGGAGCAGAAACTGACTCTATCGGGGCCATCATCTCTGCTGTTCGTTCTGTCTCTGAGAGATGGCAATCTCAGCGTTTAACCCCATTGGGATTTCTCTCCTGTTTGGGGCAGAAGAGATGGCGAAGGAGGAATGGGATCATGCTCAACACACAGAGAACTTTCTGGAACCAAGAGGGAGCAGCGAGATTCAACCCTCAGTAAAAGGCAAACACAATTCTACTGATCTCGCCAGGCTGTAAAAACAGGATAGCGTTTCGGGCCCAAAGCATGGATCAGAGAGCGGAGGGATGCGAGGAGTTTCTGGGAGTGAGGTTAGAAAGTGATCTGGAGTCAGTGCCCTGAATTACAGCCAGCGCCCGATTGATGGACCAACTATCCTGTGGGCAGCTTTTATCATCCCTCGGGGGCTCGTTACTGTTCTGTTCACAGCTGAGAATGATCTGAATGGCCCACAACACAGAGTTATTGCTCCATTAGCTGCCTGGCCCAGACATTGCCCAATTATAACCTTGCGCACTCTGTGAATATCCAGTCAGCTCATTGCAGCCCTGCATCAAATCAACAAGCAACAGAAGTTAAACTACTTTCACTTCAAAGAAGAATGAGACCGATTCTCTGAAATTCCCTCTAGCACGTATTCAAAACCTGAACCAGCATTTAAATAGTGCCTTTAACATAAGAACGTAAGAAATAGGAGCAGGAGTAGGCCATTCGGTCCCTCGAGCCTGCTCTGCCAATCAATGAGATCATGGCTGATCTTCTATCTCAACTCCACTTTCCTGCACTATCCCCATTTCACTTGATTCCCTTGATATCCTAAAATCTACCGATCTCAGTCTTTAATATAGTCAACAAATGAGCCTCTACAGCCATCTGGGGTAGGAATTTCCAAAGGTTCATAACCCTGTGAGTGGAGAAATGTCTCCTCATCTCTGTCCTAAATGGTTGACCCCTTGTTCTGAGACTGTGACCTCTGCTTTTAGTATCCCAGCCATAGGAAGCATCCTCTCTCTATCCACCCTGTCAAGCCCTTTAAGAATTTTGCATGTTTCAATGAGATCACTTCTCATTCTTCTAAACTCTAGAGAATATGGGCCTAGTCTACTCAATCTCTCCTCATAGGACAATGCCCCCCATCCCATGAATCAGTCTGGTGAACCATCGTTGCACTCTCTCTCAGGCAAGTATATCCTTCCTTAGGTAAGGAGACCAAAACTGTGCACAATACTCGATGTGTGGTCTCACCAAGACTCTATATAATTATAGTAAGATATCTTTACTCTTATACTCAAATTCTCTTGTAATAAAAGCCAACAAACCATTTGCTTTGCTAATTTCTTGCTGTACCTGCATGTTAACTTTCAGTGATTCATATACAAGGACAACCATGCCCCTCTGAACAACAACATTTCTTAATCTCTCACCATTTAAAAAATACTTTGCTTTTCTACATTTCCTATGAAAGTAGATAGCATTTCTCCACATTATATTCCATGTTCTTTCCCACTCACTTAGCCTGTCTATATCTATTTGAAGCATCTTTGCATCCTGCTCACAACTTACATTCCCACCGAGCTTTGCATCATCAGCAAGCTTGGATATATTACAATTGGTCCCCTCATCCAAATCATTGATATAGATTGAGAATAGCTGTGGCCCAAACACTGATCCTTGTGGTGGCCCAGTAGTTACAGCCTGCCAAACCCGAAAATGCCCCATTTATTCCTACTCTCTGGTTTCTGTCCGTTAATCAATCCTCAATCCATGCTTATAGTAATCAGTGCTTCATAGGAGCATTATTAAACAAAAATTGATCGACATACATCGTCATCATCATCATCACCATCACCAGCATCATCATAGGCAGTCCCTTGAATCGAGGATGACTTGCTCCCATGCCAAAAAAGTTCACAGATGTTTGAATGAAAGATCTAATATTCTAAGTCCCGAACTAAATCTTGAAGGTTGGAAGATGCCTGTGTGTGAATTTTTTAATGTGTGGTGGCCATTGCACATCAGCCACCACACGGGCTTGACAGAGCTAGGTCTTGGTCCAGTGGCAAGGATTAACCAAGATGACTGGACCATATACAGAGTTATTAGGACAGGCAACCAGAAGCTTGGTCAAAGAGGTATGTTATACAGAGTGCCTTATAGGAGGATAGAGAGGTAGAGAGGCAGAAAGGTTTAAAGAGGGAATTCCAGAGCTGAAGGCCCAGGCAGCTGAAGGCACGGCCGCCAATGGTGGAGTGAAGGAAGTGGGGGATGGACAAGAGGCCAGAATTGGAGGAATGCAGAGTTCTCGGAATGCTGTAGGGCAGGAAAGGTTTGCAGTTTTGCTGAGATGAGAATTGGTATTGGGTGGGACGAGGGTACAGAGATGTGAAGTGGTGTAGAATGGGGGGTTACAGAGATGGGGAGGTGTGTCGGCTCTGGAGGGAGTTACAGAGATGGGGAGGGGTGTAAGGCTGGACGAGGTTACAGAGATAGGGAGGGGTCTAGGGCTGGACAAGGTTACAGAGATGGGGAGGGGTGTAGAGCCTGGAGGGGGTTACAGAGATAGGGAGGGGTATAGGATGGTGGGGTTGCAGAGATGGGGAGGGGTGTAGGGCAGGAGGAGGTTACAGAAATGCGGAACCATCAATCAGACTTCACTAAAGCCGCGCTCTCCATTACAGCAGCTTATCTGTAACAATCTGATGCCCTCGACCTACACAGAGAGCAGCTTACTACAGGAATCTGGGACTTTAATGTAATATTGAAGTGTTGTGATGTCTGGGCCGGAGCAATAAATGGCTTATTATGCTGTTGATTGCTCTATTTCAATCTGGAAGATTGCCCTGGTAACAGCATAGAGACTGTAAAGATGTAATGTGTCTCTAAATCAATCAGAATAGGAAGAACATTCAGGAAGACAAGGTGACTTTGTACAATTCATAAAATCATAGAATCATCGAATGATACAGCACAGAATGAGGCCATTTGGCCCATCGTGCCTGTGCTGGCTCTGTGAAAGAGCGATCCAATTAGTCCCACTCCCTGTTCTTTCCCCACAGCACTACAAATGTTTCCCCTTCAAGTATTTATCCAATTCCCTTTGGAAAGTTACCACTGAATCTGCTCCCACCGCCCTTTCAGGCAGCGCATTCCAGATCACAACAACTCGCTGCACAAAGAAATGATTCCTCATCTCCCTGTGCTTTTACCAATTCCTGAAAAAGAAGGAATTTTCAGGGCTATGGGGGAAAAATCAGGGGAGTGGGACTAATTGGATAGGTGTTTCAAAGAGCCGGCACAGGCACGATGAACTGAACATCCTCCTGTGCTGTGAGATTCGATGGAGAAACATAAACTATACTTGCGAAGAACAGTGGCAGGCCAGAGGATTGGGAAATTTTTAGAAACCAGCAAAGGACGACTAAAAAAATGAAAAAGAGAGAGAAGATAGCTTATGAGAGTAAACTAGCAAGGAATATAAAAACAGACAGTAAAAGCTTCTACAGGTATATAAAAAGGAAGTGAGTAGCTAAAGTAAACGTTGGTCCCTGAGAGAGGAAGAGACTGAGGAATTAATAATGGGAAACAGAGAAATGGCGGAGACATTGAACAAATATTTTGTATCGGTCTTCACGGAGGAAGACAGTAGAAAGCATCCCAATAATTGATAATTAAGGGGCTATTGGCGGGGGATGGGGGTGGGAGGTGAACTTAAAATAATCACTATCACTGGAGAAAAAGTACTCGGCAAAATACTGGGACTAAAGGTAAAAAAGTCCCCTGGACATGGTGGCCTGCAACCGAGGATCTTAAAAGAAGTGGCTGCAGAGATAGTGGATGCATTGGTTGTAATCTACCAAAATTCCCTGGATTCTGGAGAGGTCCCAGTGGACTGGAAAACTGCAAATGTAATGCCCCTATTTAAGAAAGGAGGGAGGCAGAAAGCAGGAAATTATAGACCAGTTAGCCTAACATCTGTCATTGGGAAAATACTGGAATCCATCATTAAGAAAGTAATAGCAGGACATTTATAAAATCATAATTCAGTCAAGCAGAGCCAGCATGGTTTTATGAAAGGGAAATCAAGTTTGACAAATTTGCTCAAGTTCTTTGAGGATGTAATGAGCAGAGTGGATAAAGGGGAACCAGTAGATGTTGTGTATTTGGATTACCAGAAAGCATTTCATAAGGTGCCACATAAAAGGTTACTGTACAAGATAAGAGCTCACAGGGTTGGGGGTAATATATTTGGGTGGATACAGGATTGGCTAACTTACAGAAAGCAGAGAGTTAGGATAAATGTGCCATTTTCAGGCTGGCAAACAATACCTAGTGGGCTGCCACATGGATCAGTGCTGGGGACTCAACGATTTACAATTTATCTTAATGATTTGGATGAACCAATAAGGGAATTTTTAACAAATAAGGAAATTTTAACCAATAAGGGAATTAAGGGTTTCGGGGAGCGGGCGGATAAATGGAGCTGAGTCCACGGCCAGATCAGCCATGATCTTATTGAATGGCGGAGCAGGCTCGAGGAGCTAGATGGCCTACTCCTGATCCTAATTCTTATGTTCTTATGTTCTTATGAAGGGACCGAGTGTAGTGTACTCAAATTTGCTGATTATACAAAGATAGGTGGGAAAGCAAGTTATGAGGTGGTCACAAATAATCTACAAAGGGTTATAGATAGGTAAATTAGTGGGCAAAAATTTGGCAGATGGAGTATAATTGGGAAAATATGAGGTTATCCACTTTGGTAGGAAAAATAAAAAAGCAAATTATTATTTAAATGGGGAAAGATTACAAAATGCGGTAGTACAGAGGGATCTGGGCATCCATGTACATGAATCACAAAAAGTTAGCATGCAGGTACAGCAAGTAATTGGGAAGGCAAATGGAATGTTGGTCTTTATTGCAAGGGGGATGGAGTATAAAAGTAGGGAAGTCCTGCTGCAACGGGACAGGGTATTGGTGAGGCCACACCTGGAGTAATGTGTACAGTTTTGGTCTCCTTATTTAAGGAGATATACACTTGCATTGGAGGCAGTTCAGAGAAAGCTCTCTAGGTTGATTCCTGACATGAAAGGGTTGGCATATGAAGAAAGGTTGAGCAGGTTGGGCCTGAAAAAGCTAATGTTTGACGTCCCAAGGCAGCTTTCTATCCCAGAAATTTTATTCGCTCTCTCGCTCCTTTCCCTCGATCAGAAACACCAATCAGAAGTTTGGGACAAAATCTATTCCTGAACCTTCTTGACTGAAGCCTCTCCATCTTCTCCTTACTCCAATTTACCAACAGTTTTATAGACACAAACACTGAGAGAGATGGAACCAAATTAACAATAAAAAATAACCCCGGACCGATTTTAAAATTAAATCTGGGGATGTGGGCATCGTTGGCACAGCTGGCATTTATTGCCCATCCCGCGTTGCCTTGAGAAGGTGGGGTGGGCCTTCTTGAACCACTGGGAGCGGGTTTGATACAAACTGAGTGTCTCGCTCGGCCACTTCACAGGGCAGTTTAAGAGTCAACCACGTTGGTGTGGGACTGGAGTCACATATAGGCCCAGACCAGGTAAGGACGGCAGGTTTTCGTTCCGAAAGGATATCAGTGAACCAGTTGGGTTTTTACAATCCGACAGCTTCATGGTCACTTTTACTGATCCCAGATTTTTATTTCCAGAGTTTGTAAACTGAATTCTAAATTCCCAGACTGTGTGCAAATGCAGTGGTTCTATTCCTGGACCAATAATCCCGGGAACAGGATGTGAACTCCCGTTCCCGGGATTATTGATCCAGGAATAGAACCAGTACATTTACACAGAATTTCCCTAACATCACCGTCACAGAGAACAATCCCCTCGGGACTCAATATTACTTCCAGTGATTGCAAACATTGACAGATTGCCCTGGTGTTTGTTCCATTCTGATACGCTGTTTATCTGTTAGAATTGTAGTGATTTCAGATTCCTTTTCACCAGTCTGATCCACAATGTCAAAACGTTAGGCTTGTTGCTGCATTTATCCGCCTCTTTATTTCTGTTGTGATCGAGTTCCATCGGGAAATCTCTCTCCCCGACCACAGCAGTTTTCAAGGTTATCTGTGGAACAGTTCCTGGAAAAATCACACTCGGCCCATTCTTCACCCCGTGCGGAGATTAAACCTCACCCCACGGGTTTTGTGTCTCAATCGGCAGTTTGTTTCTCTGCTCAAGGCAACAAGCAAATCAAAATGTTCCCAAGGAGTGAGGAGAGGGAAATGATCCTGGAATAATTCAGACCCAAGACCCGAGGGAGTGCGGGCGAGTTGGGGACATTCTCTAAAGGGGCGAGGGGACAGTGGATTCATATCTCAATCACCAGAAAACCCTGTGTGGCCGACAATTCATCAGTTCAGAGTCTGCCCCTCCCCACCTCAGGGTAAACACATTGAAATATCACTGCCCCTCCCCACCTCAGAGTAAACACATTGATATATCACTGCCCTCACCCCACCTCAGGGTAAACATATTGATATATCACTGCCCCTCCCCACCTCAGGGTAAACACATTGA
Organism: Pristiophorus japonicus; assembly: GCF_044704955.1. Taxonomy (NCBI): domain Eukaryota; kingdom Metazoa; phylum Chordata; class Chondrichthyes; family Pristiophoridae; genus Pristiophorus; species Pristiophorus japonicus. The sequence goes on along the minus strand of NC_091984.1, from coordinate 7,137,541 downwards.
TATATCGGATCTCACAGCCCGATGTAACTCTGTATAATTATTACCTCAAGAGTATAATTAAGCTGCAGTTTACATAGAAACATAGAAAATAGGTGCAGGAGTAGGCCAATCGGCCCTTCAAGCCTGCAACGCCATTCAATGAGTTCATGGCTGAACATGTAACTTCAGTACCCCATTCCTGCTTTCTCGCCATACCCCTTGATCCCCCTAGTAGTAAGGACTACATCTAACTCCTTTTTGAATATATTTAGTGAATTGGCCTCAACAACTTTCTGTGGTAGAGAATTCCACAGGTTCACCACTCTCTGGGTGAAGAAGTTTCTCCTCATCTCGGTCCTAAATGGCTTACCACTTATCCTTAGACTGTGACCCCTGGTTCTCGACTTCCCCAACATTGGGTGCATTCTTCCTGCATCTAAACTGTCTAAACCCATCAGAATTTTAAACGTTTCTATGAGATCCCCTCTCATTCTTCTGAACTCCAGTGAATACAAGCCCAGTTGATCCAGTCTTTCTTGATACGTCAGTCTTGCCATCCCGGGAATCAGTCTGGTGAACCTTCGCTGCACTCCCTCAATAGCAAGAATGTCCTTCCTCAAGTTAGGAGACCAAAACTGAACACAATACTCCAGGTGTGGCCTCATCAAGGCCCTGTTCAACTGTAGTAACACATCCCTGCCTCTGTACTTGAATCCCCTCGCTATGAAGGCCAACATGCCATTTGCCTTCTTAACCGCCTGCTGTACGCCACCCTTCAATGACTGATGTACCATGACACCCAGGTCTCGTTGTACCTCCCCTTTTCCTAATCTGTCACCATTCAGATAATAGTCTGTCTCTCTGTTTTTACAACCAAACTGGATAACCTCACATTTATCCACATTATACTTCATCTGCCATGCATTTGCCCACTCACCTAACCTATCCAAGTCACTCTACAGCCTCATAGAATCCTCCTCGCAGCTTACACTGCCACCCAACTTAATGTCATCCGCAAATTTGGAGATACTACATTTAATCCCCTTGCCTAAATCATTAATGTACAATGTAAATACCTCGGGCTCCAGCACAGAACCTTGCGGTACCCTAGTAGTCACTGCTTGCCATTCTGAAAAATACCCATTTACTCCTACTCTTTGCTTCCTGTCTGCCAACCAGTTCTCAATCCATGTCAGCACACTACCCCCAATCCCATGTGCTTTAACTTTGCACATTAATCTCTTGTGTGGGAACTTGTCGAAAGCCTTCTGAAAGTCCAAATACACCACATCAACTGGTTCTCCATAATCTACTCTACTGGAAACATCCTCAAAAAATTCTAGAAGATTTGTCAAGCATGATTTCCCTTTCACAAATCCATGCTGACTTGGACCTATCATGTCACCTCTTTCCAAATGCGCTGCTATGACATCCTTAATAATTGATTCCATCATTTTGCCCACTACCGATGTCAGGCTGACCGGTCTATAATTCCCTGTTTTCTCGCTCCCTCCTTTTTTAAAAAGTGGGGTGACATTGGCTAACTTCCACTCCATAGGAACTGATCCACAATCTATGGAATGTTGGAAAATGACTCTCGATGCATCCGTTACTTCCAAGGCCACTTCCTTAAGTACTCTGGGATGCAGACGAGCAGGCCCTGGGGATTTATCGGCCTTCAATCCCATCAATTTCCCCAACACAATTTCCCGACTAATAAGAACTTCCCTCAGTTCCTCCTTCTTACTAGACCCTCTGACCCTTTTTATATCCGGAAGGTTGTTTGTGTCCTCCTTAATGAATACCGAACCAAAGTACTTGTTCAATTGGTCTGCCATTTCTTTGTTCCCAGTTATGACTTCCCCTGATTCTGACTGCAGGGGACCTATGTTTGTCTTTACTAACCTTTTTCTCTTTACATATCTATAGAAGCTTTTGCAGTCCATTTAAATGTTCCCTGCAAGCTTCCTCTCGTACTCTATTTTCCCTGCCTGAATCAAACCCTTTGTCCTCCTCTGCTGAGTTCTAATTTTCTCCCAGTACCCGGTTCACTGCTATTTCTGGCCAGTTTGTATGCCACTTCCTTGGCTTTAATACTATCCCTGATTTCCATTGATAGCCACGGTTGAGCCACCTTCCCTTTTTTATTTTAATGCCAGACAAGGGTGTACAATTGTTGTAGTTCATCTATACGGTCTCTAAGTATCTGCCATTACCCATCCACTGTCAATCCCTTAAGTATCATTCGCCAATCTATCCTAGCCAATTCATGCCTCACACCTTCAAAGTTACCCTTCTTTAAGTTCTTGACCATTGTCTCTGAATTAACTATTTCCTTCTCCATCCTTGCACTATACTATGGTCACTCTTCCCCAAGGGGCCTCACACAACGAGATTGCTAATTAATCCTCTCTCATTAACAACACCCAGTCTAAGATCGCCTCCCCCCTAGTTGGTTCCTCGACATATTGGTCAAGAAAACCATCTCTTATGCACTCCAGGAAATCCTCCTCCACCGTATTGTTTCCAGTTTGGTTAGCCCAATCTATATGCATATTAAAGTCACCCATGATAACTGCTGCACCTTTATTGCCATGCAGCCCTAATTTCCTGTTTGATGCCCTCCCAACATCACTACTACTGTTTGGAGGTCTGTACACAACTCCCACTAGCGTTTTCTGCCCTTTGGTATTCCGTAGCTCCACCCATACCGATTCCACATCATCCAAGCTAATGTCTTTCCTTACAATTGCATTAATTTCCTCTTTAACCAGCAGCGCCACCCCGCCTCCTTTTCCTTTCTGTCTATCTTTCCAAAATGTTGAATACCCTTGGATGTTGAGTTCCCAGCCTTGGTCACCCTGGAGCCATATCTCCGTGATGCCAACCACATCGTATCTGTTAACTGCTATCTGCACAGTTAATTCGTCCACCTTATTGCGAATACTCCTCGCATTGAGGCACAGAGCCTTCAGGCTTGCCTTTTTAACACACTTTGACCCTTAGAATTTTGCTGTAAAGTGGCCCTTTTTTTTGGCTTGGGTTTCTCTGCCTTCCCCTTATACTCATCTCCTTTCTGTCTTTTGCTTCTGTCTCCATTTTGCTTCCCTCTGTCTCCCTGCATGGATGAACTACAACAATTATACATTCCTGTCTGGCGTAAAAATAAAAAAGGGATGGTGGCTCAACTGTGGCTATCAAGGGAAATCAGGGATAGTATTAAAGCCAAGGAAGTGGCATACAAATTGGCCAGAAATAGCAGCGAACCAGGGGACTGGGAGAAATTTAGAACTCAGCAGAAGAGGACAAAGGGTTTGATTAGGGCAGGGAAAATGGAGTACGAGAAGAAGCTTGCAGGGAACATTAAGACGGATTGCAAAAGTTTCTATCGATATGTAAAGAGAAAAAGGTTAGTAAAGACAAACGTAGGTCCCCTGCAGTCAGAATCAGGGGAAGTAATAACTGGGAACAAAGAAATGGCAGACCAATTGAACAAGTACTTTGGTTCAGTATTCACTAAGGAGGACACAAACAACCTTCCGGATATAAAAGGGGTCAGAGGGTCTAGTAAGGAGGAGGAACTGAGGGAAATCCTTATTAGTCAGGAAATTGTGTTGGGGAAATTGATGGGATTGAAGGCCGATAAATCCCCAGGGCCTGCTCGTCTGCATCACAGAGAACTTAAGGAAGTGGCCTTAGAAATAGCGGATGCATTGAGAGTCATTTTCCAACATTCCATAGACTGTGGATCAGTTCCTATGGAGTGGAAGTTAGCCAATGTCACCCCACTTTTTAAAAAAGGAGGGAGAGAGAAAACAGGGAATTATAGACCGGTCAGCCTGACCTCAGTAGTGGGTAAAATGATGGAATCAATTATTAAGGATGTCATAGCAGTGCATTTGGAAAGAGGTGACATGATAGGTCCAAGTCAGCATGGATTTGTGAAAGGGAAATCATGTTTGAAAAATCTTCTGGAATTTTTGAGAATGTTTCCAGTAGAGTGGATAAGGGAGAACCAGTTGATGTGGTACATTTGGACTTTCAGAAGGCTTTCTGCAAGGTCCCACACAAGAGATTAATGTGCAAAGTTAAAGCACATGGGATTGGGGGTAGTGTGCTGACATGGATTGAGAACTGGTTGTCAGACAGGAAGCAAAGAATAGGAGTAAATGGGTACATTTCAGAATGGCAGGCAGTGACTAGTGGGGTACTGCAAGGTTCTGTGCTGGGGCCCCAGCTGTTTACACTGTACATTAATGATTTAGATGAGGGGATTAAATGTAGTATCTCCAAATTTGTGGATGACACTAAGTTGGCTGGCAGTGTGAGCTGCGAGGAGGATGCTATGAGGCTGCACAGTGACTTGGATAGGTTAGGTGAGTGGGCAAATGCATGGCAGATGAAGTATAATGTGGATAAATGTGAGGTTATCCACTTTGGTGGTAAAAACAGAGAGACAGACTATTATCTGAATGGTGACAGATTAGGAAAAGGGGAGGTGCAACGAGACCTGGGTGTCATGGTACATCAGTCATTGAAGGTTGGCATGCAGGTACAGCAGGCAGTTAAGTAAGCAAATGGCATTTTGGCCTTCATAGCGAGGGGATTCGAGTACAGGGGCAGGGGGGTGTTGCTACAGTTGTACAGGGCCTTGCTGAGGCCACACCTGGAGTATTGTGTACAGTTTTGGTCTCCTAACTTGAGGAAGGACATTCTTGCTATTGAGTAAGTGCAGCGAAGGTTCATCAGACTGATTCCCGGGATGGTGGTACTGACCTATCAAGAAAGACTGGATCAACTGGGCTTCTTTTCACTGGAGTTCAGAAGAATGAGAGGGGACCTCATGGAAACGTTTAAAATTCTGACGGGTTTAGACAAGTTAGATGCAGGAAGAATGTTCCCAATGTTAGAGAAGTCCAGAACCAGGGGTCACAGTCTAAGGATAAGGGGTAAGCCATTTAGGACTGAGATGAGGAGAAACTTCTTCACCCAGAGAGTGGTGAACCTGTGGAATTCTCTACCACAGAAAGTTGTTGAGACCAATTCACTAAATATATTCAAAAAGGATTTAGATGAAGTCCTTACTAGTAGGGGGATCAAGTGGTATGGCGAGAAAGCAGGAATGGGGTACTGAAGTTGCATGTTCAGCCATGAACTCATTGAATGGCGGTGCAGGCTTGAAGGGCCGAATGGCCTACTCCTGCACCTATTTTCTATGTTTCTATGTTTTGCATTGGTTCCCATCTCCCTGCCATATTAGTTTAACTCCCCCCAACAGCATTAGCAAAGATTCTCCTTAGGACATTGGTTCTGGTCCTGCCGAGGTGCAGACCGTCTGGTTTGTACTGGTCCCACCTCCCCCAGAACCGGTTCCAATGCCCCAGGAATTTGAATCCCTCCCTGCTGCACCACTGCTCAAGCCACGTATTCATCTGAGTTATTCTGCCATTTCTACTCTGACTAGCACGTGGCACTGGTAGCAATCCCGAGATTACTACTTTTGAGGTCCTACTTTTTAATTTAGCTGCTAGCTCCTTAAATTCGTCTCTTAGGACCTCATCCTGTTTTTTACCTTTGTCGTTGGTACCAATGTGCACCACGACAACTGGCTGTTCTCTCTTCCTTTTCAGAATGTTTTGCACCCGCTCCAAGACATCCTTGATCCTTGCACCAGGGAGGCAACATACCATCCTGGAGTCTCGGTTGCGGCCGTAGAAACGCCTATCTATTCCCCTTACAATTGAATCCCCTCTCACTATCGCTCTCCCACTCTTTTTCCTGCCTTCCTTTGCAGCAGAGCCAGCCATGGTGCCTTGAACTTGGCTACTGCTGCCCTCCCCTGATGAGTCATACCACCCAACAGTACTCAAAGTGGTGTATCTGTTTTGCAGGGGGATGACCGCAGGGGAGCCCTGCACTACCTTCTTTGCACTGCTCTTCCTGTTGGTCTTCTGGATAATCTGGAACGTTTTCCCCAAAGGCCTCGCAGTAAATCAGTGACATCTTCCCACCGCTCAGTAGCATCTCCCCCCCCCCTCAGAAACATCTCCCCCTCAGTAACATTTACCCCCCCCCCCCACTCCCAGTAACATCTTCCACTCAGTAACATCTTCCCCCCCCCACCCCCCTCAGTGACATCTGCACTGGCCCATTACCCCTCCCCCTCCCCTTCCCTTCCCCACTCCCAAACCTTCCCTCCTCTCCACTCCACCTCCTTTGCCCTTCTTCCCACTCCTCTACCCTTCTTCCCACTCCTCTACCCTTCTTCCCACTCCTCTACCCTTTCGCTCGCCCCACACCTCGCCCCTCTCGCCCTCCTTCCCCCTCCCATTGCCTCCCCGCCCCCCGAGTTATTTGTGGGCAGAGAGTCTCTCCCAGGAACAGCGCAGGATGGATGAGGATTTAACGGCTGTTTATTCTCCAGCCATCGAGGCCGTGGGTGGTGAAAGTGCTGGAGATATGGGGAAAATGTGGAGTGGAATCTTGTCTCCGTATTCCCTGTGACAGTGTGATCGATCGACTGAGTTCTCTCCCTCGGTGACATTACAATCTCTCCTCAAACCTCCAGTTCCGCTCAAAGTCTCGCATTCTAATGACTGAACTCTTTGTATGTGTCCCTGTGAACCAATCTTCCCCCAGGCAGCCTCACGGGGTGGAGCAGTGGGCCACTAGGTGGAGCTGTCGGCCACTGGGTCGAGCAATGGGCCACTAGGTGGAGCTGTGGGGCACTGGGTGGAGCAGTGGGCCATTCGGTGAAGCAGTGGGCCACTAGGTGGAACTCTATATTACAGATAACCTCAAAGACTCGTTGTTTCACAGAGGAGGCTGACGACTTTCACCCTAAACATTCCGGCTTTTCAACACTTTTTTTTGTTTAATGTTTAATATCAACAACAATAACTTGCATTTATATAGCGCCTTTAACATAGCAAAATGCTCCAAGGCACTTCACGGTAGTGATAGAAGAAAAAAACAGAAACATTTGACATCAAGCTATATAAAGAGATATTCGGTGACCAAAAGTTTGGTCAAAGAGTTAGGTTTTAAGGAGCGTCTTAAAAGAGGAGAGATAGTCGGTGAGGTTTAGGGAGGGAATTCGAGAGCTTAGGGCCCAGGCAGCTGAAGGCACGGCCACCGATGGTGGAACAATTAAAATCGGGGATGGATAAGATGCCAGAATTAGAGGAGCGCAGACATTTCAGAGAGGAGATTACAGAGATCGAGACGGGCGAGGCCATGGAGGGATTTGAACAGGAGGACGAGAATTTTACTGAAGTTCCTGAAGGGTTAACATGGGAACATTTTCAATCTGTTCTTGTCTCCAAAGTGAGATGTAATTTATAGATTTAAATATTGGGTTTAAAATCTGAGTCTCATTTGCCTTTTGAAAGTGGGACTGTGTCAGCACCTGTTACACTGGAAACCCCTCAGTGATGTTCACCCTGTCCTCACGCACTGCACTGGGGCTCAGCTAAGGTCATGTGACATCTGAACAAAGGGACAGAGTAAAGGAGACAACTGGATGCATTTAAAGAAAGGACTTCCATTTCTATAGCGCCTTTCACCACCACAGGACGTTCCATTATGCTTCACAGGCAATGGAGTATATTTACAGCGTAGTCACGGTTGTAGTGTAGGAAACGGGGCAGATAATTTACGCACAGCAAGTTCCCACAAATTGCAATGAGATAAATTAACAAATAATCTGTTTTCTTGATGTTGGTTGAGCGATAAATATTACCCAGGTCACGGGGGAGAACTAACCTGCTCTCCTTCGAGTAGTGGCTATGGGATGTTTTATGTCTAACTTACAGGGCAGAAGGGTTTAATGTCTCATCCAAAAGACAGCACCTCCAAAAGTGCAGCACTCCCTCAGTACTACCCCTCCGACAGTGCAGCACTCCCTCAGTGCTGCCCCTCTGACAGTGCAGCGCTCCTTAATTAACTAGCAACTTCCTGTACCAGTTACTAACAGCCCCTGCACCAATAACTAGCAGTCCCTGTAACAGCCTTTCATTGACCCCACTAGCTCAGTGCAGGTTAAGTCCCGCTCCCAGTCACCAGCTCACTAATAAATCCCCATCTATGGGGGCGGGAGCTTTGCTAAAATCTTGTTCCTGTTTCAATTATTCCCACTGTTTCTGAGACGCCGACAGATGGATTTTTAGGAGAATGAGCACTTCTCCTCGATCTGGAGCCAGGCTTCATCCCGAAATTTCTCTCTCCCCAGAATTTCAAAGCTAAAACGGGGCAGCTCATTGAAAATTGTGTTTGTAAACCCCACTGGGCTGTGGAATGGTGAAGTGATGGAGGTGATGCTGGGAATACCTGCCCCGGAGATACGGGACATCAGCGGGAAAGATATTCCTGAGGATTCTGTGCCTGGGACTGAGAAGGAAGTGATTCTCAGGGTTCACTGATTCACCGAGTGAGAGAGGCTCTGTCTCTCTGATCCACATTTTATACAACAGGGCTCGTGGGACAGGCTGATGTATAGAGCGGCAGATTTCCCTCTCTCTCTCTCGCTCTCTCTCTCTCTCTCACTTTCTCCCTCTCGCTCTCTCTCTCTCTCTCTCTCTCTCACTTTCGCTCTCTCTCTCTCTCTCACTTTCCCTCTCTCTCACTGCATAGTCCGAGGTGCCGGCTTTGGGATGAGACGTTAAACTGAGACCCCGTCTGCCCTCTCAGGTGGATGTAAAACATCCCATGGCCACTACTTCGAAGAAGAGCAGGGGAGTTCTCCCTGGGGTCCTGGTTTCAATATTTATCTTTTAATCAACCTTACTAAAGGAGATTATCTGCCCTTTATCATATTGCTGTGTGTGGGATCTTGCTATACAATATGTTGCTGCCGTGTTTCCAACATCGCAACAGCAATTACACTTCAAAAATACTTCATTGCTGTAAAGTACTTTGGGATGTCCTGAGGCCGTGAGAGGCGCTATATAAATGCAAGTCTTTCTTTATTTTTAGGTCCTGCCCCCTTGTTGCGGACTCCCACCAGAGGAAATAGTTTCTCTCTATCTACCCCATCAAATCCTTTCAACATCTTAAACATCTCAATCAGATCACTCAGTCTTCTATACTCGAGGGAATACAACCTGTCCTCATCATTTAACCCTTTTAGCCCCGGTATCATTCTGGTGAATCTGCGCTTACCCCCTCCAAGGCCAATATATCCTCCCTGAGGGGCGGTGCCCAGAACTGAACGCAGTGCCCAGGTGGGGTCTGACCAGAGATTTATATAAACTGTAACATATCTTCCACCCCGGTCCCTCTGGTATTTTATCCTCTTCCTGTCCTGTGATGTCCGATATAAAGTCATTATTCAGCAAGTCCGCCATTTCCTTATTTTCAATGAAAATATCACATGTGCCCGTGTTTAAAGGGCCCATGTCCCCTGAGTCAGGTCTGGGAATTGTCAGCAATGTGTAAGAGAAAGTGCTGGAGTCTGGGTTACACTAACTCCCGCTCACATCCCAACATTGCACAGTACAGGCTCGAGGGGCTGAATGGCCTCCTCCTGTTCCTCATTAAGTTGTGGAGCCAGGACCTTCTGAGCCAGAGGCGAGAGTGCTACCCACTGACCCCGGCTGGCCCCGGGAGCTGGTGACAAAGGCTGGGAGGGTGAGAGCTGCGATAAAGAGTAACGGGCTGTCGGAGACTGAAGTCAGGTCTGGCAATTGTCAGCAATGTGAGGAGAAAGTGCTGGAGTCTGGGTTACTCTAACTCCCGCTCACATCCCAACATTGAATCTAGTGTTTGAAGATTGCCTCGAGGGCAGCTTGTGATGGTTTAATGACACAAAGATCTGATTTGCTGCTCAGAAATTTATTTATTGCGATTTCGGTGGTTTGCCGGAATAATCAGATTCTGGGAATAGTCAGCCGGAGAAATCTTTGTTTAAACAGGGTCCTGAAGCAAGGCGGGGATAATTCACTCGGACACATTCCAGCCTTGCAATGGAATTTGTCTCCACGCGGCGTGAGGTGAATTGGGAAACAGTATTTATATTGCTGGTCCAGATAAGTTTCCGGTCAATGCTTGCGGAGAGGCGAGGGTTAAATCTCGCTGTCTTCATTCATCAATAAAAATGTGGCCCAGATCATCGACAGTTGGTGCCTGTGTTTCTCAGACATTATCCCCTGCATCAACCTCTCTCTCTCTGTCTGGTGATATGATTCTAGACGGCCATCACTGCCTCAGTCTCGGGAATTCGTGAGAGCTGATGGGTCAGCTGTGAATACAACACAGATGCGTCTCTCTGTCTCTTTCTCTCGCTGTCTCTCTCTCTCAATCCCTCTCTCTTCCTCTTTCTCTCTCTCCCTCTCTCACTCTCTCTGTCTGTCTGTCTCTCTCTCTCACTCTCTGTCTCTCTATCTCTATCCCTCACTCTCTCTCTCTGTCACTTTCCCTCTCTCCCTCTCTGTTTTTCTCTGTATCTCTCTCACTTTGTCTGTCTCCCTCTCCCTCTCTGTCTCTATCTGTGTCTCTCTCCATCTCTCCCTCTCCCTCTCTCTCTCCATCTCTCCCTCTCCATCTCTGTCTCTCTCTCTCTGTCTCTCTATCTCTATCTCTCTCTCTGTATCTCTCTCTCTCTCCCTCTCTCAGTCTCTCTCTCTCTTCTGTGTATTTGGGGATGCTGATGATGGGACTATCCCAGTCAGACAGCATCATCTCACCTTCCCGTTACACCCGATGGGTGTGTTGGAAAGTAAAAGGAAAGATTTGCATTTCTCTAGCGCCTTTCACCACCTCAGGACATCCCAAAATGCATCACTGCCAATGAAGGACATTAAACATGTCGTCACTGTTGTAAATTCAGCAGCCAATTTGCGCACAGCAAGCTCCCACAAACAGCAATGTGACAATGACCGGATAAAAGAGCCAGCAAAGGCAGGATGGGCCGAATGGCTTCCTTCAGTGCTGTGAGATTCCTGTGTGAAAATGAGCTGCTGATTTCTGAGGGGGCTCTGTGCGGAATTGTATTTACTAACCACACACGGCCAATATTGAACCCACAGTGAAGACTGTGTGAAAAGAATCATTGAGAAAGATTCATCACTCTGGGGGATTGAAGAGGGCAGATGCCCAGGAGCAGGGTCCCATTCCCAGATGTTGCTGCCCATTTAAACAAAGGGGACTATAGTGGGATGAGGGCAGAGTTGGCTAAAGTAGACCGGGAACACAGACTAAACGGTGGCACAATTGAGGAACAGTGGAGAACATTTAAGGAGCTGTTTCATAGTGCTCAACAAAAATATATTCCAGTGAAAAAGAAGGGCGGTAAGAGAAGGGATAACCAGCCATGGATAACCAAGGAAATAAAGGAGAGTATCAAATTAAAAACCAATGCGTATAAGGTGGCCAAGGTTAGTGGGAAACTAGAAGATTGGGAAAATTTGAAATGACAGCAAAGAATGACTAAGAAAGCGATAAAGAAAGGAAAGATAGATTACGAAAGTAAAATTGAGCAAAACATAATAAAAACAGATAGTAAAAGCTTTTACCGATACATAAAATGGAAGAGAGTGACTAAAGTAAATGTTGGTCCCTTAGAAGATGAGAAGGAGGATTTAATAATGGGAAATGTGGAAATGGCTGAGACCTTAAACAATTATTTTGCTTCGGTCTTCACAGTGGAAGACACAAAAACCATGCCAAAAATTGCTGGTCACGGGAATGTGGGAAGCGAGGACCTTGAGACAATCATTATCACTAGGGATGTAGTGCTGGACAGGCTAATGGGACTCAAGGTAGACAAGACCCCTGGTCCTGTTGAAATGAATCCCAGGGTATTAAAAGAGATGGCGAAAGTTATAGCAGATGCATTCGTTATAATCAACCAAAATTCTCTGGAATCTGGGGAGGTACCAGCGGATTGGAAAGCACTAATGTAACGCCTTTGTTTAAAAAAGGGGGCAGACAAAAGGCAGGTGACTATCGGCCGGTTAGTTTAACATCTGTAGTGGGGAAAATGTTTTAAGCTATCATTAAGGAAGAAATAGCAGGACATCTACATAGGAATAGTGCAATCAAACATACGCAACATGGATTCATGAAGGGGAAATCATTATTAACTAATTTACTGAAATTCTTTGAGGATATAACGAGCAGGGTGGATAGAGATGTACCGATGGATGTGGTGTATTTAGATTTTCAAAAGGCATTCGATAAGGTGCCACACAAAAGGTTACTGCAGAAGGCAAAGGTACGCAGAGTCAGAGGAAATGTATTAGCATGGATAGAGAATTGGCTGGCTAATAGAAAGCAGAGTCGGAATAAATGGGTCCTTTTCGGGTTCGAAATCGGTGGTTAGTGGTGTGCCACAGGGATCGGTGCTGGGACCACAAATGTTTACAATATACATAGATGACCTGGAAGAGGGGACGGAGTGTAGTGTAACAAAATTTGCAGATGACACAAAGATTAGTGGGAAAGCGGGTTGTGTAGAGGACATAGAGAGGCTGCAAAGAGATTTAGATAGGTTAAGCGAATGGGCTAAGGTTTGGCAGATGGAATACAATGTCGGAAAATGTGAGGTCATCCACCTTGGGAGAAAAAAAACAGTAAAAGGGAATATTATTTGAATGGGGAGAAATTACAACCTGCTGCGGTGCAGAGGGACCTGGGGGTCCTTGTGCATGAATCCCAAAAAGTTAGTTTGCAGGTGCAGCAGGTAATCAGGAAGGCGAATGGAATGTTGGCCTTCATTGCGAGAGGGATAGAGTAGAAAAGCAGGGAAGTCCTGTTGCAACTGTATAGGGTATTGGTGAGGCCACACCTGGAGTACTGCGTGCAGATTTGGTCACCTTACTTAAGGAAGGATGTACTAACCTTGGAGGGGGTACAGAGACGATTCACTAGGCTGATTCTGGAGATGAGGGGGTTACCTTATGATGATAGATTGAGTAGACTGGGTCTTTACTCGTTGGAGTTCAGAAGGATGAGGGGTGATCTTATAGAAACATTTAAAATAATGAAAGGGATAGACAAGATAAAAGCAGAGAGGTTGTTTCCACTGGTCGGGGAGACTAGAACTAGGGGGCACAGCCTCAAAATACGGGGGAGCCAATTTAAAACCGAGTTGAGAAGGAATTTCTTCTCCCAGAGGGTTGTGAATCTGTGGAATTCTCTGCCCAAGGAAAGTTGAGGCTAGCTCATTGAATGTATTCAAATCACAGATAGATCGATTTTTAACCAATAAGGGAGTTAAGGGTTACAGGGAGCGGGCAGGTAAGTGGAGCTGAGTCCACGGCCAGATCAGCCATGATCGTGTTGAATGTCGGAGCAGGATCGAGGGGCTAGATGGCCGACTCCTGTTCCTAATTCTTATGTTCTTATGCCTAGTGGTGTCCCTGAACTGCCACCCAGATGTTGCAGGTGGATTTAGTGGGGGGGATAATGATGTTTCTCTGAGTGGCCGGTGTCAGCCGATGCCTTTAAACTGGGACTCAATCCAATGCTCAATCCTTATTCCCTGTGTGTGGCTGGGGACAAGGAGCAGGAATCTGGGAGAAAGTCCTCAATTGCACTTCATCCCAGCCCCGTGTCAGAGGCTCAGGGAATGACAGCCTGCTCTGTGGGCCTCAGCCAGTCTGTCTCCCCCCTCCCTCTCACTCTCTGTCTGCCCCTTCCTCTCACTCTCTCTTTCCCCCTCCCTCTCACTCTCTGTCTCCCCCCCTCCTTCTCACTCTGTCTCCCCCCCTCACACTCTGTCTCCCACCTCCCTCTCACTCTTGCTCTCCCCCACCTCTAATTCTGTCTCCCCCCTCCCTCTCACTCTCTGTCTCCCCACCTCCCTCTCACACTCTGTCTCCCCCCTCCCTCTCACTCTCTGTCTCCCCCTCTCCCTCTCACTCTCTGTCTCCCCCTCTCCCTCTCACTCTCTGTCTCCCCCCTTCCCCCTCACTCTCAGTCTCCCCCCTTCCCCCTCACTCTCAGTCTCCCCCTGTCCCTCTCACTCACTGTCTCCCACCTCCCTCTCACTCTCTGTCTCCCACCTTCCTCTCACTCTCTATCTCCCCCTCCATGACACTCTCTGTCTCCCCACCTCCCTCTCCCTCGCTGTCTCCCCCCCCTCTCACTCTCTCTTTCCCCCTCCCTATCACTCTCTGTCACCCTCCCCTTTCCTCTCACTCTCTGTCTCCCCCCTTCCCCCTCACTCTCAGTCTCCCCCTGTCCCTCTCATTCACTGTCTCCCACCTCCCTCTCACTCTCTGTCTCCCCCTCCCTCTCACTCTCTGCATACCCCTCCCTCTCCCTCGCTGTCTCCCCCCTCCCTCTCACTCTCTCTTTCCCCCTCCCTCTCACTCTCTGTCTCCCCCTCCCTCTCACTCTGTCTCCCTCTCACTCTCTGTCTACCCCCTTCCATTCACTCTCTGTCTCCCTCCTTCCCCCTCACTCTCAGTCTCCCACCTCCCTCTCGCTCTCTGTCTCCCCCTCCCTTGCACTCTCTGTCTCCCCACCTCCCTCTCACTGTCTGTCTCCCTCCTTCCTTTCCCTCTCTCTATCCCCACCTCCCTCTCACTCTCTGTCTCCCCCCCTCCATCTCACTCTGTGCATACCCCTCCCTCGTACTCTCTGTCTCCCCATCTCCCTCTCATTCTCTGTCTCCTCCCCTCCCTCTCACTCTCTGCATACCCCTCCCTCTCACTCTCTCTCTCCCCACCTCCCTCTCACTGTCTGTCTCCTCCCTCCCTCTCACTCTCTCTCTCTACCCCTCCCTCTCACTCTCTGTCTTCCCCCTTCCTCTCCCTCTCTCTATCCCCACCTCCCTCTCACACTCTGTCTCCCATCTCCCTCTCGCTCTCTGTCTCCCATCTCCCTCTCACTCCCTGTCTCCCATCTCCCTCTCACTCTCTCTCTCTCCCCCCTCCCTCTCACTCTCTGTCTCCCATCTCCCTCTCACTCTCTGTCTCCCCCCCCCTCCCGCTCACTCTCTCTCTTCCCACCTCCCTCTCACTCTCTGTCTCCCATCTCCCTCTCACTCTCTGTCTCCCCCTCCCTCTCACTCTCTGCATACCCCTCCCTCTCCCTCGCTGTCTCCCCCTCTCTCTCACTCTCTCTTTCCCCCTCCCTCTCACTCTCTATCTCCCCTCTCCCTCTCACTCTCTGTCTCCCCCCCCTTCCATTCTCTCTCTGTCTCCCTCCTTCCCCCTCACTCTCTGTCTCCCACCTCCCTCTCACTCTCTGTCTCCCACCTCCCTCTCGTTCTCTGTCTCCCCCTCCCTTGCACTCTCTGTCTCCCCACCTCCCTCTCACTGTCTGTCTCCCCCTTTCCTTTCCCTCTCTCTATCCCCACCTCCCTCTCACTCTCTGTCTCCCATCACCCTCTCACTCTCTGCATACCCCTCCCTCGCACTCTCTGTCTCCCCATCTCCCTCTCACTTTGTGCATACCCCTCCCTCTCACTCTCTGTCTCCTCCCCTCCCTCTCACTCTCTGCATACCCCTCCCTCTCACTCTCCCCACCTCCCTCTCACTGTCTGTCTCCTCCCTCCCTCTCACTCTCTCTCTCTCCCCCCTCCCTCTCACTCTCTGTCTCCCGCCCTTCCTCTCCCTCTCTCTATCCCCACCTCCCTCTCACTCTGTCTCCCCCCTCCCTCTCACTCTCTATCTCACCCCTCCCTCTCACTCTCCATCCCCCCACCTCCCATTCACTCTCTGTTTCCCCATATCCCTCTCATTCTTTGTCTCCCCACCCGCTCCCTCTCCCTCTCTATCTCCACACCTCTCTCTCACTCTCTGTCTCTCCCCCCGTCCCCGGGAGTGAGCGTAAGGGGGAGACTGAGGGGGAAGAAGGGGGAGTGAGGGGTGGAGGGAAAGGTGTGGGGGAGTGAGGGGGAGGGGGAGTGAGCAGAGCAGGGGCAGTGAGACAGGAAGTGAGAGGCGGGAGTGAGGGGAAGGGGAAGGATGGAGGGAGTGAGGGGGAGTAAGGGCGGAGGCGGTATGAGCGGGGAGTGAGGGGAGTGAGGGCCTGGGGAGGGGAGAGTGAGGGGAGTGCTGTGGAGGGGGTAGGCAGGGGTTGTGATGACAATGCCACTCCCTCAGGACTGCGCTGGGAATGTGGGCCTGGATTATGGGCTCGAGACCCCACTCACTGCTCCTGGGACCAACTCACAAACACAAATTATAACAATGAGCTCACTTCAAAAAGCTTCACTGGCTGGAAATCGCTTTGGGACATCCTGAGGTGGGGAAAGGCGCTATAGAAATGCAAGTCTTTCTGTGATTATAATTTCTTTATGTGTCCCTTTGAGCTCAGTGCAGTTTCTGCCTTTCATTAATGTTTAAACATTACGAATTACTCTTTGAATATGTTGGATTGAAGAACCTTGAACTATTTATGAACTGTTTATTGCTGCAGTGTTCCCTGGGCTAGGGGTGAGCTAGTCTCTCCCCCCAGACAGTGTTCCCTGGGTTGGGGTGAGGGAGTCTCTCCCCCCCAGACAGTGTTCCCTGGGCTAGGGGTGAGCGAGTCTCTCCCCCCAGACATTGTTCCTTGGGCTAGGGGTGAGCGATTCTCTCTCCCTCCAATCTGTTCCTGAGGATGTGTGAGCTTTGTGATAAAGATGTGTTCTGAGTAATCTCACATGGCTTGTGGCAGTTTAAACAATGAGCTGATTTAGTGATTCTTCGCCAACCAGAACCTCCAGCACTGAGTTATTGATCAAGATCAGTGATGTTCAATTGTGCTTTAAACACCCTCTGTGGGCTGTGAGAAATAAAAGCAGTTTATAGCTCACTCGCTGTAACTGAAGAGCAGTAAATCCCAGGAACAGGATCCCAGTAAATCCCAGGAACAGGATCCCAGTAAATCACAGGAAGACGATCCCAATAAATCCCAAGAAGACGACCCCAGTTAATCTCAGGAAGATGATCCCAGTAAATCCCAGGAAGATGATCCCAGTAACAGGATCCCAGTAAATCCTAGGAACAGGATCCCAGTAAATCCCAGGGTGACGATCTCAGTAAATCCCAGGGTGACGATCCTATAAATCCCAGGAACACGATCCCTGTTACTCCCAGGAACAAGATCGCAGAGATTGTACGTGCAAATGTAATGCCACTTTTTTAAAAAGGAGGCAGACAAAAAGCAGGAAACTATAGACCAGTTAGCCTAACATCTGTGGTTGCGAAGATGTTGGAGTCCATTATTAAAGAAGCAGTAGCAGGACATTTGGGGAAGCAACATTCAGTCAGGCAGGGTCATCATGGATTTATGAAGGGGAAGTCATGTTTGACAAATTTGCGAGAATTCTTTGAGGATGTAAGGAACAGGTTGGATAAGTGGATGTGGTGTAGTTGGACTTCCAGAAGGCATTTGACAAGGTGCCACATAAAAGGTTACTACTCAAGATTAAAGTTCACGGGGTTGGGGGTAATATATTAGCATGGATACAGGATTGGCGAACGAACAGAAAACAGAGAGTTGGGATAAATGGTTCATTCGTGGGTTGGCAATCAGTAACCAGTGGGGTGCCGCAGGGATCAGTGCTGGGACCCCAACTATTTACAATCTGTATTAACGACTTGGAGGAAGGGACTGAGTGTAACGTAGCCAAGTTTGCTGATGATACAAAGATGGGAGGAAAAGCAATGTGTGAGGAGGACACAAAAAATCTGTAAAAGGACATAGACAGTGGGCAAAAATTTGTCAGATGGAGTATAATGTTGGAAACTGTGAGGTCATGCACTTTGGCAGAAAAAATCATTTATTATTTAAATGGAGAAAAATTGCAAAGTGCCGCAATACAGCGGGATCTGGGGGTACTTGTGCATGAAACACAAAAGGTTAATATGCAGGTACAGCAAGTGATCAGAAAGGCCAATGGAATCTTGGCCTTTATTACAAAGGGGATGGAGTATAAAAGCAGGGAAGTCTTGCTATAGTTGTACATGGTATTGGTGAGGCCACACCTGGAATACAAATGCAGTTTTGGTTTCCATATTTATGAAAGGATCATCATAGGCAGTCCCTCAAAACGAGGACGACTTGCTTCCACGCCAAAAAAGGATAAGTTCACAGGTGTTCCAATGAAGGACCTAAAGTTCCAGGTCCTGAACTACATCCTGAAGGGCGGAAGGTGCTTGCGTGTGGATTTTTTTAATGTGTGGTGGCCATTGCACACCAGCCACCACACAGGCTTGACAGAGCTAGGTCTTGGTCCAGTGGCAAGGATTACCCAAGGCGACTGGAGACCTACTCTGCTGCATGGACCTAGTGCATACACATGTCGCAGTGTGTGCTGCCCTGGGGCCCTGGCCCCAAACTCATGCCTCCCCTGGGCCCCGGTCACGTCCCTCCACAGTCTCTTGCCACTCCTTCGCCCCAACCTCGACGCTCCTGCTGTACCTGCCCACGCTCCAATCACCGACCTGGACCTTGATGACCAGCTTATGCTGCTCCCTGTAGTGGTATGCCTACTTGCTGCTCCCAGGTGCCGCACCTCCACTCCCTTTATGGCCCCGACCTGCCGTTGGTGTTCTCACGCAGGTCAGGGCCTCCATGCTGTTCCCAGGCCGCTGCTCGCCGCTCCTTTTATGTCCCTGACCAGCCGCTGGTGTTCTCATGCAGGTCAGGGCCTCCATGAAAGAATATACTTGCTTTGGAGGCAGTTCAGAGAATGTTCACCAGATTGATTCCGGAGATGAAGGGGTTGACTTATGAGGAAAGGTTGAGTAGGTTGGATCTCTACTCATTGGAATTCAGAAGAATGAGAGGTGATCTTATCAAAATGTTGAAGCTTATGAGGGGGCTTGACAAGGTAGATACAGAGAGGATGTTTCCACTGATAGGGGAGACTGGAACTCGAGAGCATAATCTTAGAATAAGAGGCTGCCGATTTAAAACTGAGATGAGGAGAAATTTCTTCTCTCAGAGGGTTGTGGATCTGTGGAATTTGCTGTCTCAGAGAGCTGTGGAAGCTGGGACATTGAATAAATTTAAGACAGAAATAGACAGTTTCTTAAACGATAAGGGAATAAGGGGTTATGGAGAGTGGGCAGGGAAGTGGACCTGAGTCCATGATCGGATCGGTCATGATCATATTAAATGATCATAGCAGGCTCGAGGGGCCATATGGCCTACTCCTGCTCCTATTTCTTATATTCTTATGTTCTTATGAATACCAACATTAGTTTCCCAGTATCAGAATGGGCAGCAAACTGGCTACAAAACAGAAAACAGAGAGTTGGTGTTCAGGTAAGTTACAGAAACAATTTGGACTCGGAATTCGGAAGTACAATTTCAAAATTTGCGGAAGTTAACAAATTGGTGGTTGGAGTTAATACAGAGGGGGACTGCAACACTAAACAGGAATATATTAATAAACTACAGAATGGGCGAGTATTTGAAAAATGAATTTCAATCTAGCTCAGTGTGAGGCTGTACATTTGGTAGGAAGTATAAGAAGGCTATATACTCCTTGGAAAATAAGTCTAAATGGGACAGAGGAACAGACGTCGCTACGGGCACAGATACACAAATCACTAAAAGTAGCTTCGCAGGTTAATAAGGCCATAAATAAAGCACATTTACAGGGACCGCGCGCAAAAAAAATTGAAGGAACATTGCATAAACATTGGATGAACATAAATTCAGATAGTTATCAGATGCTATCTTACATGCACAACATGTATTCGGTACTGCTTAGAAATGATTTAAAGATAAAAGTTGAAAACGTGTTATCTTCTGGTCTCTGTCAATCAGTGCTGTGAAATAGAGCTGTACCCTCTTTAGAGCCTGTGTCAGCATCAATTCCGCACCTCAGTAATCCCTCAGCAAAGATTACTACTGCCATCCTCATTGGTGCTAGATGAGAACTCACCTGTCGTCATACTCTGGATATTGGGAGAGGAAAGATGCAACGCCAGTCACTTTCTTCGGGTAAAAGAGTTGTGGAGATGAGCAGCCAAACTCCACTCTAAAATGGATAGGGCACATTCCAGTACGCAGTGCATTCTGGATATAGATGTCTGCCATTGGAGCCCAGAATCTAGGAAGAAGAAGGAGGCCACATACTCCTTGGAAAATAAATGTCGAAGAGCAGAGGAACAGATGTCTCTATGGGCACAGATACACAAATTATTAAAAGTAGTGACGCAGGTTAATAAGGCCATAAATAAAGCACATTTTAAGATCGGGCCAGGGAGAATCGCTTTTGCGAGTTCTAAATTTGAATGAAGTATTACTATGTTTTTTCCTTGGCTGCAGTTCGAGTCTATCTCTGACCCATGAGGTGAAAGTGGATAGATGAATGTGAAGCTCGAGCTCCAGCTCACGTTCAATTTCTGTCCCATCCAGTGGGCTGGATAGAGTGACCTGTCCGGCCGGATATGGCCCACGGGCCGTATTTTGCCCACCACTGGTATAGATATTTTTACGGGGAAGCTAAATAAACACATGAGGGCGAAAGGAATAGAAGGATATGCTGATAGGGTGAGATGAAGAGGGGTGGGCGGAGACTCGAGTGGAGCATAAACACCAGCACGGCCTAGTTGGGCCGAATGGCCTGTTCCTGTGCTGTACATTCTGTGTAATGTGACAACCTTCTGTCCTATTGGGAATAGTGTCACTGACACAAGTAAATCCTCACAATCCCCTGTTAATTATTGCCTGCCCCTCAATCTCTCACTTCCAACCTGGGTCTCATCAATAGGACTGTGTGAAGGGAATCAGTTCCCAACAATCCACTTCCTTTCAACACACAAAACCAGCAGCCCAGCAAGCTCAGTAACTCAACAGTCCTCTCAATTCAAATCTGCTCCAGTAACAAATCCTTTCATGAAGTGGTGTTTTGGCTCTGAGTAAACCTGTCAGCCTCTTAATTACAACCAGCCTGCCACACACCAGGCCATTCACCAGACAGGCTGTTCAGTTCTAGTTATTAGAATGAAGATTGTTTTCATACAAGGAGCAATCCGGGAGTGAACTCCCAGAGGCCCCACTGACGGACTGCGTACCTGAATGGGATAGCACTGTGTAACAATGAAAGTGTACTGGCCTTTTCGTGAAGGTCGGCTGTGAGTGCTGCAGGGAGAGGGTGTGAGAGATGAACAGGAAGCAGGGAGCCAGTCACTCTTGTTATGTATGTAAACACGACCAATGTGTAAAACTTGCCACCAGGGGGCACACCTGTGGGTGACCTAAGGGTCACCAGCACATAGAAACATAGAAACATAGAAACATAGAAAATAGGTGCAGGAGCAGGCCATTCAGCCCTTCTAGCCTGCACCGCCATTCAATGAGTTCATGGCTGAACATGAAACTTCAGTACCCCCTTCCTGCTTTCACGCCATACCCCTTGATCCCCCGAGTAGTAAGGACTTCATCTAACTCCCTTTTGAATATATTTAGTGAATTGGCCTCAACTACTTCCTGTGGTAGAGAATTCCACAGGTTCACCACTCTCTGGGTGAAGAAGTTTCTCCTTATCTCGGTCCTAAATGGCTTACCCCTTATCCTTAGACTGTGACCCCTGGTTCTGGACTTCCCCAACATTGGGAACATTCTTCCTGCATCCAACCTGTCCAAACCCGTCAGAATTTTAAACGTTTCTATGAGGTCCCCTCTCACTCTTCTGAACTCCAGTGAATACAAGCCCAGTTGATCCAGTCTTTCTTGATAGGTCAGTCCCACCATCCCGGGAATCAGTCTGGTGAATCTTCACTGCACTCCCTCAATAGCAAGAATGTCCTTCCTCAAGTTAGGAGACCAAAACTGTACACAATACTCCAGGTGTGGCCTCACCAAGGCCCTGTACAACTGTAGCAACACCTCCCTGCCCCTGTACTCAAATCCCCTCGCTATGAAGGCCAACATGCCATTTGCTTTCTTAACCGCCTGCTGTACCTGCATGCCAACCTTCAATGACTGACGGACCATGTGACCCAGGTCTCGTTCCACCTTCCCTTTTCCTAATCTGTCACCATTCAGATAATAGTCTGTCTCTCTGTTTTTACCACCAAAGTGGATAACCTCACATTTATCCACATTATACTTCATCTGCCACGCATTTGCCCACTCACCTAACCTATCCAAGTCACTCTGTAACCTCATAGCATCCTCCTCGCAGCTCACACTGCCACCAAACTTAGTGTCATCCGCAAATTTGGAGATACTACATTTAATCCCCTCGTCTAAATCATTAATGTACAATGTAAACAGCTGGGGCCCCAGCACAGAACCCTGCGGTACCCCACTAGTCACTGCCTGCCATTCTGAAAAGTACCCATTTACTCCTACTCTTTGCTTCCTGTCTGACAACCAGTTCTCAATCCACGTCAGCACACTACCCCCAATCCCATGTGCTTTAACTTTGCACATTAATCTCCTGTGTGGGACCTTGTCGAAAGCCTTCTGAAAGTCCAAATATACCACATCAACTGGTACTCCTTTGTCCACTTTATTGGAAACATCCTCAAAAAATTCTAGAAGATTTGTCAAGCATGATCTCTCTTTCACAAATCCATGCTGACTTGGACCTGTCATGTCACCATTTTCCAAATGCGCTGCTATGACATCCTTAATAATTGATTCCATCATTTTACCCACTACTGAGGTCAGGCTGACCGGTCTATAATTCCCTGCTTTCTCTCTCCCTCCTTTTTTAAAAAGTGGTGTTACATTGGCTACCCTCCACTCGATAGGAACTGATCCAGAGTCAATGGAATGTTGGAAAATGACTGTCAATGCATCCGCTATTTCCAAGGCCACCTCCTTAAGTACTCTGGGATGCAGTCCATCAGGCCCTGGGGATTTATCGGCCTTCAATCCCATCAATTTCCCCAACACAATTTCCCGACTAATAAAGATTTCCCTCAGTTCCTCCTCCTTAATAGACCCTCTGACCACTTTTATATCCGGAAGGTTGTTTGTGTCCTCCTTAGTGAATACTGAACCAAAGTACTTGTTCAATTGGTCTGCCATTTCTTTGTTCCCCGTTATGACTTCCCCTGATTCTGACTGCAGGGGACCTATGTTTGTCTTTACTAACCTTTTTCTCTTTACATACCTATAGAAACTTTTGCAATCCGCCTTAATGTTCCCTGCAAGCTTCTTCTTGTACTCCATTTTCCCTGCCCTAATCAAACCCTTTGTCCTCCTCTGCTGAGTTCTAAATTTCTCCCAGTCCCCAGGTTCGCTGCTATTTCTGGCCAATTTGTATGCCATTTCTTTGGCTTTAATACTATCCCTGATTTCCCTAGATAGCCATGGTTGAGCCACCTTCCCTTTTTTATTTTTACGTCAGACAGGAATGTACAATTGTTGTAATTCATCCATGCTGTCTCTAAATGTCTGCCATTGCCCATCCACAGTCAACCCCTTAAGTATCATTAGCCAATCTATCTTAGCCAATTCATGCCTCATACCTTCAAAGTTACCCTTCTTTAAGTTCTGGACCATGGTCTCTGAATTAACTGTTTCATTCTCCATCCTAATGCAGAATTCCACCATATTATGGTCACTCTTCCCCAAGGGGCCTCGCACATTGAGATTGCTAATTAATCCTCTCTCATTACACAACACCCAGTCTAAGATGGCCTCCCCCCTAGTTGGTTCCTCGACATATTGGTCTAGAAAACCATCCCTTATGCACTCCAGGAAATCCTCCTCCACCGTATTGCTTCCAGTTTGGCTAGCCCAATCTATGTGCATATTAAAGTCACCCATTATAACTGCTGCACCTTTATTGCATGCACTCCTAATTTCCTGTTTGATGCCCTCCCCAACATCAGTACTACTGTTTGGAGGTCTGTACACAACTCCCACTAACGATTTTTGCCCTTTAGTGTTCTGCAGCTCTACCCATATAGATTCCACATCATCCAAGCTAATGTCTTTCCTAACTATTGCATTAATCTCCTCTTTAACCAGCAATGCTACCCCACCTCCTTTTCCTTTTATTCTATCCTTCCTGAATGTTGAATACCCCTGGATGTTGAGTTCCCAGCCCTGATCATCCTGGAGCCACGTCTCCGTAATCCCAATCACATCATATTTGTTAACATCTATTTGCACAGTTAATTCATCCACCTTATTGCGGATACTCCTTGCATTAAGACACAAAGCCTTCAGGCTTGCTTTTTTAACACCCTTTGTCCTTCTAGAATTTTGCTGTACAGTGGCCCTTTTTGTTCTTTGCCTTGGGTTTCTCTGCCCTCCACTTTTCCTCATCTCCTTTCTGTCTTTTGCTTTTGCCTCATTTTTGTCTCCCTCTGTCTCCCTGCATAGGTTCCCATCCCCCTGCAATATTAGTTTAACTCCTCCCCAACAGCACTAGCAAACACTCCCCCTAGGACATTGGTTCCGGTCCTGCCCAGGTGCAGACCGTCCGGTTTGTACTGGTCCCACCTCCCCCAGAACCGGTTCCAATGCCCCAAGAATTTGAATCCCTCCCTGCTGCACCACTGCTCAAGCCATGTATTCATCTGCGCTATGCTGCGATTCCTACTCTGACTAGCACGTGGCACTGGTAGCAATCCCGAGATTACTACTTTTGAGGTCCTACTTTTTAATTTAGCTCCTAGCTCCTTAAATTCTTTTCGTAGGACCTCATCCCTTTTTTTACCTATGTCGTTGGTACCAAGGTGCACCATGACAACTGGCTGTTCTCCCCCCCATTTCAGAATGTCCTGCCCCCGCTCCGAGACATCCTTGACCCTTGCACCAGGGAGGCAACATACCATCCTGGAGTCTCGGTTGCGTCCGCAGAAACGCCTATCTATTCCCCTCACCATCGAATCCCCTATCACTATCGCGCTCCCACTCTTTTTCCTGCCCTCCTTTGCAGCAGAGCCACCTACGGTGCCATGAACTTGGCTGCTGCTGCCCTCCCCTGATGAGTCATCCTCCCCAACAGTACTCAAAGCAGTGTATCTGTTTTGCAGGGGGATGACCACAGGGGACCCCTGCACTATCTTTCTTGCACTGCTCTTCCTGCTGGTCTTCCATTCCCTATCTGGCTGTGGACCCTTCTCCTGCGGTAAGACCAACTCACTACACGTGATACTCACGTCATTCTCAGCATTGTGGATGCTCCAGAGTGAATCCACCCTCAGCTCCAATTCCGCAACGCGGACCGTCAAGAGCTCGAGGCGGATACACTTCCCACACACGTAGCGCCCAGGGACACCGGAAGTGTCCCCGAGTTCCCACATGGTACAGGAGGAGCATATCACGTGACCGAGTTCTCCTGCCATGTCTTAACCTTAGATTCCCTTAAATTGGTAATAACAATGTTGCAGTTCACTTACTGATATAAAAAAGAAAAGAAAAGCTACTCACCAATCACCAGCCAATCACTTACCCCATTGGCTGTGACGTCACTTTTTGATTACTTTCTACTTCTCTCCCACTGTAGCTGCACCGGTACGCCTTTGATAGGTCGCTCCCCTCTCACCAACTGCCGCTGGCTCTCGATCTCCCGCTGGGCCTTTGATAGGTCGCTCCCCTCTCACCAACTGCCGCTGGCTCTCGATCTGCCGCTGGGCCTTTGATAGGTCGCTCCCCTCTCACCAACTGCCGCTGGCTCTCGATCTCCCGCTGGGCCTTTGATAGGTCGCTCCCCTCTCACCAACTGCCACTGGCTCTCGATCTCCCGCTGGGCTTTTGATAGGTCACTCCCCTCTCATCAACTGCCGCTGGCTCTCGATCTCCCGCTGGGCTTTTGATAGGTCACTCCCCTCTCACCAACTGCCGCTGGCTCTCGATCTCCCGCTGGGCTTTTGATAGGTCGCTCCCCTCTCAGCAACCGCCGCTGGCTCTCGATCTCCCGCTGAGCTTTTGATAGGTCGCTCCCCTCTCACCAACTGCTGCTGGCTCTCGATCTCCCGCTGGGAGACTACCATGCTGCCTCCTCACTCTGGAGTTACAATAAAGAGACCAAGGTCACAACAGTTTGAGCTGAAGATGCACAGTCATGTGGAGTTATTCTAAACATAACAATTGGCGACGAGTAACAGATCATGAATTTTCACGCAGTTGTGGCTGCCATTGGTATTCTTGAGAGTTTTTTTGAAGGTGATGATTGGGAAGCCTTCATTGAGCATCTTGCCCATACTTCGTGGCCAACGAGCTGGAAAAGGAAGAAACCGCGGTCAAGAACAGGGCGATTCTCCTCACCCTTTGCGGGTCCACGATATATGGCCTCATCAAAAATCTGCTAGCAGTGATGAAACCAATGGAGAAGACATATGAAGGGTTGTGCATGCTGGTTTGGATACACCTCAAGCTGAAGGAGAGCATCTTGATGGCCAGCTATCGCTTTTATACGCACCACCACTCTGAGGGCCAGGACGTGGCGAGCTATGTCACCGACCTAAGACGTCTTGCGGGACTGTGCATACTTGCTGGATTTTTGGGGGAAGTGTTGTGGGACTTTTTCGTGCTTGGAATCGGCCACGAGGTCATCCTTCGCAAACTGCTGTATGCCGAATCCCTAGATCTGAGCAAGGCCATCACGATAGCCCAGGCTTTTATGTCCATGATAACACTAAACAGATATCATTGCAGCATTGGAACTCACCGGCAAGTACTTTGCAATAATAATGCCTTCAGCAGGCAGAACTGTACATGGCAGGGCCTACACGCCTGCAGAGGCCAGACCTAGAATGACTCAGAACCCGCTGTGGGGCGTGAATGCAAATCCATTAGCACCATGTTGGCGCTGCGGGGATAATCATCGAGCCCATCAATGTCGATTCCAAAACTACACGTGCAAGAGCTGTGAAACAATGGGGCACCTCCAGCGAATGTGCAAACGTACTGCGACTCACCACGTGGCAGAGTCAGCAGAAGATGACCGATCCGGCGTCGACCACACTGAACGAGTAGGAGAGACAACTCAACCTGAGGATGAAGAGGAAGTGTATGGGATACACACCTTCACCACCAAAAGCCCTCCGATAATGTTAAAAGTTAAACTTAACAGCACTCCAGTCTCCATGGAATGGGACATGGGGGCCAGTCAATCAATTATGAACCAGAAGGCATTCGAGAGGCTGTGGGGTGACAGAGCACAATGACCCAAACTGATCCTGATTCAGGCAAAGCTGCGCCCCTACACCAAGGAACTGATACCAGTTATTGGTAGTGCAGACATAAGAGTATTCCATGAGGGAGAGGTGCACAATTTACCATGGTGGATTGTTTCAGGTGATGGGCCAATGCTGCTAGATAGAAGGTGGATGGGGATGATTCGATGGAACTGGGAAGTCCTCTGTGTACCTTCTCCGGCAAACGACGTCCCCCTTGCTCAAAGGCTGAGCAAGCCCCCACCTTCAGCTGAACCAGGCATCGAAGTGCAGATCCATTTGCAGATCCTCGAGGCACAGGTCGCTCATCACGACCACAAGGAGGTAAAGATCAACCGTGCAGTGGTACAGGCACGGTACCCACCACCCAAAGCTGACGGCCTCTTCGCGACGATGGAAGAGGCTCCAGGTTGACAAAGCAGAGTGGGACTCCGGCCGAAACGATCCAAATTCGTCTTCCCGACGCCAGAGGCAAAATCCTTGGGGAGGAAGATCGCAGCTGTCAGCATCACGGACACGGTCAAGACTGCGTCCAGACCACGGAACGAAAGTGCGTCCAGATTACGGGACGAGAGTGCGTCCAGCCACGGGACGAGAGTGCGTCCAGACCACGGGATATCGCCGCAACAAAACAGAGGCATGTGTTGCCCAGCAAGGAAGATGACTGGGCTTGGGGCAAAGGAAAAGGGGCAGCCACTGAGAAGGCCAGGAACCCACTATTTTCCAATAAGTTGTTTGCATTGTGTAACTCATGTGAGCGCCCATTCGTGGCAAATGATGGATTATCACATGGGGTGGGGCGTACTTTACAACAAGCCAAAGTAGCAAGCGAACCCCAACCAGTTGTACATGTGTCCAATAAGTTACCCAAGACTATAGCCTGCGTTCACGGGATAAAAGAGACATACCAAAGTGAGTCCCAATATTTGCTTGAGTCAGGCAAGCTGCCTATCTCATAGTTTTTGGAGAGCAGAGGCACCATTATCGATGCTTTGCCTCGAATAGGTCCAACACCGTCTGTGCACTGTAACATGATCCGCCACGGGCCAGGCACAGAGAATGGCGTCGATGCCCTTCCGTCGCAAAGACGTAATGTTCATCCCATCAGATTGGTCCATATGGGACAACCCTGCAACGTTGCAAAGAAAGGCAGTGAGGCTACACACAGTTGGTGGTCCTGGGCCTCCATACCATGGCCCAGGATTCACGGGGCTCACCCTGCTATCCCCGGTGCTACGCAGTCACCGGGCTGAATCACTCAGAACCAGGTCTTCCTTATGCTATCAGCAAAGAATGCACCATGATCCTATGACTCCTCCATGCGACATCAGAATAAATGAAGTAGACCATGTTCATGGCCGCAAATGGGCTGCTAGCACTCTATTAGCCAAAGAGGGGAATGGAGTGTGTGTGATGAAAATGGAGTGTTTGTTGTGAAACCATGTACTGGGCAAATGCAGAAAGCATTTGGAACAGACCAAACTGTGAACTACAGGTAACCAGGACCTACTGGAAAGGACCTGGCCCCCAGCGACCCACTAACACAATCGACCTCGCTGTCAACCACGAGGATGAACCCACCATGTTCGACAGTCTGATCAGACCAGTCGCGCGGCTGTGCAGCAATGATCCAACCGACTCACCCATGCCAGGATTTCAACTCAGGTGATCAACCCGGGAACGCAGAGCCCCGGATCGCCTTAACTTGTAAATAACTTGTACATAAGAATTTGGGGGGGGGTGGGGATGATGATGTTATGTATATAAACACTACCATTGTGCAAGACTTGCCATGAGGGGGCGCACCTGTGGGAGACCCAAGGGTCACCTTCACAACCTGGGCAAGCAGGTATAAAAGGCAGACTACCATGCTGCCTCCTGACTCTGGAGTTACAATAAAGAGACCAAGGTCACAACAGTTTGAACTTAAGATGTACAGTCATGTGGAGTTATTCTAAACGTAACAACAGAGATATTCATTGCTGTTTATTGTGTTCCTAACGCAGATGAGACTGCACACAGGGGGGTTAAAGTAACAGTGACCTCAGTCTTTATTGAGACACTCCAGAGCGTGGAACAGGCCTTTGGGGCCGGCTTATATACGGTGCTCCCAAGGGATGCTGGGATCCCTTGGGACTTCAGAGGATGCGTTCCCTGGTGGTGGAACATGGGAGTACATGCTTTACAGATGCACAACATCACTCCCCCCCAAAGTCAAAGTGAAAAACATTTCCAAGGTGAGGCGGTTGGGAGTCTTTCTTTATCTGGTGGACCACCTCGGTACAAATGTCTGTTCTGTTGTGCCCTCGCTGGGCTGGCGTGTTGTTGGCCCTGCAGGGCTGCCGGGTGAGCCTGGCCTTGCTGGGCTGTTGGGCTTGATGGGTTCGATTTCCTGGTCCGGGGTGATGTCGTTGATCCTTTGGGTGTGTGTTGTGGGCTCGAAAAAGGTGGTGTCTGCTGTGGGTTGTTCAGGGCAGTCTGTGAACCGCAGCCTCGTTTGGTCCAGGTGCTTTCTGCAAATTTGCCCATTGTATAGTTTGACTACAAACACCCGACTCCCTTCTTTAGCTATCACTGTGCCGGCGATCCATTTGGGACCATGTCCATAGTTTAGCACATACACAGGGTCATTCAGATCAATTTTCCATGACAGTGGCACGACCATCGTTTACATTTTGTTGCTGCCGCCTGCTCTCTACCTGATCATGCAGGTTGGGGTGAACCAACGAGAGTCTGGTTTTAAGTGTCCTTTTTAGGCACCCCTGTGAGCGAGTGGGGTCTCGTGCGGTAGGTGAGCAGCACTCGGGACAGACGGGTTTGGAGTGAGCCTTCTGTGACTCTTTTAAGGCCCTGTTTGATTGTTTGTACTGCCAGCTCTGCCTGCCCATTGGAGGCTGGTTTAAACGGGGCCGAGGTGACATATTTGATCCCATTGCGGTCATGAATTCTTTAAATTCGGCACTGGTGAAACATGGCCCGTTGTCACTGACCAGTATGTCAGGCAGGCCGTGGGTGGCAAATATAGCCCTCAGGCTTTCAATGGTGGTGGTGGCAGTGCTTCCCGACATTATTTCACATTCAATCCATTTTGAAAAAGCATCCACTACCACCAGGAACATTTTACCGAGAAACGGGCCCACATCATCGATATGGATCCTTGACCATGGTCTGGAGGGCCAGGACCACAAACTTAATGGTGCCTCCCTGGGCGCATTGCTCAACTGAGCACACACGCTGCATTGCCGTACACAAGACTCTAAGTCAGAGTCGATACCGGCCCACCACACGTGGGATCTGGCTATTGCTTTCATCATTACTATACCCGGGTGTGTGCTATGGAGATCCGAACTGCTCCTCTGACAGTGCAGCGCTCCCTCAGTACTGCCCCTCCGACAGTGCAGCGCTCCCTCAGTATTGCCCCTCCGACAATGCAGCACTGGCCCTCTGATAATGCAGCACTCCCTCAGTACTGCCTCTCCAACAGTGAAGGGAGAGTTGGTAAGTTAGATTGGGAAACTGCATTAAAATGTATGATGGTAGACAAGCAGTGGCTAGCATTTAAATAATTAATGCATAATTAAGGCCCAAAAACCATACAGAAGAAGTAATCCGATTGTGGCTAACAAGACAAGTAAATCAAAGGAAGAGGCTTATAATGATGACAAAAAGAGCAGTAAGCCTGAGGATTGGGTGGATTTTAGAATTCAGCAAAGGAGGACCAAGAACTTGATAAGGAAATGGAAAATAGAATATGAGAGTAAACTAGCTGCAGATATAATAACAGATTGTAAAAGCTTCTATAGGTATGTAAAAAGGAGAGGATTAGTGGAAATAAATGTGGGTCCCCTACAGACTGTGACAGCAGAAATTATAATAGGGAATAAGGAAATGGCAGAGAAATTAAACAAATACTTTGTGTCTGTATTCACAGAAGAAGACACGAAAACTGCCTGGAAATAGTGCTATATCAGGGGTCTAGCCAGAATGAGGAACTCAAAGAAATTAGTATTAGTAAAAAAATAGCACTGGAGAAATTAATGGGACCGACTGAAAGCCGATAAATCCCCTGGACCTGATGGCCTACATCCTAGGGTTTTGAAAGAGGTGGCTATAGAGATAGTGGATGCATTGGTTGTCATCTTCCAAAATTCCATAGATTCTAGAATGGTTCCGCAGATTGAAGGTAGCTAATGTAACCTGCTATTTAAGAAATGAGGGAGGAAGAGAGAAAACAGGGAACTACAGACCAGTTAGCCTGACATCAATAGTAGGGAAAATGTTAGAATCTATTATTAAGGATGTGGTAACAGGGTACTTAGAAAAGAAAATAGGATTGGGCAGAGTCAACATGGATTTATGAAAGAGGAATCTTGTTTGACAAATCTGTTAGTTTTTTGAGGCTGTAACCAGCAGAATAGATCAGGGGGGACCAGTGGATGTGGTGTATTTGGATTTTCATAAGGCATTTGATAAGGTGCCACACAAGAGGTTGTTGTTCGAAATTAGGGCTCATGGGATTCGGGGTAATATACTAGCATGGATTTAGGATTGTTTAAAGGACAGTAAACAAAGATTAGGAATAAATGGGTTATTTTCAGGTTGTCAGGCTGTAACTAGTGGGGTGCCGCAAGGACCAGTGCTTGGGCCCAGCTATTCACAATCTATATCAATGATTTGGATGAGGGGATCAAATGTAATATATCCAAATTTGCTGATGATAGCAATCTAGGATGCAAAGGGACTTCAGGGGGATATAGAAAGGCTAAGTGAGTGGAAAAGAACATGGCAAATGGAATATAAAGTAGAGAAATGTGAAGCTATCCACTTTGGTAGAAAAATAGAAAAGCTAAGTATTTTTTAAATGGTGAGAGCTTCGAAAGTGTTGGTGTGCAGAGGGATCTGGGTGTCCTTGTACACGAATAAAAGGGGGCTTGAAAGGATAGATGCAGAGAGGATGTTTCCTCTCATGGGGGAATGTAGAACTAGGGGGCATAGTCTCAGAATAAGGGGTTGCCCATTTAAAAACAGAAATAAGGAGAAATACCTTCTCTCAGAGGGTCATGAGTCTTTGGAATGTTCTACCCCAGAGAGCCGTGGAGGCTGGGTCATTGAATATATTTAAGGTGGAGATGGATGGATTTTTGAGAGATAGGGAGCCGAGGTTTATGGGGAGAGGGCAGAGAAGTGGAGTTGAATCCAAGATCAGATCAGCCATAATCTTATTGAATGGAGGAGCAGGCTCGAGGAGCCAGATGGCCTACTTCTGCTCCTATTTCTTAATTTCTTATGAATCTGAAAGTTCACACTGAAAGTTAACATGCAGGTACAGCAAACAATTAAAAAAGCAAACTTGTATGTTGTCCTTTATTACAAGAGGATTTGAGTATAACAGTAAAGACTTCTTACTGCAATAATATAGGGCCCTGGTGAGACCGCAGCTGGAGTATTGTGTACAGTTTTGGTCTCATTATCTAAGGAAGGATATACTTGCCATAGAGGGAGTGCAACGAAGGTTCACCAGATAGATTCCTGAAATGGGGGGATTGTCCTATGAGGAGAGATTGAGCAGACTGGGCAGATACTCCTGGGATGGGGCATTTCCCTATGAGGAGAGATTGAGCTGACTAGGCCTATACTCCTTGGATGGGGGGATTGCCTCTGTGGAGAGATTGAGCAGACTAGGCCTCTATTCCTGGGATGGGGGATTTGTCCCATGAGGAGAGATTGAGCGGACTAGGCCTATACTCCTTGGATGGGGGGATTGCCCGCTGTGGAGAGATTGAGCAGACTAGGCCTCTATTCCTGGGATGGAGGATTTGTCCCATGAGGAGAGATTGAGCGGACTAGGCCTATATTCCTGGCATGGGGGGATTGCTCTATGAGGAGAGATTGAGCTGACTGGGCCTATATTCCTGGGATGGGGGGATTGCCCTTTGAGGAGAGATTGAGCAGACCGGACCTATATTCCTGGTATGGGGGGATTGCCCTATGAGGAGAGATTGAGCAGACCGGGCCGATATTCTCCAGTTTAGGTGATCCGATTGACACCTATAAAATTCTTACAGGGCTTTATAGGATGGATGCTGGGAGGATACTTCCCCTGGCTGGGGAGTCTAGAACCATGGGTCACATCTCAGAATAAGGGGTTGGCCATTTTGGACTGAGATGAGGAGAAACTTCTTCAGAGGGTGGTGAATCTCTGTGATTCTCTACGCCAGAGTATATTGAAGACAGAGCTCGATTTCTTTTTGAATATTGAGGGAATCAAGGTATATGGGTATAATGCAGGAAAGTGGAACGGAGGTAGCAGATCAGCCACGATCCATTGAATGGCGGGACAGGCTCGAGGGGCCGAATAGCCTATACCTGCTCCGATTTCTTATGTTCTTATGTACTGACCCTCCATCAGTGCAGCACTTCCTCAGCACTGACCCTTTGTCAGTGCAGCACTCCCTCAATACTGACCCTTCGACAGTTCAGCGCTCCCTCAGTACTGACCCTTCGTCAGTGCAGCGCTCCCTCAGTACTGACCCTTCGACAGTGCAGCACTCCCTTAGTACTGCTCCTCCAACAGTGCTGCGCTCACTCAGTACTGACCCTCTGACAGTGCAGCGCTCCCTCAGTACTGACCCTCCGACTGTGCAGTGCTCCCTCAGTACAGCACTCCCTCAGTACTGCCCCTTCGACAGTGCAGCCTCGCTCAGTACTGCCCCTCCGAAAGTTCAGCACTCCCTCAGTACTGACCCTCCAACAGTGCAGCACTCCCTCAGTACTGACCCTCCGACAGTGCAGCACTCCCTCAGTACTGCTCCTCCGACTGTGCCGTGCTCCCTCAGTACTGCACAGGGGGTGTCGGATTGGATTATGAGCTCCAGTCTCTGGTGTGGGACTTGAACCCATGAACTTCAGACCCAGAGCCGAGAGTGTTTATGATAATTACAGTGGGGAAGACCTGCTGTCACCATCCTAAGATTTGGGAGATCGATCACAGATACTTGGCCCCAATACGCTGTAATTGCTCGAATCCCACATTTCAGTTCAGTGAAAT
The DNA here is from genome assembly GCF_044704955.1 of Pristiophorus japonicus. NCBI lineage: Eukaryota > Metazoa > Chordata > Chondrichthyes > Pristiophoridae > Pristiophorus > Pristiophorus japonicus. The sequence continues at coordinate 7,103,476 of NC_091984.1, read as the reverse complement.
TGGAATCTGATTGTGACAGAACCCCCTTCCATTCTTAATATAGAGCCTGATCAATCAGCCCAGCGCTCCAGGATAAGAGTGAATACTCAGCCCCTGTGGACCTGGCCTGGAATTAATCTTTAATTAGCGACGCTGACAGAATGTGTGCTGATAATAAAAGCCTGGGTCTTTTTCAGGCCCCAGAGAGGAAGCTGAGACTGTTTGAGGAATCGGAGGCTGGTGTCGAGCTCACAGATACTTCGCCACAAGACCCTGAGTGGTGATACTCACCGATGGCCCTTTCACAGCTGCAGGAAGTGTCTGAGCTCCTGTGAGGGACAGAGGGCATCCAGCAGGCCCCCTCTGCCCGCTCTTCAATCACCTTTCATCCCAGTTTACATGGTGTTGTCGCATTCAATTAACTCCACGGTTTCACTCTCTTAGTGAGGCCTGACTATCAGTAAGACCAGATATCTGTGGGTCGGTATTAGTGAGGCCTGACTATAAGTGAGACCGAGGTATCTGTGGGCCCGCTACTAGTGAGGCCTGACTATCAGTGAGACCCAGCAATCTGTGGGGCCGGTACTGGTGAGGCCTGGCTATCAGTGAGACCTAGGTGTCTGTGGGGCCGGTATTGTTATATATGTGGACTTGAATTTACTCTGTACAGCAACCAGAGGGCTCATTCCCCGGAGTCCCAAGGGATCCCATAATCCCTTGGGAGCACAGGTATTTAAGAAGGCTTCACAAGTTGGAGAGGCACTCTGGAGACCTGCAATAAAAGACTGAGGTCACACGTTACTTTGAGCTCATCGTATTCAGTCTGACTCTTTAACCATACACAACAACTGGTGATGAGATACAGATAGCGAACTCAAAGATGCAGAGAACAGTGGGCATCCTGGAGAAATTCTCAGAGGGAGATGATTGGGAAACTTTTGTGGAGCGATTCGACCAATACTTCGTGGCCAACGAGCTAGATGGGGAAGAGAGCACTGCCAAACGAAGGACGATCCTCCTCACCGTCTGTGGGGCACCAATGTATGGCCTCATGAAGAATCTGCTCTCTCCAGCGAAGCCGACAGAGAAATTGTATGACGCTTTGTGCAGACTGGTCCGTGAGCAGTTAAACCCGAAGGAAAGCGTTCTCATGGCGTGGTACCGGTTCTACACCTACAAAAGGTTTGAAGGCGAGTCATTTCGCTGAGCTAAGACACCTTGCAGGACATTGCGCATTTGAAGGACATTTGGAGCACATGCTCAGAGACTTTTTTGAACTTGGCATTGGCCACGAAACCATACCTCGCAAACTTTTGACTGTAGAGACCCTAAACTTGAGTAAGGCCATAGCGATAGCCCAGGCGTTCATTGTCGCCAGTGACAATACTAAGCAAATCTCTCAGCACACAAGTGCTGCTACAAGTACTGTCAACAAAGTGATGTTGTTTTCGAATCATAACATACAGGGCAGGTCACACATACCTGCAGCTGCATGTCCACAGATGTCTCAGAGTCCACCATCAGGGTGATGAATGCAAGCCCATTAACACCCTGTTGACACTGCGGGGGTGATCATCATTTCCATTCATGTCGATTCAAAGGATATGTTTGCAAGGGCTGTGGAACAATAGGACACCTCCAACCAGTGTGCAGGTGAGCTGCTAAGCCAGTCAACATAGAAACATAGATCATGGCTGATCATTCACTCAGTACCCCTTTCTTGCTTTCTCTCCATACCCTTTGATCCCCTTAGCCGTAAGGGCCATATGTAACTCCCTCTTGAATATATCCAATGAAATGGCATCAACAACTCTCTGCGACAGGGAACTTCACAGGTTAACAACTCTGAGTGAAGAAGTTTCTCCTCATCTCAGTCCTAAATGGCCTACCCCTTATCCTAAGACTATGTCCCCTGGTTCTGGACTTCCCCAACATTGGAACATTCTTCCCGCATCTAACCTGTCCAGTCCTGTCAGAATCTTATACGTTTCTATAAGATCCCCTCTCATCCTTCTAAACTCCAGTGAATAAAGGCTCAGTTGATCCAGTCTCTCCTCATATCCCTGGAATCAGTCTGGTGAACCTTCGCTGCACTCCCTCAATAGCAAGAACGTCCTTCCTCAGATTAGGAGACCAAAACTGAACACAATATTCCAGATGATGCCTCACTAAAGCCCTGTACAACTGCAGTAAGACCTCCCTGCTCCTATACTCAAATCCCCGAGCTATGAAGGCCAAAATACCATTTGCCTTCTTTACCGCCTGCTGTACCTGCATGCCCACTTTCAATGACTGATGAACCATGACACCCAGGTCTCGTTGCATCTCCCCTTTTACTAATCTGCCATTCAGATAATATTCTGCCTTCGTGTTTTTGCCCCCAAAATGGATTATCTCACATTTATCCACATTATACTGCATCTGCCATGCATTTGCCCACTCACCTAACCTATCCAATCACCCTGCAACCTCTTAGCGTCCTCCTCACAGCTCACATCACCACCCAGTTTAGTGTCATCCGCAAACTTGGAGATATTACACTCAAATCATTTATCTAAATCATTAATGTGCATTGTAAAGAGCTGAGATCCCAGCACTGAGCACTGCGGCACTCCACTAGTCACTGCCTGCCATTCTGAAAAGGACCCGTTTATCCCGACTCTCTGCTTCCTGTCTGCCAACCAGTTCTCTATCCACGTCAGTACATTACCCCCAATACTATGCGCTTTGATTTTGCACACCAATCTCTTGTGCGGGACCTTGTCAAAAGCTTTTTGAAAGTCCAAATACACCACATCCACTGGTTCTCCCTTGTCCACTCTGCTAGTTACATCCTCAAAAAATTCCAGAAGATTCGTCAAGCTTGATTTCCCTTTCATAAATCCATGCTGACTTGGTCCAATCCTGTCACTGGTTTCCAAATGCGCTGCTATTTCATCCTTAATGATTGATTCCAACATTTTCTCCACTACTGATGTCAGGCTAACCGGTCTATAATTACCCGTTTTCTCTTTCCCTCCTTTTTAAAAAAGTGGTGTTACATTAGCTCCCTCCAGTCCATAGGAACTGATCCAGTGTCAATAGACTGTTGGAAAATGATCACCGATGCATCCACTATTTCTATGGCCACTTCCTTAAGTACTCTGGGGATTTATCGGCCTTCAATCCCATCAATTTCCCTAACACAATTTCCCGCCTGATAAGGATATCCTTCAGTTCCTCCTTCTCATTAGACCTACTGTCCCCTAGTACATTCGGAAGGTTATTTGTGTCTTCCTTCGTGAAGACAGAACCAAAGTATTTGTTCAATTGGTCTGCCATTTCTTTGTTCCCCATTATAAATTCACCTGAATCCGACTGCAAGGGACCTATGTTTGTCTTCACTAATCTTTTTCTCTTCATGTATTTATAGAAGCTTTTGCAGTCAGTTTTTATGTTCCCTGCAAGCATCCTTTTGTATTCTATTTTCACCCTCTTAATTAAACCCTTAGTCTTCCTCTGTTGAATTCTAAATTTCTCCCAGTCCTCAGGTTTGTTGCTTTTTCTAGCCAAATTATATGCCTCTTCCTTGGCTTTAACACTATCCTTAATTTCCCTTGTTAGCCATGGTTGAGCCACCTTCCTCGTTTTATTTTTACTCCAGACAGGGATGTACAATTGCTGAAATTCATCCATGTGATCTTTAAATGTTTGCCATTGCCTATCCACCGTCTACCCTTTAAGTATCCTTTGCCTGTCTATTCTAGCCAATTCATGCCTCATACCGTCCTTAAGTTCAGGACCCTAGCTTCCGAATTAACTGTGTCACTCTCCATCTTAATAAAGAATTCTACCATATTATGGTCACTCTTCCCCAAGAGGCCTCGCACAACTTGATTGCTAATTAGACCCTTCTCATTATACATCACCCAGTCTAGGATGGCCAGCTCTCTAGTTGGTTCCTCGACATATTTGTTTAGAAAACCATCCCTAATACACTCCAGGAAATCCTCCTTCACCGCTTTGCTACCAGTTTGGTTAGCCCAATCAATATTTAGATTAAAGTCGCCCATGATAACTGCTGTACTTTTATTGCACGCATCCCTTATTTCTTGTTTGATGCTGTCAGCAACCTCACTACTATCGTTTGGTGGTCTGTACACAACGCCCAATAGCGTTTTCTGCCCTTTGGAATTCCACAGCTCCACCCATACCGATTCTACATCATCCAGGTTATTGTCCCTCCTTACTATTGCATTAATTTCCTCTTTAACCAGCAACGCCACCCCGCCTCTTTTTCCTTTCTATCTATCCTTCCTACATGCTGAATACCCTTGGATGTTGAGTTCCCAGCCTTGGTCGCCCTGGAGCCATGTCTCCGAGATGCCAATTACATCATATCCATTAATTACTATCTGTGCAGTTAATTAGTCCACCTTATCCCGAATACGCCTCACATTGAGGTACATAGCCTTCAGGCTTATCTTTTTAACACACTTTGACCCTTTAGAATTTTGCTATAATGTGGCCATTTTTGTTTTTTGCCTTAGGTTTCTCTGCCCTCCACTTTTACTATTCTCCTTTCTATCTTTTGCTTCTAACTCCATTTTGTTTACCTCTGTCTCCCTGCACTGGTTCCCATCCCCCTACCACATTAGTTTAATTCCTCCCCAATAGCACTCGCAAACACTTGCCCTAGGACATTGGTTCCGATCCTGCCCAGGTGCAGACCTTCCGGTTTGTACTGGTCCCACCTCCCCCAGAACTGGTTCCAATGTCCCAGGAATTTGAATCCCTCCCTGCTGCACCACTGCTCAATCCACGTATTCATCTGAGCTATCCTGCGATTCCTACTCTGACTAGAACGTGGCACTGGTAGCCATCCTGAGATTACTACTTTTGAGGTCCTACTTTTTAATTTAACTCCGAGCTCCCTAAATTCATCTTGTAGGATCTCATCCCGTTTTTTACCTATATCGTTGGTACTTATATGCAACACGACAACTGGCTGTTCACCCTCCCTTTTCAGAATGTCCTGCACCCGCTCCGAGACATCCTTGACCCTTGGACCAGGGAGGCAACATACCATCCTGGAGTCTCGGTTGTGGCTGCAGAAACACCTATCTATTCCCCTTACAATTGAATCCCCTATCACTATCGCTCTCCCACTATTTTTCCTGCCCTCCTGTGCAGCAGAGCCACCCCCGGTGCCATGAACTTGGCTGCTGCTGCTCCCCCTTGAAGAGTCATCCGCCTCAACAGTACACAAAGCCGTGTATCTGTTCTGCAGGGGGATGACCGCAGGGGATCCCTGCACTATCTTCCTTGCACTACTCTTCCTGTTGGTCTTCCATTCCCTATCTGGCTGTGTATCCTTTACCTGTGGTAAGACCAACTCACTAAATGTGCTATTCTCAGCATCGTGCATGCTCCAGAGTGAATCCACCCGCAGCTCCAGTTCCGCAACGAGGTCCATCAGGAGCTGGAGACAGATACACTTCCCGCACACGTAGTCATCAGGGCCACTGGAGGCATCCCTGCCTTCCCACAGAACACAGGAGGAGCATAACACGTGTCCGAGCTCTCCTGCCATGACTTAACCCTTAGATATACTTATTGGCAACAACACTGCTAAATGTTACTTACTGATGTAGAAAAGAAAAAGAAAAACTACTTACCAATCACCAGCCAATCACTTACCCACTTGGCTGTGACGTCACCTTTCGATTTCTTTCGACTTGTTTTTTGCCTTCGACCCCTGCTGTAGCTGCACAAGCTGGGCCTCAGCAACGAACTCTCGATACTGCTGCTCCGACTCTGACGACGCTGCTCCTCGGTCTCCATGCTGTGCCTTTTGTAGGCCTCAGCAATGAACTCTCGACTCTGCCGCTCCGACTTTGACAACGCTGCTCCCCGGACTCCCTGCTGAGCCTTTTGTAGGCCTTAGCAATGAACTCTCGACACTGCCGCTCTGCCTCCGATGACGCTGCTCTCTGGACTCCCTCCTGTGCAAACCACCATGTTGCAGAGGAGGATCACAACGAAACAGAGCCTGAGATAGAGGAGGCAGAGGTACATGGGGTACACACATTCACCACGAATTGTTCCCCGATAATGCTGAATGTTGAACTAAATGGATTCCCGGTTTCAATGGAGCTGGATACGGGCACAAGCCAGTCCATCATGGGCAAAAAGACTTTCGAAAGATTGTGGTGCAACAAGGCCTCAAGGCCAGTCTTAACTCCAATTCGCATGACACTAAGAACTTACAACAAAAGAACTGATTCTTGTAATCGGCAGTGCTACCATAAAGGCCTCCTACAATGGAGCAGTGCACAAGCTACTACTCTGGGATGTAAAGGGCAATGGTCCCACACTGCTCGGCAGGAGCTGGCTAGGAAAGATACGCTGGAACTGGGACAATGTCCGTGTGCTATCGCCCGCTGACGACACTTCGTGTGCCCAGGTATTAAACAAATTTCCTTCACTGTTCGAACCAGGCATCGGGAAATTCCAATGAGCAAAAGTGCAGATCCACCTAATTCCAGGGGCGCGACCCATCCATCACAAGGCGAGAGCAGTACCGTACATGATGAGAGAAAGGGTAGAGATCGAGCTAGACCAGCTGCAACGAGAGGGCATCATTTCACCGATCGAGTTCAGCGAGTAGGCCAGTCCTATTGCCCCAGTCCTCAAGGGAGACGGCACCGTCAGAATCTGTGGCAATTATAAAGTAACTATCAATCATTTCTCCCTGCAGGACCAAAACCCACTACCAAAAGCCAACGACCTCTTTGCAATGCTGGCGGGAGCAAAGACGTTCACGAAGCTGGATCTGACCAGCTTATATGACGCAGGAGCTGGTGGAATCATCGAAGGCCCTCGCCTACATCAACACACACAAAGGTCTTTTTGTTTATAACAGGCGCCCGCTTGGAATTCGATCAGCAGCGGCGATATTACAGAGAAACATGGAAAGTTTACTGAAGTCGGTCCCGCACACCGTGGTCTTCCAGAACGACATCTTGGTCACAGGTCGGAACACAGTCGAGCACCTGCAGAACCTGGAGGAGGTTCTTAGTCGGCTCAACCACGTGGGGCTCAGGTTAAAATGCTCGAAGTGCGTTTTCCTGGTGCCTGAAGTGGAGTTCCTGGGAAGGAGGATTGCGGCGGACGGCATCAGGCCCACCAATGTGAAGACGGAGGCAATTGAGAATGCACCGAGCCACAGAACGTGATGGAGCTGCGGTCATTTTTGGGACTCTTGAACTATTTCGACAACATCTCACTGGATCTCAGCACCCTGCTTACTGCGAAAAGGGGGTGAATGGGTTTGGTGCGAAAGCCAAGAAAATGCCTTTGTAAATGCAAGAAAATTGTTATGCTCAAACAAATTGCTTATGTTGTATGATCCATGTAAGCGTTTGGTACTAGCATGTGATGCATCGTCATATGGCGTCGGGTGTGTATTGCAACAAGCTAATGATTTTGGGAAACTGCAACCAGTTGCTTATGCATCCAGAAGTCTGTCTAAAGCTGAGAGAGCCGACAGCATGATTGAAAAAGAAGCGTTAGCGTGTGTCTGTGGGGTAAAGAAAAGGCATCAATACCTGCTTGGGCTACAATTCAAATTGGAAACTGAACATAAGCCACTTATATCCCTGTTTTCCGAGAGTAAAGGGATAAATACCAATGCATCGGCACGCATCCAGAGATGGGCGCTCAAGTTGTCCGCATACAACTACGCCATCCGCCACAGGCCAAGCATAGAAAACTGCGCCGATGCTCTCAGTCGGCTGCCATTGTCCACCATGGGGGTGGAAATGGCGCAGCCCGCAGATCTAGCTATGGTTATGGAAGCATTTGAGAGTGAGCAATCACCCGTCACTGCCCGGCAGATCAAAACCTGGACAAGCCAGGACCCCTTATTATCACTAGTCAAAAGCTGTCTGCTTCACGGGAGCTGGTCCAGTGTCCCAGTGGAAATGCAGGAAGCGATAAAGACGTTCCAGCGGCGCAAAGATGAAATGTCTATACAGGCAGACTGCCTTCTGTGGGGCAATCGAGTAGTAGTCCCCAAGAAGGGCAGAGACACCTTCATCAATGTCCTCCACAGGCATCGTAATGATGAAAGCGATAGCCAGATCCCACGTGTGGTGGCCCAGTATCGATGCGGACTTACAGTTTGCGTTCACAAATGTATTACATGCTCGCAGTTAAGAAATGTACCCAGGGAGGTGCCGCTAAGTTTATGGTCTTGGCCCTCCAAACCATGGTCTAGGGTACACGTCGACTATGCAGGCCCGTTCTTGGGTAAAACGTTCCTTGTGGTTGTAGATACGTACTTCAAGTAGATTGAATGTGAGATAAGGTTGGTGAGCATGTCCGCTGCCACCACTGAAAGCCTGCGGGCCATGTTTGCCATTCACGGCTTACCCGATGTTCTGGTGAGCGACAACAAGCCATGTATTGCCAGTGCTGAGTTCAAAGAATTCATCACCCATAACGGGATCAAACATATCACATCTGCCCCGTTTAAACCAGTGTTCAATGGTCAGGCAGAGAGAGCAGTGCAAACCATCAAGCAAGGCTTGAAGAGAGTAACTGGAGGCTCTCTGCAGACTCGCCTATCCTGAGTCCTGCTTAGCT